>NC_058502.1:14809949-16073699 GCF_020382885.2 Scatophagus argus
CTTCTATGAAGTCACCATATGAGGCTGAAGCACTACAGGATGACACTGACCAACTGTGGAGTGTGGCTGGCAGTGGGAAGTTTAATAATAAAACAGGACTGATAGCTTTTACTTGCTGTGCTCACTTTACTTATTAAATTTAGACTTTCAAAACATTCACTTGAAAAATGTGGACAGCACAAGGGTTTCTTGCTAACTGGTGGTCAAATAAGATGGCTGTCATTTCCACGCTTGGGCTGCGGTTAATCATTCAATGGCTGTGCCAAATTCCTCACATACTTGAAATATGTGTTTGATCGGGGACTTTATTTTGTGAAACTTCAGCTGTAATCAGTTCCAGCACGGGGTATCATGTTTTTAGTTGTACTTGGTGTTTGGCTACCAATCTGTCTGTAGTGATTAGTGCAAAGATTACAGATTCATTACAGTCACGTTTGGTAAATCCCTTTGCTGAGTGACATCAAACACGCTTCACTCCAGTGATTACTCCTCAATGGAGCATTTGAACACATACTTTAAATTTTGATTTGTTGCTGGCTAGAAACCCATTCTTATGCTGCTGTTAAGTCCTAAATCTGTTTTAAGTCCTCTGCTCTTGTGTTGTTATTATTATTTTTTCTTTTAAATCTCTTAGACACCACATCATTATAAACCCAGGAGGTGCAGACAAGAATCATTAAAACACACTTAAGTCTTTTTAAATAATAATATATGTTGAAGTACTTAAAAATGTGTGTGGAGCGATTTACAAGATGCATTGAACTGTCTGTGTAATGGTGAAGCTTTAAAAACAAAACTGTTTTGCTTCAGATTTTTAACTGATTTGTCCTCACAGCGTGGAAAACCAGTTCCAACTCCGAAGCCATCAGAGAGGAAACATCGCTTTCATTGCTCAATATGAATATAAATGCTAATTCTCTGTAGTAACTAACTTGATGGTAATGATAACTTTAACAGAACCAGTCAATGTGTACCCTCATCCTGATTTTTTTATTTGTTTTTTTTTCTGTTGCAGGTATAGCATCTCTTACATTCCATTTGCCAGGTGAGACAACATGATTACATGATTGACCTTATATCTGCATAGACCTTAAATCGTTCTGTCTTTTATGTTCACTCGTATGCTTACTGAATTCAGTCTGTTCATAAGAACACGCCTTTCACCTGAGCCTCGTCTGAGAAACCAGACGCTGTCAAACAAGGCCTGAAATGCATCTTCAGTTAGCATTTATATCTCAATAACACCCTGTCTACAAATGACGCTGTGCTGCCACACAACAAACTGGAGGCACTACTGGTAGTGACCCTTCAATGAAAACATGTTTTTATTTGCCTCTAAACACTGTTTGCCTCCACCATATGGCTGTAATCTCCCCCCCAGTGCCGGCACTGAGTGTGTGGCAGCTCAGCAACAAATGGCAGCTTATTGTTTCACACTCCTCTGTGCTTTTGCCCTGTGACGTTATTTGCTTTATCCGTCATATCCAAATGAATTTATTTCTTGTGGAATTATGCTCTTCCAGTTGGATTTACCAAAATATTTCTCCAGCAGTGTAACTTGTGATGAGCTTATGTTAAGCTCTATGGGATTAAAGCATAATGCAAACTTTGGATTAGATCAAGACCCACACAGACTGTGCTACATGACAGCCAATGATAATGCTTTGCTTTGTCTTTATTATAGATAATGTGCAATATACAGTAGAGCCTTAAAGCCTTGAAACCGCTGTATAGAATTTTAAATGAAAGAAAATACTCCCTAAAAGCAGATGCTCACCTCTTGTCTCATATGGGGTTATCACCTTGGTGCTTTGCCTAAGTCAAGCATGAGGTGTGATGTTGTTTTGCCAGTCCAGCTGTAAACAGGGTTATTTCTCATTTGGTGAGAGGTCCACAGCCCTCATGCGCCCCCCCCACTAAGTGCCTTGTGTATTTGGGCAACCCTATAATCCATCCTGACAGCTGAGAGACGTCCTATAGTTGCTCCGAGTTCCCCCTCCCCCAACCTAACAATACAAAGCTGAGACAAAGACCTTTTCCTGTGCCACCTTTCCAAAAACCAAATTCCTATAGTTAAATGCAAACGTAACTGCTGAGATTTTGGTGTGACTGAAATCTCAGTGGTCAGTTATTTACTTGTAACTGCTTTTGTATTGTATATTTTTTGTCTACATATTGTCCACCCTCCTTAAGCTCCTTACTTTAATCCATTTTTCATTTAATTTGGATCATTTAGCTCTCCATTGTTTGCCATGTTGTCACGGGGCAGCAGCATATTTTGATGACAGACCTACATCCCTCTGAGTGACACGTCGAAAAGCATTAGGCTGCAATCTCTTCTTCCTGTCTGTGGCCAAACAAACTGTGATACCTGGCCAGCCACAACACCACATGGCCAGTGGACTTGATCTTTTAATGTATTTTGCCTTGTTGCCTATTTATAACCTCTCACGCTGGCAGACCAGTGTACTAAAACCTGCTGCATGTGCACTTCCCACAGTGCTTTAGGGCCACTGTTGCTCTGATATTTAATCAGAAACAGGGGAACTCTTTGAGACTGATCATTTATTCATTAAGGTTTTGGGAAAGCAAAAATAGCATCGAGCTTCAAGTGAATATATATATATATATAAAAAAAACAAACCTCAGGCTGTATGGGAAGAAGAATGTGAGGATTCTGGTGTTGAGTGTTTTTTTTTTTATATATATATATCTACATCAAAGGGATGAGCCAGAGCATCTGAAGGAGCAAGTGAACCGACCTCCCTTCCTCCCTCTCAGACTGCTTATGATCCCCCGTTCTCCTTTTAACCTTGACGGGTTTCACACCTCCTCCACCGAAATTTTAACTGTGGCTGCAGGCGAAGTCTGCATAGCAACACACCGATGGCAAGAGCCAGCAGTGTGAAAGGGAAAAGGAGCAAGCAACGACCCATCCATGGTAACCATGGTGATGGCTCGTATTGCATCATCCCTCAACACACAGTACCTGGAGAAAGGGAGCCCCCCATCACTCTGAACATGTGGTGCTTCCCCGCCAAAACACACTCACTTATTCATGATGAGCCCCACCCAAATCATCGTAACAAAGGATGGAAGTGCTTTTTTTGTCGCTTTTAATTTTGTACACATGACAGAATTTTGCCTCCACTGTTTTTTTTGTTTTTTTTCCCTGAGTAATTTTAGAACAGCACTCAGGCGACATTCCTTTTGTCTTCTATTTCTTTTCTTTATTTCTTGGTTCATGATGCTTGGTTAATGTTATTCACACATTTCCCCCCTTTTTTTTTCCAACAGGGATGCGGTGATGAAGTGCTTCACAACCTGTCTGGCTTAGAACTCCTCACTGCACAATTTAATTTGAAGACTGGTCCTAATTTGCAAAATGCAAGATGGTTGGCTTTGTAAAATATTCATCTACTTTTTGTTGTTTATACACTATCCAGATTTTTACATTGGCTTTTCCAAACTGTGAATTCTCTCTTTTTAATCCTAGCTGAAGATCTATAAGTATAATCAGATTGTAACACTTTTCTTTTACCTTTGATGAGAGACATGTATGCCTTTATTACTTAATATATTTAAAGATATTCCTTTATTTCCAGAGAATTTTATATCGTGTAATTGCAGGGAAATTACTTTGACTTTGCTACTCATTGTTATTTACAGCACAAGTGCCTTAGCATTGTAATGCTGCATACATACATATGAAGAGATCTGTTATTGATCAAACATACATATTTACACCTTGAACAGTGAACAGTGTGAGATTCCAGATTCCATTTTCTTCTGGTGTTCCAGCTTCTTGCACACAAACATTATTGAAACACACCACCTTTCTGTTTTCTGTCTGTTTATCAGGCACTGATGTATAAAAAGGATCTCAGATGTGCTTCCTTGTTTATTTATGATTATTTTCCCTGAGGCAATTGAGGCCCTGCTTCACTGATGATGCATTGGCTTGTACGAGATCCACCGTACTTGTGAGGTTTTTCCAGCTAAAGAGATTAAAAAAGCAGCTCCTGTCTTGTCTGTTAGTGCTCAGTATGTTTGAACATACCTGCCCCCCCCTCCCCCCCCCAGCTCATCAGACTATATTAAAATTCGTTCTCCTTTGCAGATTTGATTTCCTGCCAGATGTAGCAGTGACCCATTTAATTACGCTTTTCTGAGCATTGTGGTTTTGATGTGACCTAATAACCCAGTATAGCTTGCACTGGGTTCCCTATATTGCTTTGGATGATGGTATAGCCTTTGAGGATACGGTTGTCATGACAACCACCTCCACAAGATTCATAACCTCAGCCTTCCCCCATCTGTGGTGCAGATGTTCATGTTATCCTGATGAGGAGGTGTTATTTGTTACAGAATACCTTTGCATGGCAACCAGTCATGGATTGCGCCCCAGTTTTTCTTGGGAAATTATTGTAAAAACATTTTTATCTGATTGTGGCATTACCAACCCCATAAAGAAAGTCCCAGCTCGCTCTGTTGCCCTGTGTGTGAGCTGTTTGATTTGTTCAAGTTTTAACAAACATGCCTCCAGGTTTCTTTCTGATTGACGCTACTAAATGACAGCACTTCCTGTTTTGCAGCCCCCACAGTTTCATCACATGCTTGTATAATGTGATGGTGGATTAGCATGAACAAAATCTCCCCTCAGTACTACTTGTTCAACTAACTTGGCAGAGACCCAGCAAATCCTTGAGCAGTTAATCTTGGGGATAAAATAATTCTGTTGAATGAAGAGAGTGCTTTTGTTTTTGTGATCTGTTTTCTTTGCCCACCATTTTTGTTGGGATTACGGCAAAGTTTGAGGATGAAGGGGGTAGCACTCTGACCCCAGCAATCTGTTAGCATCTCCCAACAGTTTCTTCTTCATTACAACTAATCCATTGTTATGTCAGAGAGGAGAGGGATCCCACACCACCACCACCACCAAGTCTGTGTGTCCTTCTCAGCTTAATTATCCACATCATCTTGTAAAACTGAATAAATAACTTGGCTTGTGTTTTCATCATTACACGTATTTTTTTTATGCAGTCAGTGGAATAATTAGCTTTTTGTGTTTTGTTAAAGGAGTATTTTATAATGTTCAGCAACAGAAGCACAACTTTGGTCTCATTTTATAGACATTCAAACACAAGCAGGCCTAATGTAACATATCTTAAATACGATTTCCTGTTTTAAAGCAATTCATTTATACACCATAATGTAAATTATCTCTAAAAGCGTAGTTGCTTTAAATTCCACATTTTGATATGATAATAATGAGAGAAACTGAATAATAATCTGTTGAATGGCAAAACGTTTCCTCAGGCAGTATCAAATAAACAGTCTAAAAGCTATAGATGTGGAAGCATTTGGAAGCATATTGTGGAACTGTCCAATGAAAGTGCAGGTGACAGCAGAGAGGAGGAGAAATCAATACTGTAGACTGTTTGTGTATCCCCCCCAGATGTCTTTCAGTGCCTTACATAGCTGAATGAACAACAATGGACCCAGTACATATATCGGTCCATTGACATACGAGACTATATTGACTGACTGGAAGGATAAAATCAAACTGCATTGTGACATGTTTCATTAGTTCAAGGACAGTCAGGGTTAACTTTCGGCACCAGGGACCAAACGGTATATGCATATGACCGTGTAGGGTTTAATGGTTTATGTTCTAGTTAAAGAAGAAAAATCTACCTTTTGTGTGTTTCTCAACTTGTCATGGTCCAAAGCTGTTTTCAGGCTGTGTACAAGTATACAAGTCCTTCACAGCATGAACATTAAAAAACCTTACATTTAGTTGTAATTTGTGAGGTACTTCTTTAAAAAATGATATTGGCTAAAATTGGGACTGTTTAAAGAAGTTTTTAATACCCCCAATAAATGTCTCCGTTTAAAGTTACAGTTTAATTATTAGAAGTAGACGAAAACTAAGTCTCATCTGAAAATACCTGAAAACCCCACACTTGTGGTCACTTGGGGGTTCAGTTTATCCATCTATCTCACACTACAGCTTATTAATATTTTTCAGGATGATTATCTATTAAACACATTAATTATGTGTCTGGATGAGTCCAATGACTGGAAGTCAGCGGAGAGGATGTGGTTCATAGGTTGAGGAAGTTATTGGAAATTATGAAATGACATCACCGCAGTTTTTTTCGTGGCTTTGTTTGGTTCCTCTCCTGGCCACGCCTTCCTGCCAGCCCGATCATAAAGCAGCCAGGCTGTGCGTGTGTGTGCACCAGTTGAACTCCTGTTCAGTGCGGACAACAGGTGCACTTCAGCCTCTCCTCACCGCGTTGTCGGATAATGCCCGCAGAGCGCCGCTCGTCGCTTTGCGCAGGGCTTCCTCGTCTGCACTTTGGACACTTGCACGTTTTTATACCCTGAACGCTTCCAGCCACAAAATGCCTTTTCCACCCATCAACCTCCACCAGCGGATCTCCTCTCCCGGCAGGGAGCTATTCGGGAAAAAGAAAGCCAACGGAGTGCCTCCTCAGCCTGAGCTCACCAGCAAACCCGGCAGAGAGAAAGCTGGGTCCGATAAGGAGAAGCAGTCAATTTCTTGGACATCTGCGAATTTAAGGAATTTGGGACGAAAAGCCCAGCAGGAGAAGAGTAAAAGGCCACCTCAGAAGGAGGGTGCCGGTCAGGAGACCCAGGGAAAATGCTCCTGGCTGACGGTGCCCAAACCTCAGGACTCATCGGAAGGAGTCAGGCGCTCCAGCTCCATGGACTCCACCAGAGAGCTCCATGACAAAGAGGAAGGGAAGAAGGAGATTCAGTTTACCCTCAGCCTCACCCCTGAAGCCATTCTTGTCATCCAAAAACGAAATCTGGAAAAGCAGATGATGGCGAAGCAACAGAAGTGTTGCGCCTCCGCGGACTTTCGGCACAGGCGAGTTTTTCCATCCAAAAAGGCGCACGGAGCATCCAAAGGCTGCGCTCCGGTGGCCAAAGTAGAGAGCGCCGAGCAGGACATCACCGCCATTGTTAAAATATCTCTTCTGAATGATCAGTACAAGTACGACGATGTGGAGTATGAAGAAGAGGATGGAGACGTGGATGAGACCGTTGTGAGGAAATGTAAGGAATGGCTCAAAGGAGTCGAAAATGCCGCTGCTTTGGGAAAAGTCGACAAACTTTCTGCACTCCCGCACCTTAAAAGCTGCTGACATCTGACTTTTGATCTTTCATTTTTCAACAGACTGAGAGCAGAGATGATGGACGCGTGGAAGGTGTGCACCGATACAGTCCTGCTGCAATGGCATTTTAAATTCGAGTCTTGAGTTTTGCCTGCTGATTGAAAGCTGGAGGACACTTTGTCTCCAGAGGAATTTGTTTCGGTTGCTGAAATAAATGTCACAAAAAAGACACTTATTCAAGAAATTTAAAGATACATTCACAAGCTCTATTTGGAAAAAGAGGACATTTGACATTCCCCTGCCTCAACAAAAATACGATTTTAAAGCTTAATTGCAGCTTATGGTTCATTACGAGTTTAATGTCTAACCAATGTTTTGTTGATGAATGAACTGAATACCTTAATGCTCTCGTCCTTTGCACATGGTTTTTGTTTTCAGTGGGGCGCCTGTGGATTGGCAGAGGGGTTTGCGTAAAGGGACGCCAAATCGTTCCTTTGTGTTGGAGAACAATAACAACAGGGTTTTTTATAAAACCAAACTGGACTGTTTGTGTTTCCTCTGATAAGAGGGTTTTATCCTTTGTAGGGATTTATCAGTGATGTACAGTATTTAATATTTACTAAATATTTGTACTGTCAAACATTTTCTCAGCTGATGATTTTATGCCATTTGAAGTAAAATGTTTTTTTTTAATAAGTGTCACTGACCCTTTTAATTTTTTCTAAAGCTGATTTGTGTTATGCTTCTTAAATAATTCTGTTACATAATGCTGATTTGCAGTCATTTAGATTACTTTTACACTTCTGGCCGGTTACCAGTTTTAAAGGTTCTTTGTTGCTACTGTGGCTACCTGAGGCCATTTGGGCATTAGTGATCTAAGCTTCTTAGATTTCCTGTTAAGCAGGGTTGACCAGTGTGCATAGGACCCAGGTGCATGATCCCCTCGGGAATGACATCCAGTCTGCTTTACTTTTGTTTTATCTGACAAAACAATGCACGTTGCTACTAGACAGATAGCGGTGGTAAAGCTGGGTAATATTTTCATCCGAAGGGCAGGAACCACATGGTGAGCAGAAAAGGTACTCCCTGTCTGAAGTGAGAGCCTGGTCCTGACATTCCTATACTCACGTGGTAGTCACTGAGACACAAAGAGCCTTGTTTTCGTCATATAAGAAGCAATAAACTACTGCCCAGGGTGAAAGAGCTGGTCAGGAACCAGTTGAGGTCTGAGAAACAAACCAGTATGTTTTCATTAAGAAACCAATAAACCAAATATCAGCCTAAAAGAGAATTTAAGCTATAAAGACACTCTTGGCTTTTTTGTTGGATCATTCAGGTTACATTTTATTGCACTGATCATTAAAGTCAAGGGAAACTCATGCAAGCCTTGGACACAAATGAAATCTTCACAGCGTGGTCCCAAACACATTTAAAATGTGTGTATTTGTGTGTAGAGTGTAACCTGCAATACTCTTTGTGCATTGTTCTCAGTAACTTAGTAACCAGAGGTGTACTCAGAGCTCTAAAGTTGGACGTTGGAGTGTGACTTTTAAAGCACAAGAGTGTGTTTGAGAAGCTTGCACATCAACACCCGGTAAGATCTTTTTGAAAAATGAGTTCTACCAAGTGATTTTCTTTCAGTAATCCATGCCTGTTTTCTCTAAAGGTTTCTTCAGCAGTGGATTTGCCATGAGATCTAAGCGCAAAGACCTTCATCAATCCAGAGTTCTGCCCTCTATTTCAGATGCAAACTCACAACCTGTTGCTGTCAGAAAGGTATTTTAAATAACCTACCCAACAGCACTGAGACTTTCATATTTTATTCTGCTCTTACGCTGTTAAATGACATTTATTTATTAACATTAATAACATTTATTAACAATTATCTATAGGCATAGATAAATGTAGAGTAATTAATGTGTCCTTGTACTTTGCTACAGTACATGACATTACAGATTTCATGGTTGTGTTGTATGTGCAAACAAACAAGCTGCTAGAATAAAACATCCTGTCCTGAATAGATGTTCCCATTGAGTGTCACAAAGTGGTTTTATTGTGACATGCTGCAGACTGAGATCACGGCTGAGCCAGTACAGTGTGTACCAAGACCCGATCGGTTCTCCATGGCCTCTGTGATGATATTATCTGCTGGCTCGGTGACCCAAAGTTGTGTAATCCTCCTCTATTGTGTCATTTCAATCGCGGCCTTGTTTATGCACCTCTCTCTGGTATTCGTCGCCTTCTGATTGAGGCCTGAGGCCGAACTATTCATGCGTGTGTCTGTCCTGGGGGTGAGAACTGCATTATTATGTCTGAAACAGCTCAAATGCTTGTATTCAATCAGAAGAAGTAGAATTTAAACAAGCAAGGGCTGGCAACAGTTAGAGGCGGTCGGCTTGGTTACAAGTGGAAACACTTTCTCCACACTGCCTTTCAAGGTTTTTTCATTCGGAGTTGTTAACTCCAGCCCGTGCTGAAGATCTCTCTTTTCAGCCCTGTCTTTTCATCCCCCGCCACAAGGTATTTCTGTTTACACCTGCAGCAGCTAATGCCCCTGTTTATCTATTATTTTCTGAAATGACTCAGATAAGCCAATCCCACCTGCCCTTCTCCTTCTGGATCATGAGTATAAAAAAAACAACAAAAAAGCTTGTTGTTGGCTGCAGGTTTCTGTTCCGGTCACCTCGCTGCGGTATCGTGTCTAGCAGAGTGACGTGGTACAGCAGGACAGCTGCATTATCCTCCGTTGTGATCTACGGTGGCAGGGAGCGCAGATGGATGCTGCCTTTCGCTCTGTCGCTGACGCTTTGCACACAGCAGTGAGAGCAAAGAACTGAGGGTCCCTTTGCTCTGCCGCCACACTATTACTGTGGCAACGGAACTGATAAATCCTGTGTTTCCAGCAGCTTTTGTGAGAAAAGACAAAGTAGACACTTCCTGAACAGACTCAGCCCCATAAACTTTAGTAATGAGGCCAATGGGTGGCGGTCCGTTAGGAACAAGGCATTTCCCAGGGACAGGGTGACCTCAGAGAGAAGACTTAGATCAGAGAGTACAGTCCTCCCATAAAATCTCAAGCATACTTTATTTCTAAGTAAGGGTTATAAAAGGGAGCATGTAGCTCCAATTTTTTTAACGTGTAGTTAATCTGCTTTGGCATGCATGCAAGCTGCCAGTTTATGGTGACATGCTCCACATTTTTAATTTCTTTTCAACTTCTATTGTATTTAAGTCTTAGTAGTCTTTGTTAAGTAAACATTTGCCTCCTGACATGTGCTGAGTTATCATTCTTTATCAGGATTAAATAAGGACGCGATTGCCCTCATGCTTAGGGCAGATCGTAGCCTTACAGAATTGCAAGGATTTTTGAAGATCAAGAATTAAGGTGAGAGCTTTGTTGAGGAGTTGGGTACATTCGTTTTGTGTATCTCTTTTTTTTGTTGTTTGTTTTTTTTGCCTGTGCATTGCAAGAACACAATGTCAGGCTGCTGTGTGGGAGGCTGCTCTTGGCAGAAGGGACGGATCACCAAAAATGCATTCTTTTTTTAATCTTCAGGAAAGCTGACTGATTCACTCCCACAGCATCTAAACCGGGTTTTTGCTGTTGATAGGCAAGCGATGAAGTCAAATTCGAGCCCTGGAGGAGGAAAGCATTTCAGGACAGCAGTCCAGAGCTAGACCAAGAGACCAAGGCCCGGCGTCAGGCTCAGCTGGAACAGGTTGATAACACTATATCAATAATATAAGACACCTTCATAGTCAATAAAAGCCATATTTCACTGCCAGTCAGTAGAATAGGCACAATAATACAACAGAACAGTGTAAGAAAAAATATCCACTGCGCTTTAATTTCATCACCTCCCTATCTGTAGTGAATATTGAAGCAGTGCTCTCTGTGTCCATATACTCACTCAGTGCTTCCTTTAAGCTCACCTCCCATCAGCTCGTGTCCCCTCATATTCTTTGTTTATCTTCCAGCGCCATCTAGAGGCTTACAGGAACATACACCGTCTCCAGGATGCTCTTCATCGCCGTTATGCTGCTTTGCTCAGGGACAAGGTCCACTCACAGAGATTACTGCTACAGCAGAGAGATGAGGCAGCCAGAGCAAAGTCACAGAGTGAACCTAAGAAGGTAAATTGTTAAATCTAAACGGTCAAAAGCTGACCCATGCATTTTTTGAGTTGTATCATTAGTGCCATATTGTTTTTTAGAGATTATATTCTTCAAATATATTCAACTCACAATATTCAGCTTTTTCCTGATGCCCCTTAGCCATGTTGAACTTTGTAATGTTGCTTCCAGTAATGTTTTAATTTAAGATAAACACAAAAAACGCTTTGTGGTCCTGATATGAATCTCAATTGTTTCTACACCTCCCCTCCTGATATCCTCACTGAGGATATCAAAGGAACAAAAATTTGAGCACGAGCACTCAGAGACAACAGTGAATGGAGCAGCGACAGTAACAGCATAACATTGACTGGTGCTAGTTTTCAGATTCTGGTCATGATGCCCAAATGTAGAGTGGCTTTATTGTATTTGTCTGCTAAATAAATGTCATTTTACAACAACCATTTATTTTGTGTTAAGTGTGAGGGGTCACTGAGGATTCTCAGGTCATTTTAAATTTATATATAAATGACAATATAATTATTGTCATTTTTGCTCCCATACATTCTTTTACTTTTTTCTTCACAAAATTGTATTTCCTGTGTGTGAATCTCCGTCTGCTGTAGCTGCTGTGATTGACTTTGATTTTGAGTGTTGTGTCTCTGTTCTGACTGGGTGTGAAAACAGCAATAAGCTTTAAGAGAGAGCCCGCATAGAGGAGGTCTAACGTGAGAGAGATCCTGTCTTATCTTCCCCTCCTGTAAAAGCTGAGCTTCTTCAGGAGGATGTAATTGTCCTCTCTAATGACTTGCACTTGGTGGGGGGAGACAAAGAGAGCACAATAAAGGACTTTAGAAGCCCCGCAGTAGGAATCCTTTGCTTCAAATTGCTGAGCAAATGAAACTACCCGTTGTTTCCTCAGTTCAGATTGAGAGGCTCCGTCAGAGGTGAGGCAGGACCAAAGCAGGCAACGGCAAGAACACCTACTGGGGCCTAATTGGTCCTTGCTGCAGTAAATGGCTTCCTGTGGCTGCATGTTTACTTCTCATTTGTTCTATGTGCTCTGTTTCCCAGCCCCTGAAACACAGGACACTCACTTTAAATCTCCTTTCCCACAACTCCCTGTCTCTGACCTTTTCTCTGTCTGTCTGCCTTCTTCCTTTCTCAGAAACAAAAGAAGTTGGCCATTTCCAAGCTGCAGCACAATGACTCATACCTGAAGTCCCTCCCCAAAACCAGCTACTACCTGGTAGGTTTTGTCCCATCATCCAAAGCATGATTACACCAAAATATGCAAAAAGGACACATGATTTGAATCCATTCTGACACTGATTCATGTTTCATCCTCCACTATGACATGCATCAAAGTGACTTTAATCTCTTTTCTGAGATCTTTGACCTCCAGAAGCAGTTGGCTCAGCAAGGACTTCTGAAAACCCACCACGAGTTGGAGGACTTTTATACGTGCATCAAATATGGTCACCCATCGCAGGTGCAAAAATGTCTGGAGAATGTGAGGAAAAGGAGTTGAGTTTCGCATTTTAATGCACAGACCTTCTTCCTAGATCTGTTAAAAAAAACCCAATAGATTTTATTTATTTTGTATTTATGTCGATGTGATGTCGACAGTGCTGGAAAGCAGATCTGCAGCTGATTTGATGACTCAGCACCAGATATCAGAAAAACATTCCTGCACTACTGAAGCTCGAGGACAAGAGGACCACATTTCCTACTCAAGGTGGAGACAGCTTACACTGTTTATGAGCTTGTTTTGGATTTTCTAGAGTGTTGACCACTTTCCCTCTTTGTTCTGGGTGCTGGTCCAATGCTAGGAGCTACTTAGCGGTTTGTTCTCACTCATCTTCTTATTCTCCATTTCATCATGTGCTTTTTGTATAGTAAGCAGTCTTACTATACATGAGAGTTGCATCGATCTTCTCACATAATCCTAACTCAGTTTCCCAAATTGTTTCACTTTTGCTCTAAAATGACAAAACATTTAGTTTATTTGAGCACAATATTCGTCAGCAGCTTAAATGTCGATATGTCAAATAAAACTTAGAGCATGTTCTGTTTATCTGAGGACCTTTAAGTCTGAGGTTTTATGTGTCAAACATACAGCTGGTGTTGGAGGTGGACTGGGGAGGGGGGGGTGTCTGTACTCAGCTGCAGAGGCCTCTGCTGTAAGACTGGGAGTGCTCTGGATCTCTGTTTGCGCTGCCTTTAAGAACAAACACCAAGGCCGCTGGAGGCTTGTTTAGCATGGACCTTCCTGGAGGAGAGAGCTGATTACTCACGTAGAAGTGAGATGACCAAACACAATCTGACCCGACTGTTGTGGAGAGTCACCTCCTCAGATGGCCGCTTTGACTCTGACAAACATCATCTGGGAGAAAATGTTGTAATTATGTCCGCTGACAAAGAGACATAGCAATTGGGCCAGTGGTGTCACTTCATGCCAGCACTGCGAGCAGATGTTGAACTGTTTGGACAGGAACCTTTCATTTAAAGTTTTATGGGCTTTATAGGCAAACAGCTCCATTTACCAAAAAGCAGCAGAGATAATCCGAGAGCCCATTACATTCTGAGTTTCACTCATCACTAATTGTACGACTAATATTGAAATTTTGCATACACTTCGGCTGACACGTTAGCTGACAATGTTTTTCAGTTAATACACTTGAAAATTTAGTTTCAGGACTTTCACTGCAACTAGCAATTCCAGCTCAGCTCAGCTCTTTATTCATGTAATATCGACTGACATTTCAACTGCTTTCACCAGTTTCATTTCAATTCGCACTTAAGCTTCACTTAGCCCTTACACTTGAATTGACACTTAAACTAATTCAATGCTTACACCTATTTCAGCATTTCCATTCAGCATCTTGCAGTAACTTTAGTTCAACTGCCTTTTCAGCCTCACCTTCAACTGTTTCAGTAAACAAAAGTACATGGAAAGATTCTTCAGAGTTAGCCATTTCTTTTGGACAATCTTGTAAGTGGTGATAAACCCAAATTATATCCTTGAAATTACTTACGACTTTGACTGAAGCATATTACACATGAGGAAATTTTAAAAAGCTTATTTTTTTCTTACTTGTGATGACTTTCATTGTCTCTTCTTGTCATGTCTCTTCATTGTCTCTTCACACCGTTGCTGATCAACTTGAACTTTCAAATACAAATTTCACAAATTATATTAAAGCGATGTTGTTTGTTTTCTCTAAGGCGTGTTGTTCAGATCCACTTTATTTTGTTGCACGGGTTCATTTTACCCTCAGTGTCCTTTGTGTTCACATGTTGTGAATGTATAACAGAACAGTGTCAGCCACTGTCAGCCTTGTTGTTAATTAGGGCTGAACTCGGTTTAGAAGGAGCATGTATGATGTTAGTACGAGGCTGCGACTGTGAAACAACACGTTGGCTTGGGGACATTAGAAGATTGGTAAGAAGCCGAATGAAAGCTTGCACTAACAAGTCCTCCATCAGTGTGAAATCTCACCGCTCCACAGACAAACATGGCGAGACAGCGTCTCTCCTGTGCCCACAACTCGGTTGTGCCATAGGCACATTCCCCACATCCGTAAGAAATACCCAAAATAAAAGCAATTAGAGCTGAAGGCAAAATATGGACTCAGCAAAGTCCTTGTTTATGTTTTTAAGTAATGAGCCAATTCATCCAATCTGTCCTGCTTTGTGGCTATTTATATGTTTATTATTAGCTGCTATGATTTACTGGACAGTTGAGGCTGTGATTTGCTATCTTTGTGGCCATCTGGTCATGGTCTCTTCAACATGTTGAATTTCACAAGTATGCATTACTGGTCTGCAAAATTAGACTGACCAGAATATACCAAGTCTATGACTATAAATCGATTTCAGCGAGTGGAAAATATACATAAGCCTGGGCTCGTCCAGTTGCCTCTTATTTTGTAATATCCTGCTATACAACATTTTTAATGAGTTATCACAGTTCTTCATATTCAAGCTTCTACAGACTCACCTGTCAATATATCACCACTAATATTATACATATATGAGTGCACATTCTCATTCCTCCACCTGCACCCTGAGCAGATAGTGAGGTTTGTATAGATCTGTTACCTGCTGCACTGTCCTGTGAGTAAACGCTGCCTTGCTCAGGATTCCTCCTGGGAGTTTGCACCCAGCAGACAAAGTGTGTTGTCACCCGAGTGCGCAGTGTTATTGGGTGTGAGCTGCACCACACTATGGCTACTCTTGAGAAGTAGCAACCCATTAGGAATATATTAACAACCTGACATTTTGTGAGCAGGTCGCACATCAGAGCAGCAAGCGAGTTGAACCAGCTGAAAAAGATGTTTTTACACATTTGTAAAGCGTCAGCACAGGTTTCTTTCAAATTTATCCATTGAAGTATGATTTCCTGATGGTTCTTCTGACTGTAAAACTGATTTTTTTTTTTTATGTGTGTGTGTGTGTAGGTCATCAGAACAACGTTCTGGGTCAGTGGAAGGTTCAGCCGAGATCTTCTGCAGCAGCCAGAAGAAAAATGAATTTGAAGGAATGTTTCCCAAGGTTAGTGTCAAAACCACATGAGCAGTAGTCCTACTTAACAAGGGCAGTGAGAGGCAAACACACCTGGAACAAACCAACACATGAAATCCACACTGACAGAATACACTCAGCGGTGAGGTGTATGACTGTGGGCTTATTAATATATTATTATTCTCTTTGTATCACCCTAAGCTTTCCTTTCACTTCCTCTGTTTTTTCCCATTATGTGTCAGTAACACTGTGCACACAACCAATAAAATATCGAAGTAATAGCATTAACATTTTGAGAAATGTGCCTATTTGCTTTCCTGCCAAGAGGTATATGAGGAACTGATACCAATCTCATACCTGTCCTGGAAACAGGGAGAAACACTCTTGCTCTTTCCAAAGGTACCAAAATCCGCCTACCAGCGCCTGAAGCTAACCAAAGCTCCTCTCACATTCGGCAAAAAAACCTGGCATTTGTCTTCAGTAGGAAAGGGTGTGGTCAACATTCATTCACTGATGAAATTACTCTGCAGTATTTACTGATTTCTGGCTCCAATCAACAAACACGACATCCAAGTGGACATAGTAATATTCAACGCTTTTCCAGTGTCGTGCTATGACTCACGTTGATATTCCAGACGTCGGTGTGTAAATGGTTTCCCATCCCTTTTCGTTAGAGCGGCACCAGAACATCGTTCAGTCGGCATTGAGTTTGAAAGAGAGACTGAAGTAGTGTCCCATGTTTTCTGGCATGTTTTTGACATGTTTTTGAACGTGACACACCAGAAAGCTGGCAATGCAACTATAGCTGGTTTGCCCATGCTTAAAAACCCACATACAGGCTCTGTATTGGTGTGAAAATGGTATAACTGCACAGACATGAGAATGGTGTCTATCTTCTCATCTGATATAAGCATAGAGAGCCTTATTTTAAATTTTTGCAGTGATATCAGAGATCAGATGGTGAGAAGTAAAGTGAGAACAGTGTGGACATGCTCAGGTGCTGAGGTGAGCATATATGGACAAGCACGCAGAACTCATTTTTCTCTCACCTCTGTGTCAAAATGAGCCTCAGCAAACAGACGATGAGCCTGGCTGGGTGGAGAGCAGGCGAAGGCAAACAGTGGTCAGACAGGACTGGTCAAAGCCAGCAGGCATGCAGGAGAATTACTCACCACAGCTCTGTCCTGCCATCTGAGGTCCTCCGCTGCCGGACAGGCCTGTCACTCCTACTGACATCCTGAGGGTGTTTATGTAGAGTTCAGGCTTTGAGTGTTTGTGTGGCACCTTCAGTATGTGACAGGAGACAACTAGCACACTTGTTATATCATTCAATAGGCAAATTATTATTATTTTTATTCAGATTATAATTCTCTGAGCGATAGTTTAGTTGGACTTAGACAAGCTGCCTGTACACATCATAATTGAAAGAGTAGACGGATGAAGGATAAAACTGTGTTGTTGTTTACCTGACATATACGTATGTCGTAGGGATGCAGTTCTTTGGTTTACTTTTGGTTGGGATTTGGCACTATATGAATAAACTGAACCAAACTGAATTGAATTTATGTGATAATTTGATTAAAAAATAACCAGTCCAGAAAACAAACCATTGTTTAGACATATTTTAGCCCATTCACTACAAATTATGTATAGTTTATGTAAATATCAACTACTTCCATTTATTGCAACATGAAAAACCAGCTAACACAGACTTGAAACTTGCTTGTCATAGGTATTAAATCCCATCATGTACCTCATATATAGACTTCAGTCAGAGGCACTCTGATATATATACTTTATATATACTTTTTTTAAGGAGTTGAGTTGCACCTGCATGAGGGGAGGGGAATGAGCTAGAGATCTATATAGTCCCTGATTGATCAGTAACATTAATTCACAGTGCTGCAGTCCCACATCAGGAAGTGGGCTAGTGTGACACTTAGCGCTGGGTGGGTGTTAGAGGAGGAGAAAGAGGTGCCAAATGGGACACTGGGACTGTGGGAAATGACATAGACTATGACACCTCTGACTTTTTGTCCGTGGTTAGCTCAGCTTATATGCAAGGGGTTGTCTCTTTTTAAATTACAAAATGATTAATGAGCAAGGAAATGATGGATGAATGTAATATGTGCCACCCACAGATGAAAGCTCCCACGTTTGCAACCTTGCAGCCTAACTTTATGAAGAACTTCCAGAGCAAGATGCCTGATTTGGTAGGTCAGCCATTAATGTCAGTGTATGGCAGCCCAGCGCAGAACAACAGAGGGAAATGCTCACGTTTCCTATGTTTTCCTCAAACTAGATCGTCCCTGAGATCCCTGAAAAGAGCAGCAAAGCAGAAATTTACTTGAGACGGCTGAGACAAATGCATGATCTCTGTTTAATCAACATGGCTTTCACCCAAAGGTTGGTAATTTAGCAAACAACCTGAAACATAAAAGAAACGATGCACTGAATGTAACATTTAACCTTTTTCTATAAGTTCAGATTTTGGTTTTAGTAGCAATGAGGAGACAGGAGATCAGAAGCACATGAAGGAGTCTTTCAACTGCTCTTTAAACTGAGTGAGGTTTGTTTTTCTCTGCTTGCTGTGAACTCTGGTCCAGACTGCTGGACAGGGAGACAGACTCAATGTGCTGGCAGGAGGAGCGAGACAGCCACGATTTGGTTAGTAACACAAACCAGCCGCAACACAACACAACACAACACCACAGAGCTCTATGGAAGCTAACATGTAGCTGTCACACACTATCTACCTTTAACGTTTTTTTTTTTCCTTTGGAGGTCACCATGGTAACATCTCACACCAAATAAAATCACCAGCGCACATTAGTTACTTGTGAGCGTGACGCTGTTGTACATGTTTGTACATAAATCAGTCCATATGTTTCATGAACTGAGTTAGCAGTGAGAGATTCACTATTTTCTTTCATAGCTGCTTCCAGCTATTGACTCCAAAGAAGGGAAGACAGTGTTGAGAATGACCAACCTACATGTCCCCAGCAGCTGAGCAGAATGATGTCAGCCAGGTACATGAAAACAAACATGCATGGCATTACTTTTGCTGTGTTTGTTTGTTGCTGTCAAAATACATTTGACATTGTGTGTGTGTGTGTGTGTGTTGTCTTGGTAGTCAGCGATGTTTTGAGGCTCCGATGTGCTGCCGTAAAACACCTGATCTGTGAAGATGTGTGTCAACAAAAGCTTGTGGAGGTAAATTAAATGTATCTCTCAGAATTACTGAACTTTTGTAAAGACTGTATTGCTTTTTTATAAAATATAATTTTGTGCTCTCTCCTCAGATAACTGACTGTGTGTTCAAACTATGGAGAAACTATACAGATAGCACAGATCACTGAAGATATCACCATCACAGCATCTCTTTATGTGGAATGTGTGCAGTTGTTGTGTCAATTAGCCGCAACTTACAGTTTATGTGAAAAATACATTTTACTCCATCAGTCTACATTAAAATCACTTATTTGTCCATGCAATACTTATTAACTATATAAAAACAATACTTTATTATATTTCAGAAACGAATACATGATTTTAATATGTATATATACAGTAAAGACAGAATGCACGTGTTGGATTTCTGAAATAAAAGTTATACTGTAATAATCTGTTTGAACTCTGATAATGCGTGATGATGATGATGAAGATTTAAAGCTTCAGTTTGTTTTATTTAGTGATTAACAAGCTGTTAAAGTGTATAATAAAATTATTGAGAATATGGTTGTTGCATCTACGTGTAATTTTTCATTTGCATTTCTTTAATTATATTTAGGATATATTTACGTGACCTAGTCAGAAAAATGTGTTAAAACTTGAAACATTTTTGACTTTCTGTCCTAAAAATTTCTTCAAAAAAAGTTCAAGACTTAAGATGAATTATGGTCGGTCTGGAGGGGTTTCTGCAGGTGTGGCTTTGATCTAAGTGTCAATATTTACAGGTTGCTGTAATAAAGTAGGTTGAACTGCTTCATTCAAAATCCTGCCATCCTGTGGACCTCAGTGATATGGCCGCTCCCAGCCAATCGGTGTCAAACCCGAAAGGATCAAAGAGGAGATGAGCCAACCATCTCTACTCCAAACACCCATCCCGAGATGGAGCTCCTCTTCAGCCTATATATTTAGGAGGCGTTCATGACTTCCTGAGATAACTGCTCGTCTTCGTGGAGACACAAGAAGAGGGAAAAGATTAAGTGTTTTTCAACTAGACCTGTGATTACAACTACTTAGCCCTGGAGCTGTTGGACAGGATGGCCACAGGCGCCGGCGAGTGCCCCGGGAAGGCCAGTCAGTACCGGGTGGACCACCTCCTCAGTGCGGTGGAGAGTGAGCTACAGGCCGGCAGCGAGAAGGGCGATCCAACGGAGAAGGAACTGACAGTGTCCCTGGATGAGAACGAACTTTGGCAAAAATTTAAGAATCTGACAAATGAAATGATAGTTACAAAGAATGGCAGGTGAGCTTAAATGCGCACAAATGGTATATTACAGATAGACAGATAGAACTTTTAACATTTTTTTATATCATTTTTCTGATCAAGGCGCATGTTTCCCGTGCTGAAAGTGAACGTGTCTGGATTGGACCCGAACGCCATGTATTCGTTTCTGCTGGACTTCGTATCTGCAGACAACCACAGGTGGAAATATGTGAACGGGGAGTGGGTCCCAGGTGGGAAACCCGAGCCTCAAACACCCAGCTGCGTGTACATCCACCCAGACTCTCCGAACTTCGGAGCGCACTGGATGAAAGCTCCCGTCTCCTTCAGCAAAGTCAAGCTCACCAATAAACTGAACGGAGGAGGTCAGGTAAGCAGAGGAGGGGATGTTCGACATGTTTGCTGTTTTCTTCTGATAAAACAGTTTAGTCTCTGTTCTTTCACAAATTCCACGCAATAATTGCAAAATAAATACATTTGAACATTATAACTTTTTTTTTCAGATAATGTTAAATTCCTTACACAAGTACGAGCCGCGCATCCATATAGTGCGGGTTGGAGGCCCGAGAAGGATGATCACCAGCCATTCCTTCCCAGAGACACAGTTCATTGCAGTAACAGCATATCAAAACGAAGAGGTAGGCTATGAATTAATTTCTAAAAGTCATAATAAAATTTATATTGCTAAAAAATTGAATAACGTAGCAATAACGTTTCTGTTATGTCCGTAAAATGTGTGCGTAATTTACGCACTGAATTTACGCACAGCATTTCGTGTTTCCATAATGATTTTTCATTAGTGGGAAACATAATGCTCATTATCTTTGCTCTTCATGTTTATATTTTAGATAACTGCTCTTAAAATAAAGTACAATCCTTTTGCCAAGGCTTTCCTCGATGCAAAGGAAAGGTAAGAATACACCTGAACATTTTATTGATATCTCTAGGAATGCAAAAAGTTAATGTAAAACATTACATCAAGTATATCATGAATTATTTTTTTCAGAAGTGATAGCAAAGACATAAGAGAAGATGCCAATGAAAACCAGCAGTCTACATATTCTCAATGTAAGTGTTACATTACTTTTTAAATTTAATCATCTGATTTCATCTCACACTGTGTAAGCTATATGGTGCTCACATGGTTCACATCTCTTCTGCTCTGTGGAGCCAGTGGGTGGTTGGTTTATTCCGGGCACAGGCTCTCTCTGCCCTCCTGCCAGTCCTCACAACCAGTTTGGGAATCCTCTTTCCCTCTCGCCATCCCATGGCTGTGAACGCTATACTACCCTGAGGAACCACCGCTCTGCCCCCTACACCAGTCCCTACGCCCATCGGACCAACTCGCCCAGTGAGTATCTCCCTCCACCTTTTACCTTCATAGATGCAGGGAATTACACCACTTCCTACCCATCTATTAACAAGACACTCAAACAAATGTGGCTGAGTGTGGAATGTTTTGCATTCCTCTGGCTTTTGTGTGAGTGGAGCCACAGAGCTGTAAATGGTTGGGCTTCAGGCGAGGAATGTACGGAGCGAATATCCACACCTTTAACTATCATTATGATTTCACAGAGACAGGAAGTCCTGATTCATACTGAGAAAACAACAGATTTAATGATAAATAATTTCTGACAAATATATTTGGAACTTATGACATGTGTGCTTACTTAAACCCTAGTGTCTGTGTGTGTGTTGCAGTCAGTTACTCTGACAACTCGTCAGCCTGTCTGCCGATGCTCTCAGGCCACGACAACTGGTCCAGCCTACAGATACCAACACACTCCAGCATGATGCCCGTGGCCCACAGTTCCACCTCTGGTACCAACTCTAGGTTTGTGTGGTTTCCTCTGTGTTTAGTTTTATTACATCAACTCAACTCATAACAGCACATAACAGCACAACTCACAAACACAAAGAAGATGATCTAGAGAGAGAAAGGAAATAAATTAAACAAAACAAACTTGGGATCCTTTTAATTTTAGATACTTGGTTGTTGCATAGCTTGTGTAAGCAGAGCAAATCTCCCCGCACAGTTTTCAACATTTTTATTGCAGAACAGGAACAAAACAAACATAAAACGGTACAGGTAAGGCATGAGGACATTAATAAGTTAAACATATGATGAGATAAACTTTCTAACAGTTAAGTTACAAAAGAAAAAAAACAGAAATACAAACATATGAATGACAAGAGCACATAAAGCTTAGTTTAAGTATAGAAGATTTTTTGTTAAGAACAAAAAAATGAATTCTCTCTCTCTCTAAAGAATAATGAGGATCTAATGTTTGAAATAAATAAAAGAAGATACAGATCATCCCAAAATTGAAAATTCAAAGTTGATTTTTTTTATGTTAGATTCAAAATCAACATGTTGTCTGATTATTATATTCTCATTTATATTGGGTTTCCATCTTGTCTTTTTCACTGCAGTTTATGTAAACATTGGTTCAACTGATTAATGTATCTCTTAAACTCAGTGCACCTCTAAAAATTGTTTATGGATGACATTTATGCATGAGTAGCACATCTAAAACATCCCAGGAAAATTTCTACCCTTGTCTCTCTACAGTCAGTACACCAGCCTTTGGTCTGTGAATAACTCGCCCCTGACTCCCGTGTCCCAGAATGGGACAAACAACGGCCTTAGCTCCCAGTTCCTTCGAGGGTCCAGCAGCCACTACCCCAGCCTCTCTCACCCAGTCTCAGTGCCCTCTTCTGGCTCTCCCATGTATGACAGCAGCACAACCACAGAGGTGCATGACGCAGCTCAATACGACACCTCACCACATGGGCGACTACCTTCAGCTTGGACTCCAGTGACACCTCCATCCCTCTGATGGAAATATCTCAGCAAACTTGGAAACAGACAGACTTGAAATGCTGCTTTTAGGATGTTTAATCTGCTGTGACTTAAAAGGAGAATCACCCTAAATTAAATCTTCACAGTGTTTGTTTTTATTTTTATTGTTCATTTTTCTTTCGCGTTCATCAAATGTTTTTGTTCAGTATAGCAGGAAAAACATATGTTTTAATGTTTGTAACCAAAATGTATTTTACCCTGCTTATATTAAGCATAACTCTATGATATTCTCAGCAGTAAGCAAAAATTGTAGAGTTGAAAAATGTTAAATGATTTTTAACATTGTTTATTCTGTAAATGAGAAATAATTGAGGTTTACCGTGTAAATAGATAAACAAAATGAAATGAAAATGGGATCTCATGTCAATACTCTGCTATGCAGATGATACACAACTTTCCATATCATTAAAAAAAAGACATGAAGTCTTTCAAACGGCTGTTTTTGAGACCCCGACATTACATTTATGTCATGGAGATGGTGGTAATGTCTGAATGTATTTTACTAGCTGTTGCTCATGGCACATTATACCGCTCTATATGTTGTTGTTTAAGTTGTCCAAATTCATCCATACAGGCCACAGTTTCCTTTTCGTTTTCTATATGGTAGAAGAAGCGCCATTGTGAATCCACACTGAGAAATCCCACGCAAGCACCACATAAGATTTAATTCACTTATAAACAGAACACATTCAGTATTGGGTTATAGAATATCCTCCAGTGGGCATTTTTTCACTTTTAATGATTGGTCCAGTGGAGATCCCCATCAGTGTGAGGGATTGTTTAATTTGAGAGGTAATTTGAGTGATAACATTGATCATCATTCCAATTTCATTAGCTGCTCATGATGAAATTGCAATCGAATGTTTGTTATAAAATGACCAAACAAATAGATCATAATTAGAAACTGTACTTGAAGCTCAAATGCTCTTGATTTTCCAGCAACGTGCTGTTCAGTGGTTTAGTTTTTCAACAGAAACTGTTACTATTTTTATATGGTGTTAAAATGACGTTACCTTTAAAATCTGCAGTAAAAGTGCTCAGCTCATCTGCCTGCTCCCTTTTTGAAAGAGGAATAGTAAAGATGGAATATTTTACACACATGGGTGAGGAATTACATCCACGTACATCTGAAGGGCGGGTGACTGTTGGGATGGCATAGACTGCATTTGGTTGCCAGGGTGAGAAACCCCAGTGATCAACACTCAGCTACAACCCCCTCACCCTGTTTCTATTCACACCTCCCTGACATGAGAGCAGTTTTCTCCTCACAGATATTGTTGACACAAGTTCTGTTTGACCACCTGAGGTCTAAAATTCTTTATTTACATACATGTCTTAACATACACAAATAAATGCACTCATATATGTGATAGTGTACATGCTTTAATTCACATGTGTGAGACAGTAGTTCTGCAAAAGAAAAAGAGACAGTAGTTTCAAATAATAAAAAGAGGAATTATCATGTTTTACCAAGATGGTACCACATGAGAGGCAGCCTGTTATAGCATCTCCTACTCTTGTTTTCTTCTCTTAACTTCTTACTGCTAATAAATAAATAAATAATTGCTTTTTCATTTGCTATTCTTGTGCTGCTGTAAGACTGAGACTTATCTCACACTTGTCTTATCTTAGCAAACCAGATAATAAATAAGCAGATCTTAATATCCTAATCCCCAAATAAAACCATGTACTGGTACTATTAGATATTTTGATGGAGGATAGAATGAATTTTTATACCAGTTTAGCCTGAAACTTGGCATTCTGAACTGTCAGCTTTTCGTATGGAAGTTGATATTAATGATCTGCTTTATTCCCTGTGATTATCATAGCTGTTTGACTATAAGACAGGTGAACTGAGACTTAAACAGCACTGACAGATTACCAGTCTATATTTATATGCCATATTGTATTGTATTCTCTGATTGGTTGATGAAACAAATTGTGAGTTTACTATTTACACCGTAGAACCTTTAGTGCGAGATAAACAAGATTAAGTGTTTTAATTTACGAAGCTATGAAAACCACAAGAAGAGCTTCACTCTGTTCTGCACCCTTTGCATTCACTGCATCCTTTCAGTATGCAGAGATTTTTAGCACCATCCTGTCATAATGCGAGTGCAGACATGCCTTTCGTTAATTAGGTAAGAAAAATGTATTAAGTCTTGTTAGCACTGGCATGACATGAAAATGACCTTAGGAAATACCACAGTCTGTTTTCATGTTTGACTTGCTTTATTGAACTCAAGCCTTTGACACATATTCAAATGTTTTTCTGAAGACAAACGGATTCACAACAATCTTTTTACATCCATCCATCCATTTTCTACACCACTTATCCATCAGGGTCGCAGGGGAGTTGAAGCCTGACTTGCTGCCTATGGGCGAGAGACTGGGTACACCCTAGACTGGTGGCCAGTCAATCACAGGGCCATCTTTTTACTACATTTGCTAAAAACTAGTAACTCACATTTATTTGTGACCAACAAATTCTAACTCAAAACGATAAGACCTTTTCTTCATCTTGCTACCTTACCTTTGATTTAAGGGGGATTGCACATCTGGGCCAGCATCTGCAGTGTAAAATGAAAAGCTCCCATAACTGTGGCTCCTGAAGTTAAACTAAGCTTGTTTCCAAAGCAGAAAAGAATCAGACTACCATAGGAATTTCTTGCCCTGGTTTGAGTCTACAGTTCCTGCCTCCTTGTTTCTAAACATAACCATGTCCCCATAATGCTAAGTTTAACCATCTATAAACTACACATAACCTTATATTTAACAGACTTAAATTGGGACTGTTCACAGCTGGATTGATTGTACACAAAGTGCTGCAGCGGGGGTCAGCTCATGACAAGAACATTTTAGATCAGCTTACTTGAATCAACTGAAACTTTTTTCCCTCTGCATCCATAAAACATGCGAAGATTCCTCTGTATCCCCACAAGCATCTTCCTTAGAGCTATTACTAAGTATTTCTACTCAAACTACTTTAAAATTTTCCTTTGGGGATAAATAAAGGAATTCTGATTCTGATTGTACTAAAGAGCATGAAACACAAAAATAATTATTTGTACATTATGGATATTTCCTGATTTACTGTAAACTACTGGGTTGTTTCAGTTGCCACAAGAATGACCTCATACAGGAGATGCTCATACCACTTTATAGTGTTGCTGATGGTGGACCTTAAGTTTGCCGTTCGGCCACTGAACTGCAGCTAGTGATGATTACGTGCAGTAAGTTTGTGGATAAGAGAATTGGGTGATGAAAATTGCTGGCAGCACCCTTTGAAATTAAATTCTCTCCTCCCTGTTTGTAAATTTTTTTGTGCTAATTATGAGGCAGACCAGGATGTTGTAATGTTGGCATTTTACCGGCTTAATGTGCAGGTGAAAGGGGGCAATGGAGGTGTTTTTAGATCCAGAATAAAAGAAGGCACTTTCCTTTGTGTGTTAGATAGAATGAAATGTCTGTGTCTTGTTAAAACAAAGTTTGCTGTAGTTGGGATTGACAAAAACAAAAACAGGATATACAGTTCAGACAAGTACAGTTCAACAGTCTTCAGTTGTTGATTGCCTCATACTGTGTTTCATCAGACCTTCCTGATGTTTTGCTACTAAACAAGTGTTGGCTGTGGATGAACTTCCCAATAGACTGTAAAACAGCATGCATGCTAACTTAAAGTCGACATCCAACTCAGGGCAATAAATCATGTTTTACATTCCAACTGATTATAAAGCACAGAAAAGTCATTATAGGTATGCAGGATTTCCCTAAAAAATAATATGTATAGACTTACATTATGTATAAATGTATAGACTTATAGAAAATAATCACCCACAATCATAACTTACAATCTACTAGAAGGTTGTGATATTGTCTGTTTCAGCAGGAACCCTAACCTGTGCCTGTATTTTCTTATTTTCATCATTGACATCAGCAGTTCTGGAGAAAAGCATGGAGATTGTTGAGTCTTACTCCCAGATGATTAAAAACCAAAAATCTGGGAATGAAACTCAGCAATCAACTACATTTCTTGTGTACTGCATCTTTAAATGGAATTTTTTAAATTTACAAACAGGCAACTGACAAATTCTGCATAGGATACCTTTAAAATGTAACGGAAAAAATCTGTTTCTGCTGAAACCATAGCTTAGAAGGATATGATGTCTGTCTTTTCTTGCAAGTTTTTATTCAGTTCCATTGCACAACAGGACATTTTATTGTGACAATATGACCTTTTGTCTCTGTTCCACTTGGTTAAGCTGCATTAGGTGTTTCTCCCACGATTAACTGAAGAGAAAATTTAACAACGTTAATATGTGCAGCGTGACACAGAGCACAAAGCAGAAGAGCTGAGCATTTGTTTAGAAAGGAACTATGACTGAAGCGATGTGAGGCCAGTCAATATGCCCAAGAGCCCATTCAGCCCAGAAGATCAAGGTCAGTAAGAACATCATGACATCCTCCCACTTGTACAAGCAGCAACCCCAGACTGACAGGAAGGAACAGACATCTAATCTGCCAAATCAAACGCACAACAGACTGTTTCACTGATGTCTCACTGTCAACCAAGCGGATGGAATAGTCTCGGTTTGTAGCATATGTATAAGTGGATGTTATTCTGAGTGTCCAGTTGCTGTTTGTGCACAGAGATATTTAGTCTGAGTATTGATACATAACAGCATCAAATAAATCAACACAAGATAAAGAAAATGTGGACTGAATGATAACACAGAAAGGCGAATACTTTTCTCACTTTTGTGCAAATTCAGGCCTGTTAGCTCTTAAAAATAAAAAGATGCGAGATCTCAGTGCTTATTGCTGTTGTCAACTCTTACAAAAAGAAAAGATTGAAGCAAAAAACATGATCATCATATTGTGGCATGATATGTCATTCAGTCCTTATGTTGTGCTGTAGAAGTCAATTATATGTCATGTGTCCTTTTCCGTTGTAAGGAATAATATTTAAAGCAAGACAAAATAACAGAGCATCTATCAAAAAAAATCTAAAAAGCCACGAAGGCAGGGTATTTCTCTAAGTCTAATAATCCCATTATGATCCCAATGAAAAAAACCTCTCTGTCAAAGCAGGGAGCATTGACGCAAGCATGTCTTGACGTCAGTAGCTGCAGTGAATGAGGGATGGGAGGGGGAGCCGGAGAGAGAGGGGGGGGGAAGAGAGGGAGAGAGAGAGAGAGAAGCTGCCGTGTTTGCTTTCAGAAAATACCACGAAATAGCGTCATTGGCACGAATACAACTGTAGCCCTTTGGAAGAAGCCCGCCGCGGATGTGCGCATAGACGCACAAAAAAATGCCCTCAGCTTTTTAGTTTCAAACCTTCTTGTTCTGACATCCAAGCGACACGTTCGGTGCACTGGAAATCTAAACCACATGTAGTAAATGGAATATGATCCCCTGACCCGGGGTTGTTCATAAATAAATCAGCATATGAGAGAATGAAGAGAGTAGGAGGGAAAGAGAACGAGGAGGGGGGCTTTTGCTCAACTGGTGTCAGGCATCCATCTGTGACTCCGCTGAGAAATGAATGAGTAAAAGTAGAAGTTCTTCACAACCTGAGAAGGTTTGTGCAGTTTTATCTCACTGGATATTTCTTAACACTCCTCAAGCACACACACACACACACTCTTCAGTTGCTGTGGTGAAAGCGGAGGGCTGATTTTTTTTTTTTTTTTATTCTCTGGCATTCAAGCTGAGTCGACCGGAGGGGAAAACTACCATCAAGCAATTTGTAAAAGCCAGACCGGTGGCGTCATTGCCTCTTCTGTAGTAGACTAAGCGCAACACCGCGACTCTCCTGCTGCATTTATTCTCCGCTTATTTTCAAGTTGGTCTGTGGCTCCCGCATAGTGAAGTGAAAGCAAAGCTAATCCTGCAGTACCGGTCCTCATAACACAATGCTTGTTTGTTCGATTTATGTTACTACGGCACTTGGATCAGAAGGTTTTGCGCAAGAAGTGTCACAGACAAATAGATTGTTTTGTACTCGTCGCTGGACTGATGGTATTGTAAGAGAGAAGGTATTGTACTGCGCGCCCTACCCACACTACTTCTGTAGTACAGTGTCTCCAGTTTTATGCCGGCTTCGCAGATGTTACCGGAACATTTTCTACCCTCGGCTTAGCTCACATGCGACCAAAAGGACACATGCTTTGGTGTACTTTAGCATGCAGACCACGTCCAGCTAATCTCCGTTTACATTGGCCTATACTCTTCAAGATACCCGAGAGTTCTCGGTGAGTCGTCTGTGCGTCATCTATGCCTGATTAGACTTGTAGTCTGACGTCGCCGGGAACCATTTAAGCAAAACACCTCATACAGCGTTGGAAATCTAAATGGACTTTAAAGAAAACACCCTGGCTGACAAAAAACACTTTTTTATCATTAAGAAGGGGATCAACAAGTTTCCTCGTGTGCGTAATTTCCATCTGAGCGGGGTTCAAGCGTAATCCGCGACACACGTGATCGACAAATCACTTCAGCTCCAAATATTTCTCATTTGTCTAGAGAAATAAGCCTCAGACCGTCCGTGGAGACGCTTCTTGTCCGATTACGACGGGAATCAGGAGGAGACCGGCTCCATGCCTCGCTGCCTCTCCAGATGCTCGGTTGGCCACCACATGGTAACTTTGCGCACACAGCACGCTGGAAAGAGGACACACAGAGAGGGGATCTGAATGAATGGGACTGACATTTATTCGCATTTCTCTTCTCGCCTCCCACAGACTGTTGTATGTGCTGTATACCCTGCTGGTTGAGGAAGTCTCACGTTCTCAGCAGATATAGATTCAGCGGTGGATAGATCCATCAGTCAAATAGGGAGCAGCAAATGTCGAAGAAACGGAAAAGTCCTGACGAGCAGGACTTTGAGGAATCTCCGCATGCAGGATGCAGCGACCAAGGTAGGAGTCGTGGTCACAAATGGCAGCTTGAAAGCAGAACTGTTTGTTATAAGGTATTTGATATCCTCAGGGAATGTTTGATGAATTCGTGTAGCTTTTGATGTGTCTGCGTAGCATTTCAGAGTTGGTACCACTGCCCCGGGGATGCGCACATTAGCTGCTGCATTAACTCTATGGATCCATAAAGTATTAAACCTGTACATGACCGTGTTGCCATGCAATCACCTCCCCATTCAAATAGGTATTTCTGTCCCTAGAAAACAATCTTCTGTGTTGCTGCGGATTACTTTTTATAATCTCTCATCAGTTCCCAGCAGAGTCAGATTTGTGTGACATTAGGTCTGGTTGCAGAACAGCCTTTCATTTCCAGCTACAGAAGAAAGTACAGGAAATGCAAACTGTGGCATGAGAGTTATAGAGGCTGGGTGCACTCAGCTCGGTTGGTGGTATGACTGTCATTATACAGCAAAAGAACGACCTGTTGATTTAGAAACTGGATTATACACATGTGAAGTATAATGGTGGCTCACCAACAGTACTTTTTCCAGTTGTGAAGTGAGTTGATATATTGATATGTACTGTGTGAATTTAGAGGAAAAATGTTAACAGTCACTTCTTACACGGCCTGTGGTCCAGGGACACTGGACCTGCACCCATTAGGTGTGTTCAGCAATCCACAATACATCCTCATACCTAAACAACTGAATAGATCCATTGCCACTGACCAGATCAGTTCATTGTCTTGCAAGTCAGTGAGTCCAAAGTCTTTGCACTCAAGTCTCAAGTCAAGGTAACAATTATTTTCACACAAGTCATTGATGGTAAAGTCTGAGTTGGGTTGCAAGTCTTTTTTTTTTTTTTTGTGACTTTAGTCCATACGAATCAAGTCCACACCTGCCAGTGACCTCCTAACCACACCGTTGGAGAGGACGGATAATGCTAAGAGATAGTCACAGTTTTAATTAATGTAGCTTAAGCTCCATTTTGTAAAATAACATAGATGAGCACTTACTTTTGACTTTTTAATTTACTCTGGACATAAACATAAGTGTCCTGGGTGAAAGTCTGGGTCTGTTTGACCTTATTCATCCACTCCAGCTGCCTGCATATGCAGACTTTGTCGCTCTCTGTACGTCACCTGACCTCTGGCTGTGATAATCTATCCGTGACGCTAAAAAGCCAACTACCCATCATAACCTTCTGACTCTGGCAGGGGGTTCACCAGAAGGGGCAAGTGCTACCTTTGGCCACCATTCTGGCCCCGCCACGGACTGGTCCTTACTGATTGCTAATGATTCTGCACTGAGGACTGGGGAGCTATTTTACACTTAACAACAGACACAAGACAAGGCCACAGTGTACATTGAGCGTAACAAACTGTTCTCACCGGTCAGGTTTCTTTGAGATTAAACACAGAGGGTCAGGGGAGCTTTAATCCAGTCATGAGGATGACTGGATTCTAAAATATAAATGTGCGCAAATTGTTGCATGCTCTTTGGATGGTAAACAATATCCAGTATAAACCAAAATCAGTCCTATTCGTAGGAATGTTATGCTTTATCTTCCTAACAGTGTATGTGATCCGAGATCGGTGTAGTTGAAAACCTGGGTTCAACACATCCTTTTGCTTGAAATTAAAGCATTCCTCTTTTTCAGCAGGCAGCTTTTGAAATACCTTGAACAGAAGTGTGGCTGCTATTATGCTGGCAATCATAACAGGAGTTGTAAGTTCAAGGCCAAGAACAGCATCACCTTCAAGCAGAGAGTCGTGCCTGTTTGCATGAATAGTGCAGTAGCAGTGAAAACGGCTTACATGATGACAAGATGTGTGGTGTTTCCTTTGCATCACATTATTATATTTTAATATTTCTGTTCATACACGAGTATATATGTGGTTATCATCAGTGAGGTCTATGGATTATTTTGAGAAATGCTTATTCTAATGATAATAGAATAATGAAGTAATTTGTCAATGTTTTTAGCAGCAAAAAACAACCTCAACTGCATTAAGATGGAAGCAGAAACCCCTCAAACAAATATCTCAAAACATGGACAAATAAAGTCATATTTATAAGTGTGGTTAGGTACCACTTGAGGAAGGTATTTTGAAACTTGACCCCTTAAGACCTTAATATGAACTCATAAACATTATGGCTTCCGAAGGCGTGCAGACTTGTTTGTTTGCACTGAAGATGTAACTTGTTTACTTCACAGTCTTTGGCTCAGCATCTTTTTGGGCAAACGCCCAAGCAAGAGTTTCCCTTGGCTAACATGGAAGGAGAGCCGGGCGCTTCCTTCCCTGACTGTGCATAGCATCTGTGACTACTCAGGGGGTACACACCCACTGGACTCCTCCCACTCAAGGTTTTGACCTCCTGCATGCTTTTGAGCATGCTGACATCATTGTGCATTATACAGTACATTATCAAAGGAAATGGGGGTTCGCTCACCAAGGAGTTATTCGCGAAAGAACCAGATTATATTCTCACAAAATGCTTCTTTCTTAAAAATCTGGCAGCAGTGCATGATTTTTTGCTTATCTTTTCAAGTATTTGTTACAGAACTGCTCGTCTGGAGGATCTGGCTCTCAGGTGCATTCAGTCAGCTAAATGTTTTAAACAAAATGAATTTCCTCCGTGTGAGACTAATAAAGGCCTATCTTATCTTATCTTATCTTATCTCATCGTATCGTATCGTATCGTATCTTATCTTATCTTATCTTATCTTATCTTATCTTATCTTATCTTATCTTATCTTATCTAAAACTATCTTGAAATTAAATTAAAGTTAAGCTGTTTTGTGAATCAGTCATTTATCCAAAATAAATGGTTGCTGTTATTGAAGCAGACAAATACAATAAAGCCACTCTACATTTGGGCATCACGACCAGAATCTGAAAACTAGCACCAGTCACTGTTATGCTGTTACTGTCGCTGCTCCATTCACTGTTGTCTCTGAGTGCTCGTGCTCGAATTTTCTCATGGAGATCGTTTTTGTTCCCTCTGATATCCTCAGTGAGGCCAGGAGGGGAGGTGTAGAAACAGACCAATTGAGATTCATATCAGGATCACAAAGCGTTTTTTGTGTTGGCTCTTGGTGTGCAGCCTGGACCTGTCCGTTAGAGGGCCACTCCCACCCATCAACCACCACCACAGCTGGTCAACAGCCTTCAGCTGTTCAAATGACCAGCTCTCTTCCATTACAGTCAGATACCAGTGCACAGCCAGGCATGAACCTTGGTGTCTGACTTAATTGATACTTGCAGTTGTTTTATTGCCTCTCCCGAGAAGGTTGTGTTTTCTGTTTGGTTAGTTTGTCTGTTTGTCAGCAGGATTACAGAGAAACTACTGGGCAAAGATTTCTTGACACATGGGGTGAGAGATGTGTAGCCTGGGCCAAATAAGAATCCATTAAATTTTGGAGCCAGTCCAAATCAGGGTGGAGATACAGGTTATTTTTCACTTTTGTTAACAGTGCAAGATTTGGCAGAAGAAATGTCATACATCTTAAAATCCAGTAGGTTGTAGCTGCATATAATGATTGGATTTGAAATGATTTGGAAATAGTTCTGTGAACCGGATGTCCCTTTTATACCCGATTAAGATACCATCACCTGTTACCAATGAACCTGTTTACACAGGAAATGTTCCAGACAGGTGCTTTTTGAACATTCAGCAACTTTCCCTGGGTTTTGTTGCCCCATGCCAACTTTTTGGAAGCGTGTTGCTGCTATCATATAAATCAATCAGATAAATCAATTTTAAATTAATTGATGAAGTTGATGAGTTAAAACATTAAATATACTGTGTTTGTACTGTTTTTAGCAAGTTTTTGGATTTTGTTTTATTTACATAACATCTAAACTTTTTTATGATTGCTTATCAGAAAAGTGGACTATTGGCCTATTGGTCCTGGTTAAGTAGCTATGTGAGAAAACCAAGCTATAACAGACGTCAAGGCGAAAGGAATGTATAGAAAAGACTTGCCGTCTAGCTTCAAAGCACACTAATATACTCCGAATGCAGCCATGTATGTGTCATTCCTATAGTGTGGACTGAAGAAGAAGAGGAAACCAGAAGAATTTTTCCTTGTTAAAAGAGGAGTTTATATGGTGAATGGTGGGATTAAAAAAAAATGCCTGTTGTCTTTGTTTTCCTTTGCATCAGAGCCTTTAGAGCAAATAGTATCCATTCATCCTCTCCTCTCCACACAGTCATGATGCTCCCACCTCATTAACAATATGTCAAGAAGAACATTACAAAATGGCATCCACTTGCGTGAACAAAAAGACCCTGTGAGACAGGAGATGAGTACGGTCAAGGCCAGTTAGACTTCCTGTTTAGAGAATAGTTCCACATCTTGTGGACTAGTGTGTCCTCATAGATTAAACTGAGTAGCAGCTCCGCGTCATAGACCAGCATGGCTTTCCAGCGGTGTACCATGTGTGTCTCCTTAAGTTGGCTCTGTGCCCACAGAGCTGAAAGACTGTAGAATTGCAGTTGAGACTCGCAGGGCTGTTTGCCACTCTTGTGACGCCACAGAGCACTTAGTGTATAAACCACATGCAACCTCACACACATTCAAACGCTCACATATTCTCATGAATATTCTCATCCATGTTGCACAGCTGCTTCAGTCTAGGACTGTTTGGAACAAGCTCAACTTGTACAAGAATACCACTTAGTGGTCTTGACGTGTATTGCAGATCCCAATAGTGCACACCAAGATGTGCATCGGGAAAAAATGTGAAAATTCTTAATTACAGCATTTTGTTTTTACATTTTTACATTTATACCAAATGCTGACCTTTGCCCATGCCAATAGTTAATAAATGCCTTTATCAATCAGAGTAGCAGACAGACAGACAGACACCAGGTGGGGCTAAAGTATAAAGATAAAACCCAGAGAGCAGTGTCAGAAAAATTTACTATGGAGCAGACAACCAGTCGCTCTTTTCACCATTTTTCAAAATTATTTTTATCATTTGCAAACTTGTTGAAGGCTGCTGAAATGGCCCCACAAATTTGTTGATTTACATGATCCTCAAATGTCAAAGGATATTTCACTATCATAGTTTTTGTGAAGTAGCAAAAGGTATAAAGCAAAAAAAATAGTTCTGTTTTATTGTTAAATGAAAACATTGTTGTTACCTTACACTAAGGTTATTGAGTTTCAGTTTCACAATTTCAAGTTGACAGCAGTGCTGCGCAAAGTGAGGTTTTCTCTGAGAACGAACTGAGAATGAATATTGTGCGTCATAGACTGACTGATTTGTGTGTTTTATTTCAATCCATGAATAAAACAAAAAACAAAAACTTTATATGTATATTCTATGATGCCCAACTGAAGACACATAATGCACTCAAGAGTTTGAACAAGGGGGAAAAAAAGAAAAAAGAAAAATGAAAGCCAAAGCTCATGAAGCCTTCATTCTACCTTATTCAAAGTTATACAAGCCACACAGTCTGTAACGATACATACACATGACTGCACTTGGACTTACATTTACAAAATCTCATTGTCACATATGGATACAGTCAGCCACACTATATCACAAGGCATTCATGATACATATTATGATGGGATATCAGTGTCTCACATTAATCTCCCCACTTTTAAACAATCTTAAATTTACTTCAGTGTGATTAAGGGGCAAGGTGTGTGTGTGTGTGTGTGGCTGATGAATGGATTGTGTCCATGTGTTATCAGTAAACAGGCAGACCTGATGTCTGGCTGCTTGGCCGTCTTGGCCTGTTCTGATGTCTGCCGTGTGGAGAGATTGACAGGCCTGTACGTCAGCATCCATATTTCTCACCTATGATTCATGCCGACTTTGTTTGGCTTCTGATGAGTGCTGCAGGCAGCCTCTTCGTGCTCGTTCCCCCGGCCACTCCCTGAATTCTTTGAGCTCGATATGGAACTCTCTCATTTTTTAAAAACATTTCTTTTCTGAGGCACTAGATTGATTTATATCAGCTCCATACAAATTAATAATAAAGTCAGCTGCATTTCATTTCAATGACTGTTTCATTCTTGCTTTAGTCGCTGTGTGTTTTTTCCCCATGTAGTTTCTGTTAATACTGAATTGAAATTAAATGAAATTGCAATTTAAGCATCTGATTATTGATTATTTTTACAAAAGACATTTGCAGTATTTTTTGTATAAGTGAAATATTTGGTAAAGATTTTAATTATATTTTGCACCACTCTTGCCACAGTTGCCCAGTTTTTACATACACACACACACACACACACACCTCTCTCTCTCTCTCTCTCTCTCTCTCTCTCTCTCATATATATATATATATATCGATGAAGTTATATTATATATATATAAAGAAGTGTGTATGTGTGTGTAAATATATATATATATAGGCACACACATTTTGTATAATGCCATAAACTGTATTGCTGTGTTAAAGACAATTTCCTGTTGGTGTATAAATGTGTACTGATTGTAGAAGGAGCAGAGTCACGCTGTCTGTCGGCTGCACCTCGCTATATGCACACACTGTACACCACCACAAGAAACACACCACACACTGACAGGCTGTGTGACATCATCCAGCTGTCAGAAATGATCCATTGGCCAGTACGCTGTTAGCATGTCAGCTCAGAGGTCAGCACACGAGTGTTCAACAAGCCGAGTGGTATCATCATGAGGAGGACAGTGAGGACAGTCTTTGCCTTTTGTAAATCATCATTGTTTGTGTGTGCATGTGTGTTTGTGTGTGTGTCAGAGGAGAGTGATGGTTTGATGGGGAGCTGATGAGGTCAGGTTCAAGTCTCATTGCTTGCGTCATCACCTATAGGATGTGACATCTGCAAAGCTACAGCTGCTGCTCTCTTGTCGTAAGAGCGTCAGAAGCACAAAAACAAAATCTGAGTCGTGTTTTAGCCCACATAGCAGTAAAAACAATCACACACCGATGGTGGACAGAAAAAATTGTCCTGTTAAAAAAATTATGGATGATTATCCAACGCAGGAAAATTTCATGTTTTCACATTTTCGTTTGAGTTGGAACATTTTTGCAGAAGTGTGTTTCTTATACACATGGCTGAGCACAGCACATGGTCGCACATGTCTGCTCTCATTTTTATGCATCTGAAGAGACACGTTTGACCTCCTCTTTTGCCTGCAATTTTACAAGATTGCACAGTGAAGCATTTTACATGGCAGAGTGACGTCAGCAAGGCCAACGAGCCACTGTTTGTTTTGTTTTTTTTCTCTTTCTCCTCCACAGACCTCTGACCACATGCTCATCAACACTGTCATCCTCTCGAATTACGGATGTGATAATCTAGGTCAGATGTGATGCCAGCAGAAACACTGCCTGCTAATCTACATAACCAGGATTTGCATGTGTGAGAGATAGATTAGTGTGTGTGTGTGTATGTGTGTGTGAGAGAGGGAGGGAGGCAGGGGAAAAATGTAAAAGAGAAAACTCTTTTTTAATATTTTTAAAATGTTTTGTTTTCTGTTTGTGAAATAAATAAGGACAAGCACTGTGCTAATTGTTTTTAAGGATTTTATTAAAATCCCTAATTAATAGCTGAATAAGTACCACCCCTGACAAATACTATTTAATAGTAAACTACTATAGCATAAACAAATCATATAATGCTGGCTGAGTTGATTTATTAGCAATCCATCTTTTGATACAGACGCAAGAAACCGTTTGGTTGCTCTGGAAATATTGGCACTTGCAGCAGCTCTCAGGCTATATGCTACATTTACTTAAATACATAAACATTAGCTTGATGGTGAGCAGCTTGAAGTTACATAATATGTAAAGATGTAAAAATCCTCCCCACTTTTCTGCACTGTTTTTTTTTTTCTTTCAGAAATGAGGTGGGGGTTTTTTTCTTTGTGGTTTTATTTCAATAGGGAATCAAATACAAGTTTGCTGGTGCTTATTTAAATGGCACTAAATGATGCTGTATATGTGTGTGTCATGCACATAAATTGCATTTTTACCTTGTGTGTGTGCATGTCTGTGTCCAAGGCAAACGTTCAGGCAGGCATAATTTGTGCCAGCTCTGTGACGTAGAGGACATGAGGCCTAGGCGGGCGCTGTGAGTGGCAGTAACAGCGTCTCCTGCTCGAGCCAGCCCCATCTCTGACTTCATTGGCTCCAGCTCTGACGCAGATACACCCACCAACCCCCTTCCTCCTCCTGCACACTTCTTTCATCACATTTTTTTTTTTTTTTTTTTTTTTGCTCCCATTTAAATGTTTTTTTATTCATGTGCTTTCTGCAGTTCCCTCCACTGCAGCGCTCAACACCACATATCTGCACTACCTGTCTGTTCTGCGCTCTGTTTCCTTTCTTGAATTGATATAATATTTATCAACATTTCTTTCATTTATTTCTTGCCGTATTATCCATGTTAATCCTCCTTGCTTTTGAATTTAATTGTGCAGCGCGAGGTCTGAATCACAGTGAGCCACTGAGAGCATTAGAGGTGTTATACGGTCACATTAAATGTGTCAGCATGTGGCACACAAGCAGGAGAAGGCTTCCACTGTTTCATCTGAGTGCTGCATTAAAACTGTTGAAACATACTATGATGTATGTTCATTATGGACCACATCATTAGGCTTCCTCCACCAACTGCACCATGCAGTGTTAAAAGGAGCAAGAACAAGTTTTAAATAAACAAAATATTGCATCAAATGTATCCATCCAGGTTCAGTCTAATAACTAATAATCTAAAACAACAAACACAATAACTAAAAGCATGTAATCCAACTAATATAATTTACAAATGTACACCTTATATAAAAGTGTGTGTTGTGAGTGGAGAAGGGAAACTGAAAGACTGACATATTATATTTTTCATCAGTCTCTAAAAATACTCCATTGCAGTAGATTAAAAACATACAGCAAGTTTAGGTCTAAAGAACTATTAAAGAACTAAAGACTAAAGACTTAACTATATTTTTTTTTTACTGTACAAACCCTTTAACATGATAGCATTTGGCCAGAGTCGTACTGTAGCACAGCTGTCCACATTGTCTGCTCACAGTGTGTCTGACACTCTGAATTTCAGCAGAGGAATTCTGGCAGTGCCCTGAATTCACAAACACTTCATTTTGCAGTCGGAGTAAGCTCTCCTGCTCACAGCGCTGCTTTACAAACCCACGTCACCAGTGTTTGGATGTTTTGTTTTTTTTTTTTTTCTTAATTCGCTGTCTAGATCGACTTTCTTCAGGTTACGCTGATGAACTAGAATACCCATCAGCTTCCAGGGGCACCACAGTTTGCCCTGATCTCTGCTGAATGGTAAATTACATGAGACTTTCCCTGCAAATAATTAATCATTTGGAACTGAACATTTGTTAATAAAACTGGAGCAAAATAAAATATAAATTTTGTCAGTGATGTCATCCTTCTGGTGCTACACACAGTGCAGTATTTCTTATGTGACGGTAGTTGTGTTGTTATGTATAATTTCATCGGTCATTGTTGACTTGTTAAGAAATACCGGTAGTGGAAGGCCATATCTTGCCTCTCGTCAGGCTGCTTTTATTTACTTTTTTCAATCGTTCCCCTTAAGATTTCTTGCTGTAACCTGTTTTTCTTTTCTAAGCACAAATAGTGATAAAGCCAAAATTGGACCTAAAGAACTCAATTCAGCATTCCATATAGCATGTAAAATTTAGTCAAATAACTAAAAGATATCAATGGTATGTCAATTAAATGTTCTACATTCGATGAGTTGAGACCATAAATGCTGGTGATGTATATATAAGACATTTTGAATGTTTTTTTTTTTTTTTTGAATGTTCAGTCTTGGGCAATAGAACACTATAAATTTGTAGACATTTTTATTTCATTTCCTGTTTCTTTTCTTATTTTTTGCCATTCTCTCCTTTGTAGAAAGGACATTTTCTCTGCCCAGCAGTCCTTTGCTGTTAAGTCCCAGTGTGGTCTCGGGAAGGTGTAGACACCCATGTGCCTCCAACAGTTCACATGGTAACAGTGTCTTTCCACCCGACCACAAGAGGCTTCACTGGTACAGCCTAAAGGAAAACTATTGTTTATTATAACATGGTTTTACGCCTCCACACCGGAGAAGGACATGGCCAGAGGCATTAGGTTGTCAGGTTGTACGTCCATCCCTTTCTCATGAACGTGATATTTCAGGAACTGCTTGAGGGGATTTCTTCAAATTTGGAACAAATGCCCACTTGGACTTAAGGATGAACTGATTAGAATGTGGTGGTCAAAAGTCAATGTACGTGTTACCTCAGGATCACCTGGAGTGAATGTCATTACATCTGGTGACATTTTAGTCATTTTTATCTTTAACAGTTTTCGTGGACAACAACATCAAATACATTCGTCACTACATTTTAGTCAACTTTTAGCATCACCTGGGATTCTGGATGTCTGCACACATCACATCAGTCTGCACTGGTCAGTCAGTAACAGGAATGCATTGATTATATTTTGGCAGAAAGATAGGAAAATATCATCCATTTTTGAATGTCCGGCCTTTTTTTCATAAAAGGTCAAAGGTCAGCGTCATTGTGACATCATGTTCTGCAAAAATACTTTTAAAGTTGTGCTTCAACGGCATAAATCAAGAACAGAAGGGCGGATTGTCACCATAGTTCACATTTGGTCAGATGGTGAATTGGTGACACTGATCTTTGGTGCCCACCTTGAAAATGTGGTGGCTATACAGATCTCCTCTATACATGTTAATACAGTGATGACTTTCATTTCCTGAGACCTACAGTTATTACCTTTCGTAATTTTCTTCAGCGTCTTTATTACATGTATGAGTCAGATAAGGTGCAACTTGACATAAGTACCCTCCAGCTAATTGCTATGGTCTGGGAAAAAGTCCCATTGAGCAATCAACATAAGGGGTTTTTCCATGCATGTGCTGATTTGGTTCCACTTGGCTCTAGTTATAGCAGGGATTTATATCTCCATTCCCACAGGGCTACCTGCTTGAAGGTGTCTTTAACCGATGACATGCTGCAGCTCCTCATCTGAAATTTCAGTGTGGCTGTTGTTGATTGCACTTTCCTCTGTACAGAATTATTGAGGAAGCCGCTAACAAGGCTTCATCAATTCTAGAAGAAGAAGAAGAAGAAGAAGAAGAAGAAGAATCAGCTTTATTGACAGTGTATATATTTTTACATACACACAGTGAATTCGTCTTCTGCATTTGACCTTAGTTGAACACACATGCAACACCCGGCAAATTACATGCAGTGAAACACACACAGGAGCAGTGGGCAGCATCAAGCACCTGGGGAGCATATTGGGGGGGTTAAGTACCTTGCTCAAGGGCACATCAGCCGGAGGGGGGTGGAGGGAGCATTTTTCGCATTAATCACTCCACCCCACCCAAATTAGGTGAAACACATTTAATTTCCTATAAATGCTTCACAGTAATAGTTTCCCTTTATTGTGTTATTAAAAGGCTTTTATTATGAAGGAGAAAAATGTTGGAGTTTTAGGTGCTAACTGAACATGACACTTACAGCCAAAAACATGATTAAATGGTAAAATAAAGCAGATATGTGACAGTATAAACAGGCGCACAGGAGAGAAAATAAACTTCAGACCACAGAGATTTGATTAGAAGACACAAAAGTACTGAAAGCTGAAGACACAGAGACTTTAAAATGTCTTTCTCTCTCGTAACACAGGCTTGTTTGAGCTCAAAGACAGGCACTACTCCAGAAATGGTTTATCTCAGGCATCGCTCAGCATGACTCAATGCGGTTGAACTGGTAATGGAAACGCAAATCAGTGGCACATGGTTTGATTCAGTGTGGCCTTAAGTAGAACTGATAAAGAATTGATAAGATTGATGGCCAGAGCATCTGAGCTTTATGGGTGCCAAAGCCAATCAGCAAGAGCCTCTAGAGCAGCATCATTGATTCAGTTATTATATATTATATTGTGCAATGATGAGTGTCAAGACGTTGCCAGATCTGTGCTAAAATTATTATAGATTATCAACAAAGTTCTTTTAAACTTTAGGGTTAAGTTAGATGTGGCAATCACATCTGCACATCTGTTTTCAAAACATTTGGTGCCAGAAGCATGTGCAGGAATTTTGCAAGTCAAGTATTATTGCTATTCTTTTTTTTTTTTTTTGACTGATTGAACAACTGTCAACTGTTTGTGGCATCTGACAAAAAGTTGACCAGATAATTGTCAGACTTGACTAAACAACCATGACAAACCTGATACAAAGTCAGATAGATAGAATATCTCAATGCTACATGTTTCTGTGAGATGTACATTGTCGACGGGAGAGTAATAAAACAGTGTCTAGCCTGAATTGCACACTTGTATTTACTGTAAGTGTTCTCGCCAAATTGGGTTGGATTATCCAGTTAGTTCAATCTGAATGTGTTGAATGTGAATGTTGAACCATTGAAGGGGCATACAGTTTCAGTATTACTTGTTCTTAAACTCTGGAGTATCATTGGCAGATAGATGGTAGTGCGGATGGCAGATATTTATTTCCGGGACCCAGACAGCCGCTCTTCATGGTCCCGTGTAGGCTGTGCTGTTAGGGCAACACAGCTCTTGGCAAGAAACTTGTCATACTGAAGATGCCAGATGTACTGAGGCCTGTTTCCTTTGCCTGCTGCAAGGGGCAGCACGATTGTGGGTCTAAGATATCTGCAGAGGAAGCAGAGCAGACAGTAGAATCCTATATCACATAATACATCATAATGGAAAGAGCAGAAAAAAAGATCAGTCATTCAATAAGCTCCACCCCAAAGTTAGGAAAACCATCCTCCTCAGGTTCCCTGAACATGCTGTTGCTGTCAGTGAGTCCATAAAAGGCAACCATCACCAGATTAGGCTGTTTCCTGTTGACAAGCCAGTGTTGTGTGTCTTCTGGAAGGACATTCAGGCAGCTGAAGTTTTATTAGTGGACACTTGCCCTTGGGGGTCACAAAATGTAATCCCTGCTGTGTAATCTACACAGCGCTTCCACAGATGTGACAATGCTGGCAAAAATCAGCCTTCATTTAATGGTTCCATTGCACTGGACCCTAATTTCCTGTCACCATGTTCACCACATGGATGGAAGTCCTCCAAGATATAGGCAAGGCAATACATGCAGCTGTGCAGACGCTCTAGTCTCAAGCTCAGATGAACTCCTGCCTAGAGGAGGCAGAGTTTCCGAGATGCAAGCAAGATGTGTGGTCCTGAAAGGGCAGGCTTTACCTTTGGTCACCTACAGCTTGACAAACCAGCTGCTATTCAGAAGAATAGGTTCTTTTAGCTGCATCCCTGAAAATAGGTGGATCATCAAGTATAAATGCGTTTTTAAAAGTGTATTTGGATCTGACTGAGACCTTGGGCCCAGACTCAGCTTTTTTACAACAAGGAGGAAGCCATCAAAGCTTCTTGTGCACAATCTAAAGATTCCAAGAATCATCTAGTTGAAAAGAAAATTGTTTTGATTCAAGTCAACAAATGTTCCCAAATTTCCTCTTTCCTCACTACAGTGAAATGCATCACACATTCTAAACCTCTTGGATATGCATTTACAATTACATGTAGTGGGTCCACCTCACCTCCCCCTAAGCTAGATGGACAAACCAGAGGAGTATAGCTGTCCATGTAACTTGACTGATGCACCTTCTACGATGCTCGGGGAATAAAAAATCATGGTCATGTCTTTGATAATCCAACACCCTCTGGATGGACTTTCTCACCAATTTCCAGAGAAGTGTATGGCTGCGGATGGCATTGTGGTGACATCACACCAGTTCATATGCAGGCTGAGCGAGGAATAATCACTGGAGACAATGCAGAGACCTGTACCTTCTCATTCCTGCTTCCCTCTTGGTCTTGGTTGCCATTTTCTGAGAAACAAAAGTCATAAATGATTGGCTTAGTTACCAATCTACAAGCTAATAATGGAGACCACAGACGACACAAAAAAGTGAGCAGATCTGCCATGAATGAGATGAGATTCAAACATTTTATGTAATGCACATGAATCCAGCATGAGTGATGTTTGATGATTTTAGATTAAAGGATCAGTTGTGGTTTCTCTAGAGTGGTGCAATAGTGATTTTTTTTTTAAATGTTTGATTGTCTGGCATGAAAGTTCACTTTGAAACAGAAATCCAAATGTAGAATAGACAACCTTAGTGTACTCTGTGATATTAAACCTGAATGATCTCAGTCAGAAAAGACTGACATGATCCTGCTTGATCAAAAGGAATTTTCAATCAAATTGTGATGAGTGGTGTACATCTTTGATAGTCAACAGTAAAATATTTCTGCCCATTAACTATATCCCTTCTGTACATGGTGGGGAAGGACAGAAACATGACGGTAGTCAAATAAAACTGTTCTATGAATGGTGCTTTCCTGATGAGCTGTAAAGGTTCTCTTGTATCCTTCTCCTGTTAAAAGGCTGCAGGTGAAGTGTGTGCTGCTGAGATTGCTGCCTAATTAGAATGAACAGAAATGCAAATATTGTTCCAAGGACACAATGTGGGTCCATCTTAAAAACTGCATCAACATCCTGATCAACTTCTTCTTGTATAATATTTCTGACAGATTATTAGGTGCTTCGCAATGGGTGAAAGTGCTTTGTCCTTGTCAAAATAAATTGATTCTGATTAAATGCTTATGGGTATGCAAACACGCATCTTACAGGATCACTTTGTTTAGTGTCCATGAAAACAGCTAAGTTGGAATTTCTGCTCAGAATGATTTTAATCTTGCTGAAGAAATATTGTCCATGTAGCTGCAGTTATTGTGTTGTAGCTCTCACTTGCCAGCTGGTTAGCTTTTTTAGTTAAATAAATATGCAAACAACTCTGATAAATGGCACAATCATAAAAATGCAAGCAAAATATCCATCACGAATGAAACTCAGTCCAAAAAGGCTACCCAGCCCAGAATTTGATGATCAGTGCTGTGGATGGGATGTGTGCTGTAGCTAACGTTACTGTCTGGATGACAGTCAGTGGCTGCTGCAGTGACTCATTCTTCAGTTCTAAAATAAATTAGCAACCCTAGCTTTAACTAATTTGTGTACTTCTATTTATGATCACTATATTCAGAACATAAGATATTTAATTCATACCTATCCCCTGCTATTTCTCTTACTTGTTTTTTGTGTTATCTAAGCACACACATATAAACTGATAGTCCAACAGTGTAATGCTCATGCAGGGATCATTTATTTCTTTACAAGAACACAGCTAAGAGAACAGCAACACACACTGTATCTGATTACAGACAAACTCCTCAGGTAAGAAGAGGTGAACGAGAGAGAACAATGAGATTAATAGCTCTGATGTCCTGATGTCTTAGAAGACGAAAAGAAAAAAACAGAAAGAGGTTCAGAACATTGAGCAGTAAACAAAGATGTCATCTTTTCTCCTGAGACTGTGAGGATGTCTGAACGAGCAACAAACCTTTCCTCTGGGTACATCTCACATACTACAGTCTGACAGCAGTTATTCAAAATGGCAGTAATTGAGACGACAGAGGTCAGGTAATGATGTTGTGTTTGTATTTCCATTAACTTAAATTATGCACCTACCTCACATTTGTCCTAATGGATCACAGCGCGATGACGTCCACTGACGTCACGTTTTAGATGATCCGCATTGCAGTCGCATGCAAATTTGTGCATGCCAGACTTTGTGTAAATGTGGAACCTTTATTGGTATTGTTGTTATTATTATTATTAATGTTGTTGCATTTTCCAGCAACTAAGAGCAAACAGAGTCAGTAATATGCTCATTGGTTGTTGAACTAGTTGCGAGTCAGGCTGTGAAGATGTGCATAACTCCCTCAGCCCCCCAGGGACCCTGTATTTTCATGGGCCTGCCTCTGACGTCAATGCTCCGGCTGTCCTGTGGATTGTCAGAACAGACTATTCAGTTGGGGGGAGGGGACCGAAAGTCTCTGTGGTGTGTGTCTGCCGCATGTGATGTGTGCGTGTGTGTGTGTGTGCGTGCATGTGTGTGTGCCTATGTGCATACAAGAATGCTCCTGTGCGTATGTGTGTTCATGTTTGCATGTGCTTGCATGTGATCTGTAAATGTTTCACTTACATCTCTGGCATGTGTGTGCATCTGTGTGTGTGTTTGCAGCGTGCAAAAAAAGCTCGACAGTGCCTTGAATCAGAAGTGTGGTGAAGTGGATGAGGTCCGTAATGTGGGGGTAGGGGGTAAGGCTCTGCGTGTGAACCAGTGTGCACACGTCTGAAGATGTGCAGCGAGACAGAGGCCGTAGTCATCATGAGGATGTTTGCTAACAACAGCCGAGAGGGGAAGAACAGTTAAGCATGTCTGCCGACCACATCGTTCTTCAGTCAGCTGTTCATCCCCCAGTGGACAATACTAAAGCTGCTCTTTCACCAAGAGCCATAGAAATATACTGCATGTGACACACATTAAGACAGATGAGTTTTCAACTTTCATCATCGCCTTTTTGATTTCCATAAATGTCCCTGTAACACACATGCTATCCATTCACAGATGGATATGGGATTTGGTGGCAGGATGATGTTGACAGAGAAATGAGTGTGCACTGCCTGTCCAAATTGATACAGATCAAGCAGGAGAGGACCCTGGTGGACATTTTGAGGTTTTCTTGGGTCTATGGCACCTAGTTCATTTATTCCTACTGCAGCCAAATAAATAAAAAGAAACTGTGATGCAGATTTGGCCACAAAATCCTTCTGTTGACCTGACTATCTGCCGGTGGTCTAACCCCTGATGCAAATATGTATTTCTTACATTATGTTCAGTACAGTTCCATCAAGTAAGGGGGATGCATTAAAGTACTTTTACTCCAATACTACTTAAATAAAAAGTTCTACAAATTTATAACTTCGCATTATTCTTTTACTTGACTAGATTTCATGTGAAAGTATTGCACTTTTCACTCTAATCATCTGACAGCTGCAGGTATTTTGCACGGTTTTGCAAAACACATGACAAGCTTATAAAATATTATCAGTTAAATTAGTAAATTTAAATTATTACAGTGATTATGCTGCTTTTCATTTTCTTTAACTAATTAATTTTGGCAACTGGAATTCTGGTTGAAATTTGAAGATGTCACTGTGATTAGAATATTACTGTAATTTGAAATTAAAAGTCGTTGGAAGATATATTGATCAAAATCGTAAAACGTCAGGTTAGAATTAGCTCCCTAACTATCAACGATGTGTTGCTGGGAGTGTGTTTGCTTTGTGCACTGAAAATAGTACAGGAAACATCTGACAACACATGATTTGCTGGAATCGTTTGTTGCTTTTGTTTCCTTTGTCTCACACATACATTTTGAGTGGTGCAAGAGTAAAGAATACTGTGTAGATAACACAAATTACTTTGGTTCAATTCATGTTCTTATTTATTCTGAGAATTTGTGCCAGTGGTTAGGTGTACTTCTGGCCAAGTGGAGTAATCTAAACACAGCTGAAATATCCGTTAGATTTGACAGCTCAAACTGGTCAGTTACTTCCTGGTATGTAATAATTATTTGAACATCTAAAAAACGGTTGCTCTCTCGCTTCGGAGAGCTGTGGATCAGCAGGGTTCACCGCTGGGTCACAGAGAGAGTTGTGGCATCCCTCGTGATCTACCGCACATTTAAGTTCTTCATCCATAACCGTCTCACATAAGCTCATAAACTTCCAGTCATGAACTTTGCAGGGAAAGATTTAAAGCATTTGTTTTCTATCTAAATTTCCGTGCATAAGCTACTTGGAGTGAAGGGAGGATGCAGAGGTGAGCCCCGAAGGAGCTGGCAGGGCTCTCTGAGCTTCATCAGCTCAGAGCCTCCTCTCATTTGTGTTCCATTTTCTAATAATTGTATAACCTATTTTATTTATCCTCACAAGATTCATAATTAAGAATAAAATGTAATTAATGTTTTTACAGTCTAAGCTATAAAAACGGGAAGTTGCATATAAATCTTTCAGCTCAAGATGGTACCTAAAGGACAGGTATCTATCCTCAGGTAAAACACTGACAATGTGCTGCATGTTAATCGGTTCATTTTACCTAAATGGGCGAATTTACTTGGCTTTTTTTCTGGGTCATTCCTGGACATAAATAAATATTGTTAGCTTACCATTTCAAAGGAACAGATGCACACTTTGTTGCTATTACACGCAAAAGAATCAAAAGGCAGCATCACATGTGTGAAACAAGAGATGTCTCTTTGTTTAAGGGCTTTTCCCATCAAGCTAAAATGGAAAGAAAAGCGGCCGAGTGTGTCAGAGAGAATCCATTATGCTATATGTGACCTCTGAATGGACCAGCTGCTTGGCAGTGTAGGAATGCCAGTGATTGATAGCACACGTGCTGACGTAACCCGCCACAGCTCCCACACCTCTCTCGCTCTTTCTCTCTCTCCACGATCAGAATGTACCGCTGCGACCGTGAGGGATTCTGGCACGCGTTATGCTGTATCATGTTGCCAACTCAGAGCTGTTTAGGTGCGCTGTGAGCACTGATAACAAAAGCACACGTCTACAGAGGTTGTAGAGATAGGAGCTCACTTCATTTGAAAGTCGATGTGAGCTCCTCACAAATAATAATAGAAAAAAAAGGATAATAAACAATAAAAAAATAAAAAGAGAAAACAAACTCTTGCATTGTTGTGATTGTACATCTTCTTTGTGCCATTTTCTAATTCTAATTTTGCAGAAGCCAAATGATTCTTACGATATTCAGCTTCCAGCTGATGCATAATGTGAAATATTCTTCTAGTTAACCTGAATTTGAGGTTAATTAGATTAGTTTTATGATTGTCACTATGTTATTGGATATTATTCTTTTAAGATTATAACTCTGTGGTTCTAGTGAGCACGTCTAAATGTTTCCCTCGCGCTGCAGATGTGCAGTCTTTGCAGTCGTTTGCAGAAGTAGGCCTTCGCTAAAGGAATGGGCTACATTGATTTATTTTATGGTGCCAAATGAAGGCAATATTTACAATTATAATTTATGTAAATGTACGACTGAGTTAGCCTGGTGAAATAAATCAATTGAATACATTCCTTTAGTACATCCAAGTCTCTGCAGATATTTGAAGTCAGGAGCTGAAATATCATCAGCGCTCCAGAAAAAGGCAGAAATTTCATTTACCTCAGTAAAATCTCTGGCTAGAGACGACACGGTTTAGAGTATTTAGAGTGTTTTCTGACTCACTCTCACACATATAGACTTTGTGTTTTCTGTACATTGAACAAGCTTCTCTTATGCTCAGCTATGATGAGAGTGTTCAAATGTTTCATGTTTATTTTTACAAGACAGACTGCGTGCTTCACGCTCTACATGACTGTCTTTTGCCTGGCTTCAGGTGAAAGGCCGATCTGAATGAACTGGCTTGTTGGACACGAGCCATTCATAAAATCTGATTTTGATAATTCTACCTGACTCTGCAGATTGATCCCTCTAAATTCTCTCTCTCTCTCTCTCTCTGCTGAGCAGTTCACAAAGGCCTGCTCAGAGCCTTGCTAAAGGGCACGTCGGGGGACAGCAAGACTCTTAAACTAGGGGTCTTTAATCACTGTGCTGCAGCTTTTCAGTCACTGCATGCGATAGCTGACGCTCCAGTGCTTTGTCCTGCCATGCTGTAAATTTGGAGGCTGTGGCCGTCTCCTCCTTGACCACCGAGTCGTGGATCAGGAAGCAGCAGCGTGTCTCTGGAGAGCACTGGGCATGTGGCTCGGCCCCTTTTACGCAGCCAAATTCAGGAACAGGAACAGCAGTTCATCAGCGTCAAGAGTGCGCTTCCCAGACGCGTCAAATTCGCAAAAACACCGGAAACAGGATTGATTTTACCCTTCAAATTAAATACGAAAGCCGCTTTTTCCCCATAAATAAATAAATAAACTTGGTGAACTGCAGGTTTTTTTAATAAGATGACCCACATTTTTGACAGTTCTATTCGGGGTCGTGGTGAATGTTGCCTAAAATTTCTTAATATCTTTTAATATGGCAACTTAACAATAGGCAGTATTAATTTCGTTGACGAATGATCCTCGAAATCCAAATGGGATTTCGTCTCTGGCAATCATTTTCGTCTCGTTTTTGTCAATAGATGTCAATAGATTCCGTCATATTCTTTGTTCTCGTGCATTAGTTTTTATTAGGTTATTCTCTCTATTATCACTGGGTCCCTTAGCATAACCCAAACGTCATATAGCAGGCGTCAATTCTGCTTTTATTTTGAAAATTAGAGAGGACGTCGTGCTTGATCATTGTAGCTGACTTGACAATAGCGTGCGCCTGTCTTCCCCTCTCTCTCCGTGTGTGAGTGTGTGTATTTATGTGTGTGTGTGTGTGTGCGCGCGACTGTGTGTGTGTTTACTCCCATTTCTCCGTGTCTATGCGTCGTCGTCTCTGCTCCGCCAGTCTGCTGCTGCACATCCACAACGGAGCCACCACGCCGAGGAGGCGGGCCGACTATAGCTACACCTCGGCCAGCGGTGCTGGGTCATAGCGCTGGTGGAGGGGAGGGGGGGGGCAGCACACTGCTCTTCTTGCCCTTCCTAAACCGTGCACAGCCTGAGGACACCATCAACTCAACGCGTACTGGAATAGTTTTGGTTTTTGCACAGACGCACCAAGTTGCAGCTGCAGAGGCGCACTTTTCTCCGTGGCTCCTCTCTCTTCTTGCGCTCACAATCCGAAATGGAAGATGGTCCGTCTTCAACAAGCTGTTTCAGAAGGTTAACGGACTGCTTCCTGGGTGCAAGTAGGTATTTTTTGTTGGACCAACACTGTTTAAGAATAAAACAAAAACGATCGATGAATTTTACGCATACATATAAAAAGCTTTGACTTTCACTAACAGGGGCAGTCAGTCGCGAAAACATGGGCATATTTTGGTCCCGCATGCGTACGTTATATGCCCATGTGTCTACCCAACTTTATGAATGACAGATTGATAGCTGATCTGGATGGGTGGGGACTTCACTAGAGGGGTCCGGGGAGGACTGCAGTTGGGGAAATGTAGCATGTGTGTCTCCAGTCCTTTCAATGAAACAACACGGTTTTAAGAATCCCATGTCGGATTGGAGTCGTTCCGGTCTGCCATGGAGGGGACAGTCAGCGCTGCTGCAGTGAGACATGGCATCAGAGAGCGGAGCGCAGTCCACAGCTTTCGCCGGTGTCAGGATAGAAAGTCTCGTTGGTGTCATAAGAAAATAAACCCTAAATGTGAGTTCAGGGATAATTTTCCGATAGAAATGTATATCATTATAGTTACATGAAATATTATTTTTCATGTTTATTCAAATACTAATAGTAATATTTATATAACACTCGTAATATTCACAAGTTTCTTATTCCACAGCTTTGATAAATGTCCTACTAAAATGTAGTTGTTTATTATTTTAATTTAACCCAATATGATTGTGAATGTTCAGAGGCTGGCATAATCCACAATTTAACATTATCTTTATTTAAAAAAAAAAATACATTTGTATATTGTTTCCAACATTAGAAAATCTATGCAAAAAGTTTAGTGGTTGCGTTAGGAAATTTCTCTCACTACAGTAAATATCCCAGATATTCACCTGTAATAAACTTTTTTTATTTTTTTATTTTTCTCAACACGTTGTGTTTGCCTTTTCTGTCATGAAATTAGACTCCTCCATTCATATTTTGGGAATTTTTTATCCGCTTCTCTATCTTGGTGTTATTGCTGTGGGAAATTCTAGCTTTGGAATCATTGTCATTTTTCATTTCTGTGAGTGTAACTTACATTCTCTGTGTGACACATGAATAACTCATGTCAGTGGTTCCTGTTGTTTCGGTGACACCTCAAGTGACCTTTTAGTGGCAACCGTGTAATAACAAGTTAGCAGTCTGGGGCCTGGGATACTGAGTAATGCCAAAGTACACACATAGCAGTAAACTGCAGTCATGGAATGTATTATTGAGGTACAGTATGTAGGTATTCTGTCCTCATACTGACCAAAAAAGGACAAAAATTTCTGATTTCACAAAAGCTTCCACGCTTTACGAATTTACGAAACAACGATGTGGGCGGCTGTTGGAGTTGAGTCAGATCTACTATAGATGGGCTGTAATATTCAGCTGTATCAATATTTTTTTTGATACTGTAAACAAGTCATTTACAAAGATGGTGGCCTGACTAAAAGTGCATCATCATCATCATCATCATCAACTTCCACTTTTGCAGTAGTTGTGATTATATGGGAGTGTTATATTTCGATTTATGCTGCTCCTTTTTTTGTTTGTTTTCAAATGTTACAGCTGTCAGTTAATCTGGGTTAAATGTAGGATTAACTGGACGCACTATTCGTCTTCTCATTGCATGTTTTCCTGTGACTGCTGTGAGATCGGGGAATAATTTGATTATCTGACCCAAGAACACATATATGTCTCAAATTATAATACATGTTATTATGTGTGTGTTTTTATAGCGCTGTTTACACTGACCGCTTTGTACAAATGTTAGGCTTTTTTGTTTTTAAAAGTGTTTTCTAGCAGCTGCATGTTTATCCTCCTATCATTGATCGTCCCCTGTGAAATGGGTCCGGTTGCTGGACTGTCCAGCAAATCCCAGGCCCTTCCTGGTGAAACAGACTCCAGTTTGCAAAGGCAACATGCTGGCTCATTCACTCCTTGGTTGCTCCTTTAATTCCATGCAGTGGGATATTGTAGGTGTTTGTAGGCCCTCGTTGTGGGACACTACATGCACATGTGTGTGTTTGTGTGCATTGTTTGCGGCTAGTTCTGGTCAGGATCGGAGGTCAGTCTGGGTCAGCCCTAATGTGATCTCTCAGGAATTTTTCAAAACCCAATTGGTTTTCAACGAATTGTTTAACTCAGTGAAGAAGGCTGCATTGTCAGGCAGGAAGTGCTCACACTGGACATTTCCTGCCCCACCGCCTCCCTGTCTCTCTCTCTCTCTCTCTCCCTCTCTCTCTCTCTCTCTCCCTCTCTCTCTCTGTCTTACACCAAAGACTGCTCTCAGTACAGTCACTGAATATATATTAAAAAAAACATACAGCTTGATATGATTGGAATATGAAAATTAAAGCTTGATTCAAATTTCAGTGGCTAAATAATTCCAGACCCAGCTGAGCCAAATAGTCTCTCTTTGTAATTTGTCTTCTGTGTTTATTTAAACTCTTAGCAAATTCCAGCCAAAAAAAAATATTTTTTTATGCATGTTTGAACCCTTTTATATCAAGATTTGTGCAGGACTGGATCAGTGCCAGGGCACAGTGCACAGTTTGAGCGGTGAAACAGATGACATTCTCTACAAGTCATCCATTGACCCCCTTGTCAGCTTGTTGTGGGTTGGTATCTGAGGGGATGGGAACAGGACACATGCATGTAGATTTCTTTACAACTTGTCCTCGTGTCAAAGCTTATAAAAGAGCCCGGCACAGGAGAAGACGCAAGGATCTGTGGTTCTCATTACCCGGGTCCCCACTAGCTCCTCTGCAGAGCGGCTGCAGAGTTCAGCATTGGTCCAGATGTGGAGTGGGGAACATGACCCGCGATCACTGATGTGGCCCAGGGGATGGAGGAGGAGGAGGGGGGGGGGACCACCGGTTTGGGCGAGATGCTGACTGCAACTGCAGCTTTACTGTTAAGGCTCGTCATCAGCGCTGTTGTTGGCCGTGTGATCGACCACCTCTGGCTGTTGTTCAGCTTCCTTTCACTGAAGAGAAATGCACAAGAAAGTTTAGAGTTTGTAACTTGAGTTGAAGGTGAAGGTTGACCTGCCGTGTGTCTGTAACTGTAGTGTTGCTGCTTGCCTGTGACCACACTGTTAGACTGTGGATCAAGGGACATGCCTTATCTACATCTCAGTTTGCCATTTATAGCCCCTACCCTTTACGTCTAATGACCTGGACCATGGAAGTGGAAATAATGCTAATTACATTTCCATGGAAATCTCTCTCTCTCTCTCTCTCTCTCTCTCTCTCTCTCTCTCACTCTCTCTCTCTCTCTCTCTCTCTCTCGAGTGTGGGGTGTGAGCTTGCATGTTTGTGCAGCGGTGTTTGTTTTTGTCATTTGGGGGCGTGTCCCTTAAAGTGATGAGACTGCAGTTAAAGTCTTCTTTCTTCATTTGACACCTTTTCACTGACTGGTTGTATTGATTCAGCCACACCGGTCACCTCACCCTTGGCTGCCGTGGAATGTGTGTGTTTTCACCTGCAAATGGACACACACACACAGACACAGATATGCTGGTTCACCTGCACAGGCTCGATGAATAAATGAGGTGAACAGTGGGAGAGGAGTCAAAGCGTTTTCATCCTCAGTGTTGCCTTTGTTTTCCCTCTTTGCCTCTCACTGAATGTCAGTGTTGGACACCGTGCTCCAGCCCTCCCATAGATAAGATAAGAACCACATGCTCTTCCCACCTCCTGGCAAGGGAGTCCCAGGCGGACCTGCTGACGCACGCACCCTGCAGCCCCCCCTCCCCCCCTTCCTTCCTCAGCCTCATGTCAGGAAAGTGAAAAGTAGTACCTTGGCAGCTTGCCCTTGACTCTCTGCCAGAAGGAGTGCGCTTCAAGAGAAGTGGTCTTTTCCCTTTTTCTCTCATGTGCATTTTTCATCTATGTGGTGCAGAGAAGGAACATCTTGCTCACTAAACGTCACCGCTGCCGAAGTCGGTCTCTGCTGTTGACGTTGCCGCCCGACAAGAGCGCTGGAGATGCTCGTTCACTTCTGTTCAGGCACAGGCACACAGCTTACTGCTTCATGGGAAATAGAGATGAGTGATGGAGATAGGGTGGAGCTGATTGTTCTTCTTAACATAGCTTAAAATGTGCCGTTATCTGAATATGTGGGTGTATTGTTTCAATTAAAGCAGTACTTTCCTTTGTCCTCAGTCCCTCGAGGAGTTTGCAGTCTTATTGCAAGAATTAATAAACTCAATCAGTTCTTGTATTATTTGATCGAGGTTGCTCCTTTTTCTAAATCTTGCAGTAATAGGAAAAAAAGAAAATGGACCAAGTTTTATCCTTCTCTGCAAAAAACACTAGTAACCAAAAGAACAAACCAGGTCAAATGACTTCACCCTCAGCTACAGTAACCACCTTCCCCCCAAGTGAGTCAGTGCATCATCAGCTTCCTGACAAGCCTTATTAAACAGTCCTTACCCCCATGTTGTGTAAAGTTGGTTGTTGAGAAAGAGTTTTAACTGACTTCACCTGACAAGCTCAATTCACGGCAAAAGGTTTCTTAAACATTTTCAAATTTGTCTCTATCTCATGACCTGTTCACAATTATATACCAAATATTTTTCTGGTCTAAAACTTTTGAATAAGGTAATTTTTATTAGATGTTATTACCGTACATGTTATGTTTTCTTTCATTTATTTACCAATCATACTTTTCCAGCTGAAAATTGCATTTTAAACACCACAACAGTTTATGAAAAAAAATACACACAAATGTTGCAAATTGCAATGTATATTTTCAACCAGTGAAAAACTTTTGGGTTTGTACTGTCATAAAACAAATAAAACAAATTATTATTCAACGAATCAGAGAAAAAAGAACAGATTAAGAAATAAGAAGACTATAAATTGTCCTATGTGCCTTTTCTCTCATCACAGGCACTTATATTGACATATTCAGATTTGAAAATAAAGCCTGTCAACTTAGAAAGAAGTAAAAGAAGAAGCTGACCAGCAGTCATCCAGCGCAATCACCCTCTCCGTTCCTCAGCTCTCAGATGAACGCTGAACTGATGACATAAAGCGCGGTGTTGGATCAAAACAGTGACAGAGAGGTTGTGCAGGCTTGAATAAAACCAAATGGAAATGGTGTGTGGATACAGAAAGAGAAATGACGCCTTTCTTCACAGGGTTTTTTTTTTCTTTTCCCAATCCCCTGAAGGAGCTTTCTGTGAAGAGATAGATGAGAGATACTCTGGGGCTTTCTGTGTTGTGTGCCATTGATAAATGCTGACCAGCAAAGGGTCTTATAATGACTTGTAACTCATATGCCATTTACCACAGCTGACTTCACATCCGGTTCTAATACCGATGCTTGTTTTATTACGTTAAAGCTATTGCTCCACTAATACAAAGCATAAAAAATGTTTATTGAAAGCAGTTTTTATTATACAATGAAGTGAATTACTTAGTTTGCCTCTGTACAAACCATTTACTTTTCCACATAAAATCAGACCATGCCTAATTGATTTCCTTAATGAAAACACTCATAAATTCGAATGGTAACTCCCCAAAATTTGCTATTTTTCAAGATGTTTTGATACCTGAAATTTCATTTTAACACCACAAACCGCTGCTGACACATCTACACACAGATACCCAGCTCATCCCGTAAACGCATTTCCCGTCAAGCAGGAGTGTGTTCCTGCTGAAACTTGGATGTGAGACCCAGACAGACTGTGACTGCTTTGGCCTTCCATTCCCAGTCCCAGGGTGTGGTGTGCTGAAGTCAAGATAAGTGTTATGCAACAATACCTCACTGCATGAACTCAGGCTTCAATTTTTACACAGGAAGCCCAAGTCTGAGTCAGGCACCGAAATCTCTGCCAGTTGGGCTTCAGCCACTCACAAACATGCTGCACGACAAATTACTTGCCGCTTATATGTTTGTCTGAATGAGCGGCTTCATTTCGCTCGTTTGTTTAAGAACAGAGGAAGGTGTACATTTACTCTAATGTGCTAGTTTAAGGTTCTTGTACCTTACATAGCATTTCAGTTTTACACTATACTTCTACTCCTCTATATATCAGAGAGGGCTATTATCCCGCTACATACAACATACATACAACATAAATGTGGAACATACAACAAATTATCCCAACCTTTTTGGATTACAGAAAGTTTAGTAGGATTCTTTTGTCATGATTCAGATTTTTAGAGATTTTACCTTTACAAGTGGGTTGGGTAATGTGATGATTTTAGATTGAGATCGGTCCACAGGGGTGCCCACAATCAACTTCCAGGTGAATCATAGAGATTGTGGTATTTAATGTCCTCTTACTTCTGTTTCCAAACTTCACATAACCTCACTGACTAGAGCCACGCTGTGTGAACAAACCAATAGAGTGATGATGCCAACCTGATGGCCATGTGAGGGGCTTGCGCCAAAAAAGAAATGTCTTTGCTTTAAAGACTGTTGTGTCTTAACAGTGCAAATATAAAAATCCATAGGCTATTTCACGTCTGGATACAGGTGTAGTCTTCAGGGTGTTTCAAAATTGAGAAAAAAAAAAAAGAGATTGCAATCAGATCAAGGATTGTGATTGTGGTTAAATAGATCGTTATTTTATTTTTTGGCCAGATTGCCCACCCCAGGTGGTTTCATTGAATGAGGATATCAAGGCCCAAAATTTCACCAAAAAAGCAAAGATTAGAGAAAAGTACAAATTCTGACCACAAATTTGTTCAGTAACTCTTTGTTTTTCCTTCTTTCCAATCATCTCACAACCTCCCAGATTTATTTTGTGATGTTTGGAGGTTGGGAACCACTGGACTAAACTGTATGTAACTCCATCTTCGCCTGAAAAGCAGTTAAGTTCTTCTTGTGCCTTAATGTATCAGTATTAACTGATTAATTGGCTTAAAACCTTTGGAGTACTAAAAGATCCTGTTAAATGGTGAATGTTTTGACTTATTTTGTTTGTACATGTTTAATTTGTGTATGTTTGACATGTCACACTTTGGGTTTATTGGAGTCAAGTCAAAAACATTTAGTGATCATCTTGGTGACCCCATTGTCTTCAGCAGCATTGGCCAGAGCAGGAAGGAAAGTTTTACAGAGGTTTGACAAAACTAAAGAAAAAAAAACAACCTCTGGTCGAACTGGTGACCAAGCCATTGCTTCTACCACAGCAGCCTCTCTCCCCTGATTGAGTGAGCACATGTGGCTCCCAGTAGGGTTAATCTTTGTGGACCGCAGCATGTGGGACAGATCTGGCTGCACCTTTGATTAGCCGTCACAGTCCCAGGCCCAGGACACTGACGCATATCCCACAGCTCACAGTGTCACTGCGGTCACATTAGGTTGAGCCATAGCGCGAAAGATTTCAGAGGGAATCAGAGGGAAAATCTGTAAGGTCGACAGAAAGTAGCAGGAAAAAAGTGCCATCAATCATCATCAGGCTGCAATATAGTGACTGCTGGGTGAAACCGGTCATTCCTTTGGCATCTTTTCCCAGAATACTTTAATAAAGATTGACGATATTTACATTTTTGGCTTTTTACCATAACCAGAGATTTCTTCTCTAAACTGGTACAGGTAGCATTCAATGTGGAGAGTTTGCCTGAACTAACTGTGTTTAGCTAAGAACAGACGGAGACGCTGCTTTGTGAGTATCGGATTCAAACTGCCTACACACGCTGACAGAAATGTTGAAAATGTGTAACAGTGATTTTACATTTTCAAACATCTTTCTTTCACATTTACGCTAGAGGAAGTGGACCCTTGAAGGCTTTCCTGTCATGTGCTTTGCCTTCCGTTAGTGGATCATAATGTTGTGTTACTTTGTCATACGTCTTCACTGTAACCATTCAATCAGTGCATTGTTATAACATGGTTTTGCAGGATATATGTAGTGATGGACTATATTTTTATTGTTGTCAAAAAATATCAAGAAAATAATTGATCCTAGTGGTTTATGTGGTCAGAAGCTGAATGTGGTGTATTTCTCTGTGCAATAGAAGGAACTTATAAAAACACACCAGTGAGCCAGACTGTTGCACTGCGTAACATGTTCCTCTACTAGGCTGAACACGAACACTGTAGTTAAGTTTGAATAAATCCCAGAAACGCCGGCCTGCAGCCTGAAATATTCACTGGAGCACAAAATGTGTGTTCAAAACAGATCCCAACATATGCATTGTTAACTCCTGTTTGAATAATATTTGATATAAACTACAGCACTCAGCCATTTTAGCTTTTTAATGAAAGCTTATACTGGGTTTGTAACCTGTTTTAAGACAGCAGGCGACAGTCGCAGTCAGTTTCATACTTTCATTTCTCATCCTTCTCAACAGAAGCAAAGGTCAAAGGTTGAATTAGGGGTCCGAAATAAGTGTTGGCTGTTCTGAAAGCCATGATTTGCACATTCTTTTCCAGTAAGTTTGTCAACGCCCTCCACCTTTTTTTTTTTCTTTTTTTTTGGACAATTTTTCTAGTGTGGGTCAGTCATTTTAAGCACAGGGACACCATTTTCTCAACCATTATGTGACCACGGCAAAATTCTAATCACTGAAGTTTGTTTTTGCCCTGTGGAAATGGGACATTTGACTATTTTTGTTCATGTGCACACATATGATAGCTAAATAATTTTCAGAGCCCCGTCGACACAAAAGTTTTATTCATAAATTGATACAGCGTCCTTGTTTTTTCAGTTCTTGTAGTGTCAATAATCACAGTGCCTTCTTTGTGTTTCAAATAGGACAAAGTTGTAAGGGTCTTTTGCAGCTCTCCCATTTTACTCCTCTCTGTGTGTCTTTCTGTCGCCTTCAGCTCCCTTCACCCCCCCTTAACTTTCTCTGATTTATTAAGCCGTATTCTGCCGATGTGCGTCAGAGCTGGCCAGGAGTCTCGTGAGGCGTTCCGCTCCTGAAGATCTGTGTCTCGTGTCTGGACAGCTTCAGACCGCAGCGTCCTCCACCCCCCAACTTACCCCTACTTCTGTTTGCCTTATTTGCCTGCAACCACAAGCCTGCTCGACCTGCACACGCACGCACGCACGCACACGCACACACAAGCACACATCGAGCAGATGATCCATTGTAACTGAAGATCAAATGATTTGTACTGGAGGAATAGATCTAAGATTGTAGATAACAGCTCAGAGCACTTTGATTCTAAAATCAAATTAAAAGTTATTCAGGTTTTTTATGAGCATGCATGAGATACCTGTAGCTGAAGTGGATTCTTCTAGCTCTTGCATCTGGTTTTATTTTGTCATCTGACACGACTGTCGAGTCTGTGCCACCTTCCACGTACAGTCTGCAGCCATTTACCACTCTGATATCATACAGGATTTCAGACACGCCACTTAGCAGTATTTTCATGCTGTGTGAGTGTGTGTGTGTGTGTGTGTGTGTGGATGGATATATCTCATAGCAGAAAACATGCCTTCCAGCTAAATGTCCTCCTGTGATTCATACTTGAAGGGAGTCTACAGAGATGCTGCTGATAACCGGACATTTCGTGAGAAAGCTGTTTAACAAAAAAAATAAATAAATAAATCAGGGCTGTGTGAATATAACAGCCCTCTTTCTCCTACTGTTATCTGATAAAAGATATAATTACTGTGTACCATACCATAAAATATAAATTTAGCATGGCCATAGGTTTTGATTTTCTTCTGCAGGAGGAATTGCTTTTGTCGCCTTTGAGTTCAAGGTCTCGGGATGAAATGATGTCTCATGGTTGAATTTAGATAGTTCAAGTCTTTGTTTTAGGCACACACACTCCATTTGCGTGAGTGACCTAAACATGATGGTTTCCTAGTGCATCATGACGGCCTCACAGACGCCAGCGGGTGTATTAAAAACAACTTTCCCTCAACGATGGTCTGGCAAATGGCTTTTTTCCCTGACAACAAAGACAGTAAACAGCAGCACTTAGCGAGCTCTCAAGAACCTAATTGCCTATTAAGCACAATCAAGTCCTCCTTTATCCTGCTGCCTCTGTTGGGGGCTCCTATCCCCGGAGACGCAGCCTTACAGTAAACATAAGTGAGCTAGCCCGGCTATCAGCTGCAGCTTCAACCTAGGTGCTGCCGCCGCCGCTCTCACCTCACGATAAAGAAAAAGAGATGACCTTCGGCTGTTTGTAGCAGCTACATTTGTTCGGGTGACTGTGGGAACGCTGTGCCTTTAGCAGCTTGTTATATGACGTTATTTCCATCTCCTTCTTCTTGTGTTTCTCTCCTCTGTACATCTCTAGCATTTGCATGATTTTGTGCAGCTACTCCCAGCATTAGTTTCACTTTGTTTAGTCATGAATAAATATGTGTAGTGTGTGTGTGTGCGTGTTTGTAAAAGATATTTTGTTTCTGTGCTTTTCAGGTTTGACAGATGAGAAAGTGAAGGCCTACCTCTCGCTGCACCCGCAGATGCTGGACGACTTTGTGTTGGAGAGCGTGAGTGCAGAGACGTTGGACAGATGGTTGAAGAGGAAGACCAGCAGCAGGCCTGCAGGTACACAAACACACAGACACACACACAGGGACAAACATGAAAACAACCACGCTCACACGCACATGCCTCAGCTCTCTGGATCACTGTGACGTTATGATCAGATCAGTGGATTTCAGTATATTGACGCAGGGTCGTAATTTCGGTAATATTTTGCTTTGGTTAAATGTTTGTGCATTTTAGGCCACATAATCCCATGTGAGTTCCCAACCAGTCAAAATAAAGACTGAAAGCTCTGAATATCTGCAGCCACGTCAGTCGTTTGCTTTTATTGCACTGCAAAAATGAAAACCTTTTTCTCTTGAAGACCAGAGGATAACGGGAGCCGAGGCTGAGTGCGCCTCTGTGGGTTTTATTTGTTATCCCAGTCTTTGGCTGTACAAATCACTCATCTTCACATGTGTCTCCTTTAATAGTCAGTATGTGTGATAGACAGAAGAAAGGGAGAGGCAGCGGGCCTTTAGAGTGTTTACGGGTCATTAGATGTGTTTGAGCGGGCCGAGTTGAGTCTGTGCTGTGCGCTCCACACACAGCGGACTGTTTCTCAGACCAACCGCATCCATCAAGGGCCCACAGGGCTGGCACTCTGCCCAGTCGAGCTGCTGACGTCAGAGGCGACCTCCAGAGACATGCAGCCGGCTGAAGGGGGCCCATGGGAGGGGAAGGGATGGTGGTGGTGGGGGGTTGTACTGGCTCAGGGTGTGGGTGTGTTGAAGTGAAGGGGGAAACTGGCAGAGGATGGATTTGTCACATTTTGGAGCTGCTTTCTACATGAGCTCTACAGACAGTAGTGTTCCCTACTGCCACACAGAACTGATTTCTCAATTCTGAGCCTGCGATTGAAACCGTTTCCCGTATACAGTGTATGTGTGCGTGTGTGCGTGCATGCTTGTCCGCGTGTTTAGGTTGACATGTACCAAATAGAGGCCCTCGTGTTAATCATTCTTGCTGGCGCCAAGTTGGAATAACTAATTTCCCTCATGTAATTCAAGTTAGAGCAGATGAAGCCTGTGCAAAGTCAAGCTCTGATTCACAAAACTTCAGAAAGGCAAGAGACTTTCAGCTTATATTTCTGTAATTTTCATCAGTTTCTGATTATTATATGAGTCATGAAGCTAAAAGCAGTTAGTGCAAAGATCAGGGTTTTTTCAGCTCCTGTGAAAAAAACAGTCTTATTTACTATAAATTACATATATTAACCTAAAGCATGTTTTAACATTTAAGACATTGAATTTGTTTTTGTTATTTCCCTATTCACTCACTGACTTCCATTTGTGTCACTAATGTTGGAAAAGCGACATTCAGGGACTTGAAACTTGCTTGAGTCAGATAGCTCATCACAGTGAACGAAGTCAAGGTGATCATTGCACAGGAGTTCACAACTGCTGATTGATTTGAAAAGTCTGCACTGCGTTACCTCACAGCTGTGACATAGATTACAAAAAACAAACAGACATCTTTGTCCAATATGATGAATTACATGTTTCAAGCAAGTTTGGAATTTCTAAATTGACTCTCATGTTACATGCTAACCACTGACTGACTGAAACTGCTCTTGGAAAGTGGTCACCAGTAATGTAAACTATATTAGTGATCCTCTGATAGCTCCTGGTAAAATGGTTAATGGCATTAATTTGTCGGATGAGGTAAGAGAGTGGAGGATCAGGATGTAAGCAGTATATGCTGGCAACATCAAGTTACTGAATTGTTATAAGAAGAGCAAATCACAGTTTTAGTTGGTCAAAAATCTTTTTGTTTGATGACAGAAGGAATATGAGAAACTTCAACTCTGTATTGAAATGAACAGCTGCACTCGCACACACTTGTACACCTAGTTGTAAACAGCATTTTCCACATTTATCCACCTGCATTCATACCTACATTAAAGTCATGTGTGGGTTTGCAAAATGCTGCTCAGCTACAGGCGTCTAGATTTGATTTCAAAGAATTCCCGTCAGTGATTCGCTGATGGAGCTCATATTAATACTAATATGTAACATGTGTAACATACAGTAGTTATTTCGCCAAAAAACTCTTCTTGTTTGTTTGTCATGAGATGACAGGAAGTGAGGGGACAGAGAGATAGGGCCCGCTAGGCCAGCAGGATGCCCCTGTTTCTGGGATTCTAATTGTGTTATATTTATATTCTTTCTCTCTGGCTCTCTCTCTCTTTCTATCATCTAAGTGGGCTTATAAATTTGGCACCTTTCTCTTTGAAAAACGTATTTAACAATCCTCAATGTTGTTTTGGTGAAAAGTCTGTTGACCCTATCGTCACTGGTTACGACTAGGGCTGTGTACTTGCAAGGATCCGGTGATACGAAATGTTTCATAGCACAGAGGTTATGATTCAGAATACTGTAGTATAGTACAATCCTCCAAACACGGTGACATTTTGTCTCACAGGCCTGTGTTTTTGCTGTTTAAGCAGTTGAAATGTGTGATTCATGTGTACTGCTTCCTGTCTCAGTTGACGTAGTTATGTTGGAGTGGACAAGTCAAATGTTTGAAGATAGATTACGATGCTGCTCTCTAGTGATTGAGGGTTTAAAAATAAATAAATAAATTTACACATAATTAAAGATTGAGAGTGTTTTTGTTTTCGAGTTACACTGTACCTTACAGAGCCATGTGCAGCTTTGTTGTAAATTTGTTTGAATGTCATGTAGTAATTCAACACCATCGAGTATTGCTGCATATGTTGTATGTAGTCAGATGGAGGTCTGATAAATTGCCTCAAGTGATGTCACTTGGTCACTGTTGCTCATTTAGCGATTTATCCAAACGGCACATGTTCTGGGCTTGACATCCCTCCTTGCATTCCTGGCGTAACGTTGCCGTCATCCAATCACGGCCCACTGACATCATCAGCCTGCTGCTCCTGTGCTAAGTTTTCCCAGTTAAAGTTATTAGAATTAAACAAAATCCTCAACAAAACAGAACAAAATCCTTCACTGCATATCTTTACGTCACTAATGTTCAAAATGCATAAACAGCAGCCTTGAGTAGCCATATGTTCGTTGTGCAGTTTTGAGTAAGTAAAACAGAGCTTGCAGTTGGTCTTAACCAAGTTGTTGGAGTACAAGTGCAGGCAATATTACATATTATATTAAACCCACATATTACATTAATATATTAGATAATATTCAGCCAGTATCTCTGTGCAGTTGTGCTCTTGGGGTGTGCGAGAGGCCATCAGACTCAGTGATCATCAGTAATATCGCTCCACTGTCCACTTATTGTGCAAGGCCATTGGGTGCAGACACTTAGGCACCACTCTGAAGGCTGTATCCACTTAAATGACAGGCACAGTCTAATTTCTGGTTCATCGTACAGGCTGAATGGTCACTGTTTGGGGATGTTGGCTAGTGTCTCGCTTTTAGATTTATTTGACACTTTTGTCAATTTGCTTTAAAGAAGGGCTTTTCTTTGGTGTATTTGTACTGATTAAAGTAGCTAATTTCATCTAAAGATCTATTTCTGTGTCCATTTTTACAGTAATTCTGCGAGATCGGATAGATCCTATATTCTTTATGAGTGTAGGAGCAGCAGAACCTGTCATCATGTGATCATCACTGACATAACCATAGCTTCCTGGAAGCAGTCCCTGCAGCCAGTCCTGTTCTCAGTTATCATGTGATGGGCTACACTGGATAACATAAATCAGTTTGTCTGTACACATACACGCAAGTGTGTGTGAGGGTGTGTTTGTGCAAACGTTGCGCTCCAGAGTTCAGTTCCAGAAACGGCCGTCACATTTGCACACTCTTGTTACTGTGTTGAATCTACTGAGTGGTAATATTACATGTGTGCCTTGTCACAGTAACTGAATTATACTTTTCTTGTGTTGTTCTCCTGATTATTACTTTATTGCATCATAGTCCTATTTATATGTCAAGGTTAGCTTTCAAGGCAGATGTTGTTGTGTCGCGTGTGCATGTCACAGAGCAGACTGGTGTTACAGCAGCCTCTTACTGAACATTTCCCAGAATCCCTGCTGATGTCATTTGACCATCACACCTCTCTAGACTGCTGTCCCTCAGGCGATGTTTACTTCTCACCACACACTGTCGTGGGGTGATTAATAAAACTCAAACCCCCTGTTCCTCCCATCTAGAGGCTCCTCGTTACTCATCAGTGCCTTTTGCTGATCATACACAGCATTTCCTCATTCCTTAAATTTGTGAACAAGAAAGTGCACAATATTATTTGTAATAGTTTGACTATATCTGGTTGCTGATTAACCTGATCATTATTTTTAAACAAATCAGTGTCAGAAAGTAGTGGACTAAATCCTTGAAATATGTAGTCAGATATCAGAGAAAGGTAACACACAGAGTAGCTGGAAACAGAAGATAGTAAGGTTTTTTTGGCCGTATATGCAATGCTAACGATACGAAAAAGGAAAATAACAAGTGAGTGAGTCTCGATGTCTTTCTTTCCTGTGCTCCAGAGGACAGGAGTTGGGCCGAGCTGTTTAACAGCTGATACTGTTTCCCAGGTGTGTGTTTGGGTTGCAGGCTCAAGCAGACAAAGATGTGATTGTGTAGCAAAACTTCATACACCACCAGAGTGATAACAGTACTGTCTCACCTGCAGGGCTTTCCATCAGGAGGGAGGAGGAGGAGGAGCCCCCCCTCCCAGTGCAGTACTCAATGGATACACTTTGATATACTGGGGAGGGGGAGGGGGGCATTTTAGGTTTACTAATGTACCGTAGTCTTAAATGCAACTGAATTCATATGTCAAACAAAAAAGCTTTTGCTCCTAGAAATTGTTATTAATTAATCATTTTTAGAACAGGAAGTCCTGTTGACATCTCTATTTAAAGAGCACACAGATAAGCAAGTGGAAGACTAGTGTGGAGGTAAACAGGGAGGTGCACATCCTCCATGGAGCAGGACTCGGTTGACACATGTTGACTGCTGAGTCACTGCTCATTGACCGCCCTGTGTGTGTGTCTTTCTGTTGCAGCAGATCAATAAAATGCCCATCAGGTATCATGCACATTAGACTCAGCTGACTGGGGGATTTTTTTTTTTCTCCAGTTAAAGGCCTCAGTCTGGAGCTGCTGATTTGTTTGAGATGCTTCTGGCTTACTTTATTTATCTATTTATATCTTGTGCTTAAATACATTAAACATTATAAAAGTGTCCACTTTTTGCTGAGCAGTATTTGTGAAATGAGTTTATCAAGTTATCGGGTATTATCAGCAGTGGATCTTGTTTTCTCTCCTACAGTCATATCGCACTGCTGTGTGCTCCACACCTCAGGCAGCATTGTGATAAACAGTTTATCTGATGTAGAAAGAGTTTTGCTCCAAAAACAACATGTCAGTCTGATTGTACATTAAGCCATTTGACAAGAGGTGACAGATTATGAAAATGTTCAAATGATTTATTAGCAGTTAAGTCAAGAAAATTCTTGGCGTCACTTTTGTATGTTATCACAGACATAAACGATCGATGCCTAAAATCTGATGATTTGATTTGATGTTCTGATTTTTTTTTCTTGTCTGCTGTACATTTGTTCCACACTGACGTAAGAGCTTTCATTACACTCCATGAGATCAATATGAGCAAATAATTTGCCCAGATATTCCTGTGTGGTGTGAAAAGGATTTGACCCTCTTGCTGTTGTTGCTGTGGTGCTGGAACTAGGATGAAATTTTACATCCAGACTCAGGAGCGGGTTTGTCCTGTCTGATGTCATGCTGGTTCATTTATTTTAACTTAACTGTTCTGTTTTTCCAGAAACGGTCTGTGAAAGGTTTTTCTCTTCCCAGCTGTAGCTGCCTGTTCCTCTGTCTTAACTGGTGCAAGATGGGAACAACAAATGTATCAAAATGAGACTTTCTGCGAAACAAGAGCCTCTAAACAACTCAATACTTAAAAAATAACAAAAACATCAAATTATGATTGAGTTTATATTAATTACGATAACCATGCCGTTTTTTCATCCTGAAGTTACCATAACATTTTAGGTAGCATTGTAGGAGACAAACAAAATCAGAACATGCGGTACTGTATGTTTTGGCTATAAACAAAATCTTCCAAAGTGCTTTACCCACTGAGCGTTGGTGTACAACGCAGAGTAACACATATCCCAACATGAGACTTGCCAGCTTAAAGCTGAACATCCCAGTGCTGCACACCTGGCAAACATTTTCACTCAGGTTGTTTCCGTTCGGGAGAAGTTTGAATGGAGTGATGGAGTTACTAGAAGAGGTCTGTTTATCCTCTGCTGGTTTCAGGAGTTGTTAGACGGTTGTGTTTAGTGTTTGCTGCTTAGCGAGCTGGCAGTATATTTTCAGCCCTTTCCTCCTGTGTTTACTAAAAGCACAGCACTGTCTCTGAAAATATGGGATGGCATTAGAAGAAGCTACTGGTCTCCGTCTGTGTGCTGATGACTGACCACACACACACACACACATACACACATGCACAGACACTTGTATACATACCTCCCCTCACTGCCCCAGGGGTAGCTGTATCCTAAGGGTTAAATCCCCAGACTCATGTCTGATGAAACAAAGATGTTATTGTTGCAAAAGAATAACGGGACACATAAACTGTCATATACTGTATGTTACATATTCTGTGGTCCATTTTAAGTTTTTCTAAGTGTATGTTTTTAACCTATGAACATAGAAAATGTCCATAGATTTTCTCACCCACTTTTCCTCAGTAAACAAGATCATAGCCTAACATACAGTACAGTGTACAGTCAAGCTGTCCTCTGGTTTCTAGGAAAACCAGGAATATGCTGAATCTCCACCTACTGAATGTGTGCATGGCCCTGCATGCTCGCTTGCTTGAAAGAAACTACTGGAACCGGTCCAACCAGGTGACTGGTTCAGCACAGCAGATTCAAATGGTACTCATTACTTCCTAGAAACAGGAATGTTCTGCATTTCACTTTGCAATGTGTATAGTCTGCAAGTACAGCCACTTCCTGTCACTTTATGGCCCCTTAGCCATTTTCAGTGTGTGGACACAGGGCTCAGTGGTGCTCACCTTGTGGTTCCAGTGGGACTGCCACACAAGAGAAGTGAGCAGAGATGGTTTGGCAGATTGTAATTTGACCTCCAGGAGTGACTTTGAGAACTGGTGGATACCCACAAGCCCTGACGGAGGACTGAGGTGTACGATTAAAATATTCAGAACAACATTTTTCTGATATATACTTACTAAATATAAAACAGAAAACAAACAAAACAGCTGATCTTCAGTGCAATAGATTGTGTTCCAATTTTATGCACTTCATCATTTTTTGTTGATGTTTAAAACAAAAACTGAACCGACTGATTTTGATTTTAAATTAATTTTGTTTGCACAGCAGAATTTTAGAAAACATAACACAATTATATCATGACCATACTCATGCAGCTGCATCACCTTGGTGTTTGTGTGTGTGTGTTTATCCTGACCTATCGGCTTGCACAAGGCAGGTGCTCTGAAGGTTTTAGTTTTTTTAACTACCGCCATTAGTTTTGCTGCCTAAACGATATTTGCTGCAGTGACCTGACTGTGCACATGGAAACCCACTGATCAATGTGATTCTGATGTTATCAGAGCTGATCTGTGCATCACTCGGCAGAGTCACAAGCAGAGTGGACGTGCATTGTGAAGCTAACAAAGTTTTTCCAAAAATCAATTACTGACTCCGTCATAGTGTTTGTGTTGTAATTGGTGGTGTTAAACTGCTTTCTGGTAAGATATCAAAAAATGCAGATATTCAAGTCTATTTCTAAAATTTGTCTTTCAAAGGGGTTCATGTCAGAATATTCTTGGCCTCAACAAGTCTTCATCAAAAAGATTCTGTGTATTTTTCGTTTTTTCAAAGTGGTTTGAAGTCTTTTTCAAGCGCAGCTCTCTGTCCTCTGATTGACGTCATGCCCGGCCAGGGGTTCACTCTAAAATAGCTCTCATGGCTAAGTTAGGAAACTCATAGCTTACTGGAGGAATGTTTAAAACAACAAACAATGTAGCTGGCTGTAATTTCTTTCTTCACATGTACAAAGAGGTTCTTTTCAAAAGAGGAGCAGCTCGAGTCAGCACTTCAGTAGATGTTTCTAAAATCAGCCCGGTCTGATCTGATCACATGAGAAGTTACCAGAGAGATCTGAGCGGTTACTGTTCCTGTGTGCTGTTGATGCATGTGTAATGAAGAAGCGCACGAGCTGTGTGAATGGTTTTATTTTCATCACAAGTAGCACTCCCAGACTATAAGTCCAGAAACTGTTATGACTGGCTGAGGCTCTCATTATTATCACATATTTCAGTGTCTACGTCCAAAAACAATAGTTGTATGTCTGCTGTGTCTCCAAGTCCGACTGAAATCACACCAGGAATTCGCTTTTGAGGCCTCTAAATTTTGCAGTAAAACCTTTCTTAATTTTGTTTGTTTTAAAAGGAATGTAATTTTAGCCAACGTCTGACTGCATCAAGAGTGGATGAAATATTCTTCTGTGATTTATACATGCTGTGTATTAATGCTGTGAGTTCTGTTTGCATTTTCTCATTAATCATTCACCTGAGTGCTGTTGGGAGGACAGCGTGAGGTTTTGCTTACTTGTAGTGTTATGCATCTGTAATCCACCCGACCTTCCAACAGCCAAGCCAGATTACCTTGTAATTTTGTGTCCAAATGCTGATGATTGATAAAAGGTTGATCTTACCTCTGACTTCTGTGTGGCTCATCAAGTAGCTTTTCAGCTTTTTAATGCAGACCAAGTTGATTGTGCATGCACTCCTATCACATATGAATAGGTACATAGACTTGGGGGTCTGCAAGTTAGCTATTTAATGAAGTATTTAACTCAGTGACACATTGACAGGGGCTGTAATGGACAGCCTGGCTCCAACTCACTTCCTTCTCTAGTTGCTTCACTAGCTAAGTAACAAACAATGCTCATATCAAATCATCTTCACTAACCAGTGTTCATTGAAGCAAGACTACAGTATGTATTTTGCCAAACCACATCCACCCTGGCCATATAATTAATTAATTGTAAACATAACAACAGATAGAAGAGTCTTCAAGCTGCAAGCAGACTCAGTTATGTAGTAATATCTGTACTCTGTAATATCTGTCCAGTTTTCCTAATATTTGCCAACTGTCAGAATCAGATATTGGTAAATTTCCTTCCAAGGGTATTGAATAATACTGCAAGGATGAATGATATGACATATTAATTAAAATTTTGATTTGTAGAAGGTCTCATCCACCCGTTAAGAATGTCAGATCTGATCCCTAAATAGAATCTTTGTTTCAAGTTGTTTTGTTTTAACTTTGCGATTTTTCTCTATACAGATGACACATCAGCTAAAGAAGTCAGCAGGGTAGGTTTTTGCTTAATTTTATGTGTACATATTTATGTGACAAAGTACATGACCCTGAAATATGTTAACACATTGAGATATTTTAGTACTTTAATACTTTGAAATTGTACCCCCATTTTCCCAAAGCTAACTTTACTGACTATTTAAGCTTTTACCCAAGACTGGACGATAACCTTCAATAACTGCAAAAATGCCCTGGTGTACTAAATTAAGATGCAGATTGCACTTTGACTACCATTTCATTTGTCCTTGGGCTTTTTTTCTTCAAGACAGTGTATTATTGACTAGAAAAATATGGATAAAAGCAAAACATAGTTTACAAAATCAGTGAATGTTCAGGTCAGCTTCAGATCGATGATTAACAAACATAAGAGCTGCTGCTCTAGTCACAGCATAGACAAACAGTGTGAAAGTTATGGGAAAGTGTAGATCCCCAATGCTCCACTTTCGTATGTTCTTTTGTTATCCTAATGCTGTCGGGCCCTTAGGAGGCCAGGTGTCAGTGCCCACAGCAGAGCCCCAGAACTAGGAGGAACATCACGGACTTACACACAGAAGTAAAAAAAAAAAAACGAGGACCACTCGACCCCTCAGTGCGTCATCTATACGTCTGCGCAAACAGGATGTGGGAGGATAGAAGGCGTCCCGTGGGGGGAGGCTTTCTAGTGCGCGATTCTCCCTGCCGTCCTGTCCTCACCCTCTCTGCAGGCGCACAAATAGACAGCTCTCTGGCCCCGTACAAGGCAGGAGGTCTGCCTCTTACATAACCGCACTTTTAAGCTGAGGCTGAGCAGCAGCACATCTTGCCAGGGCTCTAATCATAGCTGTGGGGCTCCAGTGGCCTCCTCTTGGGACTGCAGGGGATCCCTGGGCCAGAATGCAGCAGTGAAGGGGAGTGTAAGGGTGGGGTGGAGGGTAATGTTGTGATGAATGGCTTTGTCTTTGTGAATGGCAGGAAGATAATCCTCTTTCATTCATTCAAAATAAGAACAAATTCCCATTTAGTTAGTAGCAGGCTGCAGTAACATTAGACTGGGTGCAGTACAGAATGAAGGTTATCACTTTTTCTTTGTCATGACACGTGCTGAATTTTGAAATTCAATGTCAGTGTTTATGGCTGTGAAGTTGCAATTTCTGGGTGTCTTGCGTCCAGCAGTACCAGGACACAAATATGCAGGGTGTGGTGTACGAACTCAACAGCTACATGGAGCAGCGCCTGGACACTGGAGGAGACAACAAACTTCTGCTCTATGAGTTGTGCAACATCATCAAAACAGGTATAAGTAGACATGGTCCTCTCTCAGCTTCTATTCACATCGCAGTGATAGCACAACCCTCCTTTTTTTTTGGAGAAAGAACATGATAAAGACTGGGACCAAATGCTCAAAGTACCATTTGAAGAGAATTTGTTTTAACAAAACAAAACCGTGGTGAATGAGCCAAGAAAAGTACTTTTCTCATATCGTCCACCAGTATGTTGCTGTAAGAAAAATATATATGTAACACAAGCAAGAAGAATTATTTGTGATTGATTAGTCCCAGGTCTTCTACCCATTTAGGCTGGCAAACCAAAATCAAATGAGATGTGAAAATATCTAAAAAACTAGAAAATTGAATAAATATGTTCAAAGGATATTTTATAAGGATATATATATTTTTACAATTATGCTTTTTAAATGATCAAATACTAGATTTAATCAGTTGATTGTTCAAAATGATTCAAATTGTTCTAAGTTAGTTTTATCAAAAGTCCGGTATGTAGAGTTTAGTGGCATCTAGCGGTGCAGTTGTAGATTGCAACCAACTGAACATCTCATCTGCATCCCAGACTGGACACACTGGAGCATTGAAGCCAGATAGTGATAAATATAAACACCAAAAACACAAAACACATCCAGGACTTCTAACCCTGACAATGTCCGACAAGTTGAATTTTACGAATATAAATTATTATGTTGTCAAAGAATCAAAGCAAAGAATAATTTCAGCCAAAGTACAGTACTAACCACAGATCATCTGATCCTCTGCCGGCCTCTTGGTTGTCACATTGTATGATAACTTGACCCATATATCAGTGTGAAATGGGACTGGAAAGGCGGATTGGGAATGAGATGAGCAGTCAAAGCCCTTGGTCAGAGTGCCCTGGTTGTTATGTGGGACATTGTTAATAGATTGTTATTAGACTTTAACTGGACTGTTGTCTCCTTGTCCTCTCAGGTGTGCCCGCCATGTATTTTTGGGCAGTATAAGGGAATGTAACATGGACCTACTCTGACTGCTCTCTGACCTGTCTCTTATTTCTACAGCAACAAAAGCTGATGGATTTGCACTTTACTTCTTGGGAGAATGCAACAATGTAAGCGCAGTGGACATTTGCTGAGTACATTTTATCCAGTGATGCCGTTGTGTGCGCATGTTTGAAATTGTCTTTCTCCGTTTCTGTTTGTCTTTCTCTTCTTGTCCATGCTTCTCAATAGAGTTTATGTTTGTTCACTCCAACGGGGGCCAAAGATGGCCCTCCAAGCCTCATCCCCTCCGGCCCCATCGCATTTGGGACAACCATTGCCGCTCATGTTGCCAAGACTCGCAAAACACTGCTAGTAGAGGACATCATGGGGGTAAGGCTGTTTTCTCACATGGAGCGCAGATTTACCCATCACAGGAATCAGTTCGCTGTGAGGATCGATTACAGGTCTCTTTATGCCTCTTTATGTGATTATATTTAATTAAATCACCTGCTTTGATGCATTCATTGCCATCAACCTAAAAATAATAAAGCAAAAAACAAAACTTTAAATTTCAAGGAGAAACATCAAAGTCTCCAAACAGAAAAAAAAAAAATCAAAGTTAAAACTCTTTATCAGCTGATATATACAGCTTTGAAGATGCTAAGAGAAATGTTTGCTCTGCTGAGGGGTGAATGTTTGGATCCTTTGTCATCTATATCAGCGGATGTACCAAACTCCTGTGCACCTCCAGTGATAACGACCGTCACACTGACCTGTGTGTTGCAGGACGAGCGCTTCCCCGACGGCACAGGGCAGGACTCAGGGATCCATGTTCACTCTGTCCTGTGCCTCCCCATCCTCACTGCCATTGGGGACCTCATTGCCATCCTGGAGCTGCATCGGCACTGGGGCAAGGAGCCCTTCAACCTCAGCCACCAGGAGGTCAGTCTGACCCAGACAAAACACACCAAGAGGGGGAGGCTGGAGAAACTCACAGAACTACAGTTAGTCTGGTATTCACCTTAATCTGGATCTGTTTAAGATCTCTACATATTGGATTGGTGGGGTTCATCTCAATGTAGAAATATTTAATAATCCTGTTTGTCTTTGTACATGGTGCTAATGAAACACATTCTGTAAAATGGCAATACATTGAGCTGGAACATTATTTAACAAACAGATTTCTGAAGCAAGTATGGCCTTGTTGGCTTTCCACAAACACACCACAGCATATTCAGTTACATAACGATTTCATAATTTCATTTATTTTAGCTTTTTTTTTCTTAAATCTTATGCAGGCATACCTGTGGTTGTCAATTTAATATTTGAAGCAGGATACATTGGGTAAAACTGACTAGATTTTATTCTTTTTTGGCCAGTCGGAGTCAGCACAACACTGTCACACTGTCGCCTTTTTAAAGCGAAAGTTGTTTACACATCCAGCAGACCCAGACCCCAAATTGTGTTCCTGACCACCTGATGAGTCCAGTAGCACAAAATTCACTGTAATTTTAGCTCTGCGTTGATCTCCGCTAACTGCTGAAGGAAATATCTGGCTCTTTAAATGTTCCACTTTGCTCACACATACTTGCTAAACTCATCTTGATTTGGTGTTGGGCAAGTAGGAGTATCAGTTTGTTTATCAAGGCTTTTCAGATTGCTGATAAGATCTTCTGGAAAAGAAGCTGATCAGGCTAGTGAGACTGAACATTTTGCAACATTTTGCTTACAGGCCATAAATCTTATACACGCTCTGTAGAGCTGAGGGGAACTGCAGAGTCATGTGATAACTCTCTGTGGCTTTCTCACTACGAGCACTCCTTTCACATTACACATAGTCATCTGACCTCTTCATATAAAAATATCTCTTAGTGCCGCTTGAATTTTTCTATTGCGTGAATTTGAATCCCCAACAGTGAGTTCCCAGAGTGGCTCTGAATCTATAGGCTAACTGGCTTTGCTGTGAATACATAAAAAAAAAGATTAACTGATTAAACCTATATAGATATATATATATATATACATAGATCATCTATATACATACATATATCTATATACATAGATATATCTATACAGATAGCTGCTGTTCTTTGGAGTTAAATTTCTCTTTGTTTTCCAGGTTGCAACAGCTAATTTAGCATGGGCGTCGGTTGCCATTCATCAAGTACAGGTGAGCAGACTTCCACAGAGGACCACTTTGAATCTAAAATTGCACATTGCAGCCAATATTCTGTAACCCTTCACTGAAGTCTTGGAACAAGGTGAAATCTAGCCGTCCCACTTATTATGATCTTGGCTGACTTTGTTTGTTCTGGTTCTACACTGGTGTTTTTAATGGGGAAATCCACTGTGTACAGGAACTGGGTTGTCACTGGGCCCAGTCCAATCAACTAAGCAATAGATTCAACAAACAGCTCCCCAAAGACGTCATTATGCCCCAGTGCTGTTTTTATACGAAGAGATAGCACAACATCTCAGAGAAGCAGCGTCCCACTGCAGCACTGGCCACAGTGGACCTCTGAGCCTCAGTGAGCCTTACTGCACTGCAGCAAAGTGCACTCCTGGGTTGGCTGCTCACTGCAAAACACTCAGTTGTTACAGAAAGTCATGAAGGTGGCCCACAGCCAAATGTGTAGACAGCAAATTGGTTTGTTTACAGTACACACAGGATGCTGTATGTGTCCTGTGAGAAAAGTGTGATACTCTGAGTCTTGGGTCATGACCTTCTTTTTTTTGTTTTTAGGTGTGCAGAGGTCTCGCCAAACAGACGGAGCTCAATGACTTCCTACTAGATGTGTCAAAGTAAGAGCTGCTGTTGGGGAAGTCTGATGAAAACAAATCAAATGTATTTGCTCTGTGATCTCATTTTAGTCTAAGTATAACTGGAAATGTCTCATCTTTTCTCATGTCAGGTCAAAGGTTAAATCCAACAGTTTTTTACTACATTGTTAGGAAACTTAGCTCTCATGTCTTGAATGTGAACGTCATCAGAGCTTCCCATTTGTCAGACATCTCAATGCGCCATTTCTTCTTTTCGCACAGAACATACTTTGATAACATTGTGGCAATAGATTCTCTACTTGAACATATTATGGTGAGTGTGATTCTGCATGTGTTCATTCACACTGTCCTCAAGGCTACACATCCTGAGAGTGTGTGTTAGGTTATGTCTGTTAAAAAGAATAGTAAAACAGATCAGACACACAGGCCATATACCTGGGGGCCACTGCTAACTGTTTCCTGACAATACATGCTTGTTGACATTAATAATATCTCATAATAATAGTAATACTGTTATGTCTCATAATAATTCTAATTATTTGTTATCATTATATTAGACATTGTCATTCTAAATACATGTTTATGCGTGGCTCGCAATATTTGTTGTACTGCAAATCTAAAACAGATGTGTGATTTTCCTGTTTCTTTTACTAAAAACCCACCTCTCTGTTTGTATGTATTTGGCTGCCTTGTGACTGTGGTGTCATCTCAGGCCATTCAAGTCATCTGGTTCAAACACTGAACTGGAATGACCTGTAGTTATACTGTTTGTTTTTTTAGTCATTTAACTGTTCGATCCCAAAAATCAATTAAAACTACAGTGTTTTACAGTGTACTGTTTTAATTAGGTTGCAGGAGCTAGATGCAGTTTTCAATGTTTTGTTGTTGTTGTTGTTTTTCAGTTTTCTTCACACCCTCAGTGTTTCTGATAAGGTTCCCTGGTATTGTTTTGCAGATATATGCAAAAAACCTGGTGAATGCTGACAGGTGCGCACTCTTCCAGGTAGATCACAACAACAAAGAACTGTACTCTGACCTGTTCGATATCGGGGAAGTGAAAGAAGGCAAACCTGTCTTTAGGAAAACCAAAGAAATTAGGTGTGTAACATTTACCCTTTTCTCTTACAGTGTGCTAAATAGTATACTCATTTCATTTTCATTTCATTTTCATTTTCAAATGGGCTTTTCTTTTTTCACACATCAACACAATAGTGTTTTGCCTGCAGCTATAAGACAATACTCATCATGGTGTACAGTAAGCATGGCCATCCTGTGACAAAGGCAGCTCAGAAAAAAGACTTCCAATAATAGAAAATCAATAGAAAAACGTGGGGAAAAGTCAAATGACCTGCTGATTTTGTACCATTTTTAGTCAATGGAACATAATCATTTTTCTCTCGGTGTAAAATTGGTTCATCTACACACTACTTCTGTAGTGTGGATTTTCACACTTTTGATTGACCATTGATTTTTTTCAATGCATATTTTCACCCATCCACCCAGCACAAACGTAACTCTTGTCGTCTCCTCTCCGCTAACCCTGTAGGTTTTCTATCGACAAGGGAATAGCTGGCCAAGTAGCTCGGACAGGGGAAGTCTTAAATATCCCAGATGCCTATGCAGACCCACGGTTCAACCGGTAAACTCTAACAAACCCTGCAGTTTTTCAATTATATACAATTATTGACAAATCTTACTAACTTTCTTAGCCAACTTGCTTTGCTTGTTCTCCTCTATTTAGGATAAAATCATTGTAGTCAATATAGAGGCCTTCAGTGTACACCAACAGTTAAGACCCAAACACATTTCTTGTGTGTGGTTCACTTCATAAACTTAACTGAAGTCTGTGATTGTCATACTGAGTCTCATATTTTTGTATGGAACAGAGAGGTGGACCTGAAAACTGGCTACACCACGCGGAACATCCTGTGCATGCCCATCGTGAGCAGGGGGACCGTTATAGGTGTGGTGCAGATGGTGAACAAGCTAAGCGGAAGTGCCTTCACTAAAACAGATGAGAACAACTTTAAGATGTTTGCTGTCTTTTGTGCTTTGGCCTTACACTGTGCAAATGTGAGTAAACTGAATCTGCTTTAAAATATTTAAACAACTAACTGATCTTCCCCGACGCCAAAATCACAAGCCATTCTCTTTATATCTGTCTGCACAAGCCTGCTCTTCATCTTTAGCTGTGTAGGTAGATGTCATGAAGATTATGTAATACTTCATGGCCATGAATACTCAGCTCTGATTGGCTTATTTTCAGAAAACGACACCTTTGATGTAGTGGCCTCATCCTCGTCCTGAATTCATACTTGTGGCTGGAAGGCCTGTTTCAGTGGTTACTAGGCTGCTGGTTTCCCTATTAATCAGACTAGTAATTTCATTTTTTCTCCAAGGTTAACAAAGATAGTGCGACCATATTCTATTTAAAAAGTGCTTTGCTCCCGTATATGAATAAAAGCGTATTTTCTGGCAGTGATGATTATATCCCTTACATGGAACACACAGACACAGACATGAATCCCGCTAACTCTGGGAGCTTGCCTTGTGTGGTCTGTCTGTCAGAGTTTCTCCTCTCTGTGGGGCCTGACTCACCATCAGCTTGTGCGACAAAATTACGCAGAAGCAGCGTCACAAAGTTGGTTTTAAAATTGATGAGGCATGTTAATATTTTAAGACAAGCAGTCTGCATCCGTCCGCTGACAGGATTTATGTTTAGCTGTAATTTATGCCTTGCGTCTCTAGGAAACTCGCTTGGGCCCAGCTCCTGATTTATGGTGATTTAAGGTGGAAGGTGTGAGGCTTGGTACATGTACCTGACTGTCTTATCCCTGCCTGTCTGGGACTGGGACAGGGATAAAAACCAGATGTGGAAACCCACAGATAAAATATGATACAGGACTGTTACGGATTACTTAACTTTGTTTGACCCTTTTGAAAATTCCAACAATGATACTTAAAGAATTCAACAGAAGATGGTATTTATAGCACTGTGTAGACGTTTGAAAGACTAATTCCTGTTCTGCGACCTAACCTTGTTCCCCATGCGTCTCTGCAGATGTACCACAGGATCCGGCACTCTGAATGCATTTACAGAGTGACGATGGAGAAATTGTCTTATCACAGCATCTGCACATCAGAAGAATGGAAGACCCTTAGCCAGCTCAACCTCCCTGCACCCATTTATAAAGAGATCGAAATGTGAGTGCCCCCCGGAGTGAGTGCTGATTCAGAGCAGTGTTTGTGTCACCATCTCTGCTGTGATCTAAAGCCACATGTCTGTGTAAGGGATGGGATGATGACAGAGTCCAGACCTGATCGAGTCCTCTCAATTTAATTTAAGACTTTCCTCCCATTTTTGCCCACCCCCCACCCCCAATCCAGGTTCCACTTTGACATTAATCCCTTTGAGGAGATCTGGCCTGCTGTCTTTATCTTCATGGTTCATAACTCCTGTGGAAAGACCAGGTAAGGTGTCGCTGGGTCATGACGACATCATCATCATCAAAGCTTGGGATGATTTGTTGTTGACCATCCTTTCCTTCCTTGTGTAGCTTTGAGCTAGAGAAGCTGTGTCGGTTCACCATGTCTGTAAGAAAGAACTACCGCCGTGTGCCCTACCACAATTGGAAGCACGCAGTGACGGTGGCACACTGTATGTATGCCATCCTGCAGAAAACCTCTGGGATATTCACAGAGCTAGAGGTCTGCTCCTTACTGGGTCTGACTTTCACTGCTCCAAGACAAAAATAAATCATATTGAATTAAAGCAAGCCTCTGTCCTTTGTGATTTTTTGTTTTCTGTCTTTCCGCTGTGGTCTACAGAAGAAAGGCCTGTTGATAGCCTGTCTGTGCCATGATCTGGACCATCGGGGGTACAGCAATGCGTACCTGCAGAAGTTTGACCATCCGCTGGCTGCTCTGTACTCCACCTCCACCATGGAGCAACACCACTTTTCTCAGACCGTCTCCATCCTACAGGTAGAGCTCCACTATGCAGAACTTTCTGTATGGTTAAAGTCAACATTTCTTTCTTTATTAATCATCTGTTCACTTCTCCTATTTAGTATGAAATGATGTGCCTTGCATAACATGTTCTGGCCTCTTCATTGTTTAAGCATGTCAGCATTTCTCTGACTTGCTTCACTACTTGCTGTGCAGATGGTGTGCAAAAGAATGGGAAACCATTACTTTTACTATTACGCCATACATGGAGAAAGCGTGTGACAATCTGAATCCCACACTGAAGACAGTTGCCTACTTAAAACCATAATGAAATAGTGCCTTCAGTTTTTTTGCAAAAGTACAGCTTCAAAAGCTCACATTTACCTCAGAGATGACTTTTAGAGACTAAAAACACTTGCATAAAAACCATACCTGGATTAGATTGAACTGCTTTTTCATTGGTTCATTGTTATGTTTTTTCTGTAAGAGAAGAAGCATTTTTACTTTCTTCTAATTTGAGTACTTACATCGGCATATGAATTCTAGAAAACTAAAGCTTACACTCACACAATCTGACAATTCCTTGACAGGATTATATGATGTAGTTCTTAGTGCCCTCTTGTGTAACATCCAGGGTCGGCTTGACAGGGCGTGGACCCTGAGATGAACGTGAGATTACAACCTGTTGTAGTCTAGCTGAGCTGAACGCCTCATAAGTGGAGCTTTTGCTTTTTTATTGATCTCTTTGTTTCTCATAGCTGGAAGGGCACAATATTTTCTCCAACCTGAATTCCAGCGAGTACGAGCAGGTGTTGGAGATCATCCGGAAGGCCATCATTGCCACAGACCTCGCCCTGTACTTCAACAACCACCAGCAGCTGACGGAGCTGCTGTCTTCTCATGCGCTGGACTTGAACAACCACTCACACAGGTCAGACCACTGTGACTCGCGTCAGTACACAGGTCAGGTCAGAATCGTACCGGATCTCCTAGCATCACACAGAGAAACGTGGACCTGGCCAAATATTCGGCACATTGAGTTTCTCCACACGGCTATAACGAGGCTTTGCTCCCCTCCAGGGACCGTGTGATTGGTCTGATGATGACAGCATGTGACCTGTGCTCTGTTACCAAGAAATGGCAAATCACACGACTCACAGCCAATGACATCTATGCTGAGTTCTGGGCTGAGGTACGGTGGGATACTGCTGGAACTGAAACAGTTTTAGTGTCGTGACTGTGCCTCCAGTATAACAGTCAGACCTTTGTTAGTACTCGTAAATGCTGCTACACCAAGCTGTCCCACATTTTGTTAGGCACAAAATGGCAACAGGTTAGCCACAGTGTGCAAATATAAAAGGAAGTTTCTTTCTATGTTTTCTTCTTTCACAGGGAGATGAGATGAAGAAGATTGGGTTGCAGCCGATCCCTATGATGGACAGAGATAAGAAGGACGAGGTGCCCCAAGGCCAAGTAAGACCAGCGTTTTTGCTTGTGTGTCTTTAATCGTGTTTACTCTCTACTTCACATTCTGATGGTGCAGAATAATTACAAAAGGGCAACATTCAAATTTGAAACTCTGTAGTCCTCCTCAAGATCGTTGCTTTTGCTGATATTCAGTTGATAGTTGTTGCACCATGTGATGAAGCCCTCAATCAGTCCTCTGTAAAAACAGTCTCTGGAAATTATTCACTGGAATCATACATGTTAATATAGTGATAACTTCCATTTCCCCAAGAAATGCATGTTTGACACATTCAGATAATAACAACATTTTGACTAATGTTAACTTAAAGAAAATGAAAGCCTGAGTTTACCCGAAAGTAAAACCTCTGTGTGGGCGTATACACAGTGTTGATTGACAGCTCCTTTACTCCCTTGTTAGTTTCGTAACAGCTGTTTGAGGCATGGTGGTTTACATTATTTTTACTGGTTCAGTTTGATGATGTTACATATTTTCAGCATAGCTCTGCCCTCACCTGTCCCAGAGGAGTGTTCTCACCAGCGCCTGTGTGGGGGTGCGTGGTCAACTCGGTTAATGTACATGTGAATTTTGGAGAGAGGTACCACTTCCAAGCCACTAAACCAAATGACAGACACCTATAAGGATTTTTGTGTACCTATTAAGGCAAAGTCTTCTTTTGTGAAAATTGCTGAATTTAAGGTTTTCAAAAAACAAAACTTTGCTCAGTTTTGTATGTTTGGTATTTAAGAACACACCAGGAGTCATAAACTCATAGGTCGGCTGTTCTTTGTTACCTTAGGAGATGAATCCCCGCACAGTCACCCCTCTTGGCAGTCCTTGGTCATAAAGAAGCTATTATCAACATGTGACAGACAATTGAAAAAATTAAAATCATGAGATGTGTGTTGCATTTCTGATGTGATTGTGATCAATCTAAATGTTTCTAAAAAAAATGTTATTACAAACTGTATACAGAATTTGTTTTTGTTTGTTTGTGGTCTTTTTAAGGTGGGCTTCTACAATGCTGTTGCAGTACCCTGTTACACAACACTAGCGGAGCTTTTCCCACCATCCAGCCCCCTTCTAAAAGCCTGCAAGTGAGTATTTAACGCTGCAGCTTTAAAACACAAGGGAATGTCTCAAAACAAAAAAAAGCCGAACAGTATCTTGATTTGGAAGAGAATGTGCTGTATATAGGATGTGCTGTCAGGAATAAAAAATGAAATGACTGTATGATTGTAGGGGTTTTCAATTTATACTTTTTTGTGAAACAAGTCAGAAATAATAACATTCAAGTGTTTGCACAATACTCTCATGCTGATTTCACATCTGATATGGTCAATAAGTGCACTGACCACTGCTTGCAACAAGGGATGTGTGTGCTGGCCTTGTCTGACCAGAGCGGTTTGTGTGTGTGTGTGTGTGTGTGTGTGTGTGTAGGTGCACATTCCACGTATTAAACTGAAAATACAAAACAAAACACCCATTCGACTAGACTGATATTGAATTAAACAAACTCATACTCTAACTCTTTGAGAACACATTCCAATAGACATGTTTCAATATAGAATACAGTGTACCAACAGGAAACAGTTGCTTTGCCTGAGTGTGTGTGTGTGTGCAGTATGACAATGTGTGTCTGTATGTGTGCACGTCACATTGAAAAAGAGTGTAAGAATGTATTTATGTGTGTAATTTCTGCTTGTTAAACAGGATCATATTGCACATTTGCCTGTCCTTCCGGGGTAACCCTCTGGTTACGCTGAAAGCGTTGACCTTGATCTGCCTGGAATGCAAACAAAGTGAGCAGTGTAATATTTAAACCCCGGCTGTACGTCAGCACTGGGCTCTGGGTGGGCAGCGGGCCTAGACCCCGCGGAGCCCGGCTGCTTGTTGTGGGATCTGTCACAGATGTGTAAACTGCATCAGGCTGGCTAATTGAATGGAATGGCAGCAAAGGGCAGCACTCTCTGCGCTCGTGTGTCAGGCTTGATTATAGCACAGAGGGGGGAGAGATTACCTTCATGACGACAGACCTGATGGGACCCTGATTACAGATGACAAATGAATTACAATGCTGCTGCCTGGCTGTGGTGACGCGTGGTTACAGATTTTTGTCTGACTTTCAAAGTGTAAATGAATTATATTTAGTTGTTTAATACAAATTGGTTTAGTTAAATGCATGCTGGTTAAACATCATTGCTACAGTTGCACATGTTTTTAAAGTACAAATAAAGTACAATATTACTTTCTTACCATTTGTAACATCAAATGCACACCCTTGTGGTACCAAAGTGTCATAATGTTGTATGCTAAGTAGCCAGCCACATCAATAGAGACAGTAATACATTTAATTTTCAGTCAAGCAAGAAAACTGAAAACTGACAGCAGTGGAAAACTAAACAGTTACACACCTAATATAAGCGTTATTGAATCAAATTGCTATTATTAGCCAAATGTAATTGGTATTTAAGGGAAAAAAAACACATTTCACTTAAATTCACAGTGTGTTTTGTGTTTGTTTATGTTTTTGTCCTGTTATTGATGTTTAAAATGTCTTTCTTCATGTTTATGTTATTTTATCCTCTGTGAATGTCTCGCATTAAGAATTGAAATGTCTAGTTGCACAGCCTTGACTGTAAACCCAAAACATCCGGAGTCTGAATTTGATGGAGGTGTTTTGTGTTTGCAGGGAGAACCTGGGCCATTGGGAGAAGATATCGCGGGGAGAGGTGGAGGACATCGTGCCCAACCAGCCTTGTGATTCAGGCCCTGTAAAGGTGGACAACTGACTACGAAAGGGGTTGCTGACCCGCCAAAGGAATACAACTTGCATCCTGCCACGGACCTGGTACTCTGTAGGGGGAAGAACCCACATCCTGCATTAGCAGGAGAGGGATCAGCTGAAGGCGACTTGACTTTGAAAACACACAGTTACCTCATTGGGTGACGGAGGTGTCAACACTGAAGGCTTCACCGATCCCAGAGACTGACGGACAGCCGATGGGGAGGGACTTCAACCCATCACCCTACATCCACTCAGCTTGGGAATTCATTTGGTAGAATGGTTTTAGTTCATCTGTTTTATGTCATTTAATTTTTTACTTTTTTATTTGAGATAATTCTTTTGCGGTCTGGTATTTGTAGAGGCCTTACTCTGAACCTTTCACAGGCTAGAATATGTGAAATCTTGTTGTCGGTTCAGGCTTTTTGTTTTCTTTTTTTTGTTGAAATGGTACTGTTTGCCTTCTGTGGTTGGTTTATTGTACGCGCACTACTTCAGCAAGGTATTCCCAGAGACAGAAGGAATGTGTAGAACAGACGTATAGTATGATGCCACCTTACTGAGAAGGTGGATTTCAGAATGTTTTTTATTACTTTGTGAGCAAAAATCCTTGGCAGTACTTGAATAAAGACATAAAGCCTATTTTAGGTGGAGATAGCAGAAATCCCCCCGCAGCATATTGTACAAAACATGGATGAACTGTGACGAGAGGAGTTAGATAATGTCAACACTTGTGAACATGGTCATAAGAGAGTCACAATGTTTCTCCGTGAAGTTGACCCCACAGCGCTGCCCCCAGCCCCCCCTGGCATTTAGGGACCCTGCATAGTACATTGACTATCCTCTGATTAACAGGATCTGATCCCAGGCCAGCAGAAACAGTAATGTTAGTAGGATGGAGTTCACAAGAAAAAAAAAAGAGCAAGATGCAGAAATAGCATGGCATCAGTTGTAGTAAGCCAAGACTGAATACAATTGAGTTTCCACTCACATCACAATTTTCACGCCACTATCGGATCATAAATTATTTTACACTACAATCTGGTTCCTCCTCATGAATGAGTTATCATTTTCTGCCATGAATAAAACACAAGTAAAATTAGGATACTGTCCAAATTACACCACATGGTGAAGGCATGAATTATGGAAGTATAAATTAAAAAAATGGTGAAGGGTGGAATGAGCCGTCGCCTATACAGCCTCTGCTTGACATAGACTGGTGTCCATGCAGGTTCAAAACTGTAGTGTGGACAGCAGCTCAACAGAGCTCTCAGTAGCTTGATCTTCATATTTTTCCTACAATGTCAAACCTGTTAAGCTAAAGTGCATCAGATGTCTGTCTGCTGCGGGATTGCAGCTCAAGATTGTGGGTTGACTTTTTGCGGGTGTGCAACAGAAGTTCCCCTCACAGCCCGTCAAAGGAAATAAATCCTTTACGCTGACTCTCCAACATGATGCACGCGGGGAACATTTGGACTCTTTCAAATGAGTTTCTGAGATCTTCCAAAAGACAATTTTGTCTGAAACTGTCATTCCAGTGGACATTGTCCCTCCAAGACTGAAATTACTGCTAAAATAATTTGTTTTTATGACTGGTACTGTGGCCCCGCCCCCAATGGTGTGAATGTACATTTTGATGAATGTTTTGTTGATTGCAGGTCCTCAGTGGTGGCAGTTTTCTATGATGTGCTCTGTCTTACTTTTCAGAATTGCTTCCAGTAAGCTTCAACCAAGAGCAACAGTTAGCATGCACCTAAACTGAAGTTTATATATAATTTTGCATATACGGTAATAGGTGTATACTGTGTACAATCTAGGAATTAGTTTGTACAGACTGAGATGTATGCTCTGATGGTGCTAAAGTGAAAGGCAGTCATGCACTTTCTAACTAGGGGTGTGTGTGTGTGTTTGTGCGTGCGTGTGTGTGCGTGCATGCGTGTGAGTGTGTGTGTGCGTGCGTGTGTGTGTGTGTGTGTGTGTGAGAGAGAGAGAGAGAGAGAAAGCTTTTGACTGTCTCTTTGCCCTCCCCACCTGAGAATATGGTTAAGTCCATAACACTGCACTGTCCCTTCTACTTTTCAGCACCAGTTATATCCCATTGTCTGCACTATGTTTAGCTTATGATCTTTATCCTTATTATTATTGATGATTATTATTATTGCTATTATTACTATTGTTATTTTCTTAATTAGAGTTAAATTTAAATTAACTTATATTTTTTATACAAAGAAAAATAATGTTGGCCTTTTTGTTTTGTACAAAGTAAGCGTTAAACAAAATGGTCTAAGACATGTTACTGTCACCCAGAATAATTGCAGAATGTCTCAACTGTAAATGTAAGAGCAGTAGCCCAAATGACTTTTATTAAATACCTGAAAAATACACCTCTGTGTCTGATTGTTCTTGATTTAGTGTTTGAATTACCTGTACAAACTGAGAGTACTACAGTCTAAATGCTGCGTAATGTCTCACCACCCCATTTTAAAACTGATCATCTAAGGAATTTGTAACAGGACTTTTTACTGATTTCCTACAGATCCATTCATTATTCCAAGTAATACAGTAATTCGTCTCTTGTCTTGTAAGTTGTTTCTGCTATTATCTTGCACCATCGATGGAAACACAGTGAAACGATGATGATTTAATCAGCAAGATAAGCTGTACGTCAGAGTTTAAAATTTTCATTTGGTGACATTCTCAGAGCCGCTGTTCGAGGGGTACATGGAAGGTGTGTTCATTATGCATCTTATATAGTGCTATTAATTGTGAATAATTCCCAAATAGCAGCTCTTCAATAAATATCTGCTTGGTGGAATTTAATCTGTTGTTTGTTATTTTTTTATCATTATTATTATTATTCATTTCATCCAATTGCCTGTAAATATTAATTTAAACATGTCCTACTTTGGCTCTGATGCAGCATACAATTGACAGTAGTTACTAACTGAAGTTATCATATAATGTCATGGAGGAAAAAGTATAATGTGCCCAAAATTTAGAGGCGCAGAAGTGTAAAGTTGCAGAAAATGAAAATACTCAAGTAAAGTACAAATACCTCAAACAGGCTACTTAAGTACAATGCTTGAATAACTGTTCAATACATCATCAAGCTCGGAAGAGATATTATTTAATTTGTAATGTAATACAAATGTGGAAATGAACCTTGGTATTTCCTATTCATTGTCATCAGCAGCTGCATCTTCTGATGACAGTTCTGAGAGCATCTTCCATACTCACTACACTGCATTATTTTATTTTACATCATTATATGAAATGTGAATGGAGGATGAACACTCCACTGTATGGACCTACTTCTTTCAGTGAAGTATAACATTTTACACTTTCTTTCCTCTCACACTCAGCTTTGCCATCTGGGTCCTTTCCTATTCCATTCAAGCCCCGAGGCCAAGTCTCACTCTCCTTCTCCTCCTCTCTCTGCTCTCCTCTATGGGCTACGCTCACTGTTATGTGTTTACTTACACACTATAACCCAATTATTGTGAGTAACCAGATTAAGATAATAGTTTGATTTAAGGATTTACTGGTGTTTTGCAGTAATCGGATTTCCCCAGTAACCCATAAACACAAGTTGTGTGTAATTAAAGGATCTGTGGCGGCCCACAGGAAACATTTGAGTGTCACAAAATAAGAACCCTGAGGAAACAGGGTGGAGTTGTTGGACTATGCTATTTTACAGCTCTATTTGTCAGAACACGTTCTGTTGGATTCCTTGTTTACACAAGGTCAGCTGCCTGAACTCTATATCACCCACACATATCTTCGCTACACTGACTGATACATATACAAACTTATTTCTCTTTCTTGAAAACTGTTTCTTTAACGTCACCCACGTACAATTGAGACCTAATGCCTCCACCCCAAAACTCATGGGTACGATTATTACCAAGACACTGAAGGCAACGCAAACATTGCGCGCTTCGATCTCCTTGGCAACCGAATAACGAGCAGACGTTCGGCCATGATGAAAGTTTATTTGTCATGATTTCACACCAAAGTAGAGTTAGCCACAGGTGAGGAGGCTTTTAATGAGGGTTTGTGTACGTCTAATTAGCTTCAAATGTTGGAACTGTTGTTGTCGAACTGTTGGGTCTTTGCTTCACGGTTGTGGAAAGTTACGTTAACATAATTTGCGCACTTTCTGGATATGGATTTATATTGTTTTACCTCAGTCTGTTTTCACGAATTTGTATTTTTATAATCTTATTTTTGGTTCATTTTGCTTAATGGGGACATCACACTTCTGCTGTAAAATCAGTCACCTTGTGTGTATTAACTAATATTACTTTGTTTTGTGCTTTCACAGCCATGTCCAGCAGCTTTGGGAGCGACATCCACAGACTGCTGCTGGCTGCTGAAGCCGGTCAGAAGGCTGATATCCTGGCCTACTCCTCAGGTCATCTGGGGCCCCGCAGCCTGGGCCAGAGTCAGCCTCACGTGGAGAAAAAGCAGTCTTTCTGGGGGATGTCTCATCGCCAAGGAGAAACTCCAAACCTTCTGACGCTCCAGCAGACACAGCAGATGAAGGCACTGACTTATGTAAAGAAGAAAGAAATTAAAGAGTCCTCTTCAGCCTTAATAGAGTCTGAAGTCTCAAGGTCAAGACAAGATCAGGCTACTGATTACTCATCACAGAGAAGAGAAGGTATGATTCTGCCTAAGGTAGTTTGCTGCTCCTCATAATCTTTGACGTACCAGCCAAGATCCTTTTCCCAAAGTGTAACTCTTGTTCTGACCCAGAGGGGAAACAGCAATTTTGCTCAAGCCACACTGACCAGGAAGGCCTGACCAATGTAGACCAGCAAAAGATGAAACAGAGGCTTAACAGGCAAGTCATACCCAAGCAGGACCTTTTTGCTGGAATAAATGTTGCTGAAAAGCTTGAGAGGAAACTACAAAAGGTGAGAATGGTCACACGAATGCTGACATCCTGCAACTAGTTTTGGAATTGCACTTTTTATCATTTTCATGCTTTCTTATATCTCCATTTTTCAGGACATGGCTATTCTCAAATACCCTCTCATTACTCTTGCAGAAGATGCATGAATAAAGACACACACAGACTCACGCATATCTTAGCTTGCTGACGTTGTGTGTCTGTGCGTTTCTGTGTGTGTTCCTGTCGTACTCAGGAGCTGAAGAAGCTGTCAGCACAAAGCTGGCCCAGCAGAGACCGCCTTGTGGTGTTCAGTGACGTCTTTGATGATGTATGTGAAGACTCGCCAGTATTTGGACGCATCCTGAGGGAAATTAAGGTTTTTCCATTTCCTCCATACCCAGTAGCACATTTTTAGCATGTGCCGTCAGACGTATCAGAGCCAAGAGAGCGTGAGTCCCTGATGTAGCAAGTGGAAGTAGAGCAACCACTTGAGCCTGGCCATGATGTGTCAGGGAGCAGGTCATTGCAGGGGAACAGCTGAAATTAGTGCTCATTCATAAGAAATGTCTTAGGATCATGCCAGTTTATTTTGTGCACACAATAGCTCTTCTAATACTGTTAGTAAGACTACTTTTTATGTTTACAATTTTGCATATATATAGGTGTGTGTGTGTGTGTGTGTGTGTGTGTGTGTGAAATGTGTTCTGTTTTTCTTCCAGACAGATTATGATTTGTATGCCAACCACATGATGGATTCCCACTCATCACTGTATGATATGGTAAAGCACACTGGCCATAATGTATTCATCATATAAATAGGAAAACGAGCTGAGACATGGATGTGACTCTCTGACCTTATTTCCTGTCAAAAATATTGTTTCACTTCTGTGGATGTCAGTGGATTGACAGAAACCTAACACAATGGATTCATGTTTACTGTGATGGATTATCAAGCTCGCACACATTCAAAGTTTGTAGATGTGTCCATTAGGTACTGAACTCAGGAAGAATATGTTTATGTAGCTCAGAGAGTTGCACGTTACAGATACTTAAACTTTCCTCAAAAGGATTCTTGAATAGTTTTGCAGTAGTCACGGTATGGAAGCATTACTCATGAGCATCTTTTGTGTTTGTGGGAAAAAATGCAAGTCCTGATATGTCTCTGTTGTTGTGTTTTAGTTGCAGACTACTCCACGCGAAGAGCTTGGCAATGGTAAAGTAAGGCATGTAGAGTTAGAGGATGCTAAAAAAGAGGTTTTTCAGCTGGAGAAGGAGGCCAGAAGAGCTCTAGAGGAGAATAAACGGTACTGCATGGACCTGCTCAACAAAAAGCATTGTGCATATTTATACTGTACATTCTCTTTAGTTTAGGCAAGTTTGTCCTTTTTTTAACCTCAGAGTCCGAGAAGAATTACAGAATGTTCCAGCTAGGAACATTGGCCCAGAGGACAATGACATGATGAGTAAGTCTCAAGACAGCATTGCTGTATGTATCTAATCACTGGTGAACCACCTCAAAGCGTTTGCTGTATATTTCCATGCAGGGGAACAGCACATGGTAACTTTTAAATCTCTGGTGTGGACAGACTGAACAAATAATCACTTTGTCATGACAACACTCATAAAGAGGTTATTGTAGTGTTAGGGAGTCAGCTGTGACTTCGTAATGCCTGCAGGAGTGTGTATGTACAGATACAGATATATCATTCCTCAGTGCAGCGCGTTCATGCTCTGCCCTTCTGCGTTTGGACAGATACATCTCTTTCAGCGCTGCAGGACAGAGAGGCTGCCATCGGTTGCACTGGCAGCATCCGGTCCAAGAGGCTTCTGGTCTTGAACATGTGGAGGGAGATTCAGCAGCTGGAGGAGGAGATTGAGGAGAAGCTGGTGTCCATTGCTACAACCACAGCCACAGAAAAGTGCATCAAAGACCTAAAGGTGCTGTGAGATAAACTGTCTGCTTACGCTCACACATTTTTAAGTTGGGCTCTCAAGATTCAAGATTGTCATCATACAGCACAAGATGTGCAACCAAACTCAGGAATTAGAGGCCTATGCGACACATGAAAAACAAAAACTATATAAACTAATGAATATGTCATCGTATCATAAAACAAGCTTTTCAGACTTTGAGTTTAGGAGTCTCACAGCCAGAGGGAATAAAAAAATTGCTCCATAGTCTGGTGGTACAGCAGTGGATATTTCAGTATCTTTTGTCAGGCGGCAGAAGGGCAAACAAACTGTAGCTTGGGTGGGTGTTGCCTTTTTAGTATCCTCTGGGCTCTGCACCATCACCCAAATAAAACAGAAATGTGAAAAAGTAAGTTACGTTTAATTATCCCCATAGGAATAAATGTTCTCTGCATTTAAGTCATTCTGACTATTAGGAGCAGTGAGCAGCCCCTGTGAAACCAGGGATTTAGTCAAGGGTACTGACAGGAGAATTTACCTAACATACATGTTTTTGATGGTGGGGGAAAATGAGGCAGAGGAGGCCCTGATATGCACAGGGATAAAACCTGCTCCAGTCAGGAATCAAACCCAGAACCGTCTTGCTGGCTGGTGACAGTGAAGATGCTGAACACTGAGCGAGAGGGCTGATAACTTGCACTCTCTTTGTCAGAAATAAAAGTAAATCGGTGTAAAAAAGCTTCTTTGCTGATTACTGAAAATGCTTATGGCTGCAGTTTTTATTTTTTCCTTTTTGCTTCCAGACAGAGATAATGAGACTAATAGCCTCAAATGACCTTCTAAACACCACCAACAAGGCAAGCGATTCTGACCTCGTTCCTACCATATCATCACTTTTGAAGTATTACAGTTTTTAAACACATGTTATGCTATGTGATAGTGAGTCTTGTGTGTGTTTTTTTTTACTCTGTAATTTTCCCTCAAGAATCTGGAAAACAACATCAACAGGGTGCTGAACAGAGAGAAAGCAAGCAAGGCTGTGAGACGGTACTTGTTACGTTACACATACTGTACCTGACACTTGACAAGGAGATGTCTGACTTTCTTACTTACTGCTGCTTTCTTATGTTTTTTACCACTAGGATGTTGTGGGACGAGATACACTGTGATCAACAAACAGAAAGCGACAAGCTTCATCAATGAGTAAATCAGAAGATCATCTGATGAAATGGATGTTTCAAAGTTAAGAGCTAGATAAAGTGCAATTTTCATCAAAATGAAGGAATAATAAGTAGAGTCGCGTCTTTGACAACCAACAAGTAACATATTATGAAATTACCTTGTCACTGTCATAGCTCTTCAGTTTAATACACATCAAAAAAAATCTCTTCACCAGAAATGACACTATAGATCATCAGCTCAAAACTTCTGTCAATATCACCAAGCAATAACGCAATGTAAAAATATGCCTGTATACTGTATGTCCTGCATTCAAATTTAAGTACGGGTACAGAAGTTGGGAATATTGGGTTCTCTATATTACAATTTAATTAAAGACTTTGGCTAGACCTGCTCTAATTGGAAAGTTTCATGAGATAACTTTTGTTGTGAATTGGCGCTATATAAATAAACTGAATTGAATTTAATAGAAGTATCAACAGGATTACATACATGAGATTAATAAAAATAAAATTAAGTAAAGGTACTCTGGTGGACTGACCCCTTTAAAAGTGTTATATGTCTATAGATATTTTACTCTTTGACTGAAGCTAATATTAGCTGCTTTAAGTACTAGCCTGCCTGGAGTTTGCCAAAAGGCACCAGAAGGACTCTCAGACCACGAGAAACAAAATTCTCTGGTCTGATTAAACAAAAATTGAACTCTTTGGCATGAATGACAAGTGTCATGTCTGGAGGAAACCAGGCACTGCTCATCACCTGGCCAATACTGTTCCTGTTGTGAAGCATGGTGGTGGTAGCACCATGCTGTGGGGATGTTTTGCAGCAGCAGGAACTGGAAGACTAGCAAGGGTCGAGGGAAAGATGACTGCAGCAATGTACAGAGACATCCTTGCTGACAACCTGCTCCAGAGTGCACTTGACCTCAGACTGGGGCGAAGGTTTATCTTCCAACAGGACAACGACCCTATAAGCATACAGCCAACATCACAAAGGAGTGGCTTCAGGACAACTCTGTGAATGTCCTTGATTGGCCCAGCCACAGCCCAGATTTGAACCCTACGCTCCCCATCCAAACTGATGGAGCTTCAGAGGTTCTGCATTGAAGAGTGAGAGAAACTGCCCAAAAATAAGTGTGCCAAGCTTATAGGATCATACTCAAAAAGACTTGAGGGTGTAGTTGCTGCCAAAGAGGCTTCAACAAAGCATAGCTCACAGGGTGTGAATACTTATATACATGTTATATTTTTGTTTTTTTTATTTTTAGCAAATTTGCGAAATATTCAAGCAAACTTGTTTGACTTTGTCATTATGAGGTAACTTGTGCAGAATTTTGAGGGTGAAAAATGAATTTAATGAATTGAATGAGACTGTAACGTAACAAAATGTGTGTGAATACTTTCCGGATGCACTGTAACAACAGTTTTGAATAGTTGTAATTAATTAGCTTGCTCTACTGCTGGTATTGGACATTTACATTTACTTGTGCTGCATATCCATCAACGTTCTCAAGCCTTACATTCTGACAGTGCTTTGGGTGCAGTGATACATGCATGCGCATAAGGTGTTTCGTTATAGAGGACGTCAGGTTTAACAATTTCCAGCTGTCCTGCAGTTTAAGAACAGCAGTGAATCAGACACTTCACATATGTTGCTTTCGTGACCCCAGGCAGTCCAATTAGCATTTTTCTATTTCAACAACTTCTAACTTTAGGTTGAAATCAAATAAGTTGTTATGTATGTACAGCCTTGAGCTACTGAAATGTTAATGAACTTAAAAAAAAAAAAAATTGCAAAGCAGATGACAAGACCTGAATCATTTCTTTTCGAATGTATGTGTGTTTTCTAATGTTTGTATGGGGCTGTACATGAACATGATAATACAGAATATTAGCAGAACAACAAGACTTATTCTCCTTTTTGGCTACAGGAGACAATAGTAAGTATTCATTTAGTGAGTATGCATTTGTACAGATTTGTATTGGACGACAAAATTCGTAAACCAGTAACATCATTCACAGTTTGTGTCAGCAAAACAGACCTCGGGAAAGTAAACATAAATTTTCACAGCGCTGGGAGAAGATTACTCTTCAAACACAAGAGGGCAGCAGAGACATGCCAATAAGATAAGATAATGTCCTGTTTGTCTCTGAACGTCTTCAGTGCTGAAGTGTCAGTGTGTGACCTTTGTCAAAACACAATGAAGATGCTTTGAAATTTGGGCTGTCTTGATAAAGGTTACAGGGTTGAAATGCCAGCATTAGATGTGGTGAGTGTTTATATTAATACAAAGAGGGCTTTTTTTCACTAAGCTCAAGCTCCATGTGACTTTTGAGTCAGAAAAATCTAATTATATCTTTGTGAATAAAACTGATGAAATTACTCCTCTGACATGTTCAGGAGTCACAGAGGAGAAGATTAGAGGAATTATGGAAGCTTTCTTTGAATTGATATGGAGGTGAGCTTTGCCCCCCAACATGACAGAGTGCTTTGCTGTCTCCTAGAACCTAATCATAGGTCAAAGTCTGCTCTGTGGCTGGCAGAGCTAGTAGGAGAGTGTTTTTGTCCGTCACTCTACGCTCTTCTCACCCTATTTACACCACCTCACCTTGTGGAGTGCGTCCTCTGCTTGGATTGTCACCAGTTCAACACCATGCTGCTTCGGACTGTTGTTATGCTCCTCCTCTGTGTGTCTGTGGGCATGTGTGCCACTTTAGGCCACTACCAGACTCAGTCAAAGGAGGAGGAGGCCCCTGAGGTTACTGATGTAGCTGAAGAAAGTGTCGCTCCTCCAGATGCTCGAGTAGGAGATTCACCTGCGGCCGAGGAACCTGCAGCTAATTCCCTTTTTGGTGACAATCTTCTAGCTAAAACACTTGCAGTGGATGACTCAGCAGCTGATGAACCTAGAGTGGATGTCCCTGTAACGGAGGGTGCAACAACTGAAGAGCCAGGGGTAGACAGTAATGGGCCGCCCGGAGACACCCCTGCTATGGAAGCTCTTACTAATGAAGCTATCACACACGAGCAACCTTCTTCTTCTTTTGAGGAGAAAGACATCAGACCAGTCCAGAAAAACAAGTCCCTGAACAGACCCTTGGCTCATGAAGATAACAGTTGGAGCCTCAGCTCAATAAGAAATCAGTTTCAGACCGTGCATGGATACTTTGACTCCCTGGTGGAGCTGGTGGGAGGACATGATGGTGTGTGTCAGTACCGCTGCAGATATGGTAAGAGTGAATCTCTCGAATTAACATACTGCTATGTTACTGAGAACCAGAAGTCGTTTATTGTCCTGTAGGTGGGAGACTCAGGGTGCTCAGAGATGGCTAGATAGTCAGAGTTGTTATTGAACTGTTTTCAGAGACGTTTTTAAATCAGCCTATCGCCTACCATAGGTTTTCAAATGATTGTTATGTAGTCTGCATCCAACATTCATTCAGTTACTATGTATTTGTTCACTTAGCACACTTTCTCACATCAATCATTCCACTGTCAGTTTAGCTACATTTCTCATGATCCAAGACAGTGCACCGAATGACATTGTGGTTTTCATCCTGGGAGGAAGATGTACCTACAGTTACACAAATCAATACAGAAGTTACATCTTATCTGTGAAACACGCAAGAACAGAGATAGACCATACCTCCTGGACTAGGAACACATGATGACATTAGTTTGTTAATGTGTAGATTCTCTGGGGCTTTTTTCAGGAGAATCTCCTCAACCTCGCCCCGGCTACCAGCTCTCAGAGCCCAACGGCTGCAGCTCCTCTCTGGTGGGATTCCAGGTGAATGCTGCTGTAGGTGGCCTGTTTGTATCACCACAGCCCAGAAATACATCATTTACACCATAATGACTGTAAATGCTATTCTTTATATTAGTAAGCTATCCTGACACAGTATTCCAACAGTTCATGTCAGTTCCTTCTTTTGACAGCTTGACCTGGGGATCCCTGCTATGACAAAGTGTTGTAACCAACTTGACACATGCTATGAAACCTGTGGGTCAAACAAGCATGACTGCGACTCCAAGTTTCGCTTGTGTCTGCATGGCATCTGCTCAGACCTGAATAAGAGTCTGGGCTTTGTGACAAAGGTACAAGGTGAGTTCCACAAGTTTTCCTGTCCTCATGGGTCTGAACAACAGCAAAATATACGGGATAGTATGAATATGACCAACAAAACCAACAAAAACATCTTCTATATATGGCATTCTGCCTCTCTCATTTCTTTATTTCTGTCTTCTCTTCTCAGCTTGTGAATCAATAGCAGACACCCTCTACAACACAGTGTGGACTCTTGGTTGTAGACCTTACATGAACAGCCAGAGGGCAGCATGTTTCTGCGAGGGAGAGGAGAGGGATGAACTGTGACACAGAACGCTGTGGACTCCTGAATGCCTTCACAGACAAACAACAGAGTCATGGGTATTTCTACAGACTACAGGCTTTTTGACTCAAGAGGAGACACCGCACAAGAGCCTTCTTACAATTCGGAGCTTGGGAGTTAAAAAAAAAAAAAAAAACATAAATGAGGAATGCAAATGAAAAATTTCTCAGGTTTTATTCATAGACAGGATGAACAAATATTTAATTGTCTCAGTATGAATTTCAGAATTTTAATTAATTGTTTATGCATGTTAAACTTTCCATTCTCCATTTCATTTTAGGCCACTTATAGGTCTCTATAACTCCATTACCATACATTACTTTGATGACTCCAAACAAAATGTTTGATGGGAAGGATATTGTAGTTGGATTAATTTCCTCTGGATAGAAAGACACTAAATAATTACTACACAGCACATAATTTGTTGTGTGCTCCTGTTTATCAAGAAGGCGTATCTGCTCAAACCTTAAGTCACAGTCATGTAAATGTAATGCCTATTACTACAGCAACTACGTTAATATTTGATGTAAGTTATTTGTCAGTTATGTGTTACTTTTTATGAATAAATGCACAGCTAATTGCAGTTTAACTGACATGATTAATTTTGGATTAATTGTCAGAGCGATGAAGCATTTGCATATTTTCCAGGCATGGCACACTGGTATCTCTTTTCCACTGTGCTGGAATATGTGACAGGCTCCCTAGCCATCGATTACACTGAGCAAATTATGTTCTACATGTATTTTTCAACTCAGTGATAGTGTAAAATATACACCAATTTTTCTAAGTCCACTAAATCTTTAAGCTGTAATCAAGCCTGAGAAATGCCTGAAAGTGTGACCTAGAAAAGCATCCCTCATGCTGTAGTTGTTACAAATGATCTGTAGCCCCTCTGAGTGATTACTAATAGGAAGGTCATTCACTTTAATGTCACTAAATTGTGCTGCCAGGCAAAATGGTAAAGCCTCCCCCCCCAATTTGGGTGTGTTAACCAGAATTCAAGTGATCTACAGCAGTGTGGCTCACACACGGACTTAAACATCAGTAAAGAGCAGTGTACTATTAATCTATTATATTATATTATGTATTATACATACATTATATTGTACATCTGCATGTATATGTGTACAGCACAATGGACTGCCCTGTGTATATCTGTTTGGTGTTTTAAATACCAAATAAACTGAAATGGTCGGTTCATCTTAAATCTAAATGTTATGCTGCAATTGTTTTTTTAATCCTGGTTCTGGTGGTTTTTTTCTGGCTGTTTGTTTGAATGGCTTTAAGTTAGTCATCATGGCTCAGGCAGGATGAAGATGGGACCTCCACTCAGCGTGTGTTGTTCCCGAGGTTCATCAGTCCAAACCTCTCGGCGGACACGTCCACGACAACGTTGAACACAGCGGGAGTCTCCCACCCCACAGACCAACACCTGGCAGTGGAGGAACACTTGCTGTGAACGAAGGACACAAACTTGTTTTGAGCAGGACTATAGAGGAAGACCATCACAAAGTAAGGACACTGCTAATTCTATGTACTCAATCCTTACGGTACATTGGTACATAGACATAAGCCCACACACACTTGCCAGCTGGCTCCCAGTATGCCTCTTTTACTCACTTGCTTGTCCTTGCCGATGAACTTGAAGACAGGGACCTGGTAGTGCTTCGAGAGCTGGTCCTTTGATGAGAACTGTGTCACAGTTTCATCAGAGATACACCTGAAAAAGAAGACAACGAGAGGAAACAGTCATGTGCCTGATATGGAACATGGTACTCAGTGATCCATATGTATTTTTAACAAGTCACTTCATCAAGGTTAGCCGCCCCAAGGCCCTGAAACACAGTTGTATGTTTAATAGGAAATTGCAAGAATTGATTATAGCTGTGCTCTGCTGGGGTTTGCAATGTAGTTTTTGACTAGCCAGAAGTGAGTCTTCCTCAGAAATTAAGTCCAATCTGTTTTTTTTTGATTGTTCTACTCAAAATATTCTTGTTTTCTTTCTGTCTATTGAAGAAACTGTGCCTGTGAAATCTGATGACTGTGTTGTGTCTGATGTTGTCTGAATAGCTCCGAGATGGTGATAGTGATTCTGAAGAAAGATGTCTTTATAATGAAATTGTGAGGGTTTTTAGCACCATAACAAATACTAGAGTATACGTGACTCCTGCAAATGTAAAAGCTACCATGAACTGGATATAGCTTCAATACAAAATACAAAAATTATTAGATCATTTTCCATTAGTAAACCAAAACCATTTAAAAACGTAGTGAGTATACTGTTCCAGCAGTGCTATGTTGTGGTACGCCGAAGTGTGACTTCAAAACTGATAAATCATCTGCACAATTCACCCGTCTTTGATGAGGTAATACTTGAGCGCCTGGTCCGCTTTGGGCCCTGGTGTGGCGAAGCAGCTCTCCACCAGTGCAGACAGACCCTCCACTCTCTCCTTTGGCTCCACGCCGAAGTACAGGGAGTCGTGCAGGTGGAGCTGGGGCGGGGTGTGGTAGGGTTCTGAGAACTCTGCACTTTTGAAGAGTTCCAGGGAAAAGGGGAACACTCCCTCACTGTGACCTGCCAGCTTGAGGGCCGAGCTGCGCAGACTTGCCTGGTATTCATCCGACACATGGTATTCCCTGGGGAACTCACAGGTCACTGGGAGCACTAATTTGCTGGTGCGGACTATCAAGTCACTGCTGCTGCCTGGGCTGCTCCTAGGAAGGCCTGTCACCAGGTTGGTGGCCACAATCTTGTCATCTGTCACCTGGGGGTCAATATTCAGTAAGTTGGTGACAGCCTCACACAAGCCACTCTTAAGGCACAGCTCTTTAATGTAGCAATGTGATGATGAATTCCTCCAAGCCCTGACTGAAGGGACTCAACCCCGGTCACATGTCTAAAAATTAGTCTTAAAATTTCAACTCAGTGCCTCTGACCTCCACCACTGTGCCGCAGGTCTTGAGGCTGAAGCTGAGGTTGATGTGCGTGCCATTGGAGACACCTTGACAAGACGAGTTGGACAGGGAGAGCTCCAGTCCTCCTACAAGGTCCTTAGGAACTGACACAATAATAGAGCTGGAATCACATTGGACTGGCACTGCAGAAGAGGGAGGCAAAGATATGACATGTTGTTATGATCTCATGAAATGTCATGAACAATGAAACATCGCACAGACAAAGAGCAGCAATAAATCATCTCAGAGTCATGTGACTGGATCAAAACATACCACTACTTGTAGTGGTAGTATCACAACTAAAATGACTGACTAATGATTTCACTAATTTCACTAACATTCAGAGCTCCAGCTTGCAGCGTTACTGTCAACTGAAAAGAGCTGAAATGATTCATCATTTATTGACATAGCTTACTAAAGGAAAATTAATAGGCAGTTATTTTGATAATAGGCTAATTGTTATTATTAGTAGTATTATTTACTGGTTCCAGTTTTTTTGCTTGTTTTTTTACCAAGGTGAACATGTGTTTTCCCCAGGATTGTGTAATTTCTCAAGTCCGTAGAAAAATATGAACTGGCCATGTAATCTGCTGCTTATTTATTTAAGGATCCTCCCTGACACATAAATAACTCTGCACTGAAATGCTAAAAAATCATATAATAGCAAATCATATAATAAGAAATGCATTTCAGTCGAGCAGCTACTATTTAGAACATCTTCTCAGACTGATGCAAGCTTGCATCCCTGTGTCATTGTGCTGTGCTGTCTGTACCTTTTTTCAAACAGACACACACACACACACACACACACACACACACTGGTACACACCCTGACATGTGCGTTTATCCTCTCCCAGCTCCAGCCCCCTGGGACAGTTGCACTGATAGGTGTCCAGCAGCGAGGAGCAGCCATGGCTGCAGCCTCCATTGTTAACATGACAGCCATCTATCTCTGCATGAGGCATCACAAAGAAAATGAAAGGATGAAGACCACCGTGTGGCTATCTGGTTTAATTATCTCTGCTCAACGCTGACTGGTGTGTCATGTAAATATCAGAACATGGATGTACCTCTGCAGTTGTGTCCATCCGTGTCCAGCACACGCCCTGGCCCACACTCACAGCGCCTGGAGCCTTTGGTGTTTACACACACCTCTGCACAGCCACCATTGCTCTTCTCACATTCATTCACATCTGAACACAGGACACACACACACACCACACCTGGGTCAGATATTATTATCAGATGAGTCTTTTTTTTTTTAATTGACTGAGTACCAGATGGGTGGAGTTTATCACCTCACGGCTATTCACTTAGTGTTCCAGAGAGGAGGATAATAAATCTACTTTAAAGGACTTTAAAACTGCATTTATAATACTGAGAAGACTGGTAAAGAAATAATGAGCGATGAAATAAAAGAGGGACAGAAGTGAGAGTGCAAGAGAGTGAGCAAGGATGGAGAAATGAAGAAGTCATTTCTGAGACAGCGAAAGCCAGATTTGGTTGATGGGTAAGTAATGAGATAGTGGCAGCTCGCAGACTGGCTAGGTTCCAGCTGCATGCCTGTCACCCATCATTAGGTGTACCTCCAGCGTATCACACACACTCACTCACACAAACACACACACACACACACACCTCCACCTTCAGTTGAGTCAACAAATACAAAAGACAATCTTTTGGTCTTTCCACCACTGCTGCTTCCTTCATCAGACTTTTTGTTCATCTGTCCAATTTTATGGTATTTCATTTTGAATACATAAAACTAGTACCAAGTATATTGGTATGAACCTCGGCTTTGGACTTGTGGACAGATTGTAGAGTAGATGACTTGATCGAACAGAACTTACAGATTGATTTAAAATTATAGTCAGCTGTAATACCTGAGCAATTTTAAGAGTTTGTGAAAAAAAGCGTTAAAAGTAATAGATAAATGACTGAAATAGCTAAATGACAGTAGCAATGGCTAATGTAATGGAAAGGTTAAAATAGCTAGCTAAAAGGGCTAAAAGGACAGGATATTTATGAGCTCTACTGTCTGAATACTAAACTGTATTTCACTGTACTTCTACTTGTGTATGTAAGTAAAGCTGAATCTCATCTAATCTTATTGGAGGTTTAGTTCAAATTCTTTTTTTGTCAACATACTGTTTAAGGTCAAGATTGAATTTACAGTAAAATAAAAGGAATAAATCCCCTCAACATGAACGATAGTGAAACAAGCCAATTGTCTCTGAAGACAATGGGTTGACAATGAATGATGTCATGATGAAATACTTGATCCTATTATGCTTTGCAGTCTTTGCGGACCGTGTCCCATATTGTACATATCCCATTAAGTCAAGTAAACATGGATATTTTAATAGCAAAAAAAAACCAGTGAATATTATGCAGATATTATACTGATCTCTTTTGTTTTCAGAAGCCATTTCCATCCTATCTGTCTTCCATGTTGTCATTACTGTTTGTTGCACAACTTATCTGTCCTGTCTCTTCCTTCCTCTCTGTCTGTCTGTCTCACCCAGGCATGTTTGTCCGTCTGGTCCCAGGACAGTTCCAGGCGCACAGCGACAGTCAGACTCAGGACATGTGAGACCTGTACAGTCCACCTCATCACAGATGTCATAGAAATCTGTGGAACACACAACAAAACACATAAACACCACAATAGGCAAGAAAACAGGATAAACAAATTGACTTTTAACATGTCAGACACGCTCACTCACGGCCACAGTAGACATGGAAGCAGACTGAGGGTCTGGGCAAGCGGTAGACAAAGTATCCTCCAGTACAGGCCTTGACATCCACGCTGGCGTTCCACTGGCAGCAGTTGTCGTTGAAGCTGGCACAGACAGGCAGGGTGACGATGCCTTCGTGGGGCTGAGGGTGGCTGCCGTTGAGCCAGATGGGAGCATGGGTGCCACAGTGATTCTCAGAGATGCAAAAGGTGGGCATGGCGTCCCCAGCCATGCCAGTGAAGCGGTACCATTCTCCAGACACGTGGCTGTCACACAGAGGCACGCCGGATGACTGCTTGACATGGTAGTCTGTGTTCCTCCAGGGTTCATTCAGGCTGATGTAGGCAGAGCAGGGGTCCAGGGCTGAGGCATGTGGGTGGGGTGGCAAAGATGAACAACATGTGCACATAGTTTTTCCTTAGTAAGAGCTGTGAGATGTCTGCCTCCATATCAGTATAATGGAGGTGAAAATAATTTTGTTTCTTGTGCTGACAGCATTGAAAAATGACTTTAAAAAATTCAAAACAGCAATGTTCTTTGAATTCTTTGTTGCATCACCAATAGTTTTCGAGGGGCGATTCCAGTGAAAACAAAAATCTCAGAAGGCAGAACTATGTGCATGTTAGTGAAGTCACCCTTTGGCATTGCTGTTAATTCAAAGTAATACCATTAGTTACTTTGGGAAAGGTTCCAATCTCTGCTCAGTCCACAGACAAGCAATATATCTTTTACCCCTTCCCATGTACTTTGCATTGTCACTGGCCACTTGAGCAAACTTGTTACCATGACGCAAACCTTTGGACTGTCAAGATAAACTGCAACCCAGAGTCGATTCTAATTGAACTAAAAGCCAGCCTACAAGAGGCCCTTTATCCATCAGCGGTGACTCTTTTCACTACAGCAAGCTTTGCAAAATCAGGAGAACAACTAAACAAGCAGAGTAAACAATGTGCAGCAAAACAATCAATAGTCTCTCCCCCTCTTCATGCCCTCTCAACAGTGTAATTAAGAGTTAGATGTAAAACAAAAGGGAAAGTAGAAGGCATGAAGGATGAGAAGTAAGTGTTAATCACTGAAAATCAGCAGGGATGAAGAAACAGCAGGAGGCTGATCAGCCCAGCAGTAAGGCATCTTCAGTGACAGGCCAGAGGCAGGAAATATGACAGCTGACAACTAGCACATTACACTTTACTGTGGCAGTAACCACCACTATAAGCTTTGCTTTTAGTTGGATTGCTCTACATAAAATATCCGTGTTTACGCTGTCCTGTATCTTGAACAAAAATTGCTTTCTGTGGGACGCACAAGGTTGACCAGAACAGTTTATGGTTACGATAACTCTCCCTTTTCTGATATCTGCTTTCACAGGCAAACATTGAAACACACAAACACATCCTCTAAAGAATAATAAAGTTACACTACACCTCGGGTTCTGGGAGCTATGAAAAAATGCTTTTGTGAGATGGGACTAATATCGTGACCGTAAATGATGTCACCACACATCATTTTCTCCCTCCATCCACTAATAGACAGTCCATCTTGTCACTACCTGCTGCTCCAATAAGAGCACAGGGATCAATCCATGGCCTGGACCAACTGACAGCGTAAACGACCAGTTCTGGAGACGTACGACTGACCAACTGTGTTCCAGCTCTAGTAGCACACAAGGGGCAGGGGACATAGCTGACTCATGCGGGTGTATGGTAATGGGGGTGTTAAATCTTTCAGATGGGGCTTGAATGACTTAATATGGCTATTAAGGGAATGTGGAGCCACGCCTGACCTGAGTCAGACTCCAGTCTCTCATCTGCACAGCAGAAGATGAAGACCTACAGTAAACAGTGTCAAACCTTGTTGCTCTTAAAGAAAATATTTTAGTGATGTTCTTTATATGTCTGTCTACAAATCAAAAAGAAAAAACAGCAATGATTTGATCCTACTAAAAGTGTGCTCACTGTGTGGCCAAAGCCTGATATGAAGATGATGTCTTTATTCCACCGTGTTTATTTTGAGCCAGTCCTGCACACATCACCCTGCCGTTGTGAATACTATGTTATCAAATGTGTTAATCCGCTGCTGAAAACAGGCCTTCAGAAATGTAATATTTATGGAATTACAGATATTTAATTACCATTTGCTGAAAGCTACAGATACAGAGTTCAGCTGCTGTTAGAAACCACTGAGCTTTTTCTTTTTAATGAAATTACATCTGTGACACATTATGTGGTACATATAGATTCGGGAAAATATTCGGGAAGGTAGACGCAACTAGTTGGTTTGGTTTCATTTTTTGCTGAGCATAAGAAAATACAGAATAACCCACAGTAACAGGCAGATGAGATACATACACATTGCTGTACAATAATTAAAATATAATCTAACTGTAGGAGACACCTGCTTGTTTCAGGGGACAGCATAAGAAATGTCACTCACCTACACCTGCAGCTGTAAGAACCTCCTGCAGCAGAGCAGTAATTAACAAAAAAATCATGATGTGTTTTCTCTGTGTTGAATGAATGATAGTCCAAGCTCAGGCCTGAGTGGGAGTGTGTGTGTAGCTCTCCTGTTTCACCCTTGGGGGAAGCCTTTTCTTTAATAGGCGGCTCTTATCTGTATGTGTCATGGTGTCATGTCTGTGTCTCACCCTGACCTTCTGATCCCCACGTCCACTGACAAGCTCATCCTCCCATTGTTTCACTCTTCTCCATCCTCTCACACACAACCTGAAACTACCCCAAACAAAATATCTTCTATTCTTTTTTTATTGAAAAAGTGTGATTGTGGCTTTTACAAGTTCTACATGTCTTCAGTATTTTCTCTCTCATCCTGATTTAAAGGTCATGGAAAAATTAGCAATTATCTAATCTGCAGCAGCATTAAACCAATCTGATTAATCTGCTTAGTGTCAGGCCGAAGCAGCTTTCACATCAAGACAACGGCAAGACTCAGGATTTACCACAGACCCCCACCCTGGATACACTGTGCAAGTATGTTCTCTACTAACTCGGTACTTGACCATTGGTACAGGCCAGAAAATGTCTGATGTTTGGTTATTTCCATTTAGAAAGCATCCAAACTAACCTGATGCTTGCAGTTCTTGTTTCTTGTGTGTAATTAAATCAGTGGAGACATTAAGGCTGTAAGAAGAAATGGGGTAGAACATGTCATTCTTCTTTTGTGATTACTCGTGGAAATAAAACACTGTTAGTCCGCCTTACTGCAGTCTCTATGGCAGTCTGGATGGCAACAGACTGAGATATCTTAACAGCTGGACAGATTTCTCATTTACAGACATCGACGGTCCACAACTCATCAGTTTCATGGTTCTTTCACTATTTTTTCACTGATGTCAAAGTATCAGTTTGTCAGAGACTTTGGTTTATGACCAAATACCTGCAAAACTAATGACTTTGTGGTTAGTGCAATTTAGCAAATGTTAACATCCATCCATCCATTTTCTATACCGCTTATCTGTCAGGGTCGCAGGGGGGCTGGAGCCAATCCCAGCTGACCACGGGTAAGAGGCGGGATTCATCCTGGACTGGTCCCCAGTTAATCGCAGTGCTGACAAACAAAGACAGACAACCACACACTCACTTAGGGACCATGTAGAGTAACCAATTAACCTAAGTATGTTTTTGGGATTGTGGGAGTAAGCCAGCAAAAACCCATGCAGGCACAGGGAGAACATACAAACTCCACACAGAAGAGCCCAGACCGGGATTCGAACCTGGAACCCTCTTGCTGTGTGCTGCACCATCATGCATTAGCAAAGTACTTGCATGGCAAGGCCACAGAGGTGCGAGCCCAGGCGCAGTTGAGAGAAATTATTTCATCCTTTAACCCAGATTTTATTTTCTTTTAAAACCACTTAAAGATTTAAAGGAAAATATAACCCTTTTTTCCATTGCCTTTTTTTAAAAAATAAACTTTGTTTTTGTAACTTTTTGTAACCATTATACCCTTGCATTGCTTCATGTGCCTATTGTACACAACAGCTTATCCACACAGGTCTATCTCATAGGATGTCCTGTACAGGAAGAACCGGAGGCCAAGGAGACCCAGAAGAGGCAGTCAAGACCTTGAAAAGCTTCTTCTTGTAAATTTCTGTAATATGGCCATTAATCACAGAGTCTTCACTTCCAGAGAGAACAACAAAAACCGTAACTGGACAACTGGCTCCAAAAACTGGATAAGGATTTTATTGATAATTGAATTACATATCTCTTTTATACATATTTCATAAATGATACAGGATTTTACATTTTCTTTTTTGCCAACATTACAGCATCATATGTCAACAGAAGAAAAAAAAAGACAAAGAGAAAAACAAAATAAAATAAGAGGTCAGAATGGAGTACAAGATCATTTCAATCCTATAACTGCCTCACTCTTTAGGCTTTTTAAACATGTCATAATAAATGCACACAAAGAAAGTATTCAAAACACATTCAAAACACAGAAGAAGAATGAGATTTGAGGGAAAATAGGCTGAGGGTGGATGAAAATGACAGGAGAGAGGGAGATTTTCCCTGATATGCTAACAGAGTGCTCCTGACACTTCCTTTGCACTCGAATCCAGGACGTTAGAAACCAAGATCGAGAGCTCTCATCCTTTATAGGTACACCGAGGATGGAGGGTGTTTTCCCATTTATTGAGGAGTACTGATGCACACTGAGGGAGGGGGATATGGAAGTAAATAAGGTGAAGGTGGGAGTGCGGTTTGAGCAGTTGGTTGGCTGGGATTTAAGTCAGATTTGGCAGGGCAGATTCTAAAGACACAGCCCTGTCCGCTGCCCCGTCATAACTAGGAATCTCTACAAACAACGTTCTTAAATTATCTTTGCAATTTTATTTCTTTATTTTTTTTGATAAATCATGTTTTTTATTTTTCACATTTCTCTTGTAAACATACATTCATGCAACACCCTCTTTATAGTAAAGTTTCCCTATATTTGATATATTTTGTATTTCAAAAAATAAACGAGAAAAGGAACGAAGGTTATAAACGGTGGATGGCATGATAAAAAGGAGGTGGTGATGATGGAGAGAAGTGTTGAAACAGCAGAGGGGAGGACTGGACTGCAGACAAAGGGCCACAACTCTCTCTCACCTCCCACAGTACATCTCCAAGGAAACACCGTTGTCACATTGTGTGTGTGAGGTGTGTGTGTGCATGTGCGTATGAAAAAAAACGAGTTTAAAGCTAATGACTGCTATGAAGTGGGATGTGGGCGGAATTGAATTTTTTTTTACCATTATTGACAACGAGGTGATGAGGGCCAAACGATTCATGAATATGGTGATCTGAACTTTGCCCCCAGTGCACTCGCACTCGTCAGCACGTGGACTCAACAAACACGAATGTTCACAGACACACAGCAGGATTGATTTCCGTTTCCTAACATTCAAACTGAACCCTCCTTCATGTAAGGATGGCATCCAGAATAAGAAATTTACTTACTCAGCGATCTTATCAGTGCTGTTCACCAAACTGCTGCATACACCTTGAACATCATCAATCAACCAAAAGGCACCGTTTCCCTTGGAGATAAAACACACACACCACCACACACAGTGACACACACACACACCAAGCTCTGCCTTGACATGGCTAACTTTGGATTTTATCTGAAATCATGCATTTTAATAATAAAAAAAAGTCTGCAGTCAAACCCAAGGATCTCTTCAGTAGGATTCAGCCAATTGTCCACAAGAGAAACACAAGGGGGAGATGATCTCGAACTGGAGTCTATGTGCTGGGATGTTGTGTTATTGTGCTTCCTCTCTGCAGAGGTGATCTACAGCAGTTCAGACTGAAAAATAACTAGTGTTGAGACCTTTTTATTTTTGGAGACATAAACGGGGCCATAAAGAGGGCCACCAATCCTCACCCTGAACAAAAAACTAAGTGAAGCTGACAAAGGTTTATTCGATGACCATCTCAAAACCAACAGAAACATATGGCTTCTATAACCTTTTGGGGGGGGGGAGATGAGACTTCAGCTAGATGTGGCAAAGAAAAGTGTCCAATTAAGTACAAAACTGTAATAATGCTCCTACACATTCACAAATTTCTACTGAGGGCATACCACAGCATGCAGTCTACCCTGCCTTGCCATCGCGGGAGCAGGGGGGCATTACAGCAACAGTGGGAGGAGAAAACTCTGGCCTTATTTCAGGATGAAAAAAGCCTCTGTGAATCAGTGCCAAGATGCTTTTTTTTTTTAGTTTTAGATATAACCTTTTGGTCATTTCATCTGAAAGCTTCATGATGGAGATTTGTAAAAACAAAGCAAAACAAAAAAACATTAGATGATAAAATACACATCACATGCTGCTAAGCTAAAGGCCAGGACACTGAAAATCTGGAAATGGTAATTTTACACCTCCAATAATCCTTTCAGATTCATCAGAAACATTCATCTATAACATGCTTCTGGGTTTGTCTGAGGCAATGACCAATGAACATTTGAGCCCCATCATTATGTTCAGCATTTTCATAGCAACCTGATTATAGAGGTGAAGCATGGCATTATCCATGTCAATATCCTCTCTTGCTGAAAACAATTCTAATTAAAGGCATTTCCAACCCTGATTTGGCTTCGATGTTGTTACCCCATTTGGCGGCCATGCATGAGAGCCTTACGCCCTAGGTAATTAATGCATACAGTATAATGCTATTTGTGTGTGCGTATGTGACAAAGTATGAGTTGGGCCATCAGCGGGAATCCTTTGTTCTGGGAGATCTTCAGAGTATGTAACTGAGTTTCTGATGAAATGATGTTTGTAAGAGAGTTCCTCCCCCCACTGAAAAGACTAGCCTCTGGTCATTTGTTTATTTGATTGTATACATATATATATTTATATTCTTTTCATAACAAATATACTATGGCTTTCAAAATAAAAAGTGCCAAAATATTTTTTTTGGAATAAAAGAACACACAGTGATGTTGTTGTCGGTAGTACTCTCATACTTGCAGACCGGGCAGCTACAGGACATCAACAGGAAGAGGAAATGAGGCGTCGTCATGCCTACATCCTGCGGGTCGAGACAGGCTCCCGACAGAGGTCACTCTGGGAGGGACAGCTGTCCGTCACCTGGAGAAGGCATGGCCCAGGCAGGGACAGGCAGCAGGGTTCAGCCACAGGAAGACGAAGGTCCCTCCTGATGACTGCGACTGCAGTCAGGACTTCCTTGTAAACTTTAACAAGTGGGGTAGAGTCTCTCCCTGGAGTCTGCCCCAACCAGGAGTAGGTGTGTGTGTTGACAGTTTGACTGCTAGAGGAAGCAGGACTACACCACTGAGTCGCCAGGGTCGGTGTCCCAGTGTGCCTTGAAAGTCCCACACATACACACACGCGCACACACTCACTGAACAATCACTGCCCCTGTCTCCCCTCTGCATGTCCTCTGTTCTGGAGTGTCTAGAGGTGTGATGATTCCTGTTCGCCCCCTGGAGGTCCTTGCAGGCTGTCCATCTGGAGACTTGAGGCATGCCCATAGTGCCCAGTTTCATCCCAACATCATCATCATTGTCCTTTTCATCATCCTCATCATTGGCTGTGAGAGTTTTTCAGTTTCTGGTATTCTCACCATCCTTCTTTGTCTTTGTCGCGGCTTTCACTTGCAATTCCAACTGGAGTTTTCAGTCAGGAAAAAAAAAGAAGAAAAAAAAAGGAAATAAAAAAACAGGAGAAGAAACTAACTCCCACAGTCAAGAAAGAGGGGGCATTATTCAGGTGTGGGAGGGATGGGGGAGGGAGGAGTGGGAGGAAATTACTGGGGGTAAGAGGGGAGGGAAAAGGGTTTTGGACGGCGGGAGAAAAGAGGAGAAGAGGGGTTGTGGGAGCTGAGAGAGGAGGGAGTCACTCTTCCCATCAATTTTTACTGGCAGTGAGCTGCTGAACTGGGAGCTGGAGCTGGAGCGGGTCCCGAAGACGCTTCAGATCCAACTCCACCTGGAGAGGGAGGATAAGGAGAGAGAGGTAGGGTGGAGAGAAAAATATGAGAAGAAAGCGAGTGGGGAACAGAATGAAAGTAGGTCTACGCACAGCTGTTACAAATCCAAGTACTGAAGAGTAAAATGTGTGAATCCCCAGTGTCTGCAGTGCTCATTTTACATCACAAAACATGTAGTTTTCACCAAGCGACTGTACCTCAGCGATATCATCCTTCAGCTTGTTGTACTTCTCAATGTCAAAGCGTGTCCTTTTCACCCCCTTGTGGAAGAACAGCAGATACTGTCTGTCTCTAGCATCGGGGTAAACGTACTCCTGCAGGTTACAGAGAGATACAGACAGAGCACTTTGTAAGAGGAGCCAGTTTATCAGATACCCTCCATGTTTGCGTCCTGAGTCACACTTGTGAGAAATCCAACATAAGACGACCTTCATGTCCTTGGAGGTAAAACTTAGTGTTGATTTATAAATATTGGATTCAATTCTATACGGCAACAGTGTCACCACCAGTATCTGGTTCCCCCTGGAGTCCTTTGTTAACATCTTCAGATTACCTGTTTTCTGTAGGCAGCAGTTCAAAACCAAGTTAATCAATTTACACTAATATAAATGCTTTATAAGCTTGAGAACCTTAAAGTTTGGCCCTTTTCTTGAAGCAAACTTTACTTCAAGTACTAGTTGCTGCATATATATTTTAATATTTGTTGTCTTTCGTTGCGTCTCACCTGGCGTGTAAGCACAAAGTAGGCGTACATGGCCATGGCTGTGCCATAAGTGATGAAGTAGGTGACAGGCTCCATGATGTCCCAGGAGTACTCCCACCAGGTCAGCCTGGCCAGAATGCCAAACTGGGTTGCCATGTAGGCCATGCCACCCCACAGCACCCAGGTGGTGCGTCGTTCTGCCTTCTTACTCAACTCCTCCCTCACCTACATAGAAGTCGAGAAGGAAGCAGACAGTCAGCCAGTTCACATGTGTGAGTGTGTATTGAGTGTCTTCGACTAATTATCCGCAGATTAAAGGACTATAAAAATGCCTTTTACATTCTGAGCAACTACAGCTCCTCTTGGCTACCAAGGAAAACGATTCAACAATATGCTAATTATTTAATTGCAAGGTCACATATGTTTTACTATTCAGTTCTTGGTAAAAACAGAGGGGTGATTTGTGTGTCTAAGAGCAGCAATGAACTTATGTAACCAGGAGCAAAATATTCAGTATAGTCAAACTGTGCTCAAGAAGTTAGACCTTCTCCAGGGGGCGGAGCTGAGAGTTGAGGTCTTCCAGTCGTCCGATCAGCTCGCGCTCTTTGCCGAGTTGGTGCTCCTCGATGCGCAGGGTGGTGTAGAGCTGCTGCACCAGAAACTTGACATCATTCAGCCTCTCTGCCTCCTCGTGGGGCAGCAGCTCTGAAGCACAAACACACCAACAATTACAAACAAATAAACAAAGATGGGCCTTCCCTCCTCTTATTGGTAGTGACTCTGACTGTGAGGAGGTGACTCAGAACAAACAGCAGAGGCTCTGCCTTTTTCTCTGCCAGTCCTCACCTCTCCTTGGTGGCCGCACAAGGTGTGTGGTGTCGTTAATGACGAGCTTGAAATCATCCAACAGCAGGATGTCTATACCTGTGGAGGAGGCGACCCTCGCTCCATCTGGAGAGAGACAAATGGGAGGGGAGGTGGTAAGAGGCGGTAAGAGGGATGGAGCAACGATCAGTCACCACTTCAAACACCACTGACATCTCTTGATAATCAGGCTTGTTGCTGTCTGATTACCATGAAAGGTAAAAGCCGATGCACTAACACAGTAAGAGTAAGACTTAAAGCATGAGCTGCTCCTGTATAATGAACCCTCTGAGCAAAGCGAGGGCAGAAGAATCATTTCATCGTGGTGTGTGCACTGTAATCTTGTGTCTGTGAACACACCTGTGGAGTAGATGGCCACCCGGTCGATGCCTCTGTCCTCTGCCTGGAGCTGTTGCAGGAAAACTCCCACACAGTCACTGAGAGGCTTGAGGGTGAACTGACAGCGCTCTCGCCTGGACGGCAAACTCACTGAGATCACTGGTAGCCCATTCTGATACACCACCGTCACCTCTGTGAGGGGGTTGAAGGCATGAAGTGAGATACATGTCAGAAAAAGTAAGCTAAAGCTAAAGTCTTCACTGAATCATATAGCTGAGTTTTAGTGTGCTCTGCTCCCTGTGAGGATGCATATTTCTTGTTTTGTTCCGTACTAGTTAAGTCTTCTGGATTACTAGATTTTACATATACAAAACTTTGAACCACAAAATAACCCAACATCGTCTACATCGACAAAACATCACAAAACACCACAGAGTCTGATATTTTGAATGAAGCATCATTTTGACTGGCCACACAGTTTGCTGGTTTGAGTTCAACAACAAAAGGCACCTTTTCACCCCAGGAGCTACATTAAGTTCGACAAACATTATTTTATATCCCAAAAATCCCTGTTCAGTGTGTAGTTAGTCCAAAAGTACTGAAACACAGTTTGAGCACTAGCAGCATTTTATTTCAGCCAGCATTTTCAAAATCCAGCAGCTGCAAACGAGATCATTTTTTTATTTTACTGTGCTTCAGTGCATCAACAACTGCAGGAGAAGGCATACGACAGATGGACAGAAATGCTGTGTAGGACAGACATTGCTTTTTCACCTGTTAGTAGACAAAAACAGTTTGAAGGAACGTTTTGGTTCTTTGACAAGTATTTCCCATGATTAAAAGCTGTGGGTGCTTTTGGTGAAAAAAAGCTGCCACACTAAGAGCAGCAGCATCCCAGAAACTACCTTCAACCTGAAACCAAAACCTTCACAACAGCAACAGTCTTTATCGTTAAAAGACACAAGAAATACAAGCTGTTCTTAGCAGTTAGGATCTCACTGCTATGAACATACCACATACAGTACATGTACAACAACACACAACAACAGCAATTAATTCAAAAGTTGTTGTAAATACTACATGAATTCTCATTGTGCACCTCGACTGTTTAACATGTAATCAAAACACGACCGAATCTCATACGGGAGTGCACAAGTTTATTTATGCAGACACGTAAATACATTGTTTTGTCAAAAATAAGCTCACTCTCCACTGTCAGGGTCCTGAGGAACAATACAGTATAATATTGGTAAGCTTTCCTTCTTGGACCTGTTATGTTAATCAAGTACTGATGTTTCATATTCCCACAGAAAGGCTAAAAGGCAGCTAAAAGATGCATGTGCGGTGGGACTGACTTAAAAGTCCTTGAGGTTCACATTGCAATTTCTTCATTCCTTGAAAGGTTCTTGCTTTTCATAGCAGCAAAAAATAAGAAAAATGGGCTGAATCAGTGCACCTTGGACTAAGAGAATACACTCCCAATACAATTTTGCAGTTCAGGATGAGTTATTGTGTTCCAGTATTGAGTACATGTTCTCATCTGTGCTTGCTTTTTCACAGCACACCCTAAAAACTGGCATTTTTGTCCCAACCAGCTGAGCTGCTGGTTCTGCTCAGTGGAACTTCATTTCTCTAGAATACTAATAACCGTTTGTAACCGAGCTCTACTGGTCCGTAACCAAACTCCGGCTAAAAAGAGCCCGCACAGCTTATACCATTATCATGCTGAGTGGTCTCTAATGACAGAGCCATGAATCAACGCAGAGGGCTACGAGCCCACGGTGGAGGTGATCCAAGCTGCTGTGTTGCTGCTGCACCCAAAAACCTCTGCCTGCAGATTGGGGCCACTGCAGTGAATCAGCAGATCTCTGCTTGGGCTCGCACCAAGAAGTGAAGGACCATCGGCTGGCGCAGGCAGCACCAGCCAGGCCTCAGTTTTAAGAGTGTCTTGACAAGAAGCAGGGTGCAGGCATTTTATTACAAACCCACTTCTTCATTATGTCGACAATTTGAAAACTTGCCCCGAGTATTTGAGCTGTTCTGCTCCTGCACCTGTTCCCTTTGCCTGCCACTGCTAATGTGATATCTCCGCTCCAACGCTACAGCTATTTAAGTCCACGTTAAAATCAAATCAGCATGTTCTGCAATGCTGCTGCCTTCTCTCAGTGCCCCATACTGTGCTTTTCCTCCCTCTGTTCACACTCCCCAGCTCTCTCGACTTTCAAACAGACGAGCAGATGCTACCCCGACACAGATTCCTTATTAATATCTACTGGCTGTTAACTCCAAATGAGCCTTCACTGTCCGATCAATGCAGGATACCTCCACATGCAGAACTCATTTGTCTTGGACAGAGAGCACAGGCTGGACTTGTGGTTTTCTTTAACTCGGGGGAAACCCCTTAAATAGCCCATGTGGTCACATATAAACTGAACGAAGTGAGAAGAGGTGAGTACTTACCCTCTGGAGCAGCAGAGGAACACAACAGTCTCTGGCCATGCCATGAGGGGGCGCCCTTCCAAACCTGCGGACAGAAAGAGAAAGAACAAACAATCTGCTTATTCCACTTTCTCTTATCTAAGGTTTCTGTTCTTTTACATCAACCAGAAGCGCTGTGAGGCAGTCGTGTGACATTCAGCAACATGACAATTTCTAAGCCATTTACTTCTCTAATCGCTTATTTGCAAGATTGACCGAGTGCCATCTGAGTATCGTGTTACAAAATGGCTTCCTCTGTTCCAGTTTCCAGAAATGGTCCCATATGCAGACAGGAGCCACACCTATTAACAGATCCAACAGCAGCTCCATGAAAATATTCTACAGTTAGATGACGCACTAAGAACACACACAGTCACATTTAAGTTCACCCGCAACCAGGAACAACAACCACCAGAGGAAAACACCCCAGTCGGGGACGCAGACAGAAGGCAGCCAAATGCAGCCTGAATAACAACCATGTGGTTCAGCATGAATTCTCCACTTGTGTCACAGTGTGGAGCGAGGGAGGGAGGGAATATGAACAGAGGAGCAGAGCTTGGGGAAACCCTCATTTTTTTTCTTTAGCAACTGTCTGCTGTTAGCCCAGCAAAGTAGGAGTATCCATATGCGCTGATTTGTTTCAAACCACAGCACCAGTCACGTTTTTCTGTCGAGCCGCAATCGAACCTTTTAAGGCACGAGACTGGCTGCCAGATCTCCTCACACTCGCACAAAGAAAATGGGGGTGGGGATGAGGCATCTGAAATCAAGCAAGAAAGAGTCCCAGGGGGTAAAAACAAGGCATTTCTGATTAAAGTTTTAGATATCTGAACATGCAGGAAGTAAACATGTCTCTACAGCATCACAAACAAGGCACTGCTTCTCTGCTGTGTCCTCGCATTTAATAACTGCTACCTGGATTCATGCGATTTGTGCCACTGTAGCGCTGTATATTAATTTGGATATGCATATACAGGATGTTCTCCTGAATCCCACATACGTTCATTAACCCACAGGACAGCTTTCGCATGTCAAGCCCTTAAAACAGAGCTGACTGGATGCCACTCAGCATCTGGCAAGGCCTCAGTCTGATGCACTCTCTCTGAGTATGACTGAACAGATTTGTGATGAGCCCAAAGTGTCTGACACTCACTGGTTCAACTTCTCCTTTATGACTTCATGCTGATGGATGAAGTGAAAACATATCTTGGAGGAGAGTAGTAGTTACGTTTGGATGCTGTCACTGCAAAGATGCTTTCTGGATTTGTAACACTGAGCTGAACACAAGCACTGCAGACACCAGTCCACCCAGCATTTCTGTCCTATGACTCAACAGTAGAGATATTCTGGCTAATTCTGTGACAGACACCAACAGAAAAAGCCCATGATGAAATCATTTTTTTCTGCTGTATGCCTCTTGAGAGGGCCTGATGACACAGCATGAGACTTGGGGAATACATTGGCTCATGTTTCAGGGGTCTGACTCAAATTCCTCTTGTATTTTCAGAACCTTTTGTGGTTATTTTGTCTTACAAAAATAACCTGTAGTTTGAGGTTTAACACAAACTACAGGCAGCCAGTGTAAAAACATTTCAGTCAAGTCTGACAACTGGCTGAACTTTACTGCCACAGTCTAGCTAGTTAAAACGCTGCACAATTGAAAATATTTTTCTTTGTGAAAGGACAATCCCAGCAGTGGGACCACCTGTAATCCCAGCACAGACCTGACAAACACAGCAGCCAGATTCGCGATTAAACGTCCCAGGCATCAATCAGAAAATGTGTCAGCCATTCACAACTGCAGTCGCCTAATCCAGCTTCCAGTCAGACAGCCCAAACAAGTCAGACTGCTGCACGTACAAGTAGCAACAAAGTGGAGGGGATAAATGTAGAGAATAACAGAAACAATGACAGTTGTTGACAGTTAAGCACCGTTTGCCACCCTGAAAAATGCTGTGGATTGTCAGTAGCTGAGCATGACTGACATTAATTAGCCACGAGGTGCTAACCAGTGTGTTGTCAGCTCTGGATCTCCTCTGCTGTCTGTTTTAAGACAGACTGCTCTCACGGGGCGTGCTATGCTACACTGACCATCCAGCACTCAGAGGCTCAGTAAGGGTTCACAGATAGAGGCCCTGCTGTGTGTTTACTAAAACACACAAGCAAAACTTAAAACTTCTTGAACAGTCAAATTTCTTTTAGATTTTTCAACATTTGCAAACACAGGTGACGATGAGGAACAAGTTAAATAAGTGTGAAAACATTCGTGAAAAGTAACCGCTCCCACTGCAGCAGTGATGCACCACCACAGGGTGTGTGTGGTATGTGTGTCTACTAATCAGGACTGTAAAACTCTTGGTTTTGACACTGCAGGCCAAAGATGACTGAACGCTGCAGTAACAGTAACAGCATGGTGTGTGTGTGTGTGTGTGTGTGTGTCCTAAATGAGAATACTGATTACTGTCCCGTGGTACCAAGCAGAGCCCAAACAGTGATTAGGCTTCTGATCAGATGACATGCTGAGAAAGGCATTTTGGCTGGCCTGGAATAACTGCACAGTCTGCAAAGAGCGGTCCAGCTACTGCTTTACTCATTCATTAACTATATTTGCTTAAGGCCAAGAGGAAAGATTTCACAGAGACACCCACAACATCAACAGCACCGACCCACGCGCCCTGGCATCAGGCAGCACTACAGACATATGCAAAGACGGCTCTGGCGTGTGTGTAGATCCATCTGTGGAGTGACATGTACGTGTGGAAGTACCGATGTGTCTTTGCAGGTGGCATGTGTGTGTGTGTGTGTGTGTGTGTCCATCCGTCTGTTCACCAGCCTGTTTGTCAGCAGTAGTTGCAGAGCACCCCCCCCCCCCGTCCACTCCCCTCCTCTCCCTCGGCACGCAGCCACTGAAACGCTGCCTGAAATATTTAACAGCGTAGCAGCAGTCAATAGCACAGCAACCTTGGAATCAATGTCACACAACTAACAGAGGCAGAGGAAAAAAAGAAACGGGCATCAAGGTTGGCTGGTGAGATTGACGAATGAGCTGGAGGAGAGAAAGAGGTGTGGAGGCACGGAGGAGGAAAAAGAATGCCAGGATAAATGGAGGAGCAGCAGGGGAGCGATAGAGATAAATGAAGGCTGGAGTAAAACGGTGTGAGTCACGAGCGCGCTTGCATTTCTACCCATGTGCTGCATATACTGTACCCTGCAGCAGACAATCCCTCCACGCTGAAACGTGACTGCCGTGTGCGTATGCGTGAGTTTGCGTAGTGGGGATGGTGGCTAGCAGAAAGAGAGAGGAGAAAGGAGTGAAGGGAAAGAGAAGAAGGCAAAGTGAGAGGGAGGGAGCCATGAAGAGAAAGCTGCGAGTGTGAGGGAAAGCAGGTGGAAGGAGGGGAGGAGGAGGAGGAGTAGACTTGCTGGGAGGAGGGGAGGTAAGGACGGAGGAAGTAGGAGAAGGGGGGGAGATTGCTGATCACTGCAGTAAAGGAATCCCTCGTCTACAAAGGGGGGTTGCCCCTTGAATTCACCCTCCCTCCTCCCATATCTCCCTCCCTCCATCTCCGTCTTACGCTGAATCCCGATGTGCTCGTTTTGATGTACTCTCCATTCTCATCTGCACTGCGCTTTAACTTCCACTGCATTTCATCATACCACGTGTGCATGTTGCCTCAATTAAATTAAAACTGACTCCTCAGTTTGAAAAGCTCGCATTTTGTCCAGTAAATGCAAAGCACGGGCCCAATATATTATACGCTATGAACTGTAGGAGATACACAATAATATGCTAATACACAGCAGGCTATGCATTGCATTCTGAGCCCTTCATTGCTCTCATATAACATAGTTAACACGTGCGAGAGGTACGATAATGATCTTCTGTAAAGATTAATCAAAAAAGTAACAATCTCACCATGGAGCGCAAAAGCACACAGAAGATTAAGACTGAAAAGAGCTGAGCAATTAATCAAAATATCAGCAAAGTTGCAATTTAGCCAAGTGCAACATCCAAATCACTGGAGCTGCAATGTCTTTGACAAAGGAAAAATGTGCCACAATAATACCACCATACATGAAGTGTTGTGGTGAGAGATGCATCAACCTACAGACCATATTGAGATTATTTTCTCCAGAGGTAAGGAAACAAGCTCATGTGGTACCGAGTCCAGCAAAAATCACACCTCCATCATCTTCCATCTTAGCCTTCAATAATGGAGTCATACATTCAAACTGTCAATGTTTTGAGAATTCTTTGCATTTGTCCTACTACTGCTGGGGGCTGGACATTTCAACAATTCATCATCATGTTTTTGGTCAATTGTTCCCACCGTTTGCTAACAATTTCACTATTTATCAATCACTTTTAGCTGACTAGCTCAACTATCCATTGCTTATAGCTAACTATGTGAATTCTTTATTCATTACCTTTTTGTTTTTTACCTCACTCTTCATATATAGTTTAGTGTTCAAGTGTTACAGCTGAGTCAATAAACTGATAAATGTTTAAACAGTAATGTCTATTCTTTTTAAATTAGATGAGGCACTCTACAGTCTTTCCACATATTCCCCGGCATCTGCAGAAGTACCCACTGGGGTACAAGTACACATATGGACATCCACTTCTTTAGCTTTGTTGTTAGGGCTAAATCTGCACATAAAATAACAATTTTAAAAATCTCTCGTGTCAGAGCATATCCTTTTATCTCCAGACACAATATTATACAAATTCTGGGTGCTGAGCATGGCATGAAATGTGTCTCTGTGTGTTTCAGACACCAGCACTGAGGAATAATGTCGCTGACATAATTCCCATTTCATGGTGCCCTTCCGGGGGAGGTGAAACCTCTGCAATCTGTCTATACAATGACTGCATCTATCTAAGTGGTAATGTGCTGTCCGGGACGGCTGCTACAGACCAGATAACATGGGTACTCATGCAAAGGCATTCATGAAATCATTCATGGATACACATATACACCTCACCCATGCCAACAGAGCTCATCGCTCCAGGCATCAGTGCACACATGCATCTACATTATCTTTTAATATCATATTTAAAATCTTTTTCATTTTCGATTCCTTTTACTGGTGAAAGTCGTAATGTGAGGATAGATTTACAATCAAAGGAGCTGGGATCAATTTCCCAATGGCACAGTCGTTTAACAAGCGTTCGGTTCAAGGAGAGGTGAGGTGCTCCATCATGTTAGTATAACAGACAAAGCTGGGAGAGGAGCGAATGGTCAAGGTGGGGTCAGTGGGAGGTTACTCTATGTAGAGCGACAGGACACACTGGGACAGGAATCCAGTCTCGAGGACAGGACAGACAGGGACCAGCTAGTGAAAGCACCTTGTCTTTACTCAAGAAGTGTACTTAAAAAAAAAAACAACCAAAAAAACAAATGCTTCAACTATTCCACTAAGAGTCAAAGCACAGCAGGGGCGAATGTGTGAGAATAATAAAAAAGAAATGAAAATCTGTTGTATAAGTGAAGCTTGAAGAGCAGAGAGTAGAGATCACCAATAATCAGCTGTGACACCCTGCCGACTCAACTTTAAGGACTATTTCCATGTGGAGTGTTGGAGCAGGCGAATGAGGTTTATGAGCTATTAAATTGGAAATACGCAGCGCCTACTACATTATCATCTGGTGGACGGAGAATGTGTGGACGATGCTCTCATTCATTTACCCAGTGAGATATCTGAGATTTCTTTTTTGCATCCTTGTGTTTCTAGCTTTATTACTTTTTAATAGCACATTAAGAGTCTGCTGACTGTGGCTGTTCAAAAGTCTCTCTTCCTCTTATTTCCAGTGATGTTTTATTTTCTCTGAGAAATCATTAAACATCACCTAAATGATATGAAAGTGCCATTTATTAGATTTTGATTTTATTATTTATATGTAAGGATATTTTTTACTCCCTTACAAACAAAGGTAGCGACTTAAAACTGCAAAATCAGACATTTTCTATAAATATTTGTTTGGACGAACCAGAAATGAACACAAAAATCACAGCTGAGACTAATTCATCCCTACCAAGACGCTATTTAACATTTTTCATGACCATTTAATCTTAAGATATTTTGTGTATATTCTGTGTAACTAAAATGCCAGGAATTGGCCTAAATGTTGAAAGAAAGAAAGAACAACAGCAGGTTTGAACCACCTGGTCTTTTTTCTTGATAAATGGCGACTTAAGGACTGATTCACAGACTATGTGAAATGTTTTAACAGAATCCCTTCACACTGAGCGAAAACATATTAAAATGGGGCTAAAAACATTGTTGCCTTGCGTCGGCTAAGTTACAGCTAATACACAAAGGTCATATTGTGATGGTGCAGCTGTAGATGTCCAGGCTTCTATCTATTGTCTATCTATTGGTGTATTCTGCTCTGGGGGGGTGCAAAGTCCTGCCCACTCAGCTCCTTGTAGCCCGTTGTGGGGTTAACAAATTGAAAAGCACAGCTGCGCCCTCTTACAACCCCCTGCACGTACACACACCCACATTCTCCATCCTCTCAGAAGTACAGACTTAAGCGCACACACACACACGCACACACCTAGATAAGATGGGCACTCAGCAATTGCTACAGAAGAAAGTGGATTTGAGTACAGTATGACAATAATCACAGTCATTTTTTCCGCTTCAGCGCAGACGAGCTTATGTAACGAAAGAAAATGCTGTCTTTTCTCTCGGCTGTGTTCCTCGTCTGGTAAAAGCCATTAACAGATATGAAATGTGCAGTCACATACTTGAACGCCACAGAATTAAGTAATCTCCGCTCACGCACTGGGAGGGAAACCGTGACAAAGTGCAGCACCCGATGGAAGCCTGTGCACAATCTGACCTCCCCACTGCAATGCAGAGCTGATAGTGAAAACAACCTTCTCCTGATTAGGCTCTTTCAAATATCAAAACCGCACACCCGTTACAGCAAGATATAAATAATTTCAGACTAATCTTTCATTCCATTTCAATAAATTGCCTTTCAGAGCCTGGACACACTTTGATTAATTCATGCCAGCTCATGGCTTGCTTAATCCACAGGATAGGATCTGCTGGGAATGAATCCATTTCTATGACATGGAGGCTTACGTCAGAAGGGCCAGTTGGACCCTCACGAACCCCCAACCTCTCCCTGGGAGCAGCAACACTGGAACCTGATGTATTATTAAACAGCAGTGCAGACATTCACGCCTGAGCTTAGAAAACGGTCAGCGCTCGGCCACTGTGTTTCGCGGCGTTGCTCCTCGAAAGATTCAGTCCTGCTGAAGAGCAGCGTCTGTGCTTTCTAACTTCCTCGGGTCACTTTTTAAATCTGAGTGGTGCAGAAACTGAAATGGGTTTTTGAATGCATAATGTACATATGTGTGTATGTGTGTGCGCGAGGTCAGACCCCCTTTGACTGCTCATACACCAGATGGCACTAGCTGCTTGTGTCAGTGTTATTTCCAGTGCAGGTCAAGCAACACTCAGACCCTCACCCTGACTAGATGAAGGAATTCTTCTTGCTTTCATTTTATTTTTCTTCCTCCTTCCCTTCTTCACTTCCTCTAGCTATTTTTTTTCCCTTTCTTGAAAGTAATTGAGACCCTTCTGACATTCACAGACATGTATCTAAGGAAGGCATGTAAATCCAGCCGTGCACATGCACACTATGCAAGCTCATGCGGGTTCTGATCTGACTGGTGAGCCAATGGGCCCAATTAAACCTCAAGAGCCTGAAAAGGTGGAGGCCTGCAGCTCCTTCACATCACACATATCACACACACCAATCAATGCTGCTGAATAAGCACTGTTCATTGGTTGTTATCCTCCCTTTCTTTCTCTTCCCAGAGAAAGCCTCACTATCCAGCTATACTTCCCACCATTATTGTTATCCTCTTTGCGAGCACACCTCTGAGAACAGAGCCACATTTTGCACCATTTGCCATCACTTTGGATTCATTAATTATAGTGGAGGATAAACACTTCAATTAAGAATTAAAGTACCCCCCCATTTGTACTGTCTGCAGACAGCGCAGTGGCCCTATATGACCACTCTCTGCACCATATGTTCCTACAGAAGCTGCTTTAGGCAAACAAAGAAACAGGTAAAACAGGATATTTTTTTCTTATCTAAAAGTTTGGCTCCAGAACAGTCTGTCACAAATTCTTGGTGAGAGATATAACTGGTCTTTTAAAGAGACACACACACAAAAAAAACACATTTGCAAGGATTCCTGTGGCAAAAATATTCCCTCCAGGATTCAAAGTTCATGATCACTTTTAAGAAAACCCACACTGAATAAAATATCATGTTCAGAGCACACACATTAGTACTAGGTCATCACCAATTTATCTCTCATCTGTGACGCTGAAGGGCGCAAGATGCTCCACTTTTCCCACTCCTGTTTCATCTCTCGCCTTGCTTTCATAATCTGACCCTCTAGTTATGTTTCGGCGAAGAGCCAGGTATACAAACTTTGTACCTTGTAACTAATCTATTTTAGGTAAATTTCAAAACAAGTTTACAAACAAGTTTTACTAACTTGCTGCTCATGTCACAATTCAGTTAGAGAATGCTAAGTATTCTGCACACAACATTTCTGACTAGCACTGAAACGTTTTGTCGGTTAATTGATTACTCAATTGACAGAAAATTTCAAGAATTTCAATTCATGTTTGAAGTCATTTATCATGGATTTTGGGCTGCGGGTCAAACAAAACAAGCAATTTAAAGATGTCATTTCAGCCTTGTGGAAACCGGAACTGAGAACAGAAGTTTTGGTTTGGTCATTTTGGCTTTGTCGACTTAGTTATTAACAGCTCTGCAGTTTGCAAGTACCCACAAATGTACAGGATTCTATCATTGGAGTACTTTGACAGGGAACAAAATTTTATAACATGCTAATTCTGATAAAATATGAGGTTTAAAGTTATGAGGAGCCTCGTTTTTCTATTTCTAAATAGATTTATGGATGTTTAGCTGAGAGAGGTAACCAATATAATTACACACTGACACTGTCAAAAAATATGTGAATGATGTCTATGTGTTGAGAACTGACTGAAACAGGATTCCAAAGAGAAGTATGATTTTTGATGTACAGTAGATTCCAGTAATCAGCACCAAGAGACTTTACTTTAATATCCTCGTGTCACAGCTCCAACTGTTCACTGTTGACTTCCTGTTGTTTACACAATAAGAGCATTCACATGTCCCTGCCCCCTCAAGCAGCATCTTAACCTCATGTCTCTAAACCTGTTATAGCCTGACAAGTTTATCTGAAAAGTAAAACAGATTAATCCACAATGAAAATAACTGCTGGTAACAGCCCTGCATTTAAGTTTACTATACTACATCCTTTCTATACTCCCTCAAAAAGTTTTTAAGAGTTACACAAATGACAGTCACTTCCTGGTTAATCTAAAAATATGTCTATATGTGAAAAGGTAGAAGAAAGGGGAACAAAGCTTTTCACTGGTTTTGTTCCGCTGAGGCGTTGACTAATTAAATGTCAGCTCAGACAAAACATGCAGTAAAATGTCAAATTTAAAATTCAAGGCAGGCAGGCAGGCAGGTGGCTGTTAACCTCGTCTGGGGTGCAAGGTTTTTTGGGCTCTTCTTCTAAAACTTTGTAGTGAGCAATTTTCTCTAATTGGACAGAAGAGCAGTGACAGGAAATGAAACTACTCACATGGTCAGATTACAAGGTGGATGGAGGATGAGGATGAAATGTACAAGGCAAAATAAATAACAGGCTCATTGTGGGTGTTTCAGTAATTGCATAATTAAATATGTCATTTCATATAAGAACCACTGGTATTGCTCCCTGCATACTGAGAACCTCTTGGGGTCACCCGCAACTTGTTAGTTAAAATGACAGCTGTTACCATAAATGGTCAAAAAATCAGCTAGCAGGGTAGTTTTACCAATATTCCCATGATGCAGGGCTGACCCTCAATGCTTGTGCCTTTGCTCTGTGAGAGCATGTGAGGTGAGCAGCAGCTGTTATTTATGGAGAGGCAGGCCTGGGAATGATCTGTGTGAGGAGCTCTGCTCTCCCTCTCTTATTGCCTTGCCTATGGCCCTCCATGCCTTGAGAGCGACTTGAACTGTAAAAGGTACAAAGACTATGAAAGCATAGCTAAAACTAGCCAGAGTATCAATACTTGATCCTAATGAGCTCAGCACTAAACTATTAATCTTCAGCTAATCTTAGCTGTCTAGCCTGATCAGTGGATGATCCATGGAGAGAACTAAAAAATGTGGAAAAGTGAATCCACAGAATTGTAACTCTCTGCCCTCTTGGCTGTGTTGCTGAGTCTCCTTGAGTTTTGCTCAGCTGTGGTCCACATGGACATATGGCATGCAGACACGCCAGTGCTGAAACTGGGCTAATGAATGCCACAGACTGGACCAGACATTGTTCAAGGAGCTTAGAGGAGGCTGCAGCAGAACAACGGACTCATAAAGAGAATAGGAACACACAGCTGTCCTCGAGTGGACATTTACTGTGGCAAGAGCTTTGATTTGTGGCCTCAATATTTTGTAGGTACAATGACAATTTTCTTGTTTAGAGCCATAAGATGTAGTTTATGTGACAAACAAAGTGGATTTGGATTTTGCCTGATCAGTCCCAACAGCCCTCTGCCGGGCATTTAGGAGTTTCAGTGGAGGAACCATAATAGACATGGAGGCTACACCATCTGCCTGAACACTGGTTTCTGTGGTGGTCAGTCAGTGTATGTACGCCTTTTAAATATGCATGAATGATAAAGAAAAAATATTCTCCTCCCAGAGAATATGATAAACAGTGGGGTAGAAAGTGTAGGAATATTTCATATCTAGAGCCATGTGTGCAGCAGTACAAATGTTCTTCCACAGCAGCATTAAGTCAATATTTACAGATCTGTGTCACATAGTAAGTACTAAAATACATTTATGGTACCTGGCTTTTGGTGCAGAGTGACTTGTCTTAAGAACTCAGCTTCAAATTCTGACTGATCTACATACAAAACTCCAAAAACAAATGCAGCGTGTCAAACTAGAAAGCTTTACTTTTGCTGCATCACCTGAGAAATGAGCACATTTTACTGCCTCTTGTTGTATGAAATGTGCTACAGAAGTCAGTTTATTTACAGAAAATAAATTTGTTTCAGCAATTTTACATCCAGCCTGATAGTGAAAAACAAAAGATGTAAGTAAGTCAAAACATATTAATTAAATGAATAAAGTTCATCAACAAATTTCTATAAAATGAATACAAATTATTATACATACACTCCAGTATTGTACTGATTTTATATATTGTATTGGCCCAGAAAGCAAATCTTTGAAAATCTTTTGCATCACATTAAACTTTGGTAAATGAATTATGCAAATGAATGCTTTGGACCACTAGCAAACCATATTTCAACTGCTAATGTTCAAAGGAACCGAGGGCTGCAGATCCCAAAACAAGCTAGCATAGCTTATTAGTTTCCAATTCACTGATCAGGACAGGTGGCTGAGTCTTAAAAGGGCTCAATCCCTTCTGTTTAAGCTTTATGTATGTGCAGAAAAATAGCAAAAATGCCTCAATTATTGGCCGAGATACACGTGACTAACAGTGGACTGCATCATTGTCATTTCAGAACCGTGGACAGCATTGTTAAAATTACTGTGAATACTGCATTGGAAGAGAACCCATCCATCCATCCATTTTCTATACCGCTTATCCGTCAGGGTCGAGGGGGAGCTGGAGCCTTTCCCAGCTGACTATGGGCGAGAGGCGGGGTACACCCTGGACCGGTCGCCAGTCAATCGCAGGGCCGTGGAAGAGAACCATTTTGAGAAATATTCTTGGAAAGACAGGAAGTCGGGACTTTTTCTGTTTTGTCTGTTTGTTATAATCTTCACTTCAGGCTATTCACAGCAGGCATTGAATATTCACATGTCCTGCGCCGTGGGGCTTTGTGGGGAGCAGCCGGCCCTCACACAAGATGTTGGACAGTTTGCAGAAAGTGGGCCAACGTCTGTGAACTGTCCATCATTTCGCCCACTTGCAGGGCTTGGGGAAAGAAAGTCACAGCAGTCAATAAGCAGACAGCCACGGCTTTCAGATCCCAAAGAGTCCTGGGTGGCATCCCCACCTGCCTGCATGTGACAAATTCACCACCCAGACAGACCGCAAAAGGAGTGGGAGAAAGGACTGACCATACTGAGTCTAATAAAGTCAGCTGATATTAACGCTGGCTCAGACTGCATGGCTAAAGACAACATTGTTCAAGATTGCGCTGAGCCCCTTGTCTCGCCTCCAGCTCTTCCTCCCATCTCTGCCCATTTATCTCCCCTAAATGACATCCTGACCTGAAATTCAAGTGAGCTAGTGAACCTCCCTCATGCTCCAACAAAAAAAACTCACCTCAATATCTCTCTGTCCTTGTGGTCCCATTCACCATATCTTAATCCCCATCATCAGAATGCTGCTCATTGTGCTACCCTTCATCCTCAATTCCTTACAGTGTGAATGTGATTTAATTTTCTATCTTTTTCAAGCGCTTCCTCCATCACCCACTGCAATTGTTCCTGCATATTCTCCTCGCTCAATCAATGCAGGATTCAGCCTCTCTGATGTTGGCTGATGAGCTCAGGCAAGGGGACCAAAGTATCCCCATCATGTTGCCTCCCACAGTGGACAAAATGCTGTAGCTCTGCTTGCTTCCAAACATTCAGGAAGATTCAAGTGATTCAGGTCCCTTCAAGCAAAACACTGTCCTTTTTTTGGAACAGATGTTTATAAAAATGTATGCTAAGTTAATCTCAGAGGGCCACTATTAGTGCAAATTAGAGGCTTAACAACTTTAATGTGTTCACTGTTTCTCTTAGAGGAGTGCCTTAGGGTGTCACCCCCAGCAAGCTACCAGATATAACATGGCCTCAGCATGAACACTGGTGTAATGGGAATGAAGAAAGTCCTTTGATGACACCACAAAACAACTTTAAACGCTTAAAAGGCAAACTATCGGTGATATCAGTTTTGATGTCATTTTGTTTTTTGTATTTTGAATCCTCCATCTCATCATCACACTTCAGGAAGTTTAATATAGCCAGTATTTGTTTGCTTTCAGCTGTAAATGTCATGTTTTCTGATAAGCTTTTCAGATCCAAAGGTCAGGGTTTATACTGTAGACTCATCATTTCGCAGACATTCAATAGTGTTCACATTTATACACACATAAATAACCTCTAGTCATAATAAATTACCTTTATTGTTGTTATACTCAGGTACAATGAAATTTTGCAAGGCTTCTCTTGATGTAGTTAAAATAAATAGATCAAAGCAGTACCAGCAAACACCAGTAAGAGCAGAATGATATTTCAAATAAATTCAAAATTAAAACATTTACAAATTGATAAAGGTTGAATGCTATAAATATTAATAAACAGACACCCTTGTGTGTGTGTGTGTGTGTGTGTCGCAGTAAATAATACAGTTAAAGCAGCAAAGCAGGTAAGGTGGAGTCCCCATAGATAACATGCTCCGAATAGCTTATAAAACCATTTTGAACTTGTGTCAAAGGATACCAAACAGAAGGTGTTCACATTCTTGCTCAGAGCTGCTGGGTGTCTGGCTGAAAGTACCTGCTAGCTCACACCTCTGAGGTTCTCTGGAAACCCTGTTAAGATTAGGGAAGGAGGCTTGTCCTTTCACAACATAACAAGACCTTTAATCCCAGAGACTGGGGCACTAGGAAAAAAAGAAGTCGATCAATAAAGCAGCTGTATGTGACATATGTTTATTGCGACTTAGAAAGAAGACAGAAAAACAAGAGACAATTTAAGTTAAGACAGGTAAAGAGCAGAAAAGAAGGTAAGATGTATATAAACATCTGACAGAAGAATGGTATTTGTTGGGACAGTTTTGAATACATTAAACTGATAATTTAATATAATATAATATAATACAATATAATCTCAGCTAGTTTGCAAAACCTGAGGGAGAAAGCAGAGGTTGAGGGAAAAACGGAGAGCTGAAAATACAGAAGGAACAGTGATAGAGCCTATCAGGACACGCTGATAATGTTATGCAGCACACACGGCTTTGGAAAGGCATAACTATAAAATTTTTATAATTATATTTGCGTGCCATTTAGTCATTCTGTGCACCAAAATGCCAGATTTGAGATTTCACAAGATGTTTAATGAAAGAGGGAGTTTTATATGCAAGGATGTGAAATTTTCACTCCTTGCACAGAATCTACATTAGGCATCATCATTTTCTGATTAAAGCAGCACGTTTCCTCAGCTCCGTGTGACATTGTTCAAGATTTCAGCCACATGCAGGTTGTATTACTGCAACAAGCGACACCATTGTGACTGTGTTTACAAACAGCTTTAGTCAAACTTTTGTTCATTTTTATACTATGAAATACCATACAGTGTCAGTGGATACATATGGTACTGGAAAGCAAAGCTTAATTACTACATCATCATCCCTCATCCTAAAAATGTAAAAATACAGTTCTCATTTGAACTGATTTCTGCTCATCTCTCCTGAACGTCACAGCGTGATGATATCTGAGTGTAAGGGCACCCAGGTTGCAGTTTATCAAGAATCCCTGCTAATTCTCATAAGAGAGGCAGGGACTTTCACACACACGGTGACTCCAATAAGATCAGGTTACACTCAGTGAAAGTTTAAGGTGTGGATATCAACAGGTTTGTTCAAACAGATAACTGAATGAACGAATGAACATCAACAAAAGAAATCTGCTTTCTCCTTGAAATTCTTCATATTGACTTAGATCAAAGGCAGAAATTTATTTGTTAGACTCTTTAATATGAGACCAACTTTAACCGTTCTGAACTTTCAGACCGATGATGTCTCATTTGGTGGGCGCATAATCTTCTTCTCACCAAATATCCTCTACATCCTATCTTCACTGGTACCAACATTTAACCATATTCAGGCTGCTTATAATGCACTTAACCCTACAGGTCAGCTGTCTGAAAATGTAAACCGAAATTAAAACCACAATATAAACCAAGGTCTCCGTTTGCTGGAGTTTTATTCATGAAATATCTGTCGAATGTACAAACACAAAGATATGCACAAATAGATCAATAATACAATCAGACACAGTGATGGTATCTCAGCCTAAAAGGTAGTCTAAAGCCTTACTGAGCCGACCAGTATCTGTGAGTCATGACGGAATAATCGATTGGATTTGAAGGCAACAGACTTAACGGCACAAGAGGCATCACCACACAGAGTAGTTTAGAAATATCAGACTGATCTGAGCTTTTTTTTGGTTTTTTTTGCCATGTCAGCTGACAAAATGGCACTTGAAATAACAGCCGTGATGACTCTTCACACTTTGTATTGCTACTCAAAACAGACAATATGAGAATGGACTAATTAACTACCGAATTAACTAAAGGAAAAAACATTATGCACAAGTTTGTGTTGGGTGAACTTCACAATATCCATCTGCTGACAGCAGTGGTGCAGTTTTATAAACTAAGAGGTGCAAATGCACGCAAAGGTTCTTTTTCCACAGAGATCCCACAATACCGCAGCAACAAAGAGTCGCCATTAAGCCAGCTTTGCTTCTTTACACTGAGCCAAACAACGCTGGCCTAAGGCCGCACGAATGTGTGATTTTACATTTTGCCAGTGTTTTGGAAAAGAGGTGTGTCCACCCTGCACTTTCCACACAGAGGTTAGGGTGCTTTGGCTCTGTTACTACCTCCACTCCACTCCATTCCACGTTCATGCTTCTTATACAGAACAGCGATGTGGAGTAACAGCGAAACATTCTCGCCTTAATCAGGCTGTGTAAAAGGAGCAATACAGAACCCAATCACAGCGACAACTGTGTTCTCCCTCTTTCCGTTCTCGTTGCCTTTCTCCTTTCACTGACAACCATGAAAGATACAGAAAATCAAGAGGTTTGAAACTACAGACTTAGCTCACTCTTCCCCCCCAGGAGAGTCACGACTGTACAGAACAATCAGAGAGGCCTTCAGGACAAGCAGGCAAGTCCCATTAATCTTCTTTTGTTTATCAGCTCCCATTATTAACCTCTGCCTTTAGGCATGCTGTGCACACCATTTCATATGGGCTGCCCACTGTATCATGGTCAAATTGAGAGGGTTGTGAGCAAACATTTCTGGGATTAGGGAGGAATAGGGAGTGTGTTGTAACTCATATGTATGAGGGTGTATTTGTGTGTGATAGCGGCAGTAACAGCCAATTAGGGCTATGGTCTCCTTCAAAAGGTGCAACTCTGAACCGAGATGGTCAGCCCAAATCAGGGGGTTTCACCACTGTTCTGGGCTTATAGATTAAGTCAAGACAAACACTCCCCAGTATATGAATAGATGGAGGTTAGTGTTAGTGTAGCAGGAATATAAGACCAACACGATGGGACATTCTGAGCTTTAGTAATGTAAAGCAAATATTGAGCAACATGAAAACAGATTATCATTAATGGAGTTTGTCACACCTACTATTATTCTTACTGCTGTTTGTTTTGGAACACTCCCTATAATTTGGGAGCTTGGGAAATGAACAAGAAGTATAATATTGCCATGAATTTAGTACTCGTAGGTTTGCTCACAGTTGGCAAATTTAAGGTATGCTGAATTGGCTATTGGCAGTTCCTGTTTGCAATCCAGTGGATATAGAGGCAACTATCACTGGTATAATTTGATGTGGAAGAAAACATAAAAACAGGATGATTCTCAGGCGAATTCTGCAGTTATAAGACCCATCCTTTTTCCCCACAATAAACAGATTTATAGACTTTTAGTCGCGATGGAGATAATGATATCCTCGGGAAGCGTAAGTCACCCCGAATCTAAAAGTATCAAGTCTGTGTGTTAAGATGCGACTGAGAAGGAGTACAGGTTTTAACTGAAATTGCAGCAATTCACCTCAATTCATCCACAGCATCTTCCTCTCAGGTTTCTCACTCCCTTCCTGAGGAACGCCTCACACTTTGAAAACCTCTGCTCTAGATGAATGAAAACTAGGCAAAATCATGGCAGTAAAAGGCTCTATAAAAGAAGACTGATTGTTGATTTGCTAAGAGTGGATACTTGAACCACTGAGTGCATACAAAACCTCTATGCTTTGTATACCCTGTTTTTCTCAAAGACTGCCTGGTGACATTAGGGAACTAAAAATGTGTCAGGTTTGAAAACGTTTAAGGCGTTGACTGCAAATACAAGCTAAATCCCAACTGGCTGGATGCAAGCTACAAGCCTGGACTGGCAACTCCACATAGTTTATGGCCAATCAGAGTAAATGGACGGTATGGCGGTCTCTTGCTGACTTGATGCTATAAAAAGAGAGGAAGCAATGGAGATGTGTACACACAGAGAGAGAGATGCACTCTGAAAACTGTTAGAGGGAGCTTGCACTTCAGAACACAGAAGTTCGTTTGAGGGGAAACGGTTGATAATTTGGGCGGTTCAAGGTATCATTTAAATAGAGCGTTAAACTGTTGTCATGGCTCTCTTCATAACACACCTGCCTCCTGGAGAAAACAGCAGCCATTGTTTTCAGTGACTAGCCATTTCCCTGCTCCTAACCACACTGAAGCAAGTCTGTACAGGGCGGCTCATCCTACTCTTGGGCTACACCCACCTGCCAGATTGGGCAATGTGTGATTGTATAGAGTACTGGCAATATACACCTAAGAATTGCGAGGAAAGAGCAAAAAAACACTTGAATTGATTGAACAATGTTATTATTTCATTTTATTGATCAATGTCTTCCCTGCCTTCAGGAGGAACATTACAAGACAGGGTCGATGATTTCTCAGGCAAAAGAGAAGATCCTTTTGACATAGACATGGCTTGGTGAAGACATAAGTCGGGCCAAAGGTTCAAAGTCCCTGTAAAGTGTGACTTGCTCAGTGCCCCAGCACTATCCTTGTACTACATCCTTAACAGGATGTAGTATAAGAATATTCTACATTCAAAAATTTGTCCTTATTTTATTTTACAGGTTCCCACTTCTGTTTTTTGACCAATCTGTTCAGCAATCTAATCTTGCGTACTATTACAATATGAATTGGCCAGTTTACAGTGAGGAACTAACAACTTGTTCTCCCTTCTCATTTAGATTTCTCTCTTCATGTGTCAGTGTGACATTTGACAACTTGTCCAAATTGCCACAGCTCCCATCTGTAGAGGGCTGAGTCGCAGATGGGTCGAGAGGTCCATGTATGAATAGCGCTGCTGAGAATGGCTCAGTGTGTGTTTGTGTGTGTGTGTGTGTAGCTGTGACCCATCAGGCCTCGTGGGAAGCTGCAGCTTAACTGATGGATGCCAAGGAACGACAGCGGGAGGAGGGAGAGGAGGTTAGGGAGGGAGGGAGTGCTGGCTTAGCCAAGTAGGGAGACAAGTGCCTGTACTGCAGCAATGCAGGAGAGAGAGAGAGGGATTGTCAATGGAATGCACAAACAGGAAAAAATTGCAAAAAAAAAAAAATGTTGACTGAAAACAATGCAGTACACAAATACCCGACAGTGCAGCACACATGGTTTGAGACAATGTTTGCAGGGCTAACAAGTTTATGCCACCTGATTTCCATTCTACTGGAATCTCTGTACGGCATCAGTGTTTTGCTGAGGTATTGCTGTCCTACTGCAGTTATGACAATATCATCCTGAGCCCTACCTAGCACAGACAACAAGCCCCGGCAAGGCAAACACTCCCTGCTGAGCCTCCCGTGTCTCCTCCCTCCCCTGCCCTGTGAACAAACAGCTCTCCCTCTGGAGACTACATGGTAAGGACAGGGACACTTGAGACTATCGACTCGCTCCCCGTCAGCTCTGTTGATTCACCCCATTGTGAACAAGGCCTTGCTAGGACAACCCACTGCCAATGTTTTTACTTCTCCACAGCGTAGGTTATGTATACATTTCCTCTGCCCCAATTTGCCGACCTTCCCCCAATCGCAGAGCAGCCCGCCGCAGTAAAATGTAAACACAGTCCGAGGAAAGCCTCCACTCATTTTTCACTGTATAACCACCCCCACCTTATACAAACCCCTGCCTGCCTTCTCCATTTCATACCACCCAATGACACATAAATACACATGCACCAACACAAACAAAGCACACTGAACATACACTCACTGCCATACACGTAACCCCCCCCCCACACACACACACACACACACACACAGGCGAGGAGGTGAGCTAATGCACTGCTATCCATAGCAGAAGGATTGTGAGCACTCAAGGAACAAATATCCTCTTCTCATCATAAAATTTTCATCCTGTGCAAGCTTGTCGGTGGGCCAAGCACATTTCCTGGTGAAAAATATGCACGCTTAACCTTGAGCTGATCTTTTTAACATAATGCGTCTGCTTTATTGGATTCTAGCTGGACGTTACTCACAGGAATACAAAGTACAAAGAGTTGTGGTCTGGCCAAGTCAAGTTGGAGAAGAAACGAAGGACAAAATGGAAGTATAAAGAAGTCCTTGTCCCGGATCTTATGACTAACTTGTCATGATCTATTGAAAGGACACTGAAGTGACACCTTGTGCTGAGAACACAGCAACAGTGTAGTACTAATCCTCAAGTGATAACAAGTAGGAACCAACTATAACATGTATAAAAACACGTGGCACGCTCCCACTTTAAGTATAGTCTTAATAACTAAAACAATGACAACCCAATTCATTTTGTAGCTGTTTTCAATCATATCTCATGATCTTTTTCAGCATGGAGAATGTAGATGAATGCAGATGTTAAAATTTCCATTTTTCTTGACCTTGGAAAAAAGTAGTTGAGTGTAGGATTTAGTGGTGAGGATGCAGTTTGCAACCAACTGAACACCCCTCTTCTCACCCAACCCAACGTTCGCTGCTAAAAACGTGGACTTTCGTGGGCTACTGTAGAAACATGGTGGTGCGATGGCATGGCAGACTCAATGGAAGAACACCCAATCCCTCTGTAGACATAAAAGCCCCTTTCTAAGAGAATATATTATTATGAATATAAATTGTTAAAGTACATTTAAACAAATCTTTGAAACACAAACAAGTCTTGAATAAAAATGGCTAACTCCATCTGCTGATGAAGATGATGTGATATGCTCAACAGCTGCAGAAGAGGCGACAAATTGGACCTGGTCAACTTCGGTTTCCAAGGTCATCGATGAACCATGACATTCAATTACAAAAAGGTCTGCACATTTCAATTGGGATCTATTTTGAAATATTTGATTCGTTAACATTATACACCACCGCTTCAAATGACAGTATGTGGAAAGCAACAAACATTACATTACTCTGCCAGTGCAGAGACAATGAGACAGACCAAAGTGGATTACTTCACAGTGCGATCCACAAACAGATGGCAATAGTCAATCAAATTTATAACTGAGGAAGGGATTTCATTTGGCTGTAATGTCACGCTACTGGGCCCAGCAAGAGGCACAATAACACAGACTCATCCATTACAGTAGTTTATCAGATAACAAACTTTGATCTGAAATCCCCACGAGCACCACACAGTGGAAAGTGTATTAACCATCTGCAAGTCAATTAAGTATATTATGACAATTTATGTGACTCTAATGTGACTGTACTGTTGTAAAAATAAAAAACAAAACAAAAATAAACTTCTCCCATGTGCTGTTGTGAAACAACATGTCAGGACATTTGATAAGTTTGCTTTCACATGGAAGCCACATTTCCTCGAAACAGCTTGTTCTCTCCTGTTACACAACACATTGCATCTGTAAATCTCGCCGGTGTTTAAAATCCAAATACATACTTGTCAAAGTGTTGATTTGCATGCTGTATAAAGGTCTGAGGCGAAATTGGTTTCATATGGCAGCTTCATGTCAACAACATGAATCAAGGCAACAGCACCTCAGTGAAGAGGTTGGCTTGAACACATTGAATCCACACTGAATACATTTGAATAGATTTCTCCTGCTAATGGCTTTATCAAAATGCTGCCGCTCAATCCCCTCATCAGCCTTCAAAGGTTTCTCCCCTAATATGCCTTGCAAGCTTATCACCAGAAAAAAAAGGAAAAAACAACAGATAGGACAGATTATGAAGGAACAATGGGATTTGGGTGACAGGAGTTTTAAATAGACAATATAAATCAAAAATACATCTAGATTGAGGCGGCCAACAGACATTTTGTATCAAATGTGGAGTTTGGCACAATTTCATTCTTACAGCATTTAAAAGATCATATAGCAACGAAACTAACATTGAACTTCTTAGAGTAGTTGGCAGCGTTTTGATGCAGAATGACAATGGCTACACTGACTGCAAATGTCCAAGTGATCAATATGGATGGGATATATGAAACAATATGAAATCTTGACCTCATAACGATACAACAATATTTTGACTGTCCTTCCTAATGATTTTAAAAACTGCTTAAACAACTGTGGTGATAGACTTACAGGCCACATCATGGAAATGTAATTGAATTGTGGGGCAACCACACTCTTAATCATATTAATTTCCCCCTGGTAGAGTATGACTCATTTTTTCCCATTTAACCAGGTTCATTTTTATCTTCTGGAGGACTGTTTCCATATATGAAAGTATTACTTGCTCCAACTTTGGATTTAATTAAATATTTCATATCTGAAGGTATTCATGTATAATTAAAAGTGCTTTTAACTGGTGATGAAGGTCTCTGATAGTGATGAAGATGCTGTTAGCTGCTGCTCCACATCAACGAGTCACACACACAACTAACCTAAGATGTATGAATTTGGAAATCATTCATGTCCAGAATGAGAAAATCTGTTATTTTCAGTCCCTTAACAATACACGCATATATGCGTGCAGACACACTAACCTGTGGAGACAGGGCAGTGGGAGGCTGGGTGAAGAGTGTGGAGTGGGCTGCTGACCGTAGGCCATGTGCTCTCCTGACAGTCTGACGGTTGAAAGGAGCAGACAGTGCCTCCTGCTGAAGAAAAGACACAAACAGAGCATCATCATCAGCTCGAAGTGGAAACAAAGTGTTTGGGATAATCATGACCCATATGGAAAATAGCAAATGTCATGCTATTTCCAATAGAGCCACCATCAGGAGTTACTGTGAGCTAAAAAGAAGCTTAAAATAATGAGGCGTGAAAGTGGTCGTCATGTTTTATTTTCTATTCCCGTCAGGAGCCAGGGCAATTTCCTTTTTGAACCGTGTGGTTGACGTTACACGAGTGCAAGACATTAGAACACTCATGTGAAACTTCCTGTGAAGGCTGGAGAGAGTGTGTGAGACAACCTCTACTTCTGTGACTGTCAATCAGATAGGAAAGAGCGGACCAGCCTGCAACCGCTCCACACCTAAAGCAGGATTAGCAGACTGTTATTTGTTTACTATCTATGAATTAGGTTGCTTACAGGCTGACTGTTATCATACAAGAGGACAAGCACAAAGTATGTTTGCTTTGATGTTTCTGGATGTGTGTGTGTGTGTAGGCAGGAGTATGATAGAGGGTCATGACTGGAACGACTAAAATACTTTAACCTTCAAGTTAGTGTACACACTCAGATGGTCCCTGCCCCCCAGCACTGAGGAAAGAGAAGATGGAGATAAAGATACTATACTCTTCTATTACAAAAACTGAGAGCACCTTGACTGTAGCACACTGAACAATACCGACTGAACACAGGCACTTTTACAAGTCAAGCTGTTAGTATTTTAGCACTTCGCAACTGCACCGCTCTCGGCGTTCTGCGGTAAGCAAAGCAACAAGAAAGGTCAGGCATGAAGATTACATTTTCAAAAGCAGCCACCATCACAAGTGCATTTAATAAGCAATGCTGTCAAAAATGAAACGGTTTGAACAAGCTGGGAAGAGTCCAGGTGCAAACCATAAAACATGCAAGTTGGACAAAAGGACTGACATCAGTCTCACGTCACTACGGGTTGTATAAAAACAAGACATTGCTGTTTAACGGCAAGTAATGTGCTGGAAAACATCTTGGCTGTCAGTTTGTTCTCTAGACTTCTTCTTCAAGGCTACGGGTTGCTGGTCCATCACAGGACCGGCACTAACACTGACACTTATATTAACAGCTATGTCCAACATACAGACTCCACACACACATGGCCCATGTGAAATGAGAGAGCTAACCACTAAGCCGCCACACTGCCAGTAAATGTAAGCTATACATTAATTAATCAATAGCAATCACTGTAACAGTCGACAATAAGAAGGCTGGCACGAGAAGCTTTGCTACAGCAGTAATTCACTGCATCTGCTATGTCCTTTCTACTACCAGAGCTCCAATCCACGAATGGATGTCTGTGTGATACTTCCTCTCTCTACATGTTATTACACACACAATTACCTTCCCTTTAACGACTTTTAGTCTCCCTATATCACAAATGACAAGCAAGGGCAGAGTCTGTACTGTAACCGTTTGAGTTTTTATCAGAGGTTATGAATCTATCTTTACACAAGGAGCACTTTGGTAAATTATGTCTGTAGCTTCTGCTAGATAATTATATTCCATAGATGACCAAACAGCTTTTTATTGTAATGTAATTTTTTCTTCTCAGCGTGCAGACCTGCGAAGGTTCAGCGCCAGTCAAACTCAAACATTAGCCACCCTGGAGAAGCGCTGTGATGAGCAGCGTCGATGCCATTTCTTTTCCTGCGGTTCTGACTTTCTACAGCGGCAAACAAGCAGAAATAATTCCTGAAAAGACTGTTAAAGAGGCGTCATAATTGTGTTTGAAATAGATTTTTCACAACAAAGTGGTGCTCTTAAATAGAAATAGGCCATCCCATGACATATCCAGTATTGCCAACAAAAATAAACACATATATACATATACATCATATTGTGCATTAAACTGATCCGGTAAATGACTAGAAACCAAAGTTATTAAATATGCTTAGTGAAGTAAAAAGTATAGAGTAGGAGAAAGTGGAAATATTCAAGTGCAGACAAAAAACCTCAGTATTAAATGGTAACTACGTAATTACTGTATATTCTATATTTTGACACTAAGATTTTTTTTTTGACACTGTCAATGTTCATTGGTTCAAACTATCGGTTACTGGTGTCCTTAATAACTAATAAACAGTATTGGCTTTGAAAAAACATGTTAATCAATCCCTACAGTCAAAGACTTTCAAACACAGCATTAAGATAAGCAGTGAACCTTGGCACTAAGATAGCACATTGCAGCAGGATTATTGCCTCTTCTTTATCTACGACAAGTCAGGCGTGCAACACATAGGAGGGGCCCATATTCAAGACTCCATGAAATGCCAAGACAGGCTCCTCAGATCTGTTACTGTGAAGGAGGAACAGTGTTTGTCGAACTGTTTGACGCTCTGATGAGGAATATTTACTCGAGTTAGATCAGCCAGACTGACTCATTCTCATTCTGCCAGTGAATTCAAGCTCCTGCAATACTATACTATACTATACACAGAATAATGTGGCTGTTTGGATCAATAAGCTCCAGTTCAACAATACAGGTTTTACTTATTGTGCAATAACCGAGAGCCTAAGGTGTACAAAAAAAAACCACCATAACATTAATAAGAATCCAAAGCAGGGAATTATTGGAGCAACTTCAAGTTCAGTTAGTAAAACACAAAGCAACTTTTCTGGGTCTTTATGAATCAGTTTCATTGTGACTGTGTTAATGTACCTTGTTTGAATACTCTTAATTCATTTGAGTTGGTTAACAGTTAGCAAAAAAACAAAAAAAAAAAAAAAAAACAATCTTTTTTACTGGAATAATATAATATAATATACCAATACTGTATGCCCTGAGATAAGTAGTATAATTAAACTGCTGTTTAAAACAATCTGTAATTTGTTCAGCATATTTGACAGTAATTTCATATTGTGTTTGGTTGTGTGACACTCACAACGTGAACACAGAACATGACGGGGTGATGGCAGGTGTTTGCTGTTAGCTTTAGTTATTTAGGTGACACACCATATTGTGACACACTGAGATTAAAGTTAATGCCACTTTCTAAAAGTTACATTTGACTGGAGTGATACATCATGTTTAAGACATTTTCAGACCAAAAATTTAGACCATTTGATTTTAGACTTTTTAAGAACCCACAGAAACTGAACGTAAGAAAAAAACAAAACAAAAAAGATTCTAAAACTAAAGTGGAAGTGAGAAATTATGCTTTACAAGTAAATGATCAATTCCCACAGGCATTAACTTCATTTAAAATGTGATAAACTGTTCCTCTGAAAATAGAAAGAAGAAATAGGTTGCTGTGACCTCTCTGCACCACCAGGCCTGCAGCCCAGAGAGGGGAGGCCACGTCTATTTCTGTTGATTAGATTGCCACAAAGGACAACAGCTGCTCTCTCCAGATACCAAAGCAGGATCATATAATGTATACTCACTCCAAACACACCACTTTATTCTCCTGATACAAGAAAAAAAAAAAAGCACCAGCTGGTTAAGTCCTGACTGACAACACACTTTGTTTGTGGATAAAACACAATAAGCAACAAACAGGTAAGAAGACATATTTTCTACTTACAAAGCTGCAATTCAAATACAACAAAAAGAAAAACATCTCATATAGTTACCCAGCCAGCACATTTTCAAACATTCACGGCTGAACAACATCAGACATATGTATTTAACAAACAACAACAAAAAAACAACTCAAAGAAGTGCTGGGCATTAAACCATCAACAATAATTAGCACTATTTTCCTCTGTTATATAATACAACCAGCTTAGTATTTTTGAGTAAAGCATGCAGCACACATGGACCAGTGAGAAGGGAAACACATTGCAAAGAAAAGAAGGGTGAGAAGACTGCAGAGCCTGAGGGTACGAGGGCCAGCTCAGAGAGTGCCAATGAAAAAGTGAGGTGGCAGCAAGGACTCACAGACCTGGACGCAGGAGGCCATGTCAACAATGATGGCTACCACAGTTCTTGGAAATTTGGACTAACCTTCAGCAAATAAAGACAATATGGAACTCCAAACAGAGCTCTTCTATTGAGGGAGGCCGACATTATGTAATTGGTGTCACAGTGACATTAACCTGTGACTTCTTGGATATAAAATGTCATAATATCCTAATTTTATCCTACTAGACTTTTGTTTAATTGAATGTCCTAATTACCATTTGAATTCTTCGGTTATAGCCAAAACTGTGCTTTGTGAGGTCACCATGACCTTGACTTTATACAACCAAAATCTATTTGATTCTACCTTGAATCCAAGTGCATGTTTGTGCCAAACTGGAAGAAATTCCCTGAAGGCATTCCTCAGATATCACGTAATGCCTCCAGCCACGGCTGTTATCAGCATAAAAGTGGTGTAAATTCTGTTGCTATCATGATCAGTCATACTTAGTGGCACTGGCTCAACAGAAGAGCATATTGACAACACTGCTAGGAAAAAATGTTTATTTTCAGAGACACAAGTACCACACTTAAAAACAAATAAGTGGCTTTTTTTCCATATTAGATAATACAGCACGCATCAAAAGTTCAGCCACATCACATGTGACTCTTTCAGGAAAGGTGCACCCTACACCTTGTCACAGTGAGAAAATAAGCAACCACTGGCTGCCACATATTGATTTACTGATTGACTTATTGCGCAGTGCGTTATGAGCTTGCTGCAGCTCGGGGACCAATCTCCACCGATCACAGACGCGTCAAACGTAAAGCCTGCAAGGCTCGTGGTCTTCTCAGGTAACTCCAGTCACACCAGCACTTTAGCCGTCATGCTTCACATGCTGTCAGTTTGCCGCATTTGACACCTGAGCACCGCCTGATCCGTGGCAACAGAAGGTGAAGTGTTTACACGAGCTTCAGGCCGGGGCCAGACTCCAGCTTTTTGTCACCTCTGCAGATTCCATGCCTGAACTGACGTAATCATCAGCAGCTTTAATTACAAGAAACGACTCATCAGCAGGCAGCCATAAGACTCACATGTCTCCTTATGCAAGATATCTTACAACTCAGATTCGCTAATGGTTAATCTTGAATGTCACAGATGCTAAATTAACTGGGCCTCTGTGTAAAATGATGATGCAATGGAACAGGCCTCTGGGTGTGCTCTGTAAAGGCGGCATCGGACTGTGTGATTTCAGCACAGTCTACCCAAAAGCTGATTAGTCTCAACAATTTAATTTTCAATATCATGCTCTACATCGACACAGTTGGTAATGTCTTGTAAACCCTTGACAGCTCCACTGATTCAGTCACCGTGAGGTGAAATTTCAATAAATAAAAGCACCAAATAAAGTCTTAAAAGAAGACAGGAGAGGAAGTGGGAATATTACCTGAGTCATACCTGATACCTAAAAGTCTAAAATATCTTGAATTGCTGGAACACATGACAGTACAGCAAGGAGACAACCATCCACAAATGCCTACGCCAAGATTTTAAAACATAATTCCATCACTTCACATCTAACCTTGATATTTAAACCTTACAAGCTGGGATTTTGCTTGAGATGAAACAGACACACTGGTCCTTCAGAAGGGCTTTAACACAAGCTTCTCAGCTGAAGAAATTACATGACAGAGGGGTCAGGTAGGTGTCACAAAGAGTGTGTGTGTGCGTGTGTGTGTGTGTGTGTTGCCACGCATCAGATCACACATCGGCTTCTGAGAGATAATTAATGTGAGACAAATGAATGGGAATGCTATTTGTTCCCAGTTAAGTGAGTTAACCAGGGCAGCAGCTGGTAAATGGAAGACATCCTACAGAGAAAGAGTACAGATAGACTGCAGCCATTCCTCTTGTTCTCATTTGTTCAAATGCACACAGCTATTAAATATTGCATGTTGAATGCATGGAGAGAATGACACAAAGAGTCTTTTTTTGTTTTGTTTACTCTTCCTCCTCGAAGTACTTTTGTCAGCAGGAAAAATTCCAATTTTTCAATGACTCTGCAACAACGTGACTAACATTTCGTGTACAATTTAAACGATTCATACTCTGATCTGGCCAACTCCGCCCATTCCCTTATCTTGTTCTCTCAGTTATTCTTCCCGCCTTGCTCATTCACTCTCTCTGCATCTCTCTCACTAGTAGAAGAAAGGCAGTCAGCCACAGGGAGATGGGGGCAGGGGGCTGGAGAAGGAGAAAGTGGGGAGGCTGCAGGCAATCACCGGCCACTGAGAGGAGAGATGAAGTGAGTAAGATAAGAGAAGTGGAGAGTTAAATGAAATTGCCAACATATTAAGCACACCCTGTTGCCCAGTGCATGCACATGCAGGGTAAAGAGGGGTGGGGGGGCTGTTGAGTGACCGCTGTCCAATGAAAGTGTTTCATAGATAAGGAGGACTGATCCAGTTACAAAGGGTTTCCTGGATGTTTCTTGACGATAGGCCGGCATATAAACACAGGAGCTCAAGGATAAATAGAAGAACCTGTCCGGGTAAGCAGAGGCAATGTGAGAGAACCAAACTAACCACACGGTCAGTGAACCCAACTCTTCTCTCAAGGACATTTGTGTGTATGTGTGTGGACGGACATGTGTGGCTGTGCTTGCTTTTCTGCGAAATGAAATTACCGGCACCATATTGCAGGGTTACTGCAAACCAATATCAACCAGACAAAAGGAGAGGGAGCTGCACTGTCAGACTACCTTCCCCATTTATCACCTGAGAAACATAGAGACACGCACATACGTAGTACCCTCTCTGCCATTTATCCGCTGTTCGTGTGGGATACACACTAATACGCATAACAGGGTCATGAAGGCGGGGTGTGCCAAGAGTGGGGTTGACAGCTTAGCATCTTCTGTTGCAGTAGAGATGAATGGGTGGGCTGAAAACTGCCTTCATTCATAATGGAACACAGCAACAACACAGCTTCATCCCCAGGTGTCTCTGGAACTATAAGAACCGTAGTGCAGACAAAGAAAGGAAAGCAGGGGGAGACAATTGGACAGAAATGGGAGGCCAACACAAAGGCTGATACATGCTAGAAAAAAGTTTCTAGATCTACCATAAAAATATTTTCCTGATTTATTGGTCCAGGTTTTATTTATTGCTCCAGGTGCCACCCAAATAAAGCTTAGAAGGGCAGAGAGAGCAACAGCATAACTGTGCTGGTATTGTTGGAAAGCCGGAATGGCCTGAAAATGTCAGAACAAACATTGCTTACTTTATCACACTTCCTCGCTGTTCCAACTGGCTTTAAAAGGGAGGGCTTAAGGTCCTGTACACAAAGATGAACAGAATATGAAGAAGTAATGAAGAATAAAAAGGACAAGGATAGAGAATGTTGTATGGAATGTGCTGCTTGCTTTATCTCATATAAAAAGACACATGCACGTCCTCCAAACTGTGGCAATGAAGCCGGTGATCAGCAGTACAGGGAGTAGAAATGTGGGCGTGAGGGGGAGGAAGCACAGGCATGAGAGAGAGAGAGAGAGATGGAGTGAACATCACCAGCATCACAGAAGAGAGGAAAGACTGTGCAAGAGAAAATTCTGTGCGAGTGTGTGTCTCTCGGCGTGTCTGCATGTCTCTCTCTCTGTGTAATCATAACAAAGCATTCATTCTTAGCGACTGTGAAAGCCAAAAATAGCAAGAACCTCCTACTGGCACAACATGGACAGTCATGGTAAATCATTACTGGAAAAGAAAAAGGCATGTTTTCAATCTTTAAAATGTAGCAGTCAATACCAACATTCACTGTTTACACAATTAGCTTTAGAATGGAGCAACACAGCCAAATGTTGTATATATTAAAGAAAGTGTGGTGCTGGCTGGTTCTCAAGCAAAGTCAGCTATGAGGGGCTTATCAGCTGCATGATCACACAGGACAACCACACAATATCGGTACACTGTGTCTGCAGGTAAGTCTCACCAAGGCTACACAAACATCTGCATGGCTCCTTTCTCCCTGTGAGTGACCCTACTTTTCCTGGAGACTGGCTTCATATCACTGCAGCTCAGCTTTAACTCTAAGTTCAGCCTGTGCTGTAACTCTAGTCAACCACATCAATCAAATTTTTATGGGCATGTCATTTGTCTGGTGAATCTGAGGATAGCTGGATATGTGGTTCACCTTAGGGTGAGTGGGGTAGGAGCTATCCAGTGGTATGAAACGGAGCAGTGACACATCATGTAAATGCATATAGGCAGATAACCAGTGAAAATTCAAACACAGCTGTGTTTAACAGATTGTTCTGTCTGTGTCTGCAGTACAAATGCAAAGAAAGATTTTCAGTGTTCCAGTAGTGATTCCTATCTGTGATATACGTTAAGCTGGCTGCATGCGCTGTGAAATTCAAAACACAGTGTCACAAATATATCATGAAAGCCACACGGGTGAAATCCCCACCAATGCTTCCAGCATATGTTAAACTGCTTGTCCCTATGCTATGGAAATGTTTATTGGTTGATGCTATCATTTGAAAGCTTTAACTGATTTTGTGGGATGGGAACTAGAGGATTACTCACCACTTCACTGAAGGGCTTGTCCTCTCACCTACATTATATGTCCTTCTTAACAATGGCCGGGTTGACCACACATTTGAGTTTCGTTATCACTTCCACGACACCCACACATCAGAAAATAACTGTGCTGACCCGCAACATTATGGTCCTGCTTAAGAGAAACTGCATTTTAGGTACTGTTCGTGCAAACACAACACACCTCCAAACCACTACATGACATTTACTGTGAAGCAGCTTATGAAAGTGATTTCTTAGTCAACGTGTTATCTGACTTATTTGTATGGCCTTGTTTCTTTACAGCAGTTTGGCTGAACCTCAAACCTCGATGGCATCAACCGTTTAATCAACAGTTTTCACCATGGATTTCTGTCATATTCTTAACCACAGGTCCTGCGACTGGATGGAATAGGTATTACCAGCATATCAAAATTTTGAAACACGCTCCCTCCCATGCTGTCTTGTTTGGCATTACAGCAGAAGCTCTACCGGAACCTGGGAAGCACAGTAGTCATTTTTCTGATCAATGAATCCCCCCGTGGATGAGGCTAAGTGAGGGGAACAGACTGCTGAACTTAACCTACTCTGACACTCCCACTGCCTTAGACATGCAAAATGTATTTCGGTGTGTAGGAAGATGTCAAATGAGCACAGGGTTCATTGAGAGCTATGAACCAAATGGAAATAAAGCAACAGCCACAGTACATTTCACAGCGTGCATTTTTCCTTGTGGGTTTTTGTGATAAAATAAGGTAAAGATTGAGCAGCAGCAAGTCTCGTCAAATTTGACAGAATTATTTATTTTCAATTTTGCATCAAAGGAAGAATGAATTTGAAGGAAAGCCTCATAGGCAATTGAATAATTCAATACTGGACTGAAAACTGCCTGTGCATCGTACCGTTACATTTATTCCAAAGAGGCGAGTGAATGGAAGGAAGTGAAGAGTGCAGGGCAGTGCAGCAGCTGAGTTGAGAAGGCTTTCTACTGAGTACATGCCTGCACAGAGAAACGTTGTACTGTATCCCGCTAGAAGACAACGAGATAGATAACCTTCGATTCTCTGTCGGGAAAAAGGACATTTTCAGTGCAGCAAGTAGCAAGTAGTAACCCAGGCAACAGTAGAAGCAGGACTTTTGAAATGCTCCATCGACATTTTACTTCTCCTCTAGGCTCAGAAACATTTGTGAACGAAGGATTTCTCACATCTTCCTAATGCCATGTAAAATACATGGATTTACAAGACAGCACAATACATTGCTACCTCAGAAAGGCTGCAAAAAAGCAATGCATTGTGTTGCTATTACCAAAAAGAGACACTGCTTACCACCCTCCCAACCCACCTCCCTTTCACCCTCCATCCCTTTCACTTTCCATCCAGTTCATGTCCAGGTAGGGATTTCCCTTGTATTCCCCTCAGGACCCCAGTAGGTAAAGGCCCTGGTGGTGCAAGTTGAAAGCTCAGCTGGAGGTATGTCACTGATCTACTCTGATGCTAAGCTCAGCTCTGTTGCCTCCTCTCTGCTTAACTATTTTGCCTGGGAAAACAACAGCCAGGCTGATACCTCATTACTGTCTGGCTGAATGACAGGCTTTTGAACTCCATGCATTGGCTGTACTGAAAAACAACTCTGTAACCTTCCTCAGGTAGTTGTCTTCTCCCTGCAAAAAACACAGAAGTTGTGGCGCCCTGCTGCAGATGGTCTACACAGCAGACAAAACACCACAGTTGAGACACAAATGATATGATCAGAGAGATGTGTATCAGATCAGTTTTTTCATACCCACACTTGAAACGTCACACTTTTTTTTTAAATGTAATGCCATGGAAACAGTGAACAGCCACACCCGCTTTTAGACCAATACCCCAGAGACAACAGCTACACTGTGTTACCGACATTAACAGAATAAGGAGCAAAAGCATTTATTAAACATTAAATCAAATATAGTAAATGCGTAAATAAATGCTCCTACCCTCACAGGCTAATCTATGAAAATAAGATTATAGTCTGCGTGAGTCTGTCCACAGGATACTTTGCTTGAGGCAAAGGTACAGTGCCCTATTTGCTTTTGCACATTGTGTGTGTGTGTGTGTGTGTTATTATTTGAGACAGCATGATGTAAACTTTACTAGCACAATGTTTTTTCAGAGCCTATTTCATGATGTTCCCCAAATAAAATGGGAATGTTGTGGCTGCAGTATCTGGAGCTGACTCAGGCAGGAGCAATCTTGTTCTATTTTGGCTTTCCCAGGCCGCTATGGTGACACTGTCCTGACAATTAGTCAGGGAGTGTAAATATATACTTTTAGCTAAGCTAGCCTTGAATGTTTTCCTTCACAATGGCTCTCTGATGTCAAAGCCAAAGCCCAATGAAGACTGTCTCCATGGAAATACATCCTCCAACAAACTCTGCTCTCCACCATCTCCTCGATCCTATTTATAGAATGGTGGAGCACTAGCTAACTGGCAAAGGATGAGTAACAGTATAGTGAGAATGGAAATGTCTAGTATCTCCATCTCCATCTCTCCGTACTGCCCGTATTTTTGCTCACAGCTTCATTTCAAATCAAAGGCTTTGAACAAGCGTTCACACAAACAGCTGAGTGACAAATCCCAGCCTCTCAATAGGAGGCAGCCTTTATGTGTGTGAAGTTATGAGAAGCTTGTGTGCGTTTCAAGCTGATGCAAGGCCTGCAGGGTATGCACACACATCCATGCCAGACAGCGGAGTGAAGACAGCGGCCAGCTGGATCATCACTAACTTTCTCTGTCAGAAGGTCGTGGGACTCTGCAGTCCGCTGCTTTTTGACCTCTCTGTGCGGAATGAGGATGAGGGAACGACGGGCATTTTTGAGGTCAACAGCTCCTTCCTCAGCCTCCATCAAGAAATGAGTGTGTGTACACAAGCACACGCATGGCTAAATCAAATGAATGAAGATGAATATTTCTCACTTCTCTCACAAGTCTGGCATACAACAAAGAGCTGGACTAGCATAGCTAAAGCAAACCTGCAGCACAGCCTCAGCCTATAAACTGAGCAACAAAAAGACCTCAGTGCCTTTAAAATAACAGTCACAGTCTGACAACGCTGTCAGAGCTCAAGGGAAAGTCCTCCCCAACCATGCTGATAGTGCTAATTAGCATTAGTCGACATGAATGTCATGCTTATTAATACCACGCTGCAGTTGCACCATAAATATGAGCTCCTACAAACAGCATGGAGTTAACTCAATGACCGAGAACAACAATTATGGCTGTCGGCTTTCATTAAAAGACACTCACTGACCACTAATGAGACCACGCATTCCTTTTCATTCAAACACCACACCATATCCGTAATGCCAATATTGTAGTGGATCTCCCTTCTTAAACTGACACAACACAACAAGTCAAAAGTTAAGTGCTCTTTTACTCAAAAAAAAAAAAATCAAAATGTTGGACCGTCACATCGCCTTGGACCTCGTCAACACAGGATTATTGCAGCAGAGCTATTTACATAAGCAATTTACTTACTGCCCTGCTTCCCAGAGGTGCCTTTGAGCTGAGACAAGATTGTATCTCTCACACATCATCCCCTCTAAGTCCTTACTGACTTCCACATACAGGAAGAACACTGCTGAACAAGGCAGGGCACTTTGTTCTAGAGTAGGCCATGATGGATTGCCTGTTGTTGGGTTGGGTAAAATGACAACATCAATTTGTCAACTGTAAGAGATAATTCTATACATTTTATAATGCATCCTTTTAATGCAATATCTCTGGTTGTTCTGTGGTCAGTGCTGCAACACAATGCGCAAGATTGCTTTATGCTCAAATTATATTTACAGGTTTTTTTGGAATATTTCAAAATACCTTGATTGTTCAGGTAAATTTTAGACATTTTAGTGATAATTTACTCCATATTACAAGATCATTACTCAATATATAATATATACAATATATATATACAATATATATATACAATATATATATACAATATATATATACAATATATAATATATCACACAAAATTACCCATAACTATACCCTACTATTCTAGAAGTAAAGATACTTTACCAACCAACGAGCCATTTCTCTGTTTTGAAATCAGCGGCAGTCATACTTTAATCTGTATTTGACGCGTTCAGCAATGAATAAACTCATTATATGCACCGTGATATGAACTGTACAGTCAAAACAGATATGCAAAATGGACAACGCTATAGATCATTTTGCTCTCACTGTGTCAGTCTCAATCACATATTGCACTACAATCAGTCGAGAGTAACATTACAAAACATGTCTCCTATAAAGTCAGACTGTGATATGATAATTTGGCAATATTTTTCAGGCTTTGCTACATTTGCACAATACCCCTTTAATAGGATTATCTGGTCAAAACCTCCAGCCCTTACAGAAATACAGAATATCATTAAAGTGACAGGTTTGTGTGAACGAGGCTGCAAAGTGCTGATGCAGCGTAAGACAGCCTTAACCCCCACCACCACCCTACCGCATACTCGACCCCTCCCTGCCTCTCTGGAGCAGGCCTGCTTGTTGCGTGCGTGTCTCCAGCCATTGATCCACTTGTACTAATATAGGAGTTAATTAAAACATATAAAGATTCATTCAAGCTGTGAAGTGAAAAGGAGACATGCTTCCTATCAACAAACCTATGAGAATTCTCACCTTGCAGAGCAGAAAAAACCCTACTCTACAAAAACACACTCTACAGAATGTTAACTGTTATGTTTGTGCATGCTGTGACCTGTTTGACTTGTCTCACTGGTCCAGCTAATCATTACAAACAAAACAATGGGACTTGAGGGCTTAAAGTCCATTGTTGGACAGAGGTGTGCATCTTTGTTTGTTTTCTCCATGGTGAATCCCCTGTGTGTGCTTGTGTCTACCATGGCACAGCTACAATCTGGGTAATTACAGTGCAAACAAAGTGGGCGCCAGGCCGAACAGAGTCTTGCTTTGTGGGGCTCATTGACTCCCTGGATGTTCTCCGAGTCTGATCAATCCACGTTCTTGACTTCTGGCTCTGTAATGAGGTTGTCACAAGCATCATTCAGAAAGCACAGACAGCTCATTTCAGGCAGAGAGCAGGCTGGTACTGGAAAAGCAAAAAGGGGAAAAACATGGACAGTGAAGTTTTGCGAGTCCACGTGGACAAGTCTTGAACCCAGTAGACACAACAAGGGACGAGAACTGCAGAGCCTGGTTCACTCCAGGGGCCGATGTGGTTTGTGTTGTGGCAGACATTCTTTTCCCTGTCATGACCTTTCAGTCCACATGTTGTCTCTGAGCAGCTGCCGGGCAACCACTTGTTTCTGTGTGTCTTCTGAGACCCACCTGAACACGTGAAAACCAGACAGCTTCCTGATTGCCAGAAAAGGTTGTTTTTTTGTTGGAAAAGTTCTTAGATGTCCTGATTGGCAGTATGCAAACCTTCGACCTCATTAAAGAGAGACTTAACACAGCCAGCTGTCAGACATTTCTACAGAGACATGTTTCAGCACTTTTCAGCCATTGTAATGCCTAAAATGGCTTCATATAAGAAAGGCTATACGCCCAACTTTTGCTTCAGGATTCAATGATCTGTTTGTATGTATAGGACCAAATTACTAGCCTTTCTCTGGAAAAAGAAAAATTATTTTCTTAATAATAAACACAAGAATGGGTGTATCAGTGTAATAGAGTTACTGTACCCATATTTAACTAGCTCAAAAATGTGGATTCATTATTATTTATTTACAGTTACGTCGGTGTTAAAATGTTGCCTATGGATTTGTTCTATAAACTAACAAAGTTCTGTTAGGTCTAAAGCACTGAAAGCGTTTCCTTCCTAATAATGTCTGTTATCTGGCAATGTTGTGCTTTGCTTTTGTTCATTTCTGTTAACAAGTGAAATATGACACCATGTTTGTTATGTCTGTCCTAAAATCTGTGCACAAAAAAACTCTTTCTAGAAACTGTTGAGAAAATAATACTCCATTATGCTGCTATATCTATATAAAAATATACATTTTTCATTAGTTCTGCATCCTTTGGATCTGCTTTGATAAGGAGAAAGTTTGATGACAAGTTTAATATCAGCTAAAATACCCTTTAAGGAACCACATCAAATCTGCAAGTCTTTGATTTGCGCGTCGCAGTAAGTGTGAAGTAGTAATATCTGCATGCAAGTTGTACAAGCTAAATTTTGATGGCTGTAACTAATGTGCACAAACCACCCAGGGTATAAAGGGATCAAAGTGAGTAGATGATAAAAAAAAAAAAAAAACACAACAAAGAGCAACCGACTTGGCAGCAGGCCTCACACTAAGCCACCATGGAGGGACAATTCCTCCCGAGTTGACACACACTCCTCCCACCAGCCACAGTGACCTAAGCACAAAGATGATGTCACAGCTCTCCATACATCCTGTTTGACTATGACCGGCAAAGCCCTCATTTCCCTGGTAACCTAACACCAGTATTTTTCACTACGCAAATTTCCCTCCAGCAGAGCAGCCACATCTATCCTCTGAAAACTCAGAGAGCAACCGGCTTTATCAGAGGAGACAGGGGCCCTTACTCTCAAATCACCGGGACAAAAAAGGTGTAACGAACTTGAAAATGTCAAGCCCTCCTGCCATTAACCCAGTGCATCGATCCAGCAGGGAGAACAGAAAGACTACTTATGAGCTTGTGTGTGGGTGTGTGTGTGGGGGGGCATCCAAGCGATTAGAGAATCATTATCATGGTCAAGTTTGCAGGGGTCCCCGTTTGAAAGTGAACTGTTTGGTAAATTTTGTCTGTAAAGGTTTGTAAAGGTTTGTCGGCAAAGTTTTGCATTCTGTTATGGTTAAACCATAACCTAATGGAGCACAATTGTGTCCTTTAAATGCCCAGTAATGTATTACTTCTCCCTCCAACAGAGTTTATAAGTGACTGACTTATATGCATGCATAAATATTTTACAGAGCAATTACACTTAAATCAGTTGTCAGGGCTGTTAAATGCTTCTGTTTCACCATCATACATGATCTCGCTACAGTATATGCATCAAAAACAGTACTCATTATACTTTGGGGGGTGCTTATATTCAACACAGCTATTCTGGAGTTGGCGGCAGCAGTTTGACAGATTGAAAAAAAAAAAACTGGCTTCACATTTGAATGAGCCTTTTTAAACATGTGTCTACGTGTTTTGTCAGAAACAAGATAATGGTCTTCTGAGCAAAAACTCCAACTTTTGTTCTGTGTTTAGACGGACACAATAAGGCTCGCAGCTCTGCTGGCAGTAAGATGGTAAAGCTACAAAGAGAAGCAGCCCTTCTCACCCAGTTTCTCTTCAGTGAAAGAGGTGAGCCTGAGGCCGAGGGAATCCTCACATCACACAATCCCAACATTCCTCTGAACAATTTCCCAGCCATTAATCCAACAGCAAAACAAGACTCATTCATACATAATGCTACCATTTCCAATTATGAGCTGCCTCACTGTTGACAGCTTCTTCTCTCCTGCTTGCCTGTCTCTTGCTGCCTTGCCCTGATAGGATTGTTTTCTGCTTTTCACTGCACAATTGTAATTTATGGATCCGGCAGATTCGATATACCATATTGTTTTCAATTCAATAAAGCAGCGCACTGTAGATAAGTGTGAACATGGCTGGAATACCGGGCAGAGTAGGTTCAGAGAATACAGCTTTATCATTGGGCTGTTATGTGAAGCTGTACACACTGTAATCTGTTTTTACTGTGATAGAGATACAAAGTCTATCTAATCTAGTCTTGACTTGATACCAAAATTATGACTTTGATACAATACATACCCTAATTATCTAGATACCAATAACGATACCATGAAATGATACCATGGCAAAAAACACAGCAGATCAGAAAAGGTAATGGAGTAATATATTAAATGAGTACTGACAAAAATGTAGATCATGTATGTTGGTCATGATTACCATTGCTAGCACTGATGGAGTATAAATTGATCATTTAAGATCGTTAACACCACGTTTTTAGGAGCTTGAAAGTTATGGTGAAATTAACTCTACCAGACATAAGGTGCGCATAGAGAGAACTTTGCCATAGCAAAACAGCTAAAACCAGACTAAACGGTTGTCATGACGCTTAACTGTCTCGTCAAATGGATGGTGAAAGAGGTTGTCACAAAGTAAATCACTGACATAATAACAGTGATCTGTCACACTAACTAGACTGTCGCTCTTTGATTGCCATAAACATTTCTGGTCTGTGTGGGTTTAGCACATCTTATATAATTATTATTATCCATATTTCTGTAACACTTCTCCACCTGGGTCGCGAGGCGGCTGGAGTCTAAACCAGCCCATAATTATTATTATTATTACTATTACTACTACTATCTTAATATTAATTCTGGCCTACAAGACTCAAGCAACATTTTATTAAAGTAAATGTTTAAAACATTCATAATAGTAAAAGGGAGGGCCAAGCCCTCAAGTAGGCGTGGCTTACCTCTAAGGAAACATGTGGACAGACCTGAAGGAATTGTCGCTACTCGCTGTCAATGTCCCTGCACTCAGCCCAGCTTCCATCCTACTCTGCCGCTTGTATTAATTCAATATGAACTTGTATAAACAATCAATACATCCTGATGAAAAAGTCAACCTCAAGCCCCTCTTTTGCTTATTAGCTGCATATTGGAGTCTTGATAATTTGCAGGGCAAAGGTCAACCAAATTGAACTCTACAAAGCAAACAAGGTTGGATCAATTTATTACACTGGTAAGAAGAAAATTTTGTTCCAACAGCGACTTGAGAGGAGCCAGCAGGGGGACATCCAACCACATCTCAGTACACTCAGGTAATATATCAGCATACTCACTTTTATGACCATTTACTGTTAAAGCAGTTCCTTTTTTCAAGGTTCTCTGCCCTGCAGATATAACTGACCTGTTCGAATTGTTCCTCTGCCTAATTTTCATTTGGCCAAGGTTTTATGTAAATCTAGAAGTACCAGCGGAAATAAATGAATAAAAATGCTTGTCAAATCCAAAGAAGCCCAAATTGTACATGCAGTTTCCAAAAGAATTAATAGCCAGATGTTGACCACAGATAGCATTATATGGGGCTGTTCAGATTTTGGCAACAGAAATGGAATGCTTTCACAAGTAGAAGTAGGGGTGTGTGTGTGTGTGTGTGTGTGTGTGTGTGTGTGTGTGTGTGTGTGTGTGTGTGTGTTAATAAAGCCATCGTCACGCTGCTTTAAGTGTAGAGAAGGCAAATCAGCCTGAACACAGTGACCCACACACAATTACAGCAGAAGACCTCTGTTTGGAAATGCTTTCACACAATTGTCACACCTTCTTTGACAGATTTGGCCACTCCTGACCTTCATACAAGCAAAATCTGCTCACCCTAATTCATACTGGTCATTTGGACCCAGCATTACCACAGATTACTGCTGCCGTCACAATAATGAGCCCAATCCCAAATCTAATAGCATGAAAGGCTGGGCTGACGATGACCTTCATAGGTTGTTGCAGGAGCCTCACCTGCCCTCCTGGCAGAGGACGCCACCACCCAGACCTCCCAGAGATGAGAGGGGGTAACCAAGCGTTGCCTCCATCCATCATCACATTACACACGTTGGCCTAGTTTAATGTCCTTTTCAGACTTGACTGGAGACACGCTGGGCCACACAGAAACATGGGAAGCAGCTAATTAGTCTATGCCAACAGCAGAGGTTCACCAGTCATTTACCACTTCAAGGGTGAAATCCCTTCTAGAGTACTAATGAGGACAATCACAATAGCCTCATCCATTACAAAACAGCATCTCTGCAGTGAAGACTCAGGAAGTATAACTAACGTAGATACAAAGAAGGAAGGGGAGCACTTCAGTAAGTGTATAATACTAAAAGATTTCACCTTCCAGGACTGTTCTTTTGACCACAGGGCAAACAGCTGGTAATCGTGAGAAAGGTTACCATGCTGAGCAGGTGCTGTAATGTGATGGGCTCGGGGAAATTAGCAGAAGAAAGCACAGGGGAAACAGGACACGCACCAGCATATGTCTGGAGATTGAGCAGAGCCTTGGAGGGAGAAGCAAATAGAGAATTTTTCTCTCTATGCGTGTGAATTAGCTGAAAGATCATGCAGTTATACAGGGACTACTGTAGACAGCTGTTCATGTACAAAAACCTCGCATGTTGTCCTAAGAGGTGTACCTGCAGTCACAGCAGTACTTAAAGCAATTAACAAAAATGTTAAAACATCAAGAAGTGCCATGAGATGTTGAAATAAGATTACCACTATACAGTATCCAACATGTGCAATATAATAATGCACTTTAGTCAATGAGATATTGAAATATTGTAAGAATTTTAGCTTTTCAGTTGCTGCAGCCTGAAATTAAATACTCCTTATTTCACTTATAACTACGATTCCCATCTCAGGCTTAAACTCTACCACATCACAGACGTGTCAACTTAATCGTAATAGAGACGATGAAAGGGATGATGGAGACGAGGTAGAAACATGTCCAAAAAAGGGCACAGCTGAACAAATGCACCACTTTCACTTTCAGAGCAGAGCGCCTGCCAGGTCAGCCATACAACTCCTGGACCATAGCAGACAATGGAAATTACTCTGGTTGCTGCTCACTGGGGTGATCACCACCTGCGCTGACAGGAACTCTGTCAGAAACACAACCACTAAAGTCATTAGCATTTCATCACTGCATCAAGTTGACAACGCACACTTATTTTCAACGAACTCATGTTGTTTGATGGTGAGGCAGTCCATGATATTTTCACTTCTCTGCCATGAGATGCAAACAAAAGCACTAAAACATGACAATCACAGTTAAACATGAGACCAACGTGGCATCTAAGCTTTGAGCCACAGTTTTGAAATTATTGTTTGCACAGACAATACCATGTTTAACGCACCAACCAAGTTGTTTCAAGACAATTAGAACAGAGTTTTGTTTCAACTAGATAACAAAGCAAATTAAAACTCTCTTCTGTCATGGGTGTAGAGCAAACATCTGCTTTTCCTCGTACAGCTTTTTAACTAGACTGCTATTGTATTATTCACTTCAACACCAATTATCTTGCAGAATCTTGTGTTCCTCATTTCATGATCGAACGTTTAACTGCCGTATGTTCTGTGAGTTAGGCCTACACAATGTGAGGAAAATCTGCACTGTGCAATGACATTGTTCAATACTGCAAAGTCGATATGATTTGCTATAAATATTGGACCCATCAGCCATTGCACTAACTAACCTCGCAGTCGCCACCAAATTGACACCAATTAATCTGAAGATAGCTGACTGGGGCTTCATCTGATTGGCCAAACAGTGTGAATCCTTGTCCCATGTATCCAGGGTATGCTGTACATTTGACCTATCAAAATGAATGGTGTGCATAAATAAAACAAGTATTATTATTAGTTACATTTCAGGCAGTCTTTGTCAATGTGATCATCTCACATGAAAATACATGTTAGCGGTCAACACTAATATGAGTTCACCTCATTCACATTACCCTTTACCCTGATCCCCCCGCCTACAGACATACAAACAAATGAGAGCAAACAGCAGTGCTAAAAGGGATACACCGCTTTACTCACAAAACAAAGGACATAATGCTGTAGAAACACAGCCTCACTTCTGGAAAAACATCACCAATACAAATGACTCAAACACAAAGGGGTCACAGCTTGTGATAAACTCAAGATTTTACTGGGCACAGAAGTCCCCTAGAAGGGCAATCACATCAAGGGAAATGCAGTTGTTCTGTATCTAGACACTGGTTTATCTAGATAGATTGCCATTGAAGCAGAGCACCTGGCCTGCCTAACTAAGACTGGTTGTCTCCAACAAGATCTAAAACACATCACACTATCTAAAACTAATTTGTATATTGGATTTAATTTATAGTGTAGCACCTGGTGCCTGGAGGAACGCTGTCTCATTTCACTGTTCACTACTGTAAACAGCTGAAATGACAATAAAACCTCTTGATTCGACTTGACTTCAGACACTCAAGAAGTGCAGTGGACTGAACTACTCAGTTGTTTAGCTATGTGGGGTCGGATGTGGAAGGTTACACAACTTAGAGCTACGTTGTAATGTATAATTGTTGGGCCAAGACAAACCAACATGAAAATTGTTTCACTTAACTTTTTAAATAGCAATATTTTGTTTGTATTGTGGAGTATTATCTTGCTGATCTTATTTTAGTATGCTGACCAGCTGGGATTTACAAGTTTCTCCTTGTCCTTCTGGCTTGACACGACTTCAATGAATTAATTCTTTGTGCCTTTTTCTGTAAGACTCATTCATACAGTAAAGCTAGTCAGGTATAGTCTGCTCTTTTACTTTCTTCTGTACGCTAATGTGGAAAGTGGAAGCACGTAAAGACCAGTAAACGGAACATGACATGATATATGGACTGAATGTAATATCCAGTCGACAAATTAATAATTTTTGTAACCATATCTTTGACTGACTGAAATTCTATGATATCACTGTGCCTCACGTTACCTAGCAAGAGTGCATGAAACCCTGCAGGAAAACTCGGATCAATTTTCTCACTGGAGAAAACCCCCTAAATTGCACTTCATGGCCATTAAAATTGACTCAGTGTACAGATAGTGATCCAATATCAATGAGAAGATGGAACAGTACAGCCATGCTGACCAAAGATTGAGAAACCACTCCAGCAGAGGTACCAGACATGATGTGATAAGATTTGAAAACAGACAAATTGTCATCATAGACCTCTTGTGACAGTAAACCAGCTTAAGCTCAGAAATGCCATCAGTTATTTTCCATACATGGGAAGGTCACACACCTGTCAATCATCAGACTCCTCAGTGAAGACTAGAATCATTAATTGGCCACATGAATGACAGCTCAAGTGACAGTTCATTCATCATTTCATGTCAAAATGTTTGATCCTTCATACAATTATTTATTTCACATGTACATTATGGGATCCTGAAAGGTGTAAAAAAAAACAAAACAGTTTATCCACAAAAGACAGGATTATATTAGTGAAACTGACTGTGTGGACAGGTTTACCAATCATTCAACCTTCTTGTCACCTTTTCAACAGACCACAAGAGGAGCTGACAGTCACTTATCGCACTAATTCGGATAACTTCAGCACTGAGCCCAAGAAGGCATGGGGGTAAATTAGTTTACTCCTACACTGATTGGATTAAAAGCCAAGAGTGGGCTTTGACCCCCTGGTCCCAAAGACCACGGCCATCAACTGCTCAGCTTTAATGAACATGTCGGCTGAAAGTGGGAATAAATAATTGAAAAAAAACGGGATTTGATTTCTCACCATGAAACCCTATATTTTAGGTACATATGGAAATATTAAATTAATGTGCTCATACAATATAAAAACGCCTCTACTTCTCATTCATAACAATTTAACAAAGACTATTTACTTGCAGCGACTCAACTCCCCTGCCGCACTTCAAGACGGCACAATTTATATGACAGCTAACTCAATAGTAATCAAGTGCAGGTTAAATGTGAGCCTTGGAATTGACCCATCACGTCTGCAGCATGTTTCAGAGGCAGCAGTCTAAGGCGTGAACCCTCTCGCTGTTTGAAGCTGAGCTCCCGGTGGCACTTTTGCATCTTTTGAGGAACATGTCCCACTTAGAGACACTACATGCTTAATGGCAACTCATAAGTATGTGTCCCACTGCAGCTTTATAGACGTAAGTCCAGAAAAATTGGTCCCACACTGCAGTGAAAAAAATGAATACAGACGCTTGGCTGTCAAATTGTGACAGGCCCGAGTTAGGAGCTGCAGCAGCCTCGCATCAGTGGACGAAGACACAATATGACAGGCAAACAACACTACAACCTGAGTAAACTGAAATAAAATGAAAACGTATTAGGGTCAGCTCTGCTGAAATACAGACTCGGTTAAATCACTTAAGGTTTAAATAGACCTACTTATTTTAGAAGAGGGGAGAACATTACCTCTCCATGGGGGTAAATGTGCTCTATTGTAATAGTTCACAGTGGGCGACAGCACCAAGGGCTGGTGCGGAGATGTGGACCAAGTGAGTCTACTCTGACAGCCACTTAACCTCCAGGCCGATCTGTTTCACAGGAAGGAGAGCCTCATTTAATTTCACAAGGCCTGTGGCAACTGGCTGGTGTTTGTATAAGAGAGAAGTAAGAAAGGGAAAGAATGAGGAAAACAAATAGATTGTAAGAAAAGGACAGAAAGAGAACAAGTCTTGTGGTTAAACAAAAGACAATAAATACCAAAGTATTCCTTGCTGTTCTCTCTCAGGCTGCAACTACTTCCTATTCAAGTCCATCCTGTGCCTCACCTCCCTCCACAGGCAGTTTCAGCCAAGGCAGAGGGTCACACAGGCAGGAACAAGGTGTGCAACTACTGCACTGTAGTGACCGTTCTGTAAACACAATTAGATTCCTGTTCACGTGAGCATTTTTGCACCTGTATGTATTGCTACAGTGGCCGTGTAAAAAGACCCGCATCAGCTTGCAGGAAAACCCAGGATCTCCCAGCTGAATGGGGAAACACCCGCAGGGAGGGGAGAAACAGCAGGCTGGAGAGTCTGACATCATCCAAGTGTGGACTTCCATGTTTCTCTTAAGTCTCGTGTGTGTGTGTGTGTGTGTGTGTATGAATAAGCAGTGAGAGTATCTCTCTCACATACACGAGCAGAGATGTAGTTTTCCTCTCTAGCTCTGACCAGGCATTCATTATTCTGAGTTTCAGCTGCTGCACCACCACACAGACGCTGCAGTTTGCACGCCGTATAGAAGCAGAAAGACGGGGGGGGGGAACATCGGTCATGGACCGTCCACCAAGCCTTCAGCCAGCAGGCTTCAGTCTGATAAAAAATACTTACACCAAACATCCTTATTGCAATAGCAATTCAAAAAGACACCCATCCCCGGCCGTCGTTAATGAAACCAATCCCAACAGCTACTGCAGAAATGAACCAACACCTTCAACGGGATCGTATTCAAATTCACACACAGCAATCAGGACAGCGCTCGCTGTGAGGAAAATACACCCGCAAAGTTGACGGACGCGGGACAAAGCGTAAGATATGAGGTATCTCGTGAAAGCAGGGCAGAGTGTCTGAAGGCTAGTTACAGTAAACGGTGGGGCAGCGCCAGTGGGGTGTTGATGGGCTTCAGCGCTCCAAAAAAAACCTGCATTGCCTCTGTCAAAGCTCCACGTCCCACTGTGTGTTAAAATACCCACACCACACCGGGCTGGGGTACATATCATGACTCATCTTGTGCCTCGCCTTTCCCTAAGGCGCAATTTGAAGAAACGATGTGAACGGAAAATCTTGAAGCTAGTTAGCTTTACTTCCTTAGCCAGCGCCGCTGCCACTGCTGCTTTTCTCTCTCCGGTCCAGCCTGCCTGTCCGGTCCTACACCTCTCTACCCCGTGCGCACAGATGTCCTGGGACTTACCGGTCTTATATGCTGATGATGTCGCTGTGAAGAGACAACAAGTGCGGGGAGGCTGCCGGCCACCGCTCCGCTGCTCCGGGACAACAGGAGTACTGATCTGCACACTTTCGCAGCCATCTCTGTAGTGAAACCTCGCCGGGAAGGAGACTGCTGCGGGCGGACCGAGACGCACCGAAGGGAAGAGGGAGGGTGGTGGGCGGGTTGCAGGGCTGGACTACGGCTTCATACACATGCCCAGTGTTGCACCAGTAGGCAAAAGATAAAACACTTTTTTGTGCTGGCTGATTCAGAAAATGCAGACTGCATGCCGTTTGTCGGAACAAGCACAACATGCATCACTCAGGTACTCTGCTGAAGGTCACGGAGGCATCGTTATCGTATAATAAATCCACCGTGTGTGACGTTAAACATATTATTGTGACAGGACAGTGGCGTGTTTGAAAGGGAACCAGCTGTTCAGTTTCATCTCAAACACAGATTACAGTCTCTATTAACATTATCTCAATAGAGGAATAAACAAAGATAAAGATAAACAGATTGCGTTGAGCCTCACAAGTGTGTGGTGTGTTACACTGACAGAGGAAGAGGATTTCAACAAAACAGGCCTTTTCCTTCACTGTCACTCCCAGTAGTAAGAGAAATTTAAAAGGTTAAAACACACCATAAGCTCAGTATAGAGTTTGTTTTTTCTAATGACTTTTTCTAGTCTTGGAGTATTATAGTGATTTCTAACAAAAAGCATGAAGGCTGAAATTCAACTGCAAAGTTGTAAAGCTTCCTGATGTCTTTTTTGTTTGTTTCTGTCTTTAGATAATAATTAAAAGAAATTATATAGTACAGTATAGGAGATGATGCCCATACCTTTCTGTCTTTATCCACCCACTTGTCAACCCTGAACAAAACATGGCACTGAAAGGGCTGCCTTACACCTCAAAGGTTTCCAGCCATCTTTAAAGAGACAGACACAATATAACTTGTCTCAGTATCACTGGGTTAGACTCCATCTTTGCTGGCTTGCTGTCACTGGCCAAACCATTCCCCTATAACTGTGTCTAATATTAGACTAACCTTCAGTCACTCTTGTGACACTATACCAAAAGAGTGACCTACAGGATCAAATCTAATTGATCTGATCTTGAGCAGCGACTAAACAGCTCAGGATACTTTCTGATGTACAAGAATTGGAATGCATTTTAGGGCTTCTGTGCCCAAATGGCAGAACATAAGAGCAAGCAGTCAAGTTTAAGGCTCTTTCACTCAATCACTATAAACGTGTCTAATAGGAGTGGTAATGGGTCTGTTTGGCCAATGAATGTCAGGGAGACTCCCCTCAGCGGAATGTAACATGTTCTTAATCTTTGACAAGGACTGTCATATACTGCCTGCCACACCTGTATGGGTCAAAAGAGAAAGCAGATAACATTCACTAACTCTTGAATTGTTATGCGGGAGCAAACACATTTTTGTAACTACCACTACAGTGACTCATTCAAATCACAGGTCAAACTTTAGAGAATAAGGAATAGATAAATACGAACTAAGACAAAAACAAATAGAGATTTTTATTGAGAATGTTTTTGATTGTGCTTGTCTCTGTTTGTTTGTGAAATACTGTAGTAATATGCCATCTCTCCAGAAGTCATCCCAGCCCTTTCTGTACTTCTTCAGGTGCAGTGCATCAGGCTGTGTGGGCGATGTAATTTAAATGCAAATTCTCAGCCGTGGACAAGGACCTGCTCAAGGCCTCAAGACAGCATCGATTCACAAAGCGAATCTCTGTGTGATGCCAAATACTACCAAGCAGTGATTTATATAAACCTTTACAGTACTGTTTTAACTGGGCCATGACTGTATGCATTAACACATAGTGTGTCAGCAGTATAAACCAAAGAAGCTGTATTAAACTTAAAAATGCCTGCAGGTAAGTCATTTATTTATTTACAAAGAATATACAGTAGATAGTAGAATTAAGGTATGTGAGATTTTGTGTAGTTTTGTTTGTACTGCATAGTGTTAATAATGTTAAATCAGTGTAATCAGCTTTTAAAAAGAAGCTATACAAGGGCTAATTGCCAACACTTGTGTACTTGTATCAGACCTCAGTATCTGAGTTTGTTGGACTCTAATGTGAGTTAATGATTATGGTAATTAGGTTCATCTTATCTACTCAATATCTAATCGTAGTACTTTTAACGGGCATATTTAACAGAAATTCAGGAAAAACATAAACACTTCAACATAAACATTAACTGCATGACTTGTTGTATGAAATGTAAAATATGAAAGCTATTCACTAATTTCCCACCATAATTATAGATAGTGATGTATATATATATATATATATATATATATTTACACAAGACAACAATACCAAGTACTGGGGCCTCCACTACTCTTAAATGCTGTTGAGGCAGTAAAAATATGTCTTGAAGAGTTACCCTGAACTTCAGAATACAGAGTAAGAAGCTCTGCTGATACAAATCCTTTTTCATAGTTGTCCACCTGTTTAAACAAACAAACTAAAAAAAAAAAACACTACTTAAAACTGCTATTAAAAACTCCCTGTACCCATATCTCAAGGTCAGACATGGATGAATTGAGCACAGTACACAAAGGAGTGCGCATAGATGTGTGCATGTGCGTGCATGTTTATGCATGACTGAAATGTCTCAAGGTAGCACAAAAGAGCCACTCCCATTGTTCTACTGAAAAGGTAATGCCCAGAGTAAATGTGGGTGTGTAACTTCCATTTCATCACACCACTAGTCAAGTAGTACATGATATAAACGCAGACCTAATTAGGCAGAGTGTGCTGTCTGTCCTTCCTTGCTTACTCTTACACACTTGACGGCTCACAGACACCACACAGCAATATGAATCCTGAAACTGGAGCCCGCATTTATATGCAAGTCTTCACCCGAGCCATCTTTCACCATTATACAGAGGTACATTTTGTGGATCAAGTTTCACCATACTTGTCATTCTGCAAAGCAGTTCAGCTGGGACATGAGTGCACAGAGACTGCATTGGTCTCTGTAAAGTTAGCACCCCATTATGGATTTACACGTCTGTTCTTAATGTAGTGCTAAAAAGAGAGTCTCCCTCTTAAACTAAACACAAGTCACAGCAGTAGCAACACTGTTGTTATGTACTAAAAACAGTTGAGCTGTGGAGGCTCTCCTGCAGGCCTGTCTTATCTGCTGCTCCACCTTTGCTCTGCTACAATAGCAGGATGGATGACATCTGACACAATACCATTGTATGGATTTTTGTTCCATTACAGCACAAAAGCTACAGGGGTAAACAGTTAGCCTAACCAGTTATACTTAATCTTCAAATAGAAGTGTGACTACAATGTGAAGCGCTAGAGTCAGAGAGTGGAAACTTGAGTAACAGGAAGACTTTAGGTTTACCCAACGGTTCATTGATTGTTAAGGTCTAACTTCTAACAGGCCTGAACCCTACACCACAATGAGGCAACCCTGGACATAGTGACAGATCATGGTTTTATATACACGAATGTGCCATGTGCATATTGTGTCTCCAAACTGGTTGGTCTTTTGGACAATTTAAAGAACTGATTTGCATGTTTACGAGAATTATTAAAGACTGACAGTGTTTGTGGCCAAGATGAATAGCTATGAATTAGAGAACTATGCATTACCACTGTGGACACCTGTGTTGAGATTATTACCGCCGTGAAGCTATTCAAATTCAATATGAAATTTCAATAGTTGACAATTACATATTGTTCATATTAATGAACCCTGCACTGGAGGGCGGCAGGCAGAGTTAAGTAGCCTGCCTTAATAAAAGGGAACTAGAGAGAGACAGAGAGAGAGAGGGAGAGAGAGAGAGGAAAGGGAGGTATTGAAAAAAGATGGTGGGAAAACACAAAGAAACTAATAGAGATAAACATCTGTAAGATAAGTATTAGAGACATTAATTACAATATCTCTATTCTGATATTACACTGCTGTTCTGTCAAAGTAATGATAACCTCAATTTCACAGAAACATTATTGAAAACAGTAACTCCTGTGTCTTGGCTGTATAAAGCAAGTATAAAATAGCAAACAAGCTCAACTGCAGATGCATCCCTGAGTTTTTCTGGCCACAGGTCCATTTCTTTTTATAACGGTTCTATTGATTAAGTGATGTATATTGACAGAATGCTCAGATTCTGGCCAGATTGTCAGGACAGTGGTCCATTTGTAAATGCATCATATTCTCCTGACTCACTGTGAATCCTCAAAGGAGAAATATTTGGCTCAATTTTCACAAATTCATAGCTTATGAATCAATATAAAGCTACTGAATCTCCTGGCGTTCTGCATCACACCCAACAAATGTCACAAGATTTTGATGATCTGATACAGGACAGTCAGGAATGGTCTGTGTATTTAGACTCTATAGCTTAACAGATATTGGGTGACATTGAAAGTAAGTGTGTTGCTTCACATGGGCCTCTGAGAATTTGTAAAATGTTTCTTGTCAGTGACACTGATTGAGAAACCAATGAGGCCAGACATCTTTCAGAGAGCAGAGCAATTTTGTTGATCTGCTTTTGATTTTAGGAATATGGGTAGGGAGATGAAGTAATATAAGTGACATAAGGAACATGCATCTACAGATTACGTTGATGTCAAAAGATGGAGACAGTGTTATGTCGGGGAATTTCTAAAGAACCCAAGTGGGGTTTGGATTCAATGAACAGTCTCTGCTGAGTTCTATCTTTTTTCTTGTAATAACCTCATTAACACTAGTGTACAGCCACATAAAGCAGACATTTGATCGCCACTTTCAATGGATGTGACCAGTTTCTGCAATCTGCACTCTTCTATGACACATCTCGACTTTACCTGGCAGCTCCACAGCTTTTCATTTTACATGATGCATTCAGTCGAGGAAATAAGTATTCAAGGCAACAATTATAACTAGCACACCTTGAGGAGGCAAGATATTTAGTTTTGACACATTTTTATGCTGGAACTCTGTCAAGACATGCATGACTGGTGGCAGAGACTCCCTATCTCCCAAAATGATTCAGTTATTTTACTGAAATGAATGTTTAAAAAAAAATCATAAACAGGTATAATAAATACCTCAAGGAAATTCAATTGAATGCAACTGGACTTAGTTATTTGTCTTTGAAGACGCTCGCTTGACTAGTCTTGACTAGTCAAGCGAGTCAAGCGATGAATGAGAATATTCACAGGCTTAGGCATGGTAAAGCAAAGGATCTATAAAACCTGCATACAGCAGTTTATTAATTCAACCCATAATAAGATGCAACATTCCAGATGTGAACCTCTGATAAACCATCAGTTCCTAATCATATTTAACCTATTTAAAATAGGATAATAGTAGTAGAGCCAATTATCTAGTGGTCAATATTTTGGCTGCTATATTGGACTGATTTAGATAAATGTGTGTTTGGAAAACAGTGGTCATGTTTTTCATCATTGAAAAGTTATTTTCCTCAAACTGGTGCCTGCTTTTTCTTTAAAAGCTGACCATTTTAAGATGTTAAATACAGCCTGTTCGACCCTCATTTATGTTGTCTGCCTGTGCTGAATGAGAGCATATCACGTATCTAAGTTATATTAGGATATATGGCGTGATGGACATTTGATTTTATGCTACTATACTATGTACTCGCATGCCCAGCAGTGGCAGGACGGAGCCCGTCTGAACTGCATGGGGCGGAGTGCTAAGACGTCGCCCCACCCCGCCTTCTGCACGGTTGTTGGTGAATACGGAACTGCGGATTGCGCTGCGCTCCAGCTCTGCAGATACAGGAGGCTAACACGTACTCCGAAAAGCCGAAGACATTATCAATTTGGACCGACTGGCGCGTGGTCATTAATGTGAGTAGTCACGTAGCTTCTGAAAACAGCTCTCTAACGAAACACTATGTAGCCGCTGAGATGCCAGCATCCTGAGCTAATAGCCGACGTTAGCCAAACGTTCATTTGTCAGCTAGCTAGCTTAAGCTTGCCTTCAAAACAATTATCTGACCGCTGGACTGAATAGCCTAGCTTGTCAAAGTGACAGTATCAGTATCAGAAAAGTAAAACAAAATTAGGCCTGGCGCTGACAATATGTTTTACTGGATGCACACAGCTAACCGCTATATTGCTGTGGGTTGTGGGTTGGGTTGCAACGAGTTTCGCGTTAGGCTAAAAACAAAACATTGGGGTCCCCCCTGCTGCATCATGGGAACAACTTTGGGTTCGACTTTCCGCTCAGAAAGGACAAATATAACACTGGAATTCCCACATATGTTATATTTTTTACCTTAGCTTAACGTTAGTTTTTGATGCCATTGTGTCGAGTCAAATGTTGATGCCAGTGTTGATGAGACCGTCATTATATCAACCACACCCCACGTGAAAATGTGATGCTTTGTGTCCTGAGTTTCCTTACGTTATGTTGTTAGTTATGTTGGTGACACCTGGGAGAGTAAAACGTGAGGTCATTCTCACACAAGTCAGTGCTGTGCCGGCTTCCGCTTCAAGTCATGTGGACCCTTGGATGATAAACTGAGCTACTAGATCCGTTAACAGCTTAAACTTCTTTTTTGACCAGTTTGTAGGTATACACACACTTGTTTCTTAGAAAGTTGATAATCCAGTTGCGTAGTATGAAATGGTTTATTGTCTTGAGAGACTGTTGTCTGTCTGTCCACTTTAGTTTGAATTATTCAAGTAACAAACCTTCAGTAAATAATCCCTAAAGTAGGTGAACTTCACTGAATTTAAAAAAAAAGTTTTGTTAACTTTAAGCCATTTATTACCTTTTAAGGAACTTGTCATAACTCATGAACAAGTTACAGACCTGTCTAAGCATTAATGCAATATCTGAAAGTGTCCAAATGAGACACTGAGGGTAAAAGGTTGTCATGCAAACTTTGTCTGTGCCCCTGCTCTTAACAATAATCCCCTCTCTGTGTTTAGACCCATCACTTAGAAGCAGAAAACATCCCCATGCAACAGAGCAACTAGAAAGTTTAGCATCGCAAAACTGCCAAGTTTACTATTGTTTGACAGGAATTCATCACTAGTTTCAACTGAGGGCATAAAACATATTTTTTTAGTGCCACACGCAGCTAAGGTGACACTGCCCAGTGCAAATACATAGTCGTGTTCACACTTATGTTTCTCTTGTGAGAAGCTCAGTGTGTCCCTGTCAGGTGGCAGAGCATGTTGATGAGCCAGAGTGGTATTGATTTACCAGGTCCCAGGTCAGCACATGTTCCAGTGGACCTTGACATCGGACTGAAAGGGCAAAATGTGAATCTCATTTGTGTCATGGAATATGCCTGATGTCTGGACTGATGTCTTTAAATACTTGGCTCCATAAGCTAAACAAGGTTCATGTTTTATTCTATTAGTTAGGCAGCACTGCATTTAAAAAAAATGGTCCTAATTGGCAGGGGTTTGAGGTGTGCGTTAACATATGCTTTTGGGGTTCTGCGATCTTACCAATTTTAGATATCCATTTAACATTTATATTGATAATCATGAATTAAAAAATCTGATCAAGGAACCCTGACAACAACTGCAAGTCTGCATCATACACACATGCACACATTCACATTGCCTGTGTCCTCTTCCTGAGCAAAAGGTTCTGACAGGTTAATGACAAAATAAAATAAATATAAAAATCTATTTTCGTAAAAGCTCCAAGCACAATTTTTAGAACATGACTGCTCTCACTTTGACAATGATTAATTGCAACTCAGGTGACATATCTCAAAGGCCCAGGAAGGCATTCATTACACTAACCTTAATGGTTTGGCCTAAGCTGGCAGCTCAGAGTCAAACAAATAAAAAAATAATTCTGCATTTTCTGTTTTTCTCTCAGACTTTTGTCGATTTAGTCTTGTGTGTGTGTGTCATGCTTATGTTGGGGCAGAGATTTTCCGTAAAACCCGTAAATACCTTTCAGGCAGGTTTGATAAAGACTTCAAAAAATTCTCTCAGGTCAAGATTTTAGAAATTATTCAGCAGTTATGTCCTCAATTATTTTGTTGGTTATAAATATGACTAGTTGTTAATGTAATTTGGTACTTACATTACATTTATTTCAGCAGATGCTTTCGCCCAAACTTGCATGAAGTGCATTCATGTAGGAAGAAGAGCCATTATCCATTTTAAGCAATAACTAAAATCATTTGCAGTACTGCAGCACAAGTGTGTAAAGATTTTTGTTGTACCATTGGCGGACAGTGAGGTCATTCTGTTGCACCGAATAGGTTTTGCTGGTGTCCGTAATATGTGTGGCTGCGGTATCGTGCGCATGTGTGCCTGCTGCACCCCTTGGTCCCCACTGCCATGGGCTGCTGAAAATTTCAATTAGCATATGCCATGTCTTCTTTGATCTCTCTGCAGAATCAGTTTGATAATTGGTGTCTGAATTGTTAATAGCATATTGACAAGAGGCAGCTTAGGAACTCTGTGAGTTGAACACCACTGTCCTGTATTATGTGCACACAAGAGGGGTACAGATACACACCAGTAGCCCCTTCTTTAATTGTTAATCATCTTTCCGTGACACTGATGAATAAAGCAACAGCCTGGTCCAAAATTAAGTTCTGGAGCTTAGCTGCAATAATGGCAATTAGTTTTTTTACTTGCTTTCTGTTGTTTATCAATTTAGGTGGTTGAGGATTCCAGGATATTTATGCATTGACTATTGAAGGTAGAGTTTTGCCTGCAGTGCAGTATGAAGACATATCCCATGAGTGCACTGCTATTCTAAGCTTTTCCCTTTGAGATGAGTGTTAATTAGTTTTTTTGGTCAAATTCTCCAAATCCTTACCTAAGATTTCCATGGCTTATGACTGGAGAAGTGATGTGCCTTGCACAGTGCTGACGGTGGTGTGCCGCTTCTATTTGGTGTTCGGGTGATATGCGTGTTGGGTAGTTTGTCTTATTTGTCAGTATTTGCAAGAACAGAGGTAGATCGATGCCATCTATTTTTTTCTTTTTCTTGTCATCGCATAATGGACAAAATGCCCAGAATAGTATTGTGGAGTACCTTCTAGTTTTTGTACAGCACAGCCCTGCGAGGGCCTTGTTAAGAGTATCAGCTCTTTTTGTTCACATTTTTATTCTTTTCCCTCTGCAGGATGTTGCGCTTGCGGGCGTTGTCTGCACTTTCAGTGGGGTTAGCACAGCTGTCCAGGCGCCACCACACTGGCGCAGTGCGGGGGTCAGGCCGGAGGAGGCTGATGCTGGCAGCCCTGGCTGGAGTGACTGGTGTTTCTGCGAGTGCTGGACTTCTCTGGAAACGGTAGGACTGGTTCCATTATCCTATCTGTGATACTTCAACTGAATTTAGTTTAAAAATGCTTAATTTGTCCCTAAGGGGCAACATACAAAGGATCACAAAATATGTTTAAAGGTTTTAAAGAGCACCTTGCTTTTGATTGTTCCTGGCTTGCCATAAAGCTTTTCACACTAACTAGTTCACCAAACAACAACGTCAAGTGAAAGCTCACGGACCACAATCCACATCGAGTAGACTAGGATCACTTGTGGTACAGTATTCGACAGCAGTTTGAGCTCATGCCAAATTCAATTCCCCAGTTTTGCAACTGTTGGGGAAACTACTGAATGAATTTGCTTACCTGCTTTCCTCTTGACATTCTTAGACACCGCCCCAAGGGTGTCACAATGTTTTCATAGCTATCTATTACTAAGGAGGCTGGTGTTTAGTTAAGGCGAAGCAGTGGAAAAGGTGTTGACGTGAGAGCTCTGTGGGGACAGAATGAGTGTGCTGCAGCAGGCAGAGTGATGGATGGTGCCTCAGGGCATTTGAGACTGATGGGACTAGACTGTTCCAGGCCTTCAACCCGGGCTTCATTCTCCTTGTGTCTCATTAAACTGAATTATTCAGCCTCCCTCAGACAGACTCAGCTATTTATTATTATTATTCCAATTTTCAATTTAGTCAGAAAAATGGTCAAGTGGGAGTGTGCTGTGGTAAACCTGCTTCACTTTGCACAGTGCAGCAGATCTTCTCTCTCATTCCCTCTCATAGCTACAGCACACACTTAGCTCCAAAACATCGTCAGCTGCATACTCTCCCCGATTCAGCTTGGTACCAGAGGAAGATACAGATATACCCCAAATATTGCAATACCACACCTTCTTGATAGGTGACAGAAAAATGTTCCTTAGGTTTTAATCATTTTTTTGTTTTGTTTTGTTTTTTAACTAGAGCATATGCAGATGCAGGGCCTTCCGTTCAACACTCTGAACAACCAGACAGAGAGGGAGTGGATTTCGTGAAGGATACAGATTCTGAGACGGGCTCCGAGAAATCGGTGGAGGCCAGCAGTGGAGATGAAGAATCAAAAGATGAAGGTGGTGAAGGGAAAAAGAAGAAGGCACGCTCTGGATTCCGTGACCGCAAGGTAATCAATAAACAATAAACATTCAGTTCTTCGGTCAGTCCAGTCTTTAATCACCTCTAGAATGGTATTTTGAAAGCATTCCCAATCAATGTCCAATATGCAAACGCTAGTATATTTTGACAGAATATTTTACGGAGACACGCAAAGGAAATGAGCATGCAGTGTCGCTATCATAAACAACAGAAATGTGCCACTCGTAAATTTATTGCTGTTAATTAGGCAACAAATGACGAAGGAGAAGCAAACAAAGGGTGGTTAATACCATGCCAAATAAACACAGTTTGTTGCTCTACATATTATCGCTGGAGAATCAGGGAGATTGTGGTCAGGAGTACTAGCAACTGTCATTGAACATTTATTTTGAGTTTTTGGTTCTTTCATGTATGTTCCCTCTTACTTTTGTAAGGACTTTCTGAATCACATCATTTCACAGGCAAAATTACGCAGAGGGATGGGATTTTCACCGATATGTTTTCAAAATTCACTGCTTTCCCCTTCTGATTTAACTGTTCTTATCTCAGTTGTTACGCTGCAAGCTTTGAAAATCCGAGGAAAATAAAACACTTGGTGTGACTTGAATTTCATCACCCTGGTTGTGTATTTGCGATGTTTTTGTAATGGAAAGAGAGAGCATAAATGGCTGAAAGCACTAAAGAACAGGCTTGACTCTTTATCAGTGTGGATGATGCTCAGATCAGTAGCCTGTAAATCTGAGGAGATGAAAGCTAAAGAGAGACGACAGCATACCCAGGGCTTTCCATCAGTCAGACTCCCCAGTATTTCTACACGACTGTCCTATAACCTCTCATCCATGCACTGATGGTTGCCTCTACTCTGGGACACGCTCCTGGTGATTTCCCTAAAGACCGATAAGGTCTGCTAAAGTGGAGGAACCAACACGAAAGCACATAATCATAGCTACAGACTTGAGGAGAATTTAGCTTGATTAGAGTCTGTGTATGTCTCTCACTCTTTCTGTTATAAAATTGAAGTGGATAATAGCCTCAAAAAGTTGAAGCTTTTGCTGCAGGGAGTTTGTGTAGTATAAACAATCATTCACCATCACATAAAATAACTGCCTGTGTGAATTACAGCTGAGCACAGCTTCCAAACACTGCTCTGTCAAGTTTTGTTAGAAACTTCCTCCTGAAAGGCAGATGGCGGAGACAAGGCAAACATTCACATGGCTAATGTGTGTACCAGAGCTGAATGAAATGAGGCTCTTTGTATTTTCCATAATGGTGGACTACGATATGTCGGCAGTGCCATGCTGTTATCCTCATGTGTGGTTTTCACAGCTTTGTGTGGCTGTGATAGTTCTGCACTCTCCCTTCATGCTAACCTGTCAGTCAGACTGATCCTGAAAAACACTATTTCCTGTTTTGATTATGTGGTAGTTGTGGCAGTCAGGAGGTTAATATACTTCCTCATCAGGACTGACAACTTGTTTTCCCTGCCACCACTTGCTTCTTTATTCTAGTCAGTTCTTGTCAAACCTTCACCCTCTTCAGTCTTAATTCTCGCTCACACATGACCGGAATATTGCTTGGTCTTTGATTTGCTTGATGTTTGCATAGATTAGACTGTTGCTCAAACTGTGTCATTAATTTGTATTTCCTGTCTGATTGACAGGTGATGGAGTATGAGAACAGGATAAGAGCCTACTCCACTCCGGACAAGATTTTTCGTTACTTTGCCACGCTGAAGGTCATAGGCGAGCATGGAGATGCTGAGGTCTATATGACGCCCCAGGACTTCATACGCTCAATCACACCCAACGAGAAACAACCTGAGAGTGAGTTTCCTCCCTTACTATCCATCACTTTTGCTCCATCAGGGACATCCACCGGCATACTCCAGTTGTTATCTGTGATTTTTGCTTCCTTTTTCTTTATTCCTGAAGTCTAGTTGTATAGATTCAAGTAAATGTTTAGGCTGATTCAGCTCCTCATCCGAGATTTTGACCCTGAATACACCTGGGCGATCCTGCGTGTGTCTTGGTGCATACATGCAAGTAGGTTATGGTCTTGGTGAGATGTTTCAAGTCAGGGTTAGGGTGCTAGGATGCTGAGATCATATTACTTAAAGGCTAAAGAAACCCAAAACTGACCCCTCCCACCCAGCTACAGGAACACTTAACATGGACTAGACAGTTCAGGACTAATGACAGTTCATGGTATTACTATCCCACTGACCATGTTCACAAGTATGAAGCTGGGGGGGCGGGGGGGTGACAGGGCTGTCGAGTCATGCTGAGTTGAGTGAATCGCAGCCCAGCAGTTGGTGTATCAATTAACGGGTTCAAACCGGAGCAGATCCCAGACTTCACACATGGAGTCACTGAGAGATATTTAATCTTCAGCCATGGGAGGGTTGGGAAGGCAAGGAGCTTAACTTGTCATAGATAAATCCATTCTCCACACTACACCATGAAAAAATTGTTTTATTTTTATGTCTTATTTATTCATCCATTTGTGTTATTTTTGTTTAATGAGTAGCATAAAAAGGACTAAAATGAGCATTTGGTTACTCAATCCTGTGTTGTAAAATGATGAGTAAATGAACCTCGTGCTTTGTTTTAGCCCTGCTCTTCATCTGTCATTATGTGGTTATTCAACACTGAAATTTACTGAGATTTGTGTGACATGTTATTGTAAGGGAGTGTATTTACCGCCATCACACACTCTCAATTGAATGCTCAGAGTGTGAGGACTATTAGATCCTGTGCATTCATCCACAGTAGAGGAGGCCAGTCTGCAGTTAGTACTTAATAAGGACTTGGCTGGCCCTGTCACGTCTGCGCTGGATTTCCCGCTCACCTCAGCACTTCCATCTGTTAACCATGCGCAAGACTTGGCCTAGCTTGGCCCCTGTTGGTCTTCCATTCTTAGACCCAATGCCTCTTGATGATTCCCCAGCTCTTCCTTTCTTTATCCTGTCCCTTTCAAACTGGAATTAAAAGAATGATAAGCTGAGCTCTGTTGGATAAGAGAAGGTTCAGCAAAGCAGATGGAAAAGTCAGAGAGAAACTGCAGTTTACTTTATAGGCAGCCATTTCAGTCTTTTCTTAAACACCCAAAGCCAAATGAAGTCAAACAACAGACTCCCTGGTCAAGTCTGCTTTTGTTTACAATGCTCAGCAGATGTTCTGGCCCACTGATGATAAAAAAAACCGATGGATGTGATTAAAAAACAATTATCACGTAGTTTTATTTTCTTTTATTTCTGTCTGTTTGGACAAGGTGTGAATATGCATGTGTTTAGATACATACAGCTGGAAGGACATGGAAGGCTGTGTTTTTCAGGTGCATTTAAAAACAGCCTTTGAAATTGGACAGATCTGGAAACATGGGCTTAAACTCAGTGATCCACCCCCTGAATTTGGAACATCTACTGATGTGGGAAGGATGTGTTAGTCCTATTGCAGAGGTCTTATGCCATTAGGTGATCTTAATGTTGATGAAGCCAACTTTAAACAAAATTATGATGTTCTCTTAATTAGTCTTCGCTTTAACAAGATTGCACTATAACCATTGCCCTCAAAGTTAATCTGATCTGTTCCAGCAGGTCAGTGTGCTGTTAGGCTCTCGGTGTGAAGTTGAGAGCCTCTGCTTTTTTTTTTGTTTTCTCTCAAACATCACATACTTCATTTAACAGATGAGAAACGCTGCCTCACAAAAGAGTTTAGAAAGTAATCACCTCAACAAGGTGTGTGTACATCAGTTTTGAGATGGGATTGTCTTTTTTTTATGCAAAAATTCATAACTCATGCTTGGAGTATATTCGATTAAGTCCAGAGAAAAGTGGAGGAATATTGCATTTCGCAGAAAGAAATGACAGAAGTAAATCTCTGGTAACACTGACAGCACAAAGGACCAGAGCACAGTGAAGTCTACTCATTTTCCACTGATCCATATATCATTGCAGTTATTATTCACTGAGTGATATTGGCACTGACTTCCAATAAACCCAAACACACAACTTTGAGATACATAAAATCTATGATATAATTACAAATATAAATATAAACACTTACTCTCAACCTTGGTGTGTGCGTTTGAGTGGGATCTATAAAATAAACCGGGTTTGAGCATACGCTCTCGACTGGTGATCAGAAAAGTCGAAGCTGAATGCTGATGATTATTTATTTTAAAGAATTTGCAAAATGGAAATGGGTTGTTAATGGCTATTATTAATCTCGAGCACATGGCAGTGATTACCAGAAGTTCACTAATGACTGCAAGTGAATACATTTGCTCTGCTTCATGATAGGCATAAATCTTGATGCCCCCGCTGTGTAACTAGTCTCCCTCACATCTCGTTTATTATAATATTTGTCTCTTAATATGTATGTCTGTTTATTTTCTCTCTGTCTCAGATCTGGGCCTGGATCAGTTCATTGTGAAGCGCTACGATGGGAAGGTAAGAAGTGGGCGTCTTTATGGTAAAGAGGATGGAGGGTCAGCTTAGAAAACATGGAGGTCAGCAGCAGAAAGTTTTTATAATTGTGTATAATTTTTGACGGATTTCATCATAAGATATTCTAAACCAAATGACTATTGCATTTCCTCAGCAAGCTGTGTTCTAATAACTATAAGAGCTTATTTCTCTTCCACTGCACAACTTGCCAGCCTACCAGAGGGGTTTATACCCCAGGAAGGCCAATGTCAGTAATGACTTTAAGAACCAGAGCATCCAAAATGCTGAAAAATTTAATTTGGGAAAAAAAAATGAGTGCTGTGTCCTTGCATAACAAATATTACTCTGGATAATCCGCAGGCCTCCTGTATTACATATGGAATATTTTCAATAGAAAGTTGTTCCAATTTAGAACATTCAGTAACAAAGTCAATATGACAATGTCAGTATATGAAGCTTTAATTTGATCGGAGCTTTGTTCCTTAACTATTAAATATTGGTCCTTTTCCTATTATTATCATGCATGAAAAATTAAGCAAATGACATCTGCATTAGATAATGAGCCTTAATAAGAATACATTAATAGTGTTATCTGTTCATGGCTTGGGGTTCAAATATGCATATTCAGAGAAGATTATAAGTGAGGTCTTGTGTTCAGCACTGAATGCGCTGAAATATCTTTATGAATATGATATTATATAATAACATAATGATATCCTTCTCCAAAGTGCAATATAAAGATGAGAATTGCCACATTCATTTTGTTTTTCATGATGAAATGACTTTGAAAAAAATGGATAGATATAATTAGAACTGGAGTGATGCATAAACAGAGGTGATAATTCAGTGTCATAGAAATGCACAAATGGCTTGCAGCATTGTAGATGACATGGCGAGAAAAAAGAAAACACCATTACATTTTGTCAGCAAGGAGTGGAGAAATTAAAACGTTCAAATAAGCTATTTGTGGGAGTGTTGGCTGGTATTTCTGGGTCCACTTTGTTGTTTTGTAGGTGTATTTGGCCTATTTAGAAAGTAAAAAAAAGTTTAGTCTAGCACCTTTCACAGAGCAAGGTGACAAAGTGCTTCACAATAATAAAACTGTTAAACATGCGACTATAAAAACAGTAAAAACAAAACATACAAAATTACAGCGACCAAGACAGCTTGAGACGAGACAAAACCCAGTTGGAAAAAATTCAGTCCTCATCTGCTGCTGCAGGTACAAATGAATGACCCAGACCATACACAATGAATATTTAGAAATTTTCGTCCTCCTCGCTCATGATAGAAGTGAAAATATGATGAAAAGATTTTTCACAGAGAGTACCCTGTATAATACGGTTTTCTTTGCTTATATCTTTGCTTTGCATTTGCTGTTGGCTTATTTTCCAGTTACAGTAACTGAGGAGAGAGCAGATAAACAGAATATGTCATTTTCCAAATGTTCTTTGAGCTCTCAAAGTTAAAAAAAAAGGTTTAATGAAGAAATGTATTATTTTCAACTGACACACAGGTTCTATATCTGTCTGTCTTCAATCTCAAAGCACTGAGTGAGTTTCCACTTTATCAGAGCAGCTCTACATTTAATCATTAAGAGGGACTGTTTGAAGTGGGTCTGTCCACTGTATAATGACCTGTCTAAAGACAATAACAGCAGGTAAACTGTGGACAGGCTACCCCACTGCCCACCACAGCCACAGATTAAAAAGGGCTAGTCGCTGTGCCCTAAACGTTTTAAACATTTCTCTGATCAGTCTTGAAAATAGAAGTCTTCGTTATGAATCACCAGCATCATTATTTTTATTACTGCTTCCCTTGATATTGATTCGTGACCATTACTGCCCTTTCACTGATCCCAGGGAGCATCTCTCACACCCAGCAGCCAGCTATTTTCATTCATTTAGTATTCACCAATCATCAGTGTGGTGAGCGTAGTGTCTAACCTCATTAAAAGATCAAAATCCATCAGCCCCCAAGCTGGCTTGATGACCAGTATGTTTGTACCCCATCTACCATGTTGGAGACACCACGTCAGCATGGCTAAAGAGAGAACTCTTTGTCACAACGTCCCTCTTTTACTGCTCTCTGCAGCTCTTTAGTGATTTTGTTAAGCCTTATGTTTTGTGCAAGTTTTATCCACCCATATTTCAAAAGCATATTAACCAAAGAGTTTTGGCTATGCATTAATCAAAAGTAAATGTAAAAGTACATTTTGTGGTGGTCTAAAATCAAAATGAAACACTCTCCATTTATGGCCCTTGTCTACTCTTTATGTAAATGTCCATCCATATCTGCTGGCCCTATGTTTCCTGTATTTGCCAGGCAAATCTGTAGATACATGGTTTTCTCTGATACTGTATTTAGCTTTGTTTGTTTCCTGTGATTTTCCTACCATGGCCACAGTGACTCCCTTCCCTCTCCCTTTTTTTTATTTTTTTTATTTTTTTTGGCCCCAAGACATGAGAATCCTCCTCATTGGCTTAATGGGTACCCCCAGCTAGTTGTCGGAGGAATAATCCATTACTGTTTCCTGCCAAGAAGCCATGAAATCTAGTTCACATGAAAGTGAGTTAAAAGTGCACTGAATTAGACCTAGAAGAAATGACCACGGCCTGCACAGTGGTGCGATATCTGTAGTGTGTAAATCATGAAGTTGATGGAGGGTGTGGGGAAGTACAAGGGGAGCGTTTCAGCTGGGGGTTGGGTGGTAAGCTGCGACAAATGCAAAGGTTGATAGCAGGGAAGTGTACAGCGTTGTGTGAGAGTAACGTGAGAGCTCTCTAAAAAAGACCTCTGCGTCTCACTTGCCGTGGTTTTATTTAGAAATAGGCACGGCATCTGAGAGATTCGTCATATGCACACTGTTTGGCCGCATTAAAGTGGCCAAACAAAAAAAAACCACACACACACTCACCGCACCCCCCACCCACTGACACTAATCTGTGCCCTATATGGTTGTTAAACAGCTGCTGTTCACCTTGACGCATGATGTATGCTTTATTTGTATTTTCCTGTCCAGAGGAACAAAGTTATTTTAGAAGTCTGTAAATAGGATTGCTTGTGTTTGCTCAACCGATTTGTGTAATCGCATTTCTCTCTGCTGTTAACTGACTCCATCTTTGTGTTTTCTCCTCCTGCCCTGATCATGTGGACATGCTTTCATCTGCCGTAATCTTATGTTGATATGACCTGACGTTGCCGTTGTTAACTGTTGATTATTCTCTCATGCTCTTATTGGCTGTTCTCTCTCATTCACATAACAAGTAATCCCTCCATTTTTTCTCTCTTCCCTTCCTCGTGAATAACCATCATCCTCAACTCCCCGCCTCCCAAAACCCCTGCTTTTTTTCTGTCTCTTACCCCCATTCATTCTACCTACTGATCCCCATTTTCCATCCATGAACTCCCCGTCCCTCCTCCTCCTCCTCTTCCTCCTCCTTTCCTCTTCTGTCTCCTTCCCGGTCTGCTCCTCCCTCTCTGCAGGACTTCTGGCAGGTATGGGGTGTGTGCCGAGCAGCATGTGTGCACCTGAATGAAAAACTGCACTTTTGTAGTCACTACCTACTCCCTCCTTCTCATCTATACTTTTTTCACTCTTCCACCTTTTACAGTCTCTCTTGTTATTTTTCTATCTTTCAATTACTCACTCTTGCACCCGTCTGTTGTAACATGCAGGGCATAGCTGTTCACTTTTATTAGTCCAGGGGAACAGCTAAGTAAGTAGTTTTTCTGTGTTTACCACATCTCAGCTTCAGCGAGTGTTAAACCGTAATTTTAAGTTTACCACGTCCATGTACAGGACATTAGCCAAACTGTGCATTAAAGTGTAAGCATTTTCTAACAAGAAATCACTCGGTTGGTAATGAAATGTTAAATTTACCACTTTTCTCTCACCGTGTACTGTGTATGTGCGGAAGGTACTGCACACAGGGGAATCAAATAATATGGGTTTGGAAGTAGAATAAAGCACCACTACTATATTTTCTCATACGATAAGACAGATTATATCATGGTCACAGAAAGTGTCTGATTGGCTACTCAGCAGTTTAACCACAGCACTGCAGATAACCTAACAGTACTTATGTTGCTGACCAGGCTCCATAACATTATCATCCATTTTAAAGATATCTTAAAGATTGTTGATGACAAGTGGCCATGGTATAAGCACAATAATACATCCGAAATAACAAATTGGGTAGAGGAAATGCCACTCTGCCTTATCTGTTAATTTCTTACGCTGGTGCACTTTAGTTGCTATCACTTGCATAAATGTGTATGAGCTTGTGCATTTATGTGCTTCTAGTTTCCAACAATGCTGTAACATGTTTCACCAGAGTGCATCTGGGAAACTTTTTTGTGATTCAGATGTTCTGCTCTACACATTTATATTGGCAAGTGTCAATAAATGAGCCCTGATCTATGAGCTTTATCTACTAAATGATTTGGCCTTTAAGCAGGTTTGAATGCCTCCATCCGTCAGGATGACGTGAAGATAAGCCAGGCACAGCAAAGGACAGGTTACAACCTGTGCACCTTATAAAGATGAGAAGTGTTTGAAATCAAAACTGGCACGCACCCCTTTGTGAGTGCACTTGTATCAAATATGCAAAGTCAGACTCTATTGTTACTGGACATTGTGCACAAGACCTCCCCCATGCCCTTTGTATAGCTTGTTGGAGACAGCTGTGTACCATGCTCTCCCTGCTGAATTATTGAAAGTGAAGACTTTTGCCTCTACAGGGATTATTAAACGCTGCAGCACTGCTACATAATTTACACTTTAGTCAGTTCCTCAAAGTAAAGTTCACACACAATTATAGTCAGATTTTAAGGAGAATGTCAAACCTTAAAAAGCTGAAATGCAAAGAGGGACTAAAATGGGTCTTTCATAGTGAACTTGCCAAATCATGGCAGTGCTGTTCCCCTGCACTCTCTTCTTATTTAAAAACCTTTTCCCTCATCTTTTCATCTCTTCTAAGAAATATCAGCTCTAGCTTTCCACACGCTTTGGCACTCTAGCCTTTTCCCCAGCATGCACTGCTCTATTGCCTGTTTCTCACAGAGAAAGTAGCTGGTGGTGGCGCCCCCTCTCTGCGCATGGTGGCATCACAGGGTGGTTTGGGGCCCAGAAATTGGCTCTATTAGCTAACGTCAATGCTGTGCTGATGTGCTTGAAAACCTTCACAAATCCATCCTCTGGATTGTCCGGATGTCAGTGCTGCATGATTTCTGTATAGCATGGTTTAGAGTCACTGGAAGGAAGGACTTGGTCTGTACATCTGAAATGTAACCAAACTGTTCCTATATGCTGTGGCCCTCTTTGTATGTAAAGCCACAGTGTCTGCCACATGAGCTGCTACAACTGGGAGTGGACTCCTGTCACTCAGAAGGAGTACTGAGGGGGGCTGCTGCAGTGGAAGTGTTGTCATGTTCACTTGTTCTTTTTTGGCAGGAAGCTCCCAGGGCGTGGTGTTCGGACTGTCACCGCTCTATTTCTCTATCTTTTCACACCATCTTCAATACACATATGCCTTCTTTGTCTGTTCTGTCAATGGTTATCTCTATAAAAACTTACACACACTTTCACTTTCTCTCTATCTCCATCTCCTTTCCTAATCTCCAGTAGTAGAGGTTGGGTTGACTGTACACCTGGTCATTTATTTGGTTTCCTCTCCCCTCCTGTGAGACAGCTGCTATTCCTCAAAGACCAAAATTTGTTTATTGAGCATTCCACATCATTGGGGTCCATTATGGTGATTGTGCTCCCAAAATAATTCTGAGTTATTTAAAAATGCACCTGCTCTGCAATTACCCGTGGGACTAAAGGTGGAATGCTAATACATTAATGTCCCCCTTCACACACACACACACACACACGCTCATTAAAAGTTTCATCATCGTGAGCAAGAGGAAAAATATTCACTCCTGACACCTCCAATGGGCAAGGATGACTTTTGCTTAATTTGTGCATGTTAAAGAGAGAGTACTGAGCGTAGAATCATGTAGTGTGTGTGGTTTTCTTCAGGGCATGGATGGAGATGTGCCCTAGTTGTGTGTGTGTGTGTGTTGCAGCACAGGTGCACTTGTATTGTGAGGGCTTTCAGCCACCATTCAAATGTCAGACTACCCCTCAAGCGGGTCATCCTGCACTCCCTTTCCCCTGAAACCCCCATCTTTCATTGCACCTGCTAAAATGACAGTAGCCCCTGAGCTACCGCATCACACAAAGCGACATAAAGATACTGATCCATTTTTAATGCATTTCCCCCCTCCTCCTCCTCTTTCTTTCACTCACTCTGCGCTGTCCATCTGTCGATTTGTACATCTCTCTCTCTCTCATTTTTTTTTAAATCAGCATATCCCTGCTGGTGTAGCTCTCCAGTACACCAAGTTCCATTGAGACACACCTGTACAAAAGACGAGAGGTCGCTTGTGGTCAGACATCACTCAGGCGTGCACACACTCGCCACACACACGGGTGAATTGACAAAGTGAGTGGAGGCCTGAGAGCTTGAGCTTTTCATCTTCAGTGGCAAGGCCTCAGCCTAGATCCATAAAGTTATATATTTGTTTTGGTGGTCAGAGAACACCATACGATATTTAATATTCTAGATGTTTAGCTGCATGGCTTAAATCCAGTTCTTTCAATCATCCATTTCCCTCTTTCCTTTTACCTTGTTATCATTGCGTCTGCAGCTGCAGTGTTGGACAGGGTCACAGATCTAATCAGTAACAAAGCACTGCAGTTGGTACGGTGGTATTGGACAGGGCCAAACCTAAGCTGCCATCAGCTCCTTTGCCAAGCATATGGCCACACAAAGTGCTGGCGGGGCAGTGCAAATAACAAGAGTGACGCCAGCAGGAAATGGATGGAAGGAACATATTTCTACTATCCAAATATCCACATGAGAAGACTACGGTGTCGAATTTTGTTCAATCACAGTCACTTCAACATTTGCCTCTTTTCTTTTTTGATGTGATGATGCTGGATGCCAGAAATGTGTGCCTCTGCATCAGCACGGTTGAGATAATTGAGATTGTCAGAGCAATAGTCCCATATGGTTGATTTGGTCTTTTAAAGTTGTTCATATTCTTCATTTGTTTGGAAGCATAAAAAAGGTAACAATTTGAGACTATTTATCCAAGCTTTTGTTATTTTTTGTCAGTTTTCTACAGTCAGAGTCAGTCAACTACAAGCCAGAGCTGCCACTGTCAGGTTTTCACTACACGATTATTGTGGGCAAGTTCGTGATAATGAGAACTTTAAAAAATAAATAATAATGCTATCAGTCAAATTCATCTTTAACTTGGTTTATCATATATTAATATAACTGTAAGCGTACAAAAAGAACCACATGAACCAAAAGATCCACAAGGCCTGATGTCTGTACTGGATTGTTTACACACTGTTATCATGCTGTGTATTGTTATGGTGTACGTGATAACAGTATTTCATTCTGTCATGTCATGGTTGATTTTCTATACTGAGAAATTGCAACATCTCCAGTAAAAGCACATAACTCTTCATATTTGGGTTTTAATAGTGAAATGTCACAGCGGCAAAGATCTTATTAAGCAGTCACTTTTCAGTGGTGTGCTTAGAAAGCGTTTCTTAGCCACTCATGGGAAATGAGCAGAAAGAGATTCAGCCCCTCTTGCATGCATGCCCCTGGCTGTGCTTGACTTGCATGGGTCTCATTTGTTGGACTCTTTAAGCTTGGGCTAGTTGAAATTTGGCCAGGGCAGCGATCAGGGCTGCTCTGTAGCCTGACGCACTGGAGAGATTAGTCCGGACCAAACCCTTAACCCCGGCTGTGTGTGTACATGACAGCAGTACATTTGACTGCCCCGCCGCCAGCACCACTCATCCAGCAGCTCTGTCAGCACTGAGTTTCTGCCTCAGCTCACAGGCTCTTGGGTTTGTTCAGTCCGTCATCTGGACGCTGCTCATGGACTTTGCCGTAGCGTAGCTGACACACACATAAGAACACATGAGAAGGCTTAAGGCAAAGATTTAAAAAGAAGTCATGCTTATGTGCACACAGGCCGCTACAAAGTTAACGCTGATCAACACAGACACGCTGACAGAGCAGACGTTAGCTGACAATTAACTTGAGTGCTGCAGCAATTAGGATTACAGTCATTTGAAGCTCAGTGCTTTGGGAAAAATTTGGTGTTAAATACCGACTCCAGTGTAGTTGAGATCCTTTTAGCGACTGCAGCAGTGTGTTTTATAGGCATAATGTCCTCTGGGTAGGAGAATAAACATTGATGAAAGACAAATCTGATGAGACACAGAGACCAGGTCTGTCTGGGGAATCATGTTATCCAATAGGTATCTTGTGTAGATAGAACCTTTTTACCATTTATTAAAATTTTATATCAATTTTTGTACTGATGGATGGCTTTTTGCTAGAGCTCCCAGTATTGCACAACTACAACAAGAAACTGGGGCTTTCAGCTGTGAGAGAAAGATGGTGAATGAAGCAGAGGTGAGACATGGTCTTACAGCAGAGCCACAAGCTCCACTAAAAAAATGGCTCAAAAGCTGAGGTGAACCCCACAGTGTAGCTTCACATACACATGTGTCTGTGGGAGGCACTGAGTTATCACATAATTCACGTATACAATGTGATAGCACATTGCATATACTGTCTGCTTCCCCTCTTTGGTCATTATATTTGTGAGTAATTTCCTTGAATGTCATTTTGGCTGTTCTGCAGGGGTGTTTGTGTCCTTGACTCAGGACAGTGTTAAAAAAACTGAGTTATTATGCATAATGTGCTCTGTGCCTCTGTTCTGATCATTATAATGAGCCCCAGTGTGTTTATATCTCTCGTGTGCATAGTTGTGTGGCTGTCTGTGTGGGCGGGCGGGTGTGTGTGTGTGTGTGTGCGCGCGCGCTTGCCCATTGACATGCACACACTTGTGCAGTTTTGTTCGTTTCCTGTTTTGCGGACCGGCATTAGGACTCACCTCGGGCCCAGAGGGCTTACTGTGCGTGTGTCATCATTCCAGACTCAGGGGTCAACACCAACCTCTTTTACACTCACCCACTCTTTGCTTTCTGTTTTTACTCTTTCTATACGTTCATATTTATCTTCCCCAGTATTCTCTCACACATGAAAGCCTTTAGCTCTAATGGCACGAGTTGCATTTTTTCCCCCCTCTTGTTATCTCTTTCTTGCTCTTTTTTTCCTTTTCTCAGTCTGGTAGCACTGCTCTGAAAGTAACTTTTTCCTCTCTCTCACCTCCCCCTTCTGTCTCCCACTCCCTTCTCCCCTTACAATGTTAAATGTTACCGGAGGAAAAAACTATTTCCTTCAGATAAATGTGAATCGAGACTAGTGATGTATTTTATGAGCTTATACCAGTTCTCTTTAACAGCCATTATACAGTCTGTATCTGTGGGGAAAAAAATTTGGTTATGTTATGCTGTTATGGGGGCTCCCACCAAATTTTAGTATTCTTAAATGTTTTTCCCAATTAATTTAACTCGGCCTTTTCAAGAGAGCTTAGCTTTCATTTGCAGTCTGCACTCAGCATACATCTCCAGAGACAATACTTAGACAAAAGAGGACAGACAATAGGTATAAATGATTGTTGTAACAACCTTTTTAATGGAGCTGCATTATTTTGTATTTGGGGAAATCAGTCTTCGCTTAATTCGTTCTAGTTTTGGCGTGCATTGTTGTTCATGCGTGCTAACGTTGATTGCAGACGGCAAGACATATTTGAATTCTTAACTTGAGTGGTATCCCCCAATTATCTTGTTGCAAGCAAGATATTTTTTTCTGTGTGTGTGTGTATGTGTGTGACAATATGATTGCACATGCTTGTCTTTATCGTTCAAGGCCCTGCTAAAGACAGCAGAGGCTGCACTGTTTGCTAACAGTTGTTTCTCCTCCTTCCTCCTCCTCTGAATTGGATCCCTTACAGACGGAGGTAACTCCACGCGGGCTCAGCGTGGCCCTCTCCCCCCCCCCACTCTCAAGGCATGCTCTGTCCGTCTGTCCACTCTGTTTGGTGGAGCGTCCTACTAGTTGGACACTGTCTTTCAAGTCTCTATCACTGAGTGTGTAGTGTGCATGTAGTTAAGTCTCACTTTCATGCAATGCTGTGAATATACACATGCTAACAGGAGAAAATTTAACTGCGTTTGTGTGTGAACGATAGAGCTAAAGTCTTTGTTTTTAACGATTAATACGTTTCGATTGTGTTACAGATATGGCTAATCACTAGTGTGTGTTTGTGCTACGGTCTCTCATGATGTTTTCCCTCCCTTTATGTCAGTTTCACACTGTGAGTACAACCTCTGGTGGATAGCGTGTTCTGCACTCGAACTGACCACAGACTAATTGTTCGTCACTGCCACCTTCACCTGCCCGTCCGACTTCATGTGTATGCAGCATTTGCATGACTTGTTATTGTGATGAACCGTCTATTCATTGCCATCCTTATGCACCAGGTCTACTTTTAATGTGTGTGTGGAAGTGCAGTATGTGTGCATGTTTCTGCGTTTGAGCACAGTCAGTCTCTGATTAAACCTCAGACACACACACTTGCTTTCACACACACAAAGCCACACCTGGGGCAGCTGTAATAGCTATAAGGCTTGTGCTGAGTCATGTGAAATGTTTTAATGTAACTTTTTCCTTTCTTTTTTTTTTTTTTTAACCTGAAATGGATGAGCAGAAGATCGCCCAGGAGAGGGAGAAGTTTGCAGATGAGGACAGCATATTTTACACACTGGGAGAATGTGGCCTTATCTCCTTCTCAGACTACATCTTCCTCACCACTGTGCTGTCCAGTAAGTACATTGTTGAAATGTAGAGACATCATTTCACTCCCTTATTCTTAAAATATACAACTCTGATCAAATTCCAAGGAGGTCTCCACTCTGTCTTCTCTGCTCTCGGCCTTCTTTCAGTTGCATTCCCGTTAGTTAAGACGAAAAATTGAAAAGGAAAAAAATTTGCCAATATCATATTATTAGCCAGGGAGCCTGTTCAGTATGGTCTCCAGTTCTGTCAAAGTTAATTATATGTGTCTACCAAGCTTGCTACCTTGGATATGTTGTGTTTCACAGAATCAGTTTGTTGTGACTAGATCTAGCATTTGTTGCGGAGACAGGAAGTCAATTCCACATTGAATGCCTCCTTTCTGAATGTGTCAAAGATCATGGTAATGAAAACGAAGCTTTGACTCCTTCGTCTAGTAAAATTTTATCCCCCCTGCTTAGCTTGAGCATTTATTATAATCTGTTCACACGGAGTAAGTCTCGGGGGAAGTTTTCAAGGACAAGTCATTTTTAAGTAGACAGGGCAGGATGCCTTATGGTTGGTTTCAATCCATTTAACATGGCCACTAAAATGGTACAAAGGGGGAGATATTCTGCCTAACAGGCCTCATGGTGGGACATATTTACTGCTTTTGTAAAGTCTGAATCCTTAGACTTAACACAAGATTAATTTTTAATACATCCCTTGAAGGATTTGGTCTGTTGAACAGTAGATGGTCGTACTGTAACCCAGTAGTAAAAAATGAAGCGTTGAAGACAATTTAACAAATACATTATATAATGTAGTGTGTAAATATTTTTGGTTCTTTATTTCAATATAGGAATTATAGTATTTATAAACATAGTTCCACATATAATGACAAATATAATGAATGCAACGTTATATGAGATGTTAACAGTATGAAATGTAAATGTTTATAAACAGTGACAATCATTTTTATTACTTAAACCTGCATTGTTAACTCTTGTCTCCACCTTCTGGCAGTGAGAGTGATGATAAGAAATAACATTAAGGGACACTTCTGAGTTCATTTGTGCAAGTCCCTACTCTGAGAGATTATCTGCTAGACATTTTTTCATTGACTACTTAAAAATTTCTATGCTTCAGTGAGTTTCAGTGATATTGGTTTAATCCATTCAGTTGCAGCCAAGGATAAAATAGTATTTTTTGCCCATTGAACTCTTGAATCTAAAAAGAGTAAAACTTATTATCTTGTTGCAATTGTGATTGTCACTGAAGAGATTAAAGCAGTTGGACGGATATTTGGGGACCTCATTATGATCAATTTTGTGTGGAGGTCCCAACTCGATAACGCGCTTTTTCCCCCCAACTGGAAGCCAATTCAGTTGCTGAAAATATGCTGTGCAGCGTCTGCTATAGCAGCTGTCTGCAGACAGGCTGTTTGTGCAGCAATCACTGTGCTCTCTGATGACTCTTGGCACTAAAAATGAGCGTCGAAATCGCTCCATGTTGCACCACTGGGGGTTCAAGATGAAAACTGAGGATGTTTCACAGTTTATGTGTAATGGCTGAGTCAGTATTGAACTCCTTAGCTGTTGTCCGGGTCAATTTGGTTCGACACGTGGTTTTCATATTGTGTTTTATTGATTTCTGAATTTGTTTTTGTGTCCAGCTCCCCAGAGGAACTTTGAGATTGCCTTCAAGATGTTTGATCTGAACGGTGATGGAGAAGTGGACCTGGAGGAGTTCGAACAGGTCGGGCTGTGATCAGCAGCACAGCTTGCCGTCACACTCAAACACACACTAAGTCAACATATTGAAGGAGGCACAAGGTTAAAACAGTCAGCCCACGTGTTTGGACTGTGATTTAATGTACACAGTAGCTCTTGATTGCATTAGAGTAAGCAGTGACACACAGTGACAGGCAGTAAAGGTAGGTCCCTGCATTGACGTGCGCCACTGTGACATTTCCTCAGAGAGAAACAATCCTCCACAGTCTGTGATGTGTGAGTATCTCTGACAGGGTTTATGGTGTGCAGTATTGCATGTACAGTATTATTCAGTTACATTTAATTGCGTGGTAATGAGAAACAACTAAGCAAATAGCTTTGTATTTCAAATTAAGATAATTATACTCAAATCTCATAAGCTTTTTATTGTGGATAGTTATGCGATTATAATTATTTTTTTAAAAAAACACTTTTAATAGATTTATATAGTCTAGAAAGTAGTCATTACTAGTCTGCACCCTCCTGGTTGACATAGGATCCCCCTACATCCTTAGGTCCAGAGCATCATTCGTTCTCAGACCAGTATGGGCATGCGACACCGTGACCGCTCGACCACAGGAAACACCCTGAAGACGGCCGGCTGCAGCTCTGCTCTCACCACCTACTTCTTTGGAGAAGACCTGAAGGGAAAGCTCACCATTGGCAGCTTTCTGGAGTTTCAGAGGAAACTGCAGCATGACGTGCTCAAACTAGAGGTAATAGAAAAGGAAAAGGAATGAGTGGAGGAGAGAGTTATTCTGTTTTACTGTACTATTGTGTACAATCGTAATGAATTAAATTGAATCTAATGTTCGCAATTTGCTTTAATCTTAAATCTTGATCTGCTCTGTGCCAATTCAGGGACTGCACATGAAAATTAACAGCTTCTTAATTCAGACAAATTAAATAAATCCTACAGTAAACGAACAAACAAAAAAAACAAGAGGCAGGGGAGGAGCTCGGAGGCCATGACACGTGAGCGTTACTCACAATACAGAGCAAAAAACGAGGACAGAGGATGAGAAATGTGCTGCGTGGATTGTCTGTCAGCACCAGTCAGTGTCACACTCTCAAAGCTGTGACAGTTAAATATAAAAGCCATCTTCCCACATAGTAACAGCAGCTGATCTGTGTTGTTGAGCATATGGTTATTCTAATCTATTTAATCAACATAAATAGTGCCTGAAGCATAATGAAAAGGAAAGAAAATGATATCTGGCAGGTCTTAATGATACAGAGATGCTCAGAGGGGGGGAAATCATAACGGTGCAGATAAAGTTGATGCCAGTATTAGTAATCTAATTCTTGCCCTTACTTCCCTCTTTCTTTATTCGCTGAGTGTGCAGCTCAGTCTGGACCATATTTCACCAGGTGTTTGTCCCCTTTGTTCCTGTTTTTGTGACTCTTGTAATACCCCACTTTAATGAATTTCCCAGTAAAGCTGGGGTTACAATATGCTTTCAGTGCGTATTATCTGCCATTTTAAATACAGGGATGCACAATTTAAGAAAACAAAGACAGCAACTGACTGTCTTTATTAAGCCTGTGTGTTCACGCATAAGACCAGACACATGTCCCTAAAGCAGCCTCATTTTTATAACAATCTATCAAAGGACCAGGCGAAAACAATGTGACAGTTTTACTGAGCTTTACATTTTCAAGTCCAGCACTCAAATCTCACAGTCACATTGTCGTCGGCAGCAACAACCTCAAAAGATTCCGCGTGCTAACTGTTCAGTCCCACACAATCAGACTCAGTTAGAAACTAGCTGGTGGACAGAGTGAAACATTAAGCAGCTAAAGAGCTAGAGATTTCCATGAACCAATTACGGAAAAATCTGTACACAGTGTCAGAGATGTGGACCCATTCATTCCTATGAAAGTTGCTCAGTGGTGCATGAAGGCCAAGAAAATTCTGCTTCCCGGGTATAAAATTACCTTGATCTTCCACATAGCTTCAGCACTGTGCTGGCCATAGAGCATGTGCACTAGAGACTTTCACCAGCTGAGCAGCTAACTCCCAGTTTTGCCTTCCAACATGAATTGGAATTAAATTATTTAACCGTGTGACTCCTCTAGACTTTCAAAATGTTATCGAACCAAATGAATGAAACACTGCTGAATTGGCTTTCTGTTCCCGAGCACCTCGATATTTCCCTCAGGAAAAAAACAGCAAAAATAATGTCACTAAGTATCCAGAAATACCAGGTTGACATACAGTAACCAGCTTATAAAGTGTCATATGTCAGTGTTGTTTCCACTGTCCCTAATGGACAAAAACATTAGTGCAGGTTTAGTGCAATTTCACCTCATAAAAGGTTGATCCTTCATGGGTGCACTGAATGGTCAGTTCACCCCAGAAATTTTCACTCCAGGCTTATTTTGGTTTAGTCATGAGCTCCCTCTCGCAAGTGGGACAAATTAACATTTTGAGAGGTCGGCGCGTTCGGAGAGAGAGGAAAAAGGGGGAGCTGTGTGGCTGTCGGAACAACCTCAGACATAAATCGACTGGATTGGCCTGACACAGCCAAGGCTCACTACTGTTAAGCCATGCTCCAGCGGGACATAGTATTAAAAAAAAAGGCACACAGATTTAATGTCACCAATATCAGCCCCAAGCATGATTCAACTTGAAGCCTGACACCCATATTTATTGTTTCCCATCTTCCCGGGCCTTCCCCCTCTTATTAATTTGTTTGTCCCTCTGCATAGTACTCAATCTTCATCTTGTTTCTCTCCCCCCTCCAGTTCGAGAGGAACGATCCTCTGGACGGCAGAATCACAGAGAGACAGTTTGGGGGCATGTTGCTGGCCTACAGCGGCGTCCAGTCTCGTAAACTCAAGCAGATGCAGAAGGGCTTGAAGAAGATGTTTAAGGATGCGCAGGTAGATAAATGGCTGTTGTCATTCATACCATTCTGACTTAAGTGACTGGTACTCTGTGTTTATATATTGTGCTTGTTTTGGTGATGTGAGTGTTTTTAGCTAATTGGCTTACATGCAAGGGTGCGGGACAGACGTCGTGTGCCGGCAGGGAACGGAAGATTGTGGCGGGACATTGTGAATGTGTGAGAGAGATGATACATTACGGGGAGAAATGCACAGCACAGGACGACTTTATCCACCTGACTGACACTTATTCTCTCTACTTCCACTACCTCTGTTCGTGGCAGACAAATAGAGCACGGCCAGTGCTCAGCGAAAGGGCATAATTACTCCTCCATCTATCTCTGTGCTTCTTAATAAGCCCTTTCTCTGTCGGCATCACAGCCTCACACTCTCTGATTGCTTCAGGTTTTGTTCTTCACTTGTTTGGTCTTCTATTAATCTACATCAGCTTATTCGGTTGAGTTTACCTCGGACTGATCATCATTATGCAAGGTTTTGTGCAATGAAAAAAGAAAAGAAAAGAGTTTTGGCTGCCCTTTGTCTTCTCTAGTCTTTCACCAAACACCACTACATTGCTCTAAACGAGTAAAATGACTCCTCTGGGATAGACTACACAGAGGAAAAATGTAAAAATATTCAGGTCGCGGAGAGCTTGGAGCCGGCCTCAGTGCATACCTGTCCTTCTCCTAATTCAGTGCTTCGCATGAGCATTGGTTTCATGCTGGTTCTGCCTCACTGTAATGAACCCCATCAGTCAATCGACTGAAGTTACGCCCATGCATATCGTATCCCCAGAGGTGTTGCAGCAAAATACCTCCCGTTTCGATGTTTTTTTAATAGTAAGCATTTCCTAATGGCTTGTTGGTATACATTAAAGCACCACAAATGTCAGACTGAGCTACAGTAAAGCAAATCTGATGGTTAAATGCCGTGATTAGCAGAGAACACTGAGAGCAAGGAAGCTGTCGTTCCTGCAAGGCATGAGGAAAACGATGAGGCTGGGTGCTGCCAGAGTTTGATCTCTCTAAGGAATTAAACTGCAGTAAGCATCTATCTCTCTATCCCTCTTTCCCTCTTTTTGTTTTTCTATCCCACTCTCTGTCTCTCAGCGTTGGCATAACATGTAATGTAAATGAGAAAAGTGTTATTTACTGCCGAAGACCAGCTGCTCACTTTTCTTTGCAAATGAGCTCATCAGCAATGTGGCAGATGTGTGTCTGTGCGTCTGTTTGTGTGCGTACATGTGTGTCTTGGGCCGTCTGTTCCCCTTTCCGTCCGTGGCACATCGTTCATCCATGTGTGTCGACTGCTTCTGCCTGCTTCCTCTTGTTGTTTGTGTCACACTGCTGAGTTGCTCCCAAAATGTCATCGTGTAGTTGCAGCTCTTGACAAATTTGGTTGATATTTCACAGGATTGTAGTGCACCAGAGGCTCAGGTAAAACAGCAGGAATGATTTGTTCCTGATTTGTCACAGGCTTTTCTCATCCAGACTGTTTTTTTTTTATATATATATTTTCCTGTCTTGTACAGGGCATCACATTTGAGGAGGTGGAGAATTTCTTCACTTTCTTAAAGAACGTGAATGACGTGGACACAGCCCTGAGTTTCTACCACATGGCTGGAGCCTCCATAGACAAAGGTACACTCACTTTTGCCATTTTTTCCCCGACATTCTCTCTTTCCTCCTAATTAGACCCTTTTACACTTAACTGTTGCCACTTTCATCCCCTCAGAGCTGTTAACACTCAGCCAACCAGATTCCGCTTCCCACATCTCTTTTGCCTGTCTTTGCTCCCACTCTTCACTCAACCATTTGTCATTTGTTTTGTCCATCCATCCATTTATCTGCCACCTCTTCCTCCAGGCCTGCAGGAGAGCGCATGCTCCAATCCAAGAACCATGATCGTGCTCATTTGACAGACCCCCTCCTACTTGACAGTGCGGGCTACTGATGCCCGCTGACACATGTCAGCATCATCAGTGGGGGAGGGAGATGAGGGTTGGGATAGGGCTGACCTCTCTGTACATGGTTGCTCATCCTAAGCACCAGAAAGAGTTTATTTCATCTTGCCAGCTGGTGACTGGAGGGTTTTACCAATGCAGCCAAAGTACCAAATGTCATGTAAAGATTTTCTTCACAATCAAAGCTACCCCTTGTATAGACAGTTGAATGCTTTTAATGTTAAGCAGCTGCAGTAGGATGCTCCATTAACACAGTGTTAGGAGAGTGAACACTGAAGTGTGTAAATGTGATGAAAAAGCAGATCTTAAATGGTATCATACACTTAATTTCATGAAAATCTTAAGGATTGTGATTTCTGACAGATGGAGATATACTGCGGTTGTCCAATGGTTACTCAAGAAGACAAATTACTAAGTGTCCAATCAGTGGTTAAATTACTCTTAGTTCATTTATCTTCCTCAGCTCGTTCATTTTTACTGAATTCATTTGTCTGGCAGATCATAACAATGAAAGTCAACTGAATGTGAGACAGCCCAGGCAGCAAGGACCTAAAGTTTTAATAATATGCCAATTGTTTGATGTGTCATTGTTTTCTCCATTTATCGTTGTAATTTAGCCCTTGAGTGGGTCTCCATATGTTTTCTGTCAACACATCCATTAGTCCTGATTCACTGACAGAACAGCAGCCGCTTTAAGGAAGTGCAGGGTCGACTCATTTCCAGTATATGGTTTTCAACTGCGTGCCTACATCAGACATCTAACGAGCCTGTATGTGCGTGCGTGCGTGCGTGCGTGAGACAGAGTGTGTTGCGGAGGGGTGTTGCTGCCGAGGGTTCGTGGACAGCTGCCAGGCATACGTCCACAAATTATCTGTACCGTCTGAGCAGTGAAACCTTCCTACTCTTCGAGCCTAAAGGAGCCTTCTCATTCCTCTCTTTTCTTTTACAGCTTTGTCTCTCTTTTTTCTTTCTCTCATCACTTTCATCCCACTCTCAAACTCGATGATTTCACACCCTTTTAGTCCAGTTTCTCGTATGTGGGTGTGTTATCTGGAACTGCACATTGTCTTTCTTAAAGGTAGAAACGGAGGACACTGATGGGAATTTTGGTGGAGTGATTCAGCTGTTTGTTTTCTTTTTCCAATGGCAATGCCATTTGCCGGGAGATTTCATTACTCTCCTCTCTTTCTCATACTCCTCTTTTTCTCTTTGCTCCTCCACTTGTGCACCCTTTGAAGTCTGATCAATCAGTAATTCTGGTTGAGACTGTGGAGTCTTTCAATCATTTCATGTATTATCTGTTTGTTTTTCTGAAATGACCCTGAGCCTTTCTTCCTCTCCGGTCTCTCTCCAATTCCCCTCTCAATCTCTAAACCTTCATCCTCTCCCACCTTCCTTATTTTTTTCTCATTCCTCTCAGCCAGTCTCGTTGTCAGCTGGATGTCCTGACTTTCTCCTCCTGCTCTCAGCTCTTTCTTTCTCTGTCTCGTGTCTATCAGATAAGAGTCTCTCTGGTGAATAGGAGCTCTCCCTGTTATCGATTGCGAGCAGTTTGGCTCGCACACAATGTCCTCCACATGGGCCATTTATGAGCTGGCTTGTGTGACTGGCACCTCTGTTACTCTGTCCCACAAATGGTTAATCTCTCTGTGTGTGCTTCCCTCCCTCTGTCTCTCAGTTACCATGAAGCAGGTGGCCCGCACCGTGGCCAAAGTGGAGCTGTCAGATCACGTGTGTGACGTGGTGTTCGCTCTGTTCGACTGTGATGGTAAGCGACTGACAGGTGGAAATCATCAACAAACGACTTCTCCTGCTCTTACTTACTTTTCTCCTGTTATTTCATCATCTGTCACCCCCCGTCCCCCTCCCCTCTCCCCCCGCCTGTCTTCCTCAGGGAACGGAGAGCTTAGTAATAAGGAGTTCATAGCCATTATGAAGCAGCGGCTCATGCGTGGGCTGGAGAAACCCAAGGACATGGGCTTCACTCGGCTGGTGCGTGCCATGTGGAAGTGTGCTCAGGATACCGCCTGGGACTTTGCCACACCAAAGACATAAAAGAGACAGGAGGCAAGGTGTGAGAGGACAGAGAAAAGACATAAAGCAACACCGGTACACCGGTTACTCTCTTTCAGCAGGTCTTCAGAATAAAATGACAATTAACGCAACAAACTCATTATGGCTGCAGCTCTGAGGGGCATCATCAATCTTTAACACATGTTGCACTAGTTCACACTATCAGTATATTGACTGAAGCATGCTGACACAGCACAGGGCGTCCTGAAAGGCTTGTCTGTAGCCTGTCCAAGGCATCTTGGGTATTTGTACATCTTAAAATATACGTATGCTAATTTTGGCCATATTCTACAGAGGAATGAGTAGAGAGTGTGAGCAGTGTGTGACCCTTTGTCAAACTTTAAAAATGGCACTTTTATATCCGCTTAATACGTTTTACTGCAAAAGGCAAGACAAGAAGTGCAGTCAATCTTATTTGACCTTCAGCTGTACAAATGCCGCAGTATGTCTGTTCTATACTGACCACAGACCCTTAGTCATATCTTTGGTGGGATGGAGGGAAGAAGCCTGTAATCTTCTTAGCAACTCTGCATTCAGTCTGCAAGCTCCAGCTGCCTCTTTTCTCCCATCAGTCTGTTTCCATAAAAGATCATCGATGCTTGTCTTGCTCTACAATACATATGTATTCTAATTATTATTGCTCATTGAAACACTTTATATAAGATGGATGTTAAAAGAAATGCTCTATTAAACATGTTTTTAATAATGTAAAAGTGATCTGAGCTTTATTTATGTAAGACTGTGTTCTGCTCGACATGTAAATTGGATTGTTTTCCCGCCTTGTTCTCAATTTTTACACTCTGAATGAGAAAAGCACAGCAGAGGTTTAGTGAGAAATCGGGGGACACCATGAGGTCATTTGTGACATTTTTACACAGAAAATGACAGCTGGTTGTATGCGGTAGCTTTGAGTGTGTGCCAGAAGAAGGAAAAATGGTAATGCTTGTGTGTGCAAGAGCAGTCAGCAGTTTTGTCTAATTAAAATGGACAGGATGGCCAGTCCTCGGCCCCTGCTGCACATTAAAAGAATTTCCTGCAGCCCTTTCGTACGCACACTGTGCTGCATTGGCCTGAAACAAGCTGGCTTGCGCTCTCACACATTGCGACTGACAGACAGAAGTGGTACGCAGTGAGTGATTGCTTGGCAGGAGATTAGGTTGAAGGGCCTCTCATCAGTATTCTTCAGTATTTCCAGAGTATAAGTCTGGCATTAACAGTCGCATGGAACCTTAAATGAATTTTTGTACCAGAAGATCCTCATCCTCTCTGTTGTATGAGCTTTAGAAGGCTCCAGTTTAAACATAAAATTGCGATAGCCGTGACTGGAGGCATTATGTTTGCAGGCAGTTCGTTCATGCATCCGTTCTTGTGACTGCAATGCATCAATGCTTTGGGGAAATTTCTGCAGGTTTGTACAAACATCCAGTTGGACTCAAACAGAACAGATGAGAGTATGGTGTTCAATGGTCACTGGGACCTCACTGGCCATAACTCAAGAATGCATGCACTAATTATGACAAAACTTAATACATGACGGCAAAGGTCAAACCTCACTGTGACGTCATGATGTTCTGCAAACATATTTTTTACATACACTGAAATTCTTCCTCTGCATTTAAGCCATCACTGAAGTGACGCTTGCTGGTTAACTTCTGTCAGGCCAGTGAAGGGGGCCGTGCAGTGGCAGACTCGGGCTGTCTGAGGGGAAGGAGTGAAAAAATCAAAATGGCACCCGCCGCTTGTGGTGAGGCAACAGTGCATAGAAAGTCGTGTTGCATTGATGGTAAAATAGCGCCAAACTCTAGTTAGTTTGTTGAATGATGTGACTCAGATTTAAAGTATAACCAATAACAAACACACAAAGGGGATTAGCAACTATTTGACATGTAGAGATTAACCAGTTTTCTAACTTGAATGGCAGCTTGTGGTACTGCATCACATTTTTTTTTGTTTTTGTTTTTGTTTTTGTTTTTTCCAATTTTAATTGCCTCCCAGAAGGATTTAGACGAGGGGAGGATACAGCATGAACTCCTTCATGTAAACGGTAAGATTTTTTAAAATTTCTTTTCTTTTTAAAAAAATGTCATTAGTAGAAAGATGCAGATGGATATTTCACTTGTTCACCTTTCTTGAGATATTTCTGGTCATCTCTTTTGTCTTAATAAGTGTGAAACATTTATTGTAAAAGGCAAATATCAACTAATTTAAAATTTTGTTCAGAAATGTAAGAAAAGTAATGAACAGCAGCAAGGTTGGTCATGTTTATGTCTATTCTTCCCCAAAATCTGAACTTTATGTGAAGGCACAGAAACATTTCCTCAGCATATGGATGCATGAACTGCATGGACAGTGCATGTGCTGTTCATTAAGAGTATTTTTGCCATCTGTCGTGTCACATAAAACATGAGTAATATTTTCTCTGCATAACCACCTTACTGCAATTAGTGCAAGGCCTGTGTGAATGGAGTTACAGGATACTAAAGAAAAAAAGTCCTTCATTTTCTGATTCAGCCCATCAATGTTGTGTCACTGTCACAATTAAGACCCAGCAGACTTTTACTGACAACATGGAAGGAAAGCTACCTCTCTTTGCTTTGAAAGAGCAGGGAGCAGCATGAGTTGCTGAAAACATTTTAGATTTGCCTTTTTGTGTTGTGTAAAATATTCTGAGACATCCAGGATTTAATATCCCAGAGGAAAAGCTGGATGAACTGACAGGAGGAGAATGCATAGTTTACAGTAAATAGAAAATTAGACCAAGAACTGAGACTTGGCTCCCCATATGTGAAATTTAAAAGATATCTTGGAGATATCTACACATTTTACAGAAAATAAGGGGTGAAGTTTTCCAGATGAGGTACAGTACTAAGTCTCTGCTAAAACTGAATGGCTGATGGCACCAAAGCTATTAAAAGAAGATGGTTATTGTGTGAAGAAGAAAATGAACACAAATGAAGCAAATTGAATGAAGCTCAGTAACTGCTGTAAAAGCTGCCAGTGTCTTGGGTTCGGGTAACTACATAAGAAAATAATCCTGGTGCTGTCATAATGATGTCATCAGGCTTACTTCTCACTGGGCTTAGACAATGGGAAGTGCTGGGTCTACATTTTTGGAGTTTGACCCATATCATGGACTAAAGCAGGCATCTCAAACTGGTCCACAGGAGGGCCGCTGTGGCTGCAGGTTTTTGTGCCAACCAACCAAGAGCACACCGTTTGACCAATCAACTGTCTGAAGACGGAGATCAGTTGATTAAATGAGTCAAGTCTGGTGTGCTGCTACTTGGTTGGAAAGAAAACCTGCAGCCTGTGCTGTAAGGTAAGCAATACATTTTTAACCTGTTATGCCAAGTCTCCCAGTTTTATGGAAGTGCAATGTTAAATTTGTTGAGTACCCCTTTAAAAACAATGGCCTTCTGCCACTATTGCTCTACCTGCAGTTCCTGACAGGCCAGTGAGCAGAGTGCAACACACTGGACAATCACCCTCAAAACTGACCTGTGGTAAGTGAAAAGGTTTCACATACTGTACAATGAGTTGCACACTTACAACTAAATGTCAGTCCTAAAGCAAAGAGGTACCTGACTGCCATCTAGTGGCTTCGATGAAATTTTTGTGAAGTCTGAAGGTACTTGTACTTGTACTAACAATGGACTTTCCATGACTGTTACTTCAAAGAGTGCTAATGACATGAGGAATACATGGAATACATGTCTGTGACAGTAGATGGACAAAGCGGCTCTTAATTTGTGGGTGCCTGTTAAAAACACTGACTTCCTCCTCGTTTCTGTGTATGTGAAACTGCTGTTCAGTGAGAAACTGCTTCCACTGTAACCGAAACACATTAGCAATGTCAAACTGAGGAGAAGTGTTAAATAAACAAACTAAAACTAGCACCTTAGACATTTGGCTGAAATTTCACCCTATTTAGTGCATGAATTCTTAAGTTGTGGCTACAGGTGTGTTTTATGAGATAACACTGATCTCTGACAAACATTTCCTAATCGTCTCTGAGTCAAAGTTGACATTTGTGGCAGATTCAGGTTCCCTCTTTGCGTTCCTGAGATGTTGGCTTTGTGAGAACGGACACACAAACAGTATGTAAGGACGACCTGAAAACATAATGAACAACTATCTCTAGCAGGGAAATCTTAAACAAGCTGCAAAATCATTATTCCAGTCCCACCAACACGTAATCTGTTAGGTCTTTAATTAGCACTACAAGAAGCGACAAAAAAATAAGAGGTACACATCAAGTAAATTCAAATAATTGAAACGAACATGGCTCTCTCTTATGCTGGAGAATTAAATTCCATCCCACTGATGGACAGATCAGGAGAGATTGACAGGGGTATCCTAACATCAGAACAGAACAATAGTTTCAATCTAAAATGGATTGAGAACAACTTGAGATGGCTTTAAAGGTTCTAAATATTGAAATGGAATAAAACATAATAAATACACAGTATAAAACTTAGTTCTACTCTCCAAGTGTTCATGTAATGTAGAGACAAAAAACCCCCATCATGCACCCTCACCACATTTAAATGTGGCCAAATAAAAATCAACAAACTTCAAGAATTCATGTGAACCATTAAGAAAAAAAAAAAAAAAACACCAGGCTTTTCTTAACACATGATGGACCTGTTAGAAGGGATGGAAAATCATCATTCACACATAAATGAAAAACCCATGTTACACAGAAATTACACATTTTTCATTTGAGATTAAAGTACAGGTTTAAGTCAAAACAAGAAAAAGAAACAGGGGTCCAACAGACAAACAGGTTTTTGTTTTTAAACCATTGATAGGTAGCCTGCAGCCACCTAGTGGCCATACGTGGTAATATTGTCACATTGAGGTCAACCATAAACAGTACAGTCCGAAGTCACAGCTGGGAGCATCTCTCTCCTGCTGCCACAGCTCCTCTAACTGTAGCTTCAGATGAGAGATCAAACAAATGGTCTCCATTACAAACTAAGGGCAGCTAACTAAAGTGTCAGCTCAGCTCCACAGGTCACATTCCTCTGTCAGCGCGCTACTGTCACAGCTGGATGATGATGATAGACGGACTGTTTACAGGGAAAGGAAGCAGACAACCAATAGTCCTGTTCGCAGAGGTAAAGTAGAGTTCAGGTGAGAGTGAGAGGGTCCTCAGTCACTGTCAAACTTAATAGAGTTGACTGAAGTGGAGATGGCTCCACCGCGGTAGCTTCCCCTCTTCTTCTTTGTCTTTTCGTGGCGAAATGACTTGCCTTTTGTGAACTTGAGTACATCGTTAGCTTTCTGGCCCCAGTCTCCCATGGCTCCCCTCTGACACAGCAGACAAGACAAAACATAGCTTAGTAAATTCTTAGCTCACCCTCAGCAATCTTAATGTACAGTGCTGCTGTAAGAATTCACAGTGCCTACTGAGCTCACCTTTGCATCAAAAGAGTTGTCTACAAGACGGGGATCCACATCTACTTCTTCCGCTCTTATTCTACGGAATGGTATGTTGGAAGACTGAAAGACACAAATTTATGTCCATCAGATTATGGCCCTTGACCCTTCAGGAGAACAATAAATTTAATCTGGAAGCCATACAAGTTCTGACCGAAGTTGTTTTAGAAACAACACAACACACGCTGGCAGACCAGGCTTAGGCCCACGTTCTAGTCAGCAGCAGGTCATACCTTCTGGTTGGCTTTAGGAAACGTCTGTGGTGTGGTTGTTGCCTTCTTGTTTTTTGGCGTCTTGACTTCTGTATCTTCATCTTCACTTTCTGATGATTCTTCGTCCCTTTTTCTCTTTCCATTGGTACCTACATAAAATCAGTGGACAACGGGTTATTTGTGCTCATATTAAAAGGAGAACAACTGCATACCAGTCAACATAAGTGTTTCATAAAACCTAAGATGCATGAAATAGTAATACTACAACTGATGTAAATAGTGTTGAGCATAGCTTTTCTTGTAATGGCTCTTTGGGGAATCCAGTGGGCATTTTTGTCCATTAATTAAATTAATGTCCCTGTTAAGTGCATGTTCAGTTTTTGAGACTTACCATTTGCTGTGGGGGTGGTGGGTGCTGTGGCTGCTTTACGTGGTGCTTCCTCCTCATCTGATGAACTGTCTGAGGAGCTGCTGCTCTCTTTAGCTTTAGCTGCTGGAGTTGTCTTGGCTGCTGCAGCAGGTGGCGCAGATTTTACAGCACTTTTACTCGTCTCTTCTTCCTCTTCAGAGCTGCTGTCACTGGATGAGGACTCTGCTGGCTTTGCTGGGGTCTTGGCTGCCTTGGGCGTTGCAGCCTTGCCGTTGGTGACTGCAGGCTTAGCAGGGGTGGACTTTGCCTCTGTCTCTGAATCAGAGCTGTCCGAGGAGTCAGAGCTGCTCTCCTCAGCCTTCTTTTTGGAAGTTGCAGCTGTGGGCTTGGGAACCGGTGCTGCCTTCTTGGGTTCCTCCTCATCACTGGAGCTGTCAGAGTCTGAGCTGCTGCCTTGTGCTGCCACAGGCTTTGCTGCAGGCTTTGCTGCAGGCTTTGCAGCTGGGGTAGCTGGTTTGCCTGCTGCTGGCTTGGCTTTCACTGGTTCCTCCTCATCCTCAGAAGAAGAGTCAGAGTCAGAACTGCTCTCTGCTGCAGCAGCAGGCTTTACAGCAGGAGTGGCAGGCTTCGAGGCCGGTGTTGCTGGCTTACCTGCTGCAGGTTTAGCCTTGACTGGTTCATCTTCATCTTCAGAGGAGGAGTCGGAGTCAGAGCTGCTCTCTGCTGCAGCAGGGGCCTTTGCAACAGGGGTAGCAGGTTTTGAAGCTGGAGTAGCTGGTTTAACTACTGATGGTTTAGCTGTAGCTGTTTCTTCCTCATCCTCAGAGGAGGAGTCAGAGCCTGAGCTGCTCTCTGCTGCAGCAGCAGGCTTTACTGCAGGAGTGGCAGGCTTTGATGGTTTAGCTGCTGCAGGTTTAGCCTTTACTGGTTCATCATCTTCAGAGGAGGAGTCAGACTCCGAGCTGCTTTCTGCTGCAGCAGCAGGTTTCACTGCAGGAGTGGCAGGCTTTGAGGCTGGTGTTGATGGCTTAGCTGCTGCAGGTTTAGCCTTGACTGGTTCATCTTCATCTTCAGAGGAGGAGTCAGACTCCGAGCTGCTTTCTGCTGCAGCAGCAGGCTTTGCAACAGGGGTAGCAGGTTTTGAAGCAGGGGTAGAAGGTTTAGCCACTGGCTTGGCTTTCACTGGTTCTTCCTCCTCAGAGGAGGAGTCCTCTGAATCAGAGCTGCTCTCTGCTGCCTTGGCTGGGGGTTTGGAAGCAGCAGCAGATGTGGGTGTGGCTGCAGCTTTGGTGGAAGGTTTTGCTGGAGCCTCATCTTCTGAGCTGCTATCCGAGTCTGCGATGAACCAAAAATAATACGATGAACACATGAATGTACACTCAGTTGCCAGTTTATTATAGACTTCATGATTGAATATTCTAATGTTCAGAGATGTTACTTCAAAATGCCACTTGACAGAACTGGATAGACATGCAAACAATCTGTGCAACATAATATGTGATGTAGTGTGGAGTGACAAGCTGATGCTTGGTCTGTTTAAAGCAGGAAAAAAATGGCTGGCTGTCACAAACCTTCTAAAATTACAATTAAACACAGTTCAGTACACTAAAATTTGTTACTGAAAGCATCTGAGATTTGATCACCACTGCCTAGTTTGATTTAATGAGCCTCGTCTCGCACTGACTGGATCTGCAAACTGGAGGCAATTGGATGACACATCTGCCAGAGCAAATGAGAGCTTGCAATGAAGGTAGACTAAGTAACAAGAATAACTCTGTATAGGGTCAAATTTATCGCAGGACTGTGTAGTCATTACTGACTAAATGATGAATGCTACACCTTGATTCTAACCACAAACTGGTAGAACAGGCAAAAATGTTTATAGAAATGAAAAAAAAAAATCATGACATAACAATATATCTCGCTTCCAGAAGTGCTGATGCCATGTGCCCAAATATTTCCCAAAGTCTCTTACCTGAGCTTGAGGACTCATCTTTTTTAGCTGGGGTTTTTGCAGGTGCAGGTTTAGCTGTTGGCTTCTTTGCCATTTCCTCCTCCTCTGAACTGGAATCCTCCTCTGAGGAGTCTTCTTTAGCAGGTGTGACAGCTTTAGCTGGAGCAGCCTTAGCAGGAGTCACCTTCGTTGGAGGTTTCTTCACCTCCTCTTCATCCTCTGAACTTGAGTCAGAGTCAGAGTCTTTAGCAGGTGCAGCCTTGGTCGGGGCAGGTTTGACTGGGGCTGCTTTAGCTGGGGTGACTTTGGCTGCAGGCTTCTTCGCTTCCTCTTCATCTGAGCTTGAATCTGTAAAAACATGGGCATGAAGAAAAACGGTGGATTCCTTTATTTATGGAATGGCAGTGAGTAGGAAATGACAAACTGGGATTCTGATTATTACCTGAGCTCTCAGAGCTGGACTCCTGCTTCTTTGCAGCAGGTTTAGGCACAGCAGGTTTTGTAGCAGTGGTCTTTACTGGTGCAGGTTTCACTGTAAGGATTATAGCGCTGTTAGATATGCCAGTAAAACAGCGAGACTTCAAGTTGAGAAAAGTGGGCTCCTCTTACCAGCTGCTTTCTTCTCTTCTTCCTCGTCGCTGCTGTCATCACTGCTATCTGAGGAGTCGCTATCCTTGGCTTTGCTGGCTGCTGCTGGAGCAGGAGTTTTCTGGACTGAAGCAGGAGGTGGGACTGCACTGTACGCTCCTGCCAAAGCAAAGGAAACTGATCAGCTTCATACATCCTTTGTATAAACACAATATTTTAAGCAATTAGGAGCAGGTACTCAAGCCATGACAACGTCTTGTCTTCTGACGTGACACACAGTCAGGGTCTTGGATGCGAAGAATGAAAATGGGCACAGGGAGGAATGAGCAGTGTGGGGCTATGATGCATCAACATCATAATCATGGCCTCCCAGACGGTGCTAGCAAGTTTACATCTTATTTTTGAAATGAACAAAAAAGATGAAAGGATAAAACTGTAAATCTTGAAATTGAAATACTGTCAGAAAAATGTAAAAACAAATGATAGCTTTGCTCTAAATAATGAATGTCTTTGAACACTGAAGATCAATCAGGCCTCCAAAGATGTTCACTGCTATTTCCAGGGCCGCAACTGTTTTGTAACCAGACATTGTCAGGCTGTTATTGTGTAGTGTGTGGAAGCGTTGAGCACTCAGTCATAAAAAGAAAAGGCTATGAAGACACACCTGCTTTGGGTTTTTTGCTGGGTGGAGCCTCATCTTCAGATGAAGAGTCCTCACTGCTTGATTCAGCAGCAGCAGTTTTTACTGGGGCAGGTTTGACTGGAACCTATCAGGACATGTGAAATAAACAATTGACGTTCGCTATACACACTACATTAATCGTTTAACTTGTTTTACTTTATACCTAACACAGTGAATAAAGATGAACAACAACATGTGACAATATTAATCTTCAGCATACCTTGGATGGTTCTTCATCTTCAGAATCTGAGGAACTGTCTTCACTGCTGCTTTCCTGCTTCTTCTGAGCAGCACCTTTAGCAGGTACAGCTGGTTTGGGTTCTGTTATACAGAGGAGAATTAATGAAAACACATTTTCGTTACTAGCTCAGTTTTAGTTGAGAGTTTAAGGGAGTAGCATTACACAGTGTTGATGACTTCTGGCAGTGAACTCACTTGGGGCAGGAGCTTTGGCAGGCTGCTCGTCCTCAGAGTCAGACTCTTCACTGCTGGAGCTGCTGTCTTTCTTCCTTGCAGCAGATGCAGCAGGGGGCTTCACGGGAGCCTACACACACAAACTTTATTTTAACGAATGCAGCAACATCACAAACATGCCCTTGTCCCACGGACTGGATGAAGAATGCAGCCTCATTTTGGATGCTTCTTCTCACCTTTGCAGGAGCTTTTGCTGGAGCCTTCTCATCCTCTGAATCACTGGAGTCTTCACTGCTGCTGGATGCAGCTTTAGCAGCTGCTGCCGCTTTGGCCGGGACTGTCTTGGCTGTTAAAACCATTAAATATGAATGTAATCAGATTATGCTTGTAGGGTTTCAGAATAACACATATAATATTACTGACAGAATTTAACCAGAAGCATTGGCCCTCTCTAAAAGATATACTGATGCTACCTGCAGGGGCTGCCTTAGCTGGTTTTGCAACAGGCTCGTCATCCTCGCTGCTTGACTCTTCGCTGCTGGAACTCTCCGCACTGGTTTTTGCCTTCTTAGCTGATGGACCATTTGTAGCTTCAGCCTTGTTGGGAGGCGCCTTTCGCTTCTTAGATTCAGGAGACCTATGAAGATTGACAGCAACGTTAACAAGGGAGATTAACCTGAAATCGAATTCACTTGTCATCTGTAACGTGAACAGTTTAGATTCTAACAGTGTGAAGTCTGTTTTATGTTTCATTTTTGTCTTCAGGAGTTTTGACAGACTAGATAAAATTGCTACATGTTAATGCCGGCAACTAAAAGAGAAAAAACGACCCACAATGGCCTCAGATTTCAAGTTTCCTAACATTTTTGTCAACTAAAACCAATAAACATAGAATATCATAGAAAGATGCACGCAACTCACTTCATCCAGAAGTTGTAGATGTTGACGAGGCTGTCTTCATTTTGATCTTGTGGAGTCTGTGGAGACGACACATGAAACACTGACTTAGCTAATGTCTTCCACCAGTTGTATAAATTGGTAAAATCTAACAAATGCTTGCAACTCACAATGTAAAATACCGTATGATTCCCATTCAGTCTCATAAAGGAAAACATTAATTAGCTCAAGAACAATTAACAGCGGGAACACAACTTGTATTCGACACTCGAGGTACACGTGCTAACACCGGGTGGCTGTGCGGTCTCTGATTGAAGCTAACGTTACTGGTTACTCCTCGTGCAGTCTTCCTAACAACTTCACGAAACAGACAGCACGAACAGCTGGTTGTCAGCGACGCAAAGCGAAGCCCTTACCACTTTAGTCTGCTTCAGGAACTGCTGGGCCGCCTTGGTGAACTTGTTCTCCAGCAGAAATGAATAAACGCACTTGTAAAGATCACTCGGTATCGCACTTTTCTCCGCCATCTTCACCACGCTCCTTCTGTAAGGGAAGGAAGTGAACGGAACCGTCACTTGTGGGCATGTGCGCAGGCGCATAATGACGACGTCAGCATACTCAATAGCAGACAATTTTTACTTTAGCAGACAATCCGTACATTTAATTGCTAAAGAAATCTAAACTGGGTCTAATTCAGTCGACCATTTTCTGTTCTAAGTAATGTTACGCACAAATAAAAGTTATAGCTCTGAGTCTGGAAAAAAATATTTCGATCTTGAATAACCGCTATCCCATTTTTCTGACAGGGATTTATTGGTTTGCAGATGAAACGAATGAGTGAAAAAAATAATTTAATCTGTATTGTACATATTAATTTAACCTTTGTTTGGAACCACAATTAATCCACCACTCTTTTTATTTAAATGTGTGTCCGTATGTGTAGTATATAGGCGCACACTTTATACGTCATCACTAAAGACCTTTCTTGTCCCTCGTGTCATAACATGGTCGTCTCTGTACCTACTATGCCAATGACACATACTATGTGCTAGTTGAATTGAAAAAAGTGTGAATTGAGGATTTCTTCGCCGAAACAATGCCTCGCTACGAACTGGCCCTGATCTTGAAGGCGATGCAGCGGCCGGAGACAGTGACTGCTCTCCGGCGGACTGTGGAGACTTTAATGGAGCGGGGCGCGGTGGTGAGGGACCTGGAGAACCTGGGAGATAGACTGCTGCCTTACGTGATGACAAAACACAATCAGAGGCACCATAGAGGGACTTACTTTCTGGTCGATTTCTACGCAGCCCCCAGCATCCTTCCAGGTTTAATGGATCACCTACACCGTGATGTGGACGTGGTTAGGCCCACTGTGCTGAAGAAGGACGTCCGTGTTCCCAGCAACTGCTGTGGACCCAAACAGTGATCAAATGTAAGGAATGACCGATGTGGACAAGCGATGTATTTGTGTTGAAATTACACTCTCACCTGGTGTGTGTTTTTCATCAACGTAAGCCAGCAACATTCGTCAAAAAAGTTGACTACAACTAAAGAATATTTTCTTTATTTACTAATCTGTATAATTAGTCAACACATAGACAAGAGCATATGACAGTTTAAGATAGAGCACAGGATGATGACATTCAGTCTATGATATAAAACCAAGAAGATCAAATAACACATTATATTTATCCACATCCACAGTTTTCCTGTTTGCATAAATTAATTGATAAAGCCAAAAAGTAATCAGGTTTTCTGCCATTGGACCAATCAATTAACTACTAGTACTACCTGGGTTAATAAGAGGCAGTGCACAGTAAGTGCTTAAAATTATGTGATTTTGACTTGTTAACATGATACTGGAGTGATGTCCAAAACTGTAAGTATTTCTCAGGTATTAAAATGTGAAGTAACACTGAAGATAGCTGTAAAAATGTCCACTAAAGACTACTGTAAAAATATGCAACAATATTAGTACTGGTTGACTCAGGAGGGCAACTATCGGATACTGATTTTGTTTTTATTGATTTGAAAACATTGCCTCATACTGTGGTGTCCTGTCTTCTTATATGTGAAATTCAGTTGAGTTTAACAGATGATAAACAACATACACATGATGTTATATTGTTACAGTCCTGACAAAGAGACTGTAGATCCTGACATAATCTCATTGCAGTGCCTCTTCTGCTGGAAAAATGAACAGAAGTAGTGATTGAGTCAGGCCACAGACTCATTGTACCACAGAGTTAGGGGGTGGACTCGTTATGGCTGTGCTGATAAGAAATGGAAATCCAAGAGATGACATATCAAAGGCTATTGGCTATTACATCCTAACCGTACCCACCAATACAAGAGATATATTTTTGTAATGGTCAGTGCCAATATGCCTGTTTATGTGAATATGTAGTAGAGCCAGGACAATATCTATGGCACATATAATATTACCATAAATGGTGATACGGATTATCAGGAAGGTGTAGTACAGAAATGGCAAAAATGTACTCACAAGCCATGTTGCTGTTACATAGTTTGCCCACCAGAAAGCGCTGTTTATTTTTCAGCAGTAAAATTCCACGCTCAGTACATACCACAATGAAACAATTGAGGTGGATCTTCATAAAAAATGGAATGAAATGTGTTCCTGCAGTCAGCGTCCTTTACTTTCTGTTTGATGCTGTGCTGACTGTGTTGGAATTTAACCCCTGTGTAATGGCTCTTGTTTTTGTTTTACAGGTTTTCACAGCTCATATATCCAGAAGATGTACAGTGCGATGCTTCCCTCTTTGACGTTTTCAGTAGTTGTTGGCCTACATTTGGATGTTATGTCATAATAAACTGCTTTTTTTTTCTATCTGAGTTGTAATTTTTTTTTCTTGACTCCTTGCTAAAAACAATTGCATATTGTAATTCAACTGCGTTTAGTAATGTGATGGCAAATTCAAGTCTTATTTTTATTCTAGGCTGATATGTTGTTTTTAACCAGCTCTGAATGTTCTGAGTGGTGAAATAACCATCCAGACGTGATTACTGTTCTCTGAGAAAACCCTGTCAATGATAAACTGCTATCAGTTTGCTACTGAGCTTTTAAACTGAGTTGCGTTGACCTCATTAAATAAAAATGAAAAACCATGCATAATTTTCAGGAGATTATAATGTTTTCTCCTGAACCAGCAACAGACTTTGATCTGTATTAGTTCACTGGAATGGCATGTTGTTTAAATGTTGCTAAATCCACCTTTGCTTGCTTGGTCACACGATGTATTTACAGTCTGGGGGCGGTTTTAACAGTTTTAATCCACTTTGTTGAAATTAACATTGATTTTTTTGTTTTCTTTCCAATGACGTTCTGTTAAGATACTAAAATATATTTATTAGACGCGATTTGTATATAGCCACCAATACAGCACAAAGTGAAAATGCTAGAGTTTAGTGTGGAAACGTAAACCTGTAGAATGATTAACTAATATATAAGTTAATAAGTTTTCTCCAAACATAACGAAATATAATGCACAACACTATAATGCACAACCCGATATAGGTCTATTTTAATTTGTGTCTTCCTATAACCTTCGGCTTTCAAAGACTCACACATCAGACACACAATGTCTGATGTCACATGTCTTTTAGGAGTCAGCTGACAGTGAGACATAAAGGCAACAACAAGTCTCGCTGCCTGCATTGCAGTGCTAACCGCTCTGAGGTTTACTACACCCACCACCGAGGAACAGCCGGGAATCCGCGGAGTCATGCTGCTTCTAGCTCTACTTTTCGTGTCTTCAGGTAATGTCAGCACTCATGCCAGTATAAACAAATGTCGTCGGTGATTTGATTCAGACAATTTTCAGTTAACTGAGTTCACAGTAGAGACTGTTTGATTGTGTAACTAAGTGCGTTTCAACATGAAAACGCGGAAACCTTTAAAGTACGTAAGCGTTAACAAAACGGCTAGCGTTAACATAACAGTAACAACAAGCGCTGACTTACAGTAGTTATGTATTAATCTAATGGAGATAAACACTAAATCTCTGCTTTCCAAAACTTTGCAAAAGCTGTAAATGACATGTTACGTGAATCTTGACCGCTTGTCTTTGAGATTCAGTTGAAGGCGTTATTGTTGGCCCGCTCGCCTGTGTTGGTAGCTAATGGTTCGGCTAACGGTAGCCTGCCAGCTAACGCTAGTTTGTCTAGCTAAACATTACAGCAACGTCAACCTATAATTATAAGGATGAATAGTTTGAGGAGGGTATTTGTTTGTAGACATGAAGCAACATTAGCATTAAGGTAATTACCGGAGCAGTTAGAGCACTAACACTTTCGGTATCATTTGTGTGGTGTGTCGTGTCGGTCACCTATTAGTTATGCTTTCTCATCAAAGCAGTTTTTCTGCCTTGGCCACCGGTTAATCTACTGTACGTGGTGCTCTGTTGAGCCCCGGTTTGGTTTTACCAGATATTTTAGACGAGGATCCCCAAAACCAGCGAACGTCCTTTCAGATTTTGAGTGAAATCTTGGGAGCTCTAGGCTGTTGTTCCCCTCTTCTTTTTAGTCTTCAGGTGCACTATTGACACTAACGGCCTCGCTTATCTTTTTGGGTCAGTGAAATAAACAAATGATATTGCTGCAATAAAGCTATTCTTTTCCTGAATTTGAGTCCTTATACAATTGCATCTTGTTGGCTTTGCTTTGTGGCATTTGAAATATGGAACCGAAAATAAATGTCCTTTTTTTAAAAACTTATCAGCAGAAGCTGTGGTTTTCTGCAGTATGCTCAAAATATTGGTTCTTCGTGTCGTTGGTATGTTTATTTAGTGCTTATCTTCAGTCGGACATCTGGTTAAAAATAATTTTGTATAAAGTCGTCTTTGCACTTTGATATTGATACGTGTTGTTGCTGCAAAATGTCTTAAACGGTGTTAAAACTGATGTGCGGCCTGCTGCACTGACACAGCTTCACAGGCACTTGCTGTTGTTGACAATGCAATCTGAATCCTATTGAAAGCCTTTTGTGCTTCACTGTGTCATGTGATGTTGAGTCACTCAGTGTGATGAGTTTTAGGTTTCCGAATCACGGTCACAGAAAGTGAGTCAAATGTATCCCTGTAGCTGCTGCAGCCTTTTCCTGACTTCTTGTTTAAGAGAGAAACAAACGCTTTCTCTGGGCTGACTTGTTTTTCTGCTGTGGGTGATTTGCATAAAGTCACCTGACATTAGACATCATATATTCTGCTGCTGTGTGTTGTCTTGTTAGCTGTGAACACTTCACGCAGTGATGTCCCACTCGTTGGTACACTTTGTCCCCTTGAGATCAACTTGTTATTTTGCTTGACTGCTCATGTGACTCGAGTGAGTGGGAGTGGGAGTGCCCTGCCTGCACTGTAGCTCTGTTGGTATGATTGATGAACAGGCTTTCACAGTGGTGTATTTGGCTGATATGACTGTTTGTTGGTGCCAGTTCTTGGCTGTTATCACGCAAAGCAACCTGCTTGACTTGGGCAACTCTTGCATACTGATCAGTTTATAATCTGAGTAAAGTGCTTATTTAAGTTTGCTTTTGTTCCACATCAAAGACGATTTTGCATTTTAATGACATTTTAGTCCTAGTTTCTAATGTAGTTTTTCTTATTCAGTTGGATTCGGAGATGATCTGTATTTAATTATCAAACAGGATTACACGTAGTGAAAACGGGAACCAGTGCCCGCAAACTTTCAGCTTCTTTCCCACATCACTTTTTCTACCTTAGCAAAATGAAGAACTGTGAACAAGAACCTCTTTTTTTGCATCTACCCAAAAGAGATTTATTTTAAAATCATATGCAAACACAAATTTCAACGTCTGTAACAGACGCATATTTAAATAATAGATTCCCCCCGTGGTGCTTCTTCTTGTTGTGTCGCCTTCTCGCTGTGGTATTGACATGCTGGTTTTGGGTCTGTGGTTGTGGGAAATCATGCCAGATTTAGAGGCATATGCTAATGCAACTTAGCAGTCTGTGCTAATAGGATTTAGTGGAGGGTAAAAAGCAGTTATAAAACAGTTAAGAGTATTTACCCACAATGTTCTGTGTTTTGAAATATGTCAAGATTCACAGAGCAAGCTCACTGCTATTTTTTTTTTTTTTTTTTTTTTTTTGCCAAATTTAAGGAACCCATGTCTCTCAGACTTGATATCTCAGAGCGAAGTTTTTAAGTATTTAAAGTTCAGATTAAATAATAAAGAAAAAATACCTCTTTTTATTGGCAAGTACCTCTTTTTATCTGAGTTTGGCGAGTTTTAAAACTCGCCAAACTTTGTGGACAAGGCTTAGGTTTTAACTTCCTTCATTAACTTCCTTATTTGTTAATGCTTGAGGAAATATGTCAGCCTTGAAATTCCCCCATCTTATCATGGCTTGTTTCAGGCGTGGTGAAACCATAGCTTTTGTGATAAACCAGACTCAAAAGGAAATAATTCTGAGTAAATGCTACGTGCTCTGTGTTTGTAAATGATCCACAGTCTGGGTGACTTTATAAAACACCTGTTCTGGATTCCTCAAATCAATAGGTGCATCGTCTCCTAAAGGAAGGAACTGAATGTTTAATCTGGAGAATAAAACAGTCCCTGCTTTTGCCTCTTTTCTTTTTATACAGCAGTAATATATTCTGGAGTATTTTTTTCTTTGTGTAGTAAAGGTATAAAATTTGTCTACTTTGCAGCTGTAGCAACCCCTCTACTGGGCACTGAGCAGTGTGCTCGCGGCCCCCCCTACTGGTGTCAGAATGTAAAGACAGCGTCTCTGTGTGGAGCAGTGACTCACTGCCAGCAGAATGTGTGGAACAAGCCCCAGATGGTGAGATGCTACTTTCTTTCTTTCTTTTTCATTTTTTTGAAGGAAAGTGCCATTCATATGCTCTGAAAGTGGTATTGGAATGTTTTAATAACAGAAAGTACATGGTCCTCTTTCTTTGTTTCCTGCATTTTGTATTTGCGGGCTAGATATTTCTGTACACTTTGAAATTTGTAAATATTTTTTATTTACACACCCAATTGTCTGGTTTCAGAAATCAGTTCCATGTGACCTGTGTAAAGAGGTGCTGATGGTGGTGGGACAGATACTGAAGGATAATGCCACTGAGGTAAGAGTTTAAAGAAAGGGGGGAAAAAATGCACTGACATTTCCTTTGACACAGGAGGCGACTACAACTATGAAATGAAAGCTGATAACCAGTTATTCCTGCGATTGCAGGCTGAGGTTCTTGGGTACCTGGAGAAGGCCTGCCAGCTCATTCCTGATCAAGGTTTGACTGCAGAGTGCAAGGAGATGGTGGATAACTACTATCCCATCCTCATGGGAATCCTAACCGGAGAACTGGTGAGCATCGTCAGCCTGTTTGTCCAAGTTTGAGTCTGTTTTCAGTTTAAGTATAGATCACAAACAGTTTGAGCACCACACAAGTCATCCCTTTAATGGTGATATTACAAGTTTAGCTTATAGAACCATAAGCTGTAGGCATGTTTTGCAAAGATTCTAAAAAAGCTTATTGGAGTTTGTTTTTTCTGTCAGTTTATCATCCAGCATCATCTAATGCTCTTTAGTAAATGCTCCATGAGCCTCTCTGTGTCAAAAAAGGGAAAACAAGTGGCTGTGAGCAAAGTGCCTAGAGCTGAATAAGGGCTATTGATGGGGAAGTGAGAACGAGAACAGATTAGTCGTTGTGTAATACTGAAGCTCATGACTGGGAGTCTTTTGTTGTAGTTTTCCTTGTTTCAGTTCTCACCTGCTAAAGCAGCCTTGGGAACAAAAGATTCAGTTCTTCATGGATCATTTAAAATGCATAACATGGCTTTGGTAGATCTCTTGTTCGAGTTCATTTCTTTTTAAAGTGAAGTAACTTAAAGAGGTGGAATTTATTTGCTTATTTTTAAGGAGGATCCTGGTGTTGTGTGTGCAGCCATCGGGCTGTGTCAATCTCAGCAGGCAGCCTTGGCTAAGGCTCAGGCCCAGGAGCAGCTCATGTCCAATGAAATCCCTGCGGTTGACCTTTCCCAGCGAGTGGCTCCCTTCCTCATCAACGTGCCTGAGCTCCTCTATCCCCAGGAGAGCACCAAGCAGGAGGCTCCCAAACAAGAGGCCCCAAAGCAGGTAACAATCTTTAACTTCCACCTGCACCTGCATGAACAGCAATATGTTCTCCACCTGCTCCATGAACGTTGTCCTCACTCGGCTCTGAACTGTACCTTTCTTGTAGGAAAGTGATGTAGTGTGCCAGGACTGTATCAAGTTGCTGACTGATGCTCAAGAGGAAGCAAAGGCCAACTCCTCATTTGTTGACTCTCTCATTTCAAGTATTGAGAAACAGTGTGACCTGCTGGGGCCAAGCTTGTCTGAAATGGTGAGAATCCCACATGAGTGAATGAGTTCCCAGTTAAATGCATGTATTGTTTCTCTGCTAACTGTTTTTCCCTCACTACAGTGCAAGGAGTACGTCAGCCAGTATGGTACCCTTGTTGTTCAGCAGCTCATGTCTATGGTGAGTGTTCTGACCCCCCAACTTCACATACGTCACTGATATATATTTTTTAATTTTAATTTATTATCATTATTTTAAGAAGTTCAGGAAAACTTTGTTGTGTGTGCATATTTAAGCGACATTATAACATGAATGGTCATTATTTCCTAATGTTGAACAATGAGCATAATGAACTGGTCATCAAAACTAATGAGTGTGATAAGTTGTATGTTTTGGTGGTGCTAAGCCCAGATCCAGTCTTGCAGCACTAGCTGGCCTGCTGCTTCATTTTATTCACATCTTTAAATTGCTTTCTGTCTTTTAAATTTTTCTTTCTTACTTTCTGTTGTCTTTTTTGCCTGTGTTTTTTTTTTTTCCCTCCCCTCCATTCATATTGTCTTGCTCTGTTTTCTCCTGCTCTGGGTTTTGTGTGCTGCTCCCCAGGAACAGGTAGGTCTTTCTGTGTTCAGCCTGTAGCGTCTTCACCCTTAGCACTTGCTTCTTGTGCTGTCCACTCTTGGCACTACTCACCTGACACTGTAGAGACTTGTGTTAATGGTAGTCTTATGAGTGTGACTGCTTTCCTTACACTGAGCACTTTTGTGTGTTTGATTTGGTTTGACTTCACACCTGTTGGAACATTATAGAAGAGGGCTGCAGTAAGAGTCTCTCCTGTTTGTTGACATGAATGAACATATAGTGCTGTCATATTTAAAGTATGCTTCGATCTGGTGACTTAGTTTGCACAGACAAGCTAGCTGGGCGATGCATCATTCTTTACTAACATTTAAGTGGCATACATTTAAAAACTTAAAAAAAAAAAAAAAAAAAAAGCACCATCTTGACTATGCTCTATGTGCCCATTCTTTTGTAATCACTGTGGCTCATCTTATTGGATGCCTCAGTCAGAAGTAAATATTTTTTGGCAGTTTGGGTGTGTATTCCTGTGTGTGTGTGTGTGAGTGTTTGGTATTGGTTAAAGAAAGCTGCATTAGATGTCCCTTTTTTCATAGAAGATTGTGCATTTTGCATGGGTGGTCATGCTGTGGTATGATATGCAGATTAGGAACACACGATTTATGCTAACGGAATGCAGTGTGTTTTGCCGACCTTTGGCAGTGTGTCCTGAAATAATGGTCTCTCTCTCTGTCCTCAGCAACCCAAGGATATCTGTTCCCGCATCGGCTTTTGTCCTTCTATGAAGAAATCCATTCCCATGCTGACGCTCCAGGCTGCCAAGGCCATACCTGCTTCCAAGACCGTACCTGCTGCCAAGATGGTACCTGCTCTCAAGCTTGTGCCTGCCACTAAGGTGGAGTCTGCCACTGATAAATCTAATGTAAGGCATGGTGGCCACCTGCTGGCTGACTCTCATCACTACTTGATGTTACTAGCAAGATTAAAAAAAAAATCAGTTTTATAGCACAGTGTGTTACATGCACATGAAGTTTTCCTCTTTGTATTCCAGCCCATGGTGCGTGTCCGTGACTCCAATATGTGTGCCATCTGTGAGTTTGTGATGAAACAGTTGGAGTCTATGCTGGAGGATCAGGCCACAGAGGTGAGATGTGTGCTACTACATGTATACATTGTGGCCATAAGAATAAACAAAACTACGACCAAAGTTCTTTTGGTGCATTTGGTTTGGCTCTGGTGCCAAGCTGATCCATTTGTCTTTGTCTCAGGAGGAGGTGATTCAAGCTGTGGAGAAGGTGTGCACACTTCTGCCCTCCTCTCTGAGTGGCCAGTGTAAGGACCTGATTGAGACCTATGGCCAGGCCATCATTGAGCTGCTTGTGCAGCAGGCTGACCCCAAGACTGTGTGCACAGTGTTGGCACTCTGCAATGAAGCCCACCGTGCGTATGTTGGTAAGTTCTCACTCTGCAAACTGCACTGGATACAAATATTAGCTTTGCTGACAGTCATCCTACAGATGTTACAAATTTGGAGTTAATTTGATACTCACATGTGAAATGTTAAACAAATCATTAAGTAAAGGTGCATCTCCATATATGTGCAATGTGTAATGAGTTTTGTTCTGTTCTTTCTAGCTGTCCTGGACCAGACACGCTTTAAGGTAGGGGGCTACTGCGAGGTATGCAAGTTGGCTGTTACTTATGTCGATGAGATCCTGGAGAAGAATGCTACCGAGGCCCAGATTGAGGAGGCTGTGAGGAAAGCATGCAGCTTCCTGCCAGACTCTCTCCAGACTGAGGTGAGAAGTTGCATCTTCTTACCTTGTGTAACGTTTACCTATCCTCATGCAACAGCCTTGCATTAACCCGTGTGTGTCTGTGTCAACAGTGTGACCAGCTGGTTGAACAGTACGAGCCTGTGCTTGTCCAGCTGATCCTCCAGATGCTCGACCCAGACTTTGTGTGCATGGTAAATTTGATTAATTCCGTGCTAAATAAGACACGTCATGTGAACATCTTGTATACCTTACCTGTCTTACCAGGAAACATGATCACTCCCAACATTACAGCTGATGTCATTTAATTCCGTTTTCCCTCCATATGTTGGTAATGTACAGCAAATGTGAGGAATGACTTGCACAACAGACCTGCAGCCCAGTTTAGCATCTCAGCTGTGTTTTTGTGTGTATGTATCAGAAAGTGGGAGCCTGCCCTGAAGCTGAGCGCAGACTGCTGGGAACAGAACAGTGCAGCTGGGGACCTGATTACTGGTGCAAGAACATGGAGACAGCAACTCGGTGCAATGTGAGTAGTTAAGCCATATTTTGGAACCCAGACTTGTACTCACAGGATTCTTAAGTCTGTTTTGGACAAATGTATCCTGCAGGCAATGACTCTGCTCTGGCTAATGCTGCCCAAGAGATGCTTCTGTTTATAACCGTCTTGCACACCACAATTAATTAAATCTGATTTTGTAAACTTTTTCCCTTGTTTCTGTCTTTTAGGCTGTGGCTCACTGCAAACGCCATGTGTGGGTATAGAGGAAGAGGAAGAAGAACACAAACTGACCTGTAGGGAATTAAAACAAAAACTACTGTAGCGCTGCTTCCCACTTTTAATTTTTGTCCTGTGTTCTTTTTGGTTGTTTTTTTTTTTTTAAATTGACTTACATGAACGCAATATGTGTTTAAAGTAACTTTGATATTTGGTTGATGTCTTGGTGGAAAGGGACTAGACATATGTTTTCTCTGGGTGGGGTTCAGGAGTAGTGATAACATGTACAGTGGTCTGCAGCTCATGCTGTTCCTGCTTCACTGAGCAGAAGTCACAAAGCTTCACTGTCAGACTTTGCTGATGGGCTTCCTTTGGGTTTTACTTGCTTATATGACTTGTTGTATAATGTTGACATCGTACCAGATGACTGCCTTCTGTCGGGTATTCAGACCCCCCCCCCCCAGCTTGATGTGATTCCTGATTGCAAACAGGAGAGATGGCTCATTGTGTTAAGAATGACTGCAGTACTTTTAGCAGTATGATCCTTAAAACAATTTATATTTTGTAGAAAGTGTTTGTGTTCATGTTTTAAGGAGCTGATATGGAGGCAATTATTCCGAGAGTCTATGCCTCCCCCTCACCTCCCATTGTTTGCACTCTTCCTGCTGTTTGTAAATCACCGAGTTTCTAACCTACAGATAGCGTCACAAATTCAATTGTTTTCTGCTTCAAGTCGACTGGGTGATCTGTAAATTTTTAACAATAAAATGATCCCAATCCACTCTGTCTCATTTTTTCTTTTACTGTGAACCGAATTTTGCCTTTTCCCAAACTTGTCATAAACCTACTAGTTTGTTTATTACATAATGATCTCTAACATTCTGAAGTCATGTCTGGGTCATTTGCTCTTTACTATGCTTAACTGAATAGGTTTCAGTAAGTCTTTAGATCATTTTTTTCAATTAGGAATTTACCTTTATCCTTCTCACTACAAGAAGATCATTAACTTGTGGAGGATTTAAAAAGTTGCGTTCAGCTAAGTTTAACATTTTAGAGAGTGGTACTAAGTAATGTACATTTATTTCTAACAGATTTAGCTAAAGGTGCAAAAATGCTATACATAAATCCTTTGTAAAAATATTAAGATTACAGGTTAATATTTACAAGGTTACTTTCTGTCACTTCTAAAAAAAAAAAAATGCATATAGAGTAGTAAAGGGTCAGTAAGTTAAGACAGTTTGCACATTTTTAATACAAAAGAGGTACCTTTAACTACCTATAACAAACGTGTGGGTGGGTAGTGAAAAAAAAAGCAATACTAGATCTTATGACGTTTTAGTTAAAGGTCTGGGCATTTAATTGAATTTAAAATCCTCAGCACATTTACCTATCACATGTACATGTACGTCATGTGTTCTTCACCCCATCAAATTGGAATTCAGCAAAAATAAAACCCTCTGCATGCTCAGCACATTTTCCCATCACGTGCAGCCAGCACTGTCTGATCGAAAGGACTACAGGCCTTCAGTCAACACTTGGTTTTATTACTGGAGTGAATATATTTTTATAGTAGCCTAAAAAATAAACAGTTTATAACTTGTGGACACCTGCTAATTTTTACTAGCTAGCTGTTAGCATGTGGGGTGTAGCTTCACGAGAGTTAATCTATTTTCATCAACTTTTGGCAGAAATCAGCTAATTGAAAGTTCAATTCAGCTTTTCTTTCATTTCTATTAGAAGAGTTTACAATCATGATATGGTGAAGGGTTTGTTTCTATCTGAACAAATTACCCCTCTGTAATTCCATTTTACTCCCAATGGAAAGTTTCCACTTGGAATATTCCTGTAATTGTGCAATGCTAACGGCAGCCCAAGTGCATATTTGAAAATGATGAAAGAAATCCAAGAGTTGTGAATTGAACTTCTTCTTCTGTTTATAAGGTGTGATGAAGCTCAGATGCTTCAAACTTTACAGACAGGAGTCACAAATCAATAGCATGTCCATCAACAACAGATTTGTTGTTCCAGATGTACCCATCAACAAGAATATTATTTTATCGCAGTTGAACTAAAATAACATTTAACACCCTCTGCCTAACAACTTATGTTGTACCACATTTTTTCACCCCTTAAACCAAATAAGAGTTACTTCCTGATCTTTACACTGTAGAGACCGAGGCAGACGCAGCCCTAAGGCTCATGTCATGAACCAAATCAGTGTAAACATCACACATATTATTAATCTGAGGTATAAATGAATTAAGGCTTGGTTCAGAGTGGAATTTAGAAGCTTATCAGCACCTTTCCCTCATGGCAGACAACTGGCTTTACTAGCACTGTAAGTCACAGTGCTTTGATGTGCTGGTGTTCATCACTGTTCAGCTTAACAGGCTGGTCAGATCAAGTGCACAATAAGAACGGATAAAGCAGATCCAACAGCCAGACCGAGAGTAAGAAAGAAGGACATGACCACTCCCGTGGCCTCTGCCAACTCCCGAGGTACCACCTTTGGGCCATAAATCATTGGCAATGTGCCTAGGTAGCCATTAGAGAGGCCTAGCAGACAGTTGAAGATGACAGGGTACACGTCATGGGTGAAAAGTACAGTGTGGAGGTGGTCCCTCGGCTGATAGTTGCACAACATGAGGAGTGGCACCATGATGGAGCGACACAACACCAGTAAGGGCAAGACCCGGCTGGTGGGACCAGGGACCTGCAGCCAAGCTGTGGTCTGCCTGCCGCAGAAGTCAGCTGCGTTGTACAGGAGGAAACTGGTCAGGGGCACAAAGTAAGTGGTTGTCCAGGGGTTGCTGCTGTCTTTGTGGACAGACTGGATCCCAGAGGACACGGCAGGGAACACCATGATAGAGACACAGAAGACATAGAAGACGCTCAGGCCGAGTGTCCATGTCTTTCTGAGGATAGGCTGCAGTGGTGGGACAGAGACTATCCCTGTACCTGCTGTTGCACACCCCTCACTCATCCCTCCTGGACTAGTGCATGTTGCTGCCAGCATGTAGTGTCTAAAGAAAAGAGAAGCCAATTGTTTTAGATCAGCTAGTACATCTCAAATCTCTGAAAATCTTTGAACAGGGGGACTTTTTCTGAATTTTATCTGTCAAGTTTAAACCAAACTAGGTTTATTATTTGCACTGCTACTGACCTGAGTCAAACAGTGGCTACAAATTTAAAATGGTCAAACAAAATTAACAGGTACATTTAGAATATTTATTACAAATAATCTGAGGTAATTTGACATTGGCACCATCTAGTGGTAGTATGAGGAATGACCTCGTGGCAAATACTCATAGTAAATTCAGGTGTACAAGTACATATTACAAGATACAAAAGGAGTTTATCACTCACATTTGTAAATGAAACACAGAATTGATAGGCAGAGTTGGAAATCTGTATGGATACCTGGATATATTTGAGTGCTACTGACCTCGAATATGCCAGCCTGGGTAGCAGCAGATATGAGACGATACAGAGCAAGATGATGATGTCGGCTGTCAGGAAGTAGGCCAGAGCGCTGTCTGTCACATCCTTCGCCGCTGCCAGGTCCACAATTGATGCTATTGCACTCAGCGTGCCTCCCATGGCCTGGCCTGAGACAAAGAAGGACAGGTAATAAGGTCAATAATTAAACCCAATCAACTCAATTAATTGAAAAAGGTATTTATGCCACTGTAGTGGTCCTGAAGGATACAAATGCGATCTTAAGCATTTTTTTTTTCAGCAACATCAGTGTTTATTCATTAAAATACAACTGTATGCAGCAAGAACTTCAGGTCCACCATCTGTTCTTTAGAGGGAAACTGTAAAGTCAACATTTCAATAGTGTGTTCTATCTTTTATTTGTATTTTGGTTGTGTTCACCAGTGTTTCAACAAAAACAACACACACACAGTATTTTGTCCTGCACATCATGTGTGGTGGTGGCAGGACATAAAAAAGTGAAGTCTTTTGTCAATAAACCCATAAAGAAGCTGCTAAATAGTGCATGCTGTGTGAATTTCAAGACAACAGAAAAGTTATCTGTATGATGGTGCTCTATCAATGCTACAAAAACAACAGTGTAAACAAGAGACATGAGGAGTGTACCTGATATAAGGGCCTGAGAAATCCTCATGGGGAAATGCCCACTGATCCCGAACACGCTGCCAGAGAAAAGATTGGAGGCTCCGCTGACGACAGCCACACTGACCAGCGTGCCAGTAAAGAACTCCACCCTGCAGTCGGACACATCCACCTTCACCAGCACCGTGGTCACCACAAACACCAGAAGGATGACAAAAAGAGAAGATAGAATCCGCACACTTGGAGACAACCTACCAACAGCACACACAGAGATGTATTGGGATTAGGCAGGAGTTTATCAAACATGCAAAATGAAGCAGATGTTTTGTGCTGACTGGCTACAGTCTGTGTACCATAGAAACGTGAGACGATAAGCTAATTAATTATTCACACAAATAATAAATATAAAATAAATTCTCCTGCAAAGATGCTGCTCGAAACGACAGAATATCTCTTTTGCTTCATGTTATTATCTCAGTCCAGTACAGAGAGATCAAAGTCCCGAGAGAAAGTAGAGACACACAACATTCAAGGTCACAGGGTACATTTCATTATTGTAAACTATATGGGTCAGATAGGACAAATGTGGCATTGTCACATCCACACAGCCAGACACAAAGCAGTAAGCAAACAGTACTGAAATTTGTGCAGAGTGTGAGTGTGTGTGTGTGCGCATGTGCGTGTGCATAGGGTATCAACCTGTTAACTAGAAGATAGTTGAGTATCAGACAAAGCACAGAGGGCACCGTGGAGGCAATGGAGAGATAGCTTTCAAAGTATTCCTGTAAATAGTCAGAGAAAAGACAAAACCTTGAATTTGCTTAAGTACAAGAACACATAGTGACACACAGGGTCTCACAAAAATTAAGAGGAAGTGAGAGGAGTGGGGAGAAATCTAAAAAAATAAAACAAATTCTTTTCTATGTTCTTCTTTGGGTTTGTCTTATTTAAAATAAAACACTGGAATTAATTGTATTGTTCAAACAAAAACAGGCCCATGTTACATGATAGGCCTGTTGTTATGTATGATACAAGCTAAACAGTTCACTATAACTAATAAATCTGTCTGATGTTCTTCCAGTTGATGACTCTGGTCCATTCTGGTTGTGGTTATGAACAAAAACGCCACATGGTTAAAAGCATATCTTTACCACACTGTCTCTGCTCCTCTCCACCTTCATCGCAGCTACCCTCAACAAGCCTTTTGGCATTTCTAATTGTATAATTGTGTTGCATCTCTGTCAGATGTGAAAGGACACTCTGTTCTCACATTGGTCACAGGATCACCACAGCACCATGAAAAGCATGAAGAATGACACAAGTGTGGATCTTTCTGTTCACACACATGCAGAATAAACATAGTACAATTATTTAGTATCCTCTTCTACTCACACTGAGATCTGAACGCTGCTCCTCACTGCCACTGCGATGAGTGTTGTTACTCAGTTTGTACTGCCAGTAGTGCTTGGCTGTTATGAAGAAGTTCCATGGCAGCAGGGAGCCGATGCCCATCAGAAAGAAAATAATGTACACCAAACAGTAAGAGTCCTCTGGACTGTAGCGCACAGCCAGAGGCACTGAGGAATGCTTAGGCAGGAGTGAAGAGGAAGGACTCTCATCCTCACCTTCCTCATCCTCAGATATTTGGTGGTTGCCAAGAGCAGCTGGAATATAGGAAGAGTTGAGGCTGGGCTGCGACGGCCCTGTGCCGTCCATTCTTACAGATGTCAAACAGGAAATAGAGGATGAAGGAAAAAGGGGAAGGTTGAGAGGAACAGCAAGTGTTGAACAGAAAGCTGTAAAGAAGAAGAAGAAAAAAAGACAAGTTTAAAAAAGTTTGTGGCAATTAATGTTATTACAATAAATGGGTTTTCGATGATGCTTACATTTACTTGTGGCTGCCCAGAAGAGACAAAACAGACAGTGTTCGTTGTGAAGCCATAGTCTCTGTCCCGGTAGAGATCAGGCCAACTGTAAAAATCCTGTAATGCTGCAGAGCAAGAAGTCAAATTTAACTCTGAGAAGTATCATTCAGTTCTGTGTTTATTGATATGGCATTTCCAAATGTATCCTTTAATAAATAAATATACATCATACAGACAAAAGCATTGGGACACCTAACGATTACACCAACAGGGACTTTAATGACATCACATTCTAAATACACATACAATTTACAGCTCTAACAAAACTGGAACTGTTCCAGTTCATCCCATGTTGGATGGGGTTGAGGTCAGGGCTCAGTGTGGGTCAGTCAAGTTCTTCCATATCAAACTCATCCAACCATGTCTTTATGGACTTTGCTTTGTGCACTGGGGCACAATCATGCTGGAATAGAACACAAAGTTTGAAGCATAGCATTGTCCAAAATGTCTTGGTATGCTGAAGCATTAACATTTACCCTCACTGGAAGTCCGGGGCTGAGCCCAACCCACGAAGAACAGCCCCATACCACACCTGAATTCAATAATAAAAAGCTGTCACAAACTTCTACCTCAATGTGTGACAGAAAGGTGCGCGATTAAACAATAACTCGTGATTCAGCACATTATCCTTCTCTCACTGTGCCACCAGTGCATCAACAATATTAATTGGGGGGCTGGATTCATTAGTATTTGGCTGCAGTGTGTGGATTTGAACCCACTGCTGTCTTCAAGCAAGAACGAGTCTTCTTCTGGGTCAAATGCTCCATCAGAAAATGCCACTCAGCATTTTCCACACGCACTCTCTTCAGGCATGTGCTTGTTTGACTCATCGTACTGACTTTCAGCAATCACAAAAGTTTCATTTTACATCTGTTCCGCAAACTACGAACTCGCATCTTGAAAACACGTAGTGAATGATGCATGGAGAAACAGTTATGAGACAGACATACAGTCTATTTCTGTCACTGACTGGCTCCACTTGCTTGCACAATATGAGGTTCTTACTTTTACGATTTAAAGAGAATAAAGGAAGGCTGACCTTGCACCCTAAAGCATCATGCGCGTTTCTGATGAGGAACCAGATTCACATGATGCTTACCCAATTACCCATCAAACATACGCACGTTTGTCAGACTACACTGAGCATTATGTCACCGCGGACACCTGATATCACCACAGTTTTGCAGTCATTGCAAACGTATTCGGTTCGCTCTGCCGTGGTCTTGATTTATAAGGTGTTCAGTCCAAAAGATGTGTCAGGTTGTATTTAATTAGCGTGGACATCGCTGTCTAGACTCAAAAACGTAAACTAACCTTAGGCGCTAGCTAAGTGGACATTCTTGTCCAAAGTACCGACAGACGTAGCTAACCTACACGACCCGAGCCTAATGTTGGGTTCATTAAGTAAAATAAAAACCTACCTCACTGTTGGTGGTTCACTGACTGTTACCTCTGTCTTCTGCAGAAGTGTAACATTAACACACAAATCCATTTCACAGCAAACTTCACTTCTGGTCAGCTGACAACATTCTTTAGCCTGGGAACCGCCAGCCGCAACAACAAGATAACTTCCGGCAGAAATATTTCAGAATAAAATTACTATTGACACAAATCTAAATCCTACTGATTCAAAACAATGTGTTTCGCACAATAACGACGCAATGTACGTAATACTTCTTCTAGTCGACGAGCGAGCCTCATTTAAGATCAAAGTAAAATATTAAATATAAAATGTATTCCTCGGCGCTATTATTCGGACAACCAACCCACATACCGGAAATCTTATTGCTATGGCGAAATATATGGTTGTCTGCTTCTTTTCCCGGAACTGTTGAATTAACAAGAACTATAATTGGTGATATCATAAATAATGCAGAACTATTTCAATTTGTACACTACTAACTTACAATATATCCTTTTTGAAAAACAAGCAAACCAAAAACTGAAAACAACGTAAACAAATTGTTTGCAAATGTGGAAATCTGTTTCAAAATTAGATGCCTTGCATGTGACAGCAGACATTCAAAAATATTTATATACCACTTTCTTTCAAAATCTATGGCATCACTGTGAAGCTACACTTTAATTGTTCAATATTGAGATTTCACTGGATTTTCATTTGATATCAGTTTTGATTTACAGTGTGCCGTATTGAATACTGGCTTTTGTTGAACGTATGAGGTACCAGAAGAGGGCACCATAGGACAGAAATTCGAGTTGAATGTCACTGCACCTCTGTGGAATATGAACACAACTACAATATCTATAAGTAGAAAAAAATCCAAACATAAACACCAAGGTTTATGTTTGTGACCTTCAGACGTGAGAGTCCTCTGACGAGCAGATATGATTGGAATAAACTAATCATTAGCAAATGACTCACTGCCTAAGGGTGGAGCCCATCCACCTCACAGCTCCCGAATTGCTGTTTCCTTTTTCAACAACAGGTCCAATTGTACAGGATCAATCTGCGCAAATAATATACTCCAAAATGTTTTTTTGTTTATTTCATACCACCATGGGCCTAAAATGAAATACATGGCTAATTTATTTATTAAAAGTAACAAAAACATTCTGTGTAAAGGTGAAGGGTTGGCTTGAAGCTGCACTCAGCTTTTACACCATACCACCACTTTATTATAAAAGGTTCAATTAACTCATGCACTTGAGGTTGGCATATCAGTCCTCAGTTAGCAGTGCTTCTAATGAAACAGGTGCCTGCCATTAAGACCATACAGCAGTGCACAGTTGCCACAGATGACTCACTGGGATATTTGTTCTCGATATAAGAGCCCAATCTGATGAATTCCTCATTTCCTACTCTCTTAAAAAAAAAAGAAAGAGGTTAGATATGCTTGATCTAAATGCCCAGAGTCAATCCTTGAAGGCTACTATTAGTGTCTCTACAGCCTTGTTAAATTGAAGGCTGGACAGCCTGCCAGTTAAAAGCTTTCAAAGCTAAATGGACCTAAAGGGAATTTTCCAATGAGGTGTGAGAAAAAGAGGGACAGGCTGAGTAGTTCTGCATTCTCTGTGAAAATGGGGCGTAATTGATAAAAACACAGATGCCGTTTAACAGTTGTTTTGTCCCACCAAGGAGCTACAAAGGAGCCTGCAATTTGGTCTGGGGATTTTGTGCTTCTGCATCCTTTGTTTTTGCAAGAACACATTTAAAATCAATAACAACAAAACACACACTATTGTTAAACTAAGAAATATAATTTATTGCATAAAAATTATATTTAGTTACAGGTAAGAAGGCTAGACGTTTATTTACAATTGGTACTTTACAGACATAAAATAATGTCACTGAATCCTTTTTTTTTCTTTTTCATAAAAATGTCTGTTGTCTTGAACAAAGGCTAAATTGTTCTCTTTGATGGGAGCAAGGAGGGGGAATCCAGTCCAGCTCCAGCATAAATGATCCACAGCTATGGCCAAAGATCCAACAGATACTCAAGAAATCTGGACAAATAAACACTGTAGCCTACAGCTAGCCAGTCTCTGTAACAAGATTTGAGGAAAGAAAATAGTCCTGCAGTGTTCAGGGATCCAATGTACCGAACTGGTCGTGTTCAGACGTTTTCCCGCAGGCAAAGACCTGCAGGGCACGAGTTCATGATGTTAGTCACAACTTGTCGTGAAGCCACTGCACCATACTTTGTTTTGTTCAACCGCATGTGCTTCTTCACCATTAGCTTCCGTGGTTGGCGATCCATTTGTTCTGATCCAGATGAGCAATGCCATCACCAAAAATGCTAAACCACTCTTAAACCACTTTAGGATACAAAATCAAAACCCTGTCATGCCCTGATCTGAAAAAATAGAATTACTCTTCCAAACAAAACAAAAGAAGTCAAAATGCTTTGCTTTTCTTTTGTACTTGCATAGCACTTACAAAGAGAAATATGACAGATCTTAAGCGTGTACACACACTGTGAGTGCACAAACACCTGCCCAAACATACTCAATCATTCAGCACACACACACAAACACACAGAGTTGTGTTTTCAGTTCATTCACACAAAACAGTGACGTGACTCACTGCTGTAGAGGACGGATACTGCCTGTGTTTTGGTTTCTGTGTTTTCAAAGATGCGAACACTTTTTTTTTTTTTTTGCCTTCAGGGAGAAAAAAACTTAACAACAATAATTGACAGAACAATATTGACAATGCAAATATCTTGAAGACCCTGCCCACAAAGCAGGCCGCTTGGTAAAAAGGTTAACAATATGTTATCAAAATGAGAGAGGGGAGACAAAATGAGCTGCAGGGCGATAGATGAACAGATGGAGGCATAGATAAGTGGTGGACAGTGAACAGATTGAAACTTAATGCAGTTTGTGTTGAGGTAAATCTGATGGTCTCTTGCTGTCTAGTTGATTCAAGGCAAAGCTAATCTATTCTGTACTATTCATCAGTGAGCAGCAGAAACTGCCCTCAGTCAAAGCAAAGCAAAATGTCTACAGTGTCACCTGGACATCTGACCACCTCTAATCATGTTTCACAGGTTACACTTTACATTTTTAATAGATACACAGCATCAAAAATGACAAATAAACACGGTTTTGTTATTAAAAACTCAGACATCCACTGTGCACCTAAGTTCATTTGGCCTGCTCTACTAAAATCAAAAATAAAACACAGCAGCTCAGTCAGCTAAACAAGCGCAGATCATCAGGCTCTATATGATCGTTAACAATGACAACGAAAAAAAAGATCCACAAATATGGATAATAACTTAAAGAGCGTTCCCCAAAGGAAACTTTTAAGGGATGACCAGAAAGCTTTCCTGCAGTTTATTCTCAACAGATCGGAGGAGTGTGGCAGAGCGATAGAGGAATGTGAGGAGAGATGAAAGAGAAGCACCCCTGTGAGTCAGAATGATATGCCAAGGTTTTGAGGCATTTGTTGGTACAATATAAAGAGTCAGTTGGTCTAGTTATCCGCCAATTCTTAAACAAACTTCACAATTCACCCTCCTACCAAGAGGCAGCTTTTATATTCAGCCAAAAAATTATATGCTCAAGCCCTCAAACCTTGAGGGTTCAATCATCGTAACATTTGCTCGACAGTCAAAGCAGTTAGACAAGAAATCCTAGTCTGTTTCAGACCCAGTTAATGACCAGTTTGTGTGTGTGTTGGAGTGTAGCCTGAGGAGGTTGCAGAGAGGACAGTGCTGCCTGTCTTTAACGGCACACGAAGAATGATAATGGAGCGAACAAAAGCCCCTGCCATGAGGTGACATGGTGTGAAATTATGTACTTTCATGCTGCTACTGAAACATAGGTAATCCTGTGTTAGCATTGGCATGTTGTGTGTTGAATATGTGATTTATTTTTGTCTGAAAAGTTTGTTATTTGTACACACAAAGAGTATCATTTTCAATCTTTGAAGGAGACAGTCAACATCAGTCATATGACAGATGACTTAACACCTATTTTACGCCTTCATACCCTCAAATTGGTTTCACGTCTTGCAGATGCAACATTGCTTTGGAGGATTCAAGCTGAATCAGGTTAGCAGTTATCATGGGATGGCCCGCATGGAAATGGGTTATAGTGGGTATGTAGCTACAGTGGCTGATCAGAGGTCAGTGAAGAGGAAGATGAGGCAGACGTAACATAACTCATGTGAAGGAACCAAAATGCTCTGTGGGCTTGTGATTTGTGCTGGGGGGGTGTGCATATTCAAATTCAGGTATTCTTGTTTTTGTCACTGTGGTGAAAAAAAAAATGTCTTGCTCGCTCTTGTTTCCTTGAGCAATCAACAATCCCCATCTGTTGTCATGACAACTAACACCTCGCTCTTGCCCATGTCTTCCAGCGCGGTCGCCAGCGAGACCAGGTCTGCGTCAGCTTGGTGACAAGCTTCCCATAAGTCTAGCAGAACACCTGTGGGGCTGGGCTTTGTTGCAAAGTAGTTCAAGTACCTAAGAGGAAGAAAGAGATGCAAGAAGTAAGAAGGAAGCACACCATCACTAATCACAAAAATCTTAAAGACATCAATACAATGTGTTGCAAATACTCCTACCACATTTCCAATACTGATTCCCTGCTATTGTGTTTCACAAAGCAGGATTAGCTAGTTAGCAAGATGCAGTGTCTTGAAAAGAAATACATGGTTGAATCTATTTCCATACATCAAATCATGTGTGCCAAATCGACACAACGTTTTTCATAGTTTTTGCATGCTAAACCAAATCCAACTCTAAACTGAACTCTCAGCCTGACTCCGCTTGAAATCATAACCCTTATGCATCTAATCTCACATCCACATGCCGCCTTTGACCAAACTCAACAGCTAAAGCGTGGCCAAAACTGCCTCTCACACATAAACACGTGAGGCAGATCTGACCTGTCAAAGCCCAAACTGCGTGCCAGGAGTCTCCAGTCACATCCTCGAGCACTGGGCGCGTCCAAACTGGCACAGATCTTCTGGCGAATGGAGTCAGGCAAGCGAAAGGCATATGGTCCCACTTGAGAGGAAGGCAGGCAGGTACTTCCTGATGGGAGGGGCGAGTGCGGTGGTAAAGTCTGGATTGACAGAGAGTGTCATAAGCATTGGGGTCAACCTTTGTATTTTCTGGCATAGCTGTGCTCATAGAAACTTTATCAGGGTTATTTCATTTGTCAGCATTACCTCCTGAATATCCGTGTGCAGCTGGAATATCTGTCCCTCCCCTTCCACCTGTCGGACACAGATCTTACAGGTGAGCTGTGACACCGCCAGGCTGCCTCTCTCTAGGCTGAAGGTGCAGTGCAGGGGTCTCTGACTGCCACTCCAGATGTGATAGAACGGGATCTCCTGTTAACAAAGAAAAATTTTAAGAAGGAAGAAAAACACTGTGTTTAAAGTGGCTTTTATCCTGAGAAGCACAATCAGAAAGGATCTAGAGCACAGTTTCCATTCAAGGAGGGTGCAGTATGCTTTATTTTGATACTGGGTGTTTCCACCAACTGCGTATCCATGTGTCAAGGGGAAAATTTATTTCTAAAGTGCACTGTCCATAAATTAGACCCACTATCAGATTTCCTGTTTGTTTATTCAGAGAGGGTTCAGACTGCAATCTCACTGCTGCCGCCAAGAGAATGCAGCAGAGGAATTGAATGTTTACAGCAGCAGTCCACAAGCCCACTGTATTTTATGAGAAAATAGCCATTCTACTGAGGTGGAATCAAGCGTTTGTCATTAATCTACACCATTCAAGCTGCTGATGATTTATGCTCTGTAGACATGAACATCTGTAAACACTACACATATTAACAGGCTGTTATCTAGTATCTGCTGCCTGTTGAGTATCCAACCTGATACTTCGCCAGCAGTTTGCTTCTCCAGTGAGTGTGGGGAATGTCGTGAATGGACAGACGCAGGTTGTGGTAGCTGTCTTTGAAGAGCAGTGGCTTGGGATCCTCCAGCAAAACTCCACCTAGACTCCTCTCCAAATCCAGAACCTCCTGCATAGAGGCAGAGAGGACATGATGGGCTCAAGGACATTTTTATTCAATAAACTTCATTATGGGTTTATCAGTTCAAAACATGCTTTCAGAAACACTTAATTAAAATGTGTCATACATTCTCCAAGATGGTGGTGTCTTTACCAGCCAGAAATAATGTGATGTGATGCCAGTAAGCTGCACGCAGCACACTCATGTTTACTGCCCCGGCTGGTCTGTGAACACTTTATACAAAAGGGACTGAGAGAGGCAAAATATTTAAGTTAGAGAGTCCAGCTTTGTCTGGATGGAGTGCTTGTTCGTTGTTGGGGAGGAGGTTTGTATTGTGCTGTACTATTTTAAATCATTGCTTATAGTGGGTAAGGAGGATTCAATATGTGATATCAAATCATGGTATCTGCAAGGCCTCAGCTCAGAGTGGATGGGACTCCCCTATTGCCCATAAGTTACATTAACTAAGTTAAAGTTAAGTGTGCTTCATATTGCATAGCATATTTTTTTATCTTTGTCTTTTGACACAAGTGTGATGTGTATTTTGTTTATGACCAAACCAAGCTCTGTTTTAGCTGTACGTTATAAATAAAGCTAACATGATGGATTTAAATCCTGTGTTGCTTTAAGTAAATTAACAGCAAAGAATCAAAGAAGTTAAAAAAAAACAAAACAAAACAACAGGACAGGTAGAGCGGGTAAAGGTAAAGAAGAGTTCACAAAGACAGAGAGACAAACACACAAACAGCACCTTCAGTGCATGTGGGGTGTCATGGATGCAGTAGATGCGGAGGCTGTAGTCCAGGGAGAGGCAGGGTGCACGGGGGGCAAACAGAGCGAGCTGCAGACGTTTGCAGGCAGGGTGTGGAGGGCAGGATTGGCCCACCAGGCTGTATGTTCCCAGCTGCTCCATGAGAACATGACAACACTCCTCCTCCAGCTGCAGGTAGCACGGAGACGACAAAGTCTCCTCTCCTACTGTCAGCACCTCCTGAAAACAGATCTAGGTTCAGTGATGCCACATTGTACAACATGAGATTCATTATTTGGTACCAGTCAAAGGTTGTCGCACCTCCCAAGCCCCCTGGTGAGTCTGTGTCTTGAGTGTGAGGGTCCAGTCAGGTGTCGGTGTGTCTAGCTGTGCACAGTGGGGCAAAGTGAGTACCACAGGCCGATTCAGCAGCATACCGGATGGACCACAACTCACTACAGGACTCAGTACAGTCTGACTTCCCTCTGAGGGTAGCCTGTAAATATCAAACACACACACACACACACAGGGAGAACACCAGGTGTTTGTAACAGTTGCCAAAACATCACATTTAATTTATGAAAGAGCATCATGGTCATGACACAGTTTGGAACATGCTGCTACTGAGGCACTGAAGGCCATGAAAATCAAACTTCAGAAAATTGGCAAGAAATTAATTCACTCCAAATTTTAGTGTAGAATGTGAGACAAGCTTATCCATTTTTTAGCCTCAGAAAAAGTGATAGAACTTCAAGAGGTTTGCAGTAGGTGAGCCTTGCTTGGGAAAACGTCTGATTGAGGTGAGAATGAGGTCTATTTTGCCTCGTGGTTGTGAGACAGATGAGTCAAATAAAAGGTAGAAAGATGAAGGGCACTCACGTTGTTTTGTCCCACTTGTTTATAATGAGGTACATCTCATAGAACTTCCCCTGGGGAATTGTGCCAGGGGGGACCAGCAGGCTCACACCTGATGGGGGAGAGGTGTCATGACTTATCTTATATGTTATTAACTGAACATCATTGGTGAATTTGAATTCTGGGTCCATTTGCGTGTGAAAAGACAGCTGCATTTGATCTATGTTACCTGTATTTGGGATAGTAAGGCGTCCTCCCAGGTTACCCAAGGTGGCGCTGGTGCTCAGCCCAGGTTCTCTGGAAAGGGTGTGGCTGTGGTAGTCTCGCTCTCTACCCACAGTGCCCACCGACTTCAGGCTGAGGATTTCCCCGTCTGAGCACATGTCCGCCGGGAGCTCCAGAGAGGAGAGAGTGGAGGAGTTATACACCTTGATTTTGAGACTGGGCAACGGGTCCAGCAGGGGAGAAGTGGTCATGGGGATTTTGTGAGGGCTGTCGTTGACCCCCTGCTGCAGGGAGAAGAGCGGCCCACGGAAAGTCCCCACGGTGGCTGTTAGATCCGGTGGAGCAGGGGGATGCAGAGGGTGGGGGTTATCTGTACACAGGGAGGAAGAGAGGAGCTGTTCTCTTATCACCAGAAATGACACAGGCAGAGAGTGCTAAAAGTGACACAAGGGAAATGGATTAATGTTGCTAATTAATATTTGACGGCAAGAACAAGAGAAGGCCTACCATGACAAATGCTTAAAGAGTAAAAAATGTAATGCACTAAAGAATGGAGAAATGACTAAGTGAAAGGAGATAATGGTTTACAGAGAACTAATTTATAGGCTGATATAAATAGCAGTCTGATAATGAATTGTGAAGAAGTGCTTCTATGAAGATGAGTAAAAATAAGAAAACTTGTGAAAATAAACACAAAGATAATAGGATATGCATATGTGTGTGTGTGTGTGTGTGTGTGTGTGTGTGTGTGCACCTACCCTGTCTGGGAGGCTTGTAGTTACCAGGGTGAAAGGCGGCGGTGAGAGCAGATGAAGAATCGGTGATGTCTCCGTGGAGATGCTGACATCTGCGGCGATATGCAAGCACTCCCACGCACAACACCAGTATAACACACAGCAGCACTGCACCCATCAGGCCGGCGTAGACTGCTACACCCATACCTGGGGCCATTGCTGAAAGAGGGACCGAATGTCAGACAGTCAGGGTGTCATAAAGAGAAACGTGTGAAAACACACAAATGCAAGGGAGAGACGAGAGGAAAGTATAATCAAGAGGAATCATTTGATTAAACGTATATCTGATGTTACAGAATTTAGCAGTTAGTTAGTGCTAAAGCAATTAGTAAATTTATCAAGATAATATTACAAACATTTGCTTCTTCCTGCTTGTAAAATGTGATGATTTGCTGCTTTTCTCTCGTTTATACCATTGTAAATTCATTATCTTTGGATTTGATCAGAAAAACTACAAGCCAAGACGTCACCGTGAGCTTTGGAGCTTTGGAGTACATGATTAACTGACACTTAATCAGAAGATTAATCAATAATTAAAATAATCAGCGGTTCCCTTTATTCAAATGTTTTCATTCCACAGTTGAAATGGAAATCTTCAAGGGTAGGTTCACACTCTTTCAAATCTATTTTGAAACACTACTAGCATGCCCATGTGGATACTGAATGTTCCTCCTGTCCATACTGGGCTTGCAAGAGGCTCATCTGACAATAAAAGTCAGCATGTATCCAAGTGAGGTTGGGGGGGGGGGGGGGGGGGGGGGGGGTGTGACTGGTCAGCGGGCCCATCACAGCCTTTCGGCTCTAACTCCTCAACAGTAGCAGAGCCATACCCAGCCGGCCACGTGAGCCAGTCACACCACAGCAGAAAAGAGGAGAAGACAAGGAGCGAGGTTGGCGGGAGACAATAAAGAGCAAAAAAGAATGAGCAGACAGGCTGGATAAACACAGGAGGAGAGAACTGGAGGAGAGGCAATTTGGCAAAAAAGATGGGAAGGAGTTAGATAAGGTTGTGATTTGTGGGGAGGACAGATGGATTATAAGTGGAGTGAGGAGGAGAAAGGAGATAAGGAGGGCTGTGCTTGAGGAAAAGGCCCATGTTGAAAGAGCAGGAATGAATGGGGAAGAAGTTGGGTAGAAAACACAGACACCACTCAGCAGCAGCAGCGAGAGTGGAAGAAAGAGTGCAGAAGAGGAAAGCCGGAGGCAGACGGGCTGGCGGAGGAGAGCTCCTGTGCTCACGTGGCGCGATGGAACCAAATCCGACAGCCGTCCGCACTTATTACCACAAATGGAACAATAGCGAATTAGGTGCATTACCGGGGCTGCTCTCCCCTCAGCCCACATCGCATTGAACTAGAGGAATTACCATCACTTTAAATGTAAACTATATCACAGATTAACTGAAAGTCAGACAGAAATCAACTGTTTTTCTCCAGCAAGTCATATGCTTCCACCTCATAGCCTATGGATCAAAGAGTCTCAGCTTAGCGGCCTGTCATTTTGCTCCCCTCATAACACAGCTTGTAGATTTCCTGTAAAAATCCACTCAGCTTGGAGAGCTTTTTTCCTCCAATGTGCTGGGTTAGAGGTTTTGGGGAGTTTGTTTAATCACACCAATATCTATTAATGCCTTTGTTAGAACTGTGTCTACTTTCTTTTTCAACCCAGAGCTGTTATGTAATGATGCAGTGAGCTAACATGGAGCCAGCTCAGAAACCTATGTTACGCTTAGTCAACATGGGAGACAAGATGGGATAACAACACTCATAAACGGGCTGGACAAGGAGGTGAGGCACATCTTCACGGAGCTCGATCTGAGGTGACAACAAAGTGCGGATAGACGGGCTCAAAACAAAATGCTGCACACACTCAGCTTAACGTGCTAACACACATGTTAGGACTCAAAATCCGTATGAACACATAGACGGACAGACTCACTCACACACACACACAGAGTGCGAACACAAAGAGTATGAAGACGTGAAAGAGTGAAGTCATGGGAAGGTGAACTTACGATGGCTTGCATGTTCAATAGAAATCTTTTTATCTGTTTGAACGGGAGAAAAAAACAAGAGAAGAAGAAAAGAAAAAACAAAACAACATAAAAATGGATGGACTAGTTGTTATGCAAATGAAAACAATGTAAACAATAGTTAATCAATATGAAAATATAAATGCAAACACAAAAGGCATACTGCAAGCAAAAAAACACACGTTACATCTACGAAATAACAACCTCTTCTGGAAATGTGTGAGAATGTGTGGCACTGTGGAATGAAGTACAGCATAACTGTTTACTTAATGCACACAGAAGCCTGTTAGAAATGATGCTGATGAAAGAGAATAGGCTCATTTGGATGAGAGTGGAAAAGTTAAAGACAGTTCTGAGAGGGACGCAGGTATTGTGTGGTACACGAGTGAGACGACATAGATTGAAACTGTCTTATGCACCCTACAGGGTATATTATCACCGTATCCTATGAAAAAATTGCCATCCTGACCAGAAGAATTTTTCCTAGGATAACACCATTGAACATCATCCCCAAGTGGTTTGATGAATATGGAAACCATCTTTCAGGACTGTGTCACTTACTCGATCTCAAACTGAATAACCATCTCTCTCAAGCGTCGTCAAAACACCAAATGGATTCTCCGACTTCCCCGTTCATCCCATAGCTATTAAAATCTACTAGGAGGCAGTGAAGATGATGGTCTGCGGTGTCTCAAATCATTTTACATTATGACTGGTGTATTTAGCCCATCCTCAAAGGGATTAACAATGGGTGAGACATTACAGTCAGCTTCTATTGTTTGATAGTGTGAAGCAAGGCAGGAACGCAAATGGTCATAATGTTATCAGGACAAATTGTCTGCAGAATAGTCACATTAACATGCTGGGAAAATAAAGAACTCAGTCTGTAATCTGTAGCTTGCCAAGTGACACATTTACAGTTTTCTGCAGCACAGAGTTTTCTGTCTTCCCCCTCTGTCAGAGCCACTTGAGTGCATGCTTTCCTGACATCCCCCTGAGAATGCTCCACTCTGTACAGCCAAATCACACAGTGTATTTGTCTAATCTGGCTGCTCCACGGAAGCCTGTTTATGTCAAGGCTCGCGTGTACGTCTGATAGAGTTGAAGCGTTCCTCTGTGCATATGATCCCCCCCACCACCTCCCCCAAGCCCTACCACCCTGTTGTAAGTGCATTTTATGAGGTTTGTCTGCATGCATTGGGTGTGTCGGTTAGTGAACTTGTGTGTATGTGTTTTTAAGTATGAGCCTGAATGTGTCTCACTGCCTCTGTCGATGTGCGTCTCTAAGATTCTAATGCGCTGTCAGCTGGATTTCTCCCAGCTCATCACGGGCTGCACATGGGGTGTCAGTGTGAGTCTGACTCACTCTCATATGCTCTTCCCTGTGCTAATTTTTCAACTTGGCCGTGTCATGCTCGCTTCCCACTCCATGAGCTCCCTCATCCTGCACTCGCTCGCTCTCTCGCTTTATCTCTTCCTCTCTGTCTCTCCATCTGTGCTCTTCAGATGCGGATCACTTGCCATCTCTCTCTGTGAACCTAAATTTTGCCTCATGAAACATCTGTCTGCAATTCAGCTGTTTTACCTTTCATCTCTCTCTCTCTCTTGCTCTCCACACCATAAGCGCTCTGCAATGGCTAAATATCTTGGGAATCCAGTTCTATATAAAATAGCTTGGAAATGCAATACATCTTATAAAAATGAACTATGAGCAATCACCACCTTGCTCAGAGTCATCAATTGAACAACGTGCTGATGCAGCAAATAGGCTGTTAGGGCACTGACCCTGACAGATACCTCAGAAACACCTTATTCTTTCAGATATTGGACTGTTGAATGATATGCACTGGTGAACGAATGCTCAGCAGATGCTGATCAGCACTAAGGAGCCAACTGGAGAACTACATTACATCAAAAAACATCTATCAGCCAAGTATTGATTCTATTTTGACATTTAACAACCACCCCAACCCCAGTTCAAACACTTTGCTCAGGTGACTTACTGCGCGCACACAGCCCCTCGGTGCAGTTTTTGCTCTCCATCATGCTGCCGCTGCAATGCTTTCCTCCGTTCCTGGGTGCTGGGGCTTGGCACTCGCGGCTGCGCCAGTGGGTGCACTCTGTGCCACAGGCGGACCACTTTGCCCACTCCGTCCAGCCGCCATCCACTGGAATGAGACAGCAGTGATGTGTCATTTTACAGCTGATCAGCTCCACGTTCCGTTATAACGAAGTCTGATGAACATGTAAGGGCATAATTTAGCTTTTTTTTTTTAAATTCACTCTGTGGTTTGATTTAAGTGGTTTTGGAGTCAGGGTGGTCTGACACACGGGCCAAAATAATAAGTGGCAGAATGACGAGTGACAGTAAATCAGGTAACACTATGTTCCTGACGTAGATGATGATGCTTCATGGTGAGATCAGAGCAATTACACGACCAAATGTGCTCTGGCCTGCTTGGATGAAATTGTTTTCAAACTGAAAAATTGAAAACAGGCCAACAGTTTGGTTTTATCTGAAGTTAAAGCTCATATGGAGGAACACAGCCAAACATCAGCATCTGATCTATTGATCCAAAATTCATCCTCTTACTTCCTGAAAAAAGGCTCATTTGGGAAATTTTCTGATATTCCAGCGAGTAACTTAGTCTGAAGGTGTTACAAACAATACTTAAGAGTATGTCATCTTCACCTGGGCACAGTGTGGTGCAGGTCACCCTCTGGAAGGGTGGGCCCTCGCAGAAGGCTCCCCCATTCAGAGGGGCAGGATTGGTGCAGCTGCGTGTTCGTCGCTGCCAGCCCCGCCCACAGCGAGCGTTACACTCTGACCATTCAGTCCAAGAAGACCAGCCCCCGCTCACTGACAGAGACACAAGTGAGCGAGACTGCCAGTTAACTTTACAACAGTGATGAGAATTTTACTCCTTTAGCATACACTCTAATAAGTGATAGCCTGGGGAAAAACATAATCCAAAGTAGAAAGACTGAGCTTTTAGTAAAAAAACAAAAAAAAACTTGTTTGTGAAAGAAAGTAAGAAAGTATTTCCAGTATTCTTTCTCAAACTGCCTGAAACTTTTATACGCTTTGGGAATATAGAAAGTAAGTAGGTTGTACATAAAAGTGGCAAATTCTTAAAATCCTTTCAATAATTCACGAGTTACGTTCAGGTACGGCCGCTAAAATGTAGAAATTACTCCTAAAAATGAACAAAATGAGCAGGTGTGTATCTTACCATAAACAATAAGAGTAGCTGTGCTGCTGCGTCTTTTGGCCACCACGTTACGAGCCACACAGGTGTAGTTTGCTGTGTCTGACAGTCTGGCCTGTTTGATGATCAGATCATGATCAATGGTGATCAGGAAGTTGGAATCCTGCGATGGATCGATGACATCCTCATTCTTCAGCCAGTCCACCTGTAGAGAGGCAGGAACGAACACAGACACACAAATACACACCACTCAGAGGTCTGCTGTACCGAATCGTCGGCGTTAAGTGATGACATTATTCAAAATAGAAAAAGTAACCATAGCAGCCAAGATTTTAGTTGAAAATCTTGAAAAACATCCACACTCTTGAATCTCTGTGTATAACAATTCTGAAGGATGAACTTCCTTTAATTCTTTTGGCAGATAACTCTTCACATAACTCATTTTACAAATCACCAGGTGTGTATGCATGAACACGAGTCAGCACACCACAAGCTCAGGCCCATTTAGTTAACACAGCAAACCCGCACAGAATTAAGCCATCACAACACGCTTCAGTGCTACACGTGGTATCGTTCAAACGCTGTCACTACCTGATCATTTTTCATTTGCTCAGGAAAAACAGGATTTGTATCATCACTGGGTTAAACTTACCTTACACATCCTCTTCAGCACTTTAAGTAATTTTACAGCAAACATTCACAAGCAAAGTAATTGCTATTTATCATAAAGCATTCTGAAATTCCAGTTTAATGTTCTCCTGTATTCACATAACACTAGCTTTTACACTTTGACGCTATGAGCTTTTTATTTCACATAGTAACGTGTTATTTAAAACGAACAATAAAGCTTGACAGAATGTAAATATTTACTTGGCCAATAAAAAATCTACAATTACGGATATGTATTTTTTCATATTATTGTACAGCTGTTTTATGAGAGAAATAAAACAGTCTGATATAGTGCTGTGCACTCAAAGCAGCTCAGTGTTAAAACATGACCCAAAGTGGATTTAAGCACAAGCAAAGCTTTTTCCTTTGTTGCTTAAAAACACAGCATAATATTTCTGATTGTTTTATGTTTTCTTTGTTGATGGTGCCACATAACTGGATAGACTTAAATCTCTCAAACACTGGCTTGCCCTTTACTATGCTCCCGTGTGTGTCATGTTTATGTTGGTCTTTAACTGATTATTTAGATCTCAGTTTTACTAGTTTTACTAGCTCAGCTTGAGATATAGAGCTATAAAAATATAAATGATGAGCTACTATCCTCCAAAAACATAAACAGCACCCAACATAACAGAAAAGCAATGAGAATGGTGATGAGGGTGAGATCTACCTCAGCAGCTGGCATGCCCTCTGGGGGGCGACACTGTAGAAGCACCTCTTGTTCAAGTCGTACCTCCCGCCCCAATGGCTCCTGCTCAAAGTTCTTCCTCAGGTCTACGGGGGGGGGACACAGATGTAGTCAGCAGTTAGTGAAGGTTGCCAAGTGACAGCAGTGACACCCTGTTTATCTTAGTGACACTGGCTGTCACACACAAACACACACACACACACACCAGGCTAAACCCCAAAAAGCCTCCGTCAGTGTGTCATGGTTTTTTTGTAACCGCTTCATACCCTCACACAGACTGTCAGTCAAACCACCCATACATTACCACAGGAGACTTTGACGGAGTGCTACAACAAAGTCATTTACATATATACTTAAGCTGACACATGAGACAAGCAAAAAGTCGGAAACATTTGCCCTTCTGCTGTCTCTTTTCCTTCCTCTCTCTCTCTCTCTCTCTAACACACACACACACACACACACACACACACACACACACAGAGCCTCGGAACTGACATGCAATGCGAACATAAGCACGGTTGCTCTTGGTGGTGCCAGCCGAGCTCCAGGCCACACACTGGCACCAGTAGTCCTCCAGCCCAAATAGCTCTTCCACCTGGGTCCTAGACACTGAGATGTCCACCTCCCGCACCACCAGACCTGTGCAGACAGGCAAAGAGAGAGAGAGAGAGAGAGAGAGAGAGAGAGAGAGAGAGAGAGAGAGAGAGAGAGAGAGATTAGAGGGGCATATTTTTCACAGTGCATATAAATAATGCATTGGCTGCAGGCCAAATGCAGTTAACATGCACATAAAAGTGTATGGGAGCTAATGGATTATGTAGTTGAAAATGATGTTTGTAATTGAGTATGATGTTTATGTCTGTGAAATACAAGGTGACACTATCATGTGAGTGTGTGCTGATGTGTTTACAGTACGCCTCTGTAAACACATTGTTTGAGTGTATTACCTGTGATCTGGTCCAAACTCTCTCTGGTGATGTGGTCGTTTTGATTGACCCATTCTCCATTGCATTTAAAGTAGATTTGAGTGGCTGGCGATGCCCGACAACGTAGTTGGACCGGTCGGTTCTTTACAATGAAAGCGTCCTCTGGTTCGAGCAGGAATTCTGGGAGAGGTTCTGCCGGTGCTGACGGAAAGGAGTCGGGGAGAACCTCAGCCTCACTGTAGTCGCTGCTCTCTAAATAAAAAAACAGCACAGAAGTGATTAGTATTGCTGTCAATTCAGTGGAACTGCCAGAGCAGGGAAGTGAGTCTTGATGCGTATTTAGTGGCTGATGCTGTGCTGCAACCTCACTGTTGAGGAGGTAAGAAATAAGCAAATGACAAACATCCCATGGGGATTAGTAAGATCTCACATACCTGAAGGTTGTATGTGTGTGTGTGTGTGTGTGACAGCTTGTCTTGTCTGTCTCAGTCCAGCTTTATGGTATGTGTGAACAAATTTGTCAGCAATGCTTCACTGTATACATTAAGGCATTCAGGGTGCTGACAGTTTGCATTGTAAACGGATAGGCTGGTGACATTTTTGCTTCCTAGTACTGCCCGTAACCTGGTCAATGCAGGCCTCCTGCTCTGGTCTCTCTGGCAGAGTCCATGCCTCTCAGCTGGGGAGGAGAGTGGCTGACCTTCCACAGACAGGTCCTGTTGATCGCACATTATCCCATGACATTTTCGATGTGACACATCCCTCCCAGCAATGCTGCCAAAAGCTTCTCCTAGCAGGAAGGACACAGTATCTCTGACCTCTTCACTCTGACTTGTTACTCTAATAATGATGGATGGATCTCAGGGAGTGTAACAATGCTGCAATGTTACTGGCTGCTATGCAAGTTTTCACATCAGTAGGGTAGATTCAGGTATATGGACCGACAACTTTTCTACGCACTACTTCGTTTTTGTTTTTTTAAATTTCAGGAAATGGTATATTTGCAGTAAATATTGTAATACACACAAAACTGAATTGAAATTGGACTCAGGACTCAGGACAGGACTAGTATCTGTCAGACTTGCCTGTTTACAGGGCTCCAGGGTGCCAGACTATGATGCAAGCATATCCCTTGCCGCAACTTGTGTGCGTCCATCAACTAGATTGCACCCTTGTGTACTTGAGCAAAACACTGAATCAGACTGGAGAAGAGCTTGTGACATGACACTTCCAAAAAGTATCCTGCAGTGGTGTCTGCCATGTGGAATAATCTGACTGCAGTATAGCACACAAATATCACGATATGCTTCGTTAAAGTACTGTATGTTTCAAGAGCCGCTGTAAGCCACCATGTCTTTATGCAATCTCTTAACGTCATCTACTATCAATCTACTATATCATCACTTTCTGACTTTCCCTTACGTGTAATCCAAGTTCTCATTAATTGTTAATAGGTCTGACCTTCCAAAAGAAAACTTTGCGCTGCTCATGAAAATGATCTAAATTCAATAAGCATTAAATGGAAGACTGGAGCAGAGTGCAGGGGATTGACAGGGTCGGCTTCATCCAGGAGATGCAGAAAAAGGTGTGTATATCCAGCTGAGTGCATTTTCTTCCCTTATATACACACACATGCAGGCATAGGTTATTACGTCTTTTTTCCCCCACATTCTCACAGTGCTACAGTTTTTAAATCTCATTCTCTATATTCAGTGGATAAAGCAAAAGGTGGGAGGGCAGATGCAGCTTCCACAGTGACTACAACCAGACAAATTTGCAGCGTTCAGTTTTCGAAATCTATTGAGCCTACCCTGATTCGTTATTCCACAACCTGGGAACAAGAGAATCTACTTAGGAAGATACCAGCTCCTATTTTAGGAAAGTAAGCACTTCCCCACCCCCATCCCACTGTTCCCCTTGAGATTGTCAAGAGTCTGTCTGAGACATTAGGGGAAAGCAAAGAGGAGCACGGAACATGAAGGCAGTGGAGAGAAAGCTGTGGCACGAGTCAAACCAAAGCCACAAGGGGTTCATGGAATTCAAAAGGACTAAGCCATCTTCAGGTACAGTTGCGGGTACCAGCGTTCGACCCAAAATCTCCCCTCTATAAAGAGGCTGAAGCAGCACTGCCCATAGCTCAAAGCCTGGCAGCACCGTGGCCACAGGACAGGCAGAAAGGGCAACAGCTGCTCCAGGCCCAACAGCCATCCAGGATGAACCTGTCATCCTTAATCTATCTCTGCCTCTCTCCAGCAAGTCTCTACTGCAAACACAGCCTCGTTCTTCAGCAATGACTTCCATTGAGGCATTCCACCGACTGCTGGTGTTCACTAACCTGTGACCCCATATTGAACCCTCACCACTGCACGCATTTATGCTTTACCCCACCTAGACCCCTGTGCTGTGCAGTAAAAGCAGAAATGCTTAGTCTGGAGATGAGTTAGCTAAGAGTGATCACAGATAGAAAATACACATTTTTCTTGCGCTTAAAAGTTCACTTGTTCTTCAGTGCAGTAATACTGATAGATATGCCAGATAATAAATGTTTTAGGCACAGCCACTTGTACGAATGCTAATCACTTCTCATCAGTTGGTTAAAAACCCAAGTGCCAATCAGCGTGACAGACAATGAAACAAAATTATGAAACGATGTTTTCTCGACTTTCTATGAGTATTTTCATTGACTCAATCTGCTATTTTTATTGTCTGCTCATGCATCCAGACTGTACTAGCTAACTGAGTTAATGGCTTTGTGAAAAAGCACGACTACAAGCTCTTTTGTGCCAACTTTCATGCTTACCGCCTTGTTTTCTCAAATGACTGCACCTGATTTCTTCTTATAGATCAACTCAGGACATGTTTTCAGATGTATGTAAAACTCTGTGCTTTGGGCAATAATGTGTTAAAAAAATAAAAAGAATCCTGTAGCTATGACGAAAATTTGTGTACTGAAAACTACTGAATGTTGGACCAAAACTGGCTTCCAAACCATTTGTGATGTCAGAAACCATGCTAGGCTCACCCCTTAAAACTTGTTTTTCAATGAGTACAGAGAAACTTTCCTTTTAGCAGATTGATGTGATGGGCAGCACTCTACTATCAAACTCTGCACAGGAAGAAACAAGAGGAAGACGAAAAACACATTTTTGATTCAGGGGGATTTTAACAAGCCAGTAGAAGCTCATTTGAAAAGGTTAACATGGGAGTGAGGAGGTCTATCTCCTTCTCTTTTTTCCTTCTCCTCTTTCCAATGGTGGTGTATGATCTTTCACCCTTTTTAATATAATCAGAACTGCTAGCCTCTCAGTCTCAGTCTCTGCTGCTTTGGTGACACATTGAATGTTGTGAACATAGAAGGCAGGACTATAGTAGATGCATGTGATACAGCACAATGAAACTACCAGGGGAATTCTAAAGTTAAGTGTTATATCACAAAATCACACTTGTGGAAATGACACATTTTCTGCAATTAAATGTGGAACCTAACACAGCCTATTCTCACAGTATTAGTAACAACACCCCAGCCTTAAATTCATATGACCTGTATGAACACATTTGTTTCTACATCAAGTTTCTGTGTATTTTAAAAGACTTGGATGTGCATTGCTGACATATTTGTGCCAAAAGAGGTTAGAGAGGCTGTATTTTTTTTTTTTAAATGTTGATTAGTTTTATTATCTGCTTAGTCAAATCAAATAAGGCAATTTGGTCCTCCTGAACAGGTCATGTACGACCTGCACGACCAACTAAAAAGAAGCCCCTCCCCTCCAAGAAATATGAATGGACAGAAACACACACGCAGCAAAAGCTGTCGGATAGACACGGCAACACTCTTAACTGACTTAAAACAAAATTTTACCTTCGTGAAACATCCAAATTCTAATACAACCAATAGGGCATGACATGTAAGTGCAGTGTAGTGCAAAAGAACAATAAGAAACACGGAAACATGCAAGTATATCCACACTCATACCAGACACACACACACACACATATGCACACACTTGTTTGTTCTCCCACAGGTCACACCCTGGCAGGGGTTCACACTTTGTCATTTATTCACACACAGTTAAGCACGTACAATACTGCCTGTAGATACACATGCAGGTAAACAACAAATCAGTTGGAATAATGAGAGTTAACTCATCTCAAAATGATGCTAAATCATGAATCACATTCATTGTCGTGTCTTTCGCCCAATCCTCTCCTCTCTGTCTGTTTTCTTTCCTCACATCCTCTTGCTCTCCTCTTACTAAGCTGTCGCCTCCAGTCTTTCAGTCTTTGAATTCACTGTCAATAACCAATTGTGTTGGCCCTCCCCGCCCCTCACCCCCGCTCTTTCCCTTTGTCCGGCATTGATCGCTCGGTGTTCAAACACCGGCTGAAAAACACAGCCTGTCACTCTTCAGGCCCGATGAGAGGGGGCAAGGAGGGAGGAAAAGAGGAAGGCAGAGGAGGAATGGCAGCAAAGACAGACAAACAGAGAGAGACTGTGGCTCAGATGGAGACAGAATGGGAGGAACAGCCCTGCGTATTTGGATAAACCTCTCTCTCTGTGCAATGTGTATGTGTGTTTGTGTGTGTGTGTGTGTGTGTGTGTGTGTGTGCGCGTTCTGGGGCCTGCAGAATCGCACAGTTTAATTAAAACACTTTCGGATGACAGAGGTAGGGGACAGACAGACAGCTTCTTTCTCTTCCCCTGTCTCTCTCTGGGATAATGGAGCTGGGGGTTTAAAGTGGAACCTGTGTTTTTGGGCCAGCATACAAACATCCATCACTGCTCAGCAGCCGGCAATTTGTGCGGAATGGAGGAACCTTAAAGACAATAACTCCTCGCCGTGCAGCACAGCAAGTCTTTTATTACTGTAATGACAGACAGCAGACAGCTAGAAAGCAAACACAGGCGTCTTTTCTAGAGCACACAATCACACAAACACACACACGTAGACCCAGACACCAGATGACAACCCACGCTTATACATGTTCAGTATATTTTCATCCAGTCTTATTCATGTATGCTAAACTCAAATGGTGCAAAGCAAGGGAGTCCTCTCCTTCAGTGACTGTGTGGCGGAGTGCAGAGCTTCAGGACATAGTGAAGGGGTGTGGGTGACAGTGGTGGAGCGAGGCCACAACTCGAAGGCAGGACTGTGAGGGAGAGAGATAGAGGGAGTGGGGACCAAGGTGACAAGATGGGAAGACGGGGATGCTGGTCAAAGACAGGTCAAGAGACACTAATAGACAAGCGCACTCACACAAAGTGCACATGCAAAGTGGGAGTGCAGAAATAGCTGGTGAAGAAAATGAATCACAGAGATGTCTGTCTTTGTCTTGGCCTGACTGTGAAGCTGTCTCTGTTGTTCTTTCTGCCCTCTGTTTCTCCACCCTCTCTTTTCTCTCGCCTCTCATTCTCTCTCTTTCACACACACGCACACACACACACGGACGACTGTAATTTTCTTAGCCCCAGCGCCTCTAGCCAGAGTGGAGTCTAAAGCATCTGTACTTTATCATTACCTTTACAGAGTTAGTCATTACTGTCCCCTCCAGTGCCCTCACTATCCCAACAATGCACTCAGAAGTGAGGGGAAAGAGAGCAAGCGAGGATAGAGAATAGGAAGGAGAATAGCCAAACAACAGGAAGACTCCATAAAAGACACAAGGGTCAGGTTGTATTTGGCAAGATCAGGAATCTCTTTTTTTTCTGCAGACATCCTATGAGTTCAAAAACAAACAAACAACTGCACAGCGTCCCACCTCCTCCCTTCCGCCTTTCAGTTTGGTGTCTGACATGGGACTGCTTTTCTTCTTCTGGCCCTCCCCTGACTCCAGTCTTCTTTCCCTCCTGCCTGTTGGATTCAAAGCACTTTGCACGGCTCCAGCAGACTTAAAATGACATCCTACAGCCTTAAACACAAACACACACGCATGCAGAAAGAACTATAGCCCACAGCCATGTAGCTCAAGCAGTTCGCTGAGCCCACTAAGGACAAACAGCTGTGAGGACAGACAGCCAGATATGACAACACTGCTGGTGACAGAGAAAACAAGGCAAATAAATAGAGTGATCAGCAGGCATTATTTAACATTGACTGGCCAACGATATCCATCATCCTCACCCAATCTACCTCATTATCATCATTCTTTCAAGTAAGCCCAGAGGTAGGGTCGCGCACGTCACATGCACACACATACACAGAGGCCGGTCGAAAGAGACAGAGATGGATGGAGGGAGAGAGTCTCTCCTTGTCTTCTTTAAAGGACAATTACATTGAGTGATTGATATTCAGACTGACCTCAACCTCATCAGTCTGAAAACAACTCGCTACAGGAGGAGGAGAGAAGAAACCAGCAAGGAGGGAAGAGACGAAGTGAAGGCTGGAAAAAGCAAGTGTCCAAATTTAGACAGATTTGATGGGGAAAAAAAAATTACTGAACATGTGAGTGTGTGTGTGTGTGTGTGTGTGTGTGTGTGTGTGTGTGTGTGTTGGCATCAGCCAGGGCATGAGGCGACATGAGTGCAGGTTGGAGCGACACAGCATCACTTCTCACATCAACAAAGCCAGACGGGGTGTGAGAAGTCATGCAGTTCACCCATCTGACTGAGCACGCACACACACACTTACACACTCACATAAAAACTTACAGTATAAGCTGCCCTTCTGCGTGCAGACGGGGGAAAATTGGTCATCTTTTAATGGGAAATGTCACTAATTCACCAGCGACTAACAGACATGCCATTATTTTCATTTCATCACGGTAGCTGCGAGGCGACAGGAGGCAGGAAGAACAATTTGACGTCCTGCTAAGAGCGACACAGATCCATCCATGTGTTTTCTCAGAGAGCCTTCGACACATTGGCCTCCTTTTTTGGATATTCTGATGCTACCACCAAGATGTGCACCTGCGGCGACTCCACATGGCTCTGCAGCCTGTTTCTTTGTGCTCACCATGGTGACTCTCTAACAGATTTCATGTCTCACGCAGGCAGGCGCAAGTTTTTTTCCCCCCCGGAACTAAAATTAACAAGGTTTTTTTATATTAAGGAAAAAAAATAACAATCATTTTGCCCAGAGTTGGATTGAAAGAGCAATATCAATTTCATCTTTCTACAGTACAGCACAGGTCGAAGATAAGACAAACATGGGAAACCAGAGAAAGCAGCCAGGGTTGTTCCTTCCAAACAGTTTCAGAAAACTGACCTATTGTATCTATATATTGAAGCTTTCTCTTGGAAAATCTTGAAATCTTGAAAATCTCATCATATAAATTCTACATTTCTTTTGTTAATTAAGCTCTGGGAATAAGCTAGCTAGTGAGTACACCTGGTGATTCTATACAGATGTCAAAACAAATTACAGTTATAATATATACATATATATTACAAGTTTACTATTTTTATTTTTTTTTTTTACAACTTGGGATTGAGCTTTGCTAAATCCTCTCCTTCTCAAGTCCTTCTCAAGTCCAAGTGTGGCATACATACATCATTTAATTTACTGGACACGCGGGGAAATTGTTGACGTTCAAATGCAAACTCTGGACATAACGCAACACAATCTTGGAAGCGTTGAAGTAGCTTTCCTTTTCTTTTTATTATAACCAAACAATAAAAATATAGAATATGGTCAACTAAGAATCACGTAAGACACCTAATAATGTTCATTACAGGAACTTGTGATCTCCTTGTTGGAACTTGCGGGGAGATCATCATAGCAGTGGAAATGTCACACCTTTGATTGGTTCCAACATGTGAGTGAGGGCGCCTGAAGACTGGCTATTTCTGTGACGTGTGAAGCCTCCCCTGTCTCATCAAGATACGGGCGCAAGTGTGTAATTGATTGTGCAAGGCCTGCGCGCAAGTGTGTGCAGGTGAAAAATGGACAGACAACGTGTGTGTGTTTATATGTGTGTGTGTGTGTGTGACAGACAGAGAAAGAGGGAGGTGACAGGAGGCTGGAAAGCAGATTTACAGAGGGGGAAGGCCGAGCAGGTGATGGAGATGCAGAGTGACAGAAATGCTTTGCTTGTCCATCCAGTATGTCCGGGTGGCAGGAGGAGAGAGTGCAAGCCTGAGGACATGGCCGCACACACACACACACACACACACACATGCACGTGCAATTGCAAAGGCTTGCAAGAGCTCATTTACAGATCTGCTTGTAAATAGAGTGTTATCCCACACTCTTAGCTGCAAGGTGTGTTTACCCTACAACCCTCTAATTGTAAATGAAGTGTGACCTGCCCTATTTTTCAAAACACTCACCTTCTGTCTATTTTTTTCCTCACAAGCCCTTGGTGCTATAATGACACTTAATCAACCCTGTTGGAGAGTATGCCGAGGAGAAACACACACATGTAAACATGTTATCCAACTACATGGTTCCAGACAGTAAATGAGGCCCAATGACAGAGTCAGCAGTGTTTTTTACTGATAACTGGTTGAATGTAGCAGAATTTTGTCTCTATTTCACATGGTGCCACACTACATTCTCACTGTGTTTCTGAGAGGTGGGGCAAGCATGTTTATACACTATGGATTATATATACCCACTATGCATGCAAGGGACAGCCTGCTCTAAGCAAGATTCTGCGACCATGTTTTTAAATGTGTGGGTGAGTGTGACTGCGAGAGTGGGAGCGCTAAGAGGATTTGCGCTTATGTTGTAGCTGTGAGCCCACTGCTGCTACTGGTGCATTTGAATAGACAGAGGGGGGCGGCTGCGTCGTGGCTGGAAGTGTGCTCTGTCACTGCTAGGGGGCGCCACCCCCTACAGAGCTCATTAATCATAGCCCATCAAAAAGTGGCCCTGTGCTGTTTGTGTGTGCCCCGACAACCACCTACTGCATGGGAACACAGGCGTACACAAGAAGCACTATCAATCACTATCAGAGGAGGAGAGAGAGAGGGTGAGAGAGGGGTGAGGACATATGGAGAGGGGGGAAGAGAGAGTGGGGAGAGGAGACAGAGTGGGTGAAATGTTGTTTTCCTATTATCCTCTCAAAATTACAGAGCAATGTCACAACTATTACTTGGAGGTCAAACTCATATGATAGAGTGAGACTCTTCCCCTTCCTGCATGAGTGTGTGTGTGTGTGTGTGTGTGTGTGTGTGTTTGTGTGTGTGTTGAGTGCAAGGCGCCACTGCTTGTCTGCTCCACCACTGCGCAGCTGCTTGATGAGAGTTGCGCAAATCTACCCAGAGAGGCCGGTTGCCATGGTGGGTATTCACATGGAGCTGGCTCCTCTAGAGGCCTGCAGTCTACACAGCCATTAACTAAGGTGCACATACTGCCGCGACACACACGCACACACTTGTGTCTGTAGTCTGTCTCTCCATCGCTCTTTCTTTTGTCACCCCACTTCCTCCATTTAGAAGTCTTGTTGAAAATCTGTCCTCTGTCACTGATTGTCTCACTGTGACTGTGTGTGTGCGTGTATAGTGAATAGGTGAGCAGTACAGTGGGATGAGTGTTTGGAAGCTGGGGCCGTTTAAATGGCAGTAATTACATGAGAAGATGAGCTGCATTCCTTCCTGAGGGCAGGCTGATTACAGGCCTCTCCTCTCTGGGCCCCTGTAATTACCCACTCTACTCCCCCCCCCCCGTGTCTCACCCTCATCCCACTGTACTTGCATTGGCTCTTCTCTGCCTCAGCGGGCTATAGGCGAGTTCACCATTCTCCTCCTGTCCTCTGATCCACCTCTCTCCCAAATTCTGCAACACTCCACCTCCCCTTCCCCTCACCAGGTCACTCTTCTGGCCTCTCTCATTGCTCCTCAAACTGATTGCTACACGCACATGCAGACAATCAGACTGCTCACAGGACAAATACAGTGTCTTGCATAAGTATTAACACTCCCCCATCCCCAGACTTTTCCTGATTTTGTCATGTTACAACAACAAATTTAATCGAAGCTTTCTAGGGATCTATATAACGGATCAATATAGAAGAGTGGGCAGGGGCCATATGTATTCGTAAATGAGATCATGTGCAACCATTTAACCTCAAAAGTAACATAATTTAATTAAACAGAGTCCACCTCAGTATGAATACACCATTCTGCAAAGGGCTCAAAGTTTGTTCGAGCATTACTAAACAAAAAGCATCATGAAGACCGCAGAGCTCATCAGACAGGTCAAGGATAGAGTCATTAGAAGTACAAAGCAGAGGTAGGTTATAAGAAATTAAAAATAGGCTTTGAATATCGCTTAAAGCACCGTTAAATACACCATTACAAAGTGGAAAGAATATTGTACAATAGCACAACTACCAAGAGAAGGAGTTCCACCTGAACTGACTGACCGGTCAAGGAAAGCTCAGGTGTGAGAATCTGTCTACATCATAGTTCAGTCATGCACTGCACAAACCTGGCCTTTACGGAGGGAAGAAGAAAGCTGTTGTTTCAAGAAAGCCTTAAGAATTCCTGTTTGGAGTTTGTCACATGCTGTGTGGGAGTTACAGCGAAAGTGGAGGAAGGTCAGATGGGAACAAAACAGAAATTTTTGGCTCTGGTGCAAAATGCTACATGTAGAAGAAACCAAATACTGCACACCACCCTCAGCACACCATCCCCACAGTAAAAGACTGTGGAGTCTACATCATGCTGTGGGGGTGCTTTTCTTCACAGGTACTGGGAGACTGGTCAGGATTGAGGGCAAGATAGATGGAGCCAAATACAGGACAAATCTTAAAGCAAACCTGTTTGTGCAGACAGGGTTTCACCTTCCGGCAGGACAGTGACCCTAAGCATACAGCCGGAGCTACACTGAAATGGTTTTAGGCAAAGACTGTTAATGTCTTAGAATGGCTCAGTCAAAGCGCAGACCTCAATCCAATTGAGAATCTGTGGCGAGACTTGAAAATTGCTGTTCAGTCTCCATCCACTCTGACAGAACTCGAGCTATTTTCCCAAGAAGAATGGACAAAAATTACAGTTTTTAGATGTGCAAAGCTGGCGACATACCCCAAAAGACTGTAATTGCAGGAAAAGGTGGTTCTACCAAGTTCTGAATCTGGGGGGTTTAGAGTCCCAGGGCTGGGGGGGGGGGGGGGGCAAAGTATCACATAATGCATGCTGCCTTAAAGTTCTCTTATTAATTAAATTCCATCATCAACCTTTTCTTTGAATTTCTAAAAAAGGAGACAGGATTCTGTCTGTGCATATGAACAAAAACAAAATCAAAAGCCACAATTGTCAGTTCTTGGTGACAAATACTACCACTCCTACTAATACCCCTACTGCAGTTGTATTTCTTCATCTTTGTCTGTGTAAATGTGTGTGGGTAGAGGTATTGCTCTCAAATGCCATTCACATACCGAAGGCCACTCTTCAAGACAAGACTTCACAGCTCCTGCCTTACAGGTAAATCCCTGCTTACTCTTACCCCAGTTTTTGTCTCCTTCACAATCACAGTCACACACACACACACACACACACACACACACGTACAAAGTAAGGGTGGGGTTTGGCATATGACCTCACACACACACAAACCTCAACAAAACCAGTAAGTCCACCCCAGGGATTCCGGTAATGCTGGAGACGCGCAGACAGTTAAATTACACGTCCTCCCCCGAAACACCCTAAACTGTTGCACCAACCAACAGTCTGAGTCCTTGCTACCCTGTCATTTGTGTTCAAGCACATATTCTGCGTGGAACTCATTTACAATTTGTCAATTAAGGCTCTCAGAATCCCAAGATGCTCCATTTAAAAAATACATTTATATATTGTTCTTGTTGAAGATCTGTCTTGAGGTACTGCCAAGTGACAATGTGCTAAGTCGAGGGGCAGGAACTGTGATTGTGAGAACAGTTGGCAAAAGGCGTCACAACATATGTGTTTTTCAATATTTGATATGACAACTACGGCTCCCCGGTGACAGGAAGATGGGCAGATCAAACTTCCTGTACAAATCACATCAGACACTCTGAGCAGGTGATAACGAAGAAAGATTAAAGTGTTCTGGGTGGTTAAAGAGCTGGAGAGACAGAGAGAACTAAAACGTCACTGGGGAAGACGGATGGATTAAAAATGAAAAGTCTTGATCTCTTTGAGCATTATGAAGACAGAGAGCAGGAGGAAGGGAGACAGAAATAGAGCTAGTCAGGGGGAAAACTTCGGGGAAAGGACAAGAAAATGGGAGAGACGGAGGGGTAAATACAGACAACCTAGCTAATATTAGGCGAGGATGGGGGGAGAGGTGCAGGAGGATAAATGCAAAGGCTGTAAGCTTTACTGTAAGTGGGCAGCCATGCTAGAGGGGAAGGAAGGAAGGAGGCAGGATATGTGGATGGAAAGAGCCAGGGAGAAAGAGATTGAGAGAGACACAGAAACACTCCCTGGGTGCAGATCAAGTGTAACTCTTGATTGGTCTGAGTGTGTGTGTGTGTTTGTGTGTGTGTGTGTGTGTGTGTACTGTGGGTATTGGCTATGGTTGCCACGATTGCCAGTGCTATTAGAGATGCCTGCTGCTGTAATGTGTTGTGACAGGAGCTGATTCTTGTGACTAACTGCTTTGGCAGGAGAGCTCCTCTGTCATGCTAATGAACAGATGAGGAGATGAGCCGGATTGACAGTGGATCGCCAGGCCGCGTGCCTGACTTTGCATACACCCATATACAGAAACAGACGGTATATATGAAGACAAGAACAGATCGTGTTGTCATGAGTGTGTATGACACATGACATGCTGATGCAGACGTCCCCACTCACAAATAACGAGTTACCAAGTCAGTGTGACAGAGGTGACAACATATGGACAAACAAACAAAAAAAAGCACATGTGCATGCATATACACATGATCACACCACACACAAACACAGCGGGGCTGGCGTCACTCTGTTCCTTCATTGCGTCCCCTTGCATCAGAGAAATCCCTTGATATGCAGTACACAACAAGCAACATGCTGTAGGCCAGCTTCTCTGTGTGTGTGTGTGTGTGTGCGTGTGTGTGTGTGTGAGGAAGATATGGGCTGTGAGTGTTGTGAAATGTGCTACTGAATGTAGGTTTGAAATGCTAAAAGTCCATTGCTATTCTGAAAACAGACTAGAAGCGAAACCTACCTGAGGATTGACAAGAATTAAATATTGATAATAATATCAAATTGGAGGTTAAATGATTAAACAAGGCTCGGATAACATTATTTAACCCTGAACTGATTTTAACAAGATATTCTAAAGTAGAAAAAGACAGATAGCAAAGAGTGACAGAGCAGTAGACAAGGCACAGAAAAAGATTAGGGCACTAATAGGCAGAAAATCCATGTTGGAGGAGATAGATGACGAGAGGTGATGTGGTGATAGCAGAGGAGGACAAATGGAGAGGCAGAAAATAGAGGTGAGATTCAATCTCCTCACCCTGTAGAATGTCTGGGTCTTGTAAGCAAAAGTAGTCGTGTGCAGAAGCTAATGGCTGTTTTATCCCTTTGATCTTTTTCCTTCTTCCACTTTATACCTCGCTTCATCATTCTCTCAAAATAAATTTCCTTCCCCTGCCTCAGTTCGGACACACTTTCTCAAATTAGGCTAAAGGAGAAAGGAGACAAATCCAGATCTGTTTGTTATCTGTTTGTTATCCTACTCTGATTATAAGTCGCTATTCCTTTCTTTTCCAAAACAGTGGTTTATTTTACAGTTCTGCAGTAGCTCTTGTGGTACTTTTTCTGTCGGCAAGCAAGACGACTGAAATCCAGAGGAAGTAAAACTTCGAAAGAAAACATGCAGCTCAAAACAGGAAGTGAAAAACACACCACACTGTTGAACTGCCAGGTAATCTGTAGTGCAGTGTAGCATAAAACATAAAAGTATCAAATGAAGCACAAACTCTTAGCTTACGGAAGATCACTTTAAGCTAAGCTAGCTTCTCCATATCTGGCAATCTCAGCTGCAGATTGTGAAACAGTGATAACTGATAACAGCGCATTGCACAAAGGGACTGGCGGCACTGCTGAAAAGCTATCTGCAACCTGAACAAGCTGTGTGCATCACTGCTCTGCTTTACAAATCTTGTTATGTTTTAGGTCAAAATATTGGTTTCTTTCTCCTGTGTGATGAGTCAGCATTCATGCATCAATCATTCATAAGGCTTCAGTTCCTGTCTGATGTCAAAGTTTTTTTGCTGCTCTTCACTGCAGCTACGAGAATGTGACCTTGACCCGGGGCGAGAACGGGGACTGGACTTAAACCGAAAAGAGGACATCCCAGAGCCTCGGGCCAGAACCAGTATGACTGGACTGGCAGGAATGGCGGTGATGGAGAGCAGTGACGAAGACAGCATGATGAAAATCCCCTTGGCAGAGACAAATAAAATAGGCGACTGAGAATGAGCGAGAAAACGTGCTTGTGTATGTGGGTATAAGATGAAACAGGGAGAGATGGATGGATGGAAGGAGAGACAGAGTGTCACCCACCAGACGCCCAGGGCCAACACAGACTGATGGTGACGCTGAGTGGCCAGAGTGTGTGACACAGTGACAATAATGATGAGAGACTCTTTCCCGATCTCTCTCAGGCTTCTCCTGCTCCTCTCCCTCTCTCCTCCTCGTGTCCCCCCCTGCAGCGAGCTGGTGCTTTGATCCACACCCTGACCGCGTGTCCTCCTCCGGCCTGGGTCAAATCGCATCGGCAAGCAAAGTCTCTTGATTCTCCAAACCCCACTCGTGTGGAACTCCTCAGAAGTCAGCAATAACTCCTAAAAGTTTTCCATCATAGTCATCAAAACAAAGTGTGAGGTAGAGTAGATTTTTATTTAAGTACTATTATTTAAAGACTGAACACATTTTGGGGGGAAGCTTTTAGACTGCCACAAACAGAAGAAATGGAAGTAAGTTCCAGCATATTATCATTTATTTAACACGACTAAGAGTCTATAACCATGCTTGTGACTCTGAGAGGCTGTACCAAGACACAGTGGTGCCTCGAGCCAAATTCAAACATCAGTATGCAAACATGCTCACAGTGAAAATGCTAACATAGTAATGTTTGGCAAGTAAAATGTTCTCCATGTTCACAATCTCAGTGTAGCATATTAGTATTTTACAGTTTGCCAAAATGTTCCATCAGCATCAGTGGGATTCATCCTCAGGGAAAAACGAATGTCTGTACAAAATCTCACAACAATCCATCCAATAGTGTTATAATAGTGTTACAAATATTTCAGTCTATTTCATAGTTGTGGAGCAACCAAAGGTGCCCATAAATCAATTGGATTGACATGATTAAAAGTATAATTTGACACAATTCTGGTCCGTGGGTCCTTACTTTGGTTCTATGCCAGTGGAGAAAGAGGGCACACGGCCATGGCTGTGGTGGACAGCAGGGCATTAACTCTCTGTCCCAGACCCTAATGGCCCTGGCACACTGCACCTCTCACAAACCAGAGGCAGCCCAGAGTCATGACTCCTCTGCACTACTGCTTTGTTTACACTGTACATTTTTCTGACCTGTGCACTTGTGTATGTTTTCAGTGTGGTCCTTGGTGTGTGTGGCCCAGCTAGTCATTTGCTGCTCTCTCTCTCTCTCCATCTCTCTATTCAGTTTCACCCAGCTGAAGCCATGGCAGCAGTGCTGGTTAAGAGGTTTGTGTATCCCATTAGGATGATGAAGAGGCCTTTCATCAGTACACTCCCTCCGGCCAGGCGCTGACAGGAGCTTTACCTCGACAAGCCTCTCAAACACACCGCTCGACATGAGACAGCACCCAGCGAAGAGGTCCGCAGGCGGTACACGTACTCGCTGACAAACACTCACTGCATCTCACGCACACACACACACACACACACACACACACACACACACACACACACAGGCATAGAAAAAAAGGGAAGACTGGGAGATTTTGCTGCTAACTTTTCACTTCCTATCTTTCATCCATTTTTAACATTAGCCAATAGAATTCAGTGTATCAGGAGGGGATAAAAGAGAGGGCTGAAAAGGAGGAAAAGTCTTGACTAATTCTGACTCAGTATGCTGATCTATTTTTAATCAGAGTCACATAAGGACCAATAGCGTAACGGCCGCTCTGTCCAGATGGGCAAAGCAATTTTTCAGGAGGGTGAAAATGGGAAGAAGAAGACAGAACGTGAGGACAGAAGAGGAAAAAAGAGATAAGAATAGAGAGGAAGAAGACAAAGACAGAGAGAGTATAAGTGAGAGAGGAAAAGAGAGAGACAGAGATTGATAAAGACAGAGTGGGACAGAGAATGGGAGACAGAGAAGCCACAGGAGCCCAGATGACCTGGATTCATAGGACAAGTATTGATTACATGAGGACGAAAAACCAAAGAAAGAGCTCTGCTTAGAGACTAGACAAATGAACTCACCTGCAGGGACCTGGAAAGACAGGATGAAGGTAACAAGCAAAATATACATACTCAGAATCTAACTGTCGCAGCTACTTTCCCTTAAATCTGACAAGGTGGAAGAAAGTCAGTTGCTTAATCCATTTCCACAAAGGATAATACAGTCTGATGAATAAAGAATTATGACAGGTAGAAACTGGAACTGTTTGTGTGTGGACTGAATCCACACACAAACGACATTAACAAGAGCACAAATGCAGCATACGGGAGACAACATAATCTGATCACGTTGTTTTCTGTGCAGGATTTATGGGGAATCTATCAAATGTATATATATAGATGATGTATGTGGGTTTGAAACCATACACACATGCCTACAGACAACATTTAGACTCACCACACTATTTGTAGTCTGGATTACTCTGCTTCATGTAGATTAACTTTGTATAATCGCTTTGAGAATTCTGAGCTTAAAGTGCTGACGCCACCATCAAAGACTCATAGTATAACAGAATGAAACACAGGTAGCACATAAACTCCTGCCAAACACTATGCTCTCCTCAGCTCCATATTCATGAGGTTTTATGGTCAGAGCCTTACCATACCAGCGCTTAGGCTAAGCCAATAGCAATGTTAAACAACAAAACAAAAAGGATAGAAAATGTGGAGAAATAATATCATAGTGCAAGTACTACTGAAATTATCATAATGACCCATACAAAAATGGACTGTCACATTAATAATATGTAGCATTTGGCTTTAAATTTCTAAAGATGACTAAGACTATGACTATTTTGTTCAGTTGTCTACTTGCATTATCTCATCTGCTTTCAACAAAGTTAAAACCAAGAGAAATCTTTACTGTTACTGAAGGTTTCAGTGTTTCATTTGGCCACATGTCATGGTAGCTTCCAGGTGAGAGTCAGAGCATGAGGAAGGACGTCAGTGAATGTCACTAGATGTGAATTATGTGAATAAAAATCTAAAACATTACCCTGGGCCTGTGAATATTTCTGCTGGAGTCAAGTTAGGTAGATTTTCATTGGCCATTTACAGTGAAGACAACAACTCCCATGATCCCACACCACAACAAAGTGTAGAGCTGAGAGGAAAACACACAGCTGGGTGAAGATTCTTTATGGACTCATCACTGCTGCATTTTTGGCACTTAATTTTGATCATAGTCTTTGTATAATTATTTCATGTTAGCTGTAGTGGAGTTTTAGTTAACAAGTGCTCTGTCTTTTTTTTTTGGTCAGTGAATTTTTGTGTTGTTTTTGTCATGCATTTTTAATTTTTATATCTTTTAAGCATGTTGACGCTACAGCTGTCAGCACCTGTTTGTTGTGTACACTTAGAATGGTCTTGTTCTATTGCAAGAATGGTGGACAACACACAGTTTACTGCTTAACAAGTCACTTTGCTCTGCAGTGATACAACAGGCTGACTCCCCTCAGTAAATCCAGTTTCATTTCCAAACTCCGGCTGTTTAGACAGAACTGTTCACTCACACTGTTGTAGCTAATGGATAACATAGTGCTACCCCTTTAGCAAAGGTCTCATTCCTGTCGACAGCAACATGAAACATAGCTGACATCCACAGCACAACTTCATATTAGCTTACCTTGTTTTAAATGTTGCCGTGGCCAGTTGACACTTGGGACTATGAATAAGCCTTTTCACATTGCATGAATGCACATCATCATTTGGTTCATTGTTGAAATAAATATTGACAAATTGATAAATGTAGAGAAGCTTTAACATAGCAGTAAGAGTTTTTCAATCTTACAGCTTTCAAAGTATGCTGAAAATAACAGACCTAGATTTTCTCATTTCCTCCCTCAGTTGCCTCTTGGTTCAGCCTTCCTAATGCTGTCGGCTCAGCAACGACACTACACACTGCGCTGGAAGCCATAACAATAGAACTGCTTGACCCTCATAGAGCTGCAGCCACTTAGGTCATTTGTGAAGCACAATGGCAGGCTATAAGCATAAAGGTGTTTATATCGTTTCCACAATTTACAATCTATTCAGCATGACTGACTTCACAACTTCCATTTTCGACAACAACAAAGGAATAGCTTTCAGTGTGTGTAAGTGTGTGCTGCAAGTGTAGAGGATGTGCTGGAGAACACATAGGTGAGTGGTGTTTGGGTGGGCGAACACATTACAGACACCATGCGAGGCACACAACGCTGTTCTGTGGTGTATTATGAACTACATCATATGCACAACAATATGACTGGGGCTGTTTGAATAGTTAACACACTAGCACTAGACCAAAAAGCAAACAGTAAATGATTGATGTGAACGAAATGAGAGTCTGTGTGTGCCGCTTGTCTGCAAATACACAAAATTTATGCCAGACGGTTTTATCAACTCTACAGCATACTCAATGTAGTTAATAACAATTTGTATTCATGTTGAGGTTTCTGTTATCATCGCTCACACTAGAGCCCTCATAACATCTTCATATAAGATTGTATATTATCCAGTTCAGATCAGTAGGTTAGAGGTTACAGCCCTCTGTTAACTCCAGATCCCAGGCTTCACTGTAATACCTTCATGGTTTTGATGCATTAATACCGCAACGCTGACAAAACAAAGCTGTTATCAGAGCTGACTGCACATTGCCGACGAAGCATCTCTCAGCCTTTGCCATGGCCTCGTCTTTCGGAGACCCACAATCTCACCTCTAACCTGTGATAAGCTCCTCACAGGTGGCCCCATGCTGATCCAGAGAGAGCACAAATATTCTGAACACATGTAGAAAAACAACAAATCACAATCTCTCAATTTAGTTACCTGACAGAGAGGCGCGCTGCTATGTTTTCTCCCCATGAAATACATTAGGATGCACAGCAAAACTTCTAAAAGCACAAGCACATTGATATATGTTACAGAGTCTCCAATCATTTTTAATGGCTGCGGACACGCTAAAAACAATCACTGGAGCATATAAAGAGAGAAGGGAAGGGGGACTGAAAGACACAGGAAAGCTAAGTGGACGGAGTGAGGTGAAGCTACCTATGTACTTAATGAGTGTGAAGATGAAAAAGAGAGAAAGTTAGCTGAGCAGAAGAGGCAATTTTGGATTGTGTGAGATTCATCATGTTGTCTTGTCTAAGACTCATCATGTTCTGAGGTGGTCCATATAACAAGGTGCGGAGATCAATAGCATCCATTTACTGAGGTACAGCTCATCTAATCATCTCTGTTGCCCACAGAAGGTGCCGCGACACACACCTGGCCCTCTGGAGGAGAGCGTGGAGTAATGAAATGTACACTGCAGGCCTGGTCCATGTTCAGGTTTCCAACAGCTAGCACAAACACAGCCCACACGCCTCCCCTGTCTCGCTCCCTTCATCTCCTCCACATTTGAACAGCAAATCCAAGCTTCACCTCCTCTTTCATTCTTCTCTCCTGCTCGCCTTCTTCTCTACATGCACGGCCACATACGGCCAAAGTTGCATATCGTGTGGTGGTCTATTGGGAATCTGAGGGGTGTGAGGCTCGGAGACCAAAATATCCACAGCACTCTGTTTCTCTCTCCAACTCATTGACTGAGTGCCTGGGGGTAACATCACAATAAGCATTGCTTGTCCCTGCTTCCCAAATGCAATTCTATAATTCATCTTAATTGAGAAAAAACAAGCAAGCGACGGCAAGCACTGGAAGGATTTAAAGTGTAGGTCATGTATTTCTGGGACTGAGGGACACGGTGTATGTTTTTTATCTGTGAAAGGTGAACATAGGTGCTTACTACTGCAAAAATATATTCACCTTTCTCCATTTTCTTAGCAACCTTACTGATTAGAGGGTATTTTTCTCTAATGAGGTTGAAAACAAAGCAGTGAAAAAGCATGCAAAAAAGAACAACATATACAAAGGAGCAGAGTTTATGTTTATGGTTCACTGTCATTTGGCTCAACTGCTACAATGGCTAAATAAATGGAGGTTATTGATGGGAGGCAATAAGGGAATTTGGCAAGAAAACGGAGAGAAAAACACTGAAAACTGGACCTTATACGTGCCAAGCATAATGAATCACAGGGAATGTATCTTTTTTTCTGCATCCACTGATTTTTACGTATATACTGTTCTCTGGTTTGGATTCCCGTGCTGGGAGACAGAGGTAAAAGGTATATATGGTGTCTGAACACTATCTTGCGAATGCAGAGTAAACATGACGTCCGAATAACAAACCGTTAAAAAAATTTTCTGGCCAATATGGCAGCTCCACTACAGATGGAGCCCCAGCTTTAGCTGCGCACATATTTTGCTTCAGGTAATTAGCAGAGAATTCAGACTTTTTGTTCTCTTTGTGGCCACTGGAAGTTAAAAGCAAACTGTTCGAGGCAAATCTTGTTTTTAACATTTATGAATAAAAAAAATAAAAGAATATCCCTGTTGTTCTAATATCAGATCAATGCAAGATAAACACATGAAAGAGGTGATTTCCTTATTGGCTTCCACTGTGCTGAGCATGTAGTCCCACAGTTTTATTAGAGAGTACATGTTTTGAGAATATTCAGTACTGTATCATCTGTATTTGCATTTATTTTTCCATCCACTTTCCAGAGCCTGTGCTATCTAGGGCAGTGGTCAGCAGTTTTAATCAATTTTCCAAACACAGGAGTACTCCCAGCAGGATAGTAGGGAATGGACATAGCAATAATAATAACACAAAATCTAATCTGAATTATGCTCTAAAGAGATTAGGTCAGAATAATCCCCAGAATAAACACAAATGGGGAGGAGGGGAGGCCGCTTGTGATCAAATGCAGGGAGGGGAGTGGCAGCATCGCCTGTGTGTGGATGTTTCTATTCCTGAAGGTGGGATTTGTGTAAAGTTGTGTTTGATTTTGGGCGTAAGAGTGATGAGGGTGTTTATTTTGGGAAATTAGAGTATGTCTGGGGCTCAGAGAGTTGCTATTATTAAAGAAGAATAAAGTAGAATAAAACGCTTCCTATCCTGCTCAAACAAACAGAGATTCCTTCAGCATGACGGATTCCTGAACATTTTCAGTCACAAAGCCAAATGGAGTACATTCATTTCCAAGTGGGATCTAGATTCATTAAAACATATCTCCATTCAGTTCGACAAAGACCCAATAAACTCATTATTCACTATCCATTTTGGGTGAAATTGCAGCAGTGCAGACATATTGCCTTCCACTGGTCTCCTTGACACAAAAATGTGAAAAAGAATGGCAGGAACTGAGAGTGAAAGAGGCAGTGCGTCTGAGATATCAGTTCAACTACGGAACAATGCAGGAGAACAATGCAAAGTAAGAATTTTCTGAATGCACAGCCAAACTTAAAATAACTACTTTAACATCACTGATTTCAGTATAGTTACAATGCAGGGCTTTGTTTACAGGGGCCATAGAGCAGTGTCACACTGATTTTAGACCCTTGGAAGCAGATGCACAAGTTTTTTACAGAAATGTTGAACCGCTGAGCCCAAATTTAAAGACCAGTTTGATATTTTGGTGCCTGACAAACTCACAGTGATGACAGAACTCCAGGAAGTAACTACATCTAGCCAAAAAATTCCAGCTGAAACCACAATGTTTTTGCCATTACATTTGTGTAGGTATTGGACAAACAAAATTATTCATGAGAATATTAATTATTCATTTTATGCCAGCCACTACAAACATGTTTATGGGTCCACACTGTGATTTTGGTTGATTTGCTCAAATTACTGCAGGGTCTCTGCTGTGGCATTGCTGGTGCTGACTCTGTGTGCTGAGGGGTTCAGGGATCAGAGAGGACAGGGCCAGGGCCGACCTTGAGGTCACTGGCTGCCTTTCTGCTGAGCGTGCTATTGTTCAGCAGCTGCACGGACACACCACTCCAGGTCTATTCAGAGTCCATTCAGCATCTTCAGCTAAGTGCAATGGAAGACCTCAGTCTATTGTCTGACGCCTGGTCTGTTTGAGCTGCACCAGAATGCTCACTTCATCTCCCAGTGAGTTCAGAGAAACAGTTAAGTCTCAAAGAATGGGGGCGGATTTACACAAGCAAAAAGACACGTTAAACACATTCAGACCGACTCCAGCTCTCAAACAGGGAGCTGCTTGACCTCATGTGACCTCTGCAGAACGTCAAACCACACTGTAGGAACTCTGTTTGCTTCTCTCAGCACAACCCTCAAACATGCATTTAGACACAAGCACAGAAGGGCTGCTTAAAGGATGTGGGGGAAAAAACTTAAAAATCTCTAACTTTATACAACACTCGTCCACAAGATTTATGCCAAGCAACCTGTGGTGTCAAGACCCATTTTGTATTTCCGTAAGCATATGATATTCACTTTCTCTTCTGTTGTGAGTACGATACAAGAAGCAATAAAACATTATAATGGAAAAATGAATAACATGAGACGAGTGGCATTTCTAGCAAGTTATCTATTCCCAAAGTATTGACTAAGTGTATGATCATGCACACAAAAAGGCCATATCACACTCAGTAAAAAAGCCATCTGGAAGCATCAGCACTTCTATGAGCAGAATTAAGTCAGAGTGCAATGACTTTCTCGTTTAAAGTGCCTCCAAAGAGCCCCATTATTACCTTCCCAGAATGCAAATATGCTTTGGGCCAATTAGAGGTTGAGCCAATACCAATGTAAGCCCATAAAAACCCGCCCTTCCATAATCATTCAGCAATATGACTCATGGGTAAGACTGGAACACCGGCCTGTAAATGTGCCATGATTATGACTCTGTGCTTAAAATGAATGGAGGAGCTGTGTATTTCATTCCCACGGCGCTGGAGCTGAGCCACGCATATGTTAGTGTCAGAGCTTCTAATGAAATAAATAGACTTGTGATAGTACTTATTAGGCCTCCATAAGTGGCAGGTAAAGACAAGGGCCCAGTGGTGGATCAAAGACAGTTAAATGTCTCTCTTTAGATCTCCACCTATCAAGAGGTATTTAGGGGGAGAGGGGGTTGCTTTTTTGTTTGTGGAGACAGACACCCTCATCCAGGATCTCTCTGTGTAATTACACGCCGCAGAAGACCTTCATTCCTCTCCTCTTCACAGAGAGAGATGAAAGACGAGAGAGACAGGGGCATGTAATCGCTCCACTGACTGAAAGAGGGGGAGAGGAGGTGAGGGACTCAGAGAATAGAAGGACAAAAGGATGGTGAGTGGTGGTGGGGTTTTAATAAACCTCCTCCATCTCTTGTTTACAGAGTCTCCCCTACCTCTTCTGATTTCTCCCTCTCCCTCACACAAACACACACACACACACACACACATACAGGCTACCTTTGACTGAGGCTTTCATTACTCTCAGAGTTGCCTGTTCTTCGCCTCAGGACAGATGTGTAAATTGTTGTGCTAATGTAAGACCCACCGCTGAGAGCTTTAGAGGGAAGGACAGTTACACACTTCACACCACTGTATAACTGTCACTCACAAACTCACGCTCGCAGGAGCATAAAGGAGGACACCATAAGCGACAGCATCTCAGCACACACACTCTTCATATACGTCCAAGCAGACATGCATAAACACACACACACACACACTGGTACTGACAGAGGCGTGGGTGGATGCTGATATGCAAACGTAAATGGTCTATTTCCTCCTGCCATTCTTACTCTCTGAGTCTAAGTCTAACAAAAAAGACTCACTTACATCATCACAAAGGGCTTAAGATCAGCAGTGAAGTCCCAATCTGTTGCTGTTCCAGTGTAAAACTCCAATATTTTTCCATTACAGGCATTATTTACTCTAAAGGGCACAAGGGGGAAAAACCAGAAAGGCACCTGTTTATGATCTCCCTTTGCTTCTGAGGTTAGGCTGAGGTGAAAATACGAGGATCTTTGTGTTATTGTTTTTTTATTAGTCTGACAACATCTGTTGTTTGCCAGAAATACTCATCATACAATTCAGAGAACTGGGGACAATATGAGACAGACATCATCAAGGCGTGAAACAAACCAAGGACTCAGCAACTGCAAAAAGTTAACTGTTGAGTCATACCATTATTTCCAAAAGGGTTACTTGACTGATCATTTAGGTGACCGACACAAAATTAAGCAACCACAACTCTGGTATGTGATGCATCATTTTAAACATTTGGGTAAATAGACGAGATTTGGTTTCCTCGATGAGAAGATCAACACAGCTCTCCTCATCCATCTGTCAGTCAAATATAAATCCACAGCCAGCAGTTGGTTAACTTATCACAAAAACATGGCTCTGTCCGAAAGTAACAATATCCTCCTACTAACTTCTAATTAACATGTTATATCTGCTTTGTTAAATCTGTACCACAATGTTTTGTATCATTCTAGACTACATATCTTTGGTTTTGGACTGCTGGTTGGACAAAACGTGCAATTTAAAGACACACAGGGCTCTGCATTTTTCACTATTGTCTGGCATTTAATAAATTACAATAATAATCCAGAGAATAACTGTCACTGAAAATAATCATTAGTTACCATATTTATAGCATTTTATACTTCATTCTCTGCATTTTATAACTCCTGGTTACATCTCTGCCAAGTCTGCCAGACACCTGGTGACTGACTACTCTGTCTGTTTGTCAGTCTGTCATTCTGATGGCGCCGAGGCCTCTGAGGGGTTCCAAACAACCCATCTGCCCAGGAATCTGCCAGTCCGTCTGTCTGTCTGTCTGTCTGACTCTCCACAGGTATGTCTATCTGTCCCTGTGTGATCTATGTTTCTTTTATTAAGCCGTGGAAGAGGAGGGGAGGAGCTGGCTGCAGCGTGAAGGTTGAAGCTATAGACAGAGAGACACAGCACAGTGTTTAATGACCCACTATAACTATACCTATTCATCTCCCCCAGCAGAGCGCTGAAATGCCATGGAAATGGCCCTCTGCTGAAATTACTGCATCATGCTAAATCATTACTCTTCAACGGACACTAGCATGATTACAAGAAACATGTTTCTCCTACTGCTTATATACCTATAAAAACCTTCATTTGACACGAAACGACACAAGAAATGCTTCAGTTCAAATGAATCTGGAAGCAATTTAATGTAATGACATCAGAGAACAAATAAAAGACAGAAGAAAGTGTCAGCTGCTGCACAGCTTCTACTTGAACCAATCACGCAGAAACTTCAACCCTGCTCTATCCCCGATCGATAAACATCTATATGGCTTTCCTTTGCTGGTGTAAGGTGCTTTCTCTACCTGCTGCACCTACACACACACACACTCAGAAACACACTCAGAAACACACACAAACACACCATCTTTTGTTGCTTAGAGGACTGGAGACAACTGAAGCTGAGTAACAGCAGCGGTGGAGCAGAGACACCCAGAGTTAATGAACCCTCACCAGTCAGCATGGCTGTCCATCTGCTTTCATAATCCCCATAAACAGCAGGCCACGGGTGCTGCCCAACCAGACACACACACACACACACACACACACACACACTGCGTATCGTCATGTTAAATATCCTTTGCGTGAAGAATGAGGGCTGCACATGTGCTTGCGTGCATGTGTGTTTGTGCAGGACTGGGTGCTGTTAGGAGGAAAGGGGGGTGTGTGTGTGTGTGTGTGTGTGTGTGTGTGTGTGTGTGTGTTGGGGGGGGGGGGGGGAGTGATGTGCTTATTATAATGCCTTAGCTCAGCTCACTAGCTAATCTAAGCAGAGTGGCGGGGAGAGGTGATGGTGAGGTCGGTTGCTGAACCCATCTGGTCAGCAGCAGGTAAGAGGCTTGAAACACACACCCGCTGACACACTTGATGCGCATGTGAGCTCATACACTTAAATCTAGCCTTAATTACATGCAGGTACATCTGTCACATAAGACCAGACCGCGTCCAAACTACTTCACACATGGCACTCATTTAAAACGATTCCTAACTCTTCACCTACGGATTCCTGGTGGCATTTTGTAGCGTACGCTGCACACACCTGGCACGGTGAATGAACCAGGAGGATAAACCAGGTTTCCTACTGTGCAATCAAAACCACAACCAGAGCAAGAGAGAGATGGGTGTGTGTGCGAGCTGTGCTGATTGAGACTGGGAGTGTGACCCCAGTGTGACCCATGCAGAAAAGGGAGTAATACCTAAGTAATATGACTGGTATCCCATCAGCGCGCACCCATCGCACATACACACACTCAGGCCAAATGCACAAAGCGAGCCAAGAGGAGGCTGTTAGCCCTTGATTAAGACCTGCATCCAAGGCGAGAACAGAATCTTTACTGTGTGTTTGGCGGCTCCCACTCAAAGCCCCTGGAAGAGTGGTACGAATTAAGTCTCGGAGCTGAAGACGGGTGGAGGAATTAAAGGGTGGATGGGAGCAGATCTCATTCTTTCACCCTTCTCTTTGCTATGGTTGTGATCCAAGACTGTCTGAGCAGAAACAGGGATTATTTCCCCAACTGTGCGTGTTTGTATTTGCCTGCATATGTTTTGGGGCTGAAGCCAGACACTACATATAGTTGACATTTTCCTTTAGCCTGATCTTTAAAGCTCAAACTGAGGAGATGAAAGGAAAGAAACAAAAGGGAAAGGGAAAGAGAGGTAGGAAAATGAAAGACAAGAAAGGAAAAGAGACGCAGATAGGACAGGAAAAGAAAGTAAAGGACAGATAAGGTCTCGATCTGCCCTTATTGACCTCTGATTAAGTGCCAATCACTGCTCCATTACTGACAGGCAATGAGCTTAGGAGACGACCACGGTGCTTTAACTCCATGTAAGTCACTAAATTAAATAACCCAGCAACACACTGGTGACATGCAGTCAATCACACAAAACCCACTGAGCCCCCCTCCCCCCGCATACACTCACAAACAAACTCAGCAAGCATCTTTGCCTTGATTTAAAACACAAGGGAGGAAAAACAGTAAGCTGTTTGAAAGTCCTGCTGTTGCCTAGCTGCCTGCCATGCAGACAGAAGGACGCAGGATCATTTCCGTTCCCTCTCTCAGCCGGAGATATACACACGTCTCTCAATACGCCCGCCTCTCCGGGGAGGTCTATGTGTCATTCCCCTACTTTAGACACACCAGCTGCTTGGTGTGTGCTCTGCAGTGTTAAGAGCCCCTTCCCACCTCACACAAGCCCCCAGTGGCACCCACATCCACTTACACACAGGAACGACAAAGCTCCCCCCCTCCACATTCATAAGTACCCCGAGGGCAGATGGGACCCTAATAAGCGTTACACTCATAGAAATGGGATTCTTCACAGTGCCTTCTAAAGAGCAATTCCCAAACTACGCCAAAGCTCGGCTTGAAAAAAAAAAATGGATGTGAGAGAGATATGGATGACAGAGGTTGGTATATATGAGAGTATAAAGCTATAAATACGCCTGATGAGACTATCAAGAGATTGAAGGAAGAGGAAGGGGAAATGGGGATGAGTGAAGGCAATTTATTAATGTGGATGTGGAGGAATGTAGCTTTGTATTGCAAATTCATATAAGGAAGTCAGACGAACACCAACTGCCATCGCCTTCTCCAGTGCCGCACATCTCCTCTCTTGATGGAAAGTGTATTATTAACACACTTTAAGCAGAATTTCCTCCTGTTGCCAAGCCCGCATGGCACACTTTAAGCAGAATTTCCTCCTGTTGCCAAGCCTGCATGGCACACTCAAATCCAAACAGACACAAACACAAGCATTAACAGATTGGCTGTGGTCTAAGCTCCGAGTGGACTTGGCTCAACTGCCTTTTGAAGACAAAAAAGCCTCTGCTAAGAAGATGAGGAGAATCTACATGGCCTGGAAAAAAAAACAAAACAATTTTTTTAGACAAGGACACACGCAGAGCGTTGGACCACAGCACAGCCAATCAAGCGCTGATGCTGCCTCTGATCTATGGACCTCAGTGCAAACCACTTTTACCCAGTGTGTGCTTGAGTGTGTATGAGTGTGTGTGTGTGTGTGCGTGTCTATCTTATGGTAAGGGGGTTGCTCAAGATCTGGCCTGACCCCCCACAGTGAATCCCAATCCTATTGGTCACGATGCTCAGAGTGCTGCTGAGATCTTAAATGAAAATTCCTGCACTCACTCACTCACTCACTCCTCCCAAGCGACCCAGCAGGTCTTCCACCATTATAAACATAAATGCTACCTCTTCATCAGAGGATGTGGCTCCGTTTTACTTACGTGGGTGTATGTGTGTGTGTGGGTGGGTGCTGTATTTTTGAAGTCAGAAGTCACTGAGCATGTATTAGCATATCAATCCTTAAGAGAAGCAGAGATTTTAAAGCTCAAACAAGCAGGTGTGATCTTAACCTGCGCATGAGTGGGTAGGAAACAGGAACACTCCTCTAAAGAAGCACGAAGACACACACATATGCAAGAATGGCTCCTGTTGAAGTTGTGAATGAATTCTGAGTGTGTGTGTGTTCTGCTGCTGCCCCCCTTCACCCCACACAAAGAGGCAGAAAAAGCTCTCTGGAGGCTCCTATTCAGCTAAAACACAATGGAACCCCACCGAGGTTTTCTTCCTGTTTCCCTGTCTGCCCCACCCATCTCCCCCCACAGGGCAGGACGGAGGGGCAGGGGGTACCCTGTCACGCCGGACCAGCAGCAACTCCCATCTGCCACCGAAACTCTCCCTCCACCACCCCCGATCCATCCATCCACTGCAGTTCTATTTAGGAAAAAAATGTCTTAAAAAGTCATTGACTTTAGAATAAAATGAATGATGCGATAACTATACACACACACACACACACATACATGTGTAAAAACATTGCTTGACCTTGTTAAAAAAAAAGCTCCGTCAAAAACATTTTTAAATGTTAAATTTAAATTAAATTAAAAATCAGTGGCTTTAAATGTTTGGATTAAATTGAAACATTCTTGCATGTTATTAGTGTTTTATGTGAAGGCTCACAGGTAGAACAGACCATCTGGTGTGAGATAAACAAGACATTTTGATCCAGAATCCAAGCAGACATTACATGAAATAATTAAATAACTTCACTTGATAATTATCTACAGTATTTTAGGACACTTTTTAAATAACACTCGGTTTGAATTAGCTGGCAGGCTCAGCAGTATTGATTAAATCCTTATTACCTAAGATTCTAAATACTTGGAGGACATATTGTCTTTGCCGAAGCAAATAATAGCCTGTGCTTAAAACCATATTCATCTCAAGTCTGCCAATCTCTGCTCGAAACTTTCTTCTGCTGCTAATTCCTCTCTCTATTCTTTATAGTCAGCTCCCTCTTCCATTTACCTTTCTGCATTCCCCTCCTACAGAGCCTTTGCTGTTTGCTGCAGATTTATGGTCTGGTCTAACATGCACAGTATTGGCAAAGCATTAAACATGTCTACTCTTAATACTGTGAGCTCTCTCCATCGATAAGAGCCTTAATAAAAACATCCCCCTGGTGGATTTGTGTGTCTCTTTTTCACTTTCCACTCTCCACCTCCCACAGCGATTATATCCTTCTCTCTTAACCACTGTTTCTTGTGCTGCTTTGCTAGCTTTAACATGGTTCTGCTGCACATTTGCCTTCCTCTCATTCTTTTCCACCTATCCCCCCCCCCCCAAACGCACCGCCTCATTCCCTGGCCTGTGCCAGAGGTTTAATGACGCTTGAATGCCACTGCTATGGAGTTTTCTTCTTCGCTCCTTTCTCATCAAGGATATTTAAAAGCCATGCCCTGAGATCAATCTATCTCAATGTGTCTCTCGCGGATTCATTTCTCTTGCATCTCCTCTTTCTGTTTTTTCCCTCCTCACTTTCAGATGGATAGCATTACCCTGTGTAACCCCTCTCGTTGTTTCGTTCACACACATCCTCAGCAACAGCCCCGGGCTGCAATTGGCACACTTGCTCGAACTGTCACTCTTTTATCGAGTCTATAAATGCCTATTGGTACCCAAAAATCCTTCTCTACCCCCTGTAGCCATCCGGGTCAATTACGCCTGTGAGAGCCAAGCAGCTGTTCACCTCCCACTTCTTTCTCCTGTGCTGTCTCTGATGTCAAGAATTTGAGCATCATAAGCACATTTTAAATATTAACAAAGACCACTTTGCACGTATGAATAATACAGCAGAGAGGGCAGTGGCTGGCCAGCGATCCCATCCCCTGCCGCCTGATGGCCATAAAACTAATGCACTGCTCCGGGACAGAATGTGGCCTGGTCTGGTCTACCAGCAGGACTTGCCTGAGGAACTAGTCTGGCCTGTGGCCTGGCCCAAAGAGAGCTGTCTGTCCGTTTATTTATCATGTTGCCCAACCACCTGTCCAAATCTCTGCAGATGCAACAGTCTGGCAGCATTTTTGTTATGACTACATGTTTCAGAGACACTTTAATCTAATCTGACATCTCAATCTGTTGAACTTCTTTGAAGCCAAATCTACTTTAGCGTTTGTTTGAGGTGAGCTTTGTTGTCACATTCCTTTCTTTTCATGAGTCTAAAATTCATATGTTTAGTTGTGGGCAAATTACAGCATTCTTCTGACCAAACTTTTTAGCGGCTCATATATTACTGTTATGTGTTAGGAGCAAACGGATTCCCACACTAAACACAAATGAGACGACACATCCTAAAAAAGGGCATCAGTATTCATTCAGCCCTCTATGGGAGTGGCTGACATGCTATGCTCTGTAACACTGAACACTCGACTGCTCCTTCACTGACCTCCCAGTCTGGACACTGGCTTATGTGGGGGGGGTCACCTGCTTGTCTCCATTTAATCTTGATGTGTTGCAAACTGTGCACAAACACATTTCCCATATGTTGGTTTTCTAATTCTGATGAAGTCATTAATAATGAGACACACACAGAGACAAAGTGGACAGCAGGGTAGTTTACTCCAGACAAGTGTTCCTGGCACTCTGGGTAATTAATGTGTATGTCAACACAGAAAGAGGAGCACCGTATAGCAGAAATGTGAGCTCAGCACATCCACAACGCAGGCAGAGACTGAGACAGGAGGCAGCAGAGGAAAGGTGTACACACAATGGGAAAGAAGATAAATGCAATCTGTCTGTCCCATCATGCATTCCCGAAATAGACCCCTGCCTGCTTCTCTCCCAGACAGAAACTTTACTGGGGCACACTGAGCTATTGTCCCCTTTTGTCCCCCTCCTCCCGACTTTGCTCCCTTAACAGGACCTCACTGCAATCCTCAACTGTTTATATCAACCTTTCTCATTTCTCATGCAAGGATTTCAGAATAGTCCACAATTTTAATAAGCGTAAGCTGCTTTTCTGCTCCGCCTGTTCGGGGAATAATACACTCTGAAGGACCTTGGGATGTGCAGTGGTAGCGAGTGGTGGTGGTGGTGGTGGGGTGGGGTGGTCTTATTGGCATTCAAAGAAATGACCATAGGCCTGGACAGACAGTTAGTGTTGCCTCCACAAGATTACTGTTGTCATTAAAAGATGGACTTCCCCATCAGAGACTCAGAGACAGAGATTTATTTCTCGGAGTGGTCTTTCAGCAAAGCTTGCGCAAATTCCGCAATCACTGCTGTCTGCATTGTTCTTTTTTTCCTACTGTAAACCGAGCTTAATCCACAATCCAATAAACCCTCAGATTTCTGCCTTGTATTTCAATCTGATCTGGAAAAGGAAAGGCAGGAAAAAAAAGTCCTTGCTTGTCTACCATTAGACCACACTGTGTGAAATCATTAAATGCTGGAGACAGGCAGTTGGGTGTCCACCTCCTGTCCCATCACCTTTCCCACAGTGAAACCTCTGTGTAGCAGCTGATTTCATCTCCATGAGAGCTGCTGCAGTCTTTGACTCTGAGCAATCCACTGATCAAAGCCTGCACTATTCACACTGAAACACCAAGTCTAATAAAATGATGATTAGACGGTGTTTATGACTACGTCTAAGGTTTGCGATGAGCTGACTGCATTCAGCATTTCAAAGGCAACTCATACACCCAAGCTTAATACAAAAGGCATTACATTTAGACTCTGCAGGAGCCTATGAGAGAAAGAAAGAAAAAAGAATTAAAAGAATCTCTTCCCCAGAAGCACTTCGAGTGTTCGATCTGTCTTACTTTTCACAAGGCTTTTTTCCTTTCTCTTTCTGGAGAGCCCAAGAAGGCATAGAGCAAAACCTTAATTACTCCCTGCGCACCGGGGGAGTACGATTTTTCCGCTCCAAGTGGAAAAAGGAGCTCTGAGCTCGTGTGTACTGTAACGTTGAGGAGTTTGCTCTAAGTAAAATAATAATAATAATAATAATAATAATAAAATAAGAAATAAAACCCCAGACCCTGCACTGGAGGGCTACAGGTGTACTAAAGAAACAAAGGTATCTATTAAATAAACCAAAAGGGTCAGGTAGCATCTTTTACGCTTTCGGTAGAAAGACTGAACCTTTTCTTGTCGTTTGATTTATTCTAAATAAATAAATAAACAAGCTGCGTGTGTGTGTGCAACTATTTGCTTTGTGCCGTGTCACAAGTGCACAGTCTTTCCCAACGATCACACTTCAAACTGATCTTTAATTTCAAAACTTACCTGTGCCAGAAACGACACATTCCCCGACCAGGAGGAGAAGAATCAGTGGAGCGACACCTTGATCACGCAGCGTCCGAAAAGAGAGCATCTTTTCCGGCTACGCCGTTGCGAAACTTCCCGGCTTGTCCACACAGCGTGACCTGCAGTGCTTCTCTCACACCAAAGCGGCTCTTGGCCAGCAAAGTCTGCACCCCTGAAGGTTCTGTCAGGAAGGAGTGAAATACCAAAGAGTCCAGTAATTGATGGTGGACGTCGGCGTTTTCTGGGGGCTAAATAATTCACTCTTGACGCAAACAGATTGCAATGCTCAAAACACATCCATCAACGAGTAGCTTGTGAATGCCGGAGAAGAGATTGGACGGGTGTAATTTCCGCCCGAAATCAAAGTTTGAAGAGGTCCGTAGACATCATACCCTGTGAACATTAAGGAACAATTTGTCGGGGCTATTCCTGGTGAATTTCATGTCCAACCGCACTTGAAACCCGTCAGACTGGGAGCCCTGCGCGTAGAGGTGCCACAAAAGTCAGCAAAAAGTTTGACGCATTTCTGCTGTGAATGGACAGATGAAATTAGACGAGAGAGTCCGATTCCCAGCAAGGAGAAACTTGGTTTTCAAGCATATAAAAAGAGTACCGCTGGGAGAGATGCTGTCCGGATGGCCGCGTCCGCCGCAGACTGGGCTCTCGAGTCTGTTCTGGGCCCCTGGGCGTCTTGTCTGGTCCCCCGTCCGCAGGGTGTAAACAAGAACACGGGGATCAACGCTGGAACACAGTGCCAGCCTTCGGACTACCAGTCCCCGCCTGGCCAATCATACTAGCCTCCTCCTCCTCCTCTCAGAATGAAGGCTGAACAAGTGAAGGTAAACTAGTGGCAAGCGAGAAGGAAATAGATGGAAGGGGAGAGATAGAAAACCCGGACCCTAGAGCGCATGGCACCGCTCTGGATTCAGCAGGCACTCTGGTCTCACAGGAGACAAAAGGGGATGAGTTTGTGACTTCTTTTCATCTATCTATCTATCTATCTATCTGTCTAATTTTAAATGCAATAACGAAGACAATCCCCTGTTCTTTGCTGCCCCCTCCACCTAATATAAATATCCCGTGGATAGCCACCTGGAGTCTATAAAATAAGTCCAGCACCGTCTTGGTTTATGAGAGCACATTATTGTCTGCCAATCCATCTCTCCCGCATCCCTGGGTCACATGTTACTCCGGGTGGCCACAAGAGAGCACCCTTTCATAAATGAGCCAATGAGACGAACGACACCTGATCTCCAGCAGAACTCTTCATTATCACAGTCGTTTCCTGTGCGTCTGGATGGTGCTGACAGTGTCTGAATGGTGAGCGGGCACCATGGGGGGGGCATGATGAACGGGTGAGCATGGCTTTGGCGCTGAAGCTGCCTTATTTCTGCTTATTTTAAAAGCTGTGGAAAGTAGAACTAAATGTTGCTTCTCATCACAATTCCAAGTTTTATTTTTATTATTGCCACAATCTCTTTAACTTTGTTCATGTGGAAGTTTCTGTGGGTGGTCTTTCTCTTCTTCATCTGTTCTCTATTCAGGAAAACGACTTTTTTCCTCTTCAGTTTGTTACTACGAATATTTGTTGTTGGTGCTTCTGGATGCTCGATATGTATCACTTATGTGCACTGAAGGATTTTCTGTGATATTCAACAACATTTAATTTTGAAACTGCAAATTGCTTTCATTAGCTGCCGGGCACATGGTGCTGAAATGGGTGACAAATTAAAGGAAAGACCTGAATAAACGAAATGGAACATAACAAGTGCAATACTGTGAATTGGTTTGATGAGGATGAAAATTATGAGAGTCATATGCTATGGTCTTCATAATCAGTGGTGTCAGAACATTTATTGAAGGTTTTGGAACAGCACGTCAGACAGCACTCTCCACCACCTTCATAAAAACACCAGATGAGAGAATATCATTTGGAATAATGGTGTTCATCCCTCCAGCAGAGACTCTGAGAATCTTTACCAAGAAGCACTGAAACTGTTCTGGGAATGCAATTTTCTTTTAATTTGTCACCTGCTGCTGTATGATTTGGTGATAAAGTGTACACACATTATGTATTTTTGTGAAGATGTCACTCCCTGCCTTCACTCTCTATGGGAGGTATCACGCTCTGGCTCATGAGCCTAGTGTTCATTCCTTCTGTTGCTGAGTCACACTGATGGTCAGTGAGGGGAAGGTTTGTCCTTGTGTGAATATTACCTTGAGATTAGATTAACCTTGTAGCATAAAATGCTCAAGATGAAATTAGAGTAAAACAGAACAAAGCACAGAGTTTTAGGCACAGGGTGAGGCATGGAGAGCTGGCATGTAAGCACGCATGCGGCTGAGCCTAAAGCAAGGCCCCTCTCTAAGATGTGACAGTATCTGGCAACAGAGCACCATTGCTGTACTTTGCTCCAATCCAACTTCAAAGGTTATAATTCGCCTGGACAAGTGATGACTTCCTTTGCCTCCCTCCTCCGACGACAATTATGCTGTTTCCTGGAGCACAGAATACAATGTGGATTATTTATTTTTGTTCTCTAAGCCTTCATTGTGACTGGTGAGAGAGTGAGAGAGGTAGGGGAAGAGTGACAGGGATGTGGACACACACACACACACACACACACACACACACACGCGCACACACAGAAAGAGAGAGAGGGACTGACAACGACGGTGAGAGCGAGAGAGGTTATGTGTGAAATGGACTTCACAGGTTGTGTTTGAGACAGATTTGGCTCGTGGAGCTGCAAATGCATTTTCTGTTTACATGTCTGTGCATGCCATATTTTCTGATTGTGTTTCTGTGACACTTTTACTGGTTTGTTCTTTCATAAAACAGTTCTGTCCTCTGGATAGTGAGTATATACTTACATGGCATTATCAACAACCTTTATCAAGTCTCATCACTTAGCAGTGATTCTTGGTGTGTGTGCGGAGCACTTTCGGAGCACTCATTCATCAGTTTTTGCACGACTGACTTTTTTGAAACATTTCCTACCTGGATGAGGTCATACAGGATGTTAACACTTTGCAAGCTCCAGACAATTTGCCCTCTCTTCCTTCTCTTGCTAACATATACCCCCAATTATTGCTGAGATGATGATATTGTTGAACTTGCCATAAGTTATTATTTTGCTCTGCCCTTTACTAAGACTAATTGAAGATATAAGTCATGGGAACCCAATGGAAAAATGGGGTAGAAAGTTGGGGGAAAGGAGAGTCATAACTGAGGGGGATGGAACTATGCAGTGCACCATACAGAGGAGGAGGACACAATGAGAAAGCTGGGGCTATTATTAAGGCATAATAGGTTATCCGCCGAGGACTGTTTAGCACTGCTGACTCTCCGTTGCTTTGTGTTGCAGGATTGACATAAAAAGGATCAAACTGCCTATCTCTGTAAAACAGAGGGGGTCTAAAAATAGGATCCATGCTCTAGAAGTTGCTGTGGAGATAATTGAATATTATTTTCAGGAATGATTAAGTTGACCTATCCAGTAGACTAATTATTTCTTGCAGGCCAGAGGAGAACTTGTTTAATAGATTTTGGTAGCAGTGAATAAAGCAAAATAAAGCAGCCAATCTGCAGGCTTTCTGCTGACCAAGAAAACATCATCTATGGCAAAATGAATAATACCCATCATTAGAGTTTTCCTTGGGGGATGTTCACAGATGTGTCTAGCAGCATTTCAGAGTGGAGTTCCCTGACATTGTCCTTGGATGTGTTTAAAGTTTCAAGTCATCCAGATCTCGCAAAAACTCATATTATCGTTTGTTAATGCAAAGCTTTGGCTTAACTTTCCAAAGTTTGACAAGTCAGAGTCAGACAGCTCAAAGCAAAGACATGTTAAGGATGCATTTGAGATGTGACTGCTCAGACCACATTCAGAGGTGGTAGACAAAAGTATTGGAGCACCTGACCATTACACTAACAAGGACTTGAATGGCATCACATTTTAAATACAAAGACAGCTATGCAGTTATAACAGCTTCCACTCTTCTGGGAAGGCTTTCCACAAGGTTTTGGAGTGTTTCAGTGGGAAATCTTGCTCATTCATGCAGTAGCGCAGTTGTGAGGTCAGGCACTGATGTTGGATGAAAAAGCCTGGCACGCAATCTGTGTTCCAGTTCATCACAAAGGTGGGTTTGGGTTTGGACTCGGCCAGTCAAGTTCTTCCAACCAAACTCATCCAGCCATGTCTTTATGGACTTTGCTTTGTGCACTGAGGCACAGTCCTGCTGGAATAGAAAAAGGCTGTTCTCCAAAGTTGGAAGCACAGCATTGTCCGAAATGTCTTGGTATGCTGAAGCATTAAGATTTCCCTTCACTTGAAGTAAGGGGCCGAGGCCAACCCCTGAAAAACAGCCCCATAATGAGGTGTGTCTGGATACATTTGTCTATATAGTGTATGTCCACATTTTAGCTGTGCGTATGTGAATGTGTCCTGGGCCACAGTGAAGGAGCTGATGTCCTCTGCAAACAGCAAGAAGACATAGCAACACCCATAACAGATTACAGCACACAAAATATGTTTTTTTTTTCTATTACAACCTGTACACAGTACTGGTTCAGAAAAAACCACACCAATCAATACAACCAGCCAGACATTGTGGTGGTCAACAAACAACAGAAGAAGACTGTGGTGATAGACGCGATCCCAAGAGACAGCAACATCAAGAAGAAGGAACACAAGAAGCTCGAAAAATCTCAAGGACTGAGTGAAGAGCTAGAAATGATGTGGCGAGTAAAAGCAACAGTGATGCCAGTGGTACTGGAGGCTGTAACCCCAAGACTGGAATGGATTTCAGGTGCAACATCGGTGGTCTCTGTCCAGAAGAGCGCGGTCGTAGGAACAGCTAAGATACTGTGCAGAACCCTCAAACTCCCAGGCCCCTGGTAGAGGACCCAAGCTTGAGGAAGACACACAAGTATATATACCCACTGTGTTAGCCCAACAGTTATTCTCACATCCTGCACCCATGCACTTATGCAACCAAAACACTTGGTACACATTTCAGAATGAACTCTTGTCATCAAAGTCATCAAGGAGTAAAATAGCTCAGTTATCCCAACTGATCCCAACAGTTTTTTTAGAAGTAGCAAACCCAGTGAATTGGAGTCTAATTAATTTTAATTAATTTTGTGTTATTTAATTTTGTGTGTGAGTGAGAGAACACTTTATGAACTGTGAACGATGTGGTCACTGACTACATTCTGTGTCAAAGCCCTGAAAGATGATCCAGAGTTTAGGCCACATTAACTTTTGAATTTGGAAAACGTGAACTCAGTACTGAAAAACATGAGTTACCATTTCTAATAAAATTTTTTTTAAAAAGTCTTATTTTCCATACAAAACATATGATCACCGCAGAAAATGTAATTTCTCACAGGAAGTTGAAGGGGTTGGCGATGGCATGACAGCTGCAAAGCAAGACTCCACTGTTTGAGATCCTTTCAACCAACCAAGACACGAGGCTCATTTTTCTGCTGGAACATTTTGTAGCGGTCTCTGCGGCACCAACAGCAGATATTTTAAAGGAAATGTCAGGAGTTTTTCCAGTCGTGTTTGTGGCAACTAAAGCAGGTATTTTCAACAAGATGTGAAGAGATTTTCCAGCTGCTTTTAGGTCAACAGAACCAGGTGTTTTAAGGAGAAATATAATCAATTCCTAACAATAACCTAGTCTTTCATTGTCTAATGTTAAGCGTGGTGTGGTCACCACATAGCATTGAAATTTAAAATGAAAGATCTATAGACAGATGATTGTTAGTGTTTTTGCGTATGTGTGCATGACATTGTGTGTGTATGTGTGTGTGTTTGAGAGTAAGACAGAATGTGTGTGTCTCGGTCAGTGAGCATTGACTTCACCTGTCCTCCACTGTTGTAATCCCTGGGTACACCTGGGCCTTTGGGCTTCAGGGCTTTTAGCAGATTGCATGTGTCAGACTTAGGACAATTACACTGATTGTTGCCCTAGAAACTCTGCTCTCCCTTTGCTTCTGGGGGTAAAAAGTTAATAAAACTAAAGGGCACAGAACAATGTAGAAGATGAGAGAATCTGTCTGCAAGCAGTTTTTAACATACCAATAATATTGATTGTTTTGACCATACTGTACCAAAACCACGCCTCGACAAACAAATGGAAATGGTTTTCATATGCAGAAAGGTCATTTCTGTTTCTGCTGAATTGAATGTTTTTTCATCAAGTTTATTTAAAGAGCTTATTTAAAGAATGTAGATCTATTCTCTCATCCTCATATGGAACCATAAAAACATATTTTTAAGATGAGAATTCATCAGCCACAAACTTTATATTGTTGTCAATATTTGCTCTGTTGGATTTACCTTCAGGCCTAAATTGTATTTGTTTATATTCAGGAAAGATAGGAAAATTAATGCTCAACTTATTCTCTCATGGCCATGATCAGCTCTCCTCTCAGCCATACACAGACATCATTAGTAAACAGCAGACAGAGGAGCAACATGCTGGTCGTTTGTGCTGAATACTTGGGAAAGTGTGTGGAAAGAAAGCACCGACCGGTCCCAGCGGAGATTACAACTGTTTCATATCGCCATGGTGTTAAGATAAGGGCTATCAGTGTAATGTGCACAGCTGAGGGATCCCACAGAGACGCATGAATCATTGAGACAAGAGATTCAGTTGTATCTTTTCCAGAGGAACTCAAATCTGTTAATTCAATAAAAAACATACAATAGTGTTAAAATACTGCATTACAAGCAAGTTGGCCATTCAAGAGCCTACATAAGTAAACGTATATAAGTATTATCAGCTAAATGTACTTAAAATTTAAAAATGAAAGTGGAAAAGAAAATCCACCTTCACCTGTGACTGATATTACATGTTATTAGATTGCTAGTACTGATGCATCAATGTGTAAGCTGCGTTTTACAGCAGTTTGGGCCTCCAGAGAGGATCGTGAGGTAACGCTGTAGGAAAGAAAGAAAAAAAGAAAGAAAAGAAAAGAGTTTTATCTTGTTAGCCCTGAACAGTTACTTAAATGAGACTATGTGAGAAGCTCAGATGGGAAATATCTTTTTGGTGGAACTGCTAAAAATTCAAAAAGCACAAGTACCAAAAAAGTTTACTCAAGTGCTGAACTTCTGTTATGAGCACTGATGAGGGCTGTTGTTTTTCATTTTATAGATTATAACTGTCATATTGAGACATTCAAAAAGGTAAGGAGTGTTTGAAATACAATATGTGTTTACACACTATGAGGTGTTAGAGAGCGTGAGAGATGCTTTGAAAAGAAAGTGCTGTGAGGTGGCGAGACTCAGCGCGGCAGTGAAGAGTGGGTGTGAGCGCTAATTAAACATAACATCTGTTGGAAGTAGAGACACTGGCACATACGAAAGCTGACTATCACATCACCAGCAGTTAGAAACCACAACGTTACTGTCATTTCATATCAAACAAAATACATTTAGTTGATTGATTGGAGGGGGAAAAAACACATCCTGCACGCTGAATGTTGCCTCCAGTAAGCTTCACATGTGGGAGTTTTCTACCCACTGAGGGCCTTTGTCAGGTAATCTCTTAGTTTATTAGTCCTGATATGAACTATAAACCCAAATTTTGTTTATGATGAGGGGCGTCAGGGCATAGTTGAGTGATGATATTTCATGAGGGATGCATTTTGTACACTTCATAATATTGGCTGGTCAGCACATTTGCTATGCTGGTCCAGTCTGGGCTTGTTTTTTTTATGGTAGCAATGTGGGCTTTAGGACACTGCAGGTCAGGATTTCATCTGTGAGAGCAACATTATGGCTTCTGTATGCACTTGTACTTTGTGTGTGTGTGTGTCTGTGTGTGTGTGTGTGTTTATGTGTCTAGATTAATGACCGCTGGCATAAGAAATGCCACCGACTAGCATTTTACACAAACAACTTCTAGTTTTGTAACGATATAGGGAAACGCCTTGGGGTGGAAGCATGACTTTTGTTGTCCTCCGTTACTCCCTTCATCCCTCCCTCTCTTCATCATCCATCGCTCCCATTCACCTGTGCCACCTCACTAATGATTGCTCAGCGGCTGTGAGTCTACCATGCATCATTTACCAGAAGCTCCAGAGAGGTGGCAAGAGAAAGAAGCAAAGAGAGAAAGGGGAGCGAAAGAAAGAAATTCTCTTTTCATGCAGGTGGGAAGGCTGAAAGGAAAGAATGAGAATAAAGAGAGAAACTGGCAGAGGCACAGACGCTGGGAGACAAGCATGTGCTGCAAAGGCAGTGTAAAGGGAGAAGGTGAGAATAGGCCGGAGGGGAGCAGGAGGCCCATTTTATTAATCACAGCCTTGATCTGGTGGGAAACGCTGACAGATCTGGATGGAAATAATACTCAAGACTTGCCATCACTGCACTTCTGCATGCCACTGAGAATGAGTGGAGACTGATGCAAAGCATTCTCCTAAAAACAAAATAAATGTGTTGACTTGGTATGCGTGTTATTTGGGATTAACATAATTGCACAAACTGATTATTGTTATTGAGACACAGCAGAATTTTCCCATACAAGCTAGTCAATATTTAGAGGTGTGAGATTTGCCAAAATGATGACTTGATTTGATATGTTACACTGGTGTCACGACTTAATACATTTTCAATATAGTGTAGCAGGACTGCCTAACAGCACATTTCTGGTTTCAATAACACCGAGATTCATAAAGCTATCAGTGAGACAATTGAGGTTTGCCTGACACATTTGATTGTTTTTTCAGCAGCTGTGCAAAACAAACAAAAGCAGCGCTTCACACTTTGGAAAAAAAAAATACCCTGCGAGATGGAAATGTTGCTTAAATATCACAGCAGAGGATTGTTAAGACTTCTTTACCAAATGAATGGTGAATTTACCACATGTGTGGCAGACTGTGACAAGACTCAGTGGCATCCCATGATGCAACACAGCACTGGGGCTGGCATCATGGCTTACTGCACAATATAAGGCAGTCAATGTTACAATTTACCTCTCCAGACATAAAGACAGACAAAGTCAGTAAAGCAAAGTGACAATTTTTCCACGGTCCTCACACAAGCTGAACGGACACTATTATTAGGTGACTGACTAGATGGCCAATCAAGGTGTGATTTCTGCAGACAAGGAATGGATCACACAAGAGCTGACCCTGCAGTACAGCCAGCCAGCGGTCATCTTATTAGCCTATAAAAAGCTCAGGTGTGGGTGTGCTTTGTTTGCCTGGACATGGCCTCCCATCATACCAATATCACCTCATTTCTGGGGGTGGGAGCCAACACTGACAGGGAGGAAGAGCTGGGGAGAGAGGTGAGGAGTAGGAGAGAAAAGAATGGAAATTAGAGGGGAAAGTAGCACTTTTCCAGCAGTAAACTGACTGACTGCAACATCTCTGATGAATATGGTTACATTCAACAGTTATAATGTCTTGTTTGTAAAAATGCAATTAGATATTGATTGCATAGCTTTGAGTAGTTCTCCATAATATTAGAGCACTATGAGCACAGTGGCCTCTGCACAAATTGCATTGGACGTCTGTAAATGAGGATAATCAATATTATTGGCAGGTTGTTGGAGTAACCAGAGGCTGGAAGAACAATCTTCAGTTTATCTTGTTTCCATGTATTAGTTTTTATCTCTGACCTTTGTGCTCTGGCAGTTGAGGTGCTTTTTCTTTTGAGGGCATGCAAATCCATCTGTGGTTACCAGTCAAATCTATGCAAAACAGTGAGTTGAGGATGAAGCCTCAAATCAGGAAGAAGAGCCTATGCTTCAAGGGCTAAAGTCACATTGTCATGATGATATATGAGAAGTCAGGGGAAAAAAGAATCTATTGTACATGTGATTTAACTGAAATATCTCAATGGTTTGCTTTTCTTTTACAGTATCTGTACAGTAACTGCAGGCATTTAACCAAACAACCAAAATTCTTCTGAAAAATACATATCAAACTGAAAGTTTGAAAAATGAGCCCCAAGGAGATCACATACAGAGACACTGTGGCAAAAAGGAGTGTGACTTGATATATTACCTTGTGAAAATGACAAAAAAGTTGATTTTTAAAGTCTATATTTGTGTCTTTTTTCCTCTCTTAAATGGGAAAAAAATCAACTCTTTAGAAACGGTGTATGAGACAGACAAGAGAACGAGCAGGGCACCACTGTACTGTAAGGTAGGTCATAACCCCAGATGAAATTAATGAGCATATATCGCACCTGCTTACAGGGGAACAGACAGGGGTTGAAAGTTGGACATCTAATACTGGAGACACACCTGCTCCTCTCATCTTCTACATGATTGTTATTTGAAGAATCACAAGGCGGTGGGTGTTAGTCGGACAAAAACTCCATCTCTGTGAACTCTGACCTCCTTTGTTGTGCAGTCTTACCAAGTTCAAGGATGGCTTCAGAAAGTAATCCCACGATGCGTGGAGTAGCATGGATGTGAACTTGAAACATCGGACCCGCAGTCCTTCTCCTGTCAGGTTTCCTGTGTTCAGGCTTTGTAACAGCTCCTTCTGTGACTAAAAGAGACAAAGGAGCAATCAGACGCTGTGAGTAAGCGTGCTCCTGGGCTCCCACATTCCCTTTGGAGGGCACACCGCAGCCTTTCATCTCTGCTCTCCTCGCTGTATCCATCCTCTCATCTCTCTGCTTTATGTTCTGCTTTCTGAGTGGAGTTCAAACACTGGGGACCAGTTTAAATACAGGAGGTTTCCACTGCAGTGCTCCAGTGAACTGGAGCATATAGTAAAAAAATAAAAAGCTCATCCTCCCCTTTTTGGGTTGTTAGCCTCACATTTATATAAATAGTCTTCCTTTTTTAATTAAAGCATAACAACCACAGTGTTATGAATGTTAAGCTTTAGGACAAGTCTATTAAAGCCCAGGAGAGTAGTGAATAGATGCGAAAGGACACAAATAGTAAAGCCCAGAACCTGATATTCCATCACTATTTGATGCAACTTTCCAAATACACTGCTGTAAAAATCAATAAGTGAAAAAAAATAAGCTAAATAAATGAAAGGAAGGAGGATGCACCTGGGTCGATGGACTTGCAGGTGATTGAGAGGAAATGGGAGCCTTGTTGTGCCTTGTTGTGTGCGTGCCTGTGTGTATTAACATCATGTGTATGTTTGTGGTTATGTTTGAAACCTATATTGCACAGCGTGTTTGTATTTAGACAGTTTTTCTTGTGGCATATCTCATGGCTATACTGATCCCTTGTTTGGTATTGACTCTGTTTGAGTCTTCTACAGGAAGTATTTTTCAGGAGAACAAGAGCTCTTTGCTGCAAACAGACCTTTAAGTCCATCAATAAAGAGAAAGAGAGTCCGGTAGAGAAACAGCAGACACAGAAAACCCAGATGGAATCCACACACACCTAAAACAACAAAGATAATGCTGATGTTGGGAACTAAACAAGAATCCACTTTTGGCCTTCCAAAGTGCAACATGTGCTTAATCAATCATTTTATCATTAATTGGATGCTAGCATATTAGTCTCATGCTTCTACAAATACAATTATATGGATTAGGTAAGGAGACATAATCTGCTGTTCAATCCTCATTACTATGGTGATTAATCCACACTGATTACCTCATTTTAATTAACATAATGAGATACTCAAAACACCCATTCTGCCAACAGTGAGTTTGATGTTTAGTTATGTTTTTTGCACCCTGAAAGCGTTCCTGGTGTGTGTCTGTGTGTGTGCGCGCGCACATATCTTCTACCTGGTTGGCAGGGATGGTCCGCCAGTTGAAATTAGATTACACAATCACAAACGTCCCAATCAGGGCTCATGCATATTTCATCCCTCCTGCCTGACTTTCATAATTACTTAATTAATTCCCAGCTCTAAAGAGATAGGCCAGCGCTAATCCCCCAGCCTCCCCTGGGGCTTCCTGGGACTGCTATAGATGTCCTGTCCCAGGATGCAGTGCAGTAAAGTAGAGGGAGACATCTTGAACAGTTGCGCAGACTGTAACCGCAAAGATAAATCTGCTCTCTTAGGAGGCCTTACTCCGTTCTCCTTCTTAATGTAGGTTGATATTCAGGAGTCTTACTTCCCAGTGAAGCTTTCAGCTGGGGTTGTGTACAGGCAAAGTGTTTCCATCCCACTGAGAAACATCCAGCGCCTGCACCGCTTGTGTTTCCTCCCAGAGCAGAAAGAAGAGATTCTGACTGATCTGAAGCAGGGAAAAACAGGGAAAAGAACCCACTTGCATACTTTTACAGGCAACACGTGCTCAGCCTGTTCTTGACGCTTCTTTATGTTGTGTTCTTTCAGCGGAGCAGCACAACGTCTCATGCACTCAGTTTGAACTGGAGGCAGATAAGGGAACAATGGGGAAGCTTTCCTCGCACACACCCACGTTGTAACATTTTTGAATGCGCCTTGAATAGCCAGCAAAACCTAATTCAAACATCCATTTTGTGCTTTTTCTAGGCTGCCTTGATATTAACGATATCAGCTTGTGCTCTAGGACGTAATGACTTTTAATTCTAAAGGAGGAGAATATGCTGTAAGCCATATGAGCAGAAATCAGTATGCTGAATAGGGGTGATCCAGTATTCTGGACTGATTTCAACAATTCAACAATCAGCGATGAAATATGATTGATGCAAAGTGAAAACTTTGATCCATATCATCAAGACACACTTGTATTTTGAAATTTAAATGGCACGTCTTCCTGTCAAGATGCACCTCCTTCCCAAACTTTCAAACAGTGCCAGCACAGAGCAGATAATGGCAGGCAGCCAAAAAAAAAAAGATGATGAGGTTATTTATTCCTCCTTCGGGAATAAATCAGAAATGTGGAAATATTTTGGGTGAGTTGTTACAAGATCAGGAAACATGACAAACCGCTTACTTGTTTCTCTCACTACCGTGATATCAGCTATGCTGCTGGGCTAAGAAAACCTGCAGGCAGGCTGACATTCAATCGTGTTATCATGTAAGATGCAAGGACAAACTAAAAATGAGTTTGAAAAAAGTGTAAATAATACATAGACTTTGTTAAACTATGAGTAGAGGAAAAGTCCACAAGCCAAAAATGATTTCTTCAAGGAATCTTGACAGTTATTATTAAGATTTTTATGCTATTGTTAGATGTTCATATTGTTATGCTTGTTCTATTTGTGTCACTTTAAAGTAAACTTGACTTCAATTTACTAATTATTTACAATTATTTATGTTAGACTGTCATTTATTGATCCCAGGCTGGGAAATTACAGAAATCAGCAAATATCATCCAAAGAATGGATATAATATCATATCGTGATGAAACTGGCATTTCACAGCCCTAGAATCCAGCAAATTCCCATAGCTCTGCGGGAGAAAGACCTTTTACGGAGAAACAACAGTCATGACTAATACAAATAAACTGCACAGCATTCGTTCTCTTTGGCTTCTAATGTAAAGGCTAATGAACCAGATTCTTACTGGACCTGAAGCTACTTAATCGCTGATGAATGAATATATGGTAAGCAAACATAGCAACACATATTTAATCACACCTCCTCATCCTCCGTGGTCATAGCAAATAACAATTATTAATGGAATTAGGTTGACCTAGCATGAGTGAGACCGCGGCCTTTCTCCCTTTGCTCCCATTTGAAAAATGTCCTGTCACTTAATAGGTTCTAATTAGTAATTTGTAGATTCAAATAATTTCTTTTTGAGCACTTAACTAATGAATTATATGTCCGCTGAGAGACGAAATCACCACAGCGGAGGCCGTATATCCACATTGTGCAGAAGGACCGGTCACCTGCTGCCACTGTGCTGTCGCTGTGCTGTTAGTCTCCACAGCAGGACTCCAGCGGCCGAGAGTTCACGCAAAAAGAGAGCGAGATAAGAAGGAGAGGCAGCGAGAGACCAAAGACAGATTTAAAACACTCCAATCAATCAGTGATTTGACCCTGGGCTAAATCCATGTTGATAATTAGCCAATCAGAGTAGGTTGGACGGTGGGAGCTTGCCAGGCAGGTGCCTAGAGGCCCTCAGGGGACCTGAACTGTCTCTTCCCTTCATTAACTCCTCTCGTCCTCTCCCCTTGTCCGCCTGATCCTCCGAGCAGCCGGGGCTGCTGGGTAATTCAGTCTCCAATCTCTGAGGTGACCCCACGCCGCAGGGCTGAGGGAGCTGAGGATACAACACTTCTTTTTAACCTCTCTCTGACTCCCTTTTTCTCTGTTTCCACGACCACTACTGCTGCTGCCTGTTGCTAGTTCTTGTTGCCAAGGTTGATGGTGAGATGATCTAAATAATGTGAACTTTTTGTTTTTTTCCTGAACTTCCAGCCAGTACTTAGTTACAGGGGTCAAAGAAAAAGGGCTCTTCTAGTTTATATTTTTGTCTGCCCTTTTCTCTCTATGTCTCCTACCAGTCTGTCTGTCTGTCTTGGCAGAAATGCAATTTCCTCTCATCTCACTGTTTGCAGCCCTTTATGGGCCCTTTATTGCCGTTCTTAGCTGATTGCTCATATTTATTTACAACGAATGCAGTTATGAGGTGCGGATGTGAATGCAGTGGGCATATAAATGCAACACTCATCTCCTGTTAGCTCATTAGAATGTATTGCAGTGCTTTCATCAGAACATTTTTTTTTTTGTCTTCATGACTGCAATTTTGAACCTCCCAGGATTCTCTCCTCGATTAAGATAGTCAGAAACTGTAGCTTTGTTCCAGGAAAAAACAGCTGGAAGCACGGAGGGCCTTTAAAGATGAGATACAGTCTTTAATATGTGTCAAAAACTGAGTTGTCATAATATCCAAATTTAATAAGGGATGTGCAGAGATCCTTATCTCACAGAAATCCACCCACCCGCACATGCACACGTGGACACACAGTAATCAGTATGATTTCACATTATGGTTTTGCACATTGCCATTAAAGCAGAGTTACAATGTGATTATTAACTGTGACAAATGAAGAGGTTATAGTCAAACTATTAAACAGCTCATAGCTTTTGATAGGAGACATATATGATCAGTTAAGGTGCTTCAGGCAGAGAAATGCTGTCTGTTTGTCTCTGTCTTTCCTCTGTCTTTCCTCTGTCATTCCCCCTTCCTTTTCTGCTCTCAGTCTCTCAGAAATATTTTCAATTATGTTCGTCTGCTGTTTTTAAAGTCGGGAGGAAAGAATGCTACAAACAGTGTCATCAGTTGTTCTCTCTCCCATATAAATGTGAATACAAACATCTGTGTGTGTGCAAACACAAACACACAAACACATAGACACACACACACACACACACACACGCACACACACAAACACATAACCAGTCAGAACATGTTTTTCAAAAGCATGTTAATCTGTAGATTCTGAAGAGCCACAAAACACAACATCAATTGAAATGATAATGCTGGAATGATTGCATTTGCTGTAGTAATGCGTAAAATCAGCACACAGAGGAGGACTGTGCTTCTCAGAGCTGCACAAGAACACCAGGAGAACCTTTTTTGAGAGTATATATATCTATCAATTCAAATGCAGGTGAAATGAAAGAAAGAACAAGACATGTACGCGCTCAGCATGCGCACGCTCACGCCATGACACACACCCGCTGATGAAGGCTGCAGTACGCTTCACCAAGCAGCTTTTGTTAGTGACAGATTGTGGCAGGTGAGCAGGTCTAAGCAAACTGACGACTGTCACTGTTAATCTCCCAAATCCGCATTCACACACACACACACACACACACACATACAAATACTCTCACCACCACTGGCACTGCAATACTTTTTCTGCTCCACACCCTACATGTCTGATTGCTATCCTGTCTGCTAGGGACCAGGGCTACCCCAGGGGGAACCAGAGTAGAGCCAGTGATTCAACCACTCCCTTGAGACCCCCCCCCCTTTTTCTTCTTCCCCAGCTCACACACACCCAAAGTGCTGCTGCTATCCCATCTCATCCGGCCGAGGCCCAACCAGGCTCCTGCAGGGCATGCTTTAACGACTTCCTCTCGCCTTCCCTCGTCTGCATTTAGGTGTGGCCGTCATCTAAAAGGAGTGGGGGATAGACGGAGAGATTAGCATATCAGGGGTGCAGATTAGTGCTCTGTGGTGTGTACATGTACTGACAGAGGGTGGTAATGAGAAAAAAGGACCTCCCTCCCCCCAGCCCGAATCCCGTGCACTGGTTAAACAGAGGGAGTTCAAATGGAACCACAGATAAAGACGCAGGGCCTCTTTATCTGCTCCTTACAGGTAGACAGAGTGACCGTGTTTTCTTTTTCTTTTTTTTTTTTTTTCATTTTAGACACAAGGATTAGTGTGATTAAAGTGCCAGGCAAACAAATTAGAAATATTGTAGGAAATAATCAATCTTTCTTTAGTTGTCTTTAGTGGTAATTTCATCTCAGCATAAAGACAAGCTGTTTCCTAAAGTTGAATGTCCCCTTTCTACCTTGTTCTCAGTGAGCTTCCTGCTGGTTGGGTTGGTTTTGGCCCTTGTCCAGTTGAGCGAGCACTGCCCACTGCCACCCAGAAAGACCCGGGCTCTGTGTCAGTTGAGATACAAGAGCCTGACCGCCGGTGCCCTGTCTCTGCCACAGGGCCGAAGAGCTCTTTACCCCCATGGATTTTTCATTTGTGGATCTTCCAGAATCAATGTTCTGTTTTTGCCTTCCCAGACAGGGACCATGGATCAGCATTTCCTTTCATTCCATTCCTTGTCTCTTCGTGTTTCTCTGTATGTGTGTGTATCTGCATGTGTTTATGTCTTTCTTATTTTCTTTAACCTTTACCTACTCTGTCTGCCCTTAGGACATCACATCCCCTCATGGCATTGCTTTATCCTTTGCTTTATCCTCTACCTCCTTTTGATTTTTGCTCATTTCTGCTATGCCTGTTCAAGTATGAGACTCACATTCAGTTTGCGTGCATGTGTGTGTGTCGTTTTTAAACCTAATCAGCCAACCAACAGGGTATTTAAACAAAGAGGTACTTATTTATACAGACTCATTTCTGTCTCTAGAGATGTTCACATCTCAGCAAAGGTCTGGAGGCAGCTAGAATAGCTGCAGATGAGGAAAGTAGGGCAAGAGGAGTCCCTCTTTGACAAACAAAATTGTCTGAACCGTTCTTTAAAGCACAGCGTGGGGTAGTTACAGTGCTTTGCTTCTCCACCTGTCCTCAGTTGGATGGAGGAGTTTGGTAGCAAGTCATTTTTTTCTCTCAGCACTACCCAAGGCGCCTCGTTTCCTAAGAGACACTTTAGGTGGACAGAAGTCATTGTTGCCAATGTTGCACCTCACTATGACAAAGGCTTTGCAACAGGGAGTTTAGCTGAGCCTGCTACCTTAAGGGCTTCCCTGCATACAATGTAAATGATTCCTCACTTGTGCTCCCCCTTTTCTCTGCCCAGTGGACCATTGGAAGCACATAATGAGCCACATTTTATGCTTCCACAGTGGCAGAGTGGAGAAGTGAATAACGTTATGTCCTGGGATATGTATCAGTAGCACACCACTTTTAAGGACATTTTGCATGTCATGTCTGCACATTTTAAGATATTCATGTGTCATTAGCTCCTGTCTGCATTTATAAGTCTTGGATGTGAAGGAACGGAGGAAGTCATGTGACCTTTGTGAGGTCACTGTTGTCGTCATGGTAACAATAATCAGGTAACCTCCATCATCATGGTAACAATACAAATAATAGCTTGGTTAATTTCATAGCCACAATCTGTTTGGGTTTAGGAAAAGAGCATAGTTTGGATTTAAATTACCTTAAGTTATGCACGTGATGTAAGTTATTCGAGTTAAGTTAAGAAAATAGATTACGATAAGTTAACAATGACTATTGTTTAAAACACGACATGAACACTGGTCTCCTGGGTGAAAGTCCTGTCTTTCTCCCCCAGCCATTCACCTGACATTTTATTTCTCTGACATTTGTGTGTAAAAGGACCCATGAAAAGCAAAAAATGTGTTGTGATGAGGCACCAAATGACTAAAGACATTGTTGTGTCATTGATGCAGAGTTTGACTATACCTGACTGAAGTGAAAGTGGTTTTGTGGTTTTGTTAACATTTACAAATCCACCTTTATAACACTTGGACTCACTACAAAATGCTGCTGCTGCTGCTGCTGGTAACTACACAGATTATGTCCAAACACAAGATGGAAAACATAATTGCATTCTCACCACATTCTCAGACAAATACTCCCTGCAGACATTCGGGTCAGTTAATTGGAATTTCACTTAGTGCCAACGAACCATCAAGTAAAGCACTGGGTTTATGCTGGCCACTGTTCATATTGTGCTACATGAGGAATTGAAAACCTCCTACGCTGCTCTAATTACTAGTCTCTAGACAGTTTGGGAGGCACAGTGTTGGCTATCAAATGAAAGTGTTGGGATGAATTTACAATTAGAAGAAGCTGTCTATCTTAATAAACACAATGCATATTTTATTAATATGAACGTATCACAACCTATTCATACAGTGTGCTGTGATCACTTTTCCACATTGCTGTTTTCTTACGTTATGTTTGAAAGTTTAGGCACATACCTTATTGTTACAGCAATAGCAACTGAACGCAGTGACCTTTCAAATGCTGCAATAGAAAAATACTGAACCAAAGCAAAGAAAATGTTGGAAACAAAGTGAAGCTGGAATGTGCCCACTGTCCCATCTCAGTACAAGAGGGAGTTCAGGTTTGCTGGCTACATCACTGCATAGAATGTACCCAAAGATAGATGAGTTTGTGCCACTGGATGACTTTATTCAGGCTTAAGGTGCAATGTCTGGACTGCACTGGCAAAGTGAAAAAATACATTCACATTTACACTGGGGTGATATTCTGAGTGGGTTACTCCTTCCTTGTTCATATGTGCTTGTTTGGGATGTGCATATTTTTGTCTTCCCCCAAGGTGAGGCCTCTTCCAGAAATTGCACTGCTCATCACTACCTACCACTAAACACGACTCCTGATTATTTACACTTCTCTGGCGACTGTTTCGTCATGCAGTACTGTCATGTCCCAGCCGTTATGTGCTACAGCCAGATAACATCAGTGTCCAGCATTATTTCAGAGACTCCCTTCTCTGTAGCCAGGGGAAGCGTTAAGGGCAGGCAGGAAGCCGTGCAGGGCTAGTTTCACCTCCTCATTCTGCCTCCTCCACCATATATTAAATCCCACCCACTCCCATTGAGGGCAGAGGGGGCCATAAAAAGCACCACAAGAGAGAGGAAAGGAGGAATCATTACATGCAATTTATAAACCATTAAGAGCCATATTAAAAAGCCTGCAATCTAATTCACCCGGCGGTGGGCTCTGGAAATGACGGTGGCCGAGGGGGAGAGGGAGAGTTCATTTAGGGAGTGTGTTTTGGCCAGTGTGTGTGATGTTAATAGGGTCCAGGGGGTCACCTCCAGCCGAGGGAGGCTCCTCCTCTGCGTAGATGTCCAAATCAGCAGTTAGAGGTTGGAGGGAGAGCATGAAAGCTGACAGACAGACTGACAGAGAGATGACACGAGAGGGGATAAGAGAGTTGAAGAGATATGATGTTGCTCGTCGATCCCACCTTGTCCAGCAGGTTATCTCTTTAAAGGAAATGTTCGTTCCACAGCTTTATGGTTTAAACACGGTATGCTGGTGAATGAAAAGTAGAAATTTTCATGTTTAACCCTATAGACATCTTGGTGTGTCCATTATTGCAACCTTGTGTAGACAAGCACTATTCAAACCCACAGAACTTTACATTAAATTTTTAGGGGAGATGCTGATTCTAAAGATATCAAAAATGTCAGGCTCACTTATGTGTCTGTAATAATCTGTAAGACATCTCCAGTTTTCCATTTCACACAATAACTCAATCATAAAAATAAATGCTTCCATTTTTAAATGACTATATTTATATATAATATTTAAATGACTGTTTTGGCATTAGAAATATGTCATGAGTTTCTTGCAGAGAGTGTGATTATTAAATTGTTATCATAATCATATTTTATCCGTCAGTTAAGAGTGAGGCTAGAACTAGAGGATGTGATGTCTACCAGGGTAAAATAGCTAACCTCTTTGTCTTAGCAGCCAGCATACATACACCTCTGAGGCTCATTAATTAAAATATCATAACTTTTTTTGTTGGAATGTGAAAGTGTAATATATCACTTTCACCCACAGCGATCTATAGGTGGAAGGTTTGCCATTAAAAAAATAGTAAAACTTTCAAGAACAGAGAAAAAAATGCAGTAAAAGCATCTGTTTGACAAATTCACATTTGAATAAATGAAAACGTAGGATCACATGGGATCAAATGGGATGATGAGAACAGGACATCATGTAGTAAAATAACTTCCCTCTAAAACGTGCCATTATATCTATTATAGGTAACATTTCACAATACAGCACACAAAAAGGTGATGCCTACTCTCATTCCCAGTGCGTCAAAGACTTCCGTCTTCGACACATCCCTCTGCGTCTCATCCAGGTGCATGGGGTACCCTCAGTGGGTCTGGATGAGATGCACCAAGCTTTAATGCACCTCCAAAGGAAATGCATCCGCGTCACTATCAGATGATCACACAAGTACGCAACACAACATACTCTACAAAGTGGGAAAGTCCCCGGAGACGGAGGTTGAGTGGTGGGTTGCACACACAACTTTCACCCAGGAGACTGGAGTTTGCGTCCTGTGTGAAATCACATAGATTTTAAAGTTTAGACACGTTAAGCTCAAGTTCTAAAGGCCTTATGACAGGAATCCTTTGTACGTTGGCCACAGATGCTAAAGGGTGAGACAAAATGTTGGTTTGCGACAAGCTGGGATTAAAATGTGTTGAAATGTGAGTAGTTACTAGATAGAGAAATGAATCAGGAAAGGACTGGTAATTAACAACTTCTTAATGAGTAATTATTGTACCTACTGACCACATTTTTCTTGAGTCGCTCCTTATTAGCTCTGAACAAGCTGCTGAGTGGCAAAACTAGTGACATCCCATTAATTAGTAATTAATAAATCATTACTATTTTTTACCCCCTCAAGAAAAGCGATGATAATGAGTAGTTACTAAGTAGTACCTCATTACTTCAGGATTATGACATTACTGAGTTTTTACCGCAGAGTTCACAATTAGGCATTTAATAACAGAAACATTCTAAAAAGTATTTTTATCATTATATTCATATCACATGTATATTAATATTAGAGAGTCATATTCTGTGGTGTTAGTGCTGCTGACACCTTAACTGTCATAAAGGTAGGGCTCACCTCATTTAACTGTTTTTGAAAAAAAGTTTTTCAAAATATAAGAAAATATAAAAATATAATGCAGTTAAATAGATCTATGTGCACGTTATGTTGTTGCCCAGATTTTGTTAGAAATATTGGCTCACCATTCACTCCCTCTTCTTCCTCTCATTCCTCCTCTCTGTTCTCCACACGGCCCCATTTTGTCCACAACACAGTAGAGGTCATCTGAGGCCTCTTCTATGCTTTGGCACGTGATTGGGATGTTTTGCCAATTGAGTTCGAACAGCTGCGACATGAACGAAACCAATTGGTAATTTGCTTTCCAGGTAAACATAGTGTGTTAAAATGTGATGTAGAATTTCAATTTGAGTGAAAAACGCAGGAATTGTGTATAGAGTTTAGCAGTTTGGGATTTTGGTTTTGATCCATGCACTTTGATTTGTCAGTGACCACTGTTGTTGGTGGACATCCAGTTGATTGTATTCAGGGCAATACTTTATTTGCAAGAAAGTGAACAAAGACGTTTTCCAAAATGGTGAACTATTCTTTTAAAGAGTTGGACTTGGAAATTAAAAAAAATCTAAAAAAAAAAAAAAAAAAAAAGTTTTAAAAAAATTAACAGCTTCAGATAACATGAATTTTGTCATCACTTTTCAGTGGTAAAATGTGATAATTGAGCGATAATTTGAGAGTCACAACAGGCTCTAACTTGTTGTGTTTAGATTGTTTAGTGGGATAACACTTCAGTCTCCACTTTTGTTTGGGATTTGTGCCAGTACAGTCATTACATGAGGTCATTATTCACATAAATCAGGCTTTAATTGCTCAAAGAATATATAAACAGCATGCAAGGTGAAACTGACAAAGCATTCCATTATGGTACTTGACAGTTTTTGAAAATTCAAAAAGTACTGAGGCTTGATGGACAGATCTTTTCAGAGCAGTAGTGGTTATGAGTGGAAGCATTTTAAGTATTCTTGCTGGTTCTGTGTGTATCTCTACAGCATTGATTCAATATACTGGGACCACTATAGACAAGCTTACATTGTCTTTGTAGGGAGAAGGTCAAGAGGGTCAATAACTGTGGCGTTGAGAGCGTCTGCCCGGAGCCTGAGGCCCTCCCTCACCATATCACAACAACACCACAGTCAATACACTCCAAATTGAGCCCTCATGCAGAACACTGCGCAAATCAATATTCTTAAAAAGGTTACACATCAAACCGTTAAATACTTAATTGATCCATATGCAATATGTACTGCTTATATAGAAATCTATAGATATGTTATCCCTGTCCTATAGCTTAGAAGAAATATCTCATTAATTTAATTTCTTACACTATCAGTGGCAGAGTATGTGTGGGAGAGAGGTAAATAATTCTTAGTCAGCTGGCCACATGCCTTGACAAGTGCCGTTCTTTCTCTTTTGAGTACATCCTGTCAAACTCAGTGCCAAAATTTGACAGTTTACCGTTTACAGCATGCAGTTTAACATGATGTTCTCTCCCTTACAAAAACAGAAAGAGAAGAGGCAACGTTTAACGTGACTACCTATAACTCAACCCTTACATAAGCTAAGTTAAGAATATCTCAGAAAACAGGCTGTACATCCCATTTTGAACCTATTCATCTTGTTTCTTACAGCTGTCAACATTTGGAGAGAAAACTCTCTAGCTGAAGGACTGAGAGAGAGAGAGAAAGAGAGAGAGAGTCATAGCATCTCCTCATCAAATCCAACCATCTCAAAACCTAACATTAATTTTCTTCCACATGTCAGCCGCACGTCATTCAACTAAACGGAGCAGCTGCACTAACATCACAAAATGTACAATAAACCTGTCACAATCTGTATTAGTAGGGAAACGGGAAACTAAAAGACAAAAGCAGGTGTTGTGAAGGATGGAGACTTGAATTTACCAGGTGTAAATCTGGGAAATGAGAGAGAAAAGGTAGCAAGAGAGCAATGGGTGACCGAGATAGATGGATGGAATGATATTGAGAATCAAGGTGAATGATACAGCATGCAGAGGCACACAGGAAAATGCAAGGTGAGGCAGAAAGTCTTGAAAGAATCAGGTGACAGAAAAAGTCAGCTGTCGGTTACAGATGTACCAGTATAAAGTGTTATTACCAGGGATAAAAAATAGCTTTATGATAATGGGTAAGAAGAGAAATATACAAAAAAATCAAAGGTGGGAAAAAGTTTTATCTATAGAGCCATGGACGGTGGATAAGAGAAGTGAGTGGCACTCTCAGGTCTGATGTTGTTTTTGATAGCCTTCTGGACCATTATAGCAGGAAAAGTAAAGAAGGACATCACAGGAGTGAGCAGGAATGGAAAATAGTGTGGGTACGCAGAAAAGTACAGGGACACAGAGTGGAAAGAAGTGACCAGAGGCAGTTATGAATGTACAGTCAATAGAGAGACAGAGAATAGGCAGGAGAGAAAAAATCGAAAAGGGCACAAGAGAGCAAGAAAAAGTGAGTGGGATAGAGAGAAAAGGGAGTGACAGTGAAGAATGGAGGCAGTTAAAGATATCTGCCAAGCGATCTGTTATTACAGAAGGAGGGAGACAAACAGCTTCTTTCTTTCTTTCTTTTTTTTTTTTTACAACGACAATAAAGACACTCATCAATTTAAATCGGCAAGGCTCCTGGACCTCACCTTTTCTCTGTCAGCCATTCGGTTGTGAAGGTGTGTTCCTCCCTCCTCTTGTCCATTCATCACACAGAGAAAGAATACACCCCTCCAGGGGCATCCTGGGTAATCTTGCGTGGCCGGAAACGTGGCGATGGTGAGCGGACGGCGGCAGCACCCTTTGTTATTTACTGCTCACTTAGCCCCTCTGCACCCCGACACACACACAATTTATGAGGACAATCGTCAGGCCCGCCGTGCTCCATTGGAGCACTCCCTGATGGATGTACATGGAGCCGGGAGAGGAGAGCGGGAGAAAGAGCCAGGCAGGGAGCGTCAGGAAGACGAAGAGTGAGGTTGGGGTGTCTTATGGTTTTCATTACTGTAAATGAAACTACTCATTGGACTTCATAAGAGAAAAAGCTAACAAAACAATAGATAATGAAGATCATTTAGTTGTATAAACTGTACACATGAAGTGGAAAAGTCATTTTAGATGTGTTAATGAGCACTTCTGTGTGGCAGATCAAAGATTTCAGGGGGTGTGTTGTCCCATCTCATGCTAAGAGTGATGTGAACAGAGGTACCTGCTCATATGTCTTGTGAAATGCCACTGACGCCCCAAATGTCACCAGAATGTCAGCAATTCCACTGTCCGTGTCTCGAGCTTTTATTTTGGTGCATTCCTTTTTGCAGATACCTCTGTTCTTTGCCTCAGCAGCACTTCTCTCATCCTATCTGCACGTCCCCAAACCTCACCTCCGCTGTCCCCTGCACTGTGTTTTTGTAATGGCATCTGGCATACAGCACAGTAAGTGTTCGATCGTAACAATCCATTAGAATAATCACCGATAACAAGTCCATTTTCATAAAAGAGGCGGGAGAGGGATTAATGAGCTTAACGCTACTTATGTTCCATCCATTTTGTGCTGTAAATCAATAATCCAGTAATAATGTTCTTCAGTGGGGCAACAGAGGCCCACGAGCAGCATCCTCTCTCTCATCATGAGTTATTTGAGCTGCCCTGCAGTCTCCTTTGTTCTCTATAAAGTTTCCTTTTGGGACAGCCAGGACCAAACACATATATTTTTAGTCGTTTCAACACAGTCTGGTGTGAAACAACACAAGGGATTGGTAAGACTCCAAGAGGAAAAGAGAGCACAGAAGGGGAGGGGAGGGGAGGAAAAGAAGGAGAAACAAATGAACAGGAAGGATGAGACTGAGAGTGGAAAACATGAAATGTGTGGAGGAGGCAAGAAGGCGAGGTGAGGAGACACATGGAGGTGGCAGGGTAGAGCATGTTATATGACCAGCCTATCTGCCCTTGGTATGCATAACTGATCTCTAATGTACAATAGTTCAGTCTGTTGATTGGTTTCTCTAATAAGCAAGATTACTGTTTAGTGGTTGTTTGTTATTTCAGTCAAGGATCCCTTTTGAAAACCAATGTGTTAAATTGTGTTGTGTTGCATCACTTGCATTCACAAAGCAGAGCAAAAAACAGCAAAGAGCTCAAGCTTTTGACATGTCAGAATTAAATTAAAGCACATTTTGGAAGTGGATTATAATTTTGTGCTCAACATCAGCACCCCCCAGGGCGTTATGCTTAGCCCCTTCCTGTTCACACTGTACACCCACGAATACAATCCCCAACATTGAGAGAATTGCTGTGAGGGTTGCACTATCATTATCTGCCAGACTACAAACAATGATGGCATGGAGAGGAAATCAGCAGTCTTGTAGAATGGGACACAGAGAGTAACCTACTGCTCAATGTCAACAAAGTCTAAGAACTGATTGTTGATTTTAGAAAAAAAGAAAAGAAAGCAAAGGCACACACGCACCTGTTTACATCAGTGGAGTTGAGGTGGAGCAGGTGAATAGTTTTGGATTCCAGTGAATCAGTATCATCAACAACAAGTCATGTTCAGCACGTCTTCACCCTGGTAAAGAGAGATCAGATTCGACTGTACTTCTTAAGAAAACTTTGGAGGAATTGTCATGCCAAGTTTTTGCTAATTATTAGTGAGCAGCAATAGAAAAACATTATGATAGGAAATATCCCAAGCTTGCATGGGATGTGCACAGGCCAGGACAGCAAGGCTCTGCAGCAAGTGTTTAAAACTGCTCAAACTCAAGACAAGAAAGCACAATCAGGTAATGGTGGTGACCTATCAATGTGGCATATGTCTGCATTCAATTAATGTGGCAGCCAGTATTACATTACACATGGATAGACAAAATATAAGCCACACATTTTAGGCTACAAATCAGCAAATATGCCTATAATCTACTGCAGACTCAATCAAATGTGAACCTAATGCACAATCAGACCTCATGTGTTCACGTGACGACATGTGACGACTTATGAGTCGTTCTCCTACTTTATTGGTGGTCCATTAAAAAGAAAGAGAAACAGCTTAATTCTGACATAAAACATTGTGTCTGTCTTTCCGATTAATGTTTTCTACAGAAAATATACAAAGAAATACGAAGAAAGTCACTCACCCACTCACTGTTGCTGCTGGAGGAGAAGAGTTAGACAGTTGAACTGTCAAAAAAACTCTTTCAAACTCGATAATATCAACATGGCATCACTATGTCCTTCACTGGCCTTTACAACATGGCAACCAACTGGTTAGTTCTTATGACAGTTCATGGTATACACATTCACATCTGTGAAAGATGCACCTCTTGTTTGTTGGGCTGGGAAGAGCACAGTCCTGAGCAATATTATAAAAATATATATGGCTGTGGAGTAGTTGAATAAAAACTATTCAATTCAATTCAGTTTATTTATCTAGCACCAATTCACAACAAAATTATCTCATGACACTTTCCAATTAGAGCAGGTCTAGGCCAAACTCTTTAATTAAATTTTGTAATACAGAGAACCTGACATTCCTCCATGAGCAAGCACTTGGCAACAGTGGCAAAGAAAAAACACCTTTTGAAAGGCAGAAACCTCGGAGCAGACCCGGCTCTAGGTGGGGGGAAACTGAGGGGGTGGCGAGTGGAGGTGAGAGAAGGAGCAGACAGAGATGTGTAAGAACAGCAATAGTTACGGAAGTATTGGAACTATTGATAATGATAATGATGAAATATACAGAAGGTACTATGGTGATTATGATAACAATAGTAGTAACAATAATAATGGTAGTAGCTGTACACAGTAGTAAGAGAATTAAAATAAATTAGGACTAAACAGTAGTAATCACATTAGGTTTCAAGCAGGACCGCAGCAGGAAGTCCAACCACAATCAATGGGAGCCTGCGAGATGAGAAAGCACAAGGAGAAACCAGAATGCAATGGCTTTACAAAGTGTCCCTGTGCCCATGCTGCAGTGATGTGCTTTATACAATCATCTGTTTCACAAAGTGGTGAACCTCACACTTGATGATGTTCTCACCTGTAATGAGTCTGTTCACCTGTGGAATGTTCCATAGCTAGGTCAACTTGTTTGTAAAGTGTTGGTGGCATCAAATTCAGAATAAGCATGTATTTACAAAAATCAGTCAAGCTGAACATTTTTTGTATATTTCAGGTTTTTCTTTCACTTTGGGGCTTACCAATAGTGTTCTTTATGCATTCAAATGCAAACATACACATACTGGTCCACATGCACGTTTTATCACCAAAATGCTATTTTATCAACCCCTTAGAAAACCCTTTCCCCATGTGACATGATGTAGGTTTCAGTTTATGAAGTTGCTACCTATAAACACCATAGGCTACCTGTGCCTTTGTCACTTCATGAGCTGCAGGTTTGAGTACATTTGAATGTTGCTGGAGGCATTTTAGATCTAAATATGCAGACACCAGGGCAGCCACACACAATGAACAGTATAAAGTGTGCATTTCAGCTGAATGTACACAATGCAGCACATTCTCAAAGGACTGTTTTTGTGCTTTAGAAAATAACTTCTGTGAAACAGTCAGAAAATAATGTTTTATTTCTCTGTTTCACTGCTTCGCTCATGCTCCTTCTCTTCGTTCACTCTGTAGCTCACTCGACTACCGCTGCTGTCTGTTTTTCTCTGTCTGTGTTTCACTCGCCGAGCTGGAGAGCAACTTTGAATAGTGTTTTCACAAACAGCAATTGACAAATCCAGAAATAAAGGTTTAATAATAATAAAATCACCTTCTACCTCCAGCCTCAAATCTTCACTGTAGTCATTTTCCATGTTTACATTGTCAATGCCAAAAATTTCTGTGTGTGTGGGTTGAGTGGGAGGAGGTCATCAGTTCTGTAACTTATGTCACTGCTTTTCGTTAATGGCTGAGTGGGAGTTTACATTAAAAACTTTTTTTGGCATCTTGGTTGTATGTGATAATGAACAACAGGTCCCTGTCAGGAGGAGAAGATAGCAATCGATTGGGTGTGTACTGACCTGATTAGGAGTGACAAGTCTCCATAATGACCATGAAAACCCTAAAGACTCTGGAGAAGCCAAATCACACATATTGTCATTAAGGCTTCACGCTAGCTTTCTGTGCCAGTTTAACCTTAGTAAGAAATCACACCAACGTTCAGTCTTTCCTTGCAAGCAACTGATATATCTGTGTCTATTTTTCTATTCTTCACGTTATCATCCAAGTACAAAATCTACTTTTAGGAAGAACAAATACCCTGCAGTTGTGTGTTGACTATTTGTAGAATTTTGGCAATGGCAATGTTTAAGATCATGCTATACTAGGGTTGGATGAGATGAGGACGGAGATGGATGGAGTAGAGGGTTCATTTAAAACATGTCGGATTGTCCAGACAGCCTCCAGTAGCCCCAGCTGGTGGCCTCCTCTCTCCACCACCCCTGTTTTGGCTGCTCACGTTCCCACAATGCCCTGAGAGAAAAAGAGCTGGCAAACTCTGCTGCCCATGTGCCAGCGCCAAGCCGCGACACTGCATTGCGTGCCTCAGTAACAATCTCTGCTACAGCACTTAGAGCAGGAGGTAATAGCCCACAACATACCCTGACGCCACATATTTTCAGATAATGTAGGCAAATTTGAATGAAACTGCAAAAGATTGACATCTCTTTCAGGTTTTTACCCCAGATTTTAAAAATATAATTTGGCTAAGAATCCATCAGATATCTGCTGTTAGTGTGTTGCCCTCAGGTTCTGTTTTATTAGCTGACACAGCTTCTACAGTCCTCAGGTGCCATTTTTACATTCAAGAAACCAAAATAAAAGGGAGATATTATACAAGGATGCGGCATTCTCAGGTGGAATGACATGTGATAACATATATGCATTTTTCCCCTCAAACTACACGTTACGCACATAAAGCAGATTAGCAGTCACTAGTACTCCAATTACATAACAACATAATGGGCAGGAACTGTGGAGCAATCCAAGACATGCTGCATAATTGGAAGCATGGCATCATTAGGATAACTGGTATTCATAGGGATTTACAGTTTAATGCAGAAGAAGCAAGTGAAGCAACTTGAGAGTGCAGCATAAGTTCAGCATTCCCAGATGAGATGGGGATGAGAGACTAGTAGTAGGAATGAAGAAACACCAGAGGCCATCTGCATGTGTTATTAAACTACCCAATGCCTTGCACTAAATCCCAGTGGTGGGAAAGAATCCAACAATCAAAGCACATATGGCTGGTGACTGGTGCCTGAATTATCCTTCAAATGTAGGTTAATGAATTCAGGACCAGGCTGTGCTCATGAGCATCATATCTTCAACAGCCTGACAGACACACCTGCCAAGAAGGGTCGGTAAGGTGCTTGTGTGCGTGTGTGTGTGTGTGCGCACGTGTATTCCTGTAGTTATGGGGACAAGAATCTGTTTACACAGTCAAATTAGGAGGACCTGCCTTATGGGGACAACACAATGTAAATTATTAAATATTAGTGAGAAGACTTGCTTTAAGGTTAGGATTAGGTTACTAGTAATTAATTAGTTAGTAATGTTTATTGTTACGGTCAGGTGGTGGTTAAGCCTCCAGGAAATGAATGTAAGTTTATGCAATGTCCTGAAAGTGATGGAAAGACGACTGTGTGTGTGTGTGTGTGTGTGGGCGTGTGGGGGACGGGGGTGACAGCACCCCCAGATACACTGGGACACCCAGGGCAAGTCCATTCATCAGAGACCATCAGGAGCTAATGAAACACACTGAGAGAGTGATTAAGACACCGACACCTACTACAGCAGGGCCCCAAGCCTGATGCATTAATCACAGCCACTGTCTGCGGGTATCTGAACCCTCCCTGTTGCAGTGTGTGTATGTATGCAAGCACGCCTGTTGTGCACTTGTGTGTGTTTGTGCATACAGACACATCTACAGACTGGTCTTTATGTCCGGTATGCGTGTGTATTTGTTAGGGAAATAGCTGCAGTGTGCATAGAAGAGAAGGTGTTACTGTCCTTTCTGTGTTTGTCCTTGGATGCGGTCCACCACCTTTGTAGCTCCGGCTGTAAAAGGCACTGCTTGGACTTGACATGAATACAAGAAGTTGTTCTCCTACTGATCATTAAGGTTTGGTGTCAATTGAATTATATATTAATTATTATTAATTTCTCATTGAAGCATAGGTGGCGATTTCTGGATACAGGGCGCATATCCCCCTCAGTACTTAAAACACAGGCATTATACACACCGCTTTATGTTGCATGATATTTTGTCACCTGAATTTTATGCTGTCTTATAAATAAAGAGAGCCATTTCCACTACAAACTGATACAAAAAGTCACAAATTAGTGTAAAGTTTTCATCAGAATCCAGTAAATCGAATGTTTGATGGTTAAATTTTCCTGAGGGAAGGCACCCACAACCATCCTTTCACAGGTGTCCCACCAATGTTAAAACAAAACCTAAGCTCTTGCGTTGTTTGTCACATGTCAAAAATTTAGAGGCTGTAGCATCTCTTCTGGAAGACCAAGAATACACTACAGATTTGTTAGAAGACATCCAGTCCACCATCTGTGGTGTCACTGTCAGAGAGAGGATGCATATTGTTTATGACAGAACCAAGATGAGGTTTTAATACCTGGTTTTATTGCTTAACAAATGAAGACAGGCTGAAGGTGATTATTTATACCTATTAATTAAGTTAATTAAGATGGGAGGATTTGTTTCCCTCGCCCCTGTTGTTAATTACATCTGTGTCTGCAGCACAAGGTTGATGCTGTAAATACAGATGTCACCTCGACACAGACAACGTTTGAGATCAGGCTCAGCATATGTTTGCATATGCATGTTGGCACGCATGTATATGTGCAAGCACAGGTTTAAATATCAATGTCAGTGATGCTGAGTATATGGTGCAAAATTTCTATATGCTTCCCATGGTGTATATGGCAATTTTTTTCTCTTTTCACACTACTACCGCTGAGACAGACACATTTTGAGTTACACAGTACAAATGAAATATGTGTAATATCCAGAAATGAAAAAGATATTGTCCCTTATTGTGTTTCATGTGTCTTTGTCCAAAGCAGCCCAGCAGTTCGACCTGCTGAGCGAGCAAACCCACTCTCTCCCCATTCTATCTCTGTCCCTTCTTCAGACTTCTGTCGCTGAAAATGGGACAGCAACCAAGGGGTCCACACTACAAGCAGCAGATTAAAGGATTACCATTAATTAGATGTCAGGGACAGAGAGGGGCTTTGCCTGTCTTGGCCATGATACAATATCTGTTAATCTGCTGCACTCCTGGATAAAAAGAAATCAGTCCATTGACAGGAAAAATAGGAAAAGAGGGATGGAGCCAGAATGGAATTGAAAATAAGAACAAAGAGGCAAAAGAGTGAGGGCTGGGTATAGAGATTGGAGGAGGGATGAAAGAGGTGGAAGAAAGCAAATATGCTCATGATGCACCTAAATGTACACTGAGCTTTTTTCTTATAGAAAAAGAAGCAGCTGGGGATAATAAGAGGCAGGAGGGTGTAAGAGAAGTAACAATGAGTTAATAACATAGTGATCTATGGAGACACAAGGGGATGAAGAGAGGGGTGGAGTGGCTGGGCTAGAGTGTACTGACTCCCACATAAAACAGCACCAAAAAAGGAAAACTCATTACCTTAACTTAATTTTATTTTGCTCAGACAAGGTTGGCTGAACATCTCTGTGTGACAGACATTTGTCCATTTCATCTATCAGCTTTGCTCTGCACTGCTGCATCTGTATGAAAGTGAAAAAATGACCAGGTGCACTTCACAGATATAGTGTTTCTTTGTACACACATGTCATTCTTAATTGAAGACTGCCACATGGATAGCAGGTAAGTCAGGTGATTGACAGGTGACTGGTTCGAGTTTGATAAGGCACTAGTCCATAATAGATGTCCTGACCCTTACTTTTAGTGCTATTAACCCAAGCCGGGCTGCCTGTGTTGACTTCATCTTCCTCTGACAAGGAGTTTGATACTGTGCCTCAGGCCAGGTGAGGATAGGCTATCAGGGTCCTGTTAAACACCCATCCACTGCCCAGCAGATAACACTCACCCTGAGGGCATCCTGGTTTTGGCTACCGTCTTCCCTTTCTGGACAGATCACCCGCACAGAGCCTGCAGCTGTATGAGGCTTATCACCAGCATGTACACTGTAATGCTTGCTTATCGGAAATATAAATGATTTGCAAAGTGAGGTTAATCTTAAAATATACAACTATATATTTTGTTGAGTTGCTTGAATGCCTAAAGGCGAGTGTAGGACTGCAAATATTTGCTGGGGTGAGTAGCACCTAATGTAAATTTGAGTTGTGAGGGGGTAATTGATGGAGAAGGGCTGGGACATCATTTTCTTATGGCAAGGCATAGGGCATTCCCTCTATTTGACTAGAGGGACTCTGGGCACCCCTATGAGCCCCACTCGCCTGAGACTCTAATTACTTTGGGGACCTGGAGAATTCAAAGGATTTAGATACGGGAAAAAAGAATTTCCAATTTACTGCACCACTTGATGTTTGTCTTCATTTGTGATACGACTTGTACATTGGAAAGCAAAATGACTCAAAGTGCGCATTTGTGCGCCCTGATAAAGGTGAAACATTATTAGAACACTGTCATGGCTGTGTTTATCCCTGGGCAGTATGTGTGTGTGTGGATAATAATCTTCTGGACAAACACACTATAAGCTCACCCCCCGCACACTCTGTCGGAGCTATCTTCATCTCGCAAAGCTGAACCCCCACCTGTCTGGCCACTGACATTTCTGCTCCAGAGCCACCGCCCCGAAACCCTTTCCACCGGGAATAAATTAGGTCTGAAGGGATAAAGACAGAGCCATCATCGTTTCATTTCTTGATTGAGTCGTATCTCATTCACTTTTATCAGGCCGTTGTTTAGACATTTACACAGGCCTGTGAAAAATTCAATAAACAGTTCACAGTTGGAGAAATGTTTTGCATAAGACTCTGGATATGATATCTCTGAGACCGGGTGAGGTCCGTTTTCCACTGGGCAAATGATTTGGTTACTTGAAAATCATCATTTCAGTCCCCAAGCTTTATATAATTAGAATTCTGTAATCAAATTCAAATACCGACAAGAAAAAAAAAAAAAACAAAAAAACAAAAAAACCCAACCATAAAAATATATTCATTTTCCTTTTCCATTAGTTTGTAGCTTAGATTACATTTTCGCCTGATTGAGAACAGTTCCCTGTGGACTGGGGAAGGTGCTGTCTAAACAGTTTAAAACATGGCTTCCTTGACAACAGACCCTCTGAAGCATGATAATCAGAAACACATTTTGGTTATGAGGTCAACCGACAATAATTGCCTGGCAGGTTGGTCAATTAACACTTTTCCCCCCACACGTATTTGGATCTGCATGTACATGTTTATTCTGTACCTTTACCGTGAATAGCAGTTCAGAAAGGTGTGAATTTCCTTCCTTTGCATGCATTAAGTCAGCGCATTAGAGAAATGCAAATCACATGGCAGGATATTAGTATATAAGACAAAAGGAGCGGCGTGTGTGTTTCATACTTATTCAGCCCGACGTACTTTGGAATTATGAGGCCACAAATGCAGTGAAAGCTTAATTTGAGAGGTTACACTGCTGCTGAATGAAAGCTATAAGGAAGCTCAATAATGAAATGAGGATTTTAAAAAAAAAGTTGTCATTAGTCGAGAGCACCCCTATGCATACGCACAGACCCATGACCAATGAAACAAGAGTGAGAGAAAATGGATGCTAAACTTTCCATCATCTCCACTCTTTCCTATTTAACAAGGGATATTTTGCCCTCGCTCTGAGTGGCAGAACCCAGTAAAGCCATGGTTTTTTACAGCCTCCCAGCTCAGTGTTGACAAAGATTGGGCACCAGAGAGACATGCTGGAAAGTCACAAAGTCATGCAGGACAGAGAGTGTGGGTCCACAGAGTGACAGAATCTAGTGTTGTTAATGGTTTAGGGCATTAACACCACACTTTCACACTTTAATTGAGCACCCGGTGAGCGAGATGTCAGACAGCAGAGCCCTCCAGGGTGGCATATGTTGTCTAAGTTAAGTCTCTGCCTGCGTGGGTTTGACTATGTGTGCCTACGTAGGTGCAGGTTTGTTTGTGTGTGTGCGTGTGCACTCACCTCAAATGTGTGGGAGTGTGACAGACAGAATGAGACCTCTCAGCAGAAGTTGTTGGGGACACAATCGATACGACTCACCAAGGTGTGTGACTCCAGCCCTCTCTCGTTATGCGTGTCGAGGGAGGCTGCTGCCGAGTCTGGCTGACGAAGAGCCAGGGGAGTGTGGACGCACGCTCACAGAGGCCCCCTGATGCCGGCCTTCTCTGTCTTTTTTATGATACGTGACAAGATAATGAGTCTGTAACACGGCTGAAAATATCCCCCATGGGTGTATTATCCCTGCGTATCTTTTCTTTCTAAAGATTCACCGTGAACAATGTCACCAGATGTCCATGTAAAAATCACCTCTATTTTAGATGTGATGATGTCCAGAACCAAGAGAGGCTGAATGTGAAAATAACATGGGGAGAAAATCAGGAACTGAAATAGAAAATGATACCTACGGCATAAAGTGACACTGGAAAAAATACCTCTCTACACAAAATGTGGCCCCTATTATCTACAAATAACCAGAATCCCGAAGGTGCTTTTGGATTAAATATAACTGTGAAAATAATGGGCATATTTTAAAATTTGATAATGCAATCCAATCCTTCTGGGCTCCATTTTCTTGGACCTAGACTGTGGGACAGTTCTGTTGAGCTGCACTCTATCCCCATCCATTTTTATGCACACTGCCAGTAATCTGTGCCAAAGTGCTGATATCCCTCATTAGAAAAGCAGGATCCAGGAAAGAGTCCAACTAATGCCTGCCCACACTGTCACAATGATGGTGCAGGGTCTCCACAGGAGATTTGAAGGTCAACAAGAAAAACAGGTTGTAACAGATAGCAAATTGTGGCCTGTGAAAACCCAGCCATTTAAAGCGAATCTCTTGTGCTGTTGTAGGATGAGCTAAAGGGGAATGGAGATGTGTTTCCTCATGCTTGTTAACACTAACTGTGTGTAACTGCAGAAGGAAACAGACATGCTGATTGAGGTGACTGTGTATGCATGTGTATCCAAGTGAAGCCTGGGGGATATCCATGCCAGCAAGCAATTTACCCACAAAATGTGAGAGTCTGTACTGTAACAAGCATACAAAACGTGCAGAATATTTGACCTGAGATTAGGAAAAGGTGCAGTTATTCTAACAAATCATTTATTATCTGGTGATACCCTAAATAATTCTATGCGCTGAGCCCACAAAAGCCAACATTTATCTGGCCCTTAGGACAGAGCCTGGGGAAGTCTGGCTCCAAGCCGGCAGGAATATTGAGTTAAAACAGGCCATATCCCATCTCCAGTATCCTTAAGCAAAATATGTGTCCTCATATACAGCAATCCCACATATCACCAGTGTCTCCTTTTTCTGTTAAGATTACATTTATCACCACATTTTCCTCTCTTTCTTTTGTTCACTCACTCGAACACACGTGTGCACAGGTGGATTGTCACTCCCTTCTTACTTTAAAGCTATGCTTCTTTGTAAAAGCTCTGGGGTACTGCAGGTGTGGTGAGGGGCTTTCAGTACAGGATAGGCCACGAGGATTACATTCGCACTAGATTAAACCGCCACCATTGCCTGCTGGGAATTCTAACTATTATCAGCCTTATACTCCAGGGATGTGGGACCAGTGAGGGAACAGGGTTTCCTGAGGCAGAGGAGGGGGGCAGCCAGGCACTGGCTGTCACAAGGGTAATGTCTTCATCTTGAACACTGGTCTGCCACATTGAGATAAACAGTGCCTGCCAGGCAAATGTATTAAAAGACATCAGATGTCTCAAATGCACTATTAAAACCCACAGTTTGAGACATGGCATTGACTATTTTGTGTCATCAGACTGGCTTAAGAATACCCCGCTGCTTATCTCCCTTTGTTTCACTCTGTGTCCTCGGCCACCACGCTGGTCACTGCTGCTGCTGCTGTTGAAAGTGTTGCAGGTAAACGCTCCCTTTTGCCAGCCACACAAAAGCAGGCCTTTTGTCGTTTTGAAGCCTGTTGTAAATTGAAGGACCCTTCCGAGGCCATTGAGGAGAGAAACGGGGGTCTGTAATGAGAGTGTTAAAAGAACATATGCTGCTCCCTTGCACCTCCACACTTAAGGCTGGCTCCTATTTCACACTTTTTCCCTCAATCGCACGCTCTGCTCCCCCTCTGTTAAATTCCCACTTGCCTATTTTTGGAAAGTCATTTAGAGTCTTTGACAAAGACAGGCAGAAGTGAATGTGAAAACGTGCCCCTGGCCGTGTTGCCTTGTACTGGAGCAGGCCATCTGACCACCAGCAGTAGGCTGGGCCAAGTGGGGCCATTAGACCAAACCTGGGAGACCCATGTAGCCACCACTGCCAAGCTGCTCCACTCTCCTTCAAGCTTCAGACTACTCTGTCCACCTCAGCCACCAACAACCCCTCCTTTTCTCTTCCCCCTGCAGGTGCCAACTCTTCTGCTCAGCCAGATCCCACTGGAGCACACGGGAAAAATCCATCCAGTCAACCCTGTTCTCCTGTTGGTGTGTGTGTGTGTAGTGGAGGAGTGGAACAGGGATGTTAGAGAGCACTGGTGGCAAAATGGGACTTGTAAGCGGAGGTGTCAGAGGAGGTCCAGTCCCAGGAGGGCTAATTTTATATTGTTGTCCAGATGACCTTGAGCAGGGTACCATGGAAACATTTCTACCTCGACTTTGCAAGGTGTCTTGGTGGCTCTGCGTTCATGTGGCGACAAAGCCCTCTCACCTCAGAACAGAGAGAATTCGCCAAAGGCAAAAGGCTGGAAATAATAGCAGGGCGCCTTCGGTACCTGGGGAAAGAGAGTATTAGCAGGAAATCTTTTCAGGTGCCGCTGTTCATGCTCCATAGCTCCTCTTCAGACAGGTAGCTGTATTTGAAAGCTATTGATGGCCTTGTTCAATCAATGGAACAACAGCAGTCTTGAACCAAAGTGACTCAGAGAAAAGTGAGGGTAAGTGTGAGTGCATACGTGTGTGACAGAGAGAGACAGAAAGGAAGAGAGAGCTTGTGACTGAACGTGTTAATGCTTGTTTAAAAGCGCTTGTGTTTGTGTGTGTGTGTGTGTGTATGTGTGTGTGTGAGTGTGTGCGGGACAAACCAGACAATAGCAGCGAGATTTGATCTTGTAATATTAGCTTGAAAATGTGCTCAACCTCCATGTTTATGTCTAAGCACCATGTACACTCTGCGTAAATTTCTGTCACACGATATTCAGCTGCTTTTTTTCTGCAGTGTTCTGATACTCAAATTAAGTCAGCTGGAGCACACTAGGCTGCACACATTTGTTTCAGAAATTAAATAATATTAGGCTTGATTACCAAAAATTGTGCCCAGACAGGACAAGACAATATTTGTATGCAAATGCAGAAAAACCAAAACCGCAATCTCTGAAAATGCTAAACAGGGATATAGTAATAATTCTATTCACTCAGTCTGAAGACAAATGTAAAAATCTCTCAATAAACAAGTAAACATTTGTCATTAGTATTTGCAAAATTATTTGATTTGGATGTACTTTGAATCACAGATTGGCCGATCTCGCAGCTGTACCTGTCTGAAGGTTCTCTGCATCATGCCATGCCTTGTTATCGTGGGCTGCAGCTGTGCGTCTGTGGGAGGAAGAATAAGAACTGCGTGCATCTTCCTTTGTGCCACACCCCACCCAGTGTCCCAGGCACAGCCCATCTGCCACCTCGACACACACACACACACAGCAGAAAACACAGACACGTTTGCTTTGACTGGTTCACTTGTCATGCTCATTCACCAGATGCATATATGACTTTCTTAGTCAAATTCAGAGCAGGTTTTGAGAGTGTGCTCATGCACAATTAGCAACAGTATCATTTTGACTGAGAAGGCAGGCAAATATTCTCATGCAAACAATCTCAGATGAATCTTGGTTTGTTTGCTTCCTTCCGCTGCTGAATCATTAATAAAGTTGTTAATATCAATAAGGCATTAATTACATACTGTCTTGTAAACAGTGTTCTAAATACAGACCAAAAGGTCATGCGTCATCATTTAGTATTTACACTGAGCAAGCACTTGTAGCTGGCATCTCTTTTCCTGTGAAGTGCCCTTGGAACAAAGTCTTTCATATCTCAATTAAAGTGCTTTCCCTGTGCTCCCTTGCTCTGAGTATGGCCATTATCACCATGGCTCCCAACAGTCTAATTATGCCCACTCCCAACATCACCCCCATCCTCTTGCAAACCCAACACTGCGCCCACGCTGCTCTATATTGGACCTTGGCAAGCTCACCTCAACCTCCTTCCAGCCAATCAGAGATCACAGTGTGGCATCATTAGAGTATGGGGTCGGCTGTGTGGCACTGGGTGTCTCTACAGGAGGCATTGATGAAATACCCCAAGGGAGACCTGGCACAGCAAGGCTGCTGCTAAACCCTGAACTGTCTGTCAGCAGCATTTTGTCTGAACATTCCTCTTCAGAGGCACTGTTGCCATGGTTTAGCTCACACCGCCTGCAATGTAAAGCAGCTTAGATCTCCAAAGAGCAGCACCATATTTCAGAGCAGCACCCTGGTGTGTGGACGGCTGTCCTGTGATGGAACTCCCTGTTTGCAACAACTATAACAGTGCTGACAGGAGACAACCCCCACAGAATTATGACTCTACATTCATGATTCAGGTTTGTTAATATGCTTGGAGTTCACCTCTGGGTACTCAGGATAGACATACAACTCAATACATATAACATTCATTTAATTAATTCATTTAAAGATCCCACACACCCCACCCTGCTGGGTTAAACACTCACTTGAGAAGTAAGTGTATATTAATTCACAAGTCAAAACAGTCCCCAAAGAATAACATAAGTCTTCAGTTTCAGCAAATGGACTACAGACAGAAAAGGGAACCTGGAAAGTATTGGGAAAAGGACTCCTTGGTTTTGGTCTTTCTTAAACTAGAATTGCCACCCTTAAAAATAGGAATTTAAAATTAGACAACCATCCAAATTTAAATGATTGCTAAGGCTGCTGTCAAGTGACACCTCTTATGTTTCCTATAGCTCCATTCCCCAAGACATCTGTCTGCGGATGATTGATCATAGCATTGAAACCCTGTGCTTCAGACTCCTTGTTTGTTAGATGGGTTTTTACATGTAAATCAATCTGAAATGGAAACAGCAGGAGAATTGAGCTACTGCTGCTCTGAGACATGTATTTAGCTTTCCTGTGCGGTAAACAATTTTAAAAACAATTAAAATAAATGTAGAAAAAAAGGCATTTGAGAGTAAATAAACACTCACAGGTTAAAGCTGAAACTGAGGAGCATAACAACCCCGAGCCCTCTTCCAGGGAGAGACAGAAATATGAATCGGCTCGGTGACTCACAGCTTTCCATACACAGAGTGGCGGCTTAATGGAAAATAAGGGAAAGAAAAGAACTGCCAAGTGACAAGTCCAGGAAAGTATGGAGCTACAAACAAAGCGCACCTGTTCTGCATAGAGAGCACAAATGAGACTTCACTATCATAAATCATACACCTATAGTAGACAGGTACCTACTCATATTTAGACTCCAGGGGCAGACACAGACTGTGGGAGTCGAGGAAGACTGTTTATGGAGTAAGCAGCCATCACTCAATAACAGACAAAAAATTACAACATGCTTCTGACATATAAGGTTGAAAACGAATAAATGAAGTACCAAGCAGTATATCAAAGTACAGCACCTTTTAAGAAGAGCAGCTAGCCCTCACTACAGCTTACAGCCTCCTTGAGGTTGTGTCAGTCTGAGTCCTACACTGTGTATTGTGCAATATTACACCAGCTTCAAATCCACTTCACGCGCTGCTCTTCGACAAAATCCCAGAGGCTCAATGATGTTTAGATCTTTTGAATTAAAGATGTGTGACTTCTTCCTGGTGTTTATGAAACCACTATTAAATTTATTTAGCAGCATGCATCATGGTGTTTCCATCTTGGTATATGAGACCGTCACAAGGGAGCAGAATTTGCACCACAGGGTGCTCTTGGTTCTGTAAAATGGCTTCATATTCCTTTGCTGTTATGCAATCATGCAGAGCAGCAATCATCAGACCTAATGATCCTCAGTAGATGGCTGCCGCCACCATTACAGCTCTGCTGCCATGTTTAACAGTCAGCAACAGACATTGTGGGTTGAAAGCATCACTTAGCTTTCCTCGGAGTCTAAAGAGGATGAAAGATGACTCATTGGATATAATTGCTTCTCACTGTTGCTCGGGGTCCAGGTTTACAGGGGGTTACAGACCTTTATTTGTTAGCCTTGGACACAGTGTGCTTTTTAACAGTAGTCTGCCAGAAATACCAGCTTTGTGAAACTCACAATGTCACAGTGCTGTATACTTAATACTGACTGGTAATATTTGAGGGTGCGGTATTGCAGTGTCAAGCAAGTTTTTATTATCTATCTACATTTGTTGGTGGGTTTCAAACGGTGTCTATATTTCCTTTTCCTTCTGACACAGTTTAACTATATTACCTTGTTATTTAGGCTATTAACATATTTTCTTATCAAGTAGCAGGTATAGGAAAGACATTTATTCTTTAATATGACTCACTGTGGGCTCCGAAGTGATCATTTTTAGTAATTCATGCTGTATTTCTATTATTCCATCAAATCTATATATCCTTGTCCGTGATCTTTGTAATATCATTGTATGATACTCTCCTGCAATGTAATTTTTGTGTTGTGAAACAAATCTATGTCTTAAACTGAAAATGTAGTGATAATTAGAAGTTGATATGAGATGAGCATGACAAAGGAATCAAACTTCAGACCCCAAAGCCACATGGTGCAACCCTCAGGTGACTAGGGCATTCCTGACTTTATTTATTTTATAAGAGATTTCTTTGAGCTATGACTAAGCAAGCACTATTGGTGATTTTAATATTCATATTGGCCCTGAAAATGCAATGGTGCTTGATTTAATGAATGAACTGAAATATTTTACACATGTTCAAAAAGCTATGTAGTAATATGCAGTGTAAAAGACATTTTTAATTTGTGACTAACAATTCTAACATTATACGTATTGTTAGAATTCTAACAATTCTTGTGTAATCTCTCTGCTGTCCCATTATAAGGTACATCCCTTCTATTTGTAGAATAAAATAACAGTAATTGGTTGATTCTCTTAAAGGAAATTGTAATAAAGGAAACAAAATCAATATCATATGTATATGTGTACGTCCACATTTGAAGAAATTTTTTCTGAGGCAAAGAGCTCTGATAGAAGCTTCAGAATCAGAATCAGAAGCCTTTATTGTCATTGTACAAGGAATACAACGTGGTGTTATTCTAAATCTACATTTAAGTATGTAAAAGACAAGACAACTTCCCATTTTTACACGCAAAGGGCTTTACATAACATCATAGCAACATCCTCTGCCCTTAGACCCTCACATCGACCAAGGAAAAACTCCCAGAAGAAACCTTTAACAGGAAAAAAAACCTCAGGGTGAGCAACCTTGATTGAATGTTCACAACATGGTCTCTTTAACAGAAGACATTTTGATGTGCCACAGTAGGAAAAGCACCGGTACAATTATTAAAATTAATGATGGCTGAATTCCATTTAGCAGCTTAAGTTTCAGGGCCCTGCGTTGTGCATGCTGGCTGTCTTGTTACACTGTCATGGTTGAGACACCTGAATGAAAAGAGCCATTAAGAAGCAACTGTGAGACAAGTCAACAGATCTGCTGAGTAAAACTCTGGCTCTGTTGCCAGCTAAGATGCTTAATCTCAGTCTTTGTCTCACTTTGTTTTCAACTACGGTATGGCTCAGTCAGGGTCAGTACAGACAAAGTTGGAATCCACTGGTTGGCCGCTTGAGCTGCTATTTTGATGCCAGCAACACAGGTGCAAAGTCTGTCAGACCAGCCAGGGCCTGAATGTGCACAGACAGCACAGATTGTACTGTAATGCTTTATCTCTTTCATGTGCAAATGCAGAAGGTTTCTCCTAAATTGTATAACAACTGAGAGGAAGACTGTGAATAAGACAGTGAGAAGAGAAAGGCAGATTTTCCAGCAGTAAAACACAACAAATCCAAACAATCAATTCCAGAACAAATCAGCAACAAACAACAAACTGCTTACGTAATGCAGTATTTCTACTTTACATTCCTGGTTACACGACTACAGGCTGACAGCTGTCATTGAGCATGGACCTGTATTGTGGCCCAGGCCAGTCCAGTTAGCCTCACTTAGATCGTCTGTACACACAATCAAGCTGCACGTCACTCCTCAGACCACAGACACACAGTACTGTTAAAAGTCCATCTATCTGCACAGACTGCCTATACTGCTTCTCCCACTGTGAATCACTGAGGAAGGAGAGAGAGAGAGAGAGAGAGAGAGAGAGAGAGAGAGAGGGAGCCACACACAAGTCTGGAATGGATGGTTTACATCGATGCTGTTGCTTTTATCATTTTACATGGATTTTTTTAGTCAAACCGCCATTCTGCTGTAATTTTGAAAATTGCTTTCATTCTAAAGTTTCTGTACCATCTGACAATGATTAACTGTGCTTTCAGATTTATTCTTTCATTCATTTTAAATTCATTGTGTCAAATACGTGCAAAATGCCAGTCATACCTGATTTGTGCCAAATTCACACACACACACACACACACACACACACAATTCTTTTCCTTATTTATACATCTGTAAGATGGATTATGAGTTTGTCAGAAGGTGCAGAAAATGATTCATCATGACACGTTTTCTATGCTTGCAAATGTATTTTATGATCATTTAGCTTAACACATTATGACAAGTTGATCTGCAGCTTGTTTAATTCAGTGACTCTTATTTATTTTACTTGTACAGCTAATTGAAGCTGTTACCATATTCAGGGGGTTGTAAGAATAAACATCTAAATTAGCTGGCCGAACTAATAGCAGATGAATTGTTTTGATGAATATTTAATACAATCAGGCAGCAAAAAGATGAGAGTGAATGAGTGTAAAAGACAGACACTGAAAGAGGGAAAGTAAGAGATAGAGGAGAAAAGCAAGATTACACAGCCCATTATTTAATCTCTATTGTTGTTTGTGACTAATGATGATTAGGAATAGCGCTCAATAATTAAAAATTCACAGACATGGGAGCAAACAAACTGTATCAACACAGCAGTATATATCTTGTAATCAACAATTAACAGCACAGCAAACCACTGTTTGCTTATCACATAATTCATGTTGTTAACAAATGCACCGGTAACAAACTGTGCTGGCTGATGAAAAAAGAACATGCACTTCATAGCCTTGTATTATGACAAAATGAAAAAAGTTGTGAATCTTTGAGCGCTGAAATAATTATTAAAGCTTGTTAATTCTTTACTCTAACAATATTCCCTCAGTGTATGAGACACAAAGATGTATTTCCTCTACAGAATGCTCCATCTTGTGAGGCCTTGGTTTTTTGGTTAGGTAGCGTACAGTGGAGGGAGGCATGGATGGATGATGTGTGGGGAATCATTAATCAAATGCATGTGTTTGCAAAATGCTCTCCTTTTTGCTTGTGCGACTGGGCTGCTATGCCTGCTTTACTTTTGCTTCTTAGCCACAGACAAGCAGAGGTGCAATGGAACAAGGGCAGGATGGTACAAAGTCAGCAACTAGGTAACCACATTAACATTCAGTTGTTCAGACTCACATTCAAAAGTGATCAGCGTCATTTTGCAGCATGGAATGAACAGAACAGTCACCACAATGAAGCAGAAATGCCTTGAAAAGCGAGATCCTGCCTCTTGCCCCTGTGCAACATCAATTGAGATATTCATAAATATTAACTTAACTTCACACAAATCTGTTTTCCTAAAGAAACAGAAGGCATGGTTGCATGTCCATAACTGTCCACTGTGAATTCTCGCTCATGCTGGGAACTGTTCCAGTGATCTGGCTCCCTGCCACCTTGGACTTGCTGGCTTGGGTTAACTTTGACATCTTCATGATATCCCAACCACAGGAGACCCTCATTGCGGCTTCTAACTGATGCTTCTTACATATGACCACGCTGTTGCCTCTCAGCAAGAGGTCATGATCAATAACTTGATATCTTGCTGGATTCTTCGCTCCAGTTTCCTCTCACAGTGCAAAGTCATGTAGGTGGATTGGTCGTCTAGCATTTTAGCCTTGAGGTGGACTGGTGGGTGTTAAAACTGAACACAAATTTGAATGTTCCTGAATGATTTCAGGAAAAACTGAAATGATATATCAGCTTTCAAGCTCATTCTTTAAAAATAGAAAAGCTTTATTAATAGTTTTAGTTTTTAGCCACTGGCAAATAAAGCTGCCCCTCCCTACACAACATTCAACAGTCCAACATCTTGTTCTGTCTGTGTTCCTCTCAGAAAGTGAAGGCTGGCAGTAGGGGCATGCATCGGCACAGAAGGATATTTTAATTGCTAATACTTTGTGACACAAAGAAATAACTGAACAATATAAAATGCTGTCTGTCTAACCTCTTGTCTCTATCTCTCTCTCTTCACTACAGCTAGCCCCTCCTGACCCTTTCTCAGCTGCCACAACAGCACTGAAAACTGGAAATATTAAAATAATAATAGTAATAATTGGACTGGTAATCACACCAGCTGGAATGTTCAACTTACCCAAGATTAGCCCCTCTAAATTTTTGAAAATACCTTTTTAATATTCAGTTAATGTTATCCACTCGCAGTCGATTAACCAGCAGCTATCAGCATGTGAACCTCGTGGACCCAGCTGTATTCCAACATTAAGTTACGGCCATTCTTGCCAGCAAGTTATGCATGACTGTTTATTGCACATTGTTTATTTAGTTGGGACAATACACAATACATACATCGTACCAGATATAACTTAAAACACAAGTCCCCTTGCAAAAGCCACCACCATTTTGCAGGTTACAGAGCAAAAGAATCAGTTATAGTAAATCAAATCTTACACTTTGCAAATAAAACAAATAAAATCATGTGTGCACAAAGAGGAGGGATAGAGAAGAGGGAAGGGACAAGGAGGGGCCGAGATAATCAATTCATCAATTTATAGGAAAGACTGAAAATGTTCCACAACGATCAGCATCAGTATTGTTTTTATTGGTTGAATCAAATCTTGGAGACAAATAAGGGATTTTGACTGGAGATCACTATTTGTGTCCTACATGAGACAAAAAAAAAAAAAATTATGAAAGGCCTTTGAATGAAAACAGATAAAGTGTTGTCCTGTAGCGCTCTGTATGTTAAGCTGAATTTATACTTCTGTATAAGGGGGCTAGGCAACTAGGCTAATACGGTAATGCAACGACACATATTACACAGTGAGACCACTCACCTGTTGACTGTGACTGCTGCTCTAAAGGAACTAAAACACAGTAACTGCATGGAGGTACAGTCTTCTAACTAGAAGTGACATGGATGTCACTTCAGTCCTATGAGTAGTGTATGTTCGTAGCCCACTTTTACTTTGTATCACAAAGTAAAAGTGGGCTATTGTAAATTTACTACGGGGAATATAATTAAGCCACAGCAGGGCCAGATCATATCATATCATATAATACCCTGATCTGGAGTTTTGGTGAAATCTGATGCTCAACTATAAACCAAAATCTACCCCTAAATTTCTCACCCCTGGAGAATGCCAATGCAGAGCTGCTGTCTCTAAAGAAAACTAAATAAAATTCAAAGTTCTTCATTTTGGTCATTACAGTTTTGAAATGATACGAAACAAACCCCAAGGATTTAGAAAACTGATGATTTCACTTTGAATGATAAGAGGATGAGAAAAGCAAAATAAAATGCGCATAAAATGCAAGTTTTTTTTGTGAGATGCAACACAAAAATGTGACGCAGGGCCTGAAATGAGCCCAATGAAGCCCATGAATTCAGGTCTTGTATTATAATAGTAGTTGAGGTTACAGAAAATGACATCAGGTCAGTTCATGGGCTGATCCCATCCTCCCTTCCCCTAACTCCAGTATGTCACTTTCTTTTTCTTCTCATCAGAAATATTCACCACTCATCCCTTCATCTTTTAGACTCATGTGTCAGTCCCAGAGGAGTGATGAGTAACGATCACTCCTCATGAACACAACCTTATTCTCCCTCAGGCACTCTCAGAGGGAAAAAAGAGAGGGATATAAATGAGAGAGAGGAAAAGGAAGAGAGGGAAAAGGAGGGACTTTCTCATCCATTCTGTCAGTCATACGTCATTTGCTGTCTCCTCTGAAGACCTGTTTCAAAATGACAGAGAGCCCCATCATCAACTCTCATTAAAGAGAACCAGGAATTCTCCAATCCTTTCATTTTACCACTCCGACTCATGCCCTTTTCTAGAGACATCGAGCTGATGCGACCTGTCGAGAGGAGGAAATGGGAAGTGAGTGAACATAAAGTGAAGGCCTCTAACAGTGCTGAGCATTAAAGATAACAATGATTCGTACTCTCTCTGGTTGGTCGGATGCCGTCTGTGCAACTCTGTGCATTGAGCAGGGACACAAGTATGACAAAAGTGTCAGTGTGTGAACACAGTGTGAGAGGATAATCAGGAAAAAATAAATCAACAGTATGGACCCAAAGGACTCCTTACATTTCCATCAACATCTCATTGTCTCACAACACAACACCCTCTCCTATCTTTCACATGCTTGCCTGTCATCAGTTGTTACCCTGTTTTTTGTCTCACTTGTTTCCCTGTGAGATTGCAGCAACAGAAAGTGTTTATTTTCTTATCTTACTTCCTTATCTTATTTACATACATACTTACATACATATACCAGGTTAAGTTATCATAAAAAGGTTTGTGCAACTTTAGTGAGGAAGAAAAAAATTACAAAACGTATTTTGTACTTTATCTGAGGTGAAATTCGCTTGGAGAAACGTATGCATCCTCCCACGTTTGGGAGGTTATGATGATTTATCAAAACTCACAAATAAATTGTGATGATTATATAAACTTTCTCAATGTATCATCCTTTTTTGAAAAAATTCTGAATGCTGGTGGAGCAGGAAGTACAAAGTGCTATTTTGAGCCTGCTCTGCAATCAGGTGAGCTGGTGAAAAGTGCAAATGCTGCTGCAGAGCAGAACAGGACCGGTGCTCTCAGGCTCCTTCTGTCCCCACGCCGCCTGCCTGCTCCCAAGGGCCAACGGTGGAATAATCAGTCATTAACTGGTGCAGGCCCAGCTTCAGCTCCAGAGTGCCGTGTCTCCGGGACGATCAATAGGCCAGGGTAATTAAAGAGCTGGCCGGGGAAGGAGGGGGGTATGTTGCCAGTAAATCCACCGCAGCGACAGGATGCCTGTAGCCAGAATGACTACAGCGCTGACACTGAGAATGTCACTAATGTCACTGACCACACAAGAAACAAACACATGAACACAAGCACATAATCATTAACATAGCAAAGAAGCTTATGTACAATACAACTCTTAAGACTTGGGTGCATGATAAGACTTTTCTGTAATTGCTTGACTTGTTTAGTTTTTTTTTTTTTTTTTTTTTGATTTCTATTGTCATGTGCAAATTGGCATAGATGATAGTAATTACTGTGATTTAGAGTTCTGCGCTGCTCCCCAAACACCAGAGGATTAATCGTGTCTTCTTGTGTATCCAAGTGGAGACGCAAATCTATTGAGCTGTCAGGACACATGGTGATTTAATTTCTCTAAGCTGCTTTTAGTGTGAGTAATGTTTTATTGTGGAAAAGGTAGCGGCAAGGTAAGCTGCATGAGCTTGAGCCATATTGCTTTGCACATCCAGAACGCCATGGATGCAATCCATTTTTACACTACAAATGAAGCTGCTCAGATGTAAAGGTCCAATAATGAGATGAAAGAATTATCACAGAAAGTCTTGTGGGAAAGACTGATGTGAATGTTTTGGTTCGCTGTTTGTTTGCAGAAGGATAATGTGTTTTTTGCAGAGTAAAGTTCAGTGTGTGTCCTAAATCCCTGAGCATTTTGCAGGCTCCACTGGTTTCTTTAATCTGATGCATTATTATTCCTTACTTCATCCTAATGAGGACAAAGAGGTCATAGATGGCACATCTATTAATGTAATCTGCAGTACACAGGGCAAAACAAATAAGTGAATAAGTGGTGTACACACTCCAAAGTGATGCATAGCCTCCAAGAGATGTACACTGCACTACATGTGTACTTATAAATAATTAACTCACACATATGGTGATGTATAATTTTCCAGTGTCGAGACCTGAAGAAGATTCTAGTGTCAAAGGTGAGGAAGCAAGTCATTCGTCAGTTAAAGGTGTCAGTCGTCATTAAAATTTCCGGAGGTTACAGAAAATAATACAGTGCAGGCACTGTTTAACGCATTTGTGTACTGTAGAGCTTATTTTGTTGGTTGCTGTCGCAAATAACAAAATGTTGCTTTTCATTTCTTTGATTCGATTCTGCTATTAAAAGTATATTAGCTAATTGGTGCCAACTGACGTGTCATTCTGCTCAGTGAAGCATAAATCTAATCAACCTGAGATGACATCACACACCTGCAGGTCTCATGCATGACAGGAGTGTAGCAAAAACCACACGAAGAAAGACCTGCAGTGAAGGATTTGTTTTTCCAAATCTTGAAGCTACAATCTGATATTCAAGATTTCTGAAGTGAATGTATTTGCAGATTATTTTTACATCTTCACAAATGTCAGTGCACATTTCAGGATTCTTGCAAACATTCACAAATCTGAATAGACACGTAAGGACTGAGGTGCACTTTCACAACTCTTCACACACATTAGCAAATAGTTTGCTACAACAACACCCCCACGGTGATACATGAACACGATAAAAATGTACCAAAGCACTTTTGAATGTTGCACCCAAGCTCAAAAAATGGTACAGAAAGGAAGCAAAAGGAGGGTGAGGGAGACTTCCTGTTTGACACCAGTTTAGCAGCTGTTTAAAACAGAAGAGTAATATTTTCCATGAAAACCCTCAGTCCCACCCTCCAGGCCTGTGCACAGTGTGGATGTGTGCTACATATTCAAACTAAATCAAAGGCTCTGTGCAGGACATAAACAAAACACTACACGAACCAACAGCATGGTAAACAATACACACATATGTCACACAACGAGAACACCACACATATTTTACATGACTTGTAGTGGCTAAATTTAAACACAAAAGGGTCTGTTTTATCACTTCCAACGGTTGCAGAAGATCTCTGATGACTCTGTGAATGTTGCCCTCATAACTGAAGAGAGCGACGCAGAGTACAAAGGATTTCTGTAGGCGTGGACATTCGTCCCCAACACCGATGAACATCCAGGGAATGGACATTAAGATAGTGGATTCTTATAGGTATCTGGGTGTTCACCTAAACATCAAATTGGACTGGAGAGACTACTCCACGGCACTGTACAGGAAGGGCCAGATCAGACTGTACCTGCTGGCGAGACTCATGTCCTTTGGAGTGCAGGAGGCACTCCTCAGGACCTGCTCCTTCTCACCCCAAGTGTGTGAAGGAACATCCTGCAGGTCCTTCCTCCCTGCTGCTGTGAGACTGAACAAACAGCACTGCTCCCGGCAGACCCCATGTCCTCTACAACAAACCAAACTTCAATAACTCATTGTGCAGTGAGCTCCCACCTGCTAATGCAAGATCAATAAATTCTTACTGCTAATAATGTAAATAAATTGTATAAATATCCTCTAACTTGTACCTTTATTTGCTATCCTTGTGCTGCTGTGACACTGAGAATTTCCCCATCTCATTTTAAAAGCTGTGAAAAGGTGAAAATCAAGTTACCAGCATTTTCTGTTGCTGTTTGATTATCAGGTGATGGTGGTTGAGCTTCATACCTGACACTTACACTCTGTTTAACTAGGTTTCCTGTTAAAAATGAAAGGCAGCCAGAGACAAAGAACAGGCCAGCATGTAGACAGATGGCCATCACAATAAATCAATTGAGAAATCTTGAAGGCGACCTATTTTATGGCGTCTGGAAATGACCTGGATATTGATCACTGTAATGAGGCCCATTCAGCAGACAACATCCAGTGTATTTGGGTGATAGTTGTTCCTAATATTTTCTGCATGGTTTTGCCTAGTGGGAGGGCCAAAAGAGAAAGATTAATTTGACTGGTTGGTGAGTTTATCTTTTATTTATTTTTTTCTTTTGGTTTGTCTATTGGAGGTGCCAGATATTTTAACAACTCATGAACTGAATTCCTTAAAATTTACAGTGAGTATTTATAAATCCAAGATTAGAGTTCTTGAACTTTTTGGACTTTTTTCTCCAGCATTATCATCTAGGCCTAAGTGTCCACTCATTCATACAATGAATACTACAGCCTCTTCAGTCTTGTTAACACGCATACAATGTAGACCTGCAAGACCTATTTTGATCTGAGTTCGCCCCAGCTTCCAGATTCTATGCTGCAGTGCTCTAAGATAATTTAGGTTCGTTGGCAGTGTCCCCGTAAGACAATACTTGCTTTTCCGTTGAGTAAAAATAGCTTGTCTTTGCTCTGCTGTCACTGGCCCCCATGATGACTACTGAGTCTTTCACCAAAGGCCTAAATGTGTGGGCCTATTGATTGGGAAGCTTTCAGTTCCTAATGGGACTCTTTATTAGTGCTTTATTAATGGTAGTTACCTTGAAAAGGTCACCTACTTAATCCTTGGTTTTAAAAACACACAGACAGTGGTTACATCAGGATCAGTAATCACCTGTTTGCTACAAGTGCCTGATACTAATTCCAAGTAGACTCAGGTTTCCAGTATAATAAATACACATTCTTGGTTTCTTCTGATGTTTCAGAATTTCAATAATCACTTTGCATTCTCAGCTACAGGACTTGAGATTTCACAAGAAATACAATGTAAGGTCTTGTTTATAATTAGCGGTGTATACAGTAAAAACAACACAACTGACCTATTCTGAAACACATATACTGCCAGTTGTGGAAGAAGAACTTGTTAGTAAAGGCTCTATATTATATTCTTTACTATATACAGGCCATACTGCAAGATAACCTGTGAATTTTACCGAGGGATCAAAAAAAATCTTTATCCTTAATGATACATGCTAATAAATTAAAAATTTAGCATACATTTATATTTTGTGCATGCAGGAACTCAACTGTTGCCATCTCTGACCATTTACATTCAATATCACTTTTGTACAGGCCATTATATTCCTCCCTGCCTCACAGCCTCTCTGGCCCTGCCCCTAAACAGATGACTGCTTGTGTACGTGTGCCTGTTTGTGTGGCTGGGTTGTCGCGCAACAACACATGCTACAAATATTGTTGACATGAACAGAAGCTAATGGATTATCTTTCAAAAAATTAATTAGAATCCTGGCAAGATGATCTGTCACATATATAAACCTGGCCAGAGCGACTTAGTTCTGTTGTTTTAACAAAAATAAATTATCTTTAGAGAATGAACAAATCCATACTCCAAGGTGGTTACTATATTTTGTTAAAATGTCCTAAGGGGCATCATACAAAACTTGCACCATAGGAACTCACACAGAGAGAGTGGAGAGCTACACATCTACCAGTCTGCGTGTGTGTGTGTGTGTGTGTGTGTGTGTGTGTCATGTTGTTAATAGTAATTGCACAACTTCAAGTCATTTCTACTTTCCAATAGAATGACAGTGCTTAATTTTTTTTCTTTTTTTCCTGTTTGCCAGTAATGATCTTGTTATCTCTAATGATCTACCAGCATGAAGCCTTTTCAGCCACAGAACCTGATCCTTGGATCCCATTGGGTTGTTTCTCCTTGGGACTTTCTGCCTGCTCCCCTGAGCCCATTGATTATTTGATTTATTGATCTGACCAATCTTCTTTCCATTAAGGTGTACAAGAAAACTTAGTGCACTGCTGTACGAAGGTAGCCTAGTAAAAGGGGAAGGAGGGTGGAGTAGAAGAAGCCTATTGATTTTGTGGACAGTGACTCTGATCACTTTGAACAGCCTGGGATCGACAAGCCGTCACCAGGCAGAGCAAAGCCTTGATCTGGCGAAGAGGAGAGCAGCCGATGGGAGTGTCTATCAGCAACAAACATTCCACAACTCGACAAAAACAAGAGAGGGTATTAACTGTGATGCCCATCGATCGCTCAGCACTGCACACTGTCGGATAGACAACCTGGTCCATTCCATTTGTCTGGAGACAGCCTCAGTGTAATTGTAAGGAACTGCACACAGCAAAAAGGACAACACAGGTCAACGCAACATCTTCAGTCGAAACACATTTTTGTAGTGTGTTGCACATAAACAAGAAATCAGCTGAGGCACAGATAAAAAAAGGAAGAGACAGAGAAGAACACAGAATGAGAGAAAAATACAGAGCTCCCGTTGGGGATTGATATAAGCACTGTCATTAACAGTCAAGGCAAAGATTCCCTCCTGGCTTTACTGCCCACTGCGCGCAGAGGGTCATTCTTTCCAGACACATCTGAGAGCAGGAGGGACATATATTAAGAGCTTAGAGGTAGATTTATTCTGTCGTGTTCGGCAGAAGCTCACAGGTGGGGGCTCAGCATAAGCAACACAAGTTAGAAGCTGCTAGACTGTCTTTTTCTTCCTGAGGCATGACAACCAGCTGAGTGGATGCACAATGGACACACATTTATAGTTGTGAACGCAAGGAGAGTCCACGGGTTTCATTGCTTTTTTTGTTTTCAGCATATGCAACATTTTGTGGTGCACTGAAAAAATACAGTACACCGTGCAATTTCCACAGAGATGTTGGATGTTTCACTGTGTTGTCATGGAAATTAACACTGCTTTCTAATAAATCTCCAATGAAGGAAAATATTTCATTTGAAGTTGGCCCTCAGGATTCCTTTATTTCTTTAAAGAAAGGTAAAATAAAATGCTGCTCTAAGATGGAGTTCCTTGGAGAACAAGCCCATTTTGTGAAACCCTTGTCTGCAGCATTTACCTTTATCAGTTTGTACTGCATGTTTATGTAAAAAGTATGATGAGCAAAGTGATAAAACAAGCACAGAAGGAGCAAGACGGGGAGTTAAAAGAAAGTAAATATACCTAAATCAAAACCCAGCATGTCTTGTGGCTGCATGGTGTTGTCATCATTTAATACTATCTAATGAAAGCACTATAATCTATTTCTTTTACGGCAGACTTTTATGATTCTTGAACAATGGTACATAATTATGAGTCTATTAAAAAACCCATTTCGATTGTTTTTGATAATTGAATTGTGCTCTATTTAAGTAAACTGTGCTGTAGCAGCTGGAAATATACACGATGTCATGTTATTAAACCACCTGTTGACTATAGGAATATAATCTAAAAAGATGATGTACACCGGCATGAGGCCTGTGACTGTTACAGTTTCCTGTTTTTTTATTTTTCAATACATATATACTTAAATATGATGTATGATGATGAGATGTATTACATTGATACATAAATACCATATTTCTTGATACACATCACACTGTTTTTATCCATGCTAGAAGCACAGCACTAGGTTTAGTGATAGTGTCGTTCCACCACTTTTGTCCAGAATGAAATATCTCAACCACTGCATGAAATATTGTACAAACATTCATGATCTGCTAGAGGATGCATGCAGGTTAAATTATGGTGACCCCCCCCACACACACACACACACACCCACGCACCCCCAGGCGCAACCAAAAGCAAGCTAACATGCTAACCTAAGATGAAGCATGGCTATAGGTTTTTAATCTTGTTACTTTAATGTGAGATAACACAGACCCAAGATTTCACTGCATGATATCACATAAATCATTGTATCAAGGTGCTATAAAAAGCTAAACTTGTTTTCCGTTTAACAGCATCGTGACTTGTCTTGGTTAAAACACACTAGCCTACTCCAACTGTGTTTTAGTTGTATGCACATGCGAGTATCCAGTACCCACATAAACACGGTGTTCACGGATACATTTATGGTTGGCATGTGTGTGTGAATAACAAAAAAGACATACACATCCCAGTACCCAAATTGTGTTGATGTCGGATAATTAAATATGTGGCAAAGTTGAAAAAAAAGAAAGAAAAAAAACTACACACCAAAACGCTCCGGTTTGAAGAACTTTTATCTCTCCCTTTTTTAAATTAGTGTGTGTCGCTGCACAGAAAATTATGTTCATACTTGTATCTTGGCTCCTGCTCTCTTTTACCTTGTATTACATGATTGATTAATCAGGTCCACATAAATGATGTCAGCACCCACATTTTGTGAAATGTTTAGGTGAGCCTAATGACAGTTTGACGCGGAGCCAATCTTGAGAGCAGACAAGAAAGGTGATTGAAATTCATTGCTTTTGAATAGCTGTAATTTCTGTCCAAGTCAGACTATGCCAATTGCCACAAAGACTGGGTATTTCCCAAACTTGCAATTAAACAGGGGGCACATAAATCACTGGAGGAGGAACACAGACGGACATGGACTTTGTACACAGTCATTCAGCTGTAGAAGACTTGATTTTTATTCAAATTAGTCAGATGTGAGTGGCACATGTCATTCTTTTGAGTCAAAAGGCATAGCTATTAATGAAATATAGGATTTTCTTAACTTTTTGTTTCCAGATTGTTTTTCTGTGTCTATGACAAACCTCATTGTCTCCCCATAATGAAATAGACAGCTGTGATCAGCCCACCCTCTTTCCATGTGTTTATCTGTCCATCACAAACAGTAAACTGGCTGGATGCCATTAATTAGACCTCAAGAAGTGTTATTTTTTAAGTGTTAAGTCCTATCAGCTGTGTCTCAGCGTTTAAAATCTGCACAAACTGCACTGAGAATGAGTCAGCTCTAAATACAGCTTTTTTAACAAAAATCTTGCTGATTGTGCCACAATATTTTTTGCTTTTTAATTTTCTTTCATTAGAAAAAAAATCACGAATCATTTCCATGGCTACAGCAGTTGATGATTAGCCTTCTGACGTGCTATTTCCCTGCTATCTTTTACAAACATAAACAGCGCTGCAAATATGTGTAACATTTATTTTAAACCCATCATCGTATATGTCTGTGACCACAGGAACACACACAGTCACACATAGACAGGTAACTGTCTCTAACTCCTATTGCACAAAGCCATTATTCCTGGTGTAATTTAAGGCAGCCCTTTGTAACATGGTAATTATGGCAGATGGGAAGATTTTCACGTTATGGTTACCTAGAATTGCTGACGGGTCGCTGGAGTTCCACTGTGAGACAGAAGAGGTCTGTGAATAGATTAACAGAACAATCCTTTATGTTTTATCTCCAAGACGCATGCAGAGAATGAAGGCGGTCACGTTGCCTTTAAATCACCGAGTCAATTACCTAGTCCATATGGGACAGCAGTGATTTGTATATTAAAGACGGGTGGAGTTGAGAGTGAAGGGGCTTTATCAAAGGGGTCTCCCTGAGCTATCTTGTGTCCCTAAAGGCTGTACTTATGAACACCTGACCGGCTCTAATTCGAGGCTGCATTTGTTGCGATAGCTTTGGCAGCAGTAGTGGGTTGAGATGAGATGAAAGATGGAGCACCTGGTCCAAGAACAGCCGTTAACATCTCCAGGGATTCTTGGAATTAACGTCACACTCACATCATAGCACCTCTGAAAACACTGTTGTGCCTGGTACCACAATAACACCAACATTAATGTTTCCAAATGTATCTTCACGTGTGGTAGGAAGAAACGCTGTTCTCATAGAAAATACAATATGGATGTGGTGACACTGTGTGAATGCATATATACTCATACATTAATAAAACTTATTTAAAGTGACATCAGTATAGTTACAAAAACAAGGGATTAAACAAACATATATAAAATAAAGCAAAATGATTTGTTTGTAGTGATGAAAGTAGCTGTGGCTCTTTAGTCCTCTCCAACACTCTCACAATCCTGGCAGCTGTGCTCAGGCCAAAAGCTTTGAAAACCCACTGTAACGTTTGTCCAAAGCACACCTGTGCAGTGTGTAGATTATCTTGACAAAATAGAAGTGCACACACATTTCATTAAGCACATTTCACTAGTTTGTACTTTTGTACTGAGAGAAATGAGATTATTATATTTTTCTGTACATTAAGAAAAAACAAGATTGTTTTTTGGATAAAATCTATGAGATAGATTTCAGCGTGCCAAATGGAGCCAGATGACAAGGTTTACATATTTTTCTCTAATAAAATGAAACTAGACAGTTTTCATATTAATTGATTCAGTTACGCAAAGGTTGAGAGACATAAACGTCATTGTGAATGACCTTTAACTTTGTTATAATATATATAAAACAGTCTATTATGTTCTCAGCCACTCTGAAAGGAGCGCTCATGCTGCCGTTTGTTTTGCACTGTGATCAGACAGGATCAGCTGTCATAACTTCAGCTCGCTCGTAAGAACAAAGACTTGAATTATCCAGACTTTATGCATTTAACTAGAAATTGAATCATAATACATATATTACTGATGTACCTGATATTGTATGGCCTAGTGCTAATGTGTGTCGTGACAAGTTTTATATTGTTTCAGAAAGATACATATCATAAATAATGTACAATACAAATTATGGTTTTAGACAAAGGTGTGTGTCCTTTCTAGGTGTAATTTTCTTTTTATTAGCACCTTGACGCAGGCTGGCTGATCAAAATGATCTAGTGAGGTTCCAGACAGCAGTGGATAATCCAAGTGATCAAAGGGTCTTAATGCAATATGAGAGTTTTTTTAAAGGTCAGCTGCAGATCTGCCATTTCTTATAAGTCCTGTGCTCTCCTCTGGCCTGCCAGCCATTAAAGGTCACATCATACGACTCTCTTGCAGACAAAAGATGGCAAAGGACTCAGTGTGGAGGGCAACATTCTTCATCTAACAAGGACCACAAGAGCAGACACTTCTATTCTGCTACATGCTGTCAAATTCACAGCAAGCTCTCTCAACAGTGAGTTCTGCTCTTATAAAGGATTGTCCTACAGCCACTGAAATGATTAAAGTCAGTGCAGCTAAAGAGGAAGCTCCTGAATGCACAATCTGATCACAATCAGCATCATTTAAAATTTTTTTCAGAAAGTAAATAAGATCAGCTATAATGTTTACAGCTGTTCCATAGTGCCTCAGTACCACTCAGTGGCAGAGCAGTTCATATGGGGTTGCTTTTGCATAATGATTTAGCTTTTAAGACTGAGAGGGCGTGGACAACTTCACCAGTAATGACCAAATTCAGAATGAGACTGCATACTTCTTATACTGGAGTTTGTCTTCCAAGTACTTTACACAGTACTTTAAATTAAAAAACATAGTCTAAACCCTGCACTGGTGCATGCATGAAAGTGTTAATAAAATAGTTTCATCATTTTTATTGTTCACTTGTTTATTTTGTGTTTCACAGATTATGTGTGAGTACTGTCAAACTAATGCATGATAAGTGTGTAGGTATTGGTGAAATCATCATGAATTGTCCAAAACATATTCCTGTATGGTGAAGAACTGCATCAGCTCAACATGAGTGCTTTACGTTTTACTCTTTTAGTCTAAAATTAAGCTAGTTAAGAAATTAAAATAATCTGATTAATCTATTGTGGCTTGTAGGAACCCAGCAGCATTGTGAGAGCCCAGTCGGCCAAATTATTTATTTATTTATTATGCATGTGGTGTTGTATTTGTGTAGTTTAACACTGAGAAACACTGCCAATTAACCTCTGGCAATATTATGTAAGTGAAGTTTTTCTTTATTTATTGTGTTATAGAAGAAATACATTTTTAATTGCCAAGTCTCCTTAAGCACAATGAAGAGGCAAATAATAGGAGTCTGTGGTTGTTTTAGGAAAGCCTCACAGGATGGTGATCAGTTTCTTCAATTTACTACTTTCCAGTAGCTATTTCATGGTGAGTGTTGTAATTTACTACTTTAGAGCCTACCTCCTTCCTCCCAAACTAGTGGTGTTCGAAGTAAATTCAGCAATCCCTCAACAACGGAGTGTGAACCTGATGCATTCAGCTATAGGCTGCTGTAAGAGGATTTTTTTTTTTCATATTGCAGTTGTGAGAGCTGTGGCATTTACTCATGTCCCATGGCTGGCTCTTTTTGATCTATTGAGGCTCTGTCAGCTCTGAATATATAGGTCTATCTGCCGCTTCTACAATAGACTTTTCTCCCTCTATTATTGTTGAAAATTACTGCAAAGTTTCAGTTGCTTTCATTCTGGCTTAATTCTGAAAATCTGACACCTCTATATTTCTGTAAATAATTTAAAGTGATGTTACACCATCTAAGAATGTCCCATATGTCAGTTAACTACTATACTTGTGTACCGAGTTACAGTACTGTGAACTTTTTTCTGTCTCTGTGTGTTCAGTGGCCACATTGAGTCAGCTATAGGGGCAGGTGGTGTGGGGAGTTAATTAGCCTCTTCAAAATGAGTTCTCCAGCTTATATCTTGTACCTGGTTAGCTGATTTGTTAGTTTTATTAACAAGAAAAAAATAAAATAAATGGGGAAATACTGATTTAGAATAAAAAAAATAAATACTGCTTAAAAACAAGAACAAAATCTGCCAAAAATTGATTTGACTAAAAACAAGTATATTTGTTCAGATACAAAGAAAATATTTAAGAGTGATTTTCTCAACATGGAGGAAAATGCGCTTAAACTTAACAAATGTTAATGACATTTGACATACATCTGTTATCTATAACCAGTTATCTACTGCAGGGTCACCGTTAGCTGAAGCTGATCGCAGATAAACCTGGGTGATAGGTGGCAGGTCACCATGCAATTACCAGACAGCCAAAGTGCAGGTGGCTGTTTTTTTAAACCACAACATCTTACTATTTCCACTGGTGTTAACACAGAGTTTGTCATTTGTGTGGGAGTGTGGACTTTGATCTTGTTAAAAGGCACTTTTCATGAAGCTGTGCTGAGTAACAAAAGAGAATTCAAGCTCACTTTCCTAGCTAACGATTTAAGCAGGGTGTAATTAGTCGTTGACAGTTGCAGCAGGACATTTGTCACTGGTAAAACTGAGATTTTGTGGAGTGACATTAATGAATCATGCTGCCTTAATCTGTGATATATGTCATCTTGCATTACGCATAACCATGTAGATGTAGTGTTTAGATCATGTCAGGATAGTCAGTTTTGTTTCAAACCTTTGGTATCTTTCTTCACAGAGATCTTGCAGAAATCTGAAGACTTCAAGCATGTCTACCAAGTAAACAGCAACACTGAAGTGTTGTTGCCAAGTTGCTTCTGTGCAGTTGCTTCACTATCTTTGTTTGTGCAATCCAATCCAACCATGTGTAATGGCCACATAAGGCAGTTTGATCAGCCTGGTCTGGCCCAGCACAGCAAAGATCCCCACTGACTGTGCCTTCACACTGCTGAGAGTGTTTTGCTGTTAACACAGATCAGCAGTGACACTCGGGATTGAATCTGTCCAAGGTCTGTATATGCAGCACTTGCTAATAAACAAATGCAACAATGTGCGATCTGCTATTTCTCCACTTCTCTGCTTATATCCACCTCCACTTGTAACATCCACCTGTAATTGAGGTCTAGGAAGCAACATTTCTTTTTTTCTCTTTTTTTCATTTTTTCGCGGTTAGAGGTTTGTTTGTAATACATATGAACAGTATGTCTGTGGGCTTCACCAAACCATGGCTTTCACATGTTTGGGTATTAATAGTGAAAATATAGTAATCATCTAACACAATTGATATAAAGAAAGCAAAGTGTATTTTTCTATGGGCTGGTAAGAAGAAAAGTGACATGTTGGAGAGAGAGAAAGAGAAAAAAGATCTCCTCCAAGGTCATACCCTCTCCATTCATCACCGTGTTTGTCACAGTGGTCCCCATGTAGCATGCTGTGGTCACCAATGTTCACCTTGCCCCCTGTGCCTCCTGGACGGATTTCTCCTTTAGCATGACAGCCACAGTGAATGTCTGTTGATTACCCGCCACATGCACTCACCGCTGATCCATAGACGACATTATTCAGGTACAAATCACGAGTAGAGGAAGGATAATGTTTCCTGTGCTGATAACTGACACCTTAAGTCATGCATATTGATCAAGTCCTGGAGGCAAAATCAGTTGAATCTACAGAATAGAGAGGTGAAGTGAATGCTGCCACAGCAGTGAGTAAAAGACACATAAAGACATTTGAATACAAAGGGCTGTGCTGTGGTGATAGGCGGTGTAAATAAACCAGTGATCAGGATGGATTAGCTTCAGTGTGAGTAGCCACAACACACCACTGTGACGGACTGTGTTTGTTAAATGAGAAACAGTGCAACCAGGTGGATGAGTCATTTTGAAGTCATATCCTCACCATACGGCCTCATCGTCCTCTGTAAAAACATTACCTGGACTTATTTATGGGGAACTTTCTATCCACTTCATTGGCTTGCTTCATTCTTGCAAATTGCCCTGAAAAAAGGCTTACCCTCCACTTATATGACGGTGTTCAATTACTGTTATTATGATGAGGTGTGGTGTGCTGCAGCTATCAGTGTGTGTCTACCTACAGTGTGATGCCCTTTTTATTCAAGACTATGGTGGTTATGAAGCTCATAATCTGTAATCATGGTAACAAAAGCAAAGCCATGCCTTTAACAAAGAGCTGCAGCACTCCAGGTGTTCAGGAGCCTGACCAATGTTTGTGCAGAAGTCACAGGGACAGACAGTGTTTGCACCAACACATTTTTCCTGGAAAACTGTCTCTGGCTTCCCGGCATCTACCTCAGCAGTGAAGAGAGAGGCACCTCTTCAGATTTCCTGCTGAAATCCAATGTGGCATCTTCAGTTTCCGGAGAGGCGCGTTATGGCTTTTCAGTCGTGATTATGAGGTAACCACCACCACAGACAGGAGGTGGAGACCACATGAAACTAAACACCGCAGTGGCTGTACACAAAAAGGCACAGCGTATGAAAAAAAAAAATGGCATGCGCACACTTGCAATCACAGAGACAAGCAAATATACTGCTCACACAAATGTGTACATGTGCCAAAAAGCCTCACAGACGTGTACCAATCACAGCTCTGTCAAGCTCTGGGGCATTTATTAGTAATGGAAGAAATCAGAGGAGGCTTTTAATTGGAGATGCTCTTGTCAGTGTCTCAGAGGTAAGCAGGGTGCTGTCACTGTCAATCTGAAAACTTCCTCAGCTCGGAGAAAAACGGCGGGACGTCGCACTTTCATGTGCACCTCCTGTTGACTGTGAAGGATGTAATTTGAAGCCGTCCTTCTCCTCTCGCCACAGCCTCTGATTAGCAGCCCTGACTCCCAGGCTGGAGCATACTAATTCAGGGAAGGCAGTCTGGGAATCACCACCATTAGTGGCAGGTATAGAGAATAAACGGGATAATATGCAAATGGGGGGAAGGTATCACCTTGGCTGTCAATCATCAAAACGCAATAAAAAATTCTGTACAGCCGCTAATAATACCTCTCCAGAAGGAGGGGGTGGAGGAATGCAGATGAAGAGAGTCAGGAAAAAGAGAAGTATGGAGAGAATAAATGAAAGCAGTGTGGAAATCAAAGCCCGGTTGGCCCTGCACATGTGAGGCTGTGATCATGGCAGGCATTCAGGCAGACTGTGTGAAATGAGCTCAGACACTGACGTGAGTTAATGACAGGAAGGACTGGGGTGCCAGGGCACTAATCATCAGAGGTGCCTTACTGTCTCCTGTCACTCCTCGGAACACTGTTGTAACTTCCTGTGCGTTTCCTAATGACAAGCTGCACCTGACCGTCATTACACAGCACTGTTCACAGAGGAACTCAGACTAAGTGCTGCATTTTTTTAATCAGGTCCCTCAGACAGTCCCTTAAACAGCAGTAGAGACTTTCAGCAGGGATGTGAATATCTCATTGCAGCCTAAAACTACGTGATGTTCTGTGTGTATCTGAGTATGTGAACCCAGCTCCAGTGTGCCTCAGACCTGTTGGTTGATCACACTGTGCAAGCTGGCACGAGGATGTGAAAGTCCCTCTTGTTTGTCACATATTGACCCACTTTGTCTGACACCTTACAAATCAGAGCCATCGGTCTATATTCTCTGTGTGTGTCTACGTGTGTTAGTGTGTGTATGTGTGTGTGTATTTACACACCCTCCGGCGACACCTCCCCTCATGGAGCCCCCCATGAGGCTTCCAGGGCCTTACCTCATTTGCACTCATCATAGCAACTTGGGACTGGGCTGACAGGCTCATTTCCCCCCACTCTGCATGGAGCAGCACAGCAGCAATGCCTAGGAACAACCAGGCACCCAGAGTGGTTTTATAATTAGCTACTTGCTCTCTGCACTAATGTAAGCGGCCTGTGTATGAGATAGAGTGTGTGTGGTTGTCAGGCATTCAACATGTGCAAGCAACCGCCCATGATATGTAGGTGCGTGGTGGTATATGTTGACTGAGGTCACAATGACAGGCTAGAGCAAGGTGAGAGACGGAGGTGGGCGGCATTGTGATCGTGTGTGTAGATTGGGCTCGCCTTCTCACCGCTCAGTGGGTGAGAATTGTGCCTGGGGCCGGTGGTTGATTGCTTTGATGTGAAATGATTGCGTTTTATGTGGCTCTGAGGTGCACAGACCACAGGCAGGGCCCTGATCTTGTTGTCACATGGTCAGTCAGGCTTAGGCTAGCCAGTGTTGCACCCCACTGATTACCCAAGCGTCCACAGGGCCAGATGTAGCTGTTGGTACATATGTGTGTTATGGGGAGCGAGAACTCGGTTGCAGGTCGCATCACCAGGTAATGCCTTGAGATAAAAGAGCCTGGTTCAAGCAAGGAGGTGAAAATGAAACAAGGGCATTTCCACAGTCCCCAAAGGAAATGTTCCTCCAGTGTCAGTGCACAGAGCAGAAAAAAAGACTGTTGAAGACAAGAATTAGATTAGAAATTATAGGTGCTGCAGTGCCATTTTAGGAGGTAGATGAAGAGTGAGGAAGACAAATGAGGAATAGAGGATGGTTCATCAGCAGAACTCTCTGAACTAAAATTATCATTAAACCTTGAAGTCTCTAATTAACACGGCACAATGCCTGTGTTCATTTTGCATCATGTGGGTCTGGAACTCCTAATATTTTCCTCCAATGGCATGTTCTGGGCATGCAGAGTTACTCAGTGTTTTAAAATGGCAGGAATTATGACGTGGTTATTGCAAACAGATGAGGGTTCTTCAGCAGAACAGCCTGGTACATAATTATTCAAAAATATTAACAATTTCTCTGAAATCATGTGTCTCTCAATCCAGTGTTTCTCAGTCCTGGTCCTGAAACCCTGTGATCTGAATGTTTTAGATGTTTCTGTGTTCCCACACACCTGATTCTAGTGAATGGGTCATTATCAGGCTTCTACAGAGCTGACAGGCTGATCATCTGAATCAGGTGTGTTGGAAGAGGGAGATGTCAAAAAGCAGGAATTATATCTTTGATCTTTTCACAGTAATGTTTACAGTCAAACACAATGTACTTCGCGCTCAATTTTTGATAATTAAAAAATCTGTCTGGATCATTTTTGAAGGACAGTCTGAAGATGCAGCAAGTGTAGCTAGTTTTGTGTCAGTTGAGCAGAAAAGTGGGAGAGGATTGGTTTAATTAGTTTTAAAGTTTTTGATGGACTTCATACTACTACATACCAGCTCAGAACATTCATGCTCAGTGGAGCCTACACTGTAGTGAAAGTTATAAAGTCGTAGGACATTCAGATGATTTGCTATGAATTTTCAGAATTTTCATCAGGTCTGTTAACTCACCATGCCAGATGTGCAAGGTTTACTTTATTTTCATGCTAATGATGGCAGATTTCATGGTATGAAAAAAAAATAAGGACAATATTGGTGGAAACAAATGCTACCACTATATTCACCTGTTTTAATTATTTCATCATCTCTGCCAGACTTAAGCCTGGAGTGGATCATGCATGTGGTTGTTGTGAGAAGGTTCCAGGTTTGAATTCCGGTCTGGGCTCTTCTGTGTTGAGTTTGTATGTTCTCCCTGTGCCTGCATGGGTTTTCTCTGGGTACTTCGGCTTCCTCCCACAATCCCAAAAACATGCACATTAGGTTGATTGGCTACTCTGCATTGCCCCTAGGTGTGAGTGTGAGAGTGTGTGGTTGTCTTTCTCTGTGTGTCAGCCCTGCGATTGACTGATGACCAGCCCATCGTGAACCACACCTCTCGCCCGTAGTCAGCTGGGATAGGCTCCAGCTCCAAATTGGTAATTTACAATTTATTAAAAACAATGTTTTATGATTTATTTATTTTTTTCAATTTTCTTCAAGGATGACATGCATGGTGGTCACGTTTTTTTTGGCACATTTTTTATTGGCATTTCACTTTGAAAGTGGCATTTTACATTGTTGGTGCTTTGCAACCAGCATATTGTCTCTCTTTCATTATATTACTCCTGTGCTAGTCACACAGCCTGCCCTGCTCCGTGTTCCCCACCCACATGGCGGAGATCTGCAGTCTACTGAGTGCACTCTTCTAATTTTTTGTTTTCAACATTGCCAGGATCCACAGGCCTTTTGTTGCAAGCTGTTCAACATCAGCTATGTTACTGCATTTCCTGAAAACATGTTCATACTTTTGGGTCCTGGATGTTATGAAGCCATACAGGATTACAAAATACACAGGGTCTCATCTCATCCCATCCCTGCTACCTCTGCGTTTTTTCCCTGCCTCCACAGGACAGACAGCATCTGCTGTTCAGCCACACTCATACAAGAGGTAGAACATCCACCATGTGCAGAGGTGGAAATGGAGCGATCAATTAGGATTTAACAAATGACTTTCTGTGTATTACCCAGCAGCTGTTAAATCGGTCAACCTTAGCACACACCCCGCTCTGAGGGGACGGAGGAGAGGGGTAGTCTGCACTGTGTGCTACATCATGGCAAACTGCAGAGAAAGTCAGCCATGGCCTCAGGCGGCAGTGTGCTACATGTAGCATGGCTGTGGACGGAGATGGAGGGACGGAGGATGGAGGATGGAGGTGGGTCAGTTGGACCCCATGGGCCCCTGGTGGAGATGATGTGGGGACAGAGAGATGGGCATGCTACATATGGAGGTTCATAGCTACCTCGGGCGAAGGCCGACCAGGCCATTTGTTCACTTCTGCTAGTCTTAAATATATAAATAAAATATATCCCGCTGTATCTGTTACGCACTTGCACACTCAGGCATAGACACACAACATACACTATACATATACACAAATGCAGAAACAAATGTGTGCGCATAGGCACAAACTCACTTCAGAAAGGACAGACCTATTTTAAGTCCTACTAGTAACCCCAGTCTTTGAGAGCATAGGCACAGCTCAGCGATTCAGCTCCCTAAATGATGTAGTTTTATGGTGAAGTGCTGCTAATGGCTCAGCAGAACATCTTAAAAGGACACTTAAAAGCTAGCAGGCCCATAAACTGTGTGACACACAGCAGTAGGGTCTGACCATACAATACTGTGTAGCTCCTTTCAGGTTGTGGTTGTGTGTGTGTGTGTGTGTGTGTGTGTGTGTGTGTGTGTATTGTAGATATGAAGGGAGAGAGAACAAGACAAACAGACCTGCTGTGTATAAGGTGTGAGTGAATTTGCAAGCACGGTCACACCATTTGACTTGCTTTGTATTGTCACCTTTGGGTTCACTATACTGAGTGAACCCAATAGCTAGCAGACTGGAAATAGCCGAGAATACTTGGATGTGTGATGATGCAAGAGGAAGTTATTCTCACCTTGGATACAGAGATAGATCCATAATAGACTAGACTTTTGACATGCATTTCCTCATCTCAGTTTCAGACTTTCAGCACTATAGTCACTGGGAAAAAAAACACAGCAATTAAAAAACTGCTTTTTTTTCTGTTGTAAATTAGAGCTCTAGTCAGTACTTAAATCAGTAGAAAAGAACTCCATCTTTCAAAGTGCAGAATATTGTACAGTAATCACTGTAATCACTGAGCACAATACAGCAGAAAGCCTCCACTTATGGAAAGTACAATAAATTGCTGAGGAGTTGGAAAAGTACACCATTAAATTTTGATAAGATGGTTGCTTTGCTAACTTTTATTGAGATGAAAAAATAACTAAATCTGCCACTAAAGCCAGACACATAGTTTCATGAAGAAAAAATAATATATATATATATACAGTATGTATACAGCAGCTTGTCACTAAGAGGCAACACCTTGCATAACCATATAAACTAATTTCACTTATTTATATATATTTTTAAAGCTGTAGTATTTTTAACAACCGAAACAATCAAAGAGTTAGGCTACAGTTGAAATCACACTTTTAGCAGGTCAGTGACTTGTTTCCTACATTTTTGGTTTTTTGTTTTAGTCACTTGTAAACACAGAGAATGCTTGGGGTATTTTTTTTTTTTTCATTAAAAGTACACAACTGATTGAGATGAATTTTTCATCCAGGCATTTCAAAACACCAAATTAATAGAAAGCTTATAACAGATTGGATTGTGCCTTTCTGCCCACAGACTAGCCGCAGCAGAGAGACGACGTCCACACAACAAACGCTTCTGCTCTGACTCATCCTGATAAAGCAAAATGTAATTTTGTTTATGATGAGAGTTACTCTCCAAATTAATTTCCACAGCAATTAATCTTGATGCCTCACCTATAAGATGCATTCTGCTCTTTGGGAGAGGTGATAAAATGAAAAATAATTGAATTGATTATTTAATATATTTTTGTAATCACCAAGCTGTAATAGAGGGTTTTTTTTCCATTATGAACAGCCTATGTTGTCTGTTATGTTCAATAGCCTGTGGGCTCCCAGATATTTAATAAATATCCTTTTATTGTGCTTTATTCAATAGGTGAAGCTCAAGTATTGCTTTTCCTGTCTTTCTTATCCCCCTCTCCCAGCTGGTCACCAGCTCCCAAGCCCCATAACCCCATTGAGGAGCGTTTCTTAATTAAACCTTTATTTATCTACTTGATTGGTATATAAGAGGGGACAGGGTTAAGTCTGCCATTCTCTATCTCATACTGGGACTTGACTGGCTTCATCCTGGGGGAATAGGTCTTTGTAATCTGAGCATCAGGCCACTGAGTGCTATAGTTTGCATAGGCGTGTAAACTATGAGCTTAATAATAAGGAGGTGAGACAGCCAGTCATCCTGTGGAGGCATGGAAACTAATGAGATACGGTCTGTGAAACAGAGAAGGGAGTAAAGATAGAAGTGAGAAACAGAAGGTGGAATGAAAATCATAAACAAAACAGAGCAATTGAGACCTCATAAAGATTGTCATATTTTTACATACTGGATGAAATAATACAAAAAACATATGTCTGGGGCTGAATCATGGTACCTTCTAGCAGAAAAAGCAAGCCTTATTACCTTGGACATTTTATTTCAGTGACTGGGGGGCAGAAAGCAATTACATTAACAGCAGTGAAGAACAAATCCTTTGAAGGTGAACAACACTGAATTTCAATACCAGAATATTTATTCAGCTCTCAGGAGTTGGGCTGTGATGCAGTTTTTTCATTTATAACTTTGAGCACAACTATGAAACATGCATCAAACATCACCACTTACTGGCTCAGTTCTCAGAATTTGTTGTTTGGTCGGTTCATGAAATTTTCCAAGTTGTCACTGGACTATACAAATGATATTCCCCAGTTTGCAAAAAAACAAAAAACACCCCAGTTTATTTTAGCTTGAACATCAGTGATTAACCTTACAGGAGAGTGTGAGTCTTCTACAGAATCTTGCAAAACAGAATGCATAAAACAAAAAAAAATAGCGCAAAGATTGGGAGTATTGACTTTCCTTTTAGCTTTGTTTTGGTTTCTACCAACTCCTAATCCTAGTATTAGACTACTAAGCAAGTTCGCCTTCGCTACGCTTTTTTTGCTTGAGCTGGCTGTTTGACAAAGCATAAAACCCCAGCATATCATGGTGGTTATCAGTTTCCTTTGCTAACTCTTTTCTTGATCAAGATTTGTGCAAAGGATGCATGGAAATCACTTTAGCACACTGTGTTTGTGTACGAATGAGGTACTGTGCAAAATTTTAAGCGTTAAAGTTGTATGAAGTGGTATGAAATGGCATCAAACTAATTGCATGTAGGTTTCTGTGGCAAAGAGCACGTGTTGCATTACACAGCTTTGTTTGGTGACATTATAAACATACCAGTCAGCAAGTTTTCATAAATATTGACTTGACTGAGAATAGATAAACACTCATAGTTACATCATCAGGAAAAGAATAAGTGAAAGGGTGGTTTTATAGCAGATTTTTATCTGAAACTCTAAATGTAACCTCCCTAGGACCAGGTTAGATTGCAGCATGAGTTAAAATGGTGATCTTTTGCAACATTGAAAGCTCTGGCTTTAGGCTCAATATACCACAGTAACCCATTCATCTCACTTTGGAGTACACCGCATGGCTCTTTAGGTTCACTATGTTCACCAGCTAGTTGCTAGCTTTAATTATTTGATGCCTGTTGTTGCACAGGTTGTGTGCAGTGGGTTTATCAGAACTTTTATTTGAAAACAGCTGCCTCCTGCGGCTGAAAATGGCACTTTTGACAGTGGAGAAAGTGACTCAAAAAATATTCTGAGAGCAGCTTTAAAATGTGATCAAGCCTCAAAATTAAAAGTACTCATTGTGAAGCATATTGTATTGAAGTCTTCACTTCACAAAATGTAGTTTTTGTCAGCTGATGTCAGTTGGCAAGTGGCCACTTTGGATTTTTTTTTTTTTTTTTTGCTTTTGGGCCATTTTACAGCAACCTCTGGTTTGAGCACATACACTAACACTGCATTAGTGTGACATGAAGAAAAATAACAGCACCTAGTGGGAGAAGCTCATTTTCGTGGTGAGTAATTTGAAGGTTAAACTTCAAAGGTTAAACCAACATTAAATCCCCCAGAACACATAAAAACTGCTGCTGCAATGGCCTCTGTAGGCTGACTTTTTAAAACCTGCTCTTCTTCCACACAGCAGGTGTGTTGTAATTACAGCTGATGGAAAACACCTGCTTGGACATCACTGATTGAAGTGTGCCACAATGTGTTTGAAAACCATAGAAAGAAAAACAGCAGCAACTTTTTACCCTACATAATAACCTGTGATATAATGGTTTTTTGTGAACCGGGTCTTTCTCCTCTTTAAATTAAATTAATTTTCATTTTATTTTTTAATGTTCAACATTATCCATATTTCCGCATTAGTGTAGTTGCATGGCAACCAAGTATTCCGTAAAGCCTATCAATTAAGCTTTCAGTGTTGCCAGTGACATTCACACTTTCATCTTGTATATGAGCCAAACTGCAAGCCTACATGTTCACAGCCTTAACCCATAAGATATATTTTCAGTCTGCAGCTGGGGTTACTGCTTCATTTGTCCCTCCTTTCACACTAATTCTAATACTTTGCCATTAGGTCTATTTAACAATAATGTATCAATTCAATCAATCTATTCAAGACACTGGAATCACCATGAGCTCGAGCTTTGCAGATTTTTAGTTTTATATGTAATTACTTTTATATTCTATGAAGTTTTAATAATAAATATAATGTATTGTGTCTGTATCTCTTAATATTTGTTGTATTTATTTTATTTATTGATAACTAAAAAAAGTGTTTCATATTGTAAGTTTCACAAACTGTGAGCGCTTCAGTATTGTTCTTTTAAAGTTCAAATCAGTTTTCCAACCTGGCACCTCGTGTAGGCTGGAAAGGAATATTAAGAAAAGAATCAAGTCATTTCATGTGTAAAAAAAAAGCTGCTCATAGAGCCAAACCCAAACTTTACAGATATATCCCAGTTCAGCTTTATAGAGTACAGAGTATGTTTGTGTCTAATTGTGTTCATTAATCCCTTATATAAAATTGCTGACAAACCTTTTTATGAAAATAAGCTCAAGGTGATTGTAGTGTATGTGCCCAGTAGGACATATTAGATTAGTAAACAAATAGCTAATAAAGATATTAGAAGATGATTCGCCCCCAAGCTGTTAGGTACTCAAACCGGATGTAAAAGGTTAACAAATACTCATCAGGTGGCCAAAACATGATGACGATGATCTCCTGCGTGGTGGCATTTGTCTTCACTTTCAGACAGCGTTATTGCATAACAGAGCTGTGTCTTCGTGAGTTTGCTTTGGAGTCTGTTGCCCCCCTAGTGTTCCTAAAAACATACTGAAGCTTAGAGAACTTAATTCATAAATCATTCTTCCATTTTTTTGTTGCATTACTTATTCTCGTCAAGATCACGATAAATTAAAGTTGATATGCAGTGATTGTTGCTCATTATTAAAAGAACTGCCAGTCAACATAACTTCGATAACGTGGTCCAGTATGTTCTTTTTCGAGTATTATACTCTCATTCACAGAGATCACAGACTGATGACACAGAAAAGTTATGGAGAAAAGGTTGTATTCAACTAATATAAAACAGTTAACTATACACAACATCATCCTCACTTTGCATTAGTTCTGTGTATGTATTGTAGGTTAGTAGTTCTCAGGACATACCATTTCCAAACAGACTTCTTAAACACCAGCATGTATCTGCCTAGCCCCTGGTGGTCAAGAGGTGAAACTGCAACACACCTAAAAATAAACGCCAAGTGATCTTTCATTAAACATTCCTCTGTCCCTCCACACTCCCCCTCTCCAGCCACCTACCCCAACTACCCTCCTCACCCCCTGCAGAGAACAGCTTAGGTCATTACAATCTGCTGTCAAAACCTGTGACCGCTCCGCGTCGGAGCCGCCAGGATTAAGGGCTGTGAAAACAAGAACAAGGAGGGAAAGGAGGTGAAAGCTGACAGAGGGAGCAAGGCCTTAAATATTTTCTCTTTCTTCCCTTCTTTTTTCTCTGCCACAGCAGACTGCGTGCTGATTCTTACAGCTACTTTGCGGCGGACTGCACTAATGTGAGGGGATATGGAGTCACATGGAAAACACAGAGAAGAAGGCTGACGTGTTAAAAGCGAGGGGCAAATATCTTTGGACTGTTGAGTCAAGTTGTCACTGCTCCTTACTTTATCCTACTCTAACTATATAGCTGTGGAAATATCTAAGACTTGATCAGGTGATGCCTTTAAAAACATAATAACCATCTTCAGTCAACCAAATGATAATACATTGACATGTCAATAAGCAGCTTAAGATATATATATATATATATATATATGTATGACGTACTAAATGGATGGAATGAAATGAACACTATTAATTTCATCTGACAGTGAACTTATCTAATCTCTAGTCCTCACCATTCTGATACTCTGCTCTTCTGGCACATTTTCAACTGAGATATGAAGAAGGATAAGGAGGTGTGTGGGTGCATGTATATGGGAATATTTTTATGTGTGCGTGTTTTATTTGCATTCAGAAATTGTCAAGGTTGACGAGTCACGGCAAATTGCATTCTGAATCAGACACTTAGGGGTTGAAGGGTTGAGGCAGCATTCTTGCATCAGACCTGTGTGCCTTTTTCTTTTGCGCTATATATGTGATGTTATCTGAAAAGTGAGATCAAGCCATGCAGGTGTCAGCAGGCGCAGGCAGAATATTTGACTTTATCGCAACTGTTTACTTCTATGTTGACACCATCAGGAATTTTCAATTTCAGTCCAACAAAAGATTCCCATCTGCCTGCGCTTTGCCACTGGGGAAAGTACAATATTTCCTTTTCTAAAAGCACAGTCCTAACTAGATGAATTCCTTCCTCTATATTAAATCAGCTCTAGAAAATTGGACAGCATAAAGCTGAACCATGACCCTATTACCCATCAGCATTAATTTGAAATGAGTGTGAAATCATTTTTCTGTTTGGACCTGCTGTCCTGTGGAGCGGGCCTGTTTGGTGTTTTATTTACCACCACCTCCATGCCCAGAACACTGTTAATCCTCTGTTTGTGTTCAAACACCTGAGCTGGTTGCTCTGCGTCAGTCTGTCTCCACACTGGCTGCTGTGAGCAGTCTGTCTATCTGGCTGCCAGTGGAGCTGATCTGGCAGGCAGCCTGCTGTTGGGGACGATGTCTGATTCCAGAGATGTGTGACAGGGGATCGGTATTGTCTGTCTGCACTACTGCCTGCCTTTCTGCATATCTGTCTGTCTATTACTATATATGTCTGCTTTTCTGTCTCTCCATCTGTCTGCCTGCCTGTCGGTCTCTAAGTTGCCAAGGATGTCTTAAGCCTCTTCGTAGAGCATTATTCTCTTGGCAGGCTTTTCTTTATTTGATTTATTCATGACTGAAAATATGCTTAATCAATACAAAATTCATCTTCTGCAAGGTTTTAGAGACTGTTACTGAGTGCTATCGGAAGGTCATCTAAGACTTTCATATAGTGAAGATAGCATAAACTGTGAAAACTTATCTACAAATATTCAACTCTTCTTTCAACCCATCGCCCCCTGTAGGCAGCACATGCTGACCCTGTTCCACAGGCACTTCAGGGTCAACAGCAGGCCCTGTGTTTTGGCTCGGTTCCTTCCCCTCACCCAGCTCCTGAATAGTACCCCTGATTATCTCATAGTTTGCTGGATATTCCCTCATCTCCCCTTTAAAAGGACTGCATTACTTCCAGCTCCCCAAACTTGTCAAAACCAATTTGCTTTCCTATTATTCCCTCAACTGATTTCACCCTGACCCCTCCTCACAGCCCTCCCTCCACAAATCCTCGACCCTACGCTTCCCTCAATTGAAACTCCCAATGCGACCTGTACAACCCCTATACTCCCTCCTCCCCTATTCTGTGGACTCCCGTGATTTTTAAAATTTTAAGAAGAAGAGGGTGGCCTCTTCTGTACCACTCTCATCTGCCTAAGTGCTGCAGCAAGTTTTCTTTAATGGCAAACCTTTGGAGGGAACACAACAAAAGATGGTGAATGAGCCCGTCACATGGACACCAACAGACCTTTGTGTGAATGAAAGCAAACAGTGAGTCACTGACAACTAAATAAAACCAGTCTAATAGAGACCAATGAACCTGAAAAACTTCTGGTTGCCAGCACTTGCAGCTCTTCCACCATCATATCCTTCACAACCCGTCACCTCCACCCTCTGCACCCACCCAATTCATCCCTCTCCCATCAATTAGCACCTCACTAGTGACAACACAGAGGATCTTCATTAGCGGAGAATGCTCAATTATATCAGTTGATATTCCTTTCCAAAACTAATTATCCCAGTTGAATGGTACGGCTGACTGAGCCTGCCCTCACCCCGGGGCGCAGCGGTTGCTGATGTGATTTGGTGTTGGCTCCAAGGTCTGCTTTCCTCTTTCCCTTTGTTATTCTCTTTTCCCTCTACACTCATACAACACAGTCAACCCTGCCATCTCAGAATAGTCCCTTCCCTTTTAACAGGCCTTCATAATATGTGCTGACCCTCTGTGTATTTTTTGTAAAGTTGCTCAAGAAGACTTGTTATGCTTGTATTATTATTTTTTTCACACTAAGAGCCTGTGCTATAGATGCGGATCTTGTAGGATTTGCAGAACTGTTGTAATTCTACAAAACAGATCACAGGAGCTCTCTCTCTATATAATGCTGCTCCCTTGTTCATCCTGTGGGGGATAACAGAAATAGCTGAAACAGAAATGGTGCAAACACTGTCTAATCAAGAACAGAGATTAGGAAGGAGGTGAAAAAACTGCAGAGAACATATGGTGAAGGAGCTAGATGGTGTATATTGGCCCAAAGCATGTTTAACTTGGAATTGAACCACTAATGAATAGCTATCTGAAATATGTTGTTTACAAGGGTAATTGCTCACATTGCTCATGAAATCTGTTTGCAGATCAGTGTTCTTTGTGTCACTTTTTTTCAATTTAAAAATTACTTGTGAACTGAGTCGATAACTGCAGGAACTTAAAATTATACTATGCAAGACTTTCCTAGAAACAGGTACAAAAATAATCCTCTCAATCATCACTTATGAAGCGAGTTGTGTCTGTATCTGCAGAGACCCTGTGAGTTCAGGTTGTGTCTGGGCATCTGCAGTTCTGTAGAAACACAGCTGATCACTGAGTCTCAGTCTTTCTCAAATAGTGATGATTTGAGTCGCTATCAACCAAAAGCAATATTTGACGAGCTGGGAGTCAGACTCAACTATCTTTCTCTAGAATCGCTTACTGCACTTGGTGTGTTTACAAACAGCATCTGACAAATCCTGAACAGTATACCTTTAAAGCAAAAACAGATAAACTGCTTTAGCTGAAAGAAGTTCATATAATAGGGATTAAACTGTAAAGAAAGGTTTAATTTACTCTCATCTCAAAGGCATTTCGTCCATGCTAATCACTTTTTTATTTTACACTGTACAGTCGTTTGTGCGTTTCCTGTCAGCTTCAGGCTCTCTCGGTGGGCCCCTCACAGCCCTCAAGTCAGGGACCTGGGAAGGTGGGCCATTTAGTCACATTTCAAAGTAGCTCAGGTGGGGGAACACACTCATTTCACATAATTCTTCCTCTCCTATTTCCCCCTGGCACCCTCTTCAGCCCCCACCCCCCTTGCTCTGCGTATCTCTCCTCTTCCCTGTTTCAAAGACCAAAAGCCCTCATGGTCCTCCGTCCGGAGTCCGGAGGTAGATCACTTTAATTCTGCTTCACGGATCTTTTTCAAAAAGACCCGAGACCCGGAGACCTCAGAACCAGTGACCGTTGGGTGAACCCTGGCAGACCAGCCGGGACCTGGGAGCTTGTAAACACAGCCAGTGTCTCACAGGCTTTCATTCCCCCCTGAGATTTTTTGTTCCATCCCCACAATCGCACGAGCATTTGATGTTGAGCAGCGTGTGTTCTTTTAGCTCGGATGTGTTTATTTGTTTTTGCAACCAGTGGTCACCGTGAGCGTCCCGCTCTGTGATATTGACTGTCGCATGGCTGTGAGTAGCTGATCAATGATTTAAAGGTAGATTGCTGTCCTGGACACACAATCGTTAAGTTCTTTTCACTGATGGTTATTTTGAGGGACTGCATCCAAAGTTGAGTATCGCCAAGACAGTCTGATCAGCAGTAGGACAATTGAAAACTGCGCTTTCTCTCGGGGGGAGACTGTCCTACATGAACAGGTTTGTTTATGTGGGCCAGACCCGGATTCCAACAGTTCAGAAGTTCATTCCCTTGTTTGGGAAGAGCCTCCAAACCACCAAGCCATCTGCCTGATGTCACGTCCCAATTCATGCAGAGGTGGTTTGACTACAAGCAAAGATTGATCATTATTGAAAAACACAGCCATCCTACTTTTATTTTTTACCTCTTGTATTGACCAGTCTAATCAGTTCCATTGCAGGTTGCTGTCATTGCAAACATGTAATGCAATCAATATACCACTAAAAAAAAAAAAGCAACAAAGGCCTCAACAGATACTCAAACAGCAAAAACATGAAGAGTGTGACTGTTAGTGACAGCAAGCAAGTTTCTCAGAGAGATGTCAATCTATCCAGCGCCAAATCAAAACACATTCAATCCTTTCTGATAACAGCAGACACATGCGCACACACACACACACACATTTACAAAAGTAATCGTGGATATGTCACTGTGTGGGACATTTGGTGACATTCACAAGAAGTCAGATCTGTCTGGTTCACTTTTGAAACCACTGCAGACACAAGTTTTCTGCAGTGTTGTTGCTTCTTGTGCAGCCTCCTTTAAAGGGCAGCCTGCTCATCCCTTTGATGACTGATGGTGGGATTTGTGGTGATAATGTCTTCAGGTGCCAGAGGATTGGGATTAAACATACTCCAATTTAAACAGCAAAGTTACCATGGCGATGACCTTCAGTTTTAGCTCCAATAGCATGCACATGGGGAATACAGTGACTGGTTTTATTGTCCACAGACGCTCAAATTCATCCAGGGCTTTGGCCATGATTGCACTCTCAAATCCTTCATCGAACTATAAACTCTGTCCTAAAACTTGTCGATTGGGGAAAAGTGCAAGTGACATTTTGCATAACAGTCATGCAGAAGTTAAATTACAGAGCACAAATAGTCCCACTTAAGCAAATTGTGACCATAACACTGTTGAACACTCTGCATTGAACTACGTGCCCCAAAAGACACACTTCAGACACCAACACTTACACCTCAGCATCACCTTGACCCATCGACCCTCCATCAGCCCTTCAAGTTTATGTAAGCCTTCTCCTCCCACTCTAATTAAGGTGAAAGAAGCCTTTCAAATAAAGCTGATGAGGGCTGACGTGGGGCCGCTCTCTTGGCTGTCTGAGAACGTGAGCACCAACAACAGACTCCGACTGAACAGACCTGGAGACTCACAGTTTGGGGTCAGTGTCTATCCTCCTCCAGGGCAGTCCGTTCACACTCTCACACCTGCCTGTTAAAGGAGAGAGCAGCAGGAAATCAGCAGAGAGAGAACTGAAAAAGTCAGTCAGAAGAGAACGCAGAGGGAGAGAGTTTTCACGTTTTTAAATAAAGTACAAACCCCAGCAGACCGCAATAAAACAGAACAATTATTATTACGCTATCGACTCAAGCCAATCTTAGTAGCACCCTTGAGGCGTGGTTGGTCAATATGAATTGCAACAGTCTTGTAGATATGACTCCATCTACTGAAGTCAAAAGTGTGGCTAGACTGCCTCACAGTGGACGCAGTGTGAACTACAAGAACAGGCGTGCTGGGCAGAGGACGCTGCTGTAGGTTTATAGGGAGTGTGATGCAGAAAATGATGACTTCTTATTCATTACTGCAGATTCTTTAAAGCTCTCATATTAATAAGACTTTACTCACCGGTCATAATAAGAAATGAAATGGTAATGAGGTGAAGTTTTACATACACAGCATATTCCATATGTTTATGTTCGTTTAAAATGTTCACGTGCATGTCTATTACATTAGCAGTTTATGTCTCCTCATACCCAGGGCACTAATGTGTGGAAGTAAGCTGTTCTGGAAGCAGTGAATGTCATGTCATGTTGTCAGCCATTACATAAAAAAGAAATTTAGCAAGTGGTACCACAGTCAACCAAAGTAACTCTAAGTTGGATTGCCAACCTCTTCAAACACAGTGTGAAATCTCTATAAACTGACAGCATACACTTTCATCTAAAAAATAATATTTTGAAAATCTAACTTATCATTGTCATCATGAGTTTGATAAATGCATTTTAATGTGATATTCAGGATTTATCCTTTATTGTTTTTTGTTTTGTTTTGTTTTGTTTTGTTTTTAGCAATTACACCACTGGTTTTTAACTATAATAAAAGCATACAGGAACTACACAGATCAATTAATGTCAAAGTCAAACTGATGTACTTTTCTATTCTTTAGAAGTAGAGACAACAAGACTCGCCCCATCCACTAATGCATGTGTGAAGCCGCCCTTTCACAGAGATTTGAGCCAAATGCTAACAAGGTTATGCAAACATGCTCACAACTGGTGCCTATCAGCATTAGACAGAAAGACATTTTGACCCGGTGATGGCAGTACATGAGAGGTCAGAGAATCATTTTTGCATTCCATTCAGCAGTTTTACAGACATTTCAGTCTGGATTATCTGGTGGAGGGATGATGGACTGTCATCCCCATCCCTACAGCTAAACAAATCAAGGTGAAATAATCTCCCACCACTCACAGTGTTAATAATTGCATGCACACAGAGGCAGTAACAAAAAGATATTTATATTGGTTGTATTTACACTGAATGATGAATGTCAACATTTTTCTACCTTGATTAACACATTCAGGATAAACTCTTATATTCCATGTCATTCAATTTTAGAATACATTTCCTTACAATAAAGTAATATACACTGGAGAAAGGATGGGCATCCCTAATCACGTCAGAATAAATTACATTAGATTTTTTCATACATAATGAGAAATGGAAATTAAATGATTCACAAAAGTTTTGATTAGTTTTTTGTTTACTTTGTCATGATTTATAATAACATTATTGTTATAGGATTTTCTTTCAGTAGTACTTACAACTTTTCTTTATGCATTCCAAGAAGACAGCTTAAATTATTTGTCACCAAATGGAAATTATTACTTTATATTTATACAGTATATACAATATATAGCCTCTACTTTAACAGGTGATCCTCCAGTGAGGTATGCTCAGACTCTGTTTATAAACTCAGTAACTCTTTAAGTGACTTCAGCTGCGGTGGATTATCCTCATCAGTGTAACGCACCTGGCCACAGGCATGCAAAAGGCTTATGTGGATTTGCAGAATGTAAGATGTGTTTTTTCACCAGCTTCTAAAATATCTCACATAGCCTATCAGATGTGTGATTGACAAGTAGAAGGCTAATGATGTAACGACACACCAGCTGGTTGAACTTAGTGCCATATTTAGCAGCAGAAACATCTGCTGCAGCAGAACCTCTTCTGAAAGCCTTGGGCATATAGGGCTTGAAAAAGGATAGATGGATAGATCTTGAAAGGCTATTAGGTCTTGTCCCTGTTATGTTTCACAGATAGTGTGCCGATCACCAAAGAAAGGTGGTGAAAGAGATGAACACAAATACTATCTCTTCCTCTTTAACTAAAAACATTATACATTTTCTCTTCTCTTAGGATCCTCAAGTTAATGGCTTAGTGAAATCCATGGAGACACTCATCTACCTAAATACTGCCCGATGACTTCATTCTAACATCGTGCATATAATCCTCATCAACCACCTCAAGATCCTCTATGTTCAGTAACTCCTTGATGTGTAGGCTTCTGTTTATATAAATAAGGTAATTTAAAGCAGAGTTGAATGGTACTAAGCAGGGTAGCATGTAGTGTGAAATTAAGTAGAATTATTTGGCATCTTTGGAGAGCAACACAAGTTGGCATTTGTTGAGCAGTATGTCTACTTGAATAAGTAGTTTAACAACAGCGGCAGAAGCAGCAGCAGATAGTTGAGTCGTGGCAGGTGGGAGGCCAAACTCGTCACATTGCAGTCATTGCTGTAGCAGCAGTGAACTCTGACACCTGGTGCTCTGTAGCCCTGGCTGTTGGCCTGACTGCAGAAAGACTTGTAGGAACATGACTTCATCACCCCACCTAACAAACAGAGAGAAATACAAGTCAGTCACACTGTTCAACAACCAATACTATAGAGTTGCTCAGTCTTGTTAGTGTAATGAAACTGCTCTGGCTGACTGACTCATACGACCCATAAAGCATTAGTGTTGTGTCCATTAAAGCACACTACTAGAATTAAATTTGGCAAAACTGGTGCTTCTACAGCCTCTGTTATTGTCCCACTTTCTGATACACTAAACTTTATGTAAAACTGTTGCCTTATGCGGGTTAGTAAACTGAGATAACTGGTAATAAATAATAGTTCATCCTGCGCAGAGGAATTGTCTCAGTGCCAGGAACACATGGAGTCCTAATTAAGGATATTGATTGAGTAGGAGCAGCTAAGCTCTTCATTTCCTTAAAACACTCAGACCCCCTGCTGACTGAGATGTGTCTCCAGACAGCAACTTGTCTGTAAAATACACACACACACACACACACACACACCCTCACATACAGACAAAAACACAGTTCTATGTATCTTTCTTGATAATAGAGGGAAAAAAGACAGAAAGAGAGCCAGTAAGTCTACTACACTGTCAGTGTTGGACTCACTGTCATGGCCCACCACTGAAGCACACGCATCAGAGTAACCGGGACAAGCTCTGGAGCCTTGTCGGTTGCAGTCATCGTTATTGGAGCCCATACATGTATAACATTGCAGAGCCTCACCTGACAGAAACAGAAAAGAAATACTGATACAGCTCACACTAATACACTGACTAATATGCTACAATTAAAACACAATGACATGTTGATAGAAAGCATATCTTGGAGTGCAGTTCAGTGATGTGTGGCATCAGATATGTCACCTTGTGAAAAAAACAGCAGAACTTCTTTCAAGGCACAAATACTATTTGGTGCTGCTAATGTTACTTATACCATGTTTGTCCTTTAAACACCCATAGGCCTATTTATTAGACATTGGTAGAAGTGACTGTTAAGACAGCCAGCTGCTCTTGCATGTTAAGCCAAGCAGTACACTGTGCCATACTGAACCTAGTCCTGTTTATTATAAATCAGAGTCCACTGTTGGGCCTTAACTGCGGATATTTAAGGGCCTTAATTGCGGATATTTCTACACTTTATTAACACAAGAGCTATGGGTTTAAAGAGCATGTACACACAGACATGCAAAGTCTATATCTGAGTGCCAGTGACACTAAGAGCACACATATCTCCCCAAAGTAATGCAAAGAATTAAACAAGCTTAGATTTTTTTTTTATAAAAAAACCTTTCTAAACCTTCATCTAAATCTACAGGAGCCTACTTCAGCACTCAAAACACTCAAATGTCTTTCTAAAGCTCTCCAGAGGAAGGACCGGTTATTTGAGAACTAGCTGACCTTTGAAATATCACTTTAACGCTTCCTTTGGAAAAACCTTCATCCACCTTCTAAATTCTAAAATGGCCCTTCAGGAACTGCCTTTAATGCTGCTTTCTAAGAGGATCAAACTGAGCTGGACTTATAGAAATCACTTCAAACATTCTTTGTAGCAGCACATCTCTTGTCTTTTCCATCAAAATAATCTCCTACAGCCCCGGAGTCGTGTTTCATCATTCGGTTATGATGGCAGGATGATAGAAAAGTTGCTCAGACACACTAGGTCTTGTTTCCTTAAAGGGAGCCTGTACACAAGAGAGATGACATTTTCTAATCAAAGCAGCAAATCAACTTAATGAGTATAGCAGAAACACATCACCAAAATGTCAGACTTTGTCCTTTTACTGATAAAAGCACAACTCTAGCAAAACAATAGGAAAAAAATCTGCATTTCTCATATGAATTTGTATCATCTCATTTCTTTCTTGCTATCCCTCTGCATGTTGACACGTCGTGACAAATACCCCCTGGTGTTTGTGGCTGACCCCAGTCTATCCCCACAGCACAGCCGCTCTACACACATGCTTTAAGTATTAGCCTCCAGGCCTATTAAGAGATTAGCTGCTGGGATTGCATGCTTGTTACAGAGGAGGATGACAGATTGAAGAGAGGCAAAACTTTTCACAAGAATTTCACAAGAAAGAACAGCAATAAACAAACTTGACACAAAATAAAGTGTCATTATTACTGTAAAATAGTCCAATTAAAGTAATACAACAAGCAAGGCATTTTCTAAAAAATAAAGCTAGCTGTACTGTTGTTGAGTCCAACACTTCCCATCCTGAAAGCTATTCTGTAAACTTATTCACTCCATGGTTCCGGCCTCATAGGAAAAGAGGCAGGAACCCGTGGAAAGGAAGAAGAGTACCGGAAGGGAGACGCCAAAGTCCACATGACAGGTGGACAGACCGTAGAGCGGAGATCTAAAGAAGGTAAAAGATAAAGGTTAAGAGAGGAAAAAGGGTGTTATTCAGAAAAAAAGTTCTTACTGTTAGTTGCTAGCAGGACCAGAAGAAGCAGGAGCAGCGGACAGTACTGGACAGCTCTCATAGTGCTGGTGGTCATAGGTATCCCTGATCACACAATGAAAAGCAGGTTGTTTGCTCTTAAAGCCCCCTGAGCTTAATCTGAGCTATTGGATGAGCTGGTATCCCCTCCTGGACTGTCAGGCAGATTACCAGGCCCTCCACTGGGTCCCACGGCTCTGGGCTGGGTGTCAGTAGCTGCTTCTTCAGTCTGGTTAGGCAAATGAGACAAGAGCTGTCACTTCATCCCGGACATCTCACAGTGAAGGCTTCTGTTCGCTGGCCACACCCATTCTGATTCATTCCCTATTGCACCAGGACTCATCACCACCAAACTGATCTCTGGCATATCTAAGAGATCGATCAATTCTGCATTATAGTTGTATCCCGTAGTTCCATCGATTGCAGTAAATCAGTTGAGGTGCACACTGCTATTCTAAATATGATGCATTGGTTGCTGCCAGGACACTATTTATGAATGGCTGATTGAAAGTTGCAGTCATCTATAGCTTCTGTTCTTAACCTTTTTTATCTGATGTAGTCCCATAGCCCACTCATCATGTCCTGGTTCTTTAACACGATCTATGATACAGAAGTGTACTTTGTTGTTTTCATATAAAACAGGTCCACCTTGGAATTGTTTATGTGTCAGCTGTGTCTGCACTGCAAGTTTTCATGTATACTGCTACTGCACAGATTTGCTTTACTACATAGAGCTTGATTTTTCACCCATTTATTCATTATTTTATCATAAAGATTTTTCACACTCTCCTAACTTTGCGTGAAGGCATGTCCTGTGCAGTAAACTAGTAGTTTATTGGTTACTAAGACAATATAGCCCATACATACAACCACCATCACAGCAAATTGTGATTTTATTTAAGCATGTATTCTCCTGCTCAAGATAATAGTGTCCATAAGACAGATAATTCAAAAATTAAATGTTTATAATGTATTGCTGTATCATCTGCGCATAAGCAAAATCACCTGTGCTTATCTGTCTTGTTGACACTGACTATGTCAAATCATCATAATCACATGTTAGCTCTGATTTATCACTGGTCATGCTGCTTCAACTAAACTCAGTGGAAAAACATATAATGTGGGGGAAAGAACCAGAGTGAACCCAGAGTGCTGTATTGCCATCTTTTATTGCACTTTGTAAGCAGATGCTGTACAGTGGCTGTGCAGAGAAGTTATTCCTCAGTGTGACACAACAACCATAGCAGGACTAGGACATACCCATCCAAAATTAAATTACCCCTGCTCACAACTGAATACAGTCACGATTATAGTTTGCTTTATATCAAAATAAAATCCAAAAAATAGTCCCACAATTTCGTCGAGAAAGCTATGACAAGTATGACAAATATCTACAAGGTTATATGAGGGAAGCGGACAGAGGATGACAGGATAACTATCAAAAATGAATGAGTCTTTTTCATATTTGGAACTTCCTACAGGATATACAAACATCAACATTACAAGATCTTCTTTCTCTCACATGCAGTAAGCTATTGTGATAGTTTGTGTTCTCTTAGTGGCGTGTCAATGTTTTATGAATGAAACTATATCTGTTACTCTTTTTGAAAGTCTTTCTCTGGTATCAAGAGGAGACAACAACGGGAACAGGTAAACAGTCTTCTCCCTCAGTGGCTGTCATGGCAACATCATTATAGATAATTTAACCCACAAAACAAATTGCTCTCACTTTTCTCATTATCATACACACACACACACACACACACACACACACACACACAGGCAGGTTCATTAGTGATATGATACATTTTCTAAAACTTTAAACCAGACCCCTGATACAGTACGATACACTGACACATCAAAAATGTACAGAGTGATTAAGAGAAAGCCATTCCTGTGGATCCTTTATACACAAAGTCAGTAGGAAATTTAACCCCAAGACCATTTTGGCCTTCGATGTCTCTTCTGGAAGAGTGGTAAATATATTTCCAAAAGTAGATATTCCACAACCACTCCATTTCTCTGTGAGATTTGGCCTGGGTGCGGTGTGGTCGCTAGCTCTTCCCCATCTTGGCAATCAGCTCATCACAAATCTTCGTCAACTCCTCGATCTCTTTGTTCTATGAAACAATAGTTAAAATTAATATACATGCATGCTAACATGGATTTTTTTTTAAAATGATGTCATAACCTTTGACACACCAGGCCTCTTAAAGTGAGGAAATCTGACTGACCTTTTGCTCCAGCGTGCGCTCCAGAGAGTCCACCTTCATCTGCTCCTTCCTCAAACTGGCCTGGTAGGCAACCTGCTCCTGCTTGGCCTTGGCCCGCACCTGAGCTATCTCTGAATTGGCCCTGGAAACACACAAGGGATACAATGAAAGTCATGTCACCTCCATGACCTCCATAAACCTGGAGAGATTTATGAGAGCATAACCTCGCGTTTACAAAGCCAGTAAAGAATTAATCTTTAAAAAAAATTAAATAGATGGACTTAATCTATAGCAACAAGTATACTAAGTAATGTACACATATTTCAGCTGGGCACTGATATATTGCTGTTGTGGTAAAATAAACACAAGATAATGAGAGCAAGAATAGACTCACTTGTCCAGTTTCTCCTCTGCGTGAATCTTCAGGGCTTGGTAGCGCTGTTCCTCCTTACGGACCCTGGACAGATACTCCTGAGCGCATTTTTTCAGAACCTCTTCATTCTGATCCGAGTGAGAAATGATTTAATTACTTGCCATGAGGGTTGTCAAGCTAAATTTTAAATGACTTACAAGGTCGGTCATGCTGAAAGCACCCATTAGGTGTGAATAATTAGTCACCTTGCGGAAGCCCTCCAGTACATCCTTCATCTTCTCATACCGTCGGAAGAGGTCAGCCAGAGACTTTTCCACGGAGTTGAGATCAGCCAAGGCCTGGTCTTTCTCCATAATCAGCTGCTGGATGGTGTGGTGGGAGAGAGACTTCTCTTTCTGGTCATCCTCTGATGGATACACACACAAATATAGTGCAGATCAGATCACCTGTCTGTGTACTGAAGAGTCTGCTGTGGTGTGTATCCTTACTGTTTAAAGGCAGACACCAACACACATACAGACAAATACTTTATTTTTGACAATATATCCCAGTGGATTTGTGGTTTAGTATGATTTAAAGTATGCTATGCTATATTACATGAGTATATCTGATAAACTAATGTAGCATGCAAACAAAAAACACTGAACAATGGGGAAATCAAGGAGACCTGTAAATTGTAGAAACAGTTTGATTTGAGGGACTTCTAGACGCTTCAGTATTAAATGTCAAAGTTCCTACAGTACTTCAACCTCATCCAAACTTTCTCTTTCCTATCATAAGTTCACTAATTCTGCATGAATGATTTTCACAACCATCTACAGTACAGAAACAAAGTGCAGATGTGTATGTAAAGGTTTCCTGTGAGTATGTACATCTAAAAGGATGTGATCAAATATGTACAATGATGTACAGCAACTGAGAGAATACATAAAGTGAATTTCGCCAATTAAAACAAAATACAGGATGAAATGCAACAAACTGGACAAACAAATGCCACTGGATGATGGAGAAAGGGAGCACATCTTCTCCCCTCTGTGACGGACAGATGGAGAGATGTGGGCTGAAACAAACAAGTGAAGGACAATCCCACAGTTACTCACCTGGCATGCCTGTCAGGGTTATCAAATAGTGAGGGGGCAAATACGGGAGTAGAACAGAAAAGAAGGGACTGTGTTAAGTCAAGCTGGGAGGGCAAGACAAGTGAGAAAGCCAAGTGTTAGGCAGAAGCAGAGACAGATTGTTCCGTTTTTGTGACAGTGCTTTAATGAGAGTAAGAAATGAAATTGGACAGCAGCGAAAATCAAACTTTCAGGAATGTCCAGAGGTGACAAAGAAGATGAGAAGTGACAGCAGGAATAATGCAGCAAGTGAACCTGCAGCCCAGTTTAATGAGTCTAGAGAAGCTGGACACGGCTGGGTAAAGGTGAGCTTATCGCCTCCAGTGATGGCTCATATCAGTTCATATCAATCAAACATGAAAGCGGGAGTATAGCAAAGGTAGCTTGCGTCTGAGGGTAAAAAAGGATTTTTAACTCCCTGAAATCAGTGACAATGTAGAGGGCACACAAGGACCTTTTATGTTTGACATCAGTTTGGCAAAAAAAAGTGCAGCAAAACGTAGTGGCAGAGGTTGGAGAACAAAAGCAGTTTGTCTAAAGTAAAATTCATGTGCACTGATAAGACAGAGGATCCAGTACCCTGTGACCAGTGCTTGGGTTTTGTAGGCAACTGAAAACCTGTGTGTATCATGGAACTCACCTATCATCTGTGCAATCGTCTTCTCATACTCAGCAACAATTCTCCTATGGAGGATAAAGATTGTCAGTATATGGATGTGGTTACAGTTCACAATTTTCTTATAGCCTTGGCCATCTTTATGTAGAGCAACAATTCTTTTTTTAAGATCCTCAGAGAGGATCTTTGTCATGTGACATTTGTCAGGTGCCATGTTGAACTTCCAGTGACCAGTATGAGGAGTGTGAGTGATAAGACCAAATTTATTTCCCATCTGTCCCCCATTTACACCTGAGACCTTGTAACACTAACGAGTCACATGACACCAGGGAGGGAAATTGGCTAATTGGACCCAATTTGGACATTTTCACTTAGGGGTGTACTCACTTGCCAGCGGTTTACACATTAATGGCTATGTGTTGAGTTATTTTGAAGGGACAGCAAATTTTCATTATTATACAAGTTGTATGCATACTACTTAATACTGTAGCAAGGTTTCATTTCTTTAGTGCTCTCTCATGAAAAGATATAATAAAACATTTACAAAAATGTGAAGGGTGTACTCACTTTTGTGACATACTGCATATCAGTGTGATTTCAACGTATGCATGTCTTTAAAGGAGTCTTATTTTAGGCAATTCATACATTTGTCTCCACCAATAAACATAGATTTTATTTACACACCTGCCTGTCTCTCAGTCTGTTTGTTTGTGAAACTGTCTATGAGTTGGACAGCTGTGGATGTCACATTTCACCCAAACATCCATCCATCCATTTTCTATACCGCTTATCCGTCAGGGTCGCAGGGGAGCTGGAGCCTATCCCAGCTGATTACAGATGAGAGGCGGGGTACACCCTGGACTGGTCGCCAGTCAATCGCAGGGCCAACACACAAAGACAGACAACCACACACTCTCACACTCACACCTAGGGACAATGTAGAGTAGCCAATTAACCTAATGTGCATGTTTTTGGTATTGTGGGAGGAAGCCGGAGTACAGGGAGAGCATGCAAACTCCACACAGAAAGGCCCAGACCGGGATTCGAACCTGGAACCCTCTTGCTATGAGGCGACAGTGACTGCACCACCGTGCCACCCTTCACCCAAATTAATTTAGGCATTAGAAATTTAGGCAAATGATGAACATACATTAACTGCTATTCAACCTACAAATTTTGTAAAGTGGATTAAACAGTAAGGGTAGAGTTTTAAGTGAACTTCTCTTTCATTATCTTTAACTTTAAATTTAACTTATTTTTACTTATCAGCACTGTCCTGTTTTAGTCTGAGTCTTGCTGCTAAATGTTTTCCAGTGCTCCAAGTGAAGGACCAGACTGGCCCAATAGGAAGCCTTGTTTTGGGAAAAGCAGGTTGCTAGAGGTAAGAGGATTGATTAGCCGTGCCTCCCACTTAGCCTCTTAGCCCCTCCTTATCCTACCCAATCAGTCAAATGAAGTAAGCTCTGTTTTATCCACACTAACTGAGCTGCGGCCAGCTGGACCCACACCAACCACCTGCTGACATGCTGACAGAGAACCAGGTATCACAAGAGCATATCCCTATCTCTCTGAGCAAAAAATTTGCTGGACATAAATGGATCATCTTTAGACATAAATATGAGTGTAGTTATTCCCACTTTTGAGCTGTTGTCAGACAGTTGATGCTGTATAATCCAAACAGCCCTTTACACATTATCTCTAAAACTTACATATATCATGTGAACCACATCCATTCCTCTATGCTCATGATAATAGAAGGACTCATTTGGACTTCTTTAACTGGCTCTGCTTGTCACGGTTAAGCGTGGCTTTGGTTGACAGTTTAAGCAGATAAACCAATTGAATAGGTTAAATGATGAGGATGGGTGGAGTCTGAAAGCAAGACACTAAGCATCGCGACACCTTCCCATTAAAGAAACCACACAGGGAGGTGTTAAATCCATGCTGTAGTGAATAGATGGGCCCTTGCTGTGATGTCAGTGACACAAGGTGCAATTTGCTTACCTCATCTCCACTACTTCCTGTCGGCTGTCTTCATACTTCCTCTTCCACTCCAGCACTTCTTTCTCCTTTGTCACAATCTGAGGAGGGGGACAAAAACGCTTAAATGTGAGATGCTAAAGTGAAGTTAATACAGCATTTATGACTTCTGAAATAAAAAGAAATATCTTCAGGGTACCTCCTCTCGTGCAATTCCCAGTGAGTGGTCCAGCTCTCTGGGTAGGTGAGGACTCTCCCCTTCAATGTAGTTGGTGGTCCTAGCATACAGTGAGTTCTTGGACACAGCACTCTCTATGGGAGATGACACGTCTCTGTGCTGCTTCCACGAACCAGCGGAGAGGATGGGGAGGAAAGGAAACATAACCAGTTACAAAGCAGACAGAGCTACACGAGACAACCTCACCCCTCGGGCCCACACGTTACATTCTCCACAGGACTTCTGAACCAAATCTCCAGGCAGCATCAAACTATATCAAAATGTACCACACAGCAAAATCAATATGTAAATGAGGCAGGCTAGTAATGTTCCTGAAGACTTGGTCAGCTGCCACATGATTGGATGAAACAGTCTTCATTGCCACAGTATTAGCCAAGTGATTTGGCTGATGCTGCCCCCAGCTGAGCGGTCATGATCACCTGCTCATCGCAATAGCTTGAATGTGATTGGGTCCAGGCAAGGCGAAGGGGAAGGAGAGTAGCAGTTCATACAGCAAGAACTGCATCAGATACGGGAGAGGTGGGATAGGGTAGCAAACGGCAGCATTGGGATAAGATGTTAGTCTCATGTTAAAGCATATTACAGCATAGTAAGCTGATCTTACCTGTCTTGGTTAGAATTACAGTTTTCACTAAAATCTATTGCAACATTTTGCACCATTTCTTCTACAATTACAAAGACTATGATGTGAGGTGGGCCAGAATATTCACAGTATTTCTCATTACACTTGACTTTGGATAATATCCAAAGTCAAGTGTAATGAGAACTACAAACACTATATTATAGTGTTTGTAGTTTGTGTTGTTCATATGACCATTACAACCTGTGACATCACTCTGCCAATAACACCGCGTCACACAAAGTATATCAAAGTGCAAAAACAATCATCTTTCTTGTACCATTTTTAGACCCCTAAAACTCTGAAAGGGATTTGCTCATTCTTGGGAAAGCTGGATTATGGGAGGATCTGATGAAATGGTTGGGGCTCACAGGGAACAGGTAGACTGAGGTCCACTAATAAATGGAAAAGAGAGTGAAGGGTTTGGTCTGGCCAGAGCAGTTATTACATTAGCAAACTAACACTAAAGACTAGTCAAGTTTAGGCAACCATAAACCTATTTTGGGTTTTCAGTTAGGGGCTTACCCTCCCAGATCAGTGAGGTTTAAACAGAAGCTTTTAAAAAAAAAAAACCCAAACAGGCCTTGTGATGAATACTAATTTTTACTAAAAGTTCCATTTTACTAAGAAATATCCCAATAAATCCGCATAAAATCATATATACTATATGCTATAAACTGAAATAAAGTATAATAAACCAGTAACTGCAGAATAATCATGTGGTACCGGATGTGTGCTTGCTGCTGGTTTAGGGACAAAAATGATTCCCAGAGACTAACCACTATTTCTACTACTAAAATACTATCATGCTCCAGGTTTTCAGTGTGTCTGGATTTTAATAATTTGGTGAAAGAGATCCCTCTTTATGACAGGATTTCAAAAATGCAGAAGCTGCTTTTGGACCTTTTCCATGTCAGTCATGTTTTAATTGTGCTTTTGTGCAGCATGTTGCCAAATAAATTTGAATATATGAAATTACCACAAGATTATTGCCACACAACAAACCTGGGGCACTTTTGGCCCTTTAGTCTTTGGTCTTGAGGCAGTTGCCCTCTTTGCCTGGTTGGTAATTCAGCCTTGTACAAAAACTGGATCATCTTGATTCACAAGTCAAGTAAACTGCAAACATTTCAGCATCACCTGTAGGGGTGCTATAGGCAAAAATCACATTTGCTTGGGAAAAAACTACTTCATGAGAACAAGAATGGGACAAAATGAAGACACAAGTTTAAGCTACAAACCAACACTATGTGAAACCAAATAAAGTCCAGTAGTGTATGTAGAAAGACTATGAGAGAGATACTACATATAACTGCAGAAAACACAACTCACAAATTCGCTCACAGGGAGAGTGTACAGCTACGGCAAATATAGGAGAGATCTTACAAAAAGATCTCAGACTGGATTTTTGCGTTCTATGGGAGTTTACAGTGCAGTCTGTCAGTATTTGAAGAATTGTTTTAACTCTGTACACCAGCACTAGGAGGGTATAGTACTGAATATGAAATATGTAAAAGACTATGATTTCTACACTCTTAACTAATGTAGATGTGATCGCTTTCAATCACCTTGAAAGTCAGCACCTTAATTTCATACTTTCGTACTTCAAATCGAGTGTGCTGGTGCACTGAGGAAAAAACAATAAAAAGTGTGTATATGACCAAATACTTGGAGTGCACTTTAGTTGGATTAAGATGAGGGCAGATCCCAGGGGTATGCAGTCTTACTTTGAGTAAGGGTGAACCGTTGATATTCCACCGACGAGTGCTTGGCTTCTTGAATCGTGACTGTAAAATGTGTGGGAAAACAGAATGAGACATAGAGGGACAGAGGACCAGAGAGGGCCTGTCCTGCTCCAACTCTCTCAAGATGTTTTCCACTGATCATAAACAGTGGATTCCCCAATTTCACGATTCTTATGTGTAGGCAGATGCTGTTTTCACACATCCCCTCCAACCAGAAAAAGTTCTGTCTAAACACCTGCCTGATTTATCTGTTTGTTAGTGCTGTTAGTCTGGGAGAAAGACCAAATCACAAAACAAGAATGTGACTGGAATTTAGGTTGATGATAGCAAAGCTTCAGCAAATACATCTGGGAGAGGTATATCCATATAGATCCTCAGCTGATATCAAGTCTAGCGTGAGACATTCCCAGTCACATTCATGCTCATGTAAGCCTCTCATGAACAGGCAACATGCATGTTGCCCAACATGCACAATAAAGGCAGGAGACTACGAAGGCACAGTACTCTGTGGAGTCAACCCGAAAGAGCTCGCTGCTAGTCAGGGGTGGGAGCTGGACGCATTAAGCCATGTTAGAGATTTCATATGTGTGGTCTGAAGAGGTGGCGGGACTGAGGATGTAGTGGTGCAGCCTCCATGTTAAAGGTCATGAGCTCACAGTCACACTCAGAATGGTGTATTTAGGGACAGGGATAGGCAGGCGGAGACACACTCATGCACGCATACACACTTCACTTTACTGCAATCACTCATTCAAGCATGTTTCCTCTTACACACACATACACACAACTGCACACACTTGCATACACCTGGTGCAGAACTCAACGCAGTACCTGGGGGCATACAGTAGAGAGGGAGGGGCATTGAGAGATGTTTTTGGCTACCTGCAGAGCCTCTATCCTCAGGGCAGCAAGCACCAGCTCCTCCTGGGCCGCACAAGGGGGTGGGGGGGGGTGGATTTTGGGGGTATGCAAGAAGGGTTGCGGCCCAAGGATGAGAGAGCAAAGGGAAAACATATTGACACTTGAGTTGAGCACACACACTTGCTGCTGTCAAACATTTCAAACTCTTTAAATATATTTCACACAAAACTGCAACTTAGGTATCAGGAAGAGAAAGAATAAAATAGGAAAATGAAAAGGAGGGATGTAGCAAGGACACAATGGAAATAAGGTTCACACGGAAACACACACAGTCACACATCAAGGGCACAAAGGGGCCACTGGAGGGAAGGCCTGTAAGGTTTATCAAGAGGGGTCACATGTGGTCTGTCAACACACCTGTAGTTTTTGGGCGAATGCAGTGGGGTTGGTCTCAGCCAGGTCAGGCTCCAGGTACTGCAGGGGGTCATCACACTCAGACAGCCTGTCTGGCATGGCCAAGGCAGGAGCAAGGGCCTCCACTGGGCCCTGGTTAGGGGCCTACAAGGGGCACCATGAGGAGTTGGTAGAGGGCAAGGAGGAGGGCAGGGGTCAGCATGGCAAAGCAAGCGCTGAGTGTTTGAGTGGCAGCATTGGGAGCTGAGTCATTGAGTTCAAGCTGAGAACCTTGTGTGGGTGACTGGCTACATGTGACTATAGTTTCTTGAAAATTGCTAGGACTGATGGTGCTCATATTGGAAGGCCAAATTTCAGCCTACAATAAAGCAGTGTGGCACTGTCCCCTTGTGACTAAACAAAGACATTATATAAAACAAAATCGAAACTTACTGTTCACAGCATACGTGCTGCACACTGAGTCTGAATCTTTACAAAGGCATTTGGCTCACCTGCTCATCCCTCTCTGTGCTCTGTGTTCGACTGAGTGCCTCGCTTTCCCTCTTCCTACCCTTGTCCCCAGCAGAGCCCTCGGGACCAGGCCGGGAGCTCAGCACAGGTGTCTTCATGCCTGCTGTTATCTGGGCCTCCATCTCCTCAAAACTCCTGTACAGAGAGAGAGAGAGTTCAGAGAGAAAGAGAGAGATGGAAATATGGCATGTAACCTACAGTATATGATTGATGAGAGTGTTAAACTAAACTGTTGTACCTGATCTGCATGCATTATGCTCTCCAAATCATTATTATCTTTTGCAAACTAGATGTACCATTAAAGCACTGAAAATTGCATAATTAAACTCCCTATGTTATTACCATACAATGTATGAAATACTGCAAAGTAATTACACACATTTATATGTAAGTACATTAATAGCAGAATGTGTTGTACCCTGTGCAGGGGGAGTTGGGCTCAGAACCATGGGCACACGTATTCTTGATTAGGTTGTCAGATACTGAGTCCAAATTCAGATACAAAGACGGCTTCTTCACAGACAGTGGCTACAAGACACACAGAAGAATAAATAAAGAAACTGTCTAAGTCTGAATTCTAATTTTACATTACTGTTGGTGGCTAATATAACATATCACATGTAAAACACATCAATACAAATCAGAGAGCAGCAAAGATTTGACAAATTCTTCTCATAATATCAAATACTCACAGGCGAAGAAGAGCCAATCTTCTCCATGTACTCAATTTCATAGTCTTGCACTGACACAGAAGAACAAAACCAAATTTTAGACACAGAAAAAGAAATGGGGAAACTTTCCAGCCAGTGTTGAGCTCTGTACTGATGGGATCAGAAGCTGAGGCAGGGCTGTCTGTTTGTTATTTCATGTCTGACCCAGATGAGTTGAGCCACACAGCCTCTGGGAAGAGGAGGCTCTTCTGGAGGTCAGAGAGCAGTGGAGAACTGGGACTATTTGAATGCCGCAATAAAAATCAATAACACTGCTGGATAAATAAAGAGTAATATGGCTGATTGCTGTACACGAAGGCTTATCCTGACATAAGCTTTGAATTTCCTTTGAGCACTGCTTGTCTGTGGTATGCTTTAATCTCTGTCATCCTTTATTTGGACGCAGGTGGCTGGAGGTACAAAGAGGGAACCAAGAGAGCCAGACAGCTAGGACTCACCTGGAGCCTGCTGAGGAAGGCTGTTCTCATTTACAAAGGATGTAAGGTCACATGGCTGAGGGAAGTCTTGTTGGTCAGAAACTGCTTCCATGTCGTGTAGGGCTGCCCACTTATGACTGGTCGAGGAGGCCAGCTTCTCCTCATCTGTGGCATGGTCATCTTGTGGGTGAAGGGGGGGAGGTTCATCTGCAGGCACGGGATCCTGCTGCACAAAGGAAGTGGCAATGAACGATGTTAAAGGGAGAAATAATGGTTAAAGTGAAAGAGACCTGCAGATATGAAGAATTGCGTACGCACCTGGGATGGATCAGACATCGGGGATTTCTTTGGTGACCTCTTCACTCTGAAAGTATTACTGAGAAAAAGGAAAACAATTAGTCATCATAATCCAGAGTAACTCAGGGCCTTCAGTACATAACTCTTTATTAGGTCCAACATCCACTGTCTAATACCAAGTAGTCACAAATGCTAAAATGTGAAACTGGCTGGGTGCATCTGCTTTTCCATTAAATTACAACATAATTTGCATAGAGCAGCATTACCATAAGTATAACAGAACTACTTACTGTAGTCTAGGTGTGGCTGAAATGAGGGGTTGAATCTATAGTTAGTAAAGGCACCATGAAGAGTAGTAGTAAGTGAATGTTATGTTATGAATAGTTTACTTTATACACTGGCAAATACACACAAATGTAATTGGTGATGTAGCAGGTTAGTGGGGACCGTTAGTGGAAGGTTTTTACTTTTGTTACTCAGTCTCATCCCATTGAACATAGATTCTCAGAGGGTCTGCAAAGAACTGGAATTCCTTGGACAGAAATTTCTACCAACTTTATGGATGCATAATCCTTTTTTATCTGGTAAAAGACATATTTGATAGAGGTGAGCTGGTGCTTACTTTTGTCTATTAAACATCTGCATCCCAACACAAATAAACCCAGTGTTTCATGTTTCTTAAATGAAATGATTAGGAAATAGTGGGACAATGGCCAAAATATATATACATATACATATATCGGATATATGAAAGTATAAACATCATTATACAGCTTTATCTGTTTCAACAATAGCCAACAATTAACACAAGAGGGAGCACAAGCACCTCGCTTGTACAAACTTGCAGAAGGACCAGAGTGTCAGTAACCATGCCTCAGGAAGAAAAATCATTTTTTTCAGCTTCACAAGAAAAGGTGTTTGAATATTTTACAACATATTATATTGCAAAAATGTGCCATTAGCTTTCTCAATATTTTATTTTTCCAATGTTTTGAGTTATTTTTGTTTGAATAGCTGGTTAAAATGTTTTAAAGGGCAGCTGCTAAAGGCTGCACCTCACTGAGCAGCAGTGACCTCTATTGGTAGGGGGTTTCAAGCCCAAATGTGTGGTAATGTTGTAGCTTTGCGTACTGTGGTGTACTGCACAAGGCGGCTCCACAAGTAGAATTTCTGGCCTATGTGCAGTAACTCTTGAGTGTTCCTTAATACATTTTACACTCATTCAGCAATCAGCGGTAATATATCAAGATGTCCATAATTATTGCACTATAAAAATGTTTTTTTAAATTGACAGAATTTAAAACAATTGTGAAAACAGGTGTCATCCACATAAAATGGGCATAATTAAAAAACATGAATAGTTTGGTAGTAGCTACAAGAGATTGTGATGTTTCTGTTAATAGGACATCAGGGCAACGTGCTGCTTTAAAAAAGAGGCATGTGGAATTAAGGTTACAATGGGTGGATAGTTGTGTTGTCCCTGTACTTACAACAGACAACATAGAGAAGACACACCCCAGGACTTCCTGTGACATATGGGAATACACAGACACAGGTGACAGAGAGACAGACAGAGGACACTGGCATAACACACAGGACCACATACAAACACAGACTAGCCTCACCAGACATTTCTACACATGAATACGATGTTAAACAAGTGAATGTGGACTCTCCTGCAGATATACGGTCTGGGATGATAGACTGTGAACTTACGATTTGATAGGAGTTTTCTTTTTCTTGGCAGGTTTGTTCTGATTTTGGTCCTCCAGTTCCCCAATGTTGTCGTTGTCATTTTCATTGTCATAGTCATTGGATGACAGTTCAAAGGAGGCAGAGGCCTTAGGAGGGGAGTTGGCTATCTTACTTGAGGATTTGAATGGGTCTATGGAGTCATCAAATGCATTGGGGTCAAAGGTGTAAGATGGCCTCGACAGTTTGGGGGAGTTGGTGATGCTTTTCTTAGAAGTAAATGGATTGAAGTTCGGATCATCCCACTTGTCAGGTTCAAAGTTGTAAGCTGCTTGAGGAATAGTGATTTCCTCCTCGTTGCCGTTATGGGCTGCTGGAGGATCGTTGTCTAGCTGCTCCATCTGCGCTGGAGGGGCTTTCTTCAGCCCCAGCTTGGGTTTTCTAAGAGGCATCTTGCCACCGGGCTTCTTGCCCACTTTCTTGGGTGGGGGAGAGGCCTGGTGTGATGCCTCACCACTCTCCTCAGAGTAGTCAAACTCCAGCCTTACAGACTGACGTTTGGGGATGATGGGTTGCTCTTCAGGGTTGGTGATTGGTTCTTCAAGAAGAGCTGAAGGACAAGGCTCCACAGCAGAAAAACAGGGACTCTCTGGCGGGGTGGCAGTGGGGGCACACACAGGGCCTTTACGACTCAGAACAGGGGAATTGGCAATTTTACTACCTCCAGTCTTGAAAGGGTCTATGTTCTCAAAATTATCTGGATCCCATTTGTAGGAGCTACTAGGGGGGATGGGGGATTCGTCTTTGCCTACTGGACTACCAGGAAGAGGGGTCTCCTCGTGACACAAGGGTAAGGCCTGGATGACAAGGCTGTCCTCTGGGGTGGTATGAGTGGTTTCCTCTGGCAGAGGAGGTGGAGTCTCCACAAGACTCTTCCTGGTCCTTCGGAGAGTTCCTCCAGGGCTTGGGGTTGCAGATCCTCCCTCTGCTTCGTCCTGAGCCTGGACAGGGTTGGGAGTTCGAGGCTTTGCCCGCTTCTTAATCTCTGGGGTGCTGCTGGATGAGGATGGCCTTGGACTTTCTGGGTTGGAGTTTTGTCTGAGAAGAGGCTTCTTCTTCACAGACCCAGGACGGACTTTCTTGGGCCTGTGGAGTGTCCCTGGGGCACTCTCAGTGCCCACGCTGAAGGATTCAGAATGTGGACGGAAGCCTCCAGCTGCTGATCCATCCAAAAGACCAGCAGTGTCTAGTTCTCCTCCCTGAAGGCTGAGTGAACGGGTTAAAGTGTGACTTGTTAACTCTGTAGCAAAAAGGTCAATGTTGTAGGTGCCGCTGGCTGCAATGGGTTTGTCCTCATCAAAAACAATGGATGATGAACCAGGTGCGTTATCTGAGTTTACATCAGAGGCAGGATCACTGGTGGGGGTGACTGATACTGCAAAAGATGGAGAGATACAATTTAAAGAGATTTTATTCAGCCTGCTGCAAAGGGGAAATCAAAATGAAATGAAACGGGGATTATTATATATATTTTCCCTGGTGTGGGGTTGGGACAAAGGAGTGATTAAAGAAACCTGCATGGAGATGGCAGCAGATGGCTTCTGATACATCCAATTTTAGAGACTTATGTGGTATAAATAATTCAATTAAGAGTCTCTTAGTTGGACAGAAAGACAGAAAGTGAGAGAGACTGAACTGATTGGTCAGCCTATCCTAGATATCCCAAAAGGCTCAGTTTTGTGCAGTGGAGATGCTTGTCTCAGCAAACAAGGCGCAAACAAGGCCAGAGAGGGAAATATTGCTGTATTCCACTAGATGGTGCAACAAGATTTCTTTCACTTGCTGTTTTTCGATAAAGTAACGGAGCATAATACTGTATGAGAGACAGTATCATCCCACATCATAGCATAATTTCTTTATTAATAATAATAATAATAATAATAATAATAGTAATAATACCTTTGTCATTGGACAATAGCTGGTGAGTTTGGGTCTCTATAGGTGAAACAGCCTTTACTGGAGTCGTGGATTCGGGGGTCTCAAATGCTCCATCAGAGTCTGAGCTCCTATAATGAGAAGAAAAGCACTGATTATGTCAAGGCTGCTGCTGCACTGTTGTCACTTAAACTGTAATGATTCCGGCGAATGTCTCAAGATCACTGACGTCATATGAGGGTGAGCTAAACTTCAGATATATCATATCACAAAGGTACATTTATTTCCTAAATAAGCAGTTCTGATATCATCTTCTCGTGGAATATATGATGTGAACAAATTCACTAGGGTCAATAATTCTCCATGGGTTTCAGGTAGGAATGGCAGCCATTGCTATTCCCTGTAGTGTGTATGTGTTTTAAAAAGCCCCAGGCTAATATGTGCTTCTGTTTTCATTTCTTGTACACCTTTACGGCTACAAACGAAAATGCTGAATCTGCAGTGAGATGACACATCTGAGACACAGAAATACCCCACACACATGCAACTCTCTCTCTCTCTCTCTCTCACACACACACACACACACACACACACACACACTCACACACACACCAGACCACCTCAGGACCTCAAGATCTCACAGCTATGAAATAGATATAGAGGGACTGAGGTTAACACTGAGCTAAAAACAGAGACATTGCCATTTTCTGCATGACAAAAGACTGTAAAATCACTCAATTATCCTAAGCTGAAATAATACTGATTTGTTTTCATCAGCACTGTATACACACATTTAGCCAAGCTCACCAGACAACCTGACTATCTAGGTCCATGCTCCATTGAACAATGGATCACCTGACAGTGTGGCCCCAGTCTCACCTCTGTCTGACCGGCCCCTCTGCAGCCCTGATCATGTTGTCATGGCGTGAACCCCAGGAGAGACGCCGGAGGAGCCCAAGAGCCGGATCCGAGGTCGGGCTGTCCCCATCTCCTGCCCCTCCTAACAGTGTGTCCCAGCCCCAGCGAGCCCACTGCAGTGGAGACAGAGCCTGCCACGCACTCACTGCCATGGCTGCCGGCAGGCTGTACCTCTCCGCACCACGATGCTACTGCCTGACACACAGGTAGACGCCCACCGCCTCTTTCTACAGATGATGACTAAGATAACCAGATCCTCTGCCTCCTTTCCTTTCCTCTATAGTCTAAAATCCAGCTCTCTGTATCCAATCTACAATCTCAGTCCTTCCACACTGGTTCTCTTTGTCATCTGTAGCAATCTCCGTCTCTACTCCTCCCTAGCAGAAAATGATCCCTCCCAATCTAAATGAGACTGGCTGCAGAAGCCCACCGCCTGCATGCTGTATATTCTGTCTCTCTCTCTCCCTCTTTCTGAGCCTTCATCCCTCTACTTTCCTCCCTCCCTCCCTCTCTCTCTTGCTCCTGAACCACTTTGCTGTATCCACACAGAAAAGGCAGTCCGTTGCCCGCTAGATAAACCTGGTTTGATAAAGCTTGCTCCTCACTTATACCATCACTGCATCTGACATATGTTTCTTGTTCCATACCTCTGTTACAGTGTCTTTTTCTACCTTATGTTTTGGTCAAAGACACACCCATTTTGCTCCACAAACTCGACAGACTGAAACTGAGTAAACACGTCTTTGGATTGCAGGACAGTACAATGAAATGAGTCTTTTACAATGAACAATATTAAGTAGTAACCAGAAATGCAATGCTCAAGGCAAACTGTGCCATTATTGTGGATCCCTATACCTCTTAAACAGACACTCATGGGAGAAGAGATGTGTACCCTCACAGTTAAACGACAACACCAAGTTCATACATTACATTGATCTAACCAGTCAAAGCAGTTCACCTCAAGGCACTGCTGAAGCCATTCAGCATCCTGTGGATGCTCTTTATTACAGACACATGCAAAATGAATCAAATAAAAGCCTGTAGCATAAAAAGCACTAGAGTCCTGAAACACCATCTAGCCATCAATACAGCCAATATCGGCGATGCAACAAAAATTCAGAGCAAAGAAATTAGTGTTTGTGGAGGAGGGTTGCAATATATGTCTTTTGCTGTCACAGCCAATATGTTCACTATCCCTGGGGTCATATCACAGCAGTGATGGAGGCTCCTCTAAGCCAACAAAATGGCAGGAGTAACATACACTATTTGCACTGCAATACTCTCCATTAATAGAGCAAGTACAACAGGGTACACAATTATAAATAGTAGGCTACTTATTTATCACAATTATATATATGAGGTCCGATCCTCCTCAGATCAAAAGCCCTTAAAAATAACTTCATGATATTTATGATGATGAGAAACAAAACAAGGGACTCAGAGCTGTAAGCTCTGTGAGGGCCCCATGTGTCCCAGCATGATAAGACTGGGCTGCCTGGAGATCCATCTGGATCAGTCACAGGGAACCAGGATCATAGTGTCAGATGGTCAGACAGACAGTGACACAGCCAGCTCCAAGGCAAGGCCTGCACACAGGGTGTAGAATGCACATACCAGACCAAGTTAAATGTATGGAGATAAAACCACTCAGCTATTTTCATCAATCCACGACCTAGAGGAGATTTTGCTCTCTGGAGAGATTGTTATGATGTGAAGCATTAGAATTATTTTATGCTCCTTTGAGAATGAATAGAAATGAAACTGAAAATAGTGAAACAATAAGGTAATTAGGGCTCATTTCAGTGTGCCCATTATGTCTTTGCAGGGAACATCTTTCATGTGACTGCAAACACTGCGTTGCTATGGTAACTGGAGGTTGTTCCCACCATATGTTCCACCACAGTGGAAGCGTCTGGATGCACACAGTCCAACACAAACACACAACTGAGGCTCTCCAAACCAACAAGGTCCAAGGAGGTGTTTCACACACTGCAGATTTATGTTGCAGCTGCTGCATCAGCATCATTCAGTCCACAGTCCATGAACTGGTTGAAATGGAAAAAAAGAAAAACAACCTTATTTTTATTCCTCCAAGACTAAATACTGATTATCAATATTCAAACTTGAACATCTAAAAGACTGAAAAGAGTGCTGTAATGAAACAAAATAGTTCAATAAAAATCAGTCTGTGATTGGGTTCTGTATGAAGGTAATCACATCTATAGCAGCTATTATGTTGCCTAGTTGGAGCCGAAACACAGAAATAAGAAAATCGGCGTGTGGGTGAGCAGTCAGGGTATGGTGGGCGAATAGAAACAAAGAGAGCAGCACTTAATAGCAGCCTCTCACAGGCTGAGATGACTGCCTGGAGATAGAAACTCTGCAGCGTGAGGCAGGGAGACGCTGCATTTCAGACAGCCAGACGTGCTTCTGCTTCCAGCCAAATCCAACTCAGCCTGTCTGAACAGCTTTTGCAGTGCTGGAGGGAGAGCCATCGCCGGCCCCAGGGGAGAGGGCGAAACTGAGCTTCACCGACACGTAAACCTAACACCACCTGTCTGTCCTACATATACACATTCTTTAAAAAAAAATTAAACCCAAAAGATTTTAAAATGTTTGGCATCACAAATGAAGACAGTCACATAGGTGCTTATCTGTTTTAAGTTAATTTTGATGTCATCTTTAAGGAGTGATGAAGAGGCGAAGATGAAAGCTGGTGGAAAAAAAAGAAGGGAGGGATGAATGAAGGCAGGCTGCTGGTATCCAAGCAGCTGTATGACTAGCCTCAATGGATTTGCTGCTCCATACTCCCTCCGTCGCCTCTCTGCTCTCAAACACCTCTAAACCCTGTGTGTCTGAGCGTGACATGTCATCTATATCTTTCCATTCCACTCCATTTTTACCTTTAATTACCTCGCTTTCTCTCACCTCCTGCTCCATCTCTGCAATCCATCATCCCTTTGTTATCTTCTCCTCATTTAGCAATCCCTTCCCACTCGCCAGCTTTCAATGTCATGCTGATTTGTAATCTGCATTTGGGGAATTAAAAAATATACAGCCTGTCTGTCAGACAAAATGGAAACCAACGACAGCTTAGGCAGGCATTGTCAGCATGAAGTGGGCTAGGTGCAAGCTCAGCGCACTACAAAACTATCCCATACTTTGCATTAACAAAGGTCAGTGATTAATGAGTAAATTGTATCAGTTAAACTAGACTTTATAAACATGAGGTTGGGAAGTAAAAATACACAAAGTGTATACTGACTGTGTGATAATACAGTATGATGATAACAGTAAATGTCTGTTTTGTCCAGTCTTGTGGAAAGAAGGAAGTGAATAAAATTCAATAAAAGTAAAATATGGAGTTATATAGTGTATGTCTATCCCTCATTACGCTTTATTTTAGTCCACCTTCTTTCCTATGATGTGGACATGAAAAGACCAATAGAGGGAGCTCCTGTGCTTTTATCCCCCTGATGAATGGGTGTCTGGATATAAAGCATGACATCATGTGCTCTGTACATCCTGTGAAACACCACAACAACCTATTTTCATTTTACAAGAGCCTCTCCAGTTTCTACATAGATGTGATGTGCTGAGCAGGCAACAGCGTGTGGAGGCTTTGCGATGGGAAAAGCGCACAGAACGGCTTTGTCTTCTGCAAACAAAACCTCAGGAAATGAGATCTTATGGAGAATCACTCTGTACCTTCTGCAGGTCATATAAAGAGAAGATGAGAGAAAAGCAGATGTCAAGCTGATGTCAATTCACAAAAATCCCCCTTTCTGAGAATTGGTACCCCTTAACTCAAGAAATCCACTCAGCCTCAAAAACAAAGAAACCACTGAGGAGGAAAAAAAGAGTGTCAGACTAAGATTAGCTCTGTGTGTAATACCTCATTGAGTCTAATCTGAGCCAGCAAGCAGATGGTACATTAAACAACAACAGGCCAGATCTGTGAGATGACAAGATGACGGGATCAGATCTGATGCTAGGTTCATTCAGACCACTGCACAGGAGACATGAGAGAGGGGCAGAGCATCCCAACTCCCCATGAACAGCCTACAGATAACATGGACTCTGGCGTTGTATTTCACAGTAATGTGAGAATAAAAGAAATAAAGAAAAAAGTCCCTTGAGCATAAACATAATTTAGTCCATTACTTAACACTTAACACTTGCCGTTCAGAGCCCTGCAGTGCTTCGATGTGTCACTGCTTCATATGCTGTAAGTCCTTTTGACAGGGAGTGAACTCAGTAAAAGCCTTATGAGTGATGGATGGTTGGGATGGTGAGCACTATGCTTCTGTTCTGCACACCTGTCGGTAAAACAGCTGCTAACTCAACGGTCCTGCAATAAGCCAATGTGCTTCAGTCCACTGAGGTCTGACTGTATTATTCAATAAATCATTCATTTCCACATTACAGATGGCACATACACACATGCATTCACTCCATTTCCCTTATCCCCTCCTCTGTTTCTCCCCTGTGCAGTAGTGTGTCTGAGATATAAATAAAACACATTAAAGAGGAGCACTCTTGCTCCGTTTTTTTCCCCCTTTACCTCTAACTCTGTCTTCCTTTCATCCACTGATATTCCTGAGTTAACTACTGCCGTGTGCTCTATTTCAACACTGTCACCAGCTCATGATCCCGGCGCGGCAGTCGTGTCCTCCTTCACACAGAACAAAACATCACCCCACCAGCCTCCCAGCGGCACCTACTGCACTCATTGCCTAATTCTGGTTCCCACAGGCCCTCCTGAAACACTACTATGTTTAATCCATACATACTGCACTGTAGCTGAGGCACGCAGAAACACATGTGCCTGCGCACATGCGCCAATTCCTTCATCCTTATTTACATCTCAAAAGCAAACAACAACAATGATGGGGTGCTCAGTTGGAGTTACTGAATTTTATCGCTTGAAAAGGTTGGAGGCACCATAACAGAGTAAAAAAAAAAGCAAAAATGCATCAAAAACTGATCATGGTAACAGAACACAATGTCTCACAGAGATTTGTCAGGCTTTATCCAGTAACAATGAGTGACATCAAAAATTAAAAGTATTACCACAGTATACCACAATATTACTCACTGGTGATTAGATACTGCAGAATAAATCAGACTGCACCTACAATGAACATTTATGTTGCACAAAAGGCCAATTTAAAACCATGAATAAATAAAGAACTACACACTACAGCAAAGCAGAGGCAGTTGGGGCTTGTCTTTCAATACAGTGATTTCCCTGATTTTCTCTGAGCGGTAAAGCAAGTTAAGTCAAACTCACATGTGTTCTTGAGAGGGACAGGGGGTCTGTCCTTGCTCCATGGACTCGTTGGCTCCCATCCTTGGCTAAGTCTGGCCCCCCTGCCCCCCCAGCCTGTTCCTGCCCTCCAGCCACCCTCCACATCCACCTGCTCCCCCAACAAAAACACCTTCCGCTTTTGCTCTGACCGTGGCAGAGGAGGCTGGCACCCTGTGTCAGAGGAGGTGAGCACTGGCTGAGCTTTCTGTGCTGCAGTGCAGAGGACGGGCTCGCATCAGGAGCAAAGCAGTGGATTATTCAGGGATACTGACTTTATGCACGGCATCCTTGAGCCCCTGCTCATCTATGGACTGTGAATATTCCTGTTTATCATCTATTGGCAAAATGATGCAACATCAGGCAGAATGAACTCTCCAAGAACAAAATGTCAGGAACAAAATAATCCAAAACAAAAAGGCTGAAACAATAATCCTTCGTTCTTGCCGTCTTGCATGAGTGTCTGAGGTGCCTCCTCTCTGTTTGGTAGCTGATATTGCTGAGCTGTGTTGCTGCTCTCATTGCTCCTCCCCCCTCTCTCCTCCACCGTCTCCCCTGATTCCAAGCTCCTGTGCCTTTAAAAAGACAAGCAGCTTTTTCCTCGTCCGCGACTATGCAGGGGAGCCAAACAATAGCAGACCCCTCGAAAAAACACTGATTATCGGGTGTTTTCTCTGTCACTCTTTCTGCCCCCTTCTTCCACCCTCCCACAATAACAGTTCCCCTCTGCTTTTCCTTTTTCCTGCCAAGAGTCCCCTCTTTCACCCAGTGAGGGGCATAACAAAAATGTCATTTTTATGCCTCCTTTTCACACAATGGAAGCTTCCAGCACTCAGCGTGGCCAAGAGTGATGCCTGAGAAAAACAATGGACTCTGAAAAACTAGTGTGCGTGTGTGTGTGTATTATTCAACTCACTCGTTCAAGCCAGTCCACAAGTAACTTTGTACCAGTACACATTATGAGCCCAAAAAAGACAAAACTCAAACATATAGCACATAATATTTTTTCCAGTATCCGATGAGAAAAAGAACGCTGACAATTAAGTCTTTCAGAGACTCAGAATATTGAAGATATGAATATATATTTTAATTATGCAAGCTTAATCTGGAGGTGTCACTGCTAAACAGGCAGGGACATAATGCCTCCTGATATACGGGCATATCTATTTCTAAATGAATAAGGTCTCTAATGTTGAATCCCTGGGCAGCAGGCTGGCTCGGTGATCTAATTTACTGGCACTCTGATCAAACCTTGAATTGCATCACAGACCAGAAGAGCAATAGTGATATTCTGTCTAGAAAAGTCTTCCTATTTCTCTTTTCTTTTAGTCACCTGTGTGTGACAGACACAATGTGTTCTTCAAAATGGAAATAAGAGCAGGAACAGGTTTTTCCTGTTGAGTGTCAGGGAGCAATGGGGAAAGAGAGGTGCTGGAAATATGAGAATACATCTATTGTACACTCATGGGAAAGTGGGGAAACTAGGACTCACTACAATAGCAACTCCAGCCTGCAGCATAAGCTTGATGTATACAGGTTTCAGGTATCAAACCTTAGCCTGTGTGAACTAAAAAGATTGAATGAAATGCAAACACATAATCCAGTGTTCATGTCCAAGCTAACACCACAGTTGAAAAGGGGAGTGTTTGCATGTAAACATGAAGTCCATTAGCTGATCACAAAGAATATCGATGCCATCCTAGTCTCGGATAGGTCAATTGATCAATGTTTCACAGCCCGGGGGGACAAGTAAAAATGCTGCCCACTCACAACTCCCACCCACACAGACCCCTGCTCAAGCAAAAATATTGATCTCTGCCATCATCCAGACCCCCATACCAGTTCAAAGACATAACTAGGTCATCAAAGCATGTATGTCCGAAGTAAATGTTCCTGTTCCACTGAAAGAGTGACATAAACATCCTTTCTGTGTTGCTGCTTCTAGAGTCTAGCTTTGAACTGCAGTTTCAACTGTGGACTGAAGAAAATGAAGAAATAAAAAATTCATCAGACTCAGGCACTGGAAGATGAGGCTGTGGCAGTTTTTCTGAAAGATTCATAATGGCGCTCAAGAGGAATTGGGGTCACTACGATCCACATACGTGTAGCCTGCAACAGTTTGAATATTATTGTGTGTGTATCCACTGTGATGGTGCATAACAGTCTGTGGCTTTAAGGGTGTGGGTTGCAGCTTTGTGGGAAGGTTTGTAAAATATTTTTTTTCCTTAACAATGTGGCAGTAGAAAAAGTATAAGCACTTCATACTTGTGAAATGGGTTTTAGTTGCCTAAAAAATACAAAACACAGGCCAATAGTTAAGTCTTACATAAGTGTGACTTCAGAAAGGGGGGATCTGTAGTAGCGTGTTGTTGTTGTTATTGCTAAAATGAAATTTGAGAAATTTGAGGGAAAGTTTCAAGTTCAAATTGTTTGGCTTGATCATAAGCACAGTTTCGAAGATTGTCAGAAGCTCAAATTAAACAAGGGGAACAAACAATATGCCCCTTAATCTTGTGCAGAATAACTCAGAGACCCAAGATGATTTAAACAACCTTAAGCAAGAAAGAAACAGAAACCTCAGTAAATACCACAAAAAGGGGACCCCTTTCAACGGCAAATTATAGGTACTGACTTAATGTGATAACGAAACAGCAAATGAAAGATACACAGTGACAATGTGGCTGATCGGAACCGGAGGACTTGTGAAAAATACACAGCAAAAATGTAGAACTAAACTGAAAATGTGGTTCTGTTTCTGTAAGTAAAAAAATGCTTTAAACAGAATACAAATTTTTCTGTAAATATGAAATTACTCTTTCCGTTGTTTAAGTCAATGTAAGCTACAAACTCCAACTAACAAAGCAGTTCTGCAAATTGACAAGCAATTCCAAGATGTGTTTTGGGGAATCCTGATTTTAGATTTTTGTGATATTTGTGCTGGTTGCAGACCTGCCACTCTGCTGAACAGCTGCTGATCAGGCAGGATAAGAGCCTGGAGCTTTGCTTTTCATCATCTGCCAAGAAAGGGCTGCATTCCTCCCATAAACAATCACTCGTGAGATTAATTTCCTCAGGCTGTGTCTCCAAAACGTCCCCTATAAGACTTCTTCTGTCTGCATTTCGAGTACACCTTCTAAAAGCATACTTTGAGATTCAGTGGCATTCATTCTCTTTTTGTCATAAATGACAAAAGCAATCAGTGAAGGGATCAGAGCACTTCAATGGGAGACAAAAAGACCAATCCAGAGGAACAAAGGCTTAGATACCCATCAACACTGTATCTCAGTCGCAGACATGTTGTGGTAGCATGAGATGACAGGGAAAACACATTTGTCACAAACACAGGTAAATGAGAAGGGTTAACTGTTAACATGGTGTACCCTGCAGAATGCAATGCTTTCAGTCTAGCCTTGTCTAAACTGTCAAAGAGAAAGCAAGTTATAAAATACATTACAAATTAAGTAGAACGTGGAGGAGCTGAATGGTGAAGAGGTTTTCAGGGGAATCTGGAAAAACAAAAGACCCGCCAGGCTCTTTACTTTTTAGTTGTCAGGGATTATCTTCATCGCAGAAAGCATGTGTAGAAAATGTGTGGGAGACACTGACAGCTTAATTATTTTTGAATAATTATTTATTCAAAAAATGAAGCACATCTTGTTTTAGATTTTTTTGTTTGTTTGTTTGTTTTTTTACCCACAGGGTGATTTAATAATTACTCACGCACTTTTCAATGAATCATTCAGAAAAAGCACATAAAATATTTGATTCAAATTACTCACAATTTGACATGGTGATGGAAGCCAATTGTTTTAATGTCTAACAAGCTGAATTCTCCCTGGAAGAATTAATACATAAAGGTTCTATGTTTTAGTGTTCCTTGCACTGCATATGATGGTTGTACTGAACTGAATGCACAAGATTGAAAGTACAGTTTATAACCTGCACATGTTGACAGTCATGCCTCTGTGTGCCTGCAGGCAAACGGAACAATCTGTGATCAGAATCAGAATATTCAGTCCATGTTACTGTGTTTGTACACTTCTAGCGTCAAACAGTCCTCTCTGATATCCTAAATAATATCACAACACTACGCTAACCAATCCTTCTGAATGTTCTGGTCCTCTCTGAGCAAAGGATTCATTCAGAAAGCCAAATACTATCAAATCACATTGTGTAATTCCAAACAGGAAACAACATTTCTTCAGTACAGCAGTGAAGCTTAGTGAGAGAAATGAAAGCTGGTGTGTCTCCCTGTGTTATACCTGCAGCATTCAGACAGCAGAGTGCAGACACATGCTGACAGTCCAACATGAAGACAGGGCTCTGTGAAGGGAAAACACCCTCTGCTGGTTGCAAGGAACGGTGCACTGTGAAAGCGGCTGAGTCATTCCCTCTTGTAAAGTCTAAGAAATAATCTGCCAAGCCAAGAAGGACTGCAGAGGAATGCTAAGTATCATTAGCGGCGAAGCTGCACTAACAGCAAAGTATGGGTGAACATTTAAATGTGATCAGCATCAGTATTATGAATGAAAATCATTGAGCTCATGCGAGAAGAAGGGTGCTACACACACAGCTCAAATGGTGAGAAATTAGCCATAACACATGAAGTGGTTATGATGGTGCATATTGTGCTAATTGTGAAAAAGTGGTGTGTAATTGCTCTACTTTATCTTGTAATGTTTAAAAGATCCACACATAAGCACTTTGCCTTGATGCCTTTACTATATCCACCATTAACAAGCCACAATTATATATTGGAGTTTCCATGACCACTAAGTTCATACATTCATTACCAAATCCTATGAGTCCATGTGGGAAACATGCATAGCAATGCCAATCTGTAATTTCATGAGGTTGTAAGATTGCTGAAATAGCAGAAGAAGACAGTTGCTCTGGATTTCATTATGGCAATATTGTTTTATGTATGTTTATGTGGTGAGCACTGTCAGTTCCTCATAGGGGCAATCAAACATTTAAGCAATTTTGTTCATTAGAGTTAGATGAGAAGATTGATTCCACTTTTATGTCTGTACGATAAAGCCAATAGCTGTTTAGCTTAGCTTAGCACAAAGTCTGTAAACAGGCAGCAACAGTTAACCTGGTTCTGTCCAAAGATAACAAAATTCACCTCAAAGCACCCCTAAAGCTCACTTATTAGCCCAGTATATCTTGTTTAGTCCACACAAAGGGTAAAAAAAATGGAAATTTTCCTTTTCACAGGGGATAATGTGCCATACTATTTCTTATCTGGGAACAGTCATCAGGCAACCAGCAGAAACTACGGGTTAGTTTCCACGGCGAGCCAAGAAATGGTCCAGCACATATATATATTATATATATATATAATATATATATAGTAAATATAGTATATAATATAGTGAACTCCTCCTTTAATGGAGAATAAGGAAACGTAATGTATGACTACATTTCCAGTAGTTTCTATCTGTGTTCTGAAGAATCAATATCTACAAGATAACTCAGAGTGCCAGATGTCGATTTAATGCTGTAACTCGACCTGAACTTGGGTTGAAAGGATAAGGGCATGGCTACTTTTCGTCAAGCAGGCTAAAGGGACTAGTGTCAGCGCTGGACAAATCTACTGCAAGGTCTGACAAACAGCTCAGTGCAGAGAAAGACAACTTGCACACATTTGTACATCACATTGTTAAACATAACAAACAATGAATGATTCATTACTATTATTATTAAGTTCACAGTGAAATGACTTCATGTTCAGGTTCATTAGCAGTGACAGTCAGGCAGAATTCATACCTTACAAGGGGGTAGCAGGGTGCAGAAGCAGGGTCCTCAGACTGATAAGCAGAAGGTACAGGAGGGGAGGCAGGGACTGGAGGAGGAGGAGGAGGAGGAGGATGGTGGGGAGATGCAGGTGGGGTTGGTAGAGCCTCAGGTGTGTGCCTTTCTGGGGGAGTGGGAGGAGGAGTGGGGAACTCAGTAGTGTCTTGGAGGTAAGGTGGGAGGCCAGGCAGGAAGTGGTTTTCGGAGGCAGGAGGTGGGAGAGAGGCAGGGGCACAGTGACCTCTCTCAGCCTGCTCAGTTTGGGAGAGCCTGCAGCAGAGGAAACACAAAACATCAACAGACAAAAAGAAACTTACCTCAAAGCAGAGAAAGGTGGAGAACTCTGCTCTGTGCTGTCACCTAAACCTAGCAGTGACCTGAAAAATATAATGCTCACTCCAACCATCCTAAAGATGCTTTGTCATTTAAATAACATGAAATTGAAAATGTAAGTCGTCTCATCAGTCCGCTTACACGATAGTCCATGTTTCCCTTGCTTGCTCTACTTGCGCTCTGCAGTGAAGTAGCATGTCTGAGGGTGTCTGGCTCTGTCATCATTGGCCACCTGGTGGACTGGATTTGGCGCTGATCCAGGCCCTTCTTATCAGGAGTGGTAGGCTCTCTAATCTGACAGCCAATGCGATGGACGCCCATGCAGCTGTTCCCCACTTGGGGCATGCCTTCTGTTTAGCTCTAAAAATACCCCGGTAGCCTCTTCTGCAGAGTAGGCCTTTACAATACCTCCATCATCCAAAACACATTTACAGTACTCAAGCATCGAGTCAACTCGTCTGCTGAGCTGCACTATCCAAACATCTCTTCCAGCTCATTTCAGACTGAAACTGAGCTCTGTTATTCTCCATCTCTCTCTCCTGTAAAGTCAGAACATAATAACATTTAATGAGGGCGTGTGCTTTTCTTAAGGGCGTAGCAAGTTAAAGTTCATATCCAACACCGGTCTGGTTCCTGTCTTTGCATTATAGGCACAGAATTTTATAATTGATTCGAGATGGTGGCATGAGGAGGAAAGATCTTACAGTTCTATATATCTGAATTTTTATTGGTCCCATTCCTCTCATTACAAATCCTCAGTCAGTGACTTACACCAGCAGGCCAAAGCTATACATATGTCAGCATCTGTGGCCAACTTGGAATATGCAGACTGGAAATAGAATCAAGTCACAACATAGTCTAAGCGAAATAAGACTCACTACTGCCTCCAAAGATGGACAAAAATGCTATGAAGCAGAAAGAAAAATGAATCAGACTCAGAGAGAAGAGACAATTCACCGGAAATGACTGTGGACAGCTGGGGAGCATGAAATATTTACCAGTTCAATAGCTTTTATTTTGGGATAATATCGGCTGAACAACAACTGGACAACAACTGGAACTTTCCAACTTGGCTCTTTTTCAACATATGATGTGTATGATCAAACAGAGTCTTGATTTACATAACAGGATGAACGCAACAAGCCAGAGAGGGCATGTGTGCTCTTTTCACATCAGTCTAGTTTCATTTTTGAGGCAGCAGTGTGCAGGGCTTTACTCAAGGACACCTCGTAAACAGTTTTTGATAAATCCAGATTTTACAAGGCCAGTCCAGGGATACATGCTGCTAATATTCTACCACAGTCCAGATTACAAAACCTATTCCCCAACCCCCACTTTTATAACCCTTAAATGAACAAAAATGACTGTGCTATGCTGTATTCAAACCATATATAGGTTTAGTGTCATCTACGGGAAACAGCTGGGCGCAAAAGACGGCAAGTCCAGGCAGGGTGTTTAATGATAAACAGAGAGACATAAACAAAACCAGCTGAAAGTACTGAGAAAAGTGGGTTGTTGGTTTTTTTTTTTTTTTTACAATGCTGTAATGATGGGAGGACTGTTTCTGTACTGCGGCCAGCAGCTAGTTCATACTGCTGAACCCAAACATACATACTGCACATTCAAGAACACACTATATACTGCAAGTACATTCTTCATAAATAGCCCAAGAACTCTCTTCTGCCACTACTGAAATTAAAAGACTATTTAAAAGCAGTCTGTTGTGATTGAATAAATGACAGACATAAGATTACCCACTTTACTTGCACCAGAGAAGTCATATGAACCTACAATTGCCATGACAACTAGTCTATTTACAGTACAATGTGGGCTATAGCACATCCTACTTCCCATGTACTTTGAAAATATGGATGACAAATATCCAACATGCCAGGCTTAAGACTCACAGGCATTCCTATAGTGTTTCCTGACTAAAAATGACTTTTTATTCTTAATACAAATAGTTGTGTAGAATTTATTAAAATCTATTTCAATGGCATTTTCATGCCATGTGTCATATAGGAAGCAAGCCAGTAACCATTTTGTTCATTAGTAGCAATTTTACCATGCCAACAAGGTTTTTGGAAAACACACAGTCAGTAGGTAATCATTAGTTTTACTACCACTGTCTCTTGCCGCTAGCTTTCAATCAGGCAGCTTCCATATCGAGTAAGGGAGAGGAGCTCAACATGCTCTAACCTGTACCATTTTTTCAAACACAACGCACAACATTTCACAACTTTGTTCCCTCTTTTTCCACCTTCCCTCCCTTCGTCTCTCCATTTGTCCCTCCCCTCCGCCCATCTGGTGAGGTCAGCAGAGGCAGAGCGTAATTAGCACTAGTTACCTACTGACCATCTGCTGCATCCACCTGGAGGGACTTAAACACAAACACCTAGTGCAGACACACACCCATAGAAGAAAATAGGGCAGCTACTTCTTGTCAACTCACCCACGTGATTTCAGCCACAGAGGAGTCCATCACACAACTTCAGATCTAACTACAAAGTAAGTGATGGAAGGGTCTTCTGTTGCTACACTCCAAAACACCAGAGCCGTTAAGTGTACATCCCAGTCCTTCCCTCATCTGTCTGTGACTCTGTCATACACACTCATGCCACAGCACATGCTCAAGTGTTTCTCTGAACTCTGGCTTTTGTTCCACCCTGTCTGGTCTGTGCAAATGACTTCAGTGGGGCTGGAGTGCCTGCCCAAATTCCTCCCACAACAGGCTTCAGTTCACAAAGCCACACAGACAGAGCAGGACTGACAGCTAGGACAGCCTCCAGGGGGGGCGGGGAAAAACACACACACACACACTCACACACCAACCACCATGCCACCAGCCATATTTCTGTCACATATATGCCAGTGTAACCTTATCTATTGATGAAATCTATAGTGGAAATAGCACTGTCCTCCTCTCTCCTGCCATGAACAAACCTTTATGTCTCAAACAGCAGTGATGGGACAAGTGTTGTGACTGACAGGCAGCAAGTGCTACTGTGGCATGTGGGGTGGCTGCTGGGTATGCAGCAAACGGCAGGAGAGGAGTCGGGAGAGAGTGACAAATACGAGAGATAACTGAGGAAGCTGAGAAAAGCCATTGTTGAGTGAAAAGAAATCAGCAGCAATTATTTAATTTGATTAAACTGTCCCAGAGACCTTCTTAATACACCAGGAAAACACTGCTTTCACAATCCACAATGAACACTGATGAAGTTTTTGGTAAAAGAATGACATACATGGAAAGTAGTCCAGCTAGAGCTGTAAAAATGCTTAAAAAAATACTGATTGCCCACACGGAGGTCGAGCTAAACGACACGCTGATTTACTATGTGTATTTAACACAGGAGTCAGGAGTTTCAACAACGAGGGTTCACTGCCATTACATTAACCATCAAGACAGACTCTTTCTCATTCATCCAATAAGACACTGTTAAACCGCTGCAGACAGCAGCAACCGGCCAGACGCCCTCAAGGTGTCTGAAAGCCAAACAAAGCCACCAAGGGGACTATCTAAGCGCATGGAAATCCATTATAAATGTGCGATAGACAGAGCCGCTGAGCTTTAAAGCACACAGACCCCTGAGATTCCCCATCTTACAAATAAGCTAGCTGCAATATAATGTCTCCGATACATCACTGTAATGGAAATGTTATGATAGGATATAGGAAAACTTAGGTCTAAAAGGTAATATAGTCATCTTGATGTCTGGTTTCCTGTTGAAAAATTAGCCAACTACAAAATTGTCAGTCTACTCTTAAAACTGTTACTTACTAGTAAAAATGCTATTTTGTATATTATGCTATCCTCAGATTTTAGTTGTTTTTTTAATCTCTCGGTTCCTTGACAGCAGCCTTGTAGGAGTGGGATAATGGAACAATGAAAGTTGTTCTTGTTTGCTGCTGTCACGAAAAACCAAACTTAAAAAACTTACTGATCTCATTGCCAAAACACTGCTTGTAATTTATTGTATATTATTAGAATGATTTTACAGAGACACTCACCATCCGTCCTGTAGCTCCTCAGCAGGATAGTGCACTGTTTGTGACACTGCAGTTTCCTCAGCTGGCACTGTAAATGGCTCCTCAGGTGGTCTCTCTACAGGTTTCTCCACTAGCTTTTTCACTGGTTCTAGTAGCTCTGTTGTTGTCTTTGCTGGCTCTGGTTCCTCATTTTTCAGTGGTTCTTGGAGCTCTTCTGTGCTTTTTGTGGGTTCTAGGACCTCATCTGGCTCCTTTGCTATTTCCGAAGAAGATAATGGCACCCTTTTTGGTTCTGAAAGTTCTTCTGGAAGCTCTTCTTCTTTCTTAGTTGGTTCTGAGAGCTCTTCTTTTGTTGTTTCCTCTGGAAGCTCTACTTTTGTGCTCTGTATTGGTTCTGGGAGCTCTGTTGTCTTTTTTAAAGGTTCGGGAAGATCCACTGGCTTTTCCGTGTCACTTACAAGTGGAATCCCTGTTGTCTTCTCTCCTACTTGCTCTGGTGGTGGGATCTCCTTCTGTCCCAGAGGAGCAGCTATCTCCTCAGTCGGAGTAAGGAACTCTTGTTGAGGAGACTCCAGTGATGGGAGGGGTCTGGAAACACAATGCAAAAGAAGAGGGGGTTGGGGGTCTGTTGTTTAGTTTACAGCACATGCACAAAGAATGACTGACAAATGACAAATGTGTGTATGGATGTGTGAAGATGTGCTGTACTTATATGTGTGTGTGCGCGCGCCCATGTGTGCGTGTGTGTGTGTGTGTGTGTGCATGTTGTTGTTGCATTATGTTTAGTGTAAGAAAAGCCTCATTCTTGCCCTGGAGAGCAGAGATGTTGTCACAGCTGATGTCATCCTTTGAATATAAAGAGCTGCCTTACTTCCATTAGACTTCAACAGTCATCTGACCCAAGCCTGAGTCAATACAAAGTGCGGCTCTGTGTTTACCTCCTCATTCATATTCATTGTCACACTGCTTTCTGTAATATCGCTCCAAACAAGTCCTGGACATGGTGTTACTGGTATGCTAAGACGAAAAAAACTGCAGAAATCTCTTAATATTATTCATGTATTCATAATTCTCTCATCATAGGCTGAGTGACACAAACCCCAAACAGACAACACTTTCTCCTTATATTTTGATGGACTTGAGCAGATGGTATGTAACAGCATACTAACATGCCAGTTTGTGTAACACATTAAGAGGGAGCCCATGCTGACCTCCGCTGACCTTTTTAACACATGAACAAACAGCAATTTGGCATTTCGAGATAATCTGCATTGACCAATTGCTGAACTCATGAGGCAGATAAACCAAAAATACCTCCAGACATCTTTATTTAATAATGTGAAGAACAATGCAGTTGAATGATGTCACTTCTGACATACTGTCCCTCATTCTCCCTAAAATGCCAGTCACATTCATAAATCTATAGCAAAACCCAATGTATTTTTCTAGTTCATTAAAATAAATAATAAATAATAATAAAATTCCACCACAGTAGTGCCCCTTCTCAAAACCAAAATTTACTTGGTGAACTTATTTGGTTCCCAAATCATGAAAAATTTTAATTACAAAGTCTTACATCCTACAAAAATCCTTTACCTTACCAAAAAATAACAGTATAAACAGATATTTATACATTTTTTTTATTATAACTTTAAACCTCTGATGGGCCAAATTAAACCTTTAGGTGGCCTCTACTTTGGGCATCCCAGATCTAAAACATGTTTTATCAATGTGAAGTCTCATGTGTGCTCCTGTAATCATCCATTCTTAAGGCATTTTTCTCATGAAATAATTTCAAACGCACACACAAACATACACACTTTTGTGTTTACCTTGAGGTCTCCACCGTGTTCTCTTTACTCTGATAATCGGTTGCAGCTTCTTTTAGAGCTTTTATCCAGCTTGTATCTGGTTCTTGGGCTGTTAGTCCGGGTGTACAACTTTCCGACACATCTGCAGCCTCTGCATTCACAGACCCTTGTTCAACAGGAGAGACGCAGGCTGGAGCATTTTCAAGTGATCTTCCCTCAGACTGGCAGGCAGCAGCAACATGGTTTACACCAAAATCATGTTGGAGCTTTGACAGCAACGCCTGATCATGAGGCTTCTCTGACTTCATAGGGGCCGCAGGAGGCGTCAATGCAAAATCTTCACTCCCATCTACAGATGGGACTGCGACAACATAAGGAGATATTTTAATTGCTATATCACTGTCATTTTCTGTTGCCTTAGAAGGACCAGTTTTTCCTTCATGGTGAGTAACAGTAGTCCTGGGGCTACTGTTTGACACCACACTTTCACAGAGATCTGAAACTTTAATTGATCCCTTACTGCTATCTTTAACACTCCCACTTAGATTTATAAGCCCATTTTTTTCTCTTGCATCATTGTTTATAGCTTTTATCTCATTTTGTCCCTTCCCCTGGCTACTAGCTTTCTCTTTGTCCAAATCTGCTTTATCTTCTTTTGTGATCTCCTCTACATCAGGGCCTTTTATGGGTGCTCCTGGGCAGCTAAGGCTTTGTGTGGCTGAGGTTACATTGAAGCTTTGTAGCTCAAGAGACTCACACACTGTATCCTGAATTCCACACTTTTCATTTTCACTGCTGTTGCTCTTCACAGGCATGGCAGCATTGAAATCCTTGTCCACAGTTTCTGGTTGCCCAACAGGGTCTGGCAGAGTATTAAATATTTCTGTATGAATTTCTTCAGACTGGTTTGCACAGACGTCTGTATGAATGTCATGACTATCTGTGTTGACCTTTGATGAAACACAGACTCTAAAAGGTGAAATCTCATGTTCCTGTGATGCAGACTGAACAGATACAGCAGTGTTCTTTGTGGTTTCAGGTTTTTCATGTTGATCTTGACTGGCAGCTGATAGATTGCTTTGTTGCTGACCTTTACCACTCAAATCACTCACAAACTTGGAGTCTGGCATTAAATCTGTAGCTAACCCGACTACCCCTAACACAGGGCTTTTATTCTCATCCATCGCCTGTCTTGTCTCACCTGCATGAGAGCGAGCCGTCTTCATGTCAGCTATAGCATTTCTCTCAGCAGCCCTTCCGCTTTCATGTAACTCACTGGCAAGGTGAGGCAACGCATAAACCCTGTCAAGTGCAGTTTGCACTCTCTCTCCCTTCTCTGGACCCATCACTAGTTCGCTCATGCTGTCGTCACCTGTCAAGTCATCCCTGCTTTCTGATTGACACAAGCTCCCAACAGAGCCGTCTGCTTCCTCTGCCACTCCTTTCACCCCTGGAATCAGCGCTCGGGTCTGCCTGACCTGACTGTTAGTCTTTTCTCCCCCCTCTAAACAGCCACTTGACAATTCCTCTGAGGGATGTCTGGATCCCACTTGCTGCTGCTGTTGATTCTGTTGCTGAGCAAAACAATTTGGATCTGGTGTGTTTTGTGATTGGCTAAGAGCCTCTCTCAAATCTGTTGCCGTGTCCCTGTCAGAGCTGCGTTCCAGTGTTGCTGTCGTAGTTTGGCACAAACTCTGGTCATAAACAGTTTGAGGTTCACTACCAGACTCTACCTCAGCACTTAGCATGTCCTCAGATGACCCTGCAGGCCTGTCAGGAGATAAGGAAGAAGTCTCTCTCTGGCTTTCAGATGCAGTGCCACTCTCCTTTACCCCTTCCACCTTTACTGGTGATCCAGTCTTTTGTACTTTATGTTTATGTGTTGGTTGCAAGTTTCCAGTTTCCTCTTCAGCCTCTTTATCTGGCTCATTACTCTGTTGTGGTGTTGTGCCTGTCTTTCCTGTCTCCAGTTTACCACTGACTGCTGTTTCCTTTTGATTATCCATTGTTTGGCCCTCAACTTGTTTCTTGTCCTTTTCAAATAGCACTGAGGTCTGATCTCCCATTACATGTTTCTCTTTTACACTCTCTTGTTTAATTTCATCATAAGGCTCGCTGTTAGGCAGGTCAGAGCTGAGTGGGCAGCCGACAATAATGAGGTCATCCTTAATGGATGCGTCACAAATACGAGGTTCAATGCCCACTGAGTCTGGCTCAGTATGAGATGGAGAAGTTACATCGTCAGATCCACACTTCACGTCTACACGAGTTGGAGGGATTTCCTTGTGTGAAAATGGAATATTTACGTTATTAGTCACAGAATCCTCAAGTTCAATGTCAGACTGCACAGAATAATTTCTACTGTCCAGTTCTGGAGAAGTCTCATCTGCTTTAACACTGATGTCACCATGCTTCAGATTCTGGGCGAAAGACATTTTTGCCATTTCCCCACTCTTGTTGCCATCCACTTCTCCAGAGACTTTAGTGCTGCCACCATCAGCACTGCGGTTGTCTGGCTGCTCAGGAAGAGAGACATCACAGTCAGTAATGATCTCCAAGTGACTCAACATTGGGCCAGGAGGCAGCAGCACAAAAGTAGGGTTACTGGCACATTGCTCAATAACAGGAATTGACTGGTCAGAAGCTGTAACTTCTGAAGTTGAGTGAACAGTGGATCTCTCATTAGCTTTCAGAAGTTCTGTGGTAACCACTCCATGAGGTGGTGTTAGGTCTAATTGGATGGGAGGCTGTTGACTGCGGTCACTAGACTTTGACTGAGAAGAAGCTGTGCAGGTCACGGTCACAGTTCTAGGTTTTGAACTGAGGTCAGGGTCAGAAGAGTGCTGCCCATCCGGTGATTCAGCAGAGACATCATTTAAAGGCTTGCAGGTAACGTCATTAGATGGAAGCACAGAACATGAGGAAAGAGGATGTCGGTTACCTTTGTTTTCTTCAGGAATGACTGTACCGTCGCTCATTGAAGAAGGCTCCTGAAGTCGGTCAGACTCATCATGTAACTTATCTATCTCTTTCTCCTTTGACAAACACAGATTTACAGTATCCTTCTCTGTCTCTGCTTCTTCAACTGGTAGATGATCAGCCTTAGAGTTGGCACTTCCTGCCATTTGTGAAAAGACAAAACAGTCTTCATTGCTGGTCTGATCCATCTCATTGGGACATTGAAGCTGTTTTGAGCAGGCTTCAGTAACCAAATGTGAATCTACAGTGTTTGTCTCCATCTTTTTGTCCCCTGACTGAACTATGTTAATGTTTTCCTTGCTATCTTTTGTCCCTGTGTCTCCTTTATCCAACTGGGTATCTTTCGGTGGCTTTGTTAAGTCAGCTCGGCTCAGCATTGCTGGTTCATCCTTCATTGGAACCTCATTTGTTGGCATGTCTGGCTTCTTTAAGCTGAGGAAGTCTGGAAACGTATAGCTGGCCTCAACAACAGGATGGTGCAAACACTCATGTACAGTCAGCGGAGGCAAAGAGGCACAGTGCAAAGCCGGCACCGACATGTTCCTGAGATCCACAGAGGAACTGCCCTCTTGTTGGTCTGCAAAGTGAACTCTGTTGTGTCCACTGTCACATACATACACTCCCACTTCAGACATGGCAGGGCTACCTCTTTTGTAGAGGGTGGGGGCTTGGACTTGGAGTTCAGATGCACTTTCAGCTGTCCTGGCTTCTGTTGTGCTACTTTGAGGTTGGACCTGTTGATTGTTGCTCGCCTGAGGCTCAACTGGGATTTGATGTGAAGTAGTCAAAGGATGAAGTGAGTTTAAGGACAGGAAGACTTGGCTGTCGTTTCTATCTGTCTCTGTCTCTTCACAAGCAGACAGTCGTTCCTCTGGGATCAAATTCAATCTGAAATCAGTCCTTACCCCTCCGTTTGTATTCCGGGAGCCCTGTTCATGGTACGTTGGGAGAGGTGAAATTACTGCGCCATGCTGCTCCTGGCAGGGGTGAGAGAGACGATCCTTTTCGGCGCAGATGCTCTCAGCGATGGTAGCAATCGGCTCACTACAGCTCTGTGACTTCAGCTGTGACTCGGCAACATTGGTGGGTGGACACGTCTCAGTCTCGACTGATGACACCCCACTAGCAGAGCCTTCTGGCTGGCTGAATGAACTGTGCTCTTTAGCCAGCCCTCCTTTCTTTTCCACCTCCTCTCCTCCTCCTCCCTCTCCTGCTCTCTCCAATCCGGCAGCACTGTGATTCTGACAATCAGGACCAGTGAGTAGCCCACAGGGAGAAGTATTGATATAGGCTTCTAACCGGAGTGGCTCCTTTTCTCTGGCTCCCTCTTCAGCTGATGACATCTCTGTGCCTCTACTGCGAACGGTTGTCTCTCTCTGTCCCTTCGTTTCAGTCTCACCCGAGTTGTGTGGCATTTTGCTGCTGCAGCTTTCCTCAGACACAGCCTGTCTCTCTTTGGCCGAGAATGCAAGTGAGCATTTTCCCTGTGAGCAGATTAATGAGAGCTGAGGAAGGCTGTCCAGGAGCCCTTCTTTGTCTCCGTATGCAGAGCTGAGGCACTTTTCTATTCCTCCCAAATCTTTCTCTCCTACTGCTTCCTCACTCTCTGCAATTGCTACAGTAGCTACTCTCTCCGGTGAATCACGCCTCACACTTTCTCCCTCTCCCTTGCTTTCTATCACTTCTGGCATCGTGGGTGTTGTCAGTGGCAACGCAGCAACCACCACTAAAGCCTCTTCAAGGGCGCTCTCCACGCCACTTTCTCCCACACAAATTCGACTGTTGGAGAGTGGGCTCCAATTTTCCTGTGCGAGTATAGCTGATTCTGAGGTAACTACAGCCTCCTGTGTTTGTGCATCTGACCTCTTATCAGCAGAAGCAGCTGGATTGATAACTGTAGTTTGGGCATATGTGATGGGTGTATTTTGGTTGTTAATAACACCTGCGGTTGTGTGTTGGCTCCGCTGTGGGCTTTCATCGGAGCAGTGATTCATGCCACATGGGGCATACGGATGGTTGTGGTTATCTGAGTGATGCGGCCTTTGTGAATGAGTCTGGCTGGACGCAGGTGAACAAGCTGAGTCAGTAAGATGATCCTGCCTGCTATGAGAGGATGAGAGTGGGGTGCTGGAGATGGGCTTTTCCTCAGGACTCAGCTGTTGCTTGTAGTCAAACCCATTATCAAGCTGTTCCCCACAAATCACAGTGTCTGCCAGTGACACTGATTCTATATTTGCCATTGAATCTGTGTGATTTCCTGTATTCATGAGTGACACAGCTTGTAAATCATTTTCAGCTACTGGGTTTTCTTTTCGCTCAGTCCCTTTGTTCTTCTCCTTATTTTTCTTTTTCCTTTGTTTCTTCTTTTCTTTCTTCTTTGCCTTATTCTCCAGCTCAGCCTCTTTGTCACCCGGTGAATTCATCCATTTGTCTGTTTTTGACCCCTGCCCTTGCTCAGTGTGGCTGTTTACTTTGGTCTGTGTCTCTGACTGCATATTTGATAATGCATCTTTATCCTTTAAATGAATATTACTGCACTCCGGAGTTTCATTAACTGAATCGTCTTTCTTTTCAACAAGAGAAACATTAATAAAAAACTTACCACTATAATTTTCTTTCTTTATGTCTACAATCTCTGTTATTGCCTTTGTGCTTTCCTCCCTAATCACAGTACTACAATCTAAAGTGCCATTTTCCTCCATGTCTGCATTAGAATCAACATGTTCCCCTCTTAAACCATCTCTCTGCTCATTGAACACAGCATCTTTTTCTTTAAATGATCCTGTTGTTGTTTCTAATTGTGTATGCAGGGCTGGTTCCTTCTGCGTTTCTATCGCTGTTTCCTTTTCTGGCTTAATCTCTGGACATTTATCCAAGCTATGTGCTTTGATTTCACTGTTTGTCTCTGATGCCCCAGCACTACTCTCAGTGCCCAGTATGTAATTCCTAAAACTAAACACAACTGTATCCTTCTGGCTGTTTGCTGCCTCACTGTTTCCATGTGTATTCTTGTTTCCATGGCCCCCATTGCTATGTCCTGGCTGGACTATGATTGGAGGCAGTGACGATGACTCATTGGACTCATTAACCACCACTTTTCCAGTTTTCTTCCTTACATCATTAATCGTCTCAGGCACCGTGCTGGAGGGTTCTGTGGAATTAAGTATGCCCAGTGAGGCCATTTGCTCTTCACATTCCTGGAAGGCTTCTTGGAGTTCCCGGTCTAGCAGCACGGATGGGGGAGGGGTCAGGGGTCGGACATGTGGGTAAGGGGCGGCGGCGGGCCAAGGTGATGGCTGGGTATCTATGAGAAGTGGGTCGCTGTCATGTAGCCTGAGATGAGGGTAGGGTGACAGAGTTAAGCATCTGGACTGACAGGCAGACAGCTGGTCATAGCATGCTGCCACAGAGCACTGCTACTGGCAGAGCAGAAGCCCATGCTCAGACACTGCACTCACAATATGCACACACAACACACAACCGTGCTAGAGATGCCACTTCGGAAATGTTCGTTCCCCAACAAGAAATAATACCAGCTGTTTATAAGCATATGGTTGTTAATGAACATGCAGGCCTATTCATACACACCAAAACATCTAATTTATTTAGACATGACACTAACTAACACTAGCAACATCACCTCTAAATATCTCGGACTATGCCATGTACTTCTCATGTAACTTTAATGTACGAACCTAGTACTAAAAGCATAAATGTCACAGTACCACTAATAGCAATACTGTCTATTCCACCAACCTGTAATGAGAGCTCTTTTGGTTAATTCCTGAATGGTAAATGGATGGATGAAATGGATATGAACAAGAAATAATGACAGCCTTGTTGTAATTCCCTTACAAAAAAAGGGGATGTTAAATAAATAAATGTCATCAGATAAATTTGCTTTCTTGTGCAACTAAACAAATACTGCCTCATAAATCAGATATCAAAGCAGTGTCACTGCACTGCAAAGGAAGCGTTTTGCAATGCAGTGACACTGCCTGGTGACAGTGCTCGGTGTAAATGCATTTAACGATTATGCTAGCTTTGTGCCAGTCAGTTATAATTGCTGAGTCACTGCCAGCAGTAGAGGAAAAAGTTGTGGCACCATTTTAATCTTTAATCCCCACTGAGGTTATGGATGCACTATTATGTTGCCTCTACTAAGGAGGCATGTTTTCAGTTCAGTTTGTTTTTCTGTTTTCAGCACAATTATGGGAAAAAAAACTTCCTTATTTTCATGAAAAGCTTCAGCTGAGCACAACCACAATAATTCTGCAGCAACCACTATAACAAAAGTCATTATTCATGCCCAAATGCAAGTAAATAAACTGATACGTAACATCATACTTGTCACTAGATGTGATCAGCTAATTTCCTTGTTGTCAGTTCCTCTGAACTTGCAACATGTTACTTACTCATCTCATCAACCTGTCAGTCAAGCCTGTATCTAATTCACTTGGCACTCCCTGCTTAAGGGCTGAGCAGAAGAATAGACTAAAATAGTTGTAGCTGGCAAATTTGGCTATGAAACAAGCTCTGGCCTGTCATATTTACCTAAGGTGGAATGGACCGGGTGCTTCTCGCAGTGTTGCATTTTAAAGATGTGCCAGTCAGATGTGTATGAGTAAAACTAACAAGTATAGACTGAGTGGTTTCTGAGACATTCACAGTTAGTTCTTGCGTTATCCCCTCATTTTAAATTCATAGTTTTTCACATTCACATCAAGCAGTAAAAATCATACTACTGCAGTGAGTTGGGTTATCAGAACATATTAAAGCCTGAGACAAAATGGCGAAATTCACTTCAACGCTCAGACAAAAGCAGAATGCCAGGCAACACTTGAGGCTGAACATGAAGTGGCCCTGCAGATAATTCACCCAGGCATGAAAAACAACAAACTACCACACCTACCACAGTTTCCATCACACTCAAGTTTAAATTATAACAAAAAACATTCAGTCATCCTGTCATCTTTTTGTTTCACTCCATGCTCCCTGGTTTTTACTCTTTATCATCATTCTCCAGCAGCAGGCATCCCGTTATCCCCCATCATGCTGACTCTATGAGGTACCTTGTATCTAGAACCACAAGTGGTCGACTGACATCCATGTGATGCTCCAGGCCCGCCAGCAGGGGGTTCACCTGCTCACATTTCCTGTCACCTGAGCTAGTCAGAGTTCTGCTAACGCAAACCCATCCCACACACATTGACACAAGCAGCAAATCAATATCAGATTAACTTTCACCTTGATTGAATAGTTCATAAAAATCTGTGCCCTTACAGTTATAAATCAAGCAAAATGAATACTCAGTATAGTGTCATACAGTGATTCAAATAATAATGTGAAGACTGGGGTATCTCATTTATTTCTTCCTTGGAAATTAACCTTGGTAAAATAAACATTAAGTATGATAAATTGCTTATTGTAAAAAAAAAATAAAATAAAAAATACTGCAGTTTTGAACACATGCAGAAATTAAAGTTACCGAAGGATTTTAAAACCAGCTATGGTACGCAGTGTGTATTTGGTATTTTGTGGGGTCAAGTCATTGTGTATGCAACACAGAGAATGCGAGAATATTTTTTTTTCAGGAAGTAGACAAGTAATACAAACTTACAAAACAAAGTTATTAACACAATTGACATTTCCTCAGAACTGCAAAGCAGCCACCAAAAGCCAAGTCAAGAGCTTGTCTTTCTTCTCTCGGTGATATCAGGTCATGGTTTCATCTCAACATTACAACATTACAAGAAAAAATAAGATCTTTTTTTCAGTAGTGTACTGTACGTATGCATGTTTGAAAGTGTGTGTGTATGTGTGTGTGTATGTAAAACCCCTCGACTTACCCCAGCGAGGATTCCCAGATGTTGAGCTCACTGCTGAAGTCTAGACTGGGCAGCAGGTCATGAGGAAACTCAAGCTCCTCCTTGTCCTCCTGGTCTCCAGCCTCACCCCTGCTCTCCTCCACTCCGGTGATGACTGGGACGTCTGGGAGGACTGGTTGAGACAGCAGACTCTGCTGGCTGGCCGAGGCTTCAGTCAGCGGCACTCTGTCGTCCCTCTGGGTCAAACGCTCAGCCTGGGCTTCAGCCTGCGAGACAGTGAAACGTGAACATAGTGAGCTTCATGCTGGAGTCTCTGCTGTGCTACCTGATAGAGTGTGTACTTAAACAAGTGTGAGTATGCTGCAGGTAAACATGGGAACAACTACACATTTAATGCTCAAGGACAAACATCATGAACAAATAACTCCACCTGTGTGTTAAACTACTAAGTAAAGTGTTGTTTGTGATGCATAGCTCATATTGACTGGCCCATTCCCTTCCGCTCAAACATGTTTGTCTCTTAGGTTGCTTTTTTTTATACTATTTCTGACATTGAAAGATTATTTCCAGCATTATAGCCTGGCATTTAGGCCGGGCTCAGCACACAAGCCTATCACTGCAACTGTATTTACACTAGGCTAAATTAGGCTAATTTAAATATATTAGGCTAAATAACTTCTATTTTCAGAGAGTAAGTAAACTGCAGTCTGATGTTTTCCACCTTAAAAACACCTCACAAGGAAGTCTGTAGTAATTGTTTTCCCAGGTTGTTAAAGAAAATCACCCAGTGAGTAATCTTGAAAGAGCAACCAGTTCTGCTGGACTGTGACAAGCATAATCATACTTGTGGTTTAATCATTTACTTGAGATGATAATTAAGATGACATTTTCAGGTGTAAGTTCTTTCCTTTATCATGAGTAAATAATTGTGATGTCCCTTGATACTGGCCTGTCACTGCTGTAACAACCTGAAAAGATCTGCATTTAAAATGTTATTTAAACTGGCCTGAAATGAGCAGACAGTCCATGACTCCATGGACTGTCTGCTCACTTGGCCTTGGCTGTTTTTACTTTCTGTCTGTCCCACTGCTTGACAGATGAGCAAACTCCAAGCGCAGCCACACACCACAACACTTAGCTGTGGCATCATGTTGCAGCAACATTGCCCTCACGACACTCAGCTGTGGACCCACTATATGATGGGTATAAAATGAGGTATGCTGGTGCACACAGACCAGTGTGCACACATTCAACCATGTGCAGATACATAACAGAGCCCTTTAACATTCAGTATGTCAACATTAGCGTATGAGCTGTTTCTTACAGAGATCCGGTTTGGAGTGAATTAGAAAGAGAGTTGATATGTGAGTACAGAGGGATACAACATGGCTGCTCTCCATTGCTGTGATTCTGAACCGAATCTGTTCATTCATTATTGATGAACCACTGGTAGACAGCAGGGCTGCACACAAGCAGATGTGACATGTCAAACTGGTATAATGATTAAATTAGTTCTTTCAAACATTTAGGAGACAAGTGGGTGTGCATTTATTTTTTACCTGTCATACAATTTACATTGCTGTTTTTATATATATTTTTCACTCATTTAAGTTATTATTACATTATTCCAGCAAAGCCAAATCTCCTCCTCCAAGATTCCAAGATCACAAAATGCCACCTCCTGTTCTAGTTTCACCTCACTGAAGTACTTACTGGATGAGGATACTGGAGGCATGTGAACAATTAAAGCAGAGAGCGTGTTTAGTGGGGAGGCCCTGAGTCACCGGCCTCACCTGTGTCACCACTACAAAGAGCTTCCTTTGTATGACACATTGTGTGACAGTTACTCACACGAACATGGAAATAAAAACAGTTAAAACCCTGACTGTGTTTGTCCTTTAAAACTGGCAAGACTGCTGGCTAATTATGCAACCTCTCTCTTCAAATGTGCGTACACAGAGCTCGAGCCATATTAGGTTATTTTTAAATGTACTAATTTAGACTTCTCCCGCTATGTTCTTTCTCGACAAGAAAGAACATGAAACAATAGGGTGAAAGAACCCAAAAAAGTGCTGCTGCAGGTAAGAGTGTGACTCAGAATGCTTGTGATTTCCCTGCTGCTGTTATTCTCTGTATCAGTGTTAGATGATAAGATTAAAAAGATAATCTTCCACACCTTTAAAGTCACACATGCACAGATGAACCCAGTTTTGTCATGAGTTGGCTGTATGTTGATGTGAGTTGGGTTTCCTGTTTCCTGCCTGAACTCTCTCACCTCATCTTCAAAACCAGCTAATGTCAAAGTGGAAACCGACAGGCAGCTTCACTGAGATCAACTCAGAGAGGTTAACAGCAGAATAACAGGCAGCAGCACAGGGTGGCACAGCATGTCCAAGTTTACAGCCAGCACTCATTCACCATATTACTGGCCATTGTGTGGGGATGTTGGAAACTCATTGATGTGGAAATGGACAGTTAGTTTGAGCCCCACACAGAAAACACTGTCTGTTATTAATTAACCCACAGGAACAAAACAAAAAGCAAGCCGGGGTTGCCTGGAAACTGCTATTTGTCCAACAGTCAGTGAGTACTGCTCACTGTTAATTCAGTGTGTCGGGGCCCATGTGCTAACACAACTTTAATGCTCTACACATGACTGTTGTAAATAGGGAGAAGGCAGAGCTAAAGTAGGAACAGGAGTCTCTTACACAAACAGAAACATTTAACAGATTCAACACTCGCTCTGTCCTGCCCACTATCCCGTGTCAAATAGCACACCTCTCTCCTTTCATTACACACCCTACAAGTTTCATCCCACCATCTCGGTGTTGCACTTACCCAGCAACGTGCTCCACCGTGCTGAAGGTGACTCCACAGTGCACTGCAGCTCCTCAGCTACCCTGCTACTTTGCTCACTGCACAGTCAGCCTCTGCAGGGCTCTGTGTTTTGAAGGGGGCAGAGGACGACACAAACATGCTGCAACACATGCTGCTGACGTTCCCTCCTCTCTTGTACTGACTCAGCTAACTTCCTCCTCCTCCTCCTCCTCCTCCTTTCCAGAGACCTGTCCTATCTGCCACTGCTGCCACTCCCCTGTTAAATTTCCATGAGCCTCCTCAAGCTCTTGTAGTGTGTGTGTGTGTGTGTGTGTGGAGTCTAGAAACACTACACTACCAAATACAGTGCTTGCTGCTGGGACTGACTGACTTCACTGGGCTGGCCACAGGGAAGTGCTGAGGATACTCCTCCCCCTTTACTGTACACTCTTTCCATTCAGCTCTCTTTGTATTCCCTACTCCTCCTTCTCTGTCTCCCTTCCCTCTTTTCTTCCGTCCTGCCATACCCATCTCCTCTCCGACCTACACCCCCACCCTCCTCCTTCTTCTGCTGTTGTGTCCTCTTCTCGTTGTTCTGACTGAGAGTGCCTCTGCAGGTGAATGCTGGGAAATAGGCCAAGGGTCACGCCTGCAGTGACCCCCTGAGGGAGGATCGGGTTACACCCCGAGAGGCTTTGGTTACAGACACACATACCATGTCCTCCTGCATTATAAAAGTTGCTCTTTCATCCAACTTTAACCTCTCAGTGTCGCTAAGGTTTGACATCATCATGGCACATGGACATGACACCTCCGTTTCTTGATGCTTAATTAACAAACTCCTCTGTCCGTTTAAACACCCTGTGCTCCTTTGGACAAACGTCTGTCAGTACGATGAGTGTTTTTTAGCTGCTGAGTAAGTGTCTCCTGTGGCTGATTTTCACTGGATATTAAGACGACCACATGTGAATTTTATGAGCATTTTTTTAATTTCTTCCTGACATCAAACATAATACAAATATTTAAAAAGAACCACATGGGCAGGTTATAAAACCAGATAGTAGCAGTGAAAAACTGTCACAAGAATCACACATCTCTGGAGGACACATTTTTCCAATGTCGTGCACATCTGACTATGATGTTGAAAGGAATAAAAATAAACCACATATCACAGCTCATCTGCATGACATACTGTATGTGTCGTGTTCACTGAGAAAAGATACATAAGATTACATTCCCTCGGGCTTTCACACTCACGCAGACATTGTACCTGTGGGGAGTCATTTTGATTTCCCTGAGGTGGAAACAGAACAACATTTTCTGGAGCACCCTCTTCTGGCTGTAATGGGGGATGAAAGAGGTCGATGAAAGAGAGAAAAAACTTAAACAACCTCCTGTATAGTGTATAGCAGCAGTGGTATGCACTGAAAACAAATCACAGTTGTCTTTAAAGGCAAAGCTAAGAATGTTAAACCCCACTCTGCAATCACATTCAGTGTAGTGCACATGGTTTGTGGAGTCTACAGCTCATGAGACAAATGTTTACGTTAATCCTATTAAGATAATCCTGAATTGCACTGAAGTTCTCAAACCACATGTGGAAAAAACAATTTTTCATATAACTTTTTGTCATTAATCCTACAAAGTACATAATTACAGCAAAAAATGATTCTTAAAACAAGTAACAATAACTCATACAGGCAAACTGGAGGCATACATCTAGAAGTGGAAATCATTCTGCAGAAATGAAGGATACTGCATGCAAGAAAGCAAGCTTGGAAGTTTTGGGGTGTGTCTCAGTAAACATAGGTCACGGTACATTTTGAGAGCTGTGGCATCTAATGTTTATCTTCATCTCTGCCTTACACCAGTTAACCACAAAAAGAACAAGGCGTGTTATCTGAGTGCTTATTAGACAAGCTCCAATTAAGCAAGGGAATGTACACAAAGTCCAGAGCTCCATACACATCCCATGTGTTTTATTTCACTGAAGCCAGCAGTTAGTAATCATGCCAGTAAGTGTTAGTTTGTTAGTGCTCCCCCCGCACCAAAAAGTTTAAGGAATGTATAGCAGCACAAGGTCAGCAAATTGAAAATCTCAGCCATCCAAAGCCGGCACACTTGGTCTTACCAAAGCCTCAGCTGTGCTGCTCTCGTTCCCCATGGCTCAGCCAGCTGCAGGGCCACAACTGGAAGAACCAACAGCCTCTCACATCTGGCTGTAAGACACCAGCACAGAAGGGACCATCAACATATGACTACTCCCAGAGAGACACTGAGTGCACAGGGGACCTGTGGTCCCTCAGTAGTCACACACTCATGCTCCACAGGATTAGAGGTCTCTGGTATGAGGTTGAACTAGCAGGGAGGGACAATGGTAAGTGTGTGTGTGTGTGTGTTGTTTTAGAGATTAGGGACCAGTAATGCAAGACCTCCCTTCTGGACCAAAGTGCAGGCTTTACCTCTGCTGATGAGGGCTTAAAAGCAGTAACAGCATCCTCATTTACAAAATAACTATGTTGTAACTATAAAAGTTGATTCCTGAGATCACTTTAAAGATACATAAGGCACACTCTGTTGCTGTTACTAAGTTCTTAAGATGAGCAAGCCCGATGTGGTCTACATTACAGTTAAATAAATGTTATTAAAACATCTTCACATGCAGTCTGCCCCCTTGTGCATGTGATGTGACTGTAGCACACTGACACAGTGACTGAGGCTGGCTAAGATAATCCTCATGGTAAATTACAAATTGTGGTGTCTCTGGGCTTCTGGCAGAGTTCAGTCAAGGCTATTAAAATGATTCTGAAACACTGATAAGCATATTGGTGTTTTAAATTATATGAAGAAATGGACAGCAGCTTTTAACCTTGGACTGATCTTATATCAAATAAAGGTTTCTCTCATAATACTATCAAATATTGTCAACCATCTTTTTTTTCTCTCCATGGAGAATTTCCTTGTTGTATGAACTGCAGCCGCATTAAGATTGTTTGTGCATTCCTCATATGACTGGAGAGACTGTGCAATAGCACTGTGTATAGTCAGAAAGCACTGACCTGAATATGTAAGACTTTATAAATAGAGTTCTGCCCTTTCCACTGCTGTTTGACTTTATTCCAGTCTTGTGCACAATTTGTCATGCACACTTCATTTCCAAACAAACACAAAGACTGTGTATTCCAATGACGCATATGTGAATCACTAATTCTGTTTTTAAATGTTTTTTTTCCCTAGGATTATCCCATGGGAAAATAAATATCTGTCCCTGACATCATAATTCTCACTTCTGTGTTCTGCGTGCAGCTCGTCTCCCTTTCCTGCTTTGCTATATGTGCGAACGGGGTGTAATTTCAGCCCCCGCACTGTGGATGTGTGCGTGTACTTTAACTGGCGGCAGTGTTTCAGGGCTTTTTTGGCAGCTCAGAAAGCGCCGTTTACAGATCACATGATTAGAATGCTGCCAGGTGTCCTCTCAACTCTTCGTTGACCTGTCAGTCAGTCCGTGTGAGCCATCCTCTAAGCTCTTGGGTTTGGACGAGCGCCGTATGTCTTTGCTTGGACACCTACAGCATGAGGTTACTGTTTCCTGCCTCATATATGACCCCTTGGCTGTAACAAAAATCCAGCAGGAACACAAGCTATCTCCAAACTACACAGAACACTCTTTTGAATTTTAACTCAAAAGAATAGTTTTTTCTCAAATAATATATGTAAAATGTAAAATAATTCAGCAGGGGAAGAGGCAGAGGAACATACTGCACTGTTGATACAGTTGTGGTTTAAAACATGTTCACCCCCATGCCAAGGCAGTATATTATAGTATATTATAATCAACTGAGATGTCAATAAAAGGTAAAAACAGTGTGACAAATATCTATACAAGATTTAACATCTCCATTTTCATTTAACAAGCCTCCTCCACTACTATGATAATGGAGGACTACTATAATCCAAACAAATAATCCAAAATCTGCACCAACGCTGCAACTCATAAACTACTCACCACTTCAAACAAGAGACTTTTCCACACACAGTGTCTGCCTCAAGCTTTTCACAAGCCACTCCGATCTGTGTTTACTGTCGGACTCAAGGCCAGGTGTTTGTTTCTGTCCTCTCTTCTGAGGAGCCCCGGGTTTGTCTGTTGCTATTTTTTGCATTGCACGCTTAGTGGGAGGAGAGGACAGAGGGTGGACACGGGACAGGGACAGATCAGGGGACAGGACTGGGGAGTGGGAGGGAGAGGAGGAGGCCAAACTGGAGCTAAGGGAGCCATGTGAGTGGCGGGGAGATGGTCACCTGCTCTGACAGGCTCAGGAGGCCTGGCAGTGTGCTGGAGGGGGCACTAGTTCTAAGGCAACACTGTAAACAAACAGGAGGATGAGGTGTCCGACGTTTTCCTTGACTGATTATGTAAAAGGCTGCAGATGCCTTTATAATCTTCACCTCACCTGTAGCTCTCCTTCATATCTATCCAGCTTGTTCACATGTATTTATCTGCTTAACTTCAGCATGATGCTCTCTCAAATGTCTCCCTTCTGTCCACGGTGTCTCTCTAGATTTGATAGTGGTTGACATGCTTGGACAGCACTTGCGTAACCATGAGCCTGGCACCAACGGCAGGAATAAACAGCAACCAAGCAAACAGGAGTCAAATTTACAGATTTAAGATATATTTTGGGTCCTTTTATTTTTCTGCCATCATCAAAGGCCATCTTCAACAGAGAGCCCAGACTGTGGGCACAGCAGGCTTATTACCATCCCTATAAATAACACTGATCTGCTCTCAGCTGATCAGCTCTCTTTCTGACAGACATCATAGGATATTGTAAACACACTTGTTCCCTCCCTTTCTGCCTTGCAGGTTTCCACAATCTCAGCTGTCTTTTATCTGCTAGACTCTCACACATGCACACTATCCGTTCTCTCACCCCGTCTGCCATCTTCCTCCTCCAAAATCAGCATCACCCTCTCACTTTAATACCCTTCCCCCTTCCTCACCCCCTGCTCTCCATCTCCCCAGCTCCTTTTCCTTGCTGACATCGCCCCCTCCTCCAGCTCTGGAGTACACCTCCTCTCTCGCTGCCTTCACCTGAGTAAAGACTCAGCTGTTGAGCAGTAAAATCTCTACCGACTCCTCTCGCGCATCCTCTCCTCTCTGCTCAGCCACACAGGCGCTGATGCCACACCGCAGACCGCCTCTGTTCAGCACACTCCCTCTCCTCTGTTTACCTGGTGCCGTGAGATTCCGATGCAGCTCCCCATCTTGTATTCCATGTCCTCCTCTGGTGAAGTGACTCTGGCACTACACGGCTGGCAGAGTACCTTTCTGCAGAACTGCATCGTTATCAGTCAGACTCAGCATTGCCAAAGCAGGCAGATCTGCACTGGAGCTACAGAGTGAGTGCGTGCACGCCTCTGTGTCTGCATGAGTGTGCCTCAGTGACTAATAAACGCTCTGCATTGCATTGCATTGCCTGTGGTGCGCCTGTGACATATATTTTCGAGCCATTGTTGTATAAAATCTACATCACGCAAGGAATCCAGCCTAGTCAAGTGAGCGTGAATAAGGGAGCTCCTCTTTCAGCCTTCATGTGCAGCTCTGCCTCACATCACTGCACGGGTGAGCAGACTGGAGCACTGCTTTGGAGGGAAAAAAAATGCTCATACAAGAGAAGAGGAAGAGATGGGAGGCAGCATAAAGGGTGTCTGTCACTTTAAAACAGCCAGGAGATGGTGGTACATCAACATCACGATGAGAACACATAATGATACCAGTGCACTCATCCAACAAAATCTAATCAGAATTAAATTCACTCAGCCAAAATAGAACAGAAGGAAACATTTGATGTGTCTATCTGTTGTTCCCTGCATATTTGTACAGAGAGAGCAGAAACATTGACAATGATAATGCATTTCCCCCATCTACAGTCTGGTTCACTTTGAAATGAAAATTGTACATTTTAGACTCCATTTTATTTTTTGCACTTTGAAAATCCCTCTAGCATTTAGGAGCAAAAAAACAAAGCTGCTGATTCTGCAGAGCAGCACTGCACCTTACAAAAATAGCCAAAAGCAGCATGTGCAGTAGCTGCGTTAAAGGTACAGAGAAGTCTCATGAGTGTATTTTCATGTGACTGTCATGGGACAGTTCAGCCCAAAATCAAATCACGTATTGGGTAATAGCTCCACAGGTAAGAGGAAAAAATATCTATTTTGAACATCCCTTAAAGCAGGCAACCATATCGCAGTGACCACATCAGATCATTCATTCTCAGATCAACCTTGTGTCCGTTATGTTACGGGTCAAACTGACACGTTTTAAAGTTTGAAGATCTAGGATAAATAGTTAGTATTTTTTCAGTATGAAAATTCTTCTGCTTGCCTTAATTAGTGTAATTAACATAGAAAATGAAAATGGTTCATCTCACATATTTGCAACCACCCCCTGCATGTTTATATCACATAGATACTGTTCGGATCAATTTGACCCAGCAGTCAAACTGGAGGTAAAAGGGTGTCAGAAATGTCAGACTTTTTCTTTCTTTGCAACTGTGAGACATAATTCACCCCACTCACACACACACACACACACACACACACACACACACACGCAGATGTTATGACTTTTGACGTTCTCGCGGGAAAACTCCACCCACATTCAGTGGACACTCAACAGGGGAGGGGCAAAACATATTAAAGATTCTCTGCATGGGAGTCCTACCAACATTACTGTCAGGCAGATCTTTACAAAACGAGCAGCGGAAGCAAGATGACAGCCCAGGAGGCTCTGGAAGTCATCTTTGATCATGACAGTGAAATAGAGGAGGATGTGTCTGAAGATAAAGACTATCTTGAGCTAAATTCTGATTCTAATGATTCTGATTTTGAACCAGATGCCTTCCAAACCAGCTAAATATGGGATAAAAATCTGGGAGCATGTGATGCAAACACCCAGCTATGCATTGAACATGCAGATTTACACTGGAAAGCCGGTTAGAGGAGCCCCAGAGAAGAACCAGGGCACAAGGGTCATGCTCGACAGTGCACAGGGTGTCAGGGGGCACAACATACCCTGTGACAATTTTTTCACAAACTACAACTTGGGCCAGGAGCTTCTAAAGAGAAAGCTCACAATGGTCGGAACTGTCCGAAAGAACAGGGCTGAACTCCCTGCTGAGCTGCTGGTAATCAAGAACAGGGCCCCTCAATCTTCCATGTTTGCCTTCACAGACACCACATCCCTAGTGTCTTACTGCCCCAAAAAGGGAAAAAATGTTCTGCACAAAAATGCTGAAATCAGTACAAGAGAGGACCAGAAACCAAGCATGATCCTGGATTAAAATGCCACCAAAGGGGGGTAGACAACTTGGACAAAGTAACAGGGTCCGACAGCACCAAGCGAATGACTGCGCGCTGGCCATTGGTCATCTTTTATAACATGATCAATGTATCGGCCTACAATGCGTTTGACATCTGGACTGAGATCTTTCCTGACTGGAATGTGTCAAAGCTGTACAAGAGGCGCGTTTTTCTCGTGGAGCTGGTGAAGGCACTTGTGACACCGCACATCTAACGGAGGCAGCACCTGCCAAGGACCCCAGCCGCTGCAGCCACAGTGAGGGAGATCCAGGAGAGGACTGCACCTAGTACACCAGTGTGTGAGGTAAGTAAGTGTGTGTGTGTGTGTGCATGTGTGTGTATAAGTACATGAGAGTGCGTTGTGTGTGTCTTGGGATCAGCAAAAAGACACCATATTAAGGTCCTCTTGTTTCTAGGTTGCTGCTGGGGGGAAAAGGAAGAGGAAGAGGTGGCAGGTCTGCAGGCCATCTGATGATGTCAAGACAAGCATGACCTGTGCGAAATGTGCAAAATTCATTTGCACAAAGCACAGTGTGATGGCATGTCACTTGTGTGCTGTGTAGATGTACAGACAGACAGACACACACACACACACACCTTGTTCATATTGCTATTGCTTGTTATTTTGATCATTTCTGGTAAAACTAGTGTGTTTATATGTTGGTCTTTCAAAAGTAATAAAGTGGTGAAACAATGAAAAAGTTTGAACATGTATTTTTTTATGAAAAACAAGTGAATTATCCTAATTGAACCATTACCTGTGAGAGGTAAGGAACACCATTGCACTAAATATTGATAAAATAGTAATGGAGTTAGTAATGAAATATTAACAACGCTTGTTAGGATTTTTTTGGTTTCGGACATCTTTTGGATAACTAAACATGCACCGGGTCAAACTGACCTGGAAACATCATTGCTGTTCCTGACAAATGACCTTAAGCTGTGCTTCATTGTTGCTACAAGGCTGTGGTCTGCTGGTGGCCCTTTAACATGAAACTGTCTCTACTGCTCACTGCCACCTATCATGTTAACCGTCTCACAACCTCTAACAATTATTAAAGTTGGAAAACTGTTGCAAGGTCTTGGTGTGCATATTTTAAAAATGATAAATCTTGCCTAATTTAATAATATTGTGGCATTTTCTTAAAATCTTTAGGCATTTATTAATAAACTTCTGACTGGAAAAAACCCTTCTGTAAATTCACTTCACTAAGAGTTCAACATACAAATATTATTGGCTTTTTTGAAACAGTATATTATACAGAGACATTCAACAGAATAAAATCTGATATAATACTATTCAACATCTGCGCTTTATTCATGTTGTAAATAAATTAAAACACCACCAGTTTTCTGTTCTTTGCCTTTTATTATTCAAATGTTTAAAAATAGTAAAACAATTAAAATAAAATGAAATCTCAAGTTGCTAGTCACAGTTTACATCTGTGACTTACACTGAGACCTGGAAAATTTCTAATAATTACTCTGTTTATTCAGAAATTTTTAAAAAATGGAACACACCTAAAAACAAAGTTCAGTTTCAGCTAACAGAAAGTGGCCAGGGTCCATCACTCGCTCTGCACGTTCGGGGGCTGAATCATTGTGTCTCTGATGTCGAAGGCATCTATGAGCTCCTGAGAAAGAACAAACAGTTGTAAAAATAAAATTAAGACCAAAGACACAAAACGAGATATTTTTAGAGTAGTTCTTGTATTGTGCCACATTAAATCATCTGTGTTCGGTCCAAACTTTGCAAACCTTCCATATCTTTGGGCTGAAAGACACAATGCACTGTTTCCGAGCGCACGTTCCTCCAGCCTCCACCTCCCCCTCCTCTATCGGCGCTGAGACACAAAAAACACACAACACTTGTAAACTAATTCGCCTCCTCCACTCCTCTTCTTCAGTCAGCAAAATGTTATGTCTTCTTACCTATACAAGGCAATTTGGCATTATCCAGATACATCCGTGCCAAACCATCCTGGAACACAAACAACACTGTCACACCTGCTAACAATCACTAGAGGGCAGACAAAGCATAATTGAAACTTCAGCGCCGGCAGCTCACCCTGATTAGAAAGGACGTGTGGAAAATGTTCTCTACAGTCCGAGAAAACGAGTTGGGGTCAATAACAAACTCGTAATATGATATTGGGGATGTTGCTGTGGTAGAAACAGAGAGGCATGAGCAAACAGTAATTACACAGTAATGAAATGTTAAGGTCTCCGAGCTCTACTTTAAACTCACGATCATCTTGGTAATAACTCTTCAGGTAGCCCAGGATCCTTTCCACCTCTTTCTCTGTCGCTTCATGGTGGGAGTCTTCCATTTTTTTTAGCTGACAAAAAACATTGGCGTGATGCAGTAAATATCTGGGACATCAAAACTCTCAATCTGAACTCATGTCAATAGTGTCAAAAATGATAAATGATAAAAAGCATTCTAAGAGAATTAAGGCTTAGAAAATAAACCAATTGTTACTGACTGTTCAGAAAAAATATGTTTTGAAAGACAACTGACTGAATTAGTCGCTTCTGTAAGGTGATGGGAGGTTGCTACATCTATACTCGGGGGTCTCTTAGAGATTCTTAATTATCGGACAGGTGGATGTAGATAACTGGATGGCAGTGTGAGTTTAGCTACCTGAGTGGGCATTATCCTTTTGGCTTCCTTGCTGGGTGCCTTCCTTTGCCGTTCTATCCTTTGCTTTGGAGGGGGGGGCTCTGCATGAAACGAACCCATCCTGTGCACAGAACCCAAGAAAAGAACCACAGGAATGAAAATGTATACTGCTGAGAAACAGTAATAAATCTTGGACAATGCAAAAGTAAGTGCAACATGATGATAAGAGTAACATAAAACAATTCATTTATCAGTTAAGTGCCCTGGCACTTAAGTCACAGCTGACACATAACATGCTGCAGCACTCACATGTAGTGGAAGGAGGGTGCTGTCCTGAAACAGCACTCTGCTCTGCGGGCCACTCTCTCCCAAGCGTCCTGCGGCAGGTAGCCATCAGCCCCATGTCCGTTCTGCTGCTCGCCCTCCCCGTCTTCTAGTCGGTTGATACCCATGAAGGACAGCTGTCGGAGGAGCAGAGAGATCGCCATATGACCACTGCCATGTATACTGCCTTTGGTGCATGCAATACAAATATTAGGATTTTTTTACATATTGTTATATGTTTAACCAGTTATTTTCTATGCACTCTTTTTTTTATTTTCTACTTTCCTTTATTATGTTTCTCTCTCTGTGTTGTAATATAAAGCCCTTTGCATCAACTATGTTGAATTACATATATAAGTATATATGTATATATTTGTATATTGCTGTGTCAAGCTCTGGCTCCTGAACAGCTGTGAGTGTCTCTAGTTAGAGCTGAGAGGCACAGACTGCTGATATTAAGAAATGAGACTGCAGACCATCTGAGAAAGCTGTTATAACAATGTGTCGGGAAAGTTACCTTGCTCTGGTCTTAAAAGGTACAGTGCACCATATATACACTATATTTTTTATTAAATTGCTCTTTACTGGCAGACTGACCAATGTTCCAATGAGATTAGATTATGTTGGTAACTATGTAACGCTTTTCAACCAAAAGAAGGACTTACTGAAACTGAAGTGTGACAAATACTAAAGAAACAATGAAAGATGGATATTTCTTTGTTTTGGAGGGCTTTTTTGATGGGAGAACCTGAAAACAAGCTGACAGACATACAGACCTGACACATCACAGCCTTACATAGTGAGAAATTCAAATCCAAATGCACTCTCCTTTTAGCTCTGTCTGAGCCTCCTTCTTTGGCGTAAACTGTTCAAATACAGGGTCTAACTACAGGAGAGAATGCACAACCAAGCAGCTACGACTCCTGAATAGAATATCTCATAACTAAAATATCAGGTGAGAGGGATGCACAACATCAGGAAGATAAATTACCTGAAAAAAGAGCCATATTGTGCATCTCTAAGCCATAGTAATTTTTACATAAACACATAACAAACATAGAAATCTTGATATTAAACATCTTAATTACGCAGTTATAATGTATATACACAATAAATGTACTCACAAGGTGCTCAGCAAAAGCAGTGGGATCGAAAGCAGTACCCTCAGCAAACAGCTGGGTGGCTTTCTCCTTGCCCAGGTCTGTGGCCACAACAAGCAGCTGGGCATCCAGAGCTGCTTCCCGCGCCTGCCGGACTGACGAGGAACACAGTGAAATCAAACTGGCCCACCTGTGGGGGCTTCATAATTATGATGATACTCTGGACACCATGAGTACAAAACTATGGGCAAATTTAGAGCCACCAGTTAATCTAACCTACATGTCTTTGGTCTGAGGGGGGAAACTGCAACACAGTACATATTGATGTATAAACTCATGCTCTGCCACTCATGAATATTTATGTCAGTTTAGATGCCAGCATTAAGAATCTGACTGAAAAACAATCACATCGACATCATGAGTTTGGGGAATGCACAAGCGTGCAGTCTATCCACGCCTGAACAGTCACAGGACTGCAGCCAAATTTGCATTTCTATTTCTGCATTTCACACTTACCATCTTTAAAAAGTTTATTTGCTTCTTCTAAAACTTCGGTGAGTCTGTTGTTGGACGGACTCAGCATATCTTCCCTATTCTCTGAAAGCACAAGAGAGAAAAACATCAACAACTAAAAAATAAACAGAAACAACAACGGTCGCTGTCACCCCAACCTGCCTGTTACTCACGTTGCACCGAGTTGATGAGGTCTCTGTACTTGCTCCGTATTTCTCTCCTGAGTCCCGGGTCACTGTCGTCGTCCTGTAGGTCAGCTGGGCTGAAGGAACAACCACCGCCGTCTCCGTCATGTTGCTGCTGCTCTCCTTTCCTTCGTCCAGCGGAGCCATTCTGCCGAGGAGTTTCCTCATCAACGCCTCTGCTTCTCTTCATCTTTGGTCAGTTAGAGAACGAGCTGTTGAGGGAAACGCTTGTTATGGTTTGCGTTGTCAAGTTGTTAAACGTTCAATCGCGAACCAAACAGCCAAAGGCGCCAGAAAGTCAAGATGAAAAGCCGCTCCTCTGGCTACTCTACAAAGTAGGCCAAGTGGGAAATGCTGCAAGTGTCAGATTAAATACAATTCGATTAGCACAATCTGACTAATGTAAGGCAATCGACCTACTACAGCTAAGATTAGCTACTGGGATATTATTGTTTAAAGTTAGCGTAAACTGTTCAAATACACTAAATCTGAACGAAGCCCTGCCTTGAATTTACTGCGAGTAAGCGAATACACGTTTAACAAGCACCCTGAAGCAGGAAAAACATATTTGATAGAGCAAAATATGGTCGCATATCCAGCCGAACCGGAAGCAAACTTCTATTGAGCAGGCAGTTAACGCAAACGCGGAAGTACTACACAGTTCACTATCTCGTTTCACTTGTCAACGTCTTTGGTCTGTACAAGTCGATGTTAGCTAACAAAATAAACTCTGTTAGCAACTTAGCTGATGGAGACTTTTGACTCTTCTCTGCCCCAGCAAAGGTCACATCAAATATAAACTCATGGCATGCTGTGGTTACTGCTCAACTAGATCTAGTTATTTTTCTTGAGGTAACTTCCAACCTGTGTTAACAAACAGAAGGCGCGCCAGAAACGTTTCAACTAGGTTGACGAAGGAGAAGTTTGTTTTGTATTGGTAATCTGCCAGCGGGGGAAAAGTTACTTGTTACGTGGAAGTTAGAATAATATCACGTTATTTAAAAATACTTCTGCCTTTCAGAAACACACAAAAAGGGATGCCCATACACCACGCTATAAGTGCAATGAATGCAATAGAGAAATAAGACTTGTTTGGCGAACACTATTATATTGCTACATTTCAAATTAAATAAATACACATAGTCGAGATAAAAAATTACGATCTTTATCGTCTTTATCAATAAAAGGCTGTCTTGTAGCGTAACTGGATAAGAATCTGAAAAAAAATCCGTGCAAAATAGAAAAAAAATAAAGAGAGCATTAATTAGAACATAGTTCCATATCGAACTGTATGCATCCATAAAATCAAATTTACAGCCTTATTGCACGCTTATAAAAAACATCAGTTCAGTCATCACAAATCCCAACTTTCTCTCACAGTTGCCTTAAAAATATCCTAAAACATTGCCAACATTATTCTTAACTTGGACTCTTAACAAAGTATACATATAGAAAATGTGAAATCGATTTGTAGTATTATATTTTGTACACACGCTTTCCAAATATCAACAAAGGCATTTTTTTCCTTCATTCGAAATTTCTTCTTTCATATTACATGTTAAATGAGGCTGCCGACGTCGAACGAACGTGAAAGTAACTTCAGCAACTGCCGATTTCAGTAGTCCTTTAGGGCGGCAGTCAAAATACGTCAGCAACGGGATCTGATTCCTACCGGCAGATGGCGCGCTAACTATGAATGAGTAGTATTAAGTACCTGACGTAAGGGAGCCACTCTTTATTTTTGAATTCGTTGTTTTGTTGTCACAGCAACCAGAAGCGTCTCTCCGTCACTTCCAGCTATCCGACACGGCCAGCTGTTGACTGGCTTATTTTTGTAGTCTCGTCAACACTAATTTAAAGTGGTACGCTATAGTGCTGTCTTTTGACATTTTTATCATTCTTTTTATTATTAAATCAAACCCTTTTATTTATACAAATCCGTCCGGTTTATTTATCATTATATTATTTATTAGGCTATATGACACATAGCTTATTACACTTTTTTTAAATTATTTTACTTATTGTAATACAGTATATGTAAAGTGTTGGCAAAGTGAAGTTCTTAAAATGTTAAATTAAAAATCGCATTTTATTAATTAATTTAACTAGGTTTTTTTTTTTTAAAAAATGTCCGGATTCTAATATGCTATCCTTTATTAACATTTTCTCACATTGTTACATGCATAAATAAAGTTGTGTTTAAATGTTCACAGGAAACACTGCGAGCCCTCATATCCGTGCCTGTCGTTTGTTACAGCTGAGGTGCACAGGCAGCGAGATTTGAACGCCGCTTGTCTGGAAAGCCGCATGCTAATCCCTCCATGACGTGTCCGAGCTGGGAAGCTGAGGCACTGAGCTGGAATACGGGAGCAGCAGCGAATCTGAGCACCTGAAACAACTGTTGTTTCATCATGGGGGAGCTGAGGTCCACCTCTCCCGGGCTTCGTTTGGACCTGAACAACTTTGACTCAGCCGATGCAGAGAGGAGTCGGTATGTTTTAACGAGCCCCCGCTCACTGCAGTCCTGTGCACGACTTGGTATCAGACCTGTTGAACTTCTCATTAAATCGCTAAATGAGCTGATTGCCGAGCAGAATGACGTGCCATTTGAGACGGTGAGAGTTATGCATGAATCCTACGAAAAGGAGAGAATGAAGCGTTTACAAATGTGCCGGGAGGAGAGGGAGAGGATTATCCAGGCGGCTGGGGACAGGTGGCCAGGCAGTAACAGTCACGTCTCAGGCCTGGAAGTGGTGCCTGTGACAAAACTGACAGATCAATCAACAGACAGACAAACGGGGTCCATCCCATATGCAGATCTGTGCTTTACGGGGAAATCTCCGAGCAGGTCCACCTGTTCGGCTGTTGGCAACAGACACCCAGACAGGAGCACAGTCTGCAGTCTCAGCCTGGGAGACTTCAGACACTCCCCGGCGACTGAGATGAAACTGGAAAGGCTCACCAAGGACATCAAAAAAGAGATGTGCGTCACAGTGTCCGAGAGAGACCGCAAGATAGCAGCTCTCATGCTGGTGAAGCACCAGGAGGAGCAGGCATCCATGAAGCTCATTCAGCAAGAGGAACAGAAGCGACAGGAGGCTCGCAGGCATGACGAAGCCCAGCAGGTGCGAGCAGAGAAAGAGAAGAGGAGGAAACTGAAAAGGAGTATGCAACGCTGGCGTGAGGAGCTGGAGTCCCGCAGGAGACTGAGGGAGCAACGGGACAACGAGAAAGCAGGACAGCTTGAGCAAGAGGTGCAGATGCAAGAGGACAGATGGAGGAGGCTGAAAGAAGAGGTTGAGGCACAACGCAGGGATAAGAGAGAGGCTGCACAGAAAGAGGCAGGGGTGCGCAAACACTGCCAGGAGAAGCTGCTGAAAGAGCAGGAGGAGGTGGAAAAAAGAAGGCGAGAGAGGGAGAGGCAAGTAGCAGAGGAGAGGGAGCAGAGGGCCAGGAGGAGCAAAGTATCACAGGAGAGGAGGAAGAGGAAGAGGCTGGAGGAGGGAAATCGTAGGGAGCTGCTGCGACACGTCCTGCTGAAACAGCAGGTAGAGCAGCAGGTGGAGGAGGAGCAAGCACAGATGAGGAGCACACTGAAGAAGAAGCTCCAGCATTCCTGGGAGAAACGCGCCCAGGCTGCAGAGACACGACTCAGAGAGCTGCAGAAGCAGGCAGCCCGGGAGGAGGAGCAAATCCAGAGAGCTCAGCTGAAGGCCGAGCTCCACAACATACAGCAGCTCACGCACAAACAGACCCTGGTTCAGCTGAGCCAGCAGCGCATGGAGAGAGCCGCCCTGCGCGCCTCAGCCCGGCACAGGACCAGAGCTCAGCAGACACATGAACGCAACACACACAGGCAGCTCTGCCACCAGATGCTGAGGGAGAAGGTGCAGAGTGAGGAGGAGGCGTTGAGAAAGGTCAAAGAGAGCTGCATCTCCATGAAGGAGTGGAGGAGGGAGCGGCTGCGGCGACAGCGGGATCAGATACAGGAGGAGGCCCACAGGCTGGCTCGGGCCTCCTTTCACATGAGGGAGAGAGTGAGGCAGCAGACGCGCAGTCGAACCTTCGATCAGATGGCTCTGGAGGCTCAGCTGACTGCCTCCTTGAGCCGCATGAAACTATGAAAAAAATTATTAACTCCCAAAGGCCCTCCTCACCAGCATCTCCTCTAATCAGTACAGTTCAGGCATTAACTGACTCACCGAGGGCTGTGGTGAAATAAGTGAATTCAGATAGTTTAAAGAAAAACATCCCTCCTATCTGAAATCTAGGAATGTGGCAAGAACCTGCCGCTCAAGTATGTGAATTTGTTGTAACCAGGGTGCCACGAGAGGGTGAATGTTGGGGCCGGGAGCAGCAATGACTCATTTCACCACTTTGGTTTTAGAGGAGTAATGACTCATAAAGTCACAGTTTTATAATTTATAGGTTTAAAATATTTTTTAGATAACAAGAAAACAGAAAGTCAAAATTGGGGCTGATAGAATATCCCCAAATTTGCATAGCAGACTTTTATTTATTTGGTGTCCTGTTATTCATTTTAAAAGTGCTGTGATTTATCTTTGGGTGTTCCTGACGCTAAGCTTGGGACACGACTCTTTACAGCTATGACCAAAGCTTCCATATATAGTATCAAAAATATCTCTGCTCTGTGAGCCACAGCACCTCATTTGTCTCGATAAGCATACTGCAGTCGTCGTTTTTTTTCTTACTATCATGTGGTTTGTAGCCAGTGGGGTGCTTGAAGGCTGACATCAGTGTTTTTATTTTGGTATGAGCAGCCAGAGGAGTGCAGATAAGAGAGGAATTATGGGAAAATTTGGGGAGGTTGAACCAAATTGCAGCGCTGTGGATGAGCCACACTGTTTGGTTAATGTTTAGGTGACCATTGTGGTTTTTTTTTGCTCCTCTTCCATCAGTGCCTTACCTTAACGCCACGTCCCAGTAGAAGCACTTTTAAATGCTTTGTGATGTATTAAATAGATTAAAGCAGAACCATAGTGAATTAACTTAACATAAAAGCTGTTGCTGCTCCTGATTTCAATGCATCACTTGTGTTCTGGGCCATGACAAACATTGTGTTGAATTAAGCCACTAGTGGTGTACTGATGGAAAGCACCGGTAACTTTTAACAATCAGATTGTTATATGGATTGTGTTTTGTAGATTTCATTATTTCATAGATTTTATCATTTTATAGTTTTTGCATATTTTATTTTAATGAATAAATCATACTTGAACATAGATCATTGTGCTTTCATGTATGTATTTAATGCCAGTGTGGTTCTACTTAACACACTTATGTCCAGCTCTCTGGGGTAGCTGATAAAAGGCAGGTGCAACTTGACATGCTGGCCATTACAAAATGAATTTGCATTAGGTAGTTTACATCAAGAAACGTGATGTGTGAGGACTAAAAATAGTAAGACATAAAGCAGTGGAATAAGCTATCATGAAAATGAGCAGTGTGTGTGTTTTTTTTATTATTAATTATTTCACATAAACTGCAGATGCTAAAGAAGGAAGTGAAAGAGGAAAAACCAGGAGTCATCAAAATTACATAACTCTGACATGACATGACGGTTATGCACAGCCACCTGTTTCTGTCTCAGCTCAGACATCATTTAGCAGGAGCTGCTGGACTTCCTACATGTCATTACTAATGTTCCACCTCACATCCAAGAGGCTTTGTTAGCTGTACTGTGGAGCACATTATACTGCACAAAAAACCCTGTGTCTCGGTAATCTGTACTATTGTACATGGATCAAGTCTGGACCTGTTTGAAGCTCCAAACAAATTAAAAAGATTCTGTTGAAAAGTGAATGACATAGATCTCCTTTTGTTTGTGTAATAGTCGGTGTCAAATTATTTGGTTGTCCTGTAAATCTATCCAGTTACTGGAATTTCGCTACTCAAATGTCCTCAGTACCTTTATCGGGCATGATGGAAGGCTCTCACGAAACCTTACTGAATTCAGACTTGGCAACAAAAGGCGTCCCTTTATCAGTCTTGCAAAAGAAACGTAGTCCACCCCAACAATTTACTAACAATCAGACTCTTAACACACAAACTAGTCCACGGCACATCTGGTTTGCTCCATCATTATGCCACCCAGGTAGTTTAGAGTGGATACTGCACCGTGCTCTTTGCACCAAATTGACATTTCTCTCTCAGTTGTCATGCAGCCCAAGAGCCAGCACCATCGGGAACCCGACCCCGAGGATGAGGGTGAGGCTCTCCAGGAGACCGAGGTGATTCTGCTGGTGGACTTTGGCTCCGGTGTGCTCATGGATGTCAGAGTAGGGTTGGCCCGTCCTGCTGCTCCTGATCTCTGGAAGAACGTGCACTGTGGCCACATAGAGAAAGGTCCCAGCCGAGAAGAGCATTCCCACACCCGTCGCACTGAGCTGGCTCTGAGGTGAGCTGCCAGACTGTGGACACAAACACATCAAATCGATAATAAAGAACCACCAGCTGAAATGGTATAATTACTGAGACTTCCTATATCTTCTTTGGGATAGACTCAAGATGCCGGACATGTTGTTTCTTACTGCATGTAATATGAAGTAAGTTGTGATGGCAACAATCGGTGCTGCTGCTGAAAACGCCAGCAAATGTCCCTGAATGTACTTCTTTTCAAGGCCTGCATGCATCAGGAAGGAGACCAAACCAAAGGCTGCAGGCGCCTAGGAGATAAGACAGATGAGATGGGTTATTATCAGCTCTATTATGTCATGTTTGTGATCAGTACTACTATATTTCACACTCAGAGAACCTCACCTTGTGAAGAATCACAGCAAAAAATACTACCACTTGCACTGTCACTTGCCCAGTGGCCACAGCCGCACCCAGAGCAAAACCATCAGCTATATGCAAACAGAAATACTTATTAAAACAACATTTAAAACAATCTACTGCTTAAAGGTAAATTTGTTCTTTTTTCTTTGCAGCATTAGATTAAACAAACGGTTAAGTTTGTTTTTGCCACACTGCAAGCCAAATATTACCAAAGTAAAGAGAGCCAAACCCTCCATGCTGTGCTGTGGATTCAAAATAAAACCATAAAAGACCCAAACAGTGGAGGAATCACATGCTGAGTCACATGAGGAAGTGAACAACTCCAGTGCATCGCTGGGAATTTTCCATGCAAATGTCTTGCGGCTCCTTAAAGCATAATGTGTATCTTGGGCAAATATTTCACCAGAAATGTACTGTAAATGTTCTGAGCTGTGTCAATACCTGCAGCATGGATAACCAGTCCTAAAGTGGCCGTGAAGCCGACACTGTTCGTCTGCTCTGAAATGAGACATCGCACGTCGTGTTGAGAACTAAAAACATGTGTGAAGCGGCGACAGTCTGAATAAAGCTGATATGAGATTTCTGCCAACTTGCCACGCATAGAAAAATAACTTCCAATCTGATCCACCACAAACATGAGGGTGAAGCCGAAAGTTAAAGCCACCCCGATGAAGAACCTCGCTGCAGGGTCTGCGTCTGTGGAAGCTGCGTTTTTTTCACTGGCATTCAGGCTGGATGGGCCATCGGAGGCGGAGGATGCTGCAGAGAGAAGATGAAGGACGGGATTAGCTTTTGATCAAATCCACATAAAAGACAACAAGGAAGAGCGGCACACTTTTAGCCAGCTAAGCCTGCTTTCATCCTCATGTGCTTCAAAATCTCACGGCAGTGCAATCAAATGCAGGTGTTTGGTGGGTGAGGAGGATGGAGTCGACAGTTGAGGAAAACACCCCCCCACCTCCAAAAAAACAGAGGTTCAACTTTAAGGTTGTTATTCCGGATCATTTTCATGTTTGTGTTTAGAAGTGTTTACCCACTGCTCACCTCTCCATGACTCTTGCAGTAAGTCCACTCCCTCTGGGATGGCAATGGACAGTGCTGTCCCACAAAGGAGTCCTGCCCCCAGGATGGAGACAAACTGCAGGCTTTTCTGGGGATCGACACATGATTTCAGCTGATCTCACAGTGCTTCATTTGACAGGCAAAACAGAGCGATTTGTCATCATGACACTAAGAAACAATGCACAGTGGCAATGTTTAGTCATAAACTCTACGGGTGCAAATTCCTGTACTACAGTCAATAGTCTCAGGACACGAATAAAATGAAAAAAATCAAGTTTCGGTGACATTATTCAGCTAATGATGCATCGTGACTGAATAATTTGAGAGCTGTTTGGATCTGAATCTGCCAATAACGAATGATAAAGCAAGATTAAAAAAAAGAACAAACACCAACCTCGGAGAGTCTGAACAGCAGCGGGATGAATCCAAGTACAAAACAACCTACAAACATTGCGACAGATACAAAGGTGATGATCAACCCGCCGTCCATGACGAACACTTTTTCTCACAGTTTGCAGACACGCTCCATTTTAGCGTCACGCTGTGCCGAAAGCTGGCGGTCTCATCTCATGGTGTGGCTTGATCCCATCTGTTGGAGTGCTAAGTGCCAATCTGCCTTTCCACGTCGCGCCTCGGACTCTGCTCTTTGGCTGCACAGCAGCACTTCAATCCCGAGCAGCAACACCCAGTGTCGGACACTGGGAAGTACATCCCCCCGCCCCCAACCCTCGGTCCACCAATCATCTGCTTCCGTTCTTCTATCCCCCCCCCCCCCCCCCCTCATTTGGCCCAAAAAAATCAAAGCCACACTATATGGACCAAAGTGTTGGGACACCTGACCATGACCAACAGGCACTTTAATGACATCACATTCTAAATACATGGAGAGATTTGCAGTTATGACAGCTTGCCCTCTTCTGGGAGGCTTTCCACAAGATGTTGTGTGTTTCAGAGGGAATTTATGTCCATTCATGCAATAGACGAAAAGGCCCGGCTCACAATCTCTGTTCCAGTTCATCCCAAAGGTGGCAGGCAAGTCAAGTTCTTCCACTCCATGTGGAGGTGTGTCCAAATCGTGTATATCACCAAAAATGTCCTTTCTGGTGATTTTACATATCTGACATTCAATATAATTGCAAGACTCACAAAAGAGGCCACGAGATAAATCTTGTGTGTGGGGGGGGGGGGGGGGGGGGGGGGGGGGGGGGGGGCGACGACTAGAACAAAAAAAAAAAAAAATAGATATATATTTACATTTACTTTGGTTTCCAGTAAATGATATTTATATGATTAATGATATTTACTGATTTTACCTCTTCAGAAAAAATGGTTTAAAAATCTGGTTGGATTGTTCACCACCAGTAGACTTATCAACCATACAAGGGACTTTAAGTGTCTGCCAAATATATACCACATAGGCCTATTATTGTGTGTTTACACCAGAAAAGTGACTAAATGAAGTATACTCCAGCATGCATGTTAAATATGGATGTTTTGTGCTGCAAATAGACACAATTCTCCCACAATGCAATGCACAAAGGAAATGGAAGAGCTGCTTACACTTGAAAAATAAATCAATAAATAAATTGTGGGTAGTGGTGAAGAAGAACATCATAAAGGGTTAAGCCTTAAGAAAGACATTTTAATGTCTGAATTTTCATTGGGAGAGATACAGAATTGACATTTTTTTTATATCTGATGTTGCAAATTTTGGATCGTTTCCTGTTAAGAATGTTGTTTGTTTTGCATTCTGTCCACCTTGACAACCAGTTTGTGGTGTATGCTGTATAGTGTGGTGTATGGTTTTGGAACATAGTAAGCCAATATTGGAGTTAAACTGACCTGGTAGTGATAATGACATTAGCTAGGCTAATAGGCTAGGAGGCTGTAGCAGAAAAAAAGCAAGAAATGTATTAAATGTGTGTTTTATTGTTTATTAACTTAACCTTTTGTCTGAGTAAACAAGTGTTATTTCTTCTTTCAGAAAGGTACATATTTTCATGCAACTCTACAAGGGGATAATTACAAAGAAACTCTTATAGTTGACAAACTTGACTAAATACAGGTTTATTGTTCAAAGAGCTGGGGGGGGACAGATATATACAGTATATATGTACCTGCTGTACAGATGGCCCTTTGGAAAGAAGAAAATGAGACACGGGTCCAGTGCTGAGATGTTGTTACTCTTTCTATCTAGAAAAATGTAAAACTAAAATTAAAAGGCAAAGCACACAAAACCACATTCTGACTGAACACAGTTCTGAGATACAGAGACCTTCTACTACCCATTCTGAGTACATCATAGAAACAAACTGAGAACTTCTCTTTGAGAGGGTTTGACTGTTTACAAAAGAAAAAACAACCAATTTCCAGTGAATCCCGCTGTCTATACAGATCTTTTGAACATACTCTAAAATAACATGATTCATACTGAGGATCGAAGATTTGGACGTAACAAAAGACTTCTGAAAATCACTGCAACCATCAGACTGACAAATGGAGCTCTGCACTCAAATGAAATACCACGGCACGGGACAGGACACCAGGAAGTTTTGTTATAGTATAAAATCTAGAGTTTCTGGTTAGCTTGTGTACAATTCATTTGAAGCCGTTTAAATACAGCAAAACTATTATATAAGCCACTTTCATCTTTTGGAATTAACCTACATTCAGCGTTGAAGCAATGGAGTTGTTAGACAAGATGAGATTTTGAAGTATCTTGCTCAGAGCTGTTATTTTGACGGGACACATTCAGAGACTTCAAGACATCTCAGAGGTATAAAAAAATGAAGAGGTATAAAATATAAAATTGCCCTCTCATGACTAGAAGAGCACCACACTTAATGGTATCAAACAATTAACTTGTACCATAAAAATAAAGGTCTACCCATATGTGGTACTAATATACCCAAGAACAAATAATGGAAACAGTTCAGGGTTACCACTGTCATCACACACACGGGGAGGGAGGGTGCCCTTCTCTGTCAATCATATAGGTGAAAGTGAGATTAGTGCACATTTCCCACAATGGTTCTCTGAGCAGCAGGATAACAAGCTTCATGTATTATGTTCCCATAATAATATGTGGTCCATGGTGGCAGACTGTAGTGGTACTGTGCCTGCAGCATATTTCCTTGCTTAACCAACAATGTTCATTGTGTTTAATGGGACAGCTCATAGTGTTGTTTAGACTAAGGAAGAAATTAAATGACAAGAAACAAGAAACATGATAAGTCCTGAGTAAGGTCCTAACTTTGTGTTTCACATTATTACTGGTTACGTGGTGTATGTATTTCTGCCTTTCTGATACCTGGAAAGAAGCTGCTTAATATGGCTGAGGCAGCTCAGGAATATGTGTGTAGAGTTGGGGTAAATCACCATTGCTCTGGCAGAGGCCTTACAAAACTAGTAAACAGATCTGTAAATGGAACATACAATTTGCTGGGCAATATTTACTACTTCTTAACAACTCACATGAGCATGAATATATCTTCCATTTTGTTTTCAGTGGGGAGAGGGGCATAGTGGTATTTAATTGTATCAAGTTTAAGTTTGAAAAAGAGTGATTTTAAATAGATCAGGACTTCATCAACTGGTGTACATCCCTTGAGCGGTCTAGGCTAACATCTGATATGTTATCTCCAAAAGTACACAAACAGAGTTTAACAACCAGAGTTTATAACTCAGCATTGAGTCCTGGAAAATTGGAAACTGTAGCGATGCACACTGACCGCTGAAACAGTATACATAAAGTTAACATTGAAAAGGACCTGACAAAGGGCTGAGTAGTAAGATAAAGATTAGCTCATTCATAAAACTAGTAGCCAAATAGACTGAAAGCTAATTTCTAAATGTCAAAATAAAGATGTAAACACATGGACAAAAAGATACAAATGAAAACAAACAGATAATGAGAACCAGTCACAATGAGTATAATCTGAAACCGACCCAGAAAAACTCCAAAAGGCTTTTCTGTCCTTCCTCTGAAAGACACAAAAGGATCAGCAGGCTCCTGGCCTCCAGTCCTCCTGCAGCAGCCGTGCAAGGATTTCCCTACACTGGGGGCAGCATCAGTAGCAGCACTCCGACAGCAAGTCCCAACAAAGGCTCAGAGACTGAATGCCTAGAAGATCATTATCACTGTAGTGTGCCAAAATATGAATTATCTTCTTCCACAGTTTCAGTTTAGGGGTGCATTTAGCTTGATAGCATTTAAAATTCAATGCCTTGACAATAAATACCATGTCATAAAAGGAAAATTCCATTGTTTTGTAGCTGTACACAGTCAAAGCATACAGGAGTGTTAGTAGCATGATTTTAATTTTTCTTTTTTTTTTTTCCCAGAAAGTGTTTTATGAAATTAATTGGAAGAACCATTTAGAGATCATCGCATTGCACAGACCAAGCTTACTAGTAGTGTGGAAAACTCTTCCATTGCTCTCTTGAACCAACTACTTATTCAAGGGAAGCATCTACAGTAGTGCTGGCGATTAGAGATACTGATTAAGGATTACAGGGAAATCCCTACACCTTTTGAACTTGAAGGCATGCTGTATACAGTACCTTAGTGAAGCTCAAGCTTATAGACAGGTCCTCTCTTTCAAGTGCAATAATGTTAAGGAAACCCATAAAGAATATCATTCCCCTAACAAGACAAGGCAAAATATTCTTCATTTGTGCATTAGTGTCTTTCATGGGTCTATGTTCAGTGTTTTGGGTTGTGCCTCAGCTACATCAGGGCAGGACGATGTTGCTGCCCTTGCATTGTCAGAGTAAATTCCCTCTGCAGGTACACAGACAGAAGATGTTGTTTGGTTAGACCCAGTTAAGGGTCCCTGATCCACAATCCATTTAATCCTTAGTAGACAGTGTGCTTATGTTAGTGTAAAGTCCCTCCACGGAGGTTAAGATGCTTTGGAGAACTGTTGGTTCAGTTCCGGGTTTAATTCACATATTCAGTGTACTCCTCAAGTAAAACTGAGGGAATTATTTTCCAGTTCCAGGTAGTATCAGTGCCGCACTTCATTATCAATGAGGCTGTCCTCACCAGACTGGAAGTCCTCATTCAGGCCATTTTCAACATTGATTATTTCCTCGTCCTGCGAGGACCCCTGGCCATCATCCTCGCCACTGCCTGAACCAGCCTCCTCTGAATTTGGGTCTTGAAGTACCTGAGCAATGTACATTTGCTGTAGGGGAGAAAATGAAACGTATTGTTAAAGTCTGATACCTATATTGTGTTACAGAACAAGTTCTCCTTAAAACCAAAGGTTGTTTCTGTGGGTCTTAATGTGTCCTTCATGGTTTTTTTTTGCTTTTTCACAATATATTGTTATACAAAAAGTATGCTGATGACAGTCTTTATTTATGCGCCAGAAACAATGATGACCTACAACTGTCGACACTTCAGTGAGTACTTGAATTCTAAATCTGAGCACTTGAATTTCAAAATGAATTAGAATAAGGAAATCAATTCTTCCAGAGCAGAAACAAGCCTTCACTGCACACTATAATCTCTATAAACAGACATGTGCATATGAAGATTTTAGTATTTTAAGAAGTCTAGTTTCTGCAGTTGACTTATAGTTTGCGTTGCACAGACCACTCGTGTCAGAGCGTGCCTCGGTGACATGCAGGTAAACCGTGGGTGTGAACAGGTAAATGCACTGGCAAAAATGCAATCTTGAAATCCATTGGTTATCATCTGATGATGATGATGTAGATTTTTTTTTTTTTTTTAATTTATATACATTCATATGTACATATCTGTGAATGGAGATTGGCTGAAATATCATCTGGATGTCTCATGTTGCTAATCAGAGTGTAAACAATGACCAGCGTATGGAAGAGGAAGACTTGCCCCAAATAACTGTTATTTAGATGTCTGCTGGCTACAATGGAGACCCTGAAACATCAGCTCTTGCTCCCATAGGCTAAACTATTGACAGATGATAGCCCATGAGTGAGGCTGACTGAGGGTGTGCACACTGAAGAACAGTTTGCCTTACAGTCAGTTTTGCAAGACAACCCCCCCCCCCCACACACACACACACACAAAAACAGATCCATTTAATTTTAACATAGATTATTGCATAAAATAAACTGAATCCTATATCCAAGGTTAGTAATTAATGTTGCTGAAGTTGAAACAAATCATCACCTACTCATGTTGTATTTAAAAAAAAAAAAATGTTTCTACAGCCATATTTTTAACTTCTAATCTTTGTTGGTAAATCAGGTTGATGTTCTTGCCTATATACAGAGGTATTTTTCTAGCCCGGGTTTTACCCCAAGTAGAACTGCTGTACTTGGGTCTGAAATTGGATTTTATGTCATCACTAAAATGTCAATTTACATCTGATAGCTTCATAAAAGCAGATATTTCTTTCTCAGTTCTTTTCAATGTTCAATTTTAATGTTCCACATTGTTCTTTATACCCTGAAAGAAAAACTTTGTTTTCAAAACTTTAAATAAATTAAATTTTTATATGGGTGACTATGCCAGCACATACAAGCTCTGGCAACATGTCCTTTCCATCGTTTGATCTTGAACCTCACACTGTAAAATAAACATGACTGAATACATACTGCTACCTTATTGGAGGCAGAGGGGCACACTGGACGCCCATTCTCCAAACCATCCACGTCCTGGGTGTCAATCTATGACAGAAAACATGCATCGAACATAAGCAGCTGAATATAATTCTTGTCTGAAATAGTAGCAAATTCAGGAAACAACAAAAAGCATACAAGGGTGAATGTCCTCCCATTACCTTGTAGTTGTGAGCACTGAGATATTTGAAATGTCCGAAGCAGACGTGAGACAGGCAGACAATGATTGTGATGATCAGGACTATGAATGTGAACATGGACGTCGCAGCTGAAAATCCTGAATGAAAGAAAGTGACAGGACACTTGTGTAACAGGTGCTTGTACTTCATAATGCTTCAGACCAAAGTGGCAGTTATGCTGTAAATAAAGTTGGGCACGTATTAGGACATGATTGGCCTCTAGGTGGAGTCCTCATCTTACCAGAGCGAACAGTAGAGAAGAACAGAAGCCAAAAGAGACAGAGAATAGGAGCAGCCACCACTTGGTTTACAGCTCCAGAATGGATCTTCTTGTCCAGTTTGGTGGGCAGATAGGCATAGTACATGTTGTACCTGTCTGCTAAGTGTTTCAGCAACATGTACATCAGCCCTGCACAGAGAAGGGAGATAAAACAATTAGTGCAACTAATCCAATTAGGCCTGCTGATAAGCTTCTGCGTAAAGAACAGAACCACTGAATGCTCCCTGCCTTGTGGGCATTCATCCTGCAGTCATTTCATAAGCACACTATCTTGATGTGAAGCAGCAGTGACACAGCAGAACTCACCAAAAGGGACAATGATTGGGCAAGTGATGCTGTAGGTCATAACCACGGTAAAGACACACATCATCCAAGCATAAGCTGCCCCGAACTGGAACTCATAGGCTTGGTGCTATGATGACAAAATGACATAATCTATCTGAAATCATTCTAATTTCAATAGCTACATCAGGTGAAGTTAATCAATACACACAAACGGGTAGAACAATGAAAGAAGAGCCAAAATGCATCCACCCATTAAACCAAACTACTTTATGGGTTATCAACAAATAAACGGTTTAAGCTTTGTAAGCAGAGGACACACTGACCCTCTTGACGTTCCTTCTCTCTGCTGCCGAGCGAGCCAGGCAGAGGCGGATCATGTACATAAGTAAACCAGGGATCCTCAGCAGGTCCATGGCATTACCAATGAATGCAGACGCAATGACATAGTTCACGAAGAAGGCTCCATTGTCAGGAAGGAATACACACCTAAGTAGCAAAGAAAAAAGTCAATCATGAAAGACTGAAGTCAGATTGGCATTCATGTTTAAAAATGAATGATTAGAGGCATTATAGCCAGTAATTCCAATTAATTCCAATGTAATTTAATTGCTAAAAAGATGTTTTTTTCACACTTTATTTAAACTAGTCATGGTTCCAAAGAAACTGGATTATTTTATCTTGTATATTTGCAGTCTAAGCATTTCATCCTGTTCCGCTTTGCTCTGAGTGCTGCAGAGTTGTGTGGAAATGGCCATAAAATGGTACTTACTCAAATCTGACCTTCGCGTCTGCCAAGAATCTTTTGTCAAACAGCCAGCGAAAAAAAACATCCAAACTGCAAAGACCCAAGGCAAGGAATAAATCAGCTTGAATATTTAGCCTTCACATTTGATTGTGTTGCATTTCAGAAATCAAAAACATTATATACCTGCTGAGTCCTAGGGAGGGCAGCAACAAAACCATAAAGATCAGGAAAGTGTAGCATTTATGCATTGTGGTCCTGTTCTCTCCTGACCTGAAAGTCCAAAGGAAATATTCCAAAATGTTAAAAAAAAAAAAAAAAACACACACACTCTAACAACCTAAACTTTAAATCGAGTAAAGACACATGAATGAATATGCTGAACTGTTGATGTATATATGTGATGTGTATAATAATGTGTATGATATGTGTATAAACCATACCGGGTCCAGTGGGCTTCGAAGAAGGCAGAGTAGTAGACGATGGTAGGAAGTAAGGCAGAGAAGGACCACAGGAGGAGGGTGGGGAAGAACTGGGTGACGATTGGATTCTGGAGTACAGATAGGAGACACATGCAGTGTAAGGAAATTGAAAACAATAACTGAATTCCTGTCTCTGCAACAGCATACTGACTTGTGATGGCTTAAACATACAGCATAAAGATGCGTTGCCTGACCACAACGCTTTCAACAACAACAACAACAAAAAAGGCACAAAAAGCTTTTAAATGTGCAGCACTCACATTCAGATACTCCACTGGTTTGGTAACATTGAACTTGTCCATTGTGGATATGATGATGGCTGGGGTGGTGAGGAAGAAGAGGAGGAGGAAGAGGATAATGTTGATGATAAGGCAGCGGAACCACCAGGAGAATCCTCCAACTGACAGATGCTCCCTGTGGGAAAAAAGTTATGTAGCGGTTATGTGACACTGAGCGAAGGCCTGCCGTTACGGACACAGCTGGCCAGTAAACTGATACTACAGCTCAGAAACCGGTTTCTCATCTGGAATGACAAAATCTCTTCAAAGTGGTTTGCAGTCTCATTGTTCCTCAGTGATCAACAAGTCTGTGTTTGTAAAAAATCCCCATGGCTATTTGTGATTAAGCACTTCTATTCTGCCAAGTATAACCGCCCTTTTCAATTGGTGCAGTTATGCAACGAATGACAAAAGAAATTAACATACGTTCAGTGCAGTTTGTGGACAGAATATGTGAGATGAATGTGTTCTTACCAGTAGACGTTTTGTGGATCAGGGGCATAGCTGACAGTCCAGTTGTGTGTGTGAAGCTTCCCGCTGAACTGAGAGCTCCTGGGCTCCCGACGACACTGACAGCCCTGACACTTGCAAGCATTGAAGTCTTTCAAGATTCTGGAATTATGCATCCACCCAAAAAACAGAACAGACATTACAGTGGGTCAAGAGCTAAACGATCAGTAAATTCAAAACCAGTGCCACAGACACATGTAGATGTACTTACATGGCAGTTATTGACTCGTTCTGGAAAGTAACAAAGGCCATTCCCAAGGGCTTCCTGTTAACCTTGTCTCTCTCCTTCCTGTAGTCATCTTTTAATTGTGCTTCAAGCTTGGTGTAATAGCTCACTGCCTCTTCCTGTGAACAACATGGCAAACGAAGTAAGAGTCTGTGATGTTTTTGGTTTAATCCTAACTGCCATTATTGTACACTGCAGTAATAATTAATATCACTTTGTACACAAGTTTAACTGTATGATTATCTCTTAAAAAGTAATTATAAGAATATCAGTTCAAACTACAGTTTGCCCTTTAGGTGAAATAATTATATGAAAAGACACTCACAGAATGAATGAGGAAACCACTATTATATTGACTATACTTAAGTTATGTAATAGCAGTGTAGATCAGTAGTTACTATAAAACTGCAGCAAGCTGGACCTGCTACGACATTTATCTGAACTCGAAAAGTTGCCATTGTTGCATTTTTAGCACTTTGAGATTAGTGTTTTTAATGTTAGTTAGTTGCTGATTTTAGTTGGGTTTTAAAGATTTTAGATGTTATTTACTTTTGTCTGCCCTGATTTTGTACCTCTAGGAGGCTTTAACTCAATGTTTTTAACAGATCCATAAATAAATCAAATAACACAAATAACACAAGACTATGTCTAGCCATAAAAAAAGATAGCAGTGTACTTCAGTTTACTAATAAGATAGTTAAGGTCAGTTTGGTTTTTATTAAAAGGGAGCACAAAATTCTGACCATTTAAGCAGTCACCATATTTATGCTAACCTCATCAAACCAGTTAGCATGTGTCAACATGATCTTAAAGCTATATCCAAAAAAATATGGTGTGGGCACTGATCCTATTAGCAGGTACCAGCATATGACATTGTTTTTTCTTGTTTAGCCCTTAGCCTGAAATCAGACTGAACTGATTGTCATCTCGTCACACTCCATTTCCATCTATTAGCTTAGCCCTGATTCACCATACAAATCTACAAGTGGACTATAAAATCTTCCCCTCAATTATGTTGCTAGTATCAACTTACAAACAAGTTTCATGAGGGTCTTTTTTTAGAAAGCGTTATGGTATGTCAGTCTGACCTGCTCACAGCCTTTGATGATGCAACAGCAAAGGTGTCCACAAGGTTTCGGATTGATCGTAGTGGTAATATGCTCTTTGGAATGCAGGTCAAGGAAGAATTTCTTGTTGCGCTCGGCCTTCTTCCTGAATGCAAAACATCAACTGCGTCACATTGAGGCTCAAGCCCTGGAGCCAGTCATTCAAGCATAGCCCAAAAGGTAAGTGCACACATTCAGACACTTAAATTGTTGTTACCTCTCAGAGTTGAGATACATCAGCTTGGCCACATCGTAACAAATACGAGCTTCCAGTACAACACAGTTATCATACGCATGTCTATGAAAGAAAGGCAGGGAGGGGTCAGGTCAAAGACCGGGCAGGTTAAACTACAAATATAGACATCTTAACAACAGGAAAGTGTATTGTGTGTACACTAGATGACAGATCAGAAAGATCACATTCCAGTAACATCAACAAGTGCCAAAATAAGTAAGAATTCAACAGGCACAAACAGTAGAAGGCTTTCTTCTTCTTTTTTTCACTGCTGTTTGACTTTTAGCAGGGCTTTTAGCAGTGCAGGAGTGAAGATAAGATTTTGGTTAATACTATTTGGCAGAGCAGGAGTTGAGTCATACACCCCTTCCTCAGTTTTCGACCATCTATACACATGACCTGCATGCTCCTGCTCATCTGGCTTCTATTATGGACAATTAAACATATAGGCCTGTCATTGTCTCTGATCCGAGCCATATGGGCCAGAACAAGACAGCCCCTTTTAATAGGAGAGGGCATGGCTCTCATACACCCTAATACAGTTACTGCACAGCTTACTGGCATACCAACAGAGCAGACCACTTTTATGAGCAGACAGATTTAAGCATTGTGAGATGTTAACTGTGGAGCCAGGATATCAGTGATCCTTCAGAGTGCTTACTCAAAGTGTTGCTTAATCTCAGACTCCTCTGCGTATTTGGAGATTCCATTGACAAATAAAGTGCGTTTGACCTGCAAGGAGATGAAGACAAAGTAATTATCAACCAAATTCAGACTTATGTGTGTACAAGGAGAGTACAAAGCAGCCGTGTTCTGAAAGCATGCCACCCACCAAGTCATCCTCCTTGTAGCGCATCTTGGAGGTGTGCCGTCTCATACTGTAAACCGTCAGTAACAGGTAGAGAAATGCAAAAGTGGTGTGCAGCCACAGTAGTGCATTACTGTCGAAATATATAGCAAGATGGATTTAGTGATAGCACCAGAACACAACAAAAAGCTTCAAAGTACAGTATAGAACATATGCTAAAGTGGTGGTATGAGAATTACTCACTCTGCATTCAAATTTGCTATAGTGGTTCGCCCAAAACTATAGGCATTATTTTCTGTAGAAAAAATATAAGAAACAAGACAATCACTTGTTAATCACCATGTTGTCAAATGTCTCAAAACCCAAGTATAATTCATCTAACACTTTTACTTATGTCATTATTTTACAGAATGAAAGTGTACTGTACTGTATGTGTACTGTATGATATCCAGTTCTGTGCAGGTCCTAAGAGTCTACAATTTTTTGAGCCTACATATTAGAGAAGCTTTGTATACTTTTGTTCATGGTAAGAGAGAAGAAAGCAAACCCACAAAGGTAAAAGAAAAACAAGAAAAAAACGAAAAGAATCAAAAAGAAAAAACTAAAATTTCAAAAACATAATTGTGACAAGGCAGCATCACCTAATTCCTATTAACTCACCAAGTAGGTTTCCAGAGAAGTTAACAGGCAAGATGATGCCAACAGAGAGCACGCCCACCACTACCAGCAGGCCAATGATGTGCCGCTGAAAGGACAAGTAATGCACTGCATCCTCACCACACTTGTCCCTTATCTCATCAACCCTATACAAAAAAATACATTTTCTTATCCACTGTAATCAAAAGTCCACCAGATTTTCTTATTTCCAGTAAGGTGAGAGTCGTTAGACTCACTTGATGCGGAAGACGGCAGTTAGCCAGGAACAGAAGCCCTAAAAAAAGAAGAGAGCAGAGAGCTGAAGGTGTCATCACATGTAATAAACACTATATCCTAGACTGGTAGAGACAATGCTATATTTCATCCTGTAAGAAAAATGGCACACTTACTGTGTCTCTCTGATCAAAGTCCACAGAGCTCGAAACTGAGGTAAGACGTTCATAGCGTTCTGGTGTCTCTGATCTCAGGCCAGAGGCCACACTGTATGCATTAAACACAACACATTTTTTTTTGCATGATGTTTTGCATTACTAACTGAACACCACCACGTACCATAAGGGGAAGTTAGTTCTTTGTGTCTCAGGACAGTGGGATTACTATCAGTATGGAAATGTTGACAGCATGAAACACGCAGACAAACACGTGCCCTGAAACGGACTGAAGAGATTCACCCTGTTCATCCTGAGTGGCTGAAAGCAGGATTTGGGTTGGCAAAGCAGTCAACCACAGGAACAATCTCTGCAGCCACATTTCAGATAGCATTAGGTGTAAAGAGCCTACTCTACACAGGTTGAGTAAAACACCACAGTCAAAAGGTTGCAATAAAAGGTTAGAAGGCTAAGCTCTACAGAAAAAAAAACAATCACAGAGGAAACAACAGAAACCCAGCAGTAATCAAGTGGCAGATTTATGGAGTTTGTCCAGCAGAGCCACACACCAAAACCTTATTACAGAATGCATACAAAATGAACTGCGCTTCCCCGGGTGGTCATTCCAGATCAGTTTATACATAACTGCAAAAATATGTAGAGGAACCAGATTCTGCTGGAATTCTAAAGGTGGTTCAGTATTCACCACTACATGAAAGGATGACATTAGCCAGGGCTCTAAGAGATTTCTAATGGAATGAGGAGAGAACCAGTGGCTGTAATCCACCATCAGTTCTCCTCTCACACATTCCTGGGAGTAGTGAGTAGATGGCTCATCTCAGCTCTAGCACATAGGATATACTGGAGGTGCCCCATGTTAGGGCCTGTCTATGAACAAGAGTAGATCGGGAAAGTATTACCTCTCCCTGTAAGCATCCTGCCTGTGCAGCTCATGCGGCATGCTCACACAGACGAAGTATGTGCTTCATAAAGAGGTCAATACACAGATTAGCACACACAGATCAGATTAGGACAGGGACACCCAACAGCAGAAATACAAGAGTGACAAGGAGAGGGAGAATAATTAGGAGCCTTGCACTGGGAAACGCCTGGAGAAATAAGAGAAAAAAAACCTAAACCATCAAGAGTGAAAAACAGGCAGAAACCCACACCGGCCTGGGCAGAGTGGACAAGAGTTATGAGTTAGGTTAACTATAGAGAGGGGAAAGGAGAGAAGAAAAAGGCAGTGAGATTATGATATGTAGATATAACATACTATTCCCGATCATCCAGCCGACTGTACCGTTGATCCATTCTTCTGGTGAAAAGAGAAGGAAAACAAGGCCATTCAGCTTAGTTAAGAGGAAATGTCCCTATTGGACCAGTATGGGAGCTTGTTCAGAGAAAAACAGGGGACTGGGGACAGGAGAGCATATCACACTACAGGCATACAAATGAAGGTTTCTGTCCATTCATACATTATCCAGTCATATAAAGGGATACCTATGGCCGATGATATGATAATGCTTTCATTCCTTTTAGTTAAGAGTTGTGGCTTATTTAGCTGGAACAACAACAGACACCATTTACGGTGATTAAACAAGCTTTGCAGCAGAGTTCTATTCACTTTTCAGCTGTGAAGACAGACGCCGATCTCAAGTCAGCGCAGTGTCATGAGACAACAAGCTACATTTCCTGTCTGTTACAAAAGTGTCTCATGCTGCCACCTCCCCTCCCATCCTCCCACCATGCTGTTACCCCATTCTCTGCTCATATGCAGCTGCAAAAACAGTGAAACTACAACATCACACAGAGACAGCAGGGGGATGTAGGTGATGGAGCACTGTGTCATGTACTGTTCAGGGTTCACACTCAAAGAGTTCTGTAGTGACAATCTGATGTCCCTTAACTTGATCATTTCCTTTGTTTCACTTCATGGTGAAGCACTTTAGAAGCAGCAGTGTGGACTCTGTCCCTGTCCACAGGCGCCTCTTTGGCTGCTTTAGTGACTATTCTCATCATTCGATCAGTGCAGACATCAGTGTCAAATTATCCCGATATATATCTGGCCACATATCATCTTATAATAATGGGGAACTACAGTCTGTGCTTAGAAGCAGACAGTGGCTTTTAAGGAGTCTGGGAAATGGATCTAAAGGGGTAGTTAAATTGATAATAGTGACTAATCATTTGTTTCTTCTTCCTCTATTTCAGACTTATTGCAACAGCAGTCTGGGATTTTTATTTTGAAGAGAACAAACCATGTAACAAGTGACAAAGGATGACAATATCAGAGTGCATTACCACCATTGAAAGGGAAACTCCTGACACTGCCTTCCTGTCTGGACTATCATCCTTGTAGTGGCAGAATATTAACTCCACCCACAGAACCAAAACTCAGATGTTAGATTGTTTTCCATGACTACTAACAAGCCAGTCTGAATAAATACTTAAAGGTTAGAAGGCTAAGCTCTTAAATCAAGCATTTACTACTGACCAGCTTGTCTTTGGCAAATAAATCAACAAGGACGACCAGTCACAATGACAAATGCTGTCTGAGACATCACACAATGCTGACGAGGCTGCCACAGGCACACTTTGGTATGAGGCTTTTGTCACATGAACCAATAACGCAATAGCGGGCAAGTACCAATAACAGAATGACATTTCTGAGAAAAATGTAGAATTACTATTGCTGTTAGAAAACACTGCTTGAAGGTTATTTAGATTAGCACTGTTTGCAAAAGAATCCGCTTTGGACAATGGCTCCTACCAAATATTAATTATTAAACACTCCTGATACATGTACTGAATAAAGAAACTGTGATAACATGTCAAATTTTAATCATAGTGGATATGTGAGTGCATGCTGGCCATTATGTTATTGTTTTCCATGACTCCTAACAAGTCAGTCACAAAGCCTTGGTACTGGACCTTCCAGTCTGGACCAATGTGTTTTGATTACCTGTCAGCGTCAGTCACCAGAGCCAGACGTCCATAGTCCCAGGCTAATTTTCTCAAGACAGAGAACACACACAGGAGCCCCTAGAAATACAAAAATAAACAGTGGTTTTCAGGTTTAACATCTTCAGTGCCTTTATTTACATTACAGACCATACTAAACAAAAGTTACATAACTGCTTAAAGGTGTCTAGTACTTAAAAACACACTGCAAGTACTTAACCTCACTTCTGAGGGTTGTGAAGAAATTAGGGCTGCGACAATAACCACGAGTGCAGTATCAAAATCATATGATGCCTACCACGAGGTTGAGTTTATTGCCAAGATCACCACAAATTTTTTATAAGATCAGTTTCATGTTATTATGATCCGCTGTGCATTTGAGATCAGAGCTGTCACACATGCCCAATGAGGAACACAGCCTGGGATTGGACATCAAACTCAGCACAAGGAACAGTGGACGGCTAACAACCATGCTAACAAATAAACAACTGCAGAAGACATTCAATGAAAAAATCCACATGGTCACAAAGAACAAAACACAAAAACTGAAGAGCTTGCACTGTTTTGTGTTTAGATATCATATTGTTGAATATTGACTGACAGGACTCACCAAGAAGCACATAAAGTCAAGGGCAAGGACAGTAGGCACCCCGCCGAAAGGCAAACCCTGGAGCACTGTGCTGCGAATTCGGGCCGAGTAACAGTACTCCTTGGTGGTGGAATTGGGGGTTAGTGTCGCACAGTTCTCTGAATCGGAGCATCCTTGCACCCCCCAGATGGCCATTGTTAATATCAAAACTCTGTGCATCACTCACTGCAGCATGTTGACAACCTGTAAAGATCAGGGAAAAGTGTAACAATTGTGATTATTATATTCTTGCATAACTGGTCACACTGTCTGTGTCTATCAAGGAAAATTTCTGAAGAGTAGCTGAAGAGTCTTGAATTTCCCTCGGGGTCAATAAAGTGTCTGTCTGTCTGTCTGTCTGTCTGTCTGTCTGTCTCTCTCTCTCTCTCTCTCTCTCTATCTATCTATCTATCTATCTATCTATCTATCTATGTAATCCCAGAGCTTAAGAGAAAAATGGACAGAAGGTAGAAAAAGCTAGAGACAAATCATATGAGACTCCACAATAATAAAAACAATGCAATTTAAATTTTCCGTTCTTTCTACTGAGGCTGAAATTTCTGTCTTGACATCAGTCACATGCTGTTGATGCTTTTGACCACATGCATGACAAGTGAAACAATGTTTTAAATCATTACAGACATTCTGTTCCTGTTTTGTGGTCAACTGACTCACGGTTTAACTTTTGTCCTTAATTCAAGATAATAATACCATAGTAAGTGAAAATTCGTATTCTGGATTGACCGGCAATGGCCTGTTCCCACCCAGTAGACAAGGCTGATTCAATTGGCAGCCTGAAGACCACATCTGGCTCAGAAGCAACCTCCATAACTGTGATATATGACAAAAAGTATATGAAAAAAGTACATATTTGACGTACATCTCCGCGCATGTATCACACACATATGCTTATGTGATGTACATACAGTATAAGCCACCATATACTAACATTGCAATTTCTGACTTAAATTCATATGCATTTGTTTCAGATGTGTCATTGAAGGGTTAAAAAAAACGCCCATCGGAACTTAGAACTGAATAGTCAGCAAGACCAAAACCGGCATCCCTTTGGAGACATGTTTATAACATGAAATATTAGTCCAATATTGACTCTTGTTTTAGATCTGATTCTACATCCAACACCTAAAAAACGTATTTGGGTCCTTAGCTTGAAGATGTTCAGCTTTCTTCTTCAAACTCTCAAAATGAGTAAAACTGAAGAAGTCTGGGGATATTGCAGCTACTAGTTCCGTTGTGAAATCAGTAAACAGACAGTGTTCACAAACATCTGCTGCTTATCAAGCATGTAGAAAAAAACCAAACATGTTATTTGTGAACCAAATGGAAATCAGACAGTGTTTCACATGTTCTTAGAGAGGACATCAGCTGAATATGCTGCCCTGCAGTGTGGCCCAGGACATATTGGGGTACACACTGTCAAAAGAATGTGGTCATATGTGTCCCAAACCACTTCTGAATGTGGTCTGAGCGATCAGATCTCACATGTGTCTTGGGTATGTTCACACCTGTACTTAGAGTTGTCCACTTGGGATCGGATCACACTTGAATTCCAGGTGTCGACAGAGCCAGTGACTCAACCATGCAGTGTATGTTTGAATCAGAGGACAAAAACAATGGACCATTCAACTTTTAATGCAAGGTTAGAAGTAGGGTGTCTAAATCTGACATGTCAGATTGGCAGATGAACAGATGCGGCCTGATATGTCAGGCCGAACAGATGCGGTCTGCTGTGATAACCCTAACATTGGCTATCTTTGACTCTTTCTTCTGGTTTCTGATGCATTTCAATAAGAAACAACAAGCACTTAACAACAAAGATGGCTAATGATGGAAAACATTGACAAAACACGAATAGCAGCATATGATACAAATCCTAGGAGAAATGCATCTTAGTAATAACATCCTGATCCCAATGGCAAAGCAACCCTAATGACCTCAGCAGTTTACTCCGAACTGTGACGATTCAGTAAGAAAATTAATTCCAGAACAACAGAAATCCCGACGGTTCTCTTCTCCGGCCCTGGCAAACAGCAAAAATAAATTGTGACACACCAGACATCAACTAAGGTCCACATTCACTGACTCAGACCAGAACGCTTTTGGCCAGAAAATTATACATTATACATATATATCTGATAACATATCAACATAACCTTAGAAAATACCCAACATACTATTTAATAGCCCTGGAGTTCTAAAACATAAAGAAAGTTCCTTCTGACTTGAGCATGATATCTTCTCTATCCTATCAAAAATGGCTCTATCCCGATCTACAGGCTATCAAACCTTCATATTTCACTCAGACTGAACGAAGATGTTGGAGAAGGCGCGTGGGTGTTCTGGTGAGTGCATGTGAGTGTGTTTGCACAGTTGCACTGCTATACTTGCGCCCTTTGACCCACAATTACAAGCAGCATTCACGATGCTGCTCATCTGCCCTAACACTAACTCATTTATCCGCTCCCTGGAATGCTGTGACATCACTGCATAGGGACGCAGCCAGAACCGAACAATAAGCTGATAGAGACCACGGGGTTCAAATGGACCGGTCTCAACCCTAGGAGGACACAACATACCCCCCTGTGCCTTCAACAACACCGCTGCACATCCTGGACCCATTGCCACACTTCAGACCGATTAAAATTCAAACAGGGCAGTAAGAATAGAAAAACTACAGCAAAAATGTTTCACAATAGCTCCTTTTAGAAAAATAGAAAGATGCATTTTTAATCTAATCTCACAAATGGTGCTGCAGATTCTTTTTTTCTTTTTTTTAACAAATCTTTAATCAGTTTTTGAGTTTTGGCTGAGGTTCCTTTTGACTTATTTAATGTGTACTGGAGGCGAGCACTCATTGTGAACAAAACATAACATAAAATCATAAAAAACATAAAATCAATGATAAAATTTCCTCATACTGTATGTCATCTGTTTTGGCTTATAATTTATGGGGGATGGACACATTAACAAAACACCTATACAATACAATGCAATGAAATCCTCCTACTTTCTTGAGGCTTACAATTAATTGGCAGAGTAGAGCTGAGTCAGCAGTTGTTTGACTCAAATGTTTAGCATTAGAAGACTTTTTTTTAAATTAAATTTTTTAATAATATTGCGTATTGCCAAACCCTGTTCAAACTTCTCAAGGACCCATGCACTCTGTTCAAAGTGCTATTAAAATAGAGAAACATAAACTTAAGCACAGGATTAGGAGCATAAATCATGACTCCTGACAGCAATCAAGAACAATTAACGTACAGCATCGCAGCCCAAATAGTAAATGGCAATGTTAATGTTAATACTGTTAATGTTAATACTATGTTAATAGCCTGTAGCTACAGAACAAGTATGAAATTTAGGCAGCATGACAAATGAAATATTGATCAAATGTTTGTCAGCAGTATGAGTAGGCCGACTGAAACACTGTGTGTGCTTTTGTATGTTTTGCAAATCCCCCCCATTAATTTTGCCTATATTCCTGAATCTAGTGGAACTGACATCACTGCAGACAAAAGTCTTATACTAAAACTACTTTTGACTGATTTTGATTTTAGAATTTCAATCTCAAACAATTTTAGCTGCACTGTGTGATTACAGCATGAGTCAGCAGCACAGAAATACTGTGCCACCTTTCCACCTGATGCTAGTTGCTATGGTACCATCAGTCTGGCACACAAACTCAAAATACAAATAAACATAAAGAGGATGGAGGTGGCTGGGGAAAAATAATTCCATGCTTGTCCATTTGAATCTAGAGAGAGCCTACAATACTGTGCAGGCAGATTTATGGTCTTTACATGCTAATAATACAGAGACAAACCTTTTTCTAGTGTTAAGTGTAACTCCATCTTAATGCACTGAGAAAATGGCCTTTGAAACTGCTCAACAGTAATGCTTTCCATCTGCGATCAGCAACAGCACATATATTCATGACCTCTGCATGCAAATCAGCATTGTGTTCAATCAGTATGTGAGTCATTCCTTTAATCTGCATTAATGGTTAAATATTTGAACATGCTTTGTTGTTTGGTGCTTAAAAACAATGGATTATGAACTATGTTAGCAGTTGTCAAGAAACACCAAACTGACATGCTCCATCTTGCTTTCCCTACCAGATAAAATCAAATTTAACAAAGGAGGGAAAAAAGTTTTACTGATTTTGTTTGACTCTTTTACACTAGCCTATAATCCAGATAACGAACAAAAACAAACCACACCCTTTAAGCAGAAACTACTGCACGTTCCCTGCAGTAAAGATGTAGTATATGCAAAAGTTCAACCTTGACAAACATTTCTACAAAAGTGTTGACTTGCTGGTTAAAAAAACTCACCCCCTAGAGCCTTTGATAAACACGTTGTACATTCTTTTCACAACACACATCGTCATATCCATTATCACTTTTTAAAGGATTGAGGGTAAACCTATCAGCAATGTGGAAACAAAACAAAGAATTTGTAAACACTCTACAAGGAAGGCCAACAACACCTGACGTACGCACACAATAATTACACAGTTTCACGTCTCCTCAAATGTACTAATACTGTAAGATAAAACTGTTTTAAATCCATTATGAGCGCAGTTCCAATTGTGAATTAGTACACCTGCTTCATATATAAACACGCATGCATTCTGCTTCACAACAAAATCAAGCTTGGTAAGAAGTATCCAACGATGCCAATGGCCGGTAATTCAGATTTGCACATATTGGCCTTGTTAGATTTACCTTGTTAATCATTGACCACTGCTCAGTTCCAGGATCGCAGATTGTCATGATGTCAGAGTTCGGTTTCATAATCATGTCACAGACTGTATGTAGACTTAAGACCACACATGGCAGAAAAAAGGTAATGTATAAAGAAGTTGCTGATGTAGATTCAGAGTTTCTTGGTCAATGACATTCAAATCAGCAATAAAGAGGAGCACAAATGATCACTAATGGTAGATGGACGTCAAATTAAAGTTGATGCTACATGATAAAAACAGAACATAAGTGCACCTTGCTACTAATACAAAATTAGCAGCACAGCATAGGGTCTCTTATTGTATAATTCCAATAAAATACATAATCTCTGTAAAAGCAATCGCATTACTGTAATTGAAATCTACCTTCAAAAGTGTTGCAACCAGTGAAAGGATTGTCTTAAAAACTTTGTGGTTGCAACCTTATCAATGTGAGATTTAGTGTGATGTGAAGAGTTGATTGCTAATATCTGTTTCACCATCGCTATAAGTACTTATTTAGCTCCTTAGACTGATGAAACAGTCATTGCTTTGCATTCATGCTGTGATGGGCATGTATCATCAGTTTTCTTATTTTTTTGATGAAATGATCGATTAATTCAACAAAAAAATGAATCCAGTCTAAAACAAATGCTTTCTACATGGTAAAATGTAACATCAATATTCATGTAGGAACAGCAACAATACCCTCAACATTCGACAGACAAGTGAGGTCCTTCTTTTTCTAATCTTGTATGAAATTGGCACAACCAGAAGTACATCAGATGTTTACATCGATATTCATTAATATCAGTGAACGAGAGTGTGGCTCATAAACAAAGTATTTGCCAACTCATGTTTATCTCTTTAAATACTCTGCTGAAGGAAACGAGTTGCTGTGACGAGTCATCGGTGCACGCTAATGCTCATTACAGCGAAGTTTACGCTGTTACTGTCAAAAGATTTTCTCAGCAACTGCATTGCTCAACCTCTAGTGCTAGATAACCGAGATATGCTAGGAATTGCTTATCTTCCACTGTCAAAAGGCATGTCAAATTGGTAGCCCGAGTCCTATAACTAAATGGGCGGACATTAAAAGCATAGCTGCTCTGTCTAAAATCAGTTCAAGATTCCTCATGTCCCTGCACAATCTCCGAACAGCAAACAGCCAAGCATTTCGGTAGTCCAAACAGTTTTGATATTATTTGAAAAATATTCTTAACATCTCGCTATTGAAATAGCCATAAGAATAGTAGAGTATGATCTGTGACTAATGAACAAATCAAACATTTAAGTGCCTGATGAGAACCAGTGGGCTAATGTTAACATAATTTAGGGCTTGTGGCGCAAGTGAGGCAAGTACTAAAATGATAATCAATGTCAGTAACCTAGTTTCATATTATACAGGAATCCTCACTATTAACAACCCCCAGATTGTTTAATAACGTTAACCTCCATCAATTAATGGAAAGTAGCTCACAATACCATGGACCTTACTGTTGCTTGAGCCCGTTAACTTTCGGTCAGTTAGCCTCACGCTAACGATAACGGAATGTGTTGACTTGTTTATTGTTCTGACAGCAATCGTTATCTTCACTTTATTAATGAATTAGCCAACGGCTGTAGAGAACAATCATACCAGTTTGTCGTGAAATATCAATACATATAGGGTTAGGTTACAGTTAGTAAAAAACAGCTTACCTTGCTATGATAGCCAGCAGGGACAAAAATTAACACAATTAGCTAATGTGAGCTAACAACCGTAACGTAAACGTTAGCTAACTTAGCCCCTCGATGTAGCAAATAACAGGTGGAGGCGACTAAGTCTAATCTAACAACGTTCGGCTAATTTACATATCAAATTATATTTCGTTGCACCTTCCTGAACACAACCCTAAAGCTAACCAGATGGATCTGGTCAGTCAAACTGTTTAGTTGATAGTAACGATAGACAAGTCTACGCTGATACTGTTGTGACCGTCAGCCAGTGAAACAACGATCGCTAACCTAACCAGTCCAACAAGAGGCGAAGTCGGTCGGGTTTGGAGCTTGACGTAAATAGAAGTAGATCACAAAGAAATGCTACATATCTTTATGCCTCATGATCGCTAAATCTTCATAGCGTCTTCGCTGTGTAGCTTCTATTTTCTTCTAATTCTATGCGCATTCTGGCGCGTTTCTATGACGTACAAGAAAACAACAACTGGGGCCGGTAGCCGCTTTTGCCATTTGTTTAGGTACTCTAATTTTCCCGAGCACAAACGTGGTCAACAGCTTTCATCAACACAAAGCGCGTCTTATTAATTGCATCGCTAAATATTTCTTTTTAAAATACTAATGTATATCGTGTTTATTGGCTAGCTCGGCTTAAGGCGCTTGGTCGCGTGTTGCTGACGCAAGGCCTTTGACATTGGCATGGGACGTGATAGAAGGGTAACGTTACCAACACTGACATTTTAATTCGCAGTTTGTACTCTTTTGATAGAGTCATTCTTGCGTTTGAGTTATTAAATGGGGAAAAGGCTATACGCCAAAATGTTAATGCTCTATTTTGGGTTTCCTTTGCGCACCACGTGATTGTTAGCACACGCTAGCACTGCCACTAGCAAGCACTTTAGCTTATAGTTGCTAATCATGTGTAATTTCTCTTTTTACTTTGCAGTGTCAGTTGTAGTTATGGCTCTCCCCCAGTTATCAAGATCCCTGACCGGGCTCCTTGTTGAGACATCGTCCGTAATTCATCAGAGGACTTTTAGGTAAGATTTTTGTGATAGTTTAGACTTGGCAGATATGTGGTCTGGGTAATTTGTTTTTGAAACAAATAAGATCAAGGGAATATGTCTGTGTAGATTCTCAGTTATCCAGTTCATCTTGCGTAGAAGAGCTTAAGTTGGGACCACTGGACTTCAGTTTAAAAACGAAGACATTTAAAAGCGAAACAAGATCAATTTAAGCCATTTACTGGCTGATACGATTATAGAAGTGACATTCTTAAGTATACTCCAGTTATTAAAAGTCCCCCTTTACTATAAAATGTTGTTTTCAAATTTATCTGCTGTACGGAAAGTTTCCCTGTGGTGACTTTGAGACGTGGATGTTCTTCTTAATGCACTTATGGTATGTACCTGCCTGATTTTACGACATCATAGCTTGTTTGGACGCCAATATTTGGTCCAACATGCAACATAAATAAATAAATATGATGTCGAAATTTGACTGCTCCAGAATACAACTACTGATAATGGTGTTAAGGTATAGGTAAAATTTATACAGAAAAATATATAGAGATTCTGGTATTTTTATTATTATTAAGTTGATTGCCAGCTTATTCTCATTTTTAGTTAGGCAAATACTAATAAGAGTGGTATTGAGTTTTAGTCTAGATATTCAATGAAGACAGAAATTAGTCACTTTGTTGTTGAGAAAAACATGTCATAAAGTGTTCTCTTTACTGAGTGACACCTTTAGTTGTGACTGCATGTTGTCACTGTAGGGTGGTGCTTGGTTTATAGTACACTGGTATTTCATTTTAAAGGTAGCTTCAACAGCAATGGGGTGACTCTCTCTCTCCATGGCCTGTAATACTATTTAATTTCCTGATATGACCTCATAATACAGTTTGTGCCTAGAAGGGATTGCTTCCTTAAATGACCTCATCAAGTCAGCCCTGAGTCATTCTTTATCCACTGCTTGTGGAGCAGCTTAAGCAGTTGTCTCCATATGACATATGACTGACACAGACAGTCTTGAATTAAGCTTAAAGAGAAAAGTTATTCTCTCAAAGGGTGATTTTTTATTTATTTATTTTTTTGCTTTAACTTTGCCTCATAGAAAAGTTAATTTCTGACTAATTTCATATCTCCTGACTGGGCTCTCCTCTGGAGGGCTGGAGTCAATATGATGTATATTACTAAGCCCAGCAGGACTTCTATGTGTTGAAGACAAAACAATTTTTTTTTTCTTTACAGTGTATCTGCTGTTGCAGCAGCCATTCAGAAATTAACACGAGTGCGTGTAGTAGACAACAGCAGTCTTGGAAATACACCTTATCACCGTGCGCCAAGAGTGATCCATGTCTACACCAAGAATGGCGTTGGAAAAGTTGGTGACAGAGTGTTGCTTGCCATCAAAGGACAGAAAAAGAAAGCGTTAATAGTTGGACACAAAATGCCCGGAGAACGCATGAATCCACGCTTTGACTCAAACAATGTTGTTCTGGTTGAGGAAAATGGGAACCCTACAGGAACAAGGATTAAGGTCCCTATACCCACGCATCTCCGCAAAATGGAGGGAGACTACTCAAAAGTCTTAGCAATTGCTAGCTCCTTTGTTTAATGACACCACGGTTCAGCTGTGATTTGAGATATATATATATACTGTATATTTCACATTTGCTGTATGTGAACATTTATACGTATATGTTCTTGTCTTCAGTAAACTTTAAAAGGGGCATACACAATGTCACCATTATTGTTTCCATACAGTATTCTGTTATGTATTGTATGTAATAGTAGAAGTCCTCAACATGTTTGACATTTTACTGAGGCCTCTTTATGCTTACAATAAACACAACCTTTACTTTGAATGTATAGGAGTTTGTGGGTCAAGCTCAATGTTTTCACACACAGAACAAACTGAGAATGTATGAGGAAATTTATTGAAGGCACAACATACATTCACAACATGAAACGCATGACTAGAACATTTTTAATAGCTGCTTGTAATCAGTGTCATGAGTAAGGCATTAAATATCGTGTGATCCCTGTAAAAATTCTTTGAGTAGACTGATGTACAGTATTTCTCACTAAACTGAGGCAGCTTCCTTAAACTGTCAGTGCAAAATAAAAACAATCAAGTAAAACTTAAAGGTCAGCTACATGATTTCAACTGCAGAAAAAAATGGCTGTAATATATAAACATGCTAAACTACAGTAACAAATGTCAAAAAAGAAAAAAGACATCAAATTAGATCTGTACTGCCACCTATAGGTACATGAGTGAATCAGCCCAGGTGATCATTTCCTGTTAAAACTTTTATGTTCTAAAATCAGGGTAAAAATGGAAACATAAGTGCAGAACGATTAAGAGAAGCTCTCAGACTTAACCTTTTAAAACACTACAGTGACAGGCTTCTTCAGATTTCTTTGTGATGGTGAGAACAGTGAAAATGTAAATCAGTTGACTCTTGTACGTACAGGAAAACTAAACTCAACTTGCAATGCACATACAGCTAGCGATCTTTGACATGCACAGACTCATGCTGTTTTTTTTTGTTTGTTTGTTTTTTTTTGTACATAGATGACACATGTGGCACAGTTACTGCTTCATACTGTAGGTTTGCATAGTTGTATAGCAAATTAGGCCAGGAGACACTTGATTGGACTTTGGATTTCCATTACAGTTTTTTCTTTTTTTTTTGCTACTTTAAGTATGTTGAGGTGGGATGTGTTAAAGGGAGGTGTTCAGTTAGTCAGCTAAGGTTGAAGGGTCTTCACGGCTACAGCATGGCAGGGCTATGGGATACAGGCACTGTACCCTCCAGTACAGACAGTCCTCTTCAACCACACATTGTCAGGTAAAGCCACTGGCCATATGAGAAATAAAGATTAGATGAAGAGAACTGACAAAGTGTACTGAAATGTTATTTTTAAACAGAACTCACCTCTGTAATACTCATCTCAGCTACTCCTGACCCTTCCTTGTCCAACTGCTGGAAATACCCTGTTAAAAATTCAAAGTTTTCACAATGGTGTTGCAATTCTCACTGTATTATCAACAAATGAAATAATACAGCAGAAAAACATCTTTTACAATAATACTCACTGAACATAGCTTCAAGCTTGACCAAGCAGCAGATGAAGTTGTCAAAGTCAATCACCTCATTCTCTGCATACCGGGCGACCAGAATCTGGTTCAATTTGTTATTCAATTTAAAACCTACACAGGAAGATAAAAACAATAAAAGTGTCAATCCTCTCATGTGTGACTGTGTGCACAGTAAATATCTTTTTAAAAATGATGAGGGCATCATACCTGCTGCTTCTACAGCAAGACGCATCTCATATGAGCTCATGGCCCCTGACTTATCAAGATCAAATTGTCTAAAAATGACCTGAGAGATAAAGACAGAAATGTAAACAGAAATACAGACAATCTAAGTGTGCATAGTGTTTTTTTTTTACTTTGTTTTTATTTTACTTAGTAAAGTAATTCTTCCTCTTACTAGCCATTTTCTGATCTTGTTCCAGAGGATCTGAAACTCCACCAGCCCTAAACGAGCACTGCCATCTTTCTAGTAAAAACTGTGTCAAGGGCTGAAACTACACACAATCACTAACATGCTATTTGCATGAATTTTTTTTCTTAGTCACTGTAACTGAATAGCTTGCAATCCATTCATGCCTGACAACTTAAGAGGATACGTCCATCAGGTTGACCATGGTCCTACATGATTCCACACTGAAGCCATCGGTCTTCAGATCTTTGTCTGAAATAGCGAGAACACTCGTCTGGAACAGTGTGACACAGTTACACAGAGGCTCAACCAGGAAATGGATGGTGTACGCTACACAATGGAATGCTACAGTAATGGAAGAGGTATGACTAATATGAAAACTCACGCCGTGAGACGACTCTGTTCAGGATGGTCCTAAGCTCGCGAATAGAAATTTCCATGTCCTGGGAAAAGGAAAGAGGGCATGAAAAGGGAACGTTTGGAAGTCTTTACCCCTAACAGGGGTAAAACTACTTTGGATCTTTTACGTTTAGATATTGTTTAAAATACCACAAAAAATATTTATATCACAATATTTCCTGTAGTGTTAGCAAGTACAAATTCTATAGAGTTCAAGACCAATGTTACCTCTCCTGCTAGCTGAGCGAACATGGACTTAAAAGAGTCATCAATGTCATCTTCAGTGATTTCATCCTGCAGGAAACCACAAATAAATAGAATGGTTTACAATCTGGGTCTTACTGTAGTTATTTCCTGCTATTCCTAACATTATGTAATTTTTTTCTTCACTGATACATACCTCATCTCCCAAATCAGCAGAGATCACATCATCCATTTCCCTGCAATGGACAAAAGCATGAGTAGATTTCTACACATCGCAAATCCATAAACTGACTCTTCAAAAAAAAAAAAAAAATCACATGCAAAAGACGCATACTCAGTTTCTGACTGCTTCTCAGTGAAGACTCTGAGGACAAAGTCAGCCTCTTTGTTGGGCTCAAACGTGGAGGGGACGATGAGGTACTCTCCAGGGGGCAGACGAATCCGTGTGCTCACCTCTCGCAGGTTAATGAAGGTCTCTGAGCGAGCACATGATGAATGGGTCAAAAAGAAATTTTTCTTCAGATGGACATTCTGGCAGCCTCTGTACTAAGGGCAGTAGGAAACAGGACATCGGTTGAGACGCATTTGCATTTAATCGAAATATTACATACCTTAAGTTATTGCTAAGCACTTTACAAAACATAACCCATGCATATCAATGAAAAATATATCATATGGGAGGGAAATTAATCTACAATAGTAATTAAACTTTTTTGATTGAATAAAAGGCGGAATGAATCAATTTTCTGCCTACCTCTTCTGGAATCTGCATGAAAGAAGAAAAAAACAAAAATAAGCTGAGGCAAAATATTTCAGAATAAGGTAATGTTATTTCGTGAATAAACAATAAAATAGGCAAAGGAGCAATACTGACTTTCCATCTTTGTTCTCACCTCATAGATAGCAAAGCCAATGGTGTGCATGTCCTGACCATGGCGCCGATATCGTCGGCGATCCTTCTGCATGAGAGCTACCAAAAAACTGCATGCCACCTCATCGTCCTCTGGGTCATCATCCTCTTCCAACAACGTGATCTTATACTGAGGGTTGATCCAAAATGTGTCTACGCACACGGATGGTACATTCGTGTTAGCCCGTTTCATAGTCACAGTATCACATCACGGGACCAGTTTGAGCTTTATCAGAAATGTTATCACTTGATTATCTGCAATATTATCTACTATTTGTCACAGAGTGCACTTATACATGAAAGGCATTTTCCCTGTGACCATACAGTCGGCACTCACTGGGATGGTTCCTGCATCCTCCAGCAGTGCTGCCTCTCCTCCACATGCCATAGAACTTCATGGTGTTCCAGTAGCTGAGAGTGTCCTCACTCAGAGCATCGGGAGTCAAGTTACAGATCTCTAGCCGAGAAAACTGCCTCTTGAACTCGCTGAAGGACATCCTGGAAAATTAAAATAAAGTCTTAGGGCAGGAATGCAAATGCAACATTTTTTGAAGAACAGTTCAGCATTTTGGGAAATGCTCTCATGTGCTTTCTTGTCTATAGTTAGATTAGTAGATCAATATATATATTATATCTCCTTTGTTTAATCCAAGTGCACTCCATAACACTGAACCTGTCCTTTTACCTGTGCAAAATACATTCTCACAAAGGTGAGCTCTAGGGGGGCTGGTAGTCATCATTTTCTTTACATTTGGTCAGAGCAAAGATAGCTGTTTCCCCATCTTGTCTATATGCTAAACTAAGCTGAGTAACCTCGCCAGAATTTAAAGAGTATTCCACTGATTTAAAGGCCCATATCAGCGTTGGACTATTTTTTGTTCACTCTGGTAAAAACCTGGTACCTATATTAGGTGCAATGCAACTTGACTATTGATAGTACAGTATAGCACAGTTGGGGATGTGAATCACAGATCCATGATTGTGAGTTTGAGTGTTTTAAACTAGTGGCTGCTAATATAGCCTCAAACCACTAGCTTTAAACAGAAATAAGCTACAGATTCTTTTCATTTTCAAATTTGCAGTCTTCAGCCCCAGCCAATGCTGACTCAAGTGCCATCACTTGAGAGGAACTTTATCAGATATTGCACAGTAAATGGCTTATACAACTGTTTTCTGACATGCAACCAAACTCCCCAAGGTCTGTAAAGTCAAATCATTTACGTAAAATATCTACAGTGCCATGCAGTGTTGCAGGGACATCTTACCAAAACTCCCCATCTTCCATTTTAAGATGCAGGTCTTCTCGTTCAGAAGGGTCAATCTCATCCCATTCAGGGGAACTACACACAGGAAAAACCAGAATAAACATTTAAAATGAGATAAAATATAAAAGAAGTCATTAATCAAAAGTAGTGATGGAAGTTCATGTAGAAAACAGGGATGCTTTGATGCTATGATGCTTTGGCACCCTCACTTGTCACTCCAAGCACCGGTCCACTCCACCTGGCCCCATGGGTTACGTACTCGGATCAGGCGTTCCATGTTGCCACGGAAATCAACCTTCATAATGTACAGAGTGATGGACAATTTAGAGCCACTGATATAATTCATAATGGTAAGTGATTAAAGACAACACACAGACAAACCTCTTTCAATCCAGTGACTGAGTAGGCGTGGCCCTTCACGAGCTTCTTGAATGTAACAGCTTCCATGTCGAAAGCACTGGTGATCTGTATTGATATGAAAACACAAGTATAAATTGTCGTAATAAATAGAACTGCTTTTAATGTCATTATCTCTGTCTGCATTGATTTGTACATGTTGGTGGTGTGCCAGCACTCACGTCGATAGAGCAGCCCAGCAGAGAGCCTCTCTCCAGGGCTTTGCTGATGACCCTGTGCAGATCTCTGGGTGCAGTACGGAGTTCATACATCTCAGACACACCACCTGTGAAGTCCTCAAACCCTTCTGTAGTGCTTCCTCCAGACAGAGCCTCATAGGAGCCATTAAGCCTGATGCCGTGTTTAAAAAAAAACAAAAAAAACAGCTTGATTGCCATCAAGAGAAGCATTTCAGAATTTGATGTACAACTTCCTATTGTAAATGCTCAAACTGAATAATTCAGCATGGCTTACTTGGCATAAGCCTTTTCCAGTAGTGCACTCCAGAATTCATTGCCCTCAGCGGAATGGACAAACATCAGCTCCCCATCTTTAACAGGCAATCTGTCATCTATCACAACATCGACCCATTCACCAAACTGCCAGAACTGCAACACAGTGGAATAATTGAGAACTCCATAAATTGCTGGCCTTGAAAGGAAGGGAAAAGAGTAAAAGATGATCTTAGAGTACTTGAAAGTGGAAGATCCCAGCATAATCATCTTGGAAGGACTGTCCATGTGGGACAACCCGATGAAGAAGCCTCTCATTCAGGGTGAGAGAGGCGATAGCTGCTAAGAGCCAGCAGTCACCTACCAGTGAAGAAGAAGCATTTAGCAATCTTCATCTAATTCTGTCTTCCTTCTATTATTTTAGGACAGATTTAAAATGAACATCACGAACACGGACTCACCCAGCGCCCCCTGACAGATGTCCGTTCTCGTGGCACCACCCACAATGAACTGAGGGTCATCTGTCAGTTCCTATGGAGAAAGAAGACAAATCAATCAAATTCTCAGAATACTGACTGGTCAACACATTTTTACTTTAAGTCGTTTCCTCTTTCAAACTGTTGCTATCCTTGCATCTACATGTCAACTTCCTGTGTGAAGCACTATAAAGAAATGTCAAGGAGCAAGGACGCGGGCAGAGAATGCCACGCAACGTCAACAGCTGCAGTGGTCTGGGAAAGTCCTGTCCCTACTTGTCCTGTTCTGTCTGTGTTTGCAGACACAGACTTAGACAGTGTCACTGATATGTTTGTTTATATGATATGTTTTTCTGTTCAGTTCCAGCCATCACCAGCAGGAGTCAAAACTCATGCATGTTGTGAAATATTCCACGAGAGGCAATCAAAAGAATCATGAGTGAGGTATTTCTCAGTTTCCAGCTTCAGGTCTGGGGTCGTGAAAACAGCTTTTTTTTTATTGTTATGTATTAGTTGTAACTGATAAAAATAACTTTCCCTTCCAAGTTTTCTCACCGTGGGCCTCATCCACTCCACATCTCTAGTTTTGGAGGAATAGGGGGCCAGCTCCTTGAAACCCAAGGATGAAGGCTCAGCGGTGAAACAGGGGTCTTCGAACAGGCAGCCCGACTCCACACACTGCTGCTTCAGCGCCTCATAGTCCTGGTTGGAGAAGGGCACAGCCTGCTCCTTGGAGCCCATGCCTTCTGCCCGCAGCCTGTTGGCATATATGCTTGCAGATATCCCTCCAGCTGGATACATACTGGTGAGAGATAAAAATATGAAGCAGGGTGGGTATGCACAGTGCTGTCTATATATAGCAGTGAGCTATTTAGCAACACACTCTTGAATAAGAGTTACAGCACAGCAATCAAGGACAGAAGTGTGTGAAGAAAAACGATGCATCACACAAGTGAGAAAGATTGATTGTATTCTCCTGAGTAGATTGAATCTGTCTTCAGCTAATTTGTGTGACCTCCGTTTTTGACCCAATACGGATTATAAATTATGCTGTTAGTCTAAAAGCAACACAAACCTGAATATTTTGAAAACTTAACACAAAAATAATCACCATTGAGGAAACTGAGTTCAGGTCCTTTGTAATCCACCTGAATTTGGAAGTTTTTGCAATAATACTTTACATTCTACAATTAAAACTACAAGTGAAGATTATTTGTTATTTTTAAAACCAGTATGTTAAAATCAAACTACTTTATGCCAATGAATAAATAAATAAATAAATATGTAGAGGAGTCAGTATTTTCCCCAGAATCGTGTTCTTTAGGACTATATGGACAAAAGTGTTGGGGCACCTGACCATTACATTAACAGGGGCTTTAATGACACTGCATTCTGAATACACAGACAGCTCTGCAGTTATAACAGCTTCCACTCTTGTGGGAAGGCTTTCCACAAGATTCTGGAGTGTTTCTGCGAGAAATTTCCCCCATTCATGCAGTGGAGCATTTGTGAGGTCAGACACTGATGTTGGATGAAAAGGCCTGGCTCACAAACTCCGCTCCAGTTCATCCCAAAGGTGTTGGATGGGGTTGAGGTCAGGACTCTGTATGGGCCAGTCAAGTTCTTCCACACCAAACTCATCCAACCATGTCTTTATGGACTTTGCTTTGTGCACAGGGGCACAGTCATACTGGAACAGAAAAAGGTTGTTCCCCAAACTGCTGCCACCAAGGTGGAAGCATAGCATTCTCCCAAATGTGTCCAAGATTTCCTCCACTGGAAGTCAGTGGCTGAGCCCAGCCCATGAAGAACAGTCCCATGCCACAACTGAATTCAATAATAAAGAAATATTCCAATACTTTTGTCTATATAGCATATAACTGAGCAACTAACTGAGCAAATAAAATGTCAAATGTTCAACTAATTAAAAATATTCAAACACCTAATTTTTTTGGTTTCTTGTTAGCCCTTACTGAGAGCATTGGACTCAGCAAAGGACAACCCCACCAATTAATAATAATATCAGGCTTTTAATAAAAATACCTCAACTCAGTGGAGTGTTGGTGACATCTAAAATCTAAGTAAATGTGCTGCTGTGGAAACAGATTGAAACCAACAAAACTGAAAGCCCAGCAGAGAAATAACAGACATACAGAAATCAAAAGAAGAAAAGCAATTATTGAGAAATGTGAGACAAGACAGCACCTTAAACACAGCAAACCCAAAGTAACAAAAGGACTTAGAAACTTGATACCTTGTCTGTATAGGCAGCCTGAGAGGGAGAATGAGACAAGAAAAAGAGAGAAAGTCATTCACTCAAGATTTGGCACTGGTAAAAGTGTTTACTCCTTCAAATAATTTGGAACTGCTGACGCTAGTGCAGCTGTGTTAGGAAAAGCAGGCCCTGATGGACTTCAATGTATACAGCTCAGTGGGGGGGTTCTCTTCAGTGAATGCACTTGCTGTTCTAAGCTCAAGAGTTTCAGAACTCACAATCAAGTCTCCAGGGAGGACATAATAGCTCTGTGAAGAAACCAGGAGTTAAAAAGACCCAACTATATAGAATGTAGAAGCAGGCTGATAGAGTTAGTTACTTGGCTGTCTCTCCTCTTTCTGAATCAATGCTGGGAAAACTGGGACAGGGGATGATCTTTTATACTCTCTGCTCCACTGGAAAGGAATCCTAATGGGCTCAGTTCAGTTAACAGTGTACACACTGAATTTAAGGGGGGGGGGGGGGGGGGGGGGGGGGGTTATATGGAGCTAGAAAAATTGAGTTTCTCCAATGAGTTAGACATTGTTTATAGGACTATCCCCCACCCCGAAGCCCCCACATGCCTGTAAAGTCTGCAGGAATGTCCCTCAGCTTTGTGAAACACCTAAAGAGAGGCTACTGCTGGCTATTGATCAAAAGGACATCACTATGTCCCCCTCAGTTTGAGAAGTAATGCTGATCCAGGCATTCCTGCAATGATGTCATCCACTGCACTTCAACCTCAACAATACCCAAAAGAGCCTCTCTGCCACTGGGGTCCCCTCCACTTTAACTGGACAGAACAATGCTACATATATGCTGGCTGCTTTGTGAATTCATAAGCCTGTTACTATCAAAAAGCTGCAGTATGTCAGGCATGTAATGCAGGCTCAGATTGTTTACAGCACCTGTTCAGAAGTACAAGTAGGCCTGCCTTCTTTTTTGGGCCTGCAGTCTGCTTCAGACTTACAACAATGGTTGTTTTACAGCACGACCACTCTTATTCCACACTGGATGTCATGCCTGAATCAAATCTGTGAGTGTGTCAGCTTTAACTATACTGACTATTACTGGTGGAATAGCGTGCACTTTATTACATCAACCAGACCGTACTGTGGCCTACACTACAATAAGAACCGTGAAAACCGTTAATCTAAAGCTGGCTAAATGAATACATTCACTGAAATTAAATAAACAAGACTCTGCACTCACCACCGCTTCAAAGGCCACTAGGAAACTTGCAGATCCTTCAAAATAAATCTGACTGCGATAATCGCGTAAATCTGTGAAAAAGGGGCAGTGGTTTTAAAACCCAGGAGCGCAGGTCCAGCCCTCTCCACACTGCAGAGAAGACCAGCCCCTACAGAGGGAGGGGCCACTGCTCACGCACAGTACCACTCACTGCCGCTAGAGGCGCTGAAGACAGTGAGATCAAATAAAACACCGGTCTTTCAAAAACGTTAATGACTGTGATAGGCCAAATATGGGCACAGGAAAATATGTAAGACAGAACTGTGAGACAAAAGTCTGATATTGCGAAATTGTGAAGTTCATGTCAAGTTGTTGAACAGATGTGTGTGAGGCAGCAGGAGAAAGGTCCAAAAAGTTTGTCAAGGCAGATTGTGACGGTTCAGTGTTTTAATGACCAGTTGAAGATGCAAATAAGCTTATAGGTATGTTGCCAAGCAGGTACAGATAGTCAGGCGGAGAGACAGTCAAATAAAGGTAGCACAAATGCAAATTAACATGAAAATAGAGACTGCAGTGATCTGGCAACTGACTGGAGAAAATTAGTTGGTATGTGCTGCAGAAATGATGATGAAATCAAATGTAGTTAGGAAGATGACCGGGGAAGCATGAGTAAGGCGACTGAGACAGATGGTGCTCTTTGCCTAACCTAATGGGTAGTCCAACTGCTTTTTTCTTTCAAGGTGTTATCATAAATATTTTTATTTCTAGACTAGTAGTTACTGCTCACATTAGCTGTCAATATAGGTTAAATAGTCGAGTCAACTTCGAATTCAAAGTGTTTTATTGTCATATACACAGAAAGAAACACATTTGTGTGTGAAATGTCCAAGTCAGGTCCTCACTGATGTGGACACCCAAGTATTTGAAGCTGTTCACCCTCTCAACTTCAAGCTTTGAAGCTCCCGGATGAACAGGGGCCAATGAGGTGTCCTCTCCTTCCTCGTGTCCACTATCATCTCCTTCTTCTTGTCTGTGTTGAGGGTGAGGCTGTTGTCCTCACACCATGACACCAGGCTGGCCACCTCCCTCCTGTAGGCCACTTCGTCCCCGCCTATCCTATCAGTTGTGTCAATCCTCCTGATAACTCCTGCAACCTGAAACAACTGTGTCACCTGAGAGATATGCAATCAACAGTTGCAAAGGTTACATTTCAACAATCACCGCTTCTACCAGGCTGTAAACTGAAGATAAACAAATATAGACACAGATATTTCTGTCCTTTGTTTAGTTGTAACGCACTCACACTATATTTAGAAATGAATGCCAAATAGGTATATTGAATGAGAGGGGTACATCCGTAAGTCCATAAATGTTCCTCGAAATTCAAAGGGGTTATACATGTACACAATATTTTTATCAAAGGCCAGTTTTGGTAATTTCACATTAAAATTTGAGCCAGAATCTGAGGGCAGTTGGTGGATTGTTTGGTCCTGATATGTTTTTCTTTTTTTTTTTTTTTTTGTGAGTTAATCTCTGGTCTAATCTAATTATTATAGTTATATTAGCCATGGATGAAATGATTATGTGGAATGTGAAAGGGTTTGTAGTGACAAGCTGATAGGAGTTAATCATCCACTTTCCTAATCCCTTCAACATGGAGGAGATTTAGCTAGTTGTAGCTCGATAGTTTATTCAATTTTGATACCTGTTGCTATGTTCTTTGCATTCACTCTCACCACTACCATTAGTGTGAAAGCAAAACAGGGTGATGCAGAGTGAATATTGATGAATATTTGTGTTCATCAGGTTGGCATAAAAAGGACTCCAAATAAATGCTAATGTTGCATCAACTTTGGTGATAATGCAGTATGTCATTGTCATGTTTGGCTTGTTGCATTGTCTTGAGGTGGCCAAAAAATGTATGTGATTCAAATTTAATATTCTGCCAATAAATTTGATATGATACATAAGCCAAGTAATATTGTGCTGTCTATTGATACCAGCATGTGTAACAGTGAAGCAGTTACCATAAATCATAATAGAGTGGTTAAGAATGTTTGGAATGGCTTATATGACATTGGAAGCCATTATGTGGTTTCATTAGAGTGTTGAGAGATCAACAGAGAGATGTTTTCTAATGCTAATAAGTCATTGACTACTTGTCATGTGATGTCCACAGACTATGTGTACACACAGCATTCACTGGTTTGTGACCCACCCATCCACAATAATTAAGACAGCTGTCTTTGGAGACAGGATGGATAACCTCAGATTGTTATCTAAGAGGATACTCTTATGTCCATTTGGGTGTGGAAGGTTGACATTAGAAAATATGGCTCATGTGTGGTACAAAAGCAAACATTTGAGCCCTGAAATCATGAATAGTACAAGCAGTCCAAGGTTTTTTGCATTTAGTTATGTTATTTTGTCATATAAGAGTGGTAGTGGCAGTAAAACACACTACATTTGTAACTGATCTTTTTACGTTTTTCTTTTTTTTAACTGCACACACATTCATTGAACCCCCAGCACTAGTGTGCAGTCTATTGAATCCTCTCGAAGTGACAATAATATGTTTTTGTGTCTTGCGTAAACAAGGGTGGATTCACTGCCATTGACTTCCTTTTTGTGCATGTCCTTATTCACCTTAAGTGTATTCATAACCGTTTGACAGAGGATTAGCTTTGCTGTACTGAGCACAGAGGATGTAAGTACAGAATACGGATATTAGATTACACTTCGGCTGACAAGTCTTACAGTGTTCTTCATATAGCATTTTTATTCTTGCTCAATTTAACACTTGCTTAATTTCATGTGTTTAAGCTTCCCTGTCACAATCCTCAACACTACATGTAATCTCTTCCAAAAACCTGAAACAGCTTTAGAAAACACCTGAGCTGTTTTCATTTGTTTCTTTTGTAGCATCTTGATGTTAACAAATTTTGCAGAATTTCTAATAATAAAATTTTCAGACCTATTCAAAGCAAAAAGTTTCTTGAATCCGTTTTTGTTATGTACCTGTCAGGAAGTGGGAGACAGTAAATGCAATACGTTGCCCACCCCAATCACACAAGCAAGATCAAAACTGAGGCAATGAGAGCAGTGCCTCAGGGTGCCTTTAGGCGTGTCCCTGTTTGTTTTCCGGCTGTGGTCAAAGCCATCTCATTGCGGATTTGCTTAAGGCTGCTGCTGTCTGCTCTGTTCAGCTAACCTGTCCATTGGCAGCCCCTCCCTGTCTATGTAACCCCACTTGTCTTCTCCTCACCTGTAGCATCTATAAAGGAGGTTGGGACAAGGACACGTCTGGATTGTGTTTAGCTGGTGGAAGTTCAGCTCACAAAGAGGGAAATTGTACCTGGGAATCTATATACACTTGAAAGGAGAGGATGACATCCACAGCAGACCGACTGGCTGAGCAGCAGAAGAGAGAAGAGGGGATTGGGACAAACCAGAATGCAGTGAAGTTCTCGGGCCAGGATTATGAGACTCTGCGCAAGCAGTGTTTGGAGAGTGGACGCCTGTTTGAGGACAATTGCTTTCCAGCAGAGCGTAAATCACTGGGCTACAATGAGCTGGGACCATACTCATCTAAGACCAGGGGCGTTGTTTGGAAAAGACCAAAGGCAAGAAGCTACACAGTTTATACTGGAATATTATATTATAATAATAATATTATAATATTATTATATTGGTCACGGTATTAATTTAAGAGTTTAAATAATCTATCAATGGCATCCAGTCCCCAGAATTTTATTCTGTCTTTCATAAGTGTGACTGAAAATGATCTTTATTTAGTCAGCTGCGTGGATGCAACAAAGCTGATTCAGATACTAGAGGTTAAACAAACACTTTGTGTACTTGTGTACAAAGGAAGCAGCTCCAGAATTTTGTCTTTAGAGTACAAAAGGACCATAATGTGTTGAGTCATAGCAATACCATTGAATGCATGTTTTTTGAGGTTTATTTCCATGTATGTTTCATTTGTCCTTTTAATGAAGTCAGTAAAATCAAAATTCATCTAAGGAGTCTGAGAAAATGTTTCTCAAACCTGTGCTCAAAGGTTGACCTTCTTGTGGTTGTTTGGTGTTCTTCATAGGAGCTTTGCTCAGACCCAAAGTTCATTGATGATGGAGCCACAAGGACAGACATTTGCCAAGGAGCTCTGGGTAAGTGAAGGAAAGAGGGTGGGTTCATGACTGAATGAATAATATGATGGGGTGTTTTGTTTTTAGGAGGGAACCACAAATATCTATGATCGAAACTCCTCACCCATTCTTCTATCATGCTTGTATGAAGAAATTATGACAGAGGGGTCTGTTTGTACATAATGTTTACAGCAACACTGCACTGCGGTGAGCACCACATATTGCACAATCTTAGAGCAAGTATTTACTGTTACTGTGCAGGTGACTGCTGGCTTCTGGCTGCAATAGCCTCTTTGACTCTAGACCAGCGCATTCTGGCTCGTGTGGTCCCCCATGGGCAGAGTTTTACTGAAGATTATGCTGGGATATTTCACTTCCAGGTTGGACAAAGGCCTTTCTCACCCTGGGTTTTATTTCTCCTCTATTTTTTTTCTTTCTTTTTTCCTACTATGTCAGTCCATGGAATTGGTTATTTTGAGGAAATCTGGTATAAGCAGGTCAGATACTCAAGTATAAGATTATGAGGGCCAATACAACAATCCATCCGGCACAACCACCTGTCAAAATCTCAATCCACATTTTGTTATGTTATGTGAATTGATAACTTCCTTGTGTCACCACAAGTGGTCAGTTACCATTATTTAATTAAACAATTAATCAGTCATGCCAAAAAATGTTATTCTTGTTCTCTTAAAAAGCTGATCAATACTTCCTTCACATGTGAGAGCAAGGGTGCCTACACACAGCAGCCTAGAGGTTGGAGAAGCGGCTTGTGATCGGAAGGTCACCGGTTTGATTCCCCCACTGGACGGGCTGGAAAAATTGGGGTGTGGTGGAATGATTAATGGGAAAAATGGCCCCCTTGGTATAAAGTCTGAACCAGTGTCACCAGATCGCTTATGGTATGACACACATGGAGCAGGACATTTTATCCAAATGATGTACTTCTCAGTTCTGGCAGTTCGGTGAGTGGGTGGATGTGGTGGTTGATGACCGTTTACCCACCAGAGATGGAAAACTGCTGTTTGTTCACTCAGCGGAGGGCTCAGAGTTTTGGAGTGCACTGCTGGAGAAGGCCTATGCCAAGTATGTACTGTTCCTCTCATATCTAACACATCATCATCAAACATAAATGTAGTGAAATGTACAGTACTTAGCTGATGAACCTATTCACTTCCTTCCCTGTGCCTGACAGGGTGAATGGCTGCTATGAGGCTCTGTCAGGAGGAAACACTATTGAGGGTTTTGAGGATTTCACAGGAGGAATTGCAGAAGTTTACACTTTAGACAAGGCTCCACCAAACCTCTTCCAAATCATACAGAGGGCTTTGAGCCTGGGTTCACTGATGGGTTGCTCTATTGATGTAAGTCTTATTTTCATGCTGATTTGCATACCGATATGCAAACAAACATACCAACAGTAGTGATAATGCTGTCAGACTCAAGTGTTTGTTCTTGGTTGTTTTCAGATCACCAGTGCCTATGAGACAGAGGCAGTGACCTCTCTCAAACTTGTCAAAGGCCATGCATACTCTGTCACTGGTGCAGAAGAGGTATACGATTTATCTAAACTGTTATATATTTTGTTATTTCCTCTTACGGCATTGCCCATTGTTGCTCTCTGTTGCAGGTTCATTATCGAGGCAGGCCGGTTCAGCTGGTCCGCATGAGGAACCCATGGGGTCAGGTGGAGTGGACTGGGCCGTGGAGTGACGGGTAAATATTTATGTTAGAAATCCATTAACTATCTACTTCTGTTTCCATGATTTCCTAAAAACATGATTTTTTTAAAAAATCACATTTAGGTCAAATGAATGGAACTATGTCAATACAGAAGAGAAATCAAAGTTGAACCATGTGGCTGAAGATGGAGAGTTCTGGTAAATCTATTCTTTTGTTTTCATTTATATCACAGAAAATGTAATATTGAAGCTTTTTTTGTTAACACTGTAAAATGGATGGTAATTGCAATCTCTTACATCACTAAAGCAACTATTAAGGTTTAGACTCAGGCTTGGAAAGCAGTCAGAAGATGTTCGTTGAGAAAAGTGTTCCTGTGCACAGGATGTCCTATTCAGACTTTGTGAAGCAGTTCTCCAGGCTGGAGATCTGTAACTTGACCCCAGACACACTCACAAGTGATGACATAGGCCACTGGAACCACCACCAGTTTGACGGGCTGTGGAGGGTTGGCTCCACTGCTGGTGGCTGCCGCAATTACGCAGGTAGAGGTGAAACCACATGTAAGAAAGAACCACTGTTACATGACTTTATTTAAAGGATTATACTTTTCTGTGTTCCAGCCACATTCTCATCCAACCCTCAGTTTGTGGTACGTCTGGAGGATATGGACGATGACCCTCTGGACGGGGAGGATGGGTGCACCTTTCTGGTGGGGCTGATGCAGAAAGATGGACGACAGCAGAAGAGGCTTAACCGCAACCTTGAGACCATTGGCTTTGCAATTTATGAGGTGTCCCTGAATCATTTGCTATTTCATATGAAACTCGTACTCTGTATTGACTGATTTTTAAAGTGATTGACTTATTATCTAAACTACTTCCTTTATTTCCTTTTCACAGGTCCCAGATGAGGTCTGTAGTTGTTCTGTTACATGCCAATAATGGTCTCTTACTAAAACCTGACATTTCTGAAAGCAAATTAGACATCACAAGTCACACAAGAATTTCTGTGTAGTAGTTTGACATTTCAGCAATCTCCTGTTAATCTTCAGCTCAAAGGCAGGAGCAATGTTCACCTAGGTCCAGATGTCCTGCTGCGACAGAGAGCTGTGGCCATGTGCAGCACCTTCATCAACACTCGAGAAGTGTGTGGCCGCTTCAAACTTCCTCCTGGAGAATATGCAATAGTTCCCTCGACCTTCCAGCCTCACAAGAACGGCAGCTTCGTTCTGAGGGTGTTCTCAGAGAAACAGGCTGCAACCAGGTATCTGTGTCACAGTGACTGTCCTTCTTTTGTCCCACAATAGTTAGAATCAAATCTTACAGTAAATGTTATTTCCATTCACTCCAACAGAGTGTGCTCATGCTGTGCTTTTCTTTTTATTTAGTCCACTGGAGGAGAACATTGATGCTCAAATAGAGGAGGTAAGAAAATCTACAGAATGATAAGCTGCTTTTGCATGCATTAATGTGAAATATTTTGTCACTTTGTAAAGACATTATTTTCTTAGTATGCATGTGTTAAATTCAACATTCATGAATATTCCATAATGCTTCAAGTATGGAGATCGTTTAAGCTTGACAGTACTGACATTAGATTTATCTGTGTCTTTCCCTCACAGGAGGAGATTTCTGAGAGTGATGTGGATCCTCATTTCAAGCAACTCTTCAAGAAGATTGCTGGCGATGTGGGTGAAACAACATGAGAGCTGACAGTAAAAGAGATGCACGAGCTGCGTTACAACTGTTTTGAAAATTAACACTTTGTGCATTTTTCATACAGGACATGGAGGTATCAGTCTTTGAACTGGTTACAATTTTGAACAATGTTGTTTCTCACCGTGAGTGCATAGAACCACACACATGAATACACACATAGCCTTTTATTTTATTTCCATTGACGTAAGAGTTGCAGCTAGCTATGTTTTTTCATTTTTTTGCAGGGTCTGATATCAAAACAGATGGCTTCAGCCTGGAGACAGGTCGCCTTATTGTCAGTCTGCTGGATGTATCCTCTTGAAAAATGGTCCTCCCATAGTTGATGTTTCTACACAGAAATTTGAAATTTTGTGATTTGGGTGTGTTCTAACTTGTAACTAAGTTGAATGAATAATTAAAAAAATATTTGAGGATGAGATCTTTACAAACCTTAACAGCCTCCAGAAAGATGAAAGTGCCAGGCTGGGACTGATAGAGTTCCACATGCTTTGGAACAAAATCCAGAAATATCTGGTAAGTTGCAATTTATGTGGTTTGAAATGTGGTCATGTTGGAACATCTGGCTGTATCTGCTAAAGCAACACATGGTTACCTGGGTGATACAGGAGATCTTCAAGAATCATGACTCAGACAACTCTGGCACCATGAGCTCCCACGAGATGAGAGGCGCTGCCACTCAAGCAGGTAACTAAGGTTATCGCGTAACGAATCTCATACAGTAAATAACAAATGGTTGTAAATTATGGTAGTCTGGTCATTAACATATTCTGAGAGACAAATTATTTTTATTTTGTTGTTGCCTTACAGCTTCTGATACCCTTTGCTGCAAAGCTAACACCCTCTGTTAAGTTTGGTCTCCAGCAAAATCCACTGACTGACTAACAGGCTTGTTTTAAAATTCACAGAAATTTCACACGTGTATTAGCACGCCTGCAGATTTTATCTCTAAACAGAGTACACTACTGCACCATAGTTAACATGAATGTTTATTACGTAATAGGACCATGTTTTGTAAACACAGCACTTTACCTACCACTGTTGGATATAGTTGTTGTGTGTGGATGCCATGTGAAGGCAATTACTGGCAAACTTGATAAGCCAGTCAGAGGACTCCCTCCCTGCACATAGGTTGGTGTGTGCTACGCCACATGAACACATCACGCATGGGCGAGACTCTGTAACATAACTCTCCGGCTGAGAATCAGAAATAATCCACGTCATGAAACTGAGCCTACAAGCTGACAGACGTGATGATAAGTGATGGCTACCTCTCCTCCCCAGGTTTCAACATCAACAGTGCTGTGCTGCAAGCCATTGTGAGTCGTTATGCTGACGCTCAGTATGCCATAGACTTTGACAGTTTTGTAGGCTGTCTCATTAAACTGGAAATGCTCTTCAGTAAGTGTCAGTGAACGACAATCTCACTTTTGTACAACTCATACTGACCTGTATGATTTGAGAGCTGTAGCATGTTTACATTACCAGTAACTTTTTTTTTTTGCCTCTTAAACAGAAATGTTTAAGGCTATGGAAAGAGCTGACTCAGGGAAGATTGAACTGGATATGCAACAAGTGAGTGAGAGAACAATAAAAACAGCTGGCATGTCAGTAATTCTGGTTTGGACTGCTTTTAAAATTTTGTTCATTCTCACAGTGGATGTGCCTGGCGATCTACTAACTCCGGGGACAAGACAAGCAAGAATCTTTTTTGTGATATCTGCTGGAGGAGGAAGCTCAATCAATAGATTAAGTTAATTCACAAAAACTCAATAAGTAAACTAAATGAAAAAAATAGTTGATATACACTCTGTATGTTTCAAATGCATAAAAGGTGCTAATGTGTTTTTGATAGGAAATGAATCATGATATTTGAAGAACAAAAGTTTATAGCAAATATTTTTTGCTCTTTTGGCTGCTGCAAAACTGTCAAATTATAGAAAATAAAGAAACTAAGAAACAATGGCCTCTGGAAGATCTTTATATATAACGTTTTGTACAGATCACTTGTCTCAGTTTGTTTTCCTTGTCTATGATTGTTGGTGCAGTAACTGTGGTATTTAGTAGGGCAAAATGAAATAGAAATATATTTCCAGTGGTCATTCTTTGTAGACCAGCTCAAGTTTCACCCATCCATCCATGCTGGCCACATCTGGGCCTTTAACCAAAGCCAAAAGTAGAGTAGCTGGAATGAGAACAGGTGTGCTAGAGCAAGTCTGGTGCCTCACAAGAGCAATAAAGGGTGTGGAGACTGTTGAGCTGCAGATACAATACAGAGCCTGTCTTTCCACATGTACTTTGTAGGACACGGTTGCAGGCAGACAGAAAGTCTTACAGCCTTTGAAAATGTCTGGAATTGCAGCTAAACTTCAGCACAACCGAGAGAAATCACAGGGGGTTGGATCCAACAGCCATGCAGTGAAATACCTTAACCAGGACTTTGAATCTCTGAGGAGAAGCTGTCTTGAGAGAGGACAGCTGTTTGAGGATGACTGCTTCGAGCCTCTGCCCTCATCCTTAGGCTTCAAAGAACTTGGGCCGAATTCCTACAAAGTTAGGGGCATCACCTGGAAAAGACCAACGGTGGGTACAGTAGGTAGATGGCAATATCTGCTGAAAGTGCTGGCTGGGGGCTGTAGGTATTTTACATGCTCGAAAAATGCAACACCTGGGCTGTAGCTGCTCAAAAGATTAAGCTTTTAAACTGCTTTTTGATTCAAGGGTTATTTATAATATTTTTGTCATATAGTCTTTTTCAGTAAACTACTTAGTAATTAGTAAATAATTGCTGTATTTGTTGATGTAAGCTTGTTGCTGCTTATCAACACACCAAACTGTTGAGGTTCCATCTTAATCCTATCAGCCAGTTTGTTGTTTTTTATTATGAAAGTGACAGAATTGTTTATGTTTGATTTAAAAGATACAAAACAGCAAAATGACAAGTTTCTCTGCAGTGTGTCAGGAACTAAAGGGTTTCATTTTATATAGTATTTATGAGTAATTTTGATATCCAACAAAAAATAATTATTGTAATGAGGGTGGATACAATATAAGAGGTCAAACAGGGAGTGTTGATGTGAGAAAGCATTGCAGTTTGACTCAGTTTTTACTCTTTTGGTTTTTCAGGAATTGTGTTCAAACCCAAAATTTATTGTTGAAAATGCTACCAGGACTGATATTTGTCAAGGAGCACTTGGTGAGACACACTAACACACACACATATATTCATATATTCTTCCAACAGTGTTTGTTTTTCATATTTTAAAACTGACATTTAGGACTGACCTTTGGCTATTTTCTGATACAGAATAACATTCAAATGCATTTTGATGGCACAAATGGATATATACATTATTTCACAAAGAGCACATATATTTCTATCTTCAGCAATTTGAATGGATGATTTTGCATGCATATCTTAGAGCGTCATCACGTGTATAATAAAGTATCACAGTATTCGTCCATGTCAAAATCATCTTGCTTAGTGTCATTTCTATAGGTTCTCTTTTATTTATTTATTTATTTACTTAATTATTTTGTAAGCTCACACAACTGAAATAAAATCCAGACCTCATAACTCTATGTGAATGCCTATGCATTGATATCAGCTGTCACTGTATACAAAACATTTTACCACAGCTCTTTCAGTCTTCTGTCTACACCCAGTCTGGCAGAGTGGACACATATGTGGGTGAGACTGAGTTGTTTGCAGCTAATGAATAGTGAGAGACAAAACAAAGACCTTGCACAACACAGGTGTGCGCAAACAAACTGCATACCTCATATGTTTTGGAAATGTGTCCTGATGCCGCAACATAACTGACATGACAACTTGAAATGTTCTGGGCGTTACACAAGATTTAACACAGGATTCCCCTTTGTTCCAACACTGCAAACTTGTGTTCAGGTGACTGCTGGCTCTTGGCAGCTATCGCTTCCTTGACTCTCAACAAACAGGTTCTGTCTCGTGTGGTCCCCCATGACCAAAGCTTTGAGGAGAATTATGCCGGCATCTTTCACTTCGAGGTACGGTCCAGCAGCCTCGCTCTCTCAGAGCCAATGTGGTGCAAACAGGTTTGATTTTACTAATTGGGTCTTCTGTGTGGCTCTCAGTTTTGGCAGTTTGGTGAGTGGGTGGATGTGGTGGTTGATGACCGTTTGCCTACCAGAGATGGAGAGTTACTGTTTGTTCACTCAGCAGAGGGTTCAGAGTTTTGGAGTGCACTGCTGGAGAAGGCCTATGCCAAGTATGGAACATCTGGATACCTTTAAGTTTTTTCCTGTGTGTCTTTTGCTAGTTTAGTTATTCATTTAACTCCCTTCCCTCCCCTCAGGGTGAATGGATGCTATGAGGCTCTTTCTGGAGGCAGCACCACTGAGGGTTTTGAGGACTTCACTGGAGGCATTGCTGAGAGGCATGACCTGAGCAAATCAGATCCCCACCTCTTCAAAATCATTAAGAAGGCCTTGGCCAGAGGTTCCCTCCTGGGATGCTCTATTGATGTTTGTTTGAACTTCTTGTTTGACTCTCATGTATTGACATTGATTTCTTCGTGGTATCTGGTAGTGTTTACCTCAAAAGCTTTTCTTCTCCATCCCAGATTACCAGCTCGGCTGATTCAGAAGCTGTCACATATCGCAAGCTGGTGAAGGGCCATGCCTACTCGGTGACAGGAGCGGACCAGGTGAGGAAATATCTCTATAAGGCACAGATCATCAAGACATAAGTGAAGACTTTAAGGGTTTCCCTTTGGTGTCTTTTTTTCTGGTTGAGTAACTCACACGTATATTTTGCGTCAGGTGGAGTACAGAGGAGACATGGTAGAACTGATCAGGATTAGAAACCCATGGGGTCAGGTGGAGTGGAATGGAGCCTGGAGCGACAAGTGAGTATTGTGCGCTTCTGGAGAGCTTTATGGGCAGGAAATATGATAGATATGCTCATATTACCCCAAAGTAATTATCATGTATAATCTTTCTATTGTTTTTAGTAGTAGATGGCTTAGTGCCTATGCATGTTGGTTGGTGAGTTCAGTACTTTGGTCCAGACTTAAATCTCTATCTATGTATAACTATCTCAAAAGCTTCTGGATGGGTTGCTATGAAATTTTTTTACAGAGATTTATTATCCTCAGAGGATGAAGCCTTGTGATTTTGCTGATCTCCATCTTTATCTAGCATCATTAACAGGTTTGAGTATTCACTTATCCAGTCAAATCTACAGGGTGGATTTTCATAAAGGTACTCATGGTTGCCAAATGATGTATATTAAGTGAATTGAGTCACCCCAACATTCATGTTCCCTACAATTGAACTGAATTGTAATCACTTTTGTGCCAGCATCAGGTTAAACGTTTTAATTTGTCCTTTAGCCTTATCTGTTTTAGGACTGGATCGATCTACCTGTTCTTTGTCTTTAGTGCCAATTAGCCAGTGTTAGCATGCCAACAGACTTGATTCACACGATGGTAAACGTGGTAAGCATTATACTTACCCAAGCATGCTAGTAGTGCTATTGCAAGTATATTAGCATACAGGAAACAATAACTTTCCAATCTTGTGATTAAAATATGGAATAGAGGTTTATAAATTAGTAATTTTTATTAAAATATCAAGGATTTGGTCATGCAGGCTGTAGCCAAGTGACACCACTGACTGATCACTCAACAATACAATTTAAATTAAATTTTAATTATATTCTTCCGGCTGCTTTTTACAAATTGACTTTTTCAATTATGCTCTCTTGTGTTGTACAAAAGAGGACCCAGCCTAATTGAAAGGTCTGCATGTTTTGGTTGAATGTGTTACCAGCAGGTTTAGGTGTTTCTGTTATGCATGCAACTCGCAGACATACGCACCCACTGGAAGGGCTGGTAAATCCTGTTGTAAAATAGTTAAAAAACAGACTCCGGCTGTGTAGTGTGTATTCTGGTGCAGGTGTAGGTGCCGTGTGTGTGGTCTGTAGTTTATTGTTAACCATGTTTTAACCCTATCACACAGTCTATATTTTTTTTTTCTAGCTCCCATGAGTGGAGATATGTGAGTGACGGTGACCGAGCAAGGCTGACCAACCGTTCTGAGGACGGGGAGTTTTGGTAAACCTCACTGAAACTACTGTCCTTGTTCCTCTGGCTTCCTTGTGCTGATATACTCTTACTCCACTGAGAGGATAGTGCAGTTAAAGGAAATGATTCCCCTCATAATGTTTTATTTTTAGGATGTCATTTTCTGATTTCCTGCGCCAATATTCTCGCCTTGAGATCTGCAACCTCACCCCTGATGCACTCACAGGCAACGAGTACAAGAAATGGGCGGAGTCAGAGTTTGAAGACACATGGAGAAGGGGTGTGTCAGCTGGTGGCTGCAGAAACCATCCAAGTATGACCACTTTGTCAATCTGCCCTCTAGATTTGAATCCAGCACTGATGTATGCGTGTCATAAACCAGCTAGTGTGTCTTGTCGGTTGTATAACACTGTTGATCACCTCCCTGCTACCCTATTAATTCTTGCTTCCCTTCACAGATTCCTTCTGGATGAATCCTCAGTTTGTCATAAAGCTCGATGAGGTGGATGATGACCCTGATGATGGTGAAGAAGGCTGCTCCTTCATTGTGGGCTTAATGCAGAAGAACAGGCGTCGCATGAGGAAAATGGGGCAGGACATGGAGACCATCGGCTTTGCCATATATGAGGTAACAAGCTCTCTTTAAGATGAAAGTAGGGGAGAGCGGGGCTGGTTGTCACACTTAATGTATCTCACTCCCTTAGAAGGCACTATTTAAAAATGTTTGATCACAACTCATCTAAAGGGTAATTTCGGGAGTAGGACATTTGACATTGATGTGAGGGGATTTTTAGTGTCTCTTCCAGGCTTTTACATAAAGGGTTTAGAATAGAACAGTTATCACCAAGGAGGAGGCGGGAGCTATAGTTCAGATACTTTTCTTAGCAAGGTAACATGTTGTTCGCTTAGATGCTGTCAAAAAATCCCAATTGGGCATGTCTGTTACATTCATTACATACATTCTTTAAGATTGTCTCCATTTTTAATTTTTTCCCATTAAACTCAATTTATGTATATTTGAGTTCATTTGCTAAAGGTATATTTGCAGTGTTTGCATAAATACCTATGTACATATTTACATTTACATGGTTATTATTTATATGTTAATATTTTTTTTTTTTTTATCAAGGGTGAGCTATAATATCAGGACCACCAATCCTATGGAGTATGACTACTAAGCTACCAAATAAGGATGGTTGTCACAAGGTCACAAGATCTACCTGATAGTTCATATCTTTAGACCAGAATAAGCTGAAGGAAAGTAACATCACTCCATTCCCACCTGACTCTTTAGGTTACCATCAGACATCAAAATGGAATCTATTAACGATTTGAGGGATTCAAATGTAGTCAGAAAGTGTAATGACCAACCCTGTTTTCTCTTTAAATAGTAGCACTTTGTAAAATACAACATTTGCACCTCTTCTGACATTTGACTTTTTGTCTTTTTCCAGCTACCTGAGGAGGTACGCACACAGAGACGTAAACACTTCATGAATGTGTCGCTGGGAGCACTCATTTTCCATACAAGACGACTATTAGTGATTTTTCAGTACTGAAAAATTCTTTCAAACTAAAATGCAGATGTATACACAGTGTGGGACAGAGTGAAGGTGTAGGGCGCCCTCATGTGACCGTACTGTGTATATGTCATTTTCCAGTACTCCGGCCAAAGACAAGTGCACCTGAAGAAAAACTTCTTCCTGTACAACTGCTCAGCAGCTCGCTCTGAGACCTTCATCAACTTGCGAGAGGTGTGCAACCGCTTCTGTCTTCCCCCTGGAGAATACCTTATCATCCCCTCCACCTTTGAGCCCAACAAGAATGCCGACTTTTATCTACGGGTGTTCTCTGAGAAACAGGCTGATTTCCAGTATGTTCCACTTACAAACAAGTGCAATTTCATAATGAGAAATAGTATTAAATGATGATGATGTATGATGATATAAATGATATAAAATGATCATATAACTGTGACTTTTTCTAACTCACTTTTAGAGAGATTGATGATCCTGTAGATTGCCATGTGGAGCAGGTAAAATTATATCCCTTGTTATGCCTTTGAGAGCTAATAGTGATAATCATATTTTAAGAAGAAGGAAAAATAATTACTTTGTCATGTCTAGATTGACATTGATGAAGAGGACATCTCTGACAGATTCAAGACATTGTTTGGAAAGCTTGCAGGACATGTAAGTATGCTTAATATTTCAAACATTCCCTTGTGATCTTGGTGATCTACAGAGTGTCTGTGTCATATGTGTCTTAGGATGTGGAGATTTCTGCATTTGAGCTGCAGAGAATCCTCAACCGAGTGGTGATGAAGAGTAAGAGAAATCATTTCTCTCTCCTCTTTCAGGCTAGTTTAGAATGTGCATTTAAATGGACATGACACTAACAGCAGTTTATGCCTGTGTTTATGCATTTTCAGGAAATGACATCAAAACCAATGGCTTTAGCCAGGCAACCTGCCGTAACATGATCAGTCTGCTGGATGTATCCTTCCATCCTGCCCTCAGCTTTGTCAAGAAAATCCACAAAACCACTGACCTCTTAACAGCTTGTTTTATCCCTTTTATATCCCCTTAAATAGTTTGAAAGGAAAACTGTTGTTATGTTAAGCTGAACTAAGCTGCTGTTCACTGTAGCTTCATATTCAGTATACAGGCATGAAAGTGATGTCATTTTTTTTAAATTAACTTTTAGCAAGAAGAAGGTATTATTCTTCACTGTCTGATAATACTTTCTAAATTTAGATGTTCTAACTTTACACTGATGCTATATGATGACTATACAAGAAGAAATATTCAAACTGAATACTCCATCCATCTCCATGAACTGGAGATATTTTAAATGTCTTGTTTTATTTCATATATATTTCCCCTAAATTAATCCTGACATATTTGGTACATTTGCATACCTGGCCTTTACAATTCTATTTTGTGTGGAAGAACAACAGTGAAGTTTGGCTGCACATCATGAGGCTGCAAACCCGAAGGTCACGTCTTATAGATGGCCAGTTCCTGCCATGTATTACTGTGTGGAACATGTTACAGTTTTCCTTGACATCCTCTCCAAAGAAAGATGGAAGTGGCAAGCTGGGTTTGGTAGAATTTAAGATCCTGTGGTCAAAGATTGAGAAGTTCCTGGTTAGTATTGACATTAACATACCATGTAGTATGGTTTATTAGTGGAATCTGGATAAAACACATTAACTTGTTGGTCTCTCCATTAGGATCTGTACAAAGACAGAGACACAGACCAAAGTGGCTGCATGAGCGCCTCTGAGATGCGGATGGCTGTTGAGGGTGCTGGTGAGAAGTCAACTTTACGAGTTATATTTTCATACGCTCAGTATCCTCAAAAGAGGGTAGAGGACAGCTCAATTTGTGTTTTTCTCTATTGTATAATATTAAGTTAGATATTATCTCTGAGTTCACCTTTTTACATTTTGGCAGGCTTCAGCCTCAACAACTCTCTGCATCAGATAATTGTGGCCCGCTACAGTGAACCAAGCCTCACCATTGATTTTGACAACTTTGTGGGCAGCCTTGTCCGCCTAGAGTTCCTCTTCAGTGAGTTCTCATCATTGCGAACACATTTTTTCCTATAACCACATGGACATTATGTAAAGTTATGATGTTTTCTTGTACTTGACAACAGACACCTTCAAAGCCCTGGACAAAGATGGTTCTGGCAAGATCAGCCTGGGCTTCATGGAGGTATGAACCAAGATGTGATAATGATACAAAAATATGAAGCAATGCAATGGTAACCACAGAGTGACTTGTGCTTGTGTTTTCATCCACAGTGGCTGAATATAGCAATGTTGTAGAGGAGCTCTGACTGTTAGCAGAAGAACACAGACTTAAGTTGAAGAGCCATCATTTCTGGATATGCTGTGTTTTCTAGTGAATGTCAGTTTGTGTCTTATGTACACCTTAATCAAGGGTTGCTGATCTTAGGGGAAAATAATTTAGATGACTTCCATTGTCCACAAATATAATAAAGGTACTAAAGCTACACTGTCTCACAATAAAGAATATATCTATTCAGTATTTAATATATAAACTGTTCATTTTATGCAGTGTATTTGTCCACAGCACACAGAATGTTATTACCGTATGTTGATCATGTCTTTCTGCCCTCTCTGTTCTTTCAAGTCTTAACTGCAAGGTGTAGTTCAACATTTTGGGCAATAATCTTTGTTGCCAAGACATACACATGCACATTGTTAGCAATGTACTCTTATATAAGGAAGCGACAACAGCTGGTTCCCTTATTTTAGCATAAAGACTTTAAAAAGAGGTAATCAGGTCCTAGTTGGCAGGGTTTTTTTTAATATTTGGACAAAGCCAGGCTAGCTGTTGCCCCTTTTGTTGTCAGTCTTTTAAGTTAAGATAATCTAGCTCTCTTGTGGTGGTTTCACATTTACCATACAGACATAAGAGAGGTATCATCTAATTGTTGGAAAGAACACAAAAAAAAACGCATGCAAGAATTTCACTTCCACTGGCTCAGTCAAAAGGCTTTGGAAATTCTATCGTATATCACAGCTCTGTCTGGCATCTCCTCCCTGTTGTGGTAGCAAGTTCTTTGCAAACTCATACAAACATAACAAACTAATTAACTTGCCTTATCAACATATCGCTGATGCATTTTTTTCCTGCATGGTTTAGCAAATTGCTGTAAACTTAAACCAAAACAAGATATATTAATTGAAACCAGCTTATTTCTTTCTGGGGCATTATTTTGAGTGGCAGTATTGTAATACCAGTCAGGTATTACTGTAACTTTAAAGTGCAAAATAAGGATACAAACTTCCACCCTCAGTCTCTGAATCTGCCTTCAAAGAGATGTGTCAGGGCTGCATGAAATTTCATGTAGACTTTGATATGATTAAATCTATGATTACTGTGATAAAAACCTTCTCTGTAGCCAGATTATATCAGTATATCAGTATATGTCAGTATAATGTAGGAAATAGGATAAGCATTGACAAGAGGAAAGCTTATATAAGATATTTAACTTAAAATTACATTGACAATATCAATATTGTGCAAATACATTTAGTATGTGCGATATTTCTGAAAAGATTGAGAAGGATATAGTTAATGTTCTTTGTAACAACTGCCTGTGGAAGCCCTTTAAATTTTTTATACAGTATATGTGTATTATTTCTGTTCTCAAAAGAGAAAAAAACAGTCAACCTAAAAAAATTTAACTTTTCTCACAAAATTCAGTTGACAAAACTGGAATAAGTTTAATTTACAATATGATTTTGCTCATTGTTTTAGGAATTTTAATGCACAAATTTAATTGTTCTGTTATTGGTGACAAATGGCATCAGTCTCCACTGTGTGATTTAAGCATCACATGCAACACAATTTAAACTCAGTTCAGTGTCTGTGATTCACCAGTAGATGTCAGAGTTCTCATAGATACAGGTTTGCTGCTTTGACGTCACTGGATGTCTTGTGGCAAGACTTGCAATGTGCTTGCAGCAGCTTGAAGTTTTCAACTGACAGAGTTATGCAGCAGCCATTTCCTGTTCTGTGTGGTTCGGAGTTCTATTTCCCCTTTTAATATGAAAAGTTGCTCCTGGCTGCCATTAGCTGTGGCAGGCACCCCAGTTATGATGATAAGCCTAAAAGGAAAAAAAAAGAAAAAAAGATAGCTTTTGTTACTTTTGTAAAACAGACTGTCAACTGTTTGACTATTTCTGATTTTCTTTAAAAGTCATGGATTTCTGTGCTTGCGATGCGACTGTTAGCAGGCAAGCTATGAGGTAATGACATTTAGGCACCCTGGTTTCTGGAAAAGAGGCTAGTCCGGATGTGGGGCGGTACACTGTCTATAAACCACTAATCCAAGGGAGGAAACGAAGTCACTGTGACACTGCAGCAAAGCATCTATATTTAAAAATAGTCATTGCAGAGCATAAATTCTTTATCAAAAGAGAATTTTGAGTGAAGGACCTAAACTAAACGTATTAACTGAAAAAGAATATGAAGCCAGTTATGTAGTTTGCACAGGCAATGACTTTTGCCATTGCTAAGCACACCAAGCATTTATTTTACCACAGACAGCAGCATCGTATTGCAAATGTTCTAAAACGTTTGCCCTATTCACTTGTTGCATGCTAGACTACTCTAATGCTAGACTGCTCTACTAATCAACACTGTTACTCCAATATTACATGTGGTGGAGAAAAAAAGCAAAGGAAATTTGCCTCAGAACTATTGCAGAGTAGGAGTACAAGAGAAAATGAAAATACTCTAAAAAATGAAAATACCTCAGAATTATATCTTGAGTACATGTGCTTAGTCACTTTCCACAACGAGAAGTTACGATTAGGGCAAAGGGGCAGGGGGCCAAGGTTCCCCTCCTGTGAACTGGGCCCCCAATTCCTCGCTACACCCCTGGATTCTGCAGAGGATTTTATTATTTTAAAAACAAACATTGAATAGTCATACACATTTTAAGAGGTCTTGTTTAAATTTTCATTTTTTCTGTCTACTTATTCTCTGGATCAATGCAGTTTCCCCATGTATATCCAATTAAGCACCACCGAAAGAGAGACGGACCTGGCACTGAGCCTGCACTGTAATTTTACATGCACTAAATACGGCTTTTGTCAATCACATAAACTGCACTGATTCATCAGCAATCACAGAAAGTAACTTCAGAAACTGAGTTCACAGTTCATACTGTGTACATTTGAGTTATTGACTATTGCTATTGGAATCTGATGGAGGTGAGATATCTTACCTTACAAGTACATAGATGACACATCTGTACACTGTCATCCTATTTTTTTACCTTATAAGGCCAATGGACTCCATCTCAGATGAGTTAAAAATGTGGACAGGTTTGTTTCTCCATATAAGGATGTTACGTGCCGCTCCCGCCCCTCACTGGCTTGAACTCACCTGGGATTTTACCTAAGAAGGAAGATCTTTATCTCTGCCAAACACAAAAAGACAGAAAGGGTTACACAAATGTTTGCACTGTGCCAGTCACTAAAGCACATACATTCTTTGTGATTTTGGCTTCAAATCTAATGTGATTTAATGAAAATACTGAGGTTGCAGCTGAAACTATGTCACACCTGGGAAGACGGGGGTGGGGCTACTTTTGGAGGTGTGCTCATTTACCCAGCTCCTCCTCTGTGAGTCAACCTGCTCTCCTTCCTTATGACCCTCCAGTATTTTAACTGCTGCCATTTTTCTCTGCTGTCTGTCTCCTCCACACATCAGAAGCAAAATGGTGAGTAGCCTTCACAAAGAATGTGGCTGGATTGACTTGGCTGTGTCAGTTAGCAACTTCTTTGTGATGTGTGTGTGTGCCCCACAGGACATGTATTCTACTAGTGATGAAACTTTGAAGTGACAAATGTTAATTTTGACAATATTTTTTTGTGTGTAAACTCAGTCATGCCTTGGTGTTACCATATTTAGAGTTTATGGTTTTCACTGGCTGTTTTTTTATTAAGGAAACGATTAGAGAGTTTAGTGTATGAAAGAGCTTGTTCAAGGTGTGGTTTTGCCTCCAAAATGGAGGGAGCTTTGTTCGTGCTTCATACTTGTTCTCAGAGAGTCCCTTGGGGCGGTCTTTCTTGTGCTAACTTGTTCCACAATGACTGGAATGCAACAGAGCCAAAGCCTTGAAAATTCATAGGGCAGGCTACACCCACAGCATGTTACTGCAGAAAAGCTGGTAGAATATTTTTTAAATGCAACTGTTTAAGTAGTGTTAACACATCTCTCCAGAGTCTAGTTTTGAAGAACTTCCTGTTTCTTCCTCTTTTAGTTCTGCTTTCTGTCAAAACCCAAGTACATGTGAACATCAACTGTTCAGATATGAGTTAAGGCCCAGATTTTACCAGAATAGTGATAGTTTTATTAATTTGTCATTTTACAAGACTTTGCACATTTTATTGACAAGTTAGTCTTGCAACTTAACTTACTAAATCCTATGAGTAGTATGGAGTAGTCTTCACATAGAGGAGCTGCTTTGTCACTCATTTGACTAAAATCCATCCGTATTCATCTATGTCCACATGACATGTGGTTCTCATCATCGTTCAAAATACAACTGTAACTGCTTTGTTTGTCTGTGTGTATTTCTCTTATGCTCTGTCTTCAAGCATTATTTAAGTTAAAGCAGGTGGAACATTAGACACATTTTGAATTTATTATTTCATCAACATTACATATACCCTGTGGGGTCAGTACTTTCTTGGGGCTAGCTAGTAAAATGTCATATCAACAAATGAAAAGAGTCTGATTGTCTTTGGATTTTTTTATACTGACATGTAATGTTTTGTGTACACTGAAAACAGGCATCTGGAGTAAAAGTCGCTGACAGAGTGAAGGATATCTACAATGAAATGAAAGTTGTGAAAAGCGATGCTGATAATAACGAGCGTATGAGAGTGGTGGTGCTTGCCATCATCGACAACTGCATTGATGTGGAGAAAATCTTCCTTGAAAAAGATCTGGCCGGTCAGGATATCTTCAAGTTTTTCAAGGGTCTGCTGGAGCCAGATAAGTGCCGCTATATACTGTATGACTGCCACTTTGAAACAAAGGAGTCGTCTAAGAAGGAAGAACTGGTCTTCACGACTTGGTAGGTTTTTGTGTTGCAATTGAATCACAAATGCTCTTTCCATCTGCATGCTCAACTTACTACAGACCGTAGAGAATGGCTAACAATATAATTTTGCAAATTCTCTTATGTTTAAGGTCTTATCTATTCTGAGGCTACATATTTGTGTGGATGTGTGAATATTTATGTTGTGGGAGACGTAGATACAAGTATTTTCTCTTTTTATCAGGTGTCCAGAAAGTGGACGCATCAAAGATAAAATGAGCTACGCCAGCTCAAAAGAAGCTCTTATGAAGGTCCTGCAGGGGGGTAAGTTGTTTGTTATTTTTCACTATGTTACATTTTTTTTTTCCTCCAAGACTTTACTAAGCCATTGAGTTTAAATTGAATGATATGTCCTCCTTTTCTAATGAAACTCTTATGTTTTCACCAGGTGTCAAACATAATCTGCAGATGAATGACATTTCAGATTGCGGTGACAGGGACTGTTTTGCAGCAAAATTGTCACAAGGCATTCTCTGTCTCGAGGGCCACTCTCTGCACACCTAATCTTAAACAGTCTTTCTGTCTCATAGCAAGGCCAATTTAAAGAGATTTGAGGGGACAATAGTAAAGTTTCCAAATTCATTTTGTTTTTTTGACAAAGCTTAAATAGAAGGGTTAGGTTCTGGACCAGATTAGATTCCTGTAACATCTTTGATGTTTGTGTCCTAATAAACAGACCAGTCACACCACTTTGGCTGTGGTATCAGTCTTATTCAGATCTAATTTTATTCATTCTTTGACCATAATTATACTGTTGTATGTCACTTGACTCTTAGTACATTCATTACGGATCAGTAAATTGTTTTTATGTGCATACGTACTGTTTGTATCCCAGCATAGATCACTTGTCTTCCCTTATGGACTTGTTAAAACAGGCATGTTCATTGTGTGCCGTCATTGCTCCAAGTACTGTCAAATAAATTCTATGCATCAAATCGTGCTAACGTGCACTGTTTTTATTGGCATTAATGGCTTATTCATCGGGCAAAAGTTTGTCCTTATCAACTTGATAATCAATCATCTGATCAATCCAATCAATCATCAGTCCTGACCTTGTTTTATATGGAACCGCACAGTTTCGCTTCATTCCATCAAATCTGCTCCTTTTAACCGTGTTCATTTCATGACTGACAAAATGTTACTGATGCTCTGTACTTTACTATTAGTGTCTTGTTATTACATGAAAATGGACCCTTTTGAAAAGCAAGTATGGATGAAGGCTATGATTAACATGTAGCTCTTAGCACCTGGATGTACACCAGAAACATTCACACTCCCTTTAGAAAACCTGGGATGGACTCCACAGGCCAGATGACTAAGGGTTTTGAAAGTGTTGCTTGAGTTAAACTAATCTCTGCAGGTGATATTAGCTAAGATACACGTGTATATGGGAAATATATTAAATTCCTATGGGACTACAACAGCTTTTAACAAACAAACCCTTAAGATCAGCAAGGTAAACTTGGTGACATCAATTCCATTAATGAAAAATACAAGACACTTTCTCATTTAACATTACACTGCAAGCAGTTTAAAATGTCAGATGATGAGCCTAGCTTAGCATACAAAAGGGAGGATGAGTGGAAAAAATTAGCCTGGCACTGTTTAAAAGGGGCAAAATCCACCATAAAGTACCTGGCCCTGCCAACAAAATATAGTCTACTAGGCTATACAGTATAACCTAAACTATGCCTAAACTACTACGATTTATCATAAAGACATGATATTAATGGCTCTTTGTCTTCAGTTACACTCTTGAATGAGGACATTTCCCAAAGTTCTGAACTTCTCTTTAAGTCTCATGTTGCTTCTAACAGTTTTGTTCAAAAGTGAACATGAATTTTAAATTAATTTCTTGTTTCAGGTAACTTTGATTTTTATTTTCTTTGTTTTACTAGTGATTTATTTGTATCTTTTGCTTCTTTGAATATTTATAGTTGTACCAACTGTTTCTGCTCTTACATGAATCGATGGAACAACAAAAATGTCCTACTGGCAGTTATACTTTAAAAATATCATTTATTGTAGGTTGCAATGTCAACACATTAATCCAAAATCTGGAAGCCATTTGGACACAGCACCTGACCAGTCTGTGTACCCAACTATCGCAAACATGGTGGTTTTTAGATTTTACCCAAATATGGAAAGACATCTACATCCTGACTTGAGGAAGGTCTTGCCTGCTGTTTGTTGTCAACGCTTCCGGCACAGTTTATTATCAAACCTGGAGGGTGAAATTTAGTCTGTGATCACAACATCAGGACATGCAGATATCAGTTTTTTCTCATCCAGCCATCTTTGTCTCTCGCTAATTTCTTTCAATATTATAATGGTGGGTGTGTTGAGTGGGAAGGGGGAGGGTGACAGAATGACAGATTGAGATCATGACCGAAACACAACCATACATGGCTGTCGAAAACCTCCATCCTGTAATACACTTCCTTGTGCCTGTAAACCCTGATGCAACCTGAACCTTACTGTGTTAAAGCTTCAAGCAGTGCAGTGCCGCATTTTTAACTAACTTGACAATACCAGTAATACACGTCTTTAAAGGTTAAGGAGATCGGAGCTACTACATAGTGTGCTATGGAGAGAAATTTCAACCCTCCATTGTGCTGCATGAGGATATACTTTCAGGGTATTGCAGTGCAGTAATACTTCCTGTAAGAAACTGTTCTGTACTCAGCAGAGCGACAACAGGGCTTGGTCACAAGTTTTTTTTAGCGTCATGAAGAAGATTTACAGGGCAAGTGTTTGCAGTTTGCTTCTGGATCTGGAACTGCATAAAAATATAGATCAACTTTTACTTTGCTTCCTTCCTGCATTCATATAAGCCTCATCGCAACGGAGACACAGACAACCAAGAGGAATTACGCAGAGCTACACTGTAGTTTATTCATTCATACAAATTTGATGCGTGTTGTGGGCAGCCAGCTACAGAGGAAAGCAGGCCCTAAAGGTAATGAAACATTGAATCATAAAATGTTCCCATCATTCAACCACATAGAAAAGACATACAAATTAATTGCACAGGTTGATGCACGTTTGACGTACAATCAGTTTCCCTTTTTAACACTGAACTATGGGGAAATGTTTGGAATATAAGGCAGGGGGATAAATAACTTCTGACATAGCCAGAAATGTTTATGGAATGTGGGTTCAGTAAAGATTGTAGCAGGATTCTCTCCTCTAATCTTACTTTGAAATGTTCATAATATGAAACATTGGCAGTTGCAACAAATGCAATCAACTACAGTACAAGAAAGAAATAGTTTTGGAATGCATAACTATGGTAATCATAAGGCATATTTGGCAGTTTTTTTTTTGTAGTGTCTGAAGTCAACTTCCTCTCAGACTGACGTTCCTTCCTTCAGCTCCACATATTCTCCCTTGAAAAACAGAAATAAAAAAAAAATATTAAATTCAGATTTAACACTTATTTCCAGGAAATTAAATTTTTACACTCTGTGGTTAGTTTCTTTTTTCTCAACACACACACAAACAAACATAAATAGGACCTATAAACATGATGTGAGTGATGGAGTTACCAGAACTGAACTGGCACTTCTCTGGTTGCTAGTCCTCACTCCTTAACACAGCCTGAGCTGAACTTTAATGGGCTACCCTCCACTTCCCAAGCAGAGTCCCTATAGACTGAGCTCTGACCACCCCAATTGTTAGTGTCAAAACTGACAAGTATACTAAAGGAATTTGACCTTAGAAGTATGTATATGTAGTCTTATTGCAATGGTTGTCTCACCTTGCCTTCCAGGTGCTCCTGCAGTGTTCTCACTGTCTCTCTCTCTTTGGTCAGCTGCTCCTGACTGGCTTTGAGAAGCTGCTGGAGCTTGGTGGCTGCCTGGCCCAGGTCTTTGGACAGCTTCTTCTCCTTCTCCAGGCGTTCCTGTTACAACAGCGGCAACAAACACTACTTCAAAGCACGAAGCAAAAATGAGACTCAATAAGGAAAGAGACAGAGAGGACACAAAATAAATACAGATTATAGCCTATGACCATAAAATGTGAAATAATTCTTCATTCATCTAAGAAAGTAATCAGTACAACTTCAAATACATTTTTTGAATCACAGTATTAAACTCTGCAGTGTATGACATTTATAGTAATTGAGGACCGGCAAAAAAAAAGGGTTGGATTCTGCATGCCATTTGTTACTGCACCTTGAGTTGTGCAACATCTTCTGTGTCAGCTTGTGGTGACTCCGCAGAAACCTTCAGAAGATCCAGCTGAGCCTGGAGTTCTGTTATAGTCCTCTGAGCCTGGAGGTTGACCCCACACACACACACACGCGTTACCCACTGAAAGTTTATTTCATCATTCATCCCCTCTTGTGGCAAGGAAAAAAAATGCACTGACGCTGGCTTCTACCTGCTCAAACTCTTCTGAAAGCTGCTGCCTCTGGGCCACCTCACCGTGCAGCTTCTCAGTCATCTGACTCGACTCGTTCTGGGCCTGACAGCAGGAAAAAAAAATGACACACACAATAAATACACACAAAGACAAAAGGTGAACACACATGTGTGTATGCAAACAATTCTTGAGAAAAGGCAGCACTACCCCCTCAACACAAACACACACACACACACACACACACACACGCCACATGACCTGTGTTCCAAATTAGTTTCTTAACAGAATTTGTAAAGTGAAAGGCGTGAGTCTTGCGGTTGCTGTTAAAAAACACACAAACAAATATCTGAAAACGAGGAGAAGTGAGCATGCCCAAAAAGGTGAGAGAAAGCAGTGGTTAGACTTCTGTCCACTCAGTCAATGCAAATAGTGATTAGCATAAACAGCCGCTGGCAGAGGAGTACTGGACAGACTGGAAATACAGCACTTCTTTATCACAGTCATCTATTACACTGTATTCATGTACCATTGCCACATCCTATATTTTGGACATGGGATTTGGCAACAGTTAAGCTAAGTAAAAAGGAAAATATATATTTTCCTTATTACTAATCAAGTAATAATAATAAATCAATAAGTCATTTTTTAGTGCTTTTTATTGAATTGAACCCATTTAAAAAAAAAAAAAAAAGAAAAACAACTAAAAAACAAATAGTAAGAAACACTGTCCAATACTCTCTGACAGGAAGTTAAGGGTGCCCTAGGATCTTTGCACCCTGACCTGACTGGGTTGGGCGTCAGCTGGGCCATTCTGTTCTTGTTGAGCCCGCATTGTGATCTCAATCAGCTGCTCTCTGACCTGAAACAGGAAGTCGTCGATAGTCACCGGTTAAATAACCTCCCATCGATGAATTCCTTTTGTGTCACACCTCACTGAAACCTTACCTTGTTGGTTGTGTAGGTTAAGGAGGGATTCCTACAGATTCCCTGACAGCTGACAGCTCATAAATAACACTTCAGTCACACTTGTATGTGAATGTGTAAATGTTGTCTGGTGAACGGGGAAGCAGCTTAAGTTAAAAGTCACCTGTGCAAGCTCCTCCTTGAGTGCCTGGGCCTCCTTCTGGGTCAAATCCAGCTGGCTCTGACTATGCGACAACTGCAGCTTCAGCTGAATCAATAGAACAGCACCGAAATAAACAAACGTCAGACAGGCGCAGTTTTAAATGCATCACAAGAGTCTGATACATTCAAATGTAAGAGACATGTTTATAAGATTTCATTAAAAAAAACCTGGATATTTGTGTCAAATTTTACCATTTTATGTAGAAATGTTTTGTGAATGCAAGAGTATAATCTAAAATGCAAATAATATGCAAGTTCACCTCTTTAATAGGAAAACTTGCACATAAAATACAACTAATATTTTAGCAGCCACTGTCAGCTCCAGTGAGGTCATGTGATCCGCAGATTCGACCAGCTCATGTACCTGCTCCATCTCCTCTGAGGCCAACTGGTTGTCTGACTGCTTCTCCAGCTGGGCCTCCAGAAGCATCATCTGCTCCTTCAACTGCAGAGAGAACAACCAAAACAAACAGTTTGACATGGCAACACATATTTCTAACCCGCAAGTTAGTGTGTAAAAATCCCCACCTGTTGTACACTTTGGTTTTCTGCCTCCAGTTTGCTGGCCCTCTCCAAAGCCTGGTAATGTGTGATATTGGGATATTTTAAAAATAAGGAACCAAGTCCCACACATGAAGAAAAAATAGCAAAGTCGCTGTGATTTTAAGAAGGTATTGTAACCTACCACCCTGAGCTGCTCCTCTGAGTCAGCCATCTTAGACTTCCACACCAGCTCTTCTTCCTCCACACTCTTCTGCAGATGTTTCAGCATTCCTTCCTAAAGATGTAAGGAAACAGGATTGAATGAGCTGTATAAAGTTACTCACTACACTCACATAAAACAACACATGCATATTTATTTATTTATTTCAGTCACCCACCGTTTCAGCCAGGACAGTCCTGTACTGTTCACATTCAGCTTGCAGTGAGCCATGGCTCTCTTCAGCCTCCTTCAGTTTCTCAAGCAACTCCTGGCACAAAGGAAACACATTCAGAGCTTCTACTGCTGGGCTAACTCGACCCAGTGTATGAGAAGAGGATAAAAGTGTGGCTTACAGACAACCCTGTGCTTGACTGAGACTCCTGCTGCCGCTGGCTGAGAGCCTCCTGAGCTTTCTGTGTAAATACTTGTAACCAGTTGGACTAAGTGAGGAGAAAAGCAGACATAGATAAATCATGTGCAGATTATTTTGCAGAATAATGACCAAAATCATCATCATAAAACATCAGCCAGGGCTCCTCTCATGAAATGCCCTGTACCTACCTGCTCTGTCTCTACATGTATCTGTGGAAAGAGAGTCTGGAGAGTTTCTTTGGTTTCAGTTTGGAAAGCTGACAGTTGTGCCGTAACATCCTGCTAAAACAATGAAAGATAAGATCAGGAAGGTGATTAGGAGGAAATGAGCTTCAGCTGATAAGCCACTCGTATGTAAAAAGAGCCTTACTTCATCAATAGACTTCTTTTCTCTCACTTCTCGCAGCTCCTCTTGTAGTGATGTGACAAGAGCATCCTTCTCTGTCAGACTAGCCAAAGAACCAAAAAATTAGACAGAGATCTACAACAGGCCTAACAAGAGAGTGAGATTTCTCTTTATTCATATGCCAAAGCTCATTTACCTGTTCTGTAGCAGTCTGAGCTCTGCGGAGCCATCTGTCTGCTGAAACAGAGTGGACATGCAAATGAGTCACTGAGATACTGTTGTGATGTGCAGGGCAACTCTAGGAGAACTAGGCAACACGAGGTTCACTTACTGGTGCATTTTTAAGTTGTACCATTTCCTCTTTGAGGTTTTTAAGTTCATCCTGAAGTGACATGACAAGGCTGGCATCCTCACTAGAAGAGATACAATTTGGACTAAGTGTAAGTAAGAAGAAAACAAATGGGTGTTGAAACAATCAAATAAATGGATAGTAAAACGCATGATACCTCTTATTTCTTTGCTCTAATTCAACGATAGTGTTCTCCTGTTAGAAGAGATTACTTGTGATTAGTGGTGCCACTGTCCACATACTTGCATGTATATATATGTATATATATATTTCTCCAACCAAGAAGAGATACTATTTGATAACAATACATATTTTTATTACTTACAGCAGCTTCCTGCTTCATCTGCAGTTGCTTCAGTTCATCATGAAGTGTGCTCAGCTGGTTGTCTCTCTCCTGAAGGCTACGGGGGGGACATAGCATTTCAAATCAATCAATGGAACACCTCCTGATCTGATTTTAACCCCAAAGTAAATACACTTACCTGAGCTTTAGCTGTTCCAACTGCGCAGCATTACCCTGTCGAATCAGACATGACAAACATCCTTATGGGTGATCATGTGTAGTCAGGTCTCTGGCCACTTCAGAAATGTAAGACTGACAGTGTGTGTCCTACCTGATTGTTATCCTCCTCCTTTTTGGTCTGACTGGCCTCCAGCAGCGAGTTGATCGAGGACACCTGCTGCACAAGCTGGCTTTTCTCTGCCTTTGTCTCCTCCAGCTGGGCAGTGAGGGCATCCACCTGAGCAGAGCGCTCCCTGTTCTCAGCTTTCAGTCTTTCAATACACAACTGACACTCTGCAGGGACAATGGGCACTATCAAAATACAGCATTCTCAATTTATTCCATATTCCATATTTTAGATTCTGTTATATAACCACTGGTCCCATATACCCAAAGCTCAACAATTAAAAAAAATAAATAAAAATAGATCAAAGTTACTATCCCTTAACGTCTGGTAACCGTTAAGACTGTGTTCCTCATTCTCTAACCTGAGAGCGCATTGCTGTCCTGTTGGGTCTTGTCCAAACAGGCCTGCAGGCTGCCGTTTCTACTCTGCGCTGCTCTCAGCTCCTCACACACCTCCTCCAATCTCCTCTGCAACGCCTGCTCGCTCTCTGAACGGCTGGCCTGTCAACAAAATTCATCAGCAGGTCATATCAAACAGCAGGGGGCAGCAAAGATTCACAAACTGATCTTACTTGGCAGCAAGGTTCACAAGGGATTATCAGTGCAGTGTGGACTGTGCCACATTTCTGTTAAGGATAGAAAAAAATGTCGTATTTACACACATTTGGAGAAAAAAACATCAAAGAATATTGGTGAATAATTCAGCTATGGGATTGTAAGAACATCCTTTGTCTTGAGGTTGTGCAAGCAAATAAGGATAGATATTTCAAAGGCATGTCAAGCCATTAGTGTGGAATTGTGAAAGGAAGTGTCTTGTAGGAAGTGCTTTGAACTTGTGGGAATTTTGAGATGATTAGTTTTTCTGTGTCCCTACGACAGATTCAATCAGAGCAGCTGATTGCTGGGTGATGACTGAAAACTGGTCTCAGTCTAACAACACACACACATTTCACAAAGACAGCAAAACTCATCGCAAGTCAAATAAATCAGAAAAACTCACATCTTGCATCATTTGAGCATATCTGCATTATATCGACTGATGGACTGAGCCATTGCATAAGATGTTTGAAGTCCTTAAACTGCTATCATGTTAGTAAATGATTAATCTCAATGAACACTCTGCCGGGAAATGACTGACTTGCTCCACATCACCTGTAACAGCTGAGACCCACAGACTGCGTAGGCTCTCGTGAGCAAAATAACAGACACTGTAAGACAGGCATGTGCCATCTGAAAGTCATATACTGCAAATAACATCAGACTGTTCCTGCTCTCATACAGCCAGTTACAGAGGGCTGGAGACGAGAGGTGCTCGGACACGCACACATTCCAGCTGGTGTTGAGAAACATTTTCCCTGCAGCCCCATTATTGTAAGGCTGCATTCCAGTCAAGCCCTAGGCTCTATGATTACAAGGCAATTAAACATCCCATAGCATTAGCAGCTCGAGGGGTAGGTGGGAAAGGTCTAGGCTTGCATTTTGTAAAGACTCTAACTGGCTGCTTTAACAAGAAAAAGCATCTACAAAGAATAAACAGAATACATTTATTTCCATGTGGAAACTTGATCGTGTCCATTGTCAGTTATGACATAGATAATGTGGTGTTCCCACAGAGCCAGGCCAACCTGCAGCAAGGAGAGCTGCTTCTCTGCAGCGGAGACCTTGGCCTCCAGCCCTTTCTTGATATGCTCATCAGCAAGCAGACTTTCTGTCTTCTCTCCAAGTTCCTTGGTTAACTTTGTGCATTCCTGACGCAGTTTGGCCAGTTCCGCATTTTGTCTGAGGACAGAAGAAAAGAGCAAACCTTAAGGACTGGTACATGGAACATGCCTTTGAATTTCTACACTCTCTTCTCAGTGGTCACTTCAGTTAGTCTCAGTGTAAAGAGGTAAGGTTCATGTCATTACACACTACTGCTTGTCGTTTACCATTACAGGGGAGTACTCACTTGCTTTCAGCCTGACTAGTGGCTTGGTTGAGGGCATCACGGAGAATGGAGTTCTCCTGCTGTACACGAGCCAACTGGGCATTGGGGCCTTTATCAAGCTGGTCCTGCAGGTTGAGGATCTGTAAAATCATTTTAAGATCAGATCACCAGAAGGGCAACAAAACAACAAAATTAAAACCAAAAATGTACTAATCTGAATTGTTACATTTGATTACAGAACTGACTTTTGCATTGAGCGCCTGGGTCTGGGCTACATGGTCCTGGTAACTGGCCTGCATGCGAGCTTGCAGAGCAATCATTTCTTGCTCCCTCTTACTCAGCTGGGAACTCAGCCTTGTCTCCACACTGGTCACCTTGGACTTCTCAGCAGAAAGCTCCTGTTAACACACAGCATGATCAGACAGCACATTCATATTCACTGCAATGTGCCTGGGACCCATTTCAGGGCGAAATATATCCACAACAGTTCTTACTGAATTTTGTAAAGACGTCCATCATTCACTGGAGGACGAATTAAAATTTTGTTTTTGAGGTTAATGAGGCTTTTCCTCTTATCCCAGCATGATGACAACACACTTGGTTCAGGACAAGAAAATGCAAAGAGTAATAAATAGTTTTCCAGGAAATTTGCTGATGACAGTCATGTTCATCTTAAGTACTCCAACAATACAACATGAACTGAATATGAACAACCTGGCCTATGCTTAGTGTTAACAAACCTGTGCACAAGAAAACTTTAAATGAACAGAAAAGACTGTCAGGACATTTGCTGAGCAAAATTATGCTACCCTTAGAATGGACTTTGGCCTTTCATGTACTGTCACCAATAGGCTGACATGAGACACCACATGTAACATATCTCATGTCATATCTAAATGCAATGGGGTGATTCATAATGCATTGAGTGAGCCTTTTATACTTCTCAACAGATGTGTTCTGTGTACCTTTTAAACTTTCCTCCAGTGCCACCTGCAGGACAAAACATGAGGAACACTGCAAACCACAATTCAGCACACATTCTCCAAACAACCCTTTAATTTAGGTAAGAACATGGCTTTTTCTTAAGCTGCAATTTTCAGGTCAAGTGCACCTTTTGCCTAAACCATTAATGAGTATTTGAGTCTCACAGGGCTGCCAAGGTGGCTTATAAACCAGGCAGTGATTTTTGTGGCACAATCTGCTTCTTTATTGACCTGAGAGACACTTGTACTGTATATCTAACCTTGGTAAGCTCTCGGAGACGGTTCTTCGCTGCAGATGCGTCTTCTTGTTCTGCTGCCAGCTGTTTCTCCCTCTCCTCCAGTTGTTTCTTCAGTATGGCCACTGGGTCTCCTTTCTGAGTGGCCTGAAAACACACATGTACACAGAAAGACAGCATAAGTGGGTCTCTCTAGAAGTCTCCCAGGCCTTCAGTGAACTGGTCTAACAGGGTATTTTTCGTCATCATCGACTGCAGTGTCCCATACCATGTGCCAGGTGTCCTGAACGATGCCAGCCTTCTCAGACAGGATCTCAATGAGCCTATGAGCCTCGCTCTCACTGAACACCATGCTACTGATGGTGGACAACAAAGCCTTGTAGGGCAGGTACAGTGGAGCATCAGCAGCATCCACCACTGCCACTAAAGAGACAAACAAAAAAAAATTTCAATGAAACACAGAATTAGCACAGCTGCACAAGATGATGAATCCTGAATTTATATCAATTTTAAAATTAAAATGATTATTTTCAAGCTATTTGGCCTGTCACAGTGAAGTCTGAATTCCCACACTGCCTTAGGAAAAGGACAAGGCTGCGACTTGTCCATTGGGGCTGTGGGTAGCTTTGGATGGCAAAATAAGGGGGGCACTGTGGCACCAGGCGGAGACAAGCCTCAGGCAAGGGAGAACCCCACCCTCCTCCCTACCCATTGTCAGGGCACTGAGAGCCTTTGTCAGCTAACAAAACAGGGCAGCGGTGTTTGGACAAGCTGGCTGCTCTATGCCCTTCAGAGCTGAGTGCCAGACATAACCCACAACTGACATTGGCACTACTTTCCACAGATACACAGCTAGAAGTTGATCAGCACTGACAGGGCATTACTGCCTTAGATTGTGAGCATGGGCGTGAGACGCATGTGTAGATAAATAACCACTTCATCTCCAAACATTCTAGTTCGAGGACAATCACCAGCTTTATAGCTAATGTAACCACTTCCAATTCAAAGGAAAAGGCTAATTATTGATAGAGTGATAGTGATAGTTCTAGTGTGACAACGTATTGATAGACTACAGTGACTTTGGTTCTTGGTATGCAGAGAAGGGTTTGTGTTTAAGTGTAGTTAACAGAGACACTGATGCGGACACATCATAGTCACAACTACACATCATACACGACAGCAGTCCTGTACATCCAACAAATGAATACTAGTTCAATAGGAAAGACATCTGGCATCATTGAGACACTTCTTAAAACATCAAGCTAAATTTTTGCTTTTAAAGCCTCACAAATCAGTGCAAGAATATTAAAATTTGACAAAGGGAAAGTTGTCAGGCACCTGAAGATAATGTAGAGCTCTGTTGTGATTTTTGGCACAGTGGTCACAGTTGAAAATGCAGGTTATGTGATACCATTCAAAGCCGTGATCGGACAAGCGCCACACAGACAGTATTCTTAAGACTGATGAGCTATGTGCATCATTTTCTTCCCATGATGTGCTGAGACTTTCTGAAGAGTTCAACACTGGGAACAGTGTCATCTTTAATAACCACTTCTTAAATACACACATAAGAAAAAATGAGATAACAAAAAACAAATACATAAAATGAAATGTACAACTGTAAAAACGTAAGTAGCTATCTCTAAAACAGATCTGCTTACCAGGCTCAGTTTTTTTTTTGGAGGCCTTCTTTTTGGGCTCCGGTGCCTTTCCTGCAACAGCATGAGCCAGCTGAGATCCCACTGGAGGCACTGCCATCACCGGGACATCTTTAGAGACAGCCTCCAACACTGGCACAGTCTTAGATGGAGCTGGCGAAGACTTGGCTGGGGTGGCAGCAGACTTGGCTTGGGCAGGGGCAGACTTAACTGATGCAAGGGTAGGGGCAGATTTAACTGATGCAGTGGCAGTGGCAGACTTGGCTGATGCAGGAGCAGGGGCAGACTTGGCTGATGCAGGGGCAGACTTGGCTGATGCAGGAGCAGGGGCAGACTTGGTTGATGCAGGAGCAGGGGCAGACTTGGTTGATGCAGGAGCAGGGGCAGACTTGGCTGATGCAGGAGCAGGGGCAGGGGCAGACTTAACTGGTGCAGTGGCAGAAGCAGATTTAGTTGATGCAGGGGCAGAGGTTGCTTTAGTTGGGGTAGATGCGGGGACTGAGGAGGACTTGACTGGTGCAGGGGCAGCCACAAGTGGAGCTGGTTGGGTAGAGGCTGGCTCAACCTTAGCCACCTTCTTTTTCTTTTTCTCTTTAGGTGAGGGTGCCGGTGAGGGTTCAGTAAAAGCAGGACCTGGTTCAGCAGCAGTCTTGGGCTGAGTGTCTGCTGTTGCTGGGGCTGCAGTTGGTTTAACCTCCAAAGCAGGGACAGGAACAGGAGCAGGAGCAGCACCTACCACTGGGGCAGCAACAGGCTCAATGATTGCGTCAGCTTCAGTTTCATATTGATTTTTTTCAGGCTCTGGGATCTTTCCATTGGGCTTTTCTTCTTTCTTCTTTCCACGGCTCTTCTTCTCAGATACTTTGTCCTTCTTCTTTTTCTCAGACCGAGCAGACTGTGCCTTACCCAGCTCTCTGCGCTGCTTAGCTAAGGCCTCCTCATAAGAGGTCTCCTTCATGGAGAAGGTGGAGACAAGGGCGATCCCAACAGCAGAGATCACCATGAATCCACCAAACACCATGATCCCAAGGGTCTGTGGGTCATAGATATCCATTGTTCAATTTCAGTTAACCTGAAAAGAGAGAGGCAGATTTATCAATTTAGTTAACAACATAGACTGCTTACTATAGATAACCAAAAACCAGAAAGTTTTAAAATTGGAGGAAGAAGTTATTCAGATTCAAAGTAATTCACTGTACCAAACTGAAAACTGAACTGACGCAGCTGTATTTACAGAGCAGTTGATGTGGTGAAATTCACGTAAGCTATATGGAGAACAACAGCAGTCTTTACCTTCAAAAGCCTCAAGGTGTCACTGTTGACCCAATATACATTTGCCTACAGACAAGACCATGTAATGCAGACCAGCAAAAATGTGTTTATACAGGTCAAACAATTAAATCTCATACACTGACTCCTTAATTTTTTAAGCCCATCACTGAGCTTTATGAAAAAGTACATGCACTGAAACAAACTTTAAGTAAACGGTTACATACTACCAGAAAGAAACCAACTTCCCCTTAACTTACCATAACTAAAACCCCCCTTGTAAGCACTGCTTCAAAAATATGGTTTGCAACTAATTCAGTATTTTCTTTAAAAACTGTTAATTTTGGATTACTATTGGGGCTGGAAAACTCTGTAAACAGTAGAAACTTTCCATGGGAATAGAATTTTTGGAAATAAGAGGTAATGACATTTATAAAAGTACAGGCGTAATCAAGCTTTCACAATATCATAAAAAAGCTGAGTTGAATTTAAATTAAGCTTACTTCTAACAAGAATTAATGGATACAGATGAATTAAAACTATTCAATTAGCTTGCTCAAGCAAGCTACATGCCACATTGTAACAGCTAGCTAATAAAAACTAGCAGATGGCCACGAGTTTTAATGTCTGCTTTGCTTTAGCCTACTATCTTCCAGTCACCAAAAGTATCAGAAAAAAATATAAAATCTATTCACCTGAGTAATAAAATCAGGTGTTGATTTAAAGCCTGTTGTCCTTTGGCTCAGACAGTGAACTCGTGTTGGCAGTAATGTGTGCTGCACATGTGATAGCAGAATGCACTGTGCATGCACACGGTTGTAATTTTTCTGAATTCCTATTTAATGGGATGGAAAAACATATTTGTACATGTGATGGAGTGTGCTGCTGAAAGCAGTCATTGGTTAAAATTTTATTACATCAGCATACTGTTAATCAAAACATAACACCTAGTACTGCTTTTTTAATGTTTAATTCGGATTTCCTTGATAAATAAGTTCAGTACTTAAAAATGTACAATTTTTATATCAAGACTGTGAAAAACTTCCAAAATTCCCCAAATTTCTTAGCTTGTGTTTTTCTAGGAAATTTTATAGATATTTTTGGGGAAATGAACTTATTCTAATTACAGTGCTGCTGTTAAATAGCACAAGATGAACTAAAATACAGCATCCTGAAAATATAATTTTACTCACCAGCCATAATTATTTTGAATGCTTCACAGAACAAGAAAACATTATGAGAAACAAAATCAAACACTTGAAAAAGGTTTGTATGAGTTGGGGGGTTACGATCAATACAAAGGTGATTTTATTCACATATTCAGCCATCATAACCATCATAACTACTTCTTTAATTCATATTCAACCATTGCTGAAGAGTTAGAGAAAGGTTACTAGATCCTGGCAGATTTCCAGAGCAACTTACACACATGACACAGATCCTAAAATTATAAGAGCTATAAGGAGTGAAGTACATGTGCAAAAGGGGCTTATGATCAATCAACTACCACCAAGCCATAGAGGCAAAAAGGGTGGCAGACAAAAGTGGATAAAGTATACAACAGCAACTGCCCAGATTTCAAGCAGTTGGCTGGTTACTGTTAATTTCCTGTCCTGTAAAAAAAAAAAAAAAAAAAAAAAAAAAAACATCCCTTAAAGGGACTTTCAACTATCCCTTTAATGCTCTTAAAGGTGCATGTCACAAAAAGAATGTTTAGCCTTAAGGGGAGGAAAAGTTGGCAGCTTAGGGACACTAAACCCCCTTCTTTGATGTATTCCTGCAGCACTACTGATTCTATCCCTGTTTCTATTGCAGATTAAGATGTCATCCCATCAGAAAATATATAAATGTAAAAAAAAAAAATGATGAATGTGGAGGATTTAAAGCAGACCAACACTGTAACATGGCAGAGGAAAACTGTGGGGCTACTTTAGCATAGCAGAAACGGAGTCCGGAGTCCTTGCTCACTGCAGGGTCTTAAAGTTAGAGGCAAAATGGAAGAGTTTGTACTGCCTCCTCATCTGTGATGTCACACATCAGTGCATCTCCGCTCAGACTAAACTGAAAAAGAAGACTTGAAGAAAACAGGGTGACTTTCTGAAGATTTAAGTGCATCTCACGGTCCTTATGAAACACGAGTACAAGATGAAGATCACTAAGGTGTAACTGTTTCAAATTATGTAACCTTTCAATCCAAAATAACTTGTTTTTATACATAGAATAATCTTCAGTTAAAATGAAAATCTACTTTAGTAAGCCATGGAAGTAAACTATGTAAATGTTTATTTTCCTGCTTTAGACACAGTAAGTTATTTGTCTTCCATCGCTTTTGTGTTCACATGTACTATAAGAACTACTTGTGAAAAATAATCTGTCTTCTATCCACGCTTTAACACTCAAGCATTGACTTTCAAAAACTTCCAAAATAGTTTAAGTTATTTAATCTCAAGTTAATACTAAAATTGCCTCACTAAGAGCACAACTGAGAAAGGCCTCAAAGATTTAGGAAACATCCCAGGACGCTGTACATCGTTACATCGTTCAAACAAGCAAATAAAAAATGAATAATACTGTTTTTTTTTTATTTACTTGATCTGCTTTTAATCATTACTTGCGAGCTAGCATTGTGGCTAACACTATGAATCAATGAACTTATCTGTCGTCCTGCAGAATATGAAGTATCGGCTTACATTACCAAAGTGCGCTCCGAAAGCCGTAAAAAAACTGTAAACTAAACACCTACACAGGGGCAAAAAGCTAAAATGATTTCACATAACTTTAACCGGCTGTCTTGCTGAACACTTAGTTAGCTCTAAGAGTTAGCGGTAGCAGTTCCAAGCTAGCTAATGCTGACACAAGCATAGACACAATGAATAAAAAAAATTCCAAGACTCCCACACTTACCTCGCTGGTGATGGAGCTACGTATGCTTGCTTCAAAGGGAGTGGAGAGAGGGCAAAAAGCTTTGAGTTATAGACGAGGAGATTTTTGTGCAAAGCTGTCTATTTATCCAGCTATCTAGCTAACGAGCTTTTTCCAGTTCTCTCCCCCTCACTCCGCTGGAGAATCCGTGCTCTGCTGTGAAGTCGTGGCACTTCGAGCTGGCTAGACGTGCTGGCCCCATGCCCCACATAGCTACCATATATCCAGAAAGCTCCTGATTGGCTGGAATTCCCTCAAACCGGAAATGAGCATGCCGGGAGTTATAGTTTTCCACGTTTCTACGCTCATTTAGAGTCAGTTTCATTTCAAACGAAGTGGTTCGTTTGAAATGGAATGTAATTAATTTATTCAATTAAAATGGGGGAGGAAATCTTTTCAGTCAGGACACCGACCTTTTTATATATAAAGACTATATTTAGATATTCTAAGAGATGCTACACCTCACTATGCTTCATTGAAGAGAAAAGTGCATTCTATACTTACCATCACACATCACGGGTAATAGTAACCTTTTGTTCTCCTAGGTTTAAGGTTGTGAAAATCACTGGCTATTAATCTAACTGGTTGTATCAAGTACTCATATTATGTACCTTCTTGGTGTATTCTAGCTAGTTTTTGAGAGTATAGGCCTGTGATGTTTGCACTGGGAGAAATATGTTAAACACAACGTATTATGCAACTTATGTTGTTTTTATACAACTTGTGCAAATATGCCAGACTGAACCCTAAAATTACATATATAATATAATATAAATATAACATATTTGGTAGCCTATTTTTGAAAAGTTTGGTATTTTACTTTAGTTTAAAATAGTCTTATGTGGATTTGAGCAAAGAATGCCCCCTAATGCTGTGAGGCCAACACACAGCATTAGGGGGTATTTTTTGCAATTAGTATTTACCTTTAATGTATTGTATCTTTGATTCTAAAGTGTGCTATGCTGCTGCTGTGCTATGAGACAGACAAGAGCATGAGGATCACTTCAAATACAAAAATAAAACTTTCAAGGATGGCTACAGGCCTCCCAGAAGTGATCATCATCAACATTGTTAGCTCTACAGTTCTGCCAGCCTTACGTGAAAGGTTTGTTATACCACACCTGCTAATATTTTAACGCCCAAAACACTACTGCAGGGAGATTTCATTGGTGTTGCATCAATCTGATTCAGTGACACAATGTGAATGTGATGTGCTAAAATCAGTGTGCGACTGTGTGTAAGTGACGTAAGATAGGTCCAACTGTCAACGAAAAGTGTAGTTCCTCTGGTCTAATAATGGAACATTTCTCTGTCCACACCCTAGGTCACTTTCTTGTTTTCATAGGCGTCTTTAAGACAACCTCTCCTCAAACCACTTAATAAAAGAGTATGTTAAGTGGAAGCACTTGTTGCTTAAGTCTAGTCACAGATTGTCCACATCAGCTGACCTCAAACCATTGTAAAGAACGTCATGCTAACCTCATGTACTTAATAAACAGAAAGACACACAACACAATACATTTACTCTAATTACTCTCTATTTTCCAACAAAGAACAAAGCACCATGAGTCAAGTTTCAAAATTTAACAGTGGAAATTTTGTTTGAATATTTCATTTACAATATACACAACCAAGCGTGACTTCAAATGCACTGCTGCACCATGTGACTGACGGCTTGAATAACCGAGTTTTACTCAACCATGGTCCTTGGTCCTTCAACTGCTGCTCTATCTAGAAACATAATATTCAGCTGGTTTCTCAAATAAAATAACCTCTTGTTTATGAACACCCACCGATAAAACCGTCTTACCATTTGCAAACCAATAACCATGTAACTCTGTGTGTACTGGTTGCGCTGGTTTTTCATCTCATGTATGTGAACCAGAGTCAGTTATTTAGCAGTTTCACTCCCCTTTCTTGCAGTGTCAGCTGCATTCTGCCAGCTGCTGAAAGTTAAGCATAGGCAAAATTTGCTCACGAAGCTTTGTCTTCCTCTATTATTTATTATACTGTGGTCATCAAGGAGAGAACTAGATTTTCACTTGAACAGCATTGCAACTGCTTTGCAATGTAAATAATTAATCGCACTTTAAGTGTTTTTGTTGTGTGATGAGATGAAACAGTTGTGTTATCGATCAGTGCATGAAAACTATTTAGGAACTGAGATGACATTGTGTTTGTATTGTGTGCATGAAAATAACTGATTGCCAGGGCAGGGCACACTAACCTGGAAAAAGTCCTTTTAGATTTTTAGTGTTGGGTTAATGACAGAGTTACATTATCAAAGGGGGAAAATGCTTGTTCTTCATAATTTCCACAACAGCCTTTATTTTATCTCATTCAGAGACCTCATTCACAATTCTGAATAATGAAACTACTGAAGGCCTCACCTGGAGGATGTTTAGTAGGTAATTTTCTTTTGGATCCTTTATTTTGAAATTTCCATGTGCAATTGAGTTCCACCGCAAAGAAGAAGAATGTTGTACAGGCCAGTTTTGTTGTGGGTGACAGTGTCTGAGAGATGTGCTGTATGAGTCCACAGCCTCAGTGCAACTAAGGAAAAAAAGCTGCGCGTAATTTTTCTTGATGGGCACCGGTAATAAGTACAATGTTCTGTTTCACTAAGGAAGCACAGACAGTTCAGTTACACCAGCAAGCGCTGCAGGTGCACTTTCACAGTGAGGCCCTTCAGAGGTCACAGTTTCTATTTGAGGAGGCCTTAATGCCTCATGCTTCGAGTCCTACTCTAAGGCTTCTGTCTGCATTTATCAGGACTTTTCAGATGAACAGTGTAAACCTGTAGGACATGAGGCAGGTCCTTACAAAGCTGAGCTTGCATAAGTAAGAGTTTGGCTTGGTTCTTTCTGACTATGGTTTGGTTCACCTGACTATGACCATGTGGTAAAAGACTGTCCTTTTTTGTTATAGCTTTCCATAATGCATTCCAGGGTCTAGTTATATCTGTATGTGTGTGTGTGTGTGTGTGCAAGTGAGGACTCTGACATACTAACAAAAAAGAAAAAAAAATAAAGCTTATTAATGGCAAATCACTGATAATATCTCCAAAAGTTTTACAAAATCTCACTCATTATCACATTTAGAGCCTGCAAATTATCCAAGCCTGCCTGAGGGGAGATAAGAAAATTCATGGAATCAGCAAAATAAGACTTTGATTTGTTCCTTTACACCAGCAACAACAAGTTTTAAGCAGTACAACAGTGCCTCTGAGATTAGAGCAAGAACTGAGGAAATTCTTTATCGCAGTAACACAGCAGCTACACAAAGGGAACATAAAAAGATTACATTTAGAACTGATAATTTTTACTGCTTCACACTTATAAACTCTGATCAGTATCTGTGTATTTTCAGGCACTGAAGAGACATAGGCTCACTAAGATTACTATCGGAGTGCTATATTAATCATTCGTGTTCATGCTCCAAAAAAGAGACCCTTGGATCCACCACAGCATTAACAATAATAATTAATGCCATACTTTAACATACTGTTTGCTCTGACAGCAGTTGGCAAACTAACCTCTTTGTAGTGTATAATGTGTTACCATCTTATTGGCTGTAGCTTCATCCAATCAGTCCAGACCTAAAAGTCACCGTGACTGCACCATTGGTGATGTCAATATTGACACATCCTTGATGGACACATATTGTAGGTTCCGTCTGTGGACATAGTTAGAACTTTTCCACGTCTCTCTCAGATGTGTCCTTTCACTATGTGTAAAAAGTGAAGGATTATTACCAATGCGCACCATTACCATTATTTTCCAATAATCACTTTGTAGCTGGTGGCTTTCCTTCATAATGCAATGTGGAGTAATGCAAAAAACAGTTGCTTAAGAACATTTCCACATGCTAGTTTTCTGCAAGTGCTATCTGTGTTTATATACATGTCACAGATAAAGGAAAGCTGACCACAATGCAAAGGCTATCAGAAAGTGTTTGCTGAATAACCTGGTACAGTCCTGATTATTTGTGTAGGTCCTGTTGCTTAGTGTTGCTCAACAAGCAGGACATAAATTGTGTATTTTGTTAAAGGTGATTCCCATGAGCACTTGGAAATTTCCTTACAGCTTGCCTAATGCACCACACAGCCCCATGCAAGGATTCACTGTGGTCAATGGATTTAACACAAACATACTTACAGCTGGGTTTAAATTTAAGGGTTCACACAACAAAATTTGACAGGAGCAGGATACAGTTGACAGATGGATACCGCCACCTAGTGGTGTACTGGGTGGCCCTGATTCAGTGTATTTTGATTCAAGGGACTAAAGAACATGAAATGACAAAAAGCTAAAAAATAAGCTTCAAGACAAATGCAGAATGGCTCAGATCAAACTTGGGAAAGTAGGATTTATTCAACGCCGTTATTACAAATTTATAAAATGCTTTTGTTCAGTAAGAAAAGCATCTGCACAGTTGGAATCCATTAGAAATACATTCAACTTCTTAAAAAACTATAATGCATTTTGACACTCCACTGAACCTGGTCATGATTGTAAAGTCTTTTTCATCTTCTTAGTGCATTTTTTTTAAATAACTGTTTAAAATAAACAAAATGTTTACAAGATCTGGAAAATAAATGAGGCCCCATCACATAACAAAGGAGGGTGTAGGGCAAAATAAAGAAAAACAACAATAATCATATAATGAGAAGGAACGTTTGAATGAGCAGTATGAGTTGGCTGAAATGAAGAAGCTGCAGACGACATAATACATGCAGCTGATGAGCATTGTGAGCGCAAATAAAATAAAAAATCAGACTCATTAACATTATCAATGTTGATTCTGGTAGATAAAAACACCAGATTGTCCTCACCATTTCGGTTGAGGAAATATTACTGAAATCTTTCACGATTGATCCATATTTGCAAAACTAATGCACATCTTTAAGTGTGGAATCTGAGCTCACTTCTAACAAACAAGAGTGTGAGGACAAATCAAACCGTCCCCTTCTGAGGTCAAGTGCAGCTGTTTTACAACACTAGAAGATCATCTGTCAGCCATGAGTTTGTTTATGAGAGGGTTTGGTTCAGTTGTACCCTAATGTCAGAGTTCGAGAATGCAGAGCATGAGGATGTTTCTTCCAGGTACTAGTTCTGCTTCTGTAAAACTGTTCCATGAGCAAACAAAAAAGTCCAACAGATTAAGCACGTAAAGGAAAAAAAACGTAGGTTATGGCAATGCGTAAAACATTCTTTTTTCAAAAAGGTAATTAAAAGTGTACATGAGGAAGGAGGATAGAGTTAGAACTTACGGAAGCAGAAATAAGATCAAAAAGGCAATTTTTTGTATGTGTATAATGTAAAATTAAGAAAAAAGAAAGGAGGAAAAAAAAGAAAATCAACTTGATTGGTGCTGCAAAGGAATGGAAGACCTTAATGTTGGCAACCTCATTGTGTGGAGACATTCACACTGAGTTAGACCTCCACAGATAATGGAAAAGGATGGACCACGGGCCAGAGGACATGGAATCTGTAAACATCAAGACATTGTGCTTACGAGACACTTGGTCTTGTGCAGGGTATTAAAGTTGCATCAGACCCAGGAATGGGAGCAGAAAAAGGGTTTAGGTTCATGTCCATGCAAGGCCCCCCGGGGCCGCCAGGTTTCCATTTGCTATGACTGGCCACTTGGTGAGGGTAGGACAGGAATACCCGAAAGCATGTCAGTTGCTCTTGAGCAGATCAATGCATCCTTGCAATAGAGTTGCATTGTTCTATGAAGACAGGAGAAACCAGTATTAATATTCCTGATTCCAAGTCAGCAAATACTAAAGCGTTTAACTGGAGGCTGCATCCCACTTATAATCCGTTTATTTTTCTATGGGTTTATACATGTAAACAACATATCTTACTTATGGAAACCTGAATAAATCATTAAACTGATTATTAGTAAACCCAATGGAGCCTATCCCAGCTGACATACGGCCGAAAGGCGGGGTTTACCCTGGACTGATCGCCAGCCAATCGCAAAAACAGACAACCACACACGCACACACTCACACCTAGGGGCAATGTAGAGCAGCTAACTGACCTCACTGTATTGTGCTGCTCACCTTGGCATGTTTTATCTCAAGCTCAGCCATCTCTATGAGGTTCTTCCTGAAGGCCACGACACGCCTGCCCTTGAAACTGGTGAGCTCTGAGGATAACATAGTCCAGTTAAAAAAAGAGCTTGTACAGTGCATAACATTTTATACACAAAGAAACAAGTACAGATTGTGCCTGCATCTCTTATGCACAGATGCACAAACCTCTCTTTCCAGACTCTGAGAGCTTGTCAAATTTCTGCAGACACTGCTGCTGATGCTCCTCTGCCTGTGCAATGTCCTTGCTCTTCAGTCGAGCCTTATCCAAAGCCTTGTTAGAATTCTCGTAGTCAGCTAACGCCCGGGCTCGCCTGTACAGAAGGTCCTGATGTTTTCCAGACCGTTAAATATGAGAAGTAAATGAATGAATAAGCAACATAAAGTGCACTTGGTATACTCAAGAGATGACTTGACTTAATTTGACAAATATTTAGCAATCTATTTAGCCTCCAATAAGTCAAAGGCTCTGCAAAAGACTGATTTTGACAGCATAAAATGATAGTTAGAAAAACACATGCATGTTTGTTTTGTACACAACAGGGTTTCTTCTCCACAAATGCAATCGTTTAAATTTGAATAAATACTGAAATGGTCGTCATATCGTACACAACAAATATGAACAACTCTAACATCACAGTAAGTAGAAAACATCTATCTTGCTTGGAGTAATGAATATAATTTTCTTTTCATCTTTTCAAAAAAAAAAAAAAAAAAAATTCAGATTTATTTATAAGAGTCAATGAGGTTTAATCCTTAGCCCTGGTCTGTGGTAAACAGCAGTGCATTTGTTATTTCAATGAATATTGTTCTGTCTGGTTGGAATGGGTTGCTTCAAGTATTTGACATACAGCAACCTTTGTGAACTTAGGCCACATGGTTGTGAATCTGCATCTTGTATGAAGGCTTAAGATAAATATGTCTCACCTTGGCAGCCTGGATGTCTCTCATATAGTATCTCAGCAGCTCAGTGAGTTTAAGATCCTGGTCCGATGCAACTCTCCCCTCCACTTTCTGCAGGGACACAAATTAAGCTGTCTAGTAGCTACCATGAGGTTATTTACAAAACCAGGTCAAATATTTACAAAGGTGTCTCAGCTTGTTTGTAATTGAAGTTTTACTTACTCTAAGTTTCTCAAACAGGTCTGATAACTTCTCCAAGTGCCTGAGAAAAAAAAATAAATAAAAACAAAACAAAACTGTAAAATGCAGTTAATAACATTAGCCGCAATTGGGCCAAAAGCGCATCATGGCTAATAATTTTCAACACCAATTATGTCTTTGCACTAGGGCTGGGCAAGTTAACAGAACGTTATTATTTTATTTTATTTTTATTTTTATTTTTTTAGTGAGCAACGGACTTTAAAGATAATTATCATAATTAAAAAAACTGCGTTAGCGCGCGATAAAATAAATGTCGGTGTTAATTAATTAATGTGTCAACGTGACAATACTTGCCCAGCCCTACTTTGCATAAAGATCTTTAATATATATATTAAACTCACTTCTTATTTGCTGTACTGTCATCAGCAGAGAGACTGTTCAGAGTGGCAGAGACAAGAATGTAATCATCCGCAATATCTAGAGAAATCAGAAATCAATAGTAAGCAGATCACAAACAATAACTCATTTATACCACTTCATTCAAAGCCCAGTTTAATACAGTAATGTAAAACCCCTCTGGTACTTTTGTGTGCACGAGTCATTTTCTCTGCTTTGGCAGTGGAATCTTTTATCTTGCTGTAGTAGTCGAGCAGGAACGTCTTCTCTTGCTCGAAAAAGTCATCGACTTCCTAGATAGGAAACACACACACAACACAAAAGGTAAATGGATAAATGATTATGCATCTGCAATGCTATCATGCCTACGCTGTGAGCAAACCATGGACAAGCCCCACCTTTATTCCTGAGATAAGGACCTCATCAGCTGACTTCACCATGTTCTTAAAGAATCCTCCAAACATTTCCTTGGCATTCTTTCTTCTCACACTGAGCTAAAATGACAGAATTTTGAAGGAAACAGATTAGATCTATGAGCAGAAGAGGATGTATTTTGTTAAAGTTTATAATATGAAGATTTGGGAACTAATGTGAACTAATGAATGAACTAATATTGTTTGTGACTGTGCCAAAAGTTAATTGTTTCGATATCATTATGTGTCACAATGTCAACCTCAAATACATGTATCCTCCTCTTTTATCAGACTAGTACCTGAGCATAGAAAGTGCTTAATGACTCTTGGATTTGCTAACAAACAGTCCAGCCATTGACTGACCAAGACACTACACAGATAAGCATAACTGCTGAACACAGCAGGATGTAAGCCATCTGTCACAGTTCTCCAGTAAACTCTACTTCCCCTCTTTCCAACTGACAACTCAGGAAAGGAAGTCAGCACTATGAGGAACTCACATCCTGGTCATACTCTAAGAAAATCTGGAAGTTTCTGTCTTTGCTTAAAATGGGGTGAGAAGACAATCTCTGTAGGAAGATTTCGTGCACTTGGACGGTTTTCTTGAACACAGCCAGGTATTCACTGAAAAGAAAAGAGCATACATTACACAGATAACAGACACAGCAAGAACATGCTTTTGTAAAATAATATATGATGTGGCTTATGCAAAGGATCCAACATGACACAACATAAAAAGGACAGAAAACATGGTGTTTCGTTTGAGTGTCACACTCACGCCTCCAATTCCTGCTTCATTTTAGTGTACTCGTCCTTGGTCATAGTGGATTCACCTTCTCCCAGTTTGTGCATCTTCTCTCTTGGGCTCTCAAAGTCGGGCTTTGGGGGTGCTGGTGGAATCTGTGAGCAACAAAGCAGGAAAAAAATTACTTTTAAAATTTCTTATGGGTTAAATAGTCTTAATGTGTAATATACAATTAAACTTAGTAAAAACATTTTATGAACTGATAAGTGATCAATTCTTATTTTAAAATGAGTGTGCGGGTGCCAAAGACCTGATATTACAGCCTCTTTGTAATCTGCCAGTTATGTCTGCAAGAAGTCCAACTCACTATTAGTCCAGCATAGTCCTCTGTCTCAACCAGAGTGTCATGTAGCCAGATAAAGTCTTCATGCTGCCTGGGAACAGAGAACTCTGGCTTCTGGAAAGAGCTAAGTGTGGTCTGGAAACAAATTTAATTTTGTCAACATATCAGCAAATACCTTTACAGAATATTTTTAAGGTTAGGAGTAAGTTTATGCATTGGAATGTGTCAATTTTCAGGTACATAAAAACATTTCTTTTTACCTTTGTATGGACAGTAAACTTGACTTTGTCCCTTTCACAGAGTGCATCGGGGATGTCAATGAGAAGAGAGGAATCATTGTTTAGATCCACAGACACAGAGCGCATCTAAGGAAAAAGAATACGCCACAGTTTCTTTTTAAAAAAAGAAAAAGAAATAGCCAGCTGATCTTATTGTTTGTGGTCATTTGGTTTATCTGCAATGTTGCCTCTCTGGTGTTTCTGTTGGCCGTGACTTCATGTTGAAACTCTAATCAAGCACAGCTCATAGCTGTTTCGTTTAGAATACTGGTTCAGTACTATCAATGATTGTAATTCACCCACAATTCACAGATATGTAAGTATGAGCAGATTCTGTAAAACCTTAACTTGTGGCAGAAGTGCAAATCCTACATGTCTGGAGTCTTCTCTTACAAAAAGTTCAGATCCAGCTACAATGCTGAGAGCCAGGAGCTATTGCTGTCTGATTTAAAAACTCATAATTCAAGCAATCCTGACAGGCTACAACTGGATTGTTGGTTAAATACACAAAGAAGAAACAGAATTCAGGACTGTACAAAACTGTAATGGATCCAACAACAGGCACAGATTTCAGTCCTGCTTTGGCATAAGAGCTACTTCCGCACAACTGAGACAAAAAAGAATAAACGAAATCCTGACTATTTAATTTTGCTGACAAAAAAAATGCCGAACGCCCAATTAATTAGGTACACCTTCACTAAAGGAAATAATCTTCAGTTTTTATCGAAACAATTTCATGGTCATTTCTGAGACTGGAATTCACATTCACATTTCTCTCCTCTCACGCAATGTAAATCATCCACACCACAAACGACATCCCCCAAAAATGACCCTAAAGCTGAATAAAGACCTCTCAAAAACGAAACCTGCAACATTAAATGATCCAGACGCCTGTCAGAATGCTAACAATTATAGCTAACCACAATCCCAATGAGGTGTCACAGCCCAGTGTGCTGCACAGCTCTGCAAAACATAAGTTAGTTTGACAGAATAAAAACGAAGACATTTTAATACCATACAGGCAGCGGAAGATCACTTTTCTGTAGTGAACACTGGGCAGTTAGCGTTAACCTTTGCATGCTTTAATACGTTCCATAAGTTAGGTAACATTAGCAAACAACTCCTTTGCTGCATACATGCAGCTTGACACTACCCACTTCTTGGTAAATTTATCGAAGAAATGGTGGCTAGCTTTAGCCAGAGGCTAGCGTTTTGTAGACAGAAAACAACACAAGTTAGCGGCAACAGTTAACATAATGCCACCGAAGTCGACTTTTGGTGCAGTTTACACGTCAAAGCCCATTTAACTCACTTTCTCCTTACTGCTGTCGTCTAAAGTGGATGTCATGATGGGGTTGAAATCGCCGAAACGGCAAGAACAGGCCAACAACCTAAATAACAAAACTATATGTGCAGGAAGCTATCCCACCGTTGACTGGTTGGCTGCCTGACGAGCTGTCAAATCGTTTTTTTCGCCCCCATTCTGAAAGAATAAATCCCGCCTTAAAGTCAATTTCACTGGACAGTGTCGAACTTATGAACGCTACGATTGGCTTTTTAACTAATCAATCATGCTACGTTTCAGTATCTGTGGTTAGCTACAGTTATGGGCTTTATGATATCTTCTTTTTAAACAACGTTACATGTTATCATTTGCAAATAAACACATGTGGCATAATGAAACGACAAAGTCAATGAAAGTAACTGAAATGAGTACGAGTCAGTAACCCCACGGACACATTTTAATGATACACTGCACATTCTGGGTAACGTAGTTTCTGCCTTTAGAAACGCCATAACCGGAAGTTTGTGCAATCGCGGAGGCGCGTCATTTAGATACATTGTTTGGACGAAGTACTCTGGGATAAGTTGGGGCAAGTACCGTCACCAAAATGAAGGCAAAAATCTCACATGTATTGTGAAAACATTAAAATCTCCGTACGTGTGTGTAGTTAGACATTTAATACTTTCGACCCGACCAAACTTGTAGTGTGAAAGTCGCCGCAATGATTTCTCTTAAGCGCGTGGTGTCATTTGGAGACATCATTGTCCCTACATGCACCTCCCTCTCTGTGAGCAACTTCTCTGCTAGCTATTGCCTAAGATCCAAAAAGAGAGACAGCCCATACAGCTCAGTGGACGGTGGACGCTACTCTTCTCTTGTGAAGTCTATCATGTCAACAAGGGTCGGTTCCCAACGTCCGGAGACCCTCGAAGCGGAGGACGAACTCATTTATGGACCTGTTGTCAAAGCTCGAACGCCCTCCTCAGGACCAAGGACGAGGGTGCCTAAAACCCTCCAGCCCTTCTTACGCTGCCAAGAGACTTTAGAAGTAGAAGACCCAGTGGTGGGACCTCCAGTCCGAATTGCTTTGAACCGGGGCCAAGGCAGGCATTCAGTTCCGAGTGTGACCCGCATTCTTCAGCAGACGCTTTCCCAAGAACAGATCTTCCATCTGGAAAGATGGAGAAGGAAGATGGTCGCAGAACTCGGAGAAGAAGGCTTCAAAGAATACAGTCAGAGTAAGTTTTGTAATTGTAAGCTGTTGTTGAATTATGCGTGGTGTAATAGCTGTAATTTAGGTATTGTGGGACTCCCAGCAGCAGAACAGTGACCAGAGTTTGTTGCATTCAATCAGATTTATTCAGGCAAGGGAGACTTTTCCATTCAGCTGTCGAGGACTTTCTGACGACAGATGCAACAGTGAAGGACAAAAATCCTTCAGAGACATCGACGTATCCACCTGAGGTACTGGGATACATGGAGAGCATCTCTCATGTACTGGAGGATGTCAGAGAAGTGAGAGCTATTGAAAGCACCGTGCAGCATGACACACTGAGCTACCTGGGAGTTGTGGATTGTGTTGCTTGCTATAGGTAAATATTTTGATTAACAGGCAAATGTTTGTCGGCGCCCTGACAACACTGTAGTCACAGACGATTTTTTTCTGCAGGGGTGTACTATGTGTTATTGACTGGAAGACCTCAGAGAAGCCCAAACCATACCTGAGCAACACATATGACAACCCTATTCAGGTTGCAGCCTATGCTGGAGCTTTGAATAGTGATGACAACTATAAATACCAGGTGAGATACCTGGGGATGATCATCCTCTAGATTTCACTCATACTGTTTAGCTGTCTCTCAGCCTGAAGTCAGATTCCTTACTGGAAAGATAATAGAATCCTTAAAAATATGTTTCATTTGATGTTTGCTGTATTTTCCTGTTTACCTCGCAGCCCACTGATCTCTTGTTTTTGCAGGTTGAAAATGGACTCATTGTGGTAGCCTACAAGGATGGCTCACCTGCCCATGTTCATCGTTTGAGCTCAGAGCTGATGTTGGAGTACTGGAAGACTTGGCTGGTTCGCCTTGAAGAGTTCACGGAGAAGAGGTAAAGTTGTTTTTTCCAGTTCCTTTCAAAAGTAATTTCACATCTACTTGCTTGTTTTAAATAAATCATGGATTTTATTCAGAAATAAATGCATTCATGCTGTTTGATTATGTTGTTATGAGCCTATAGTATTTGCCTCCGTAAACTATTGAAACTGAAATGGCTAGCTGATAAACTATTTGGTCATTTCAAATGCAATTGATTAATGACGTAGTGGTCTTAAGACATCATTTTGGGCTGTAGTTACTTGTGACCTCTCATTATAATTGACCTTTGAGAAACCAAATTATTAAGCAGTCCCATTATTTTCTTAACATAGGGTAATATCTATGAACATCAGTTATATTAGGACTTTTTCTTTCTGTTTCAGAGCCAGTCATGCATCATAAAAGAGATGAGCTTGGTGACCTGTAAGGGCATGTCCGTGAAGCAGGTTATTTCAGTTCAAATCAACTGGCCCTGAACTGAACCTGCGGTAGCCTAATATTTTTCATTTTATTTCCTCATATCTTCACTATTCATTCATGGAGCTTAATAGTTCATTAGAATGTATTACAATGACAAAATATATTGCCCCACCCTTCTTCAAACTATTTAAAGATCACTGAATCCAAACCATGTTGTCCTGTATGAGGGGTCCTCAGTGAACCCCAGGCTTTTAAACAGCCTGTAGGAGACCACGTTGTCCTCCTCTATGAAGCAGTACACTGGGTATCCCTCAGCGTGCAGTCTCTTGGCCATGGTGCTGACCAGGACTTTGGCGTAGCCTTTTCCTCTGTGCTCTGGCAGAGTGTACAGCATTCCCATAGCACACGACGAATAGGTCAGGATCCAGGACACCGGCTTTGCTTCCGTATCCAGCACACAGCAAGAGGGGAAGTTAGCGAGCATGTTCCGGATCATCCTGACAGCCTCCATGTTTTTACTAAACTTCCATGTCTGATTCACCATTCCAACATGTGATTCATCCAGAGAACTTAGTGAGATCCCTGAACTGAGGCAGAACAGAGCAGAATCCTCTTTTATCAATGAACTATTAAAGCAACAATAATGATTTTGTCACACACTGGACACTTGAGATGTGGCTGCATATATAGGCTGTACCTGTCTATAGAGGGAAGGTTGGATATGTCTTCCAGTGTCATCATGTGACACACAGCCAGTTTGCTGCTGGGGACATCTTTTTCTGATGCAACTGTTCTGAAGACGTCAATGTGGCGAAGGTTGGTTCCTTGGACAGAAGAAATACATTTTTTTTTTTTTTTAAATGGAGAAACTCTTAACGAATATCTGAAATTTGTTTGCATTTCTTTTGAGTTCTGAAAGAATGTGTTGTTTCAATAGGATTGAAGTTATTAAGTTTATCTTAAGTTAAGACAAATGTTGTATTTAGAAGAAAAAAATGTTATAAAGGTGCTCTGATATTTTGTAAGAAGCAAATAAATTATGTATAATATGAAATCCCTCTCATCACAAATTGACTCCCTTCACTTTGCTTTTACACGGTGACCCTATCATCATTCAGATACTATAATTCTACTAAGGTAGTGATCTTTGCACTCATAAGTTCTTGCCGTATCAGAATATGACAGAATGGTGCAGTGTCTTTCTCCGATCCTTAAATCATATACTGTAACGATGGGAAGACTTTGAACCCAATGAAAAAAACAAAAAGAAAAAAAAAATTAGCAATATGTTAGGAAAAAAAGAGCTTTCCATGCCATTTTTCAAGAAACAATAACAAAAGCAAATACTTATTGCTGTTACCAATACAAAGGCACTTGGTCCAATCAATAACAGAGGACTTCCTTATGGTTTCCTCTAGAACAGCTTCATCGTTTGCAAAAACCAGTGTGTCTTTGAAGAGATCGCCCTCCTGTAAGGACAATTAAAATGATGCAAATATATACATGCGTTTGTATGTAATACACATAGATTATTAGATTGGTATTTACCTGTTCATATTCGGGTTTGCATACAATGACCTTGAACTCTGGCCATCTGTCCACTAATACCTTTACAGGGTCTGATCTGACACGATCTGATCTGTTTATTAAGACCAAACAACCGTAAACCTTAAAAAATGAAAAAAAGAAAAAAAAATGGAAATAGTTTAATCAGTTATTAAGACAGCGACTGTTTACAGGTGTTGTCAAGCAAGCAAAAGAAAGTCGAATAATAGTCTAATATTAGTCATTTGTGGATTTGCAATAGGCTTTCATCGCCCACTGTTTACAGACACACCTGCAGTGACTGAGGTAAATATCTTTTCAGCTGGATCTCAGCATTTTTCAGCTGCTCCCCGCTCAGTTCCATGGTAATTTTTGCCAAGATTTTTCCACTATGGAAGGAGCTGCACGGAACTCATGGAGGCCAGTACATGTCCTGAGAGAAAACGCTTCCGGTGAAAGGATCCGCCTCCGAGGACAGGCTGCGGCAGCTGCAGCTGTTTGGCACAGCTGCTACCGGCGGTTGGCGGTGTTTTGGTCAGCTGGTGACTTGTCGCTGTTTTTGTATCATTTACAGTACATCACATCAAGACATCATTTTTTGGTATTTAATGTCTTTAACTCATAATAGAACTAGAATAGAGCTAGAGTGATCGCCTCGGTTGGATACCTCCACCACAGTCAAGTTGCAGTTTGCATCCATATCCGCCCAGACTAATGTCGTGTCCGCAGTGACTGATAAAGAATTTAGTCATACACTCCAAGGACAACCATCTGAAGCTGGACTTTATCAAAACCAATAAGTCTGCAGTGGGCTGTAAGACTTCAATTACGGAGATCGCTGCAGAGAAGCTACAAATTCTAAAACGGGGATGCTTCATGTTAAACAGTTCAACAGAACAGTTCAACTCAGCAGCACAGAAGATCTATGCAAACAGTTTCAAGGTGGACACTCAAGATTAGTGTCTAGAATGCAGTATCTGACCAAATATCAAATGTGGTCACAATCTCCCCTTCACAATCTAATAATTTTATCCTTGAGTCCAGGCAGAAGTTTGTGCAAAATTTGAAGAAATTCCATCTGGGTGTTCCTGAGGTATCATGTTCACATTATTGCTATCACTGGCATAGAGGCTTAAAAGGTGCAATATGTAAGTTGTTTATCAAGATCATAGCCTTTAAATCCATGTTTAATGTCTACCTAAACTAGTCAAACACTGAGACCCCTAAAGAAGTATGAAAAAAGAAGAAAAGACATTAAAAATTACTGTACTTGAACCCAGTCTAAACTACTACGTGGAAGCTATCGAAGCTTTGATAGTAATGTAAAAAGGCTCTCAGGAATAAAACAAGGTGTGAATGAAATGTCTTTATTTAAGGGAACCAAGCTGACATACAATCACATTGGCGTAAATAAGGTTACATCTATGGCATATATACAGTGGTCAACCTCAACATTAAAACCACTGACAGGTGAAGTGAATACAATTATCTGAATAGAATAAGATCATCTGTTTACAATGCAATGTAAACACTGCACACCAAATACACCCCACCTGGAGGCCCCCATCCTCAACGCACAGGACCCAAAGGAGCCAACATTCTGATGCCGATGACTACAAAATACCCCCAGAGGTCCTATGTCTCTTCCCCTGACAGTTCAGAGCTGTTTTGGCAGCACAGGTGTTTTTAATGTTACAGACTGATTGATGTATAAAGTTCTTCTATATGTGTGTATATGATTCGAGAACTGTTCAGAGCTGAAGCAAAAACATGAATCAACACAGCTGAATTTCGGTTGGATTTCTCGTCAAACACCTTTGCTTACCATGAAAAGGTTACATTAATCTATTACTTATGTCAGTTAAAGCCTCTTTCATTTATATTTCCATTATTACAATCTGGGTCTTGATGCAGTGCTTGTGCTGTGCAGGAGCCAATAAAATGTATATTTTATAATAAGCACAATAAAATGTGACGATATACAGTCAATGTATGACTAGAAAGAATTAGAATTACTTAAGTTATGCTCACTGGATAAGGAACTGTTAGAAATGAAAATGGTTACAATATCAGAAGTTGAACTCAAACCATACTGCTCGGTAAGAGGCATCCTCAACGAATCCCAGGCTTTTAAACAGCCTGTAGGAGGCCACATTGTCCTCCTCTATGAAGCAGTACACTGGGTAGCCCTCAGCGTGGAGTCTCTTGGCCATGGTGCTCACAACAGCTTTGGCATAGCCTTTCCCTCTGTACTCTGGAAGAGTGTGCAACACGCTTATGGCACAGTAATCACACACCAGAACCCAGGACACCGGCTGACCCTGGTCATCAGTGATGCAGTATGACGGGAAGTTACTGATGAATTTTTTTATGTTGTTGTAACCTTTCTCATTCCCTCCATGCTTCCAGGTCTTATTCACCAAGTCAACATGGGAAAGGTCAAGAGATGAAATTCTTGATTCAAGCTCACTGTATAGAAAAAAATATGATAACATTTCATCTACATGGAAAATAAGATTCATTTACTTTTCTCTGATGTGGATTTGAGTGAAATACACATACATATCCTCCAAGGAACAGTTTAATTATCTGACAATACCTGTCAACTGCTGATGTGAGCAGATGGCTGTTGTCTGGCAGATACATAAGATGCACCACAATTTCACATTTGCAGTTGATTTTCCTGTCAGAAGTCAGTTCTTTAAGCATGGGGGCATGGGCAATGTCCAATCCTGCAGAACAAAAATAATTCACCTTATTATTATTACTTTTATTTACAAGGGTTTACACCGGTAATGGAGAAATTTCCTATTTCCTGTTAACTGTCTATATAGTGTGGAGAAAAAAAAATGAAGTAAAATATGGCATGAAAAACTCCTGGTCAGTAACTTTGGTAGAATTAGAAACAGACTGACAGATTCAAACTTCAGGGATCAGTAACTCAAGTGCTGTAATACAAAAGGAGCAGGACCTTCTTGATTTGTGTGGTGATTTTTGTAACACTGCGCTGAATATTAGCAAAGAGACTGAATATTCCTCTTTTCTGTGTTGCACTTTGTAGACGGTCCCCGCACTCCCGTCACACACAAAGTTGCACATGGAGGTGTTATTTGTTCTCATCAAACGACGGCACCTTTTGATGCATGTTGGGTTGTAGCTGATTGTCAACATTACTGAGATCAGATTGGGGTGTTTTGTGTGTCTTTACGACATCTTGTTTGTGAGTTATTGATCCCAGAAGTTCGAATCTGTCAATCTGTTTCTAACTTTTCCAAAATTGGAAACAACATTTATTACTAAATAATTAAGTACTCTCCTCTGTGATTTTAACTCACCTCCAATCATGAAATACGTGCTCCAATCCATCTGTTCTGTCAGCATTTTCTTTAAAATCTGTTCATCTGTGCCATAGCACGTCACCTTATTTCTGAACATCAGGGCGCGTTTGTTCTATAAAACAAGCAGATAACTTAGAAGTCAATTCAATTTCAGCTCAGTTTATTTATATAGAGCCAATTCACAACAAAGCAACAATCAAGCATCACGACACTTTCCAATTAGAGCAGGTCTAGACCAAACTCTTTAATTAAATTTTGTAATACAGAGAACCCAACATTCCTCTATGAAAAAGCACTTGGCAACATTGGCAAAGAAAAAACGCCCTTTAAAAGGCAGAAACCTCGGAGCAGACTCGGCTCTAGGTGGGCGGCCATCTGCCTTGACCAGTTGGGTTGAGAGAGAGAGAGAGAGACAAAGAGAGAGGGAGAGGGCGGTGGGAGGTGAGAGAAGGAGCACACAAACAGAAATGCATAGCGTAGTAAAGAAGTAAAGAAATATTGATAATGATAATTATGAAGTATACAGAAGGTACTATGGTGATTATGATAATAGTAGTAACAATAATAATGGTAGTAGCTGTACAGAGTAGTAAGAAAATTAAAATAAATTAGGACTAAACAGTAGTAATCACAGTAGGTTACAAGCAGGACCGCAGCAGGAAGTCCAACCACAATCCATGGGAGCCTGCGAGATGAGAAAGCACAAGGACTCCGGGGAAGAAGTTGAGTTAGTAACGTGCATTAATGGGACATAAATGTGTGCAGAAGGAGAGGGATCGGAAGAGGGAGCTCAGAACATCGTGGGAGATCCCCTGGCAGTCTAAGCAAGTCTAAGCAATAGCAGCATAATTGGTGGTGCAGTGGTTAGCACTGTTGCCTCATAGCAACAGGGTCCCAGGTTCGAATCCCGGTCTGCGCCTTCTGTGTGGAGTTTGTACGTCCTCCCTGTGCCTGCGTGGGTTTTCTCCGGGTATTCTGGCTTCCTCCCACAATCCCAAAAACATGCACATTAGGTTAATTGGCTACTCTACATTGCCCCTAGGTGTGAGTGTGTGATTGTTTGTTTGAAAATTCCAGTAGAAATTCAGAGTATGGGCCAGGAGCATGATACACTGCAACAATAAAAATTGGTTGTACTGTTCTCCAGGTTGGGTGTGAAAGACTAAGAATAAGGCTTTTGAATGAATGAGAGCTGACTTTAGGCTTTGGCTTGAAAGATAGGCTTGGGTCAAAAATGGCTGCAATTCAACTTCCTTGGCTGGTTTCTTGAGGAATGTGAATTTTAATATGATCTAATATTAATTCATTTACCAGTACAGCTTTAGATTATGACGCTCAATAGTCCACATTTAATTCTTCTATTTGTTGTAGCTGTGAAGGTGTTGGTGTTAGTCCTTATTAGATTTTTATGTACAACTCCTCTTTTTGTATTTGATTTACTTACTTTAAGTGGTCGGGGGAAGACATAGTCTCTATGGGATTTTGCGTGGGTAACTGTTTTAATGGGAGCGCAGAGAGGCGTGTGGAATTGCAACTCTGCTTCCTGGTCTCAGCTCTGGGTTATTATGGTTTTGATTTAATAAGAAACTCAGTCAGACATGTATTGTGACATGTGACATGTATTACTTTTTTTTTTAACTGTATTTACTTTTATCCTTAGTCTGCAGTTTTAGATATGATTCCACGTCGCCCTCTCTGGCGCCAGGAATTCATTTAACTGACACGACAACGAAGGACGATTACCGTAGCAGCAGCAGCACAGCAGGTCATGTGTTACATAAAAAAATCGATTAATCTACAACCACCCCAGATCACCGTTCACTCACCTGGGGGTCTGGTCGGCAGATGATGACCTTAAAATCAGGCCACGTGTCAACAATTACCTCCAGTGTACTTGGCTTGCCCCTGTTAATACCATGTAGGAAACCGTAGACCTAACAGGAGAAAAGACGCAGAGCTACAATGTCCCAACAGTAAACAGACACTGCGATCCGATGCTGGCATATTGAGGAATGTATTATAAAAGGGTAGATGTATACCTTATAACTGGCCGGTAAGTGTTTAAGCAGAACCTTTTCAGCGGTCTGTATCTCGTCGTTCTTTAGGATCTTCATGTTTGTGTGGCGAAGCTTCCTTTAATGCGGTTCGCTCTCGCTCTGGTTGAACTTATCTCAAAGTTCCGAAAGTTCAGCCTTCATAGATCATGAACACTCTGTTTAATCATTTAGCTACTGTACCAACCGAATGAGGCAAACGGATTTATATTCAGACATTTCGATATTTCCGGTTTTAATTTTAAAAGTAAAAGCATTATGTTGTGCCGCGTCAATAGATGGATCCGTTTGTAAATATCAAAATAAATTCCGTGTGCACATTCAGAAAATGTTGTAAGACTTGGGGAAATTTGATGGTGTATTTTTTGTTAGACTTCCGACGGAAATTTATACAAAAAACAAACAATGACGACGGGAAGAATGACTACTGAATGAAACCCAGAAGAGGAAACTCGTATTAAGTCAAACGAAGTATAAAAAAACGATAAATAAATGGAAAAAACAACGTATTGTTACTATTATTGTTCATGAAAATGTGGTTCACATACATACAAACTTTTCTCCACTATTTTTGACACAGATCTGCACAGCAAAAGTCTAAATGCATTCAACACAAGGACACATTCAATTAAGTTTACATTCCACTTTAATTCTAATTTCATTTAAAAACATTGTGCAGTTAAAAGGCTAATCAACAATTCAGTATATAATTATTTTCTTGTTTTAGTGTGCAGTAAAAAGTTGCTCCTCTAAAAGTGCATTCACTACTATGCTGCTGTTATTCTGACATCTTAAACCCCCTGACTTACAAAGGTTATTCAGTCCAGCATACGCTTAAGTAACATAGATATAGAAAAAGAAAATTTGAATACTGTAATATTGTTGTTCATCTACAGGTAATTGCATATTACTCTGTGTGAAGGTTAATCTGTAGGCAATGCAAACGCTGAAGGTTTCCCACGTAGCTCTCTTTCTAGCATTTCTCATTCATCAGATTGATCTCATTCAACCATGGGCGGCTCCACACTGTGAATGTGCACAGGTAAGGCTGAAAAAGAAAAAGTTCAGAAAACACATTATATAAATATACATACATATCATCAATGAAACAGTAGATAGCATTGAATCTTTAATACGGTGTCATAGTAAAAGATTTACATAATATTTATTGACTTTATTTAACAATCTCCATGGTCAATAATCATGACCATATCAGGATCATATTTCATTGAAGTAGGGAAATATTTTCCTCAATGATGAACCATTTGTTAAACCCAGCAATCTGATAAAAAATTATTATGGTTTAACATTTTGGTTTTCATTATTCTCATCACATAAATGGATATGATTTATCAGACGCTTTGTATGATCATGTAAGATGATTTTATTTGGTATGGTGTTTTATTTGCTAGCACAGATTGCTAGCTAATTCCTCTTGCCTCACTCTACTCTGTGTAACAGCAACAAACAAAGACTGATGGTTCAAAGAGGGGAAGTGTACAATTTCACAATCTGAGTTTGTAGTCTACCGTATGAAAAAGCAAAAATGAAAGGCCAAAATTTTCCCCACACAGAAGCTGAGGCTGCAGTCCCATAACAAAGTCATTACCCGAGCCTGTTCTGGGTCTTGGTGGATCGCACACACTTCCTCTGCACTGCCCTTTCTGCAGGGGGTCTTAGCCATCTTCACAGTTATGACGTACTTCATGCCAGCAACCACCTATAAGGAGAAGTGGGTCATGTCATGGAAATACAGATCATCAGCTGATTCCAGAGCCACATACAATTATTAGCCTATATACCACTGAAGTTCTCAACAACATACAGGCGATCTGGTGATCAGATACATGTTATAGCCCTAGATTACTACAAATGTGACAAAAAGTGCTTCCTCTTTATTGCTGTGTTGACTAGAGAACAGGTTTCCAACTCATTTATTTATGTGAAAACCCCTGGGCTGACCTGCAGATGTCTCAGCATATTAGTGAGACGCAAATTGCATCATTGCTAAAGCCTGACCAGACAGGAGCTGATTGGATTATCGTGTTTGTAATCCAAAGAGCCTGTTTTTTTTTTACTGCGTATCTCTACTGACGTTAGGATCCACGCACAAGTTAGATAAAAAAGGTTAAATCACTGCATATGCTTACGGGAAGGTTTATTTTACTGAGGTTATTTTATGAGAACAAAACAAACCTGTAAAGAGTGCAGGCGTTGAGGCCTTCTCTAACTCCTAAACGTTCATGGCTGATAAAAAACATCATGATCCACATAGACTGGAATATCTTGATTTCGCTAGCTAGGTGTTTTTTTTCCGAAATAAAGTCTGTAGACATCAAAAAGTCCACATCAAACGTTATTAACGTTAACGTTACTAACCTGTCTCTGGACCTTCACCACTTCGGCCACTTGGCTGAGGTACAGATCGTTGGTGCGCCTGTTGTGTTGGACGACGGCGAAATTCAGGGCATTTCGAGCCCCTTCGTCGTTTACATCTACATCTTGGAAGCCCCCAGTCAAACCACCTAACCCGACGGCGAAAACCGCTGCGAGAAGAGGAAAGGCAATCTTCCACACCATGTTTCTGGAGATGCGTATTCAACCAACTCCCTGCAAAACAACAACCAGGCGTTTCCTCCCTGTTATATAAACAACGACGTCACAGGTGCTTTGTGTGCCGAGAGCGGCACATTCCGCAGCCAATCACAAACCTCTGCGAGACAAACCCGACTGTCTGATTTCCGCGCAGTCGCGAACGTGATCGTTTTGTGCGCTGTTGAATCCCGCAGCTGGCTCTTCCGTCTGTAGAAATTCTACCAATCTCTCAAAGCACACTTTGAGGGAAGCAAACAAGGTGCGTTGTGACTGGATTTGGTGTGGTTTTATACAACGTATATATACATATTATAAAACTTATACAACAAGCGGCGTGCGGAAACATTAAACATATTTTACCTCTGTCCTAGTGCAGACTTTTATCAACCGCGCAATCACCGTTGGCCTTCGGCTTTGGAATTGCACAATGCAACGACTACAAGTTTTAAAGTAAGTAGATATTTGACACTAATATTTTGTCACTTTGTTTGTAACTTTATAGAGTTATAAATATTAGTGATGATGTTATTTACTCCAAATGAAGTTTTCTCACATTTTCCCACACTTCGCAGGGACATGGTCATTGGTTTGGATCCTGTCCAAAAGCAGCTTGCAGTAGGTTCAGCTGTGGTAGCAGGGGCTCTACTGACATACCTGGTGTTCAAAAGAAGACAAGTGAAAAGTATTCCTCTTGGTAAAGGCTGGTGGGGAGCAGGACAGAAGCCACTGTCAGAGGATGAAAAAATCTATCCCTTCAAAGTGCAAACTTCAGATGAAGAGATTCAGGTCCTTTTGAGCGGTTAATTAAACCTTTCAAGTCTCTCATCACCAATGGGAAAGTAGTATACAAGTGTCAGGAATAAGGCAGTAACCTGTTTATGTTCAACAGGACCTTCATGAGCGCCTTGACAGATTCCGCTACAATGATCCTTTAGAAGATAGCGGCTTCCATTACGGCTTCAATTCCAGTTCTCTGAGGGAAGTGGTTTCCTACTGGAGAAACGAGTTTGATTGGAAAAAGCAGGTGGCAGAGCTCAACAAGTATCCACACTTCAAAACTAAAATAGAAGGTACACAGACCCCAGCTGGATTAATGGGGTTTATTTTGCTTTAGAGTAATCCTTGATAATGTGGGTCTTTGGCTACTAGTTCTTCTTTTCACCAATGCGTTTGCTTTACTGCAGGACTGGATGTGCACTTCATCCATGTGCGGCCACCACACCGTGAGAATCAGAGGGTTCTGCCCCTTATGCTCGTTCACGGCTGGCCTGGCTCTTTCTACGAGTTCTACAAGATTCTGCCACTTCTCACAGAGAACCAGGATGGTCTTGCATTTGAGGTCATCTGCCCATCCATCCCTGGCTACGGTTTCTCAGACGCCCCTCGTAAACAAGGTAAATAAATTCAGAATTAATGTATGTATTTCATCTTTAGTCACAGATGTGTGCAGATGTGCTTCTTGTATATTTTCAGGATTTGACAGTCTCGCTGCTGCAAGAATTTTCCTGACACTGATGGAGCGTTTAGGGTTCTCCCAGTTCTATCTGCAGGGGGGAGACTGGGGCTCCCTCATCACCACAAACATGGCACAGATGAAGCCTTGGTAAGACAACAGAACAGGCTCTTATTGCCACAACTTATCACTGCAGTGGAATTTCCAGCATCCACTTGCTTTCTAAAAGGAAACATTGTAAGTTGTGAAACAGTGCTTGCAGTGTGCAAAGTGCTCAAATGACCATAAAACAACTGACACTGCAAATTCCTAGAGACTGGAAACCCCTCCTCAGCAAAAAAAACATGAATTTATAAATTGAATATACAATATAAATTAAAATGTCTTAAAACCTATAATCTTGGGGAATAATTACCTTTTTTTGGAATCTATTTCAATCTTTTCCAGGTGCGTGAAAGGACTGCACTTGAACATGTTTATGATAAGAAGGGGGTTCAAAGTTTTGCTGTCCATCGTGATTGGTCGTTATCTGCCCTTCCTAGTGGGCCTCAGTCGGGAAGATGTTCGCCGGTTGTTCCCTTTCGTTGAGAAGAATGTCTGGGAAATCCTGGAGGAATCAGGCTACTTACACATCCAAGCCACTAAACCAGACACTGCAGGTGGGGACATACACAACCAGGAAACAGATTCGGGTGATCATACCGACACTTTTGACTAGCCAAAGATGAACTCACTGTGTGCAAAGAACTCAAGAGGGACAAGCTGGGACAAGCTAACTGGGACAAACTAATTGTTCTAAGTATTTTGCAATCTCAGTTCAGATTGAGTCAGTGTATTTGTGTGTACAGGGTGTGGAGTGAATGACTCTCCTGTGGGCTTGGCAGCCTACATTCTGGAGAAGTTCTCCACCTGGACTGAAAAGAAGAACAGAGATCTGGTGAATGGTGGACTGGAGAGGTAAAAGAGGGACTTCTTATTTCCCTTTTTAATATTTTCAACAACTATACAGAGATACATCCAACAAGTAATTGTTTCTGGATGTTAACAATTATTAAATGGCTGCATCCGTACAGGAAATTCAGCCTTGATGACCTCTTGACAAATGTCATGATCTACTGGACCACAGGCTCCATAGTCTCCTCCATGCGCTTTTACAAGGAGAACTTGAAGAATAATCTTGACAACAGAGTAGATGCAAAGTATGTGGCCAAATACACTTACTATCAATACTGTATCTTTTATTTTGCTAATCTGAAAACTTTACTATCCTATCATGCTGTAACTGATCATGTTTCGTGTTTTGTTTTAGGATAGGCATATTTGTGCCCACCGGACTCGCCGCCTTCCCTGAGGAGCTGATGCATTGCCCCAGGTCATGGGCAGAAACTAAGTATAAAAACATCTACTCCTACACCTTTATGCCTCGAGGTGGTCACTTTGCTGCCTTTGAGGAGCCCCAGCTGCTAGCCAACAATCTTATCCAGTTTATCAGAGAAGTGGAGAAATTCTGAACCCATTGATTCACCCTCACACCAATGTAATCATGGTACAGCTGTTCTTTATTACTGCAGTCGTGTCTGCAGCACTGTCAAAATCATGTCCAGATTTTAAAAAAAAGTAAACATATACACAGATCATACTCAATCCATTGTTTTCAAGAGCTTGACTAAAGAATGCAATATAATGCCTTAAACCGTTCAAGTCATTCCAATTAAAAATATATTGCACAAATATTCCATGTGATGTTCTGTGTTTAATGTCCTTAGGAATTAGTGATATTTCATGTAAAACCATCCTCATAAATATAAACATTAATACACAACATTCTCAATGCCAAAAAAACTAGAGAACTCATTCTCTCAGTATTAAACAAGAATATATATGAAAAAAAAACAATAACAGCCTGCTGATGTCAACAAGCACACTATTATTTTAATTATTATACTTTTAATGAACAGTACAAAAAAAATTAAATTCATAATTCATTAAAATTCACTTAAACCACCATTAAAATTCCATTTGAATATACATGCTCCAGAATGAGAGCTCCAATCTTCATTCTATGCACTCCTAGACTGTTTGGGTCACTTACCAAAGCCCTTGATAGTCATGGGTGCCTGAAACCACACATAATCCTGCCAGTCTGAACCCTCTGCCTTTAGTTCCTTACAGGTACTGGGATCAGTGGACAGAGCAATAATCTGGTTCTTTATACGGGTTGGCACTTTGAATTGTAGTTTAGGGCGGAACCAACCTACACCGCAATCCCTGTGAGCCAGCACCAAGACTGTGGTGGGCATTAAACGAACAGGTCTGGTGTCAGACAAAAGGTCAGCTACGAAAAGAGTGCGGAAGAGTTGCCTTAAGCAGGAGGATACTCGTAGACATTGATCTCCACCAGCTACTTCCAGAGCCTCCATGTTGATCTCATACAGCTCTTTGGGAAGGATGAGGGAGCCACCCATTAGCAGCAGCACACGTGGCACCCTGCTAAGGGAAAACAACACCTCCAGCTGCTGCAGCACCTCCTCTAGCTCCTGAAGGGTCTGTTGACACTTGCGCCAATCCATGTCTGCAGACTGCATTGGTCTCCGACCCACTATGTCTTTATCCTAAAAACCAGACACTTTCAGTTAATCTCAAATCTACAACATTTCTTCATTTATGAACATGTGATGTGCAGTATGACAATCCGTTCACCTGCACTGAGGCTTGCTGTTTCTTCTGGGAGTATACCAGCTGGTCATATGTCATGGGTAGTTGCTGCCTCTGATAGAGAATGCACTTGAGAATCTCGCTGACAAAGCGGCAGCAGCCTTCTTGAGTTACTGTGCCAGGGAAGACCACACTCACATAGCCTTCCTCCTGTGCTCTTCTCTTCACCTCAGCATCACCGTCCTCTGTGTTACTGTGATGCTTACTGGCAGTCACATTGGAATCTTGCAAACTTGACTGACCAGAAGTGCCCTCTTCTTGGGTGTTATCTGTCCAAATGATGACCAGCATAATGTCATTAGGGTGAGCAATGGAACCATCTCGCTCAGTTTTAGCTAGTTAAATGTTGATGAAATCTAGCAAGGCCAGTGTTCTAATAAAGGCACTGTGCCCAATAGTAAGCAATGAGTACAAAATGACATTTTCAAATGTCTTGTTTTGAGGAAGCAACAGTCCAAAACCCAAAGACATTTAATTAACCATGATAAAAAAACACGGTGGAAAAAAGACAGCGGTTGGAGCTTTATCTTCTGCTATATCTATTTAAAACCAGTAACGATTCTTCATTAATAACAGATTATTAATCAGTCAGTTGAATAATTTCAACTCTAATGCTGTTAGATACATGTAGTGGGTTAAAAAGTTCAGTATTAACCTTTGACATGGAGGGGAAAAGAAAGTATGATGCTGCATAAAATGGAAGTACTCAGAGTACCTCAAAACAGTACAAGTAACGTTACGGTACTTCCCTAATTGTAGTTAATTACTTTCTACAACTGCTACCTCAAAATAACATGACTGCATTAGCTATACAGCATTTTATGATAAATACAATGTCAGCTTGTGATCTGTAAATAATGTAAATGTAATAAATGTAGTTACATTACTTAAGAGAGCAAAAGGGGGCCATAACAACAACCTCGGCACTTTCTTCCCCTCTGTGAAAATGAAAATGTTGCGTTTTCACACAACTGACATTTCGTCAATTTCATACTGAAATTTGGTGTTGGATCTCATAAACGTGCTCCTCCCTGATATAACATGGATACCCCCATCGCCAGTTACATACCTGCTGAGGACATAGCGGTGTTTTCCTTGTCTTCAGCGTTGACTAAAATATGATGTTTTGAATTTAGACGATGCTCAGGTGAGGCACCTTCCAATTCAACTCCATTTTTCGCTTTTACACACGTGTTTATGGCCTTTGGTGAGAGTTGTTGGCCGATTTCCGCAAAACGTCGGCATGAATTTGAATCGTCGGGAACACTTTGTAATGTTACAATTTTACATGTCACTTTCGGTTCCTCCAGTGTGCTAATGTCTTTATCCGACGAAAACAAAAGGCACCTCCGTGTTTCATTGCGTCTGTTAACAACAGACTTGTTTTCCACTTCTTCTGAGCATAATGTTGGTTTAAATATATTCGGGTCTTCCGCCATAGTTTTGAATATCTTCACCGGTTTTCCCCGCAGTGCATCATGGGAAACGTGTAACGATGGCGATGCCGCGTTCACGTACATGGGGAAAAATTCGCAAACAAATTTCTCTGAAAATTTTGTTTGTCCGCTTACACATTTTTTTAGAATTGAAATTGAAATTAAAATTAAAATTGTTTTCCTGCATGAAATCGGTTTGACCACGACTGTCCCCTTTCCTTTCACAAAACAATATAAAACATAGTATTAATTTAAAAAAAAAATGGCCGGGGCACTGTTTATCGATTCGTAGCCTGTACATCGCAGTGGCCAGTTTGTGTAGTGCATGGAGAAAAGGAAAACTGGCATCAGGTGTGATAATTAGGTGCAATACACGCTGCACGGTTGTCTTTTCAAATAAAGAAAAACAGGCCCGTCGAGGTGGCTGACTTTTGTTAATAATGGCTTCAGTACGAGTTGCGGTTCGAGTCCGTCCATTGAACAAAAGGTCGGTAGGAATGATTGCTTTGCATTTTCTCCAAGCTTTCTAAAAATGAAAAGACAAACACTTACGCTAACTTTTCCACAGAGAAAAGCACTTGTCGTCCAAGGTGATCGTTTTTATGAAGGGAAACACTACATCTATTCGCAAGGTATTTGAACACAACACAAAAATAGTCTATTCTGCATTCAGTGATGTTTTAGTAAGCGTGGGCTCTGCATTTGAAACTTAAGCCTTCACCTGTTCGAGGAGATGAGCTCAAGGACAATGGAAAGATCTTTTCATTTGACTTCTCATATGATTCAACTGACAGAGGCAGACCCACGTTCGCATCCCAGGAGAAGGTAAATGTGCTCCTCTGTTTAGCAGTTTCAACCTTTCGCACAAGTATTTTGTGTTTTATCTGTCAATGTCTTTTTTAAAAACCTGGCTTTAACAAACAACCTTTTTTTCTGCTGGTTTAGATTTTTCATGACTTGGGGTCTGATGTCCTGAAAGCTGCATTTGAGGGTTTCAATGCCTGTGTGTTTGCCTATGGACAAACAGGCTCAGGGAAATCTTACACCATGATGGGCCACACGGTAAGGCCTTCCCTTCCCTTAAATTTATCTTGAGAGGTAGTTACTTCATATCCTATTCAGCTTGCATACATGCACGCCCTGTAAATTAGCCCCTCAGTCATCAGGGTCACCCAGAAAATCGCAATATTCGCAATCACACTGTGCAACTTACATTGCGGAATACTGTAGAGCTAAACCAACATTCACATAGAAATTACTCCTCACCAAATTAGAAACTGACTGATGGTAGCCTCACCAGACATCCCTCTCTTTCTCTCCATTTATCTCCATGTTTCTCCCCACTAATCAGAAAATGTGATGAGGGCAGCAACCCACAGCTTTTCTCTCCTCACCTTGCACAGCATTGGAAATTTCACATTACCAGTGAGATTTCTGCTTGTCTACCAGGAGACTTGTGCAAGGTCATCAGGAGAACTGCTGTCAACATCCCAGATAATTATATATGGCTCTTAATGCTTACTATCTGTTACTTTGTAATTAAAACAAGAGGGCATGCAGCTCGGAGTGGAATTGCTTTTATGCTTCAGTAACTCCATATCAGATGAGCTCTTGTTTGTGTTGTTCAGCAGTCTTTGCATGTGCTGAGCTGTGGTCACAGCATAGTATAGACACCCAAATTAAAGGAACATAATAGGAACAAAATGAAATTGTCATTTAATAGTGCATCATGAGTAACCGAATCATTTTGTAAGAAGAGCTCTAAATGCATCATTTTCTTCTCTTAATGTGTCAGGATGATAAAGGTTTAATCCCACGGATCTGTGAGGGCTTGTTCTGTGAGATATCTCGAAGAAGCATGAGTGATTCGGCGTCATTCAGTACACAGGTCAGGTAAGGGACCATCACGCATATAGCAATGCTTCTTATCTTAATGTGTTGGTGCAAGACTGTTTAAATTCTTCACTTTCAACCAGTCGTTAAGCTTTCATACAAGAATTCAGGATGGTATTTTGTTCTTGAAAATATAAACTTGCAACAAGGGGTGTAGGACTGGATATATTTTATGATATTAAGCCTATAGAGCTGGTAGTCACAGAAATGCTCCTGCTTTTTTATCTAATACAAAGTAAAAAACATCATAATCCTACACTAAAATAGACTAAACCAGTAATTGTAATGCTCTAGGACAAAAGCAATGGCTACCACTACAAACCTTTTAGTGCTATTACAGCCATTTTACTCATCATAATGTATTAAAAGGTGTTAAAAACTATTACATTATATAAAATAGTGCATGGAGGTAAGGGCCATGAAGGGCCATCTACGCATGAGGTCTCAGTTTATCTCTTATACATGCGATGCTATTATGAATATTTTTTTCAAAAAATTGCACAGAGAACTAAAGTACATCTAATGAGTGCACGCAAAAGCATTGTGTCCTCAAAAGGACTGCACATAGAGAAAAAATCAAGTGTACCTGCTTCCTGCTGACAGTGACTCAGGCCTCCAGTCAGAATAAAGAGCAACAAAACAAGTCAAAGATAATGCCTTTTACAGTTAATGAGTAGGCTCTTTGTGTGTGTGTTTTGCACCCAAGGGCCACTTTATCTTGAAGTGAGGTTAAAATAGATTATTAGATTGGTATTTACCTGTTCATATTCGGGTTTGCATACAATGACCTTGAACTCTGGCCATCTGTCCACTAATACCTTTACAGGGTCTGATCTGACACGATCTGATCTGTTTATTAAGACCAAACAACCGTAAACCTTAAAAAATGAAAAAAATAAAAATAAAAATAGTTTAATCAGTTATTAAGACAGCGACTGTTTACAGGTGTTGTCAAGCAAGCAAAAGAAAGTCGAATAATAGTCTAATATTAGTCATTTGTGGATTTGCAATAGGCTTTCATCGCCCACTGGTTACAGACACACCTGCAGTGACTGAGGTAAATATCTTTTCAGCTGGATCTCAGCATTTTTCAGCTGCTCCCCGCTCAGTTCCATGGTAATTTTTGCCAAGATTTTTCCACTATGGAAGGAGCTGCACGGAACTCATGGAGGCCAGTACATGTCCTGAGAGAAAACGCTTCCGGTGATAGGATCCGCCTCCGAGGACAGGCTGCGGCAGCTGCAGCTGTTTGGCACAGCTGCTACCGGCGGTTGGCGGTGTTTTGGTCAGCTGGTGACTTGTCGCTGTTTTTGTATCATTTACAGTACATCACATCAAGACATCATTTTTTGGTATTTAATGTCTTTAGCTCATAATAGAACTAGAATAGAGCTAGAGTGATCGCCTCGGTTGGATACCTCCACCACAGTCAAGTTGCAGTTTGCATCCATATCCGCCCAGACTAATGTCGTGTCCGCAGTGACTGATAAAGAATTTAGTCATACACTCCAAGGACAACCATCTGAAGCTGGACTTTATCAAAACCAATAAGTCTGCAGTGGGCTGTAAGACTTCAATTACGGAGATCGCTGCAGAGAAGCTACAAATTCTAAAACGGGGATGCTTCATGTTAAACAGTTCAACAGAACAGTTCAACTCAGCAGCACAGAAGATCTATGCAACCAGTTTCAAGGTGGACACTCAAGATTAGTGTCTAGAATGCAGTATCTGACCAAATATCAAATGTGGTCACAATCTCCCCTTCACAATCTAATAATTTTATCCTTGAGTCCAGGCAGAAGTTTGTGCAAAATTTGAAGAAATTCCATCTGGGTGTTCCTGAGGTATCATGTTCACATTATTGCTATCACTGGCATAGAGGCTTAAAAGGTGCAATATGTAAGTTGTTTATCAAGATCATAGCCTTTAAATCCATGTTTAATGTTTACCTAAACTAGTCAAACACTGAGACCCCTAAAGAAGTATGAAAAAAGAAGAAAAGACATTAAAAATTACTGTACTTGAACCCAGTCTAAACTACTACGTGGAAGCTATCGAAGCTTTGATAGTAATGTAAAAAGGCTCTCAGGAATAAAACAAGGTGTGAATGAAATGTCTTTATTTAAGGGAACCAAGCTGACATACAATCACATTGGCGTAAATAAGGTTACATCTATGGCATATATACAGTGGTCAACCTCAACATTAAAACCACTGACAGGTGAAGTGAATACAATTATCTGAATAGAATAAGATCATCTGTTTACAATGCAATGTAAACACTGCACACCAAATACACCCCACCTGGAGGCCCCCATCCTCAACGCACAGGACCCAAAGGAGCCAACATTCTGATGCCGATGACTACAAAATACCCCCAGAGGTCCTATGTCTCTTCCCCTGACAGTTCAGAGCTGTTTTGGCAGCACAGGTGTTTTTAATGTTACAGACTGATTGATGTATAAAGATCCAAAGAGCCTGTTTTATTTTACTGCGTATCTCTACTGACGTTAGGATCCACGCACAAGTTAGATAAAAAAGGTTAAATCACTGCATATGCTTACGGGAAGGTTTATTTTACTGAGGTTATTTTATGAGAACAAAACAAACCTGTAAAGAGTGCAGGCGTTGAGGCCTTCTGTAACTCCTAAACGTTCATGGCTGATAAAAAACATCAGGATCCACATAGACTGGAATATCTTGATTTCGCTAGCTAGGTGTTTTATAAAGTCTGTAGACATCAAAAAGTCCACATCAAACGTTATTAACGTTAACGTTACTAACCTGTCTCTGGACCTTCACCACTTCGGCCACTTGGCTGAGGTACAGATCGTTGGTGCGCCTGTTGTGTTGGACGACGGCGAAATTCAGGGCATTTCGAGCCCCTTCGTCGTTTACATCTACATCTTGGAAGCCCCCAGTCAAACCACCTAACCCGACGGCGAAAACCGCTGCGAGAAGAGGAAAGGCAATCTTCCACACCATGTTTCTGGAGATGCGTAATCAACCAACTCCCTGCAAAACAACAACCAGGCGTTTCCTCCCTGTTATATAAACAACGACGTCACAGCTGTTTTGTGTGCCGAGAGCGGCACATTCTGCAGCCAATCACAAACCTCTGCGAGACAAACCCGACTGTCTGATTTCCGCGCAGTCGCGAGCGTGATCGTTTTGTGCGCTGTTGAATCCCGCAGCTGGCTCTTCCGTCTGTAGAAATTCTACCAATCTCTCAAAGCACACTTTGAGGGAAGCAAACAAGGTGCGTTGTGACTGGATTTGGTGTGGTTTTATACAACTTATATATATATATTATACAACTTATACAACAAGCGGCGTGCGGAAACATTAAACATATTTTACCTCTGTCCTAGTGCAGACTTTTATCAACCGCGCTATCACCGTTGGCCTTCGGCTTTGGAATTGCACAATGCAACGACTACAAGTTTTAAAGTAAGTAGATATTTGACACTAATATTTTGTCACTTTGTTTGTAACTTTATAGAGTTATAAATATTAGTGATGATGTTATTTACTCCAAATGAAGTTTTCCCACATTTTCCCACACTTCGCAGGGACATGGTCATTGGTTTGGATCCTGTCCAAAAGCAGCTTGCAGTAGGTTCAGCTGTGGTAGCAGGGGCTCTACTGACATACCTGGTGCTCAAAAGAAGACAAGTGAAAAGTATTCCTCTTGGTAAAGGCTGGTGGGGAGCAGGACAGAAGCCACTGTCAGAGGATGAAAAAATCTATCCCTTCAAAGTGCAAACTTCAGATGAAGAGATTCAGGTCCTTTTGAGCAGTTAATTAAACCTTTCAAGTCTCTCATCACCAATGGGAAAGTAGTATACAAGTGTCAGGAATAAGGCAGTAACCTGTTTATGTTCAACAGGACCTTCATGAGCGCCTTGACAGATTCCGCTACAATGATCCTTTAGAAGATAGCGGCTTCCATTACGGCTTCAATTCCAGTTCTCTGAGGGAAGTGGTTTCCTACTGGAGAAACGAGTTTGATTGGAAAAAGCAGGTGGCAGAGCTCAACAAGTATCCACACTTCAAAACTAAAATAGAAGGTACACAGACCCCAGCTCGATTAATGGGGTTTATTTTGCTTTAGAGTAATCCTTGATAATGTGGGTCTTTGGCTACTAGTTCTTCTTTTCACCAATGCGTTTGCTTTACTGCAGGACTGGATGTGCACTTCATCCATGTGCGGCCACCACACCGTGAGAATCAGAGGGTTCTGCCCCTTATGCTCGTTCACGGCTGGCCTGGCTCTTTCTACGAGTTCTACAAGATTCTGCCACTTCTCACAGAGAACCAGGATGGTCTTGCATTTGAGGTCATCTGCCCATCCATCCCTGGCTACGGTTTCTCAGACGCCCCTCGTAAACAAGGTAAATAAATTCAGAATTAATGTATGTATTTCATCTTTAGTCACAGATGTGTGCAGATGTGCTTCTTGTATATTTTCAGGATTTGACAGTCTCGCTGCTGCAAGAATTTTCCTGACACTGATGGAGCGTTTAGGGTTCTCCCAGTTCTATCTGCAGGGGGGAGACTGGGGCTCCCTCATCACCACAAACATGGCACAGATGAAGCCTTGGTAAGACAACAGAACAGGCTCTTATTGCCACAACTTATCACTGCAGTGGAATTTCCAGCATCCACTTGCTTTCTAAAAGGAAACATTGTTTGTAAGTTGTGAAACAGTGCTTGCAGTGTGCAAAGTGCTCAAATGACCATAAAACAACTGACACTGCAAATTCCTAGAGACTGGAAACCCCTCCTCAGCAAAAAAAACCATGAATTTATAAATTGAATATACAATATAAATTAAAATGTCTTAAAACCTATAATCTTGGGGAATAATTACCTTTTTTTGGAATCTATTTCAATCTTTTCCAGGTGCGTGAAAGGACTGCACTTGAACATGTTTATGATAAGAAGGGGGTTCAAAGTTTTGCTGTCCATCGTGATTGGTCGTTATCTGCCCTTCCTAGTGGGCCTCAGTCGGGAAGATGTTCGCCGGTTGTTCCCTTTCGTTGAGAAGAATGTCTGGGAAATCCTGGAGGAATCAGGCTACTTACACATCCAAGCCACTAAACCAGACACTGCAGGTGGGGACATACACAACCAGGAAACAGATTCGGGTGATCATACTGACACTTTTGACTAGCCAAAGATGAACTCACTGTGTGCAAAGAACTCAAGAGGGACAAGCTGAGACAAGCTAACTGGGACAAACTAATTGTTCTAAGTATTTTGCAATCTCAGTTCAGATTGAGTCAGTGTATTTGTGTGTACAGGGTGTGGAGTGAATGACTCTCCTGTGGGCTTGGCAGCCTACATTCTGGAGAAGTTCTCCACCTGGACTGAAAAGAAGAACAGAGATCTGGTGAATGGTGGACTGGAGAGGTAAAAGAGGGACTTCTTATTTCCCTTTTTAATATTTTCAGCAACTATACAGAGATACTTCCAACAAGTAATTGTTTCTGGATGTTAACAATTATTAAATGGCTGCATCCGTACAGGAAATTCAGCCTTGATGACCTCTTGACAAATGTCATGATCTACTGGACCACAGGCTCCATAGTCTCCTCCATGCGCTTTTACAAGGAGAACTTGAAGAATAATCTTGACAACAGAGTAGATGCAAAGTATGTGGCCAAACACACTTACTATCAATACTGTATCTTTTATTTTGCTAATCTGAAAACTTTACTATCCTATCATGCTGTAACTGATTATGTTTCGTGTTTTGTTTTAGGATAGGCATATTTGTGCCCACCGGACTCGCCGCCTTCCCTGAGGAGCTGATGCATTGCCCCAGGTCATGGGCAGAAACTAAGTATAAAAACATCTACTCCTACACCTTTATGCCTCGAGGTGGTCACTTTGCTGCCTTTGAGGAGCCCCAGCTGCTAGCCAACAATCTTATCCAGTTTGTCAGAGAAGTGGAGAAATTCTGAACCCATTGATTCACCCTCACACCAATGTAATCATGGTACAGCTGTTCTTTATTACTGCAGTCGTGTCTGCAGCACTGTCAAAATCATGTCCAGATTTTTAAAAAAGTAAACATATACACAGATCATACTTAATCCATTGTTTTCAAGAGCTTGACTAAAGAATGCAATATAATGCCTTAAACCGTTCAAGTCATTCCAATTAAAAATATATTGCACAAATATTCCATGTGATGTTCTGTGTTTAATGTCCTTAGGAATTAGTGATATTTCATGTAAAACCATCTTCATAAATATAAACATTAATACACAATGGCCTCAATGCCAAAAAAACTAGAGAACTCATTCTCTCAGTATTAAACAAGAATATATATGAAAAAAACCAATAACAGCCTGCTGATGTCAACAAGCACACTATTATTTTAATTATTATACTTTTAATGAACAGTACAAAAAAAATTAAATTCATAATTCATTAAAATTCACTTAAACCACCATTAAAATTCCATTTGAATATACATGCTCCAGAATGAGAGCTCCAATCTTCATTCTATGCACTCCTAGACTGTTTGGGTCACTTTCCAAAGCCCTTGATAGTCATGGGTGCCTGAAACCACACATAATCCTGCCAGTCTGAACCCTCTGCCTTTAGTTCCTTACAGGTACTGGGATCAGTGGACAGAGCAATAATCTGGTTCTTTATACGGGTTGGCACTTTGAATTGTAGTTTAGGGCGGAACCAACCTACACCGCAATCCCTGTGAGCCAGCACCAAGACTGTGGTGGGCATTAAACGAACAGGTCTGGTGTCAGACAAAAGGTCAGCTACGAAAAGAGTGCGGAAGAGTTGCCTTAAGCAGGAGGATACTCGTAGACATTGATCTCCACCAGCTACTTCCAGAGCCTCCATGTTGATCTCATACAGCTCTTTGGGAAGGATGAGGGAGCCACCCATTAGCAGCAGCACACGTGGCACCCTGCTAAGGGAAAACAACACCTCCAGCTGCTGCAGCACCTCCTCTAGCTCCTGAAGGGTCTGTTGACACTTGCGCCAATCCATGTCTGCAGACTGCATTGGTCTCCGACCCACTATGTCTTTATCCTAAAAACCAGACACTTTTAGTTAATCTCAAATCTACAACATTTCTTCATTTATGAACATGTGATGTGCAGTATGACAATCCGTTCACCTGCACTGAGGCTTGCTGTTTCTTCTGGGAGTATACCAGCTGGTCATATGTCATGGGTAGTTGCTGCCTCTGATAGAGAATGCACTTGAGAATCTCGCTGACAAAGCGGCAGCAGCCTTCTTGAGTTACTGTGCCAGGGAAGACCACACTCACATAGCCTTCCTCCTGTGCTCTTCTCTTCACCTCAGCATCACCGTCCTCTGTGTTACTGTGATGCTTACTGGCAGTCACATTGGAATCTTGCAAACTTGACTGACCAGAAGTGTCCTCTTCTTGGGTGTTATCTGTCCAAATGATGACCAGCATATTGTCATTAGGGTGAGCAATGGACCCATCTCGCTCAATTTTAGCTAGTTAAATGTTGATGAAATCTAGCAAGGCCATTGTTCTAATAAAGGCACTGTGCCCAATAGTAAGCAATGAGTACAAAATGACATCTTCAAATGTCTTGTTTTGAGGAAGCAACAGTCCAAAACCCAAAGACATTTAATTAACCATGATAAAAAAACAGTGGAAAAAAGACAGCGGTTGGAGCTTTATCTTCTGCTATATCTATTTAAAACCAGTAACGATTCTTCATTAATAACTGATTATCAATCAGTCAGTTGAATAATTTCGACTCTAATGCTGTTAGATACATGTAGTGGGTTAAAAAGTTCAGTATATACCTTTGAAATGGAGGGGAAAAGAAAGTATGATGCTGCATAAAATGGAAGTACTCAGAGTACCTCAAAACAGTACAAGTAACGTTACGGTACTTCCCTAATTGTGGTTAATTACTTTCTACAACTGCTACCTCAAAATAACATGGCTGCATTAGCTATACAACATTTTATGATAAATACAATGTCAGCTTGTGATCTGTAAATGTAGTTCTACATTACTTAAGAGAGCAAAAGGGGGGCATGTTAACAACAACCTCGGCACTTTCTTCCCCTCTGTGAAAATGAAAATGTTGCGTTTTCACACAACTGATCACAATATTTTCTGACATTTCGTCAATTTCATACTGAAATTTGGTGTTGGATCTCATAAACGTGCTCCTCCCTGATATAACATGGATACCCCCATCGCCAGTTACATACCTGCTGAGGACATAGCGGTGTTTTCCTTGTCTTCAGCGTTGACTAAAATATGATGTTTTGAATTTAGACGATGCTCAGGTGAGGCACCTTCCAATTCAACTCCATTTTTCGCCTTTACACACGTGTTTATGGCCTTTGGTGAGAGTTGTTGGCCGATTTCCGCAAAACGTCGGCATGAATTTGAATCGTCGGGAACACTTTGTAATGTTACAATTTTACATGTCACTTTCGGTTCCTCCAGTGTGCTAATGTCTTTATCCGACGAAAACAAAAGGCACCTCCGTGTTTCATTGCGTCTGTTAACAACAGACTTGTTTTCCACTTCTTCTGAGCATAATGTTGGTTTAAATATATTCGGGTCTTCCGCCATAGTTTTGAATATCTTCACCGGTTTTCCCCGCAGTGCATCATGGGAAACGTGTAACGATGGCGATGCCGCGTTCACGTACATGGGGAAAAATTCGCAAACAAATTTCTCTGAAAATTTTGTTTGTCCGCTTACACATTTTTTTAGAATTGAAATTGAAATTAAAATTAAAATTGTTTTCCTGCATGAAATCGGTTTGACCACGACTGTCCCCTTTCCTTTCACAAAACAATATAAAACATAGTATTAATTTAAAAAAAAAATGGCCGGGGCACTGTTTATCGATTCGTAGCCTGTACATCGCAGTGGCCAGTTTGTGTAGTGCATGGAGAAAAGGAAAACTGGGATCAGGTGTGATAATTAGGTGCAATATACGCTGCACGGTTGTCTTTTCAAATAAAGAAAAACAGGCCCGTAGAGGTGGCTGACTTTTGTTAATAATGGCTTCAGTACGAGTTGCGGTTCGAGTCCGTCCATTGAACAAAAGGTCGGTAGGAATGATTGCTTTGCATTTTCTCCAAGCTTTCTAAAAATGAAAAGACAAACACTTACGCTAACTTTTCCACAGAGAAAAGCACTTGTCGTCCAAGGTGATCGTTTTTATGAAGGGAAACACTACATCTATTCGCAAGGTATTTGAACACAACACAAAAATAGTCTATTCTGCATTCAGTGATGTTTTAGTAAGCGTGGGCTCTGCATTTGAAACTTAAGCCTTCACCTGTTCGAGGAGATGAGCTCAAGGACAATGGAAAGATCTTTTCATTTGACTTCTCATATGATTCAACTGACAGAGGCAGACCCACGTTCGCATCCCAGGAGAAGGTAAATGTGCTCCTCTGTTTAGCAGTTTCAACCTTTCGCACAAGTATTTTGTGTTTTATCTGTCAATGTCTTTTTTAAAAACCTGGCTTTAACAAACAACCTTTTTTTCTGCTGGTTTAGATTTTTCATGACTTGGGGTCTGATGTCCTGAAAGCTGCATTTGAGGGTTTCAATGCCTGTGTGTTTGCCTATGGACAAACAGGCTCAGGGAAATCTTACACCATGATGGGCCACACGGTAAGGCCTTCCCTTCCCTTAAATTTATCTTGAGAGGTAGTTACTTCATATCCTATTCAGCTTGCATACATGCACGCCCTGTAAATTAGCCCCTCAGTCATCAGGGTCACCCAGAAAATCGCAATATTCGCAATCACACTGTGCAACTTACATTGCGGAATACTGTAGAGCTAAACCAACATTCACATAGAAATTACTCCTCACCAAATTAGAAACTGACTGATGGTAGCCTCACCAGACATCCCTCTCTTTCTCTCCATTTATCTCCATGTTTCTCCCCACTAATCAGAAAATGTGATGAGGGCAGCAACCCACAGCTTTTCTCTCCTCACCTTGCACAGCATTGGAAATTTCACATTACCAGTGAGATTTCTGCTTGTCTACCAGGAGACTTGTGCAAGGTCATCAGGAGAACTGCTGTCAACATCCCAGATAATTATATATGGCTCTTAATGCTTACTATCTGTTACTTTGTAATTAAAACAAGAGGGCATGCAGCTCAGAGTGGAATTGCTTTTATGCTTCAGTAACTCCATATCAGATGAGCTCTTGTTTGTGTTGTTCAGCAGTCTTTGCATGTGCTGAGCTGTGGTCACAGCATAGTATAGACACCCAAATTAAAGGAACATAATAGGAACAAAATGAAATTGTCATTTAATAGTGCATCATGAGTAACCGAATCATTTTGTAAGAAGAGCTCTAAATGCATCATTTTCTTCTCTTAATGTGTCAGGATGATAAAGGTTTAATCCCACGGATCTGTGAGGGCTTGTTCTGTGAGATATCTCGAAGAAGCATGAGTGATTCGGCGTCATTCAGTACACAGGTCAGGTAAGGGACCATCACGCATATAGCAATGCTTCTTATCTTAATGTGTTGGTGCAAGACTGTTTAAATTCTTCACTTTCAACCAGTCGTTAAGCTTTCATACAAGAATTCAGGATGGTATTTTGTTCTTGAAAATATAAACTTGCAACAAGGGGTGTAGGACTGGATATATTTTATGATATTAAGCCTATAGAGCTGGTAGTCACAGAAATGCTCCTGCTTTTTTATCTAATACAAAGTAAAAAACATCATAATCCTACACTAAAATAGACTAAACCAGTAATTGTAATGCTCTAGGACAAAAGCAATGGCTACCACTACAAACCTTTTAGTGCTATTACAGCCATTTTACTCATCATAATGTATTAAAAGGTGTTAAAAACTATTACATTATATAAAATAGTGCATGGAGGTAAGGGCCATGAAGGGCCATCTACGCATGAGGTCTCAGTTTATCTCTTATACATGCGATGCTATTATGAATATTTTTTTCAAAAAATTGCACAGAGAACTAAAGTACATCTAATGAGTGCACGCAAAAGCATTGTGTCCTCAAAAGGACTGCACATAGAGAAAAAATCAAGTGTACCTGCTTCCTGCTGACAGTGACTCAGGCCTCCAGTCAGAATAAAGAGCAACAAAACAAGTCAAAGATAATGCCTTTTACAGTTAATGAGTAGGCTCTTTGTGTGTGTGTTTTGCACCCAAGGGCCACTTTATCTTGAAGTGAGGTTAAAAGTTTGCCACATAAAGCTAAAGCCTAATCAATCACATATCGATACTTCGATGCAGTTTCATGTATTTTCGTGTGGTACGGTCTTTATATTAATTTAGATATAATGGTCAAGCAGGTAAATTGATTAATTATCCATTTTACTAAGCGAGGACAGTCATGAAACTTCAAATTGTACAATTTAACTGTAACACAGTCCTTTTAGAACCGGAAAAGACATCATCTAGGTTTTATTACTACAATCAAATAATGATCAAAATCCCTGATGATATCTCGTCTCATCACAGTGTCCATTACATAGCTGCGTGTCCTGGCTGTACTCCTAAATGAGTACAGTTAGGGGAGATAAACAGTTACTGGGAGATAAAACTGAGGATTTTAAGCCTATCAAGCTACCATGAAACATTATTTTGCCATTCGGTATCGTGTGCTGCTGGCACATTATTTGTGTTTAATTCAACTCTAGAATTGTCCTTTTTTTTCCCTGATTAGTTCAACTGAGCCTTTCTTTTGAAATGCTAAATTATGACAGAGGAATGTTTTTTGACAAATAAACCATGTGTATTGTGGTGTTTTTTTTTTTTGTTTGTTTGTTTGGTTTTTTTGGGGGTTTATACACAACAGAAGCTTGTGCTCATCAGCTAAAAATATCGGAGTCAGTGTTACAGGAAACAACTTTTTTTTGTGGAAAACAAGTTAAACACAGGAATTCAGTGTTTCAAATGTTTGGTTCAAGTAGACAGGATATGGTAATTATTAAACATGCTTTGACATGGCTGATACACACACACAACATGGATTTAGTCACCACAGCAGTATATGACTTATTAGTTTTTAGTCACAGCCTACTTGGACCTTTAAATTGTCCACACATTCGTTCAGTATTTTCTCCCGCCTCCTATGGCCATGGACTCCATTACTTACCTGTGAGTGAAACATCAGGCTGTTTGTTTTTGTTGTACCTTCACACTGATTCATCTCAACTTTGTAAAACAGAATACAAAATTGTGTTTGTAATGAGGTGATGGTAGTTGGAGTAATATGTAAGTGACTTAATAATCCTCCATCCGGTTTTATTATTGCAATAATGGCAGCTTTGGCTCTGGTCATTTAGTAATCATCTAATATTGTACCCCAAATGGTCAACGCTGTGCTAGTAAACAGCCTGTATGGCTACATGCAGCGGATATGGTCTTATGCCATTTTATTACTGTCATGTTCTCATAAAGCCTAATCGTTCCACACCTTGCATTATTTTTGAATTAGCCACTCTGAGTAATTTCTTTTGTTTCTTGCACATACCCACCGCGTTGTTTGAAGTGTTATGCTGAAGCCTACTTTGCATATGCTTGTTTATTCATTGCCAGTGCAAGCAGAATAATGCATACACAGTAATTTGGCTTTAAACGTATTGTGCATCTCTTTGCATAGTAGACAGTGAATAGGAACTTGTTTTGTTCTCATTTGGTGCTGTGCCATTCACATATCAGCAGTGAAACACTTCATTAATTTGTGCCTTTGTGGCTTTGTACGCACTCTTGGATCAAATTTGCATTTGTGTTTCTGTCTTGGCATCAGCTATTTGGAGATCTATAATGAAAGTGTGCGGGACCTTCTGAAGAGCACTGCAACCACTGCAGATGGTGGAGGTTTAAAAGTGAGAGAGCACCCCTCGGATGGACCCTATGTAGAGAGTAAGACAGAGTTTTATTCTGCAGTCTGTGTCTATATGAACAGAGTTTGTGTGAAAGGCAGAATGTCTATAACACAACAAAATACAACTTCTGTGTAGATCTGTCCAAGCACTTGGCTCATAACCACACTGACATGGAAGACCTGCTCATTTTCGGCAATGCCAACCGCACCACAGCCAGCACAGGCATGAACAAGTTCAGCAGCCGCTCCCACGCCATCTTTACCATCCACTTCACCCAGGTGAATTGCTGTGCTTTATACAGTATGTATGCCTATTGCTATCTCTCAGGTTGCCAGCTTGAATTGAAGTTTAAGATTCAATGAAAACTATTTGGATGTTGGCAAAGGCCATCCCTCAAGAGCTCCAGTTAGCCTTATTTATCCATTTTGTGTAATAATAATTTTTTTTTCCATCTTCAAAGACTTTTTCATTTTTTCTCCTGTCTTACAAAGCACTTTTGTCCTGATATGAATTATTCCTCTGTGATGTTGCTTCTTTTGAACTCTTTTGAACTTTGAACTCAGTAATGCTTTGGCATGCCGCAGGCGTGGTTCGACGGAGAGTTGCCGCGTGAGACGCTGTGTAAGATCCACCTGGTAGACCTGGCGGGCAGCGAGCGAGCCGATGCTACGCGCACCACAGGCAACAGGCTGAAGGAAGGTGCTAACATTAACAAATCTCTGGTCACCCTGGGGAGTGTGATCTCAGCTCTGGGTAAATAACAAATACATCATGACACCACATCTCTCTATATCGAGCCAGTCAGTAATAATGGATGATGATTAAACATTTTCTATTCAAGTACTGCGATTTAGTTTGCTGTGGAATCACTCCACCTGTTATGAAATAAAACACAGTATGCAGGTCACTTACTAGCTTGCCTGTTTTACAGCTCTAATTTTTATATTAGGTTTTACAATGTGGAGTTTGGTTTCATTCCAAATTGTTTTTTCATCAGCTTGACCTCTGCCCTCATAAAACTGTGGCTGAAATTAAACTCACTCTTGAATTTTTATGGATGGTATTTGCAAACTCAAGGTCTTGGTGCAAATACATTTTAAGGATTTAATATTGAACAATGAGCCTTTTGGAACTATAGCAGTTAAGGATGAAACATTGCAAGGGTTACTGGAACTTTCCATTTTGTCTGAATCAGTGTTTTCTCTCTTTGTGACCTCCCAGCTGACCTTAGTGTGGGAGGACCGTTAACAAAAAAGAAGAAGCAGATCTTCATTCCTTACAGAGACTCTGTGCTGACATGGCTACTGAAAGACAGCCTGGGTGGAAACTCTGTGACTACTATGATAGCAAGTATGTACTATAGATCAGAGCTCTGCTGCTTTTCAGGCTGTTTCTAAAAAACATGTGCATCCCTTCCTTTATTCTTAGATGATGTGAACCACATAATGTGTTTTTGTCTTTCATGTTTTATCTCACCACCGCTCACCACTGGGCACATTCCTCCCTCTCATGGCAGCCATTTCTCCAGCCGATGTGAACTACGGTGAGACCCTGAGCACTTTGCGCTATGCCAGTCGAACTAAAAACATAGTGAACTCTCCTATGGTGAATGAAGATGGCAGTGTGAAGGTGATCAGAGAGCTGCAGGAAGAGGTCACCAGGCTCCGAAGGCTGCTAGAAGAAGCCAATCAGGTCCCGCATGTTAAGCTTACAGACACAGCATTTATGCTGACAGTCTTTCATTTGGTCATATTTTATGTTGGCCTGTGTTTTCACTATGATTCCAGGTTTCCCGTGGGGAGCAGTCTTGCTCTGTGAAAGTGGAGGAAGAGTTGCATCAGAATGAGGAAAAGGTGAGTCATCCTCTGCCAATGGGGAAAAAGAGAATGTTTTTGATGTTCTCATCTGTAAATAATACACCTACTATTCCCCAGGTTCTAGCACTGACCAAGGAGTGGACCAGCAAATGGGATGAGACCCAGGGTATTCCGCAGGTACATCAATGATTTATTCACTTATTTAACCCATTTTTAAATGTAGTAATACGGGACATTGCTATCCACGAAAAGCACACCACTGCACAGAGGTTTCCTGGTCTTTTCAAAATGATTAATTGTGATTTAGTCTTTTTTTTTTGTTGTTGATATGTATGATGAAGCCACCAGATGGATCTAGATGCGACTGGGGCCCTTATCCAGCCACCCCCACGCTGCTTTTTTTTAGTTTTCAGAAGCAATAAGAGTTAAAAATAAAAAGACAAATATTCTTGCAATGCATTGATAAAGAAGCCAAGTGAGCATTTGTGTAAATATCCTGGGGCCAGTTTAGCATTGATTTTGACATTTGACGCCTGAGACTGTTTGTTTGATTCTTGAACATGAGCAAGAGGATAACAAGACATTAACTGGAGAAAATTTAAGTAACTGCTTTGTGCCAGTGATCCAGTTCGTGGTAGGTCTTTCATTTAATGAGGTGGAATTTTAAATAAAACCAACAACTTACAGTAAAACCCTGTTGTTTGACATCTAAATGTTATTTTACTTTTCTATAGAGCTGGGTAAACATCCGTGAGGATTCCTGTTATTAAAGGCTCCCTGGAGCTTTGTTGCTAGATAGACAATAGTTTAGGTGCCCTTGTTGCTTATGTTTTTGTTCCCTACTCTGTTTCCCATTGTTTCAGTTCACTAATGCATCATAACAAATTTGTATTTCATTTTCTAGTCCAACATCTGACATTGTACTTGATAAAGAATGATGCCATTTGAAGCTTGTAACATAAGGATATTTGCAGCTAAAACAGAAGGCCACTGAGTACATAGTGTTCAGGTTTGCTCTATAATTTTAACACCAACAATGAAAACAAAGCAGCAAGCTTCAAGCAGCAGTTTGACAGTCGTTGCAGGTTGTAGTAAGTACATCATACCAGCTGGTGTCACTGCAAGTCTTGTGAACAGTTACAACCACTCCACAGAGGAGCGAGCAGAGTCAACCTGGCATTTAAATTTAATTTTCCATCTATTTAGATTTAAATGGCACCCAAACGATGAGTTCTTGTAATGATCGTAAAGTTAGTGTGCGGCAGTGTTCGGGGACTCTAACAAAGAGACACAGAACAGACATGCCTTCTCTTCTCTCCAGTATGGTTTCTCTGAGGCTGGGACAGGGTGGCAGCATCTTCGCAAGATCCCAAATTGCCACAAGAAAAAGCCAACGGTTGCCAACCGAGAGTTTACGCTGAACGTTTTTCTTCTGCTGAATTTGTGCCCAACCTCCCGAATAACACCAAATGTCATCTGTTTGCGACTCCTGTATTCTGCCAAGTAGCCTGTTGCATTATGCATTGAATTGTGAAGCGTGACTTCTTGTCTCCATCATACTTGCCAACTGTAGCGGTTTTGGTTTTGGTTTGGTTTTCAACTGTGTTGATCTGGCCTTTTTTGAAAGATGTTTGCATAGGTTTGTGTTGTTCAGACTTGCAATAGCCACCAAGTGATTCTGCAGCAGAGTGAGAAGTCAAACTGATTGAAGAAGAAGACGTTGTGTAAGGATTTTGAATACCCTTCACATGAATGTCTGTTCTGTGTATGCTGGATAATTAACATTCTGATTCTGTGCGGTGGTTAGCAGGTGACATTTAGTGGCTCAGCAGCTCTTAATTCATGACAGTGTATTGGAACTCATTAGCAGCTGTCAGTGCTCCTAATTAAGAGGTCTTGATTATTGACATATGGCACTTTGGTTTCTAACCGTCCAGCATATTAATTAAAGTTACGCTGTTGTAAATCTGTTTGCATGTTCGAGTGGTTATGACTTTATGCTCAGGCCACATCATCCATCTCTACTGGCCTTATTTAGAGCTGTGCCCATTCATGTAGAAGCACCTGTTATGATGCATGGGACAATGTGACACCTAGGTTGAAAAGGCCACTGTACCGGTGACCGGGAGGCACGCTGGGGTTGCTGAAACTCAAAGTGTTTGACGAATGACTTTATGGATTTGACATTTCTCTTCCTGTGCATTTACATTCTGCTTGGGTGAAAAATGATAGGTGGGATTTCTGCTTGGAATGCTGCACAGACATTACAGGTGGTGTCTTGGCTCCGTTTAGCACAGAGAAGCACATCCAGCCTCAAAATTCAGCACACATCCTGGACAAGCAAAAGCATAATTTCATTATTGGAATTTATTTAAAATAGATTTCCTCTTCTTCTTTTCTTTTCTTTTTTTCTTTTGACAAATGGCCTTTAATTTGTGTTGTTTAAAAAGTTGATAAAATCCAGCCTCTGTGTTTAAGTCTGTAAACAGAGCACATGCACGCTCTTTTATAAATTAAGAGCAGTCTTCTCCCAGTTCTCAGTTGATGCCGTTGTTGGTGAGAGCTAGTTGAAAATTTCTGCTTGGGCTGTAAGGAGACAAGTTGACCAAGAGCAGTGTAAACAGAATTTTGAATTCTGTATTCAAAGCAGATTTAGAATGCAAAGTTATTCATCGTCAGCTTCCCAGATTGGTTACAGGGCATGTGGGAAAGAGAAAGTAATTAATATGAGATGGATTCCACAGCAGCTTCTTACCAGACAGAGACAGCAACAGTTTGAGAGAACAAAAAAGGCAGGAAGAGGGTAAAGTGAAATGTTGTTCCACTGCGGGGATATATAAAAAATATAGTCGCACACAAATTTGTGACTAGTTCTACCCTATCAGGTCCCCTTGGAAAAGCTGTGTGGTGGGAGGAACCTCAATTTCAGTAAGATAAAATGAACCACAGTTCTCCTTTGATCCCGGCAGTCTTTGTATTTCCTAAACATGCAACAATCAGCACAATGATGCAGCCTTGAATGCTGAGCCTGGCTCTGTTTAGTGTCACTTTACCCCATACTGTCGGCTGTTATACATCACAGTTCATCATTATAGAATTCCATAACTTTTACATATTTATATCGGCATCTTTCAGTTTATTCTTCACATGCTAGTAAAGCTTGGCTCCAAACTAGATTGATTTTCATTTCATGACTTTAATTTATGAAAATTATTTATTACCCATCCATGTTTGAAACACACATGGCCAGCATGTGTTATTTATGCTCACTTATTTCCTTTCAAGGGCCATAAAATCAACTGTATTAGGTTTATTAGTAAGATAACTGGCTGGTCGATTTTCACATTCTTTAATGACACAGATGATAAGAATCTGATATTTCACCACATAATGTCCACCCATGCAAAACCACTATGATTAACTGACATGAATTGCAATGGGATATGTAGGGAAATTTTTCAAGCCCATATTTGCTTTTCGTTTTTGACCACAAGTGACATGCAGGGAAACATGGAGATGGTTGGAATGCATATCAAGCTAATTACACGGCACATTCTTTGTACAACCAGAACAACATCTCTCTGGTTGAGATTCTGCTTTTACCTGTAGCACACACACAAATAACACAAGGGGTGTGTAAGGAACAGAAATGACTGTTAACAAGATGCCAGTTCTTTTCTGTGAGTTAACATAATGGAGTGGAGCAACCAATCATTACAAACAAAAGGCTTTATGTCATTATGAAAACTGTAGAGCAACAATCTGGAATGTAAATACAGGACATTTCAAGGAAATTATGTTTTCAATATTCTGCATCCAGTACCTGCTTATCTGTTCAGTTGACAAGTTACTATACCACACAAGTCTGACGGAAAGAAGGAAAGAACCAATCGTTGGCCTAGCATGGTCTTTTTAAAATGCATATCAGCGAAGTTGGGAACTTGAACTGTCGAAGTGCAGATGGAAACCTAAATGCTGTCTGAGCCTGGCTTCTCGTCGGTGCCGCTTTAATTACAGCATGTTCTCCAGCTGCCTCAGTTGGAAAGCTGACTTTTTGTTGTCCTCGTATCCCACGGACTGACGGACTGACGGACTGACTGACTGATTGGGTGTGGTGGAGAGCAACTTTCTCTGCTATGTGAGGAGAAAATAAGAGGATCTCATCTGTTCCTGTTGTCTGTGGAAAGCGACACAGTGCATTAATCTGCCAGGCTGCTCCTCACCTCTAATGAAGTCTGTGAAGAATCCCTTTTAATTAAGTGCAGGGGTTGGGGTCGATGCCTCTCCTTCTTCATTAGAAGAAAGGATTTCTCCTGTCTCACAACTGCCAATGAGCAGGGTGGTGCTGGCGGTGGACTCATCTCTCACATCATGGTCCAGTCTATACGAAAGAGGAGGAGGAGGAGGACGAGGTTGAAAGAGAGGGGAAACGAGTTTATGCAGAGTGTTGCCTCTGAATTCTCCATATGTGAGATTTTCTGCTCTGCCTCTTGGGGAGGGACTTATGATAATCCATGGCAATGTGAGGCATTAGTCCACCAGCTTAACAGAAGAATACTTCTGATAGGGCCACTCATACTTTGGTAGACTCTGGGTTATTGAGCCGTAGCCTTTGCCCTGGGAGGAAAAGGTTGGCGGTCTTTAAACACTTGCCTAGAGAGTTAAGTTTCTCTTCATGGCTTAGTTCAGTGTGTTCTTTGAACCCAGTCAGTCATCTGAGGCTAAGTGTTTGATTTCTTGTTGAATAATTGGCAAATTAACTGTTCAGGAAAACTCATTTTGTCAGCAGCCTGTCTGTTTTTCTGAAGCTTAACTCACACCTTTTCACCCCTTTTTTTTTTTTTTTTTTTACTTTTAGTAAAGTTAAGAATGAAGTGACATTAAATGACATTTTACAAAAAGTTAAATGAATATCAGCCCTTGACAGATCCGTGCAGTAAGGTGGTGTGACTCATGCTTCTACATTTCCGCAGCAACAATTGTTGGAGGCAGTGAAGCGGTGTATGGAGCAGATCGGAGGTTTAAATGTAGCCTTCCTGTGCTTTTGAAATAGCTTTCAAGGATTAAATCAATTTCTCTGCTTTTTATCGCAGGTGCTGTAACACCATTAAATACATATGTAGCAGGGCAGATTCGTGCATTCATTTCCATCTAACCTTTCAGTTGTGATGTGGCTGTAATATTTCTGTATGTGTCACTATAGTTGCAGTCATCAACAGTCTATATGTGAGACATGGAAGTGTTTTTCATCATTTGCCTCTGAGATTTGGCATTTATGCAAACACATGCCATGATTTATGGAGGGGAAATGACTCTTATGACTAATTTTTCTACAATTAGTCCCCTTTCTTGACAAATAATACACTAATTATGAAAAAGAAATTCTCTGTAGTTTTAAGTTTAAGCTATGGCATGCTTCCCACTTCATGTGAGCCTATAAAGTACACCAACGCATTGTAAATGACATGGAACTTCCTGAAGTTTGTTGCTGTTATCTTAAGCTGACATAATTTACAAGCTTGGTAGCATTTTAATAGCAACATACAGTGTTGGTAGCCATGTATCTATAAAGGCAATGGTGCATGGTATACAGCCCACCTGTGTGGGTGGTGGCACTGCGTCTGTTTTGCTCGCTGAACACAATGTACAGTTTGACTCTAGCCACGATAATCTGAATGATTTATGGCGTCTCTCTTGCCGTTAGCCACTCTGCTGCTTCACGGTGACACGTGGTTGGAACGCCGCTATTCTGCTTGGCCTTCAGGCAAGGAAGAGCAGTCATAAAGAATTCAGTTTTCTGCTGGTTGCCATTAAATGTCTGTCAGCATTTTTATTTCATATTGTGTGCCATTCCAGCTACAAGCTATTGAATGATTTCTTTTTCTTTCGTGTTATATTCTCCTGTGTCCTATAGGAGAAGACTGTTGTTCTGAGGACAGGCGGTAGTGGAGTGGTCCTGGACTGCCAGGTACCTCATCTCATAGGAATTGATGAAGACTTGCTCAGCACTGGAATTATCTTCTATTATTTGAAAGTAAATAGATCACTTGAACTCTGTATTACTGGCAAAACCTCTACATTTTTCTCAGAAATCATTACAAACCGTTTCAAAACTTGCTTTTTTAACAGCAGCTTGTATATTATACAATGGCCTTTCAATCTTTACTACAGGAGGGCAGAACTGTGATCGGGAGTGACAAAGCATCATGCGGTCAGGGTATTGGTGAGTCACATTCCCCACTGCTGTGTTATCCAGTGGCCTGAAATAAACAGTATTTTTTGGTGCTTTCCTATTTAATTGTGTTGTAGTGCTTCATGGGCCTGGGCTCCTCAGTGAACATTGTGTGCTTGAGAACCGTGCTGGGACCGTAATTCTGATCCCTCACGATGGTGCACTGTGTTCAGTCAGCGGCTCTGTGGTAACTGATCCCTGCCAACTGACTCAGGGTAAGCATTTCTGCAAAGTTAATATTCTCCTGATATTCTTTAATGAACATGGGGGGGAGGAAGGCATGTCTGTAATAATGAAGATTTCTCTTTTAGATTCACAATTATTTGGCAAGTGGGAAGCAATAACACTTTCATCCATTTTGAATGCAGCTATATGAGATCACTGCATCACATCTGCAAATGAAATCCACTTTATGTCCATGGCTCCCCCCGGGCAGCACACTCAGGGCATGAGTGGATTGTGAACACAGCTCTCTACAGGGCAGATGCCATTTCTCTTACTAAACATTTTGAAGGGCGAGAGGCCCTGGACAAAGCTCCAGACAAAGCCGCAGGCCCTCCATTTAATTGGCAGATGGAGTTGATAGGGCCGACAGGTTTGAAGTGGGCCAGAGCATTAACCTTTCAAAGGACGGAGCCAAACGGAGCTGAAACTCCTGCCCCCCGAGCAGACCCTGCTTGCCGGGGCTGGGAGCTTTCACCGCTTACTGCCTCCTCACCGACACTGCTTTGCTTTCCACAGATAAAAACTGCACACACAACCAAGCAGCGCAGAGTCCGGCTCTGCTAGTCTCTTTTATAACCATTTCAATTTATCCAATATCCCCTTCAGAAATGGCTGCATCTGAAGCTATTTTCTTGAACAAATGATAGTAATTTTCAGTCCAGTAGCAGCTGGAATCCATCACAGGCAGCCTTCTCAGGTGCTTTGTCACTCGTCAGAAGTCATTAGTAGTAGCAAGATTAGTACTTGCTGTGGCAAGAGAGGAGGAGATGGAGGAGGGACCATGAGAAAATCTGTGGATGTGGCCATATGAGCACGAGACTGATATATAAACCCTAAAATCACTTCAGTTCTATAGCTTTGTGAGACTTTTTAAGTTTCCTTGCAGTATTTTCTCTGGTAACTCATCCCCCTGGTTTAGGTCACAGCCAGTCACTTTGGGGTTGTGTGTTTCTTTTTAATTTCAAAATTCTTTCAATTTACCTCAGCAGAGGAAAATGTTGGAAGATTCTTGTGCTCTTTGTCAAGTTACACCTTATGTTCAGTGCAGACGGGTAGATTCTGATGGCGCAAGTCTTTTGCTCCTCACCTTTTTTGTTCTTGATAGAAACAGAACCTTCCCTGTCAGCCACTTGCATCTGTCTTGGAGCATTTTTAAGCAGCGTTTCTACCATTAAGGGATAAAAGCGTCTGTGATACATATATATATATATTTTTAATTGCTTTCTGTCTTCTCCATTCTCCCTATAGGTGCAGTCATACAGCTAGGAAAAAGAATTTTACTCCGGTTTAACCACCCAACTGAAGCTGTCCAGCTTAGAGAGAAACGCCAGGTAGATACAGCACCCCAAACCGCCACGTCAAGTCCTGCTTTGTTCTCTGCATTTATTTTTATTTTCATTTTTTTTTTGTGACGCTGAGAGAGCATCTCTTAGAAAAGATGCTGCTTCAAACGCATTTTCTGCTGGTAATTTTGTTAAAGCAAGTCAGCATCCTGCACTTTGTTTCTGTAACTAGCAGCTGTAATAACTGCTTCCTTCAGCAAACATTGCTGAGGTTGAACTCTCATTCACACTTCACTTCACTTCACTTCAGAAACTTCACAACAAAATCACTGGTGTGATTCACGCAGATTCTTTCTGATCAGAATAAGAACCTCTTACTGTTTTTATTCAGCAACCACTGCTTGTTTTTGCCTGTTTAGCATGAAACCCTTCTATTACTTCCTCATTCTCATTAATTGGCTCACAAAAAGCGGCAGACCTGCACATCACAAACAGTCTCTCCACAATGTCAGCCACAGAAAGGCACTATGCTCGTCCTGAAAGGAGGCCAGGTGCAGCAGCTTTCAGAACTTCTTGCTTTTTTGTCCAGTTTGCAACAGCTCCCTCTTGGCGTTCATTCACTTTCATGTGATTTTAAAGAACCATTGTGTAAATGCACACTTTTCTCCCAGGGAGACTACAGTTTTACTCTCCGGTAATTTTGTTATGTTTTGTAATGTTTAAAGTATTCTTGAAAAGTTGCATTGGGATTGGCCTTAGTGGGTGTAATAATTAAAGCCATAAGGTTTTCTTCATTATGCTCTGAGAAGGATTAGATCATTTTAAATTTAGTAAACAATGACTGAAAATGTTGAAAAGCCAAAATGGAAGGTAAGCTCTCGGTTATATTTATACACAAGATGTGGCCATTCAACAAATTTACTGGAAACTACCAATTGGGGGAAGGATACAAAAGCATTGCAGATCAGTTAGTCTAAATGGGCTCAAACTTACCAAAACCTGAGTCTGTGTGAGCAGAGCACAAGTGAGGGAAGAGTCCTGTAGACACTCTGAAAGAGCTGCAGGCTTCCATTCCTAAGATGGTAGACACTGTGCATACAAATACTGTTGCCTGGGTGCTTCACTACTCATGGCTTTATGGCTGGGTGGAAACTGTTACAGAAAAAAACTCATGTGACATGTGACTTACTGTTTGTCAGAGGGCAAATGAAAACATTCCAAGCTACCGAATACTTTTCATGTACAGAAAGAATGAATGAGAATTGCTTAATACAGAATCTGATAATATTCACATTCCCTGTATTTGAATTTTATAGATCTATTATATATGATTTAGAGGCAGAAATGGAAGCAAATTATTATAATTATGATTTTACTACTCTATCATCAAATGAATATAAGACTTGTTGCATTTTCAGTACCTCAGAATAAGCCTTTTATGTCTATAGAGGCAGCAGGTCCTCTTCCATGCACTGTGACATATTTCTACAGTAGCCCAGAATGGACAAACTAACCTGGCTCTAGAGAAAGCCGATCATGGGTATTTTAGTGGCCAAAGGGGAGAGTGAGACAAGGGGTGTTGTGACTTGGTTGCAATCTGCAAACAAACCGCTAGATGCCACTAACTTGTACACACTGGACCCTAATTTCTGGTCTAATATCAATTTTCAGTCACCTAAATAAAGTTATTTTAGAATACAAAGGAAAATGATCATAGGTTAATAAACCGTAAAGCCCACAACTCAAATAGAATCCACTTTGAACATTTCCTCCTGTGCTTTATTTTATATTTTGCAAATGAATTCACATATCATTTTATAGACACAGCTGTACTTCTGGTTTCTGACAGCTTTCTGCTCCCTGCATTATTGAAAATTGCACATTATTACAGCCAAGTAAAGTGCAGACATCCAGGCCCCGCTGTGGTTCCAAAAAGAGTGTTTGCCATTCATTTTTAAAACGATTTCAAATGAGATGGTCTCAAGAGTTGCACATTCGCTCAGTCTGAATATGTGCCAGCTCACCCGGAATGTGTGTAGCTGTTGTGTAAAGAAGTGGCTTTTAAAATAGTAGCAAATTGTATAACATTTTCTTAGTTTTTAGAATGATAATGTGGAAACCCTCAGAGAGAGCACAGCTAAAGATAAACTGAAAAAAACTGCTGTGATGGACCAGGTTGTGCATTACAGCTGCTGTCTTTCTAGTCAAAATGTACCACCTTTTTATTTTGGGAACAGTTTCATACTGCTTATCCTCATTTTTGAAACAAATTTGTCCTACCAGATATTAGATTTTGACATTTCTCCAGATGCTATCTTCAATCTACCCTCTTATGTTCTGTGTCATGAATACTGATGACGTATAGTATATACTAGAATTAAATCATTGTATAATTATAAATCTACCACAGCTGTCACTCATTTCTCGCACTGTGAAAAGATTTTCATTTCACAGTGCTGTCTCATTCTGTTGTCTGCAGAGTGGGCTGCTGTCTGACTCCCGTCTGTCCTTGACTGACATGTCCAAATCTACTGAGAATCTGTCGCAGATGATGCTGCAGAATCCAGGGTGAGTCTTGTGCAGGCATAGTGTAATAGGTCTCTACACTTTGTGACCTAAGCATAACTGAACCCACTCCACCTCAATCTCCACAATCTGCCTGCTTATTGAGCAACATTCGTCGGACACCTTGACCAAATCAAAGCCATGAATCACGGCAGCATTTCTGTGAGGAGAGATGGGAACATACAAAAAGCCATTCTGAAGTACTTCATGCTGAACCAGTGGAAATCAGTGCAGACATGTAGCCCGCAGCTGAGGGCATGTCCCAAAATGACCTCTAGTTCAGTAAATAACTGCCTCATTTCCAAAATCACTGCAGTGTTTTTAAATTTCAGCTCCTTGGAAAATTCCTCTAATTATACTCTCTCCACTCATGATATCAACAAGTCTTTGGCAGTAAACTTCATTAACAGTAGATGAGTGTCTCAGCATCCCAGCATGTGATTAGTGGTTAACTGTTAACATACTATAATCACACAAAAATCCCTGAACAAACAGTGACACTAATACTTTTGTCTGTGCTAACTTCTTCTTCGGACTCTACTTCACATTTTTACTAGCAGCGGCTTCTTTTCTTTTTTTACACTATAGCCCACCAAACTGAGAGACATTAGGTTAATGTGACTGAGCCTTACACTCTGCCTTGGAGCTGTGTGACAAGTCATTGATCTGTCAGTGTCCCAGTTCATTGACTTATCCGTATCCAAAATCCAATTCACTCTCTAGTGATTCACCACCCACTGACATCTCATGATCTGATAACCCTGATGTTTTACAGCACGTGGAGCTGTCTGACATGTAATTTCGCTCACAGTGCAGTATCTTCAAAAAACTGCGCCTCCAGCAGGTGATACCTTTCAGTCCTACACATGCAACTTTCTTCCTAATATCTGCTAGTCTGACACTGCTTGGATACGAAAGGATGACTACACATGTATATAGAGGATTGCTTCAGGCCTACTATTAGATGAGTACACCAGCTACAGTCTTCAACATGCTGCATCAGAAACCTTTTGTTTGTATGTGAAAGTGGGTGGAAGATGGAGAAGGATGAAACTGTTTGAATACTGTAGGTGACAGATCACTATTTGGATTGTGATAATATAGATAACACATAATACACAGATGTGAGTATGGCAGTACAGGACATAGCAAAACACACTATTTTATTTCTATTTTGGCTTCTGTTTTTACTGAACAGGCACCATAGAAAATATGAAATGGTGCATTCAACTGCCATTTAATAACTTTCTATAACCTCCTTTTACCTGGCATTCGTCTGCTCAGGCACTGAAGATGGGCAGTGAGGGAAGGATCTTTTTATCTTGTCGTTTAGATATGTATTCCATGCTTGTTCTGCTTGTTGTTCACATTGCATAAAATCCCTTGCAGCAAGGACAGAACTGATTTGTCAGTTTGCCCAATCATCTTGGGGGAAAAAAAGCATCAGTGGTAAATATGAGCAAATAATTTGAATTCAAACAGTGGCTGTGATTATCCGTTCAGCTCTGGGAGTGACACAAGATATCAATGAACTGAGCTGTAGTTACTCGGGGGGGTTGGCCCATTGCAACAAAAGCAACCTGAGCATTATCAGCTACATCAGTTGGATCACAGGCTTTCTCACTTGAGAGTTTGGACTGGAAGAGGCTAAGTGCCTTAATGAGAAGTCTGACCTGCTCCTGTCTCGGTAGCATGGGAACACTTCACATTTTTGTATCTATCCATGACTTTGACTCACTGATTATTAATGTGTGTGGTATTAAAGTGAATGCAGATTTTCTCATAGGCTTGTATGTTCAGAAGCGTCTCTTATATGGCAGGGTCACGTGCGTTTGGATTGTGTATGAATTCACAAGTCTCACTACCAAAAGTTGGCCCGCTGGATTTGATTCATACTTTGTGAACTGACTGTGTAACAGAGATGGTGTATTGAAGCCAAGTTGGAATGCAGCACTTTCAAACTCAGCAAGTCTGGACTGTGAGAGCTCCCAGTCGAGCTCAGCTGGTGTTTGACCCATGCAGCTTTTAATGGCTCTGAAAGTCCCTCTTCTGACAACCCTCTCAGTGTCCTCCATCACCGGCTGAAGAGCCAAGTGGAAACTTTGCTATTGTCTCTTCTGACCACCGACAAGCTGCTATTAGGAGCTTCAACATTCTGAAATAGTGTTTTTACACTGGTTAACGTCCATCACTCTGGGAGCTCCTGTGCCACTTAGTGTCTCCTACCAGTAGCTTTAGTGCAGCTAGAACAATTTTACCTGCAAACCTATCAAGCTCTGAAGGTTGTCTTGTTTTGTTTTTTTTTTTCTCTTTTTTTGTGTGTCACTTTACTTTAAGCTGTTCTTTTCAGTCAACATCCAGGGTTGCTCTTTCAAATATCTCGGCTGGAGTTTCATAAAACAGTGACAAAATATTGTAGAAAGAAATGTGCAATGGTGCTTATGAAAGGGTGTAGGCATATCACATAAAATCTGTGTGTTTCGGGATGTACATGTTTGTACATGTACATGTTTAATGGCTAGGAGATGGGAAGAGAAGTTCAATCAGCAGCATGTGGAAAGGCAGCAGATCTTAGGAAGCCTGAAGAGATGCAACCAGGGCATGAAAACACTTTTAAAGGAAAATGGTGGGGCTTCTGATAAACAGAAGGTGTATAGACAACTGGGACAAAAATGGCAGAGCCCACCAATGGGTGAGTTAGGGGGAGGCAAACTGTGCTATCTGTGGTGATGTTAATAAATCTGTTTGCCAGTTTTGTTCAGTCATTCTACAGCAAGAACACTGTAAACCTCTACATGTGAGCAATGAGTGTGAAAGAAATGGCATTCAGAAAATCTGGTCAGCTTCTTGGAATCCCAGATCAGTGTTCCCCCATTTATTCATGTGAGCAGACAAACAACGCTGAGTACAGGACATCTTTGGTACTGATGCTCTGGATCAGCCAAAATCCTTTAATAGTTATGAGGACCTGTACTATGTTTTTCTTGTTGATGTTGTCAATCTTTTAGTGCTCTCGCTCCCCCCCTCATCAACCTGCCACAGCACAAGCTAAGCCAAAGCCGCTGTTTACTGTCAGAAATCATTCTGAGCTGTATATTTGGTTTCTGCTCCCCCCCCTCTAGAGTGTTGGGTATTGTATGTAAATCCTCAAATCAACATGCACAGATTCTATTTAATTTCACAGCTGGTAGAGTGGCTCTAATCTCATCCAGCCATTTGGGCTGTTTGCTTTTCAAATCTAATGGATGGTTTTTGCAAAGGACGGGGCTGGAAGGAGGCGTATAGCGGTCCTGTCTTTTGCCTGCAAACAGTTTGAAGTCTCCAGTGTCACACCACAGCAAATAATTAAATTTGCTTTTGAAAATAAAGAGCCTGGCAGCATGTATAAGCATATAAACACAGCTTTGGTCCACATGCATTCTCATATCAAGACTCAATTTTTGTTTTCTGATAGCATATGTATTATTTCATTTTTGCATCTTCACTGTCCTCTTTTAGCCAGATGACTGTGTTGTCTTCTGAGTCCCAAGTCCCAAGCAGCTGTCTTACCTCTGCCATGACAGAGGAGCTCATCACTCCAGTATGTATTCACACCTTTTCTTTACAGTTACAAATCAGTCTTGAGTAATTATAATAGAAATATTAATTAATACCCCATCATAGTTTCTGTGCAGAATTAAATGGGACTTAATTTGTTATTAAGAACTTGCAAATAGTGAGACTTTGTTCTGAAGTTCAATTGTCAGTAATTATCCTGTAGTAAGCTGTGTGAAACAAATAGGTTTTTGAATTATTTTACTTCCTCTCATTGTTTCTCCCTTTCTCATCCACCTACACAACATAAAATAGGCCATACCTGGAAAATATCCTGTCCTTCACACAAGTTTTGAGTTGGATAGAAACACAGTAAAGGGTGGGGTAAGCACCAGGGATAGCCAGGAGCAGGAGAGGGACTTGTGTCATAAATCAGGGCCATGGCTTGTTTCTGAGTGGCCGTGGAGGAAAGCTCAGAGTGGAGCTGGAGTCGCAAGTTATAAGGAAGGAGAGGTTTGGTCCGCGGATGCCAGCCTCCAGCAGACAAGTGTCCTGGGCTCAGGTGATGGATGTGGCACAAAACCAGAGGGGAATGCTAACGAGATCCAGTGTGTCGTGGCAGACTGCTACAAGGGGAGACCTGAATCTGGTGGGAGCTCATTAGGCAGTGTGTCCCACCTGCAGAGTAGTGGAAGAACTAGCTCCACTTCTGTCCTCCCACAGACCAGCATTCATTCTCAGCTTGACAAAAATCCTCTCAGCAGTCAGGAAGCCTGCTGTCCACCTGAGGACACTACTTTCAAGGGGCAGCTCAGCCATGGAGAGATGGATGAATCTGGAGGTTTGGAGGATATCCCGGAAGTGTGTGGAACAGAGACTGCAGCAACAACGGTACAAAACTCAGGACTGGGCTCTTTGGTCAGAAGAGTTTCTTGGATCGTCCGGGATGCAAAATGTTGCCTTTGGAGCTGTGCCACAGTATTGCAACAAGCCAGGGAAGCGGGATTACAACATGTTGGGATCCACTGGTCCAGTCATGTTGTTTCTATGGTCAGAGACAGTAATGCTCTGTCTGTGGTAAAGGACAGCCAAGTCTTCTCCATTGTTAAAGGGAGTGTTATCTTTTCTCTTTTCAAGGATAGTCATATATTTTCAATGGTGAAAGAACTACCTCTCATACAGCACATCCAGATGGAGATAACTCAAAACCATCATCCCAAGGAAGCTGCTCAAATAATTCAGGGCCACATTAATCCACACACTACACAACTCCCAGTCCTGGCAACAACACAAACCTTCAGCAAGGTAGAACAATTACCAGTTGATGTGTCACTAATCCCACAAGATATATGGAGAAAAGATAAGAGTTTCTGTGATCTGCAGTTACCCCAAGAGCAAGACATGACTGGTATTCATATAAAGCAAGGAGACAAACTGATTACAGAGCTGCTGCCAGTGTCTGACATTGGTGAGACAGAGGTCACCCAGGCACCTGGAGACAAAGATCAGGCACTGGAGAACTCAAGGGCTCTGCAGAACAAGGTCAATGATCCCCAAATCTCTAGTCAAACATTAATAAAATTTCCTGATTCTCTTCTGCAACTGCAAACTCTGCCATTGGTAGACCTGATGGACACTTTGCGGTCCACCGTCTCTATCCCAGTGCTCATCTCCCAGAAGATAGTAGGTCTCTATTGGCTGAATGCTGCTAAATGCAGCCAACCGGAGCCTTGTCCTGCCCTCCTGATCCTGGTGGAGACTGGCCTCTACACCTTGACTATGGACTCCGGGCTTCTGGTTTTGTTCCATCATCTCCCTTTACTGCAGCTGAAGGAGGTGCAGATAAACTTAGCAGGCCACAGTCTGCGTTTGATGGGTACTACAGAGGAAAGCATCCTCTGTGTCTATACCTACAGCCAGAAGCTTACCAAAGAGCTATGCTTGTCCATACTTGGGATCATCCACCCAGGAGACATTAGGGTCTGGCAGCACCCTCTGTTCCATGAAGATTTGATGAAGATGTCTTTAGAGTGGGAGACCTATGTTCCTGATCTACTGCTGGATGCTGGTTTAAGGGTCTCCTGCCAGTTTCAGAAGAGTCTTGCTGATCTGCTTTACCTTCTTCATTGTAACATGGATCAAGGAATGGTCTCTTTGGGAAAGGTGCAGCTACTGCTCTACACATCTGTAGGGGTGTGCCTTGGCCTCAGTACCCACACTGAGCTGCTGGCCCAGCTTTTACTCACTGATACCCACCTTGGCCTGGTGCAGGAGGATGCTGTCTTTTACCCAGCTCCACGCTCTGTCCTGATACCGCCCTGCCGCCCCCGATTCCATGACTTAACTCTTCGTCAACGCTCAGATATACGCTGCGTGCTGGTGCATGATGAAGACAAGTGTGGAGCTGTCAGACTGGATGTAATCCTAGCAAATGTGAGGGGCAGGGGTCACCCTGAAAGTGTGACTAAGGCAGCTACCCCGCCTGCACATTCTTCAAATTCATCTCCGCATGCAGAAGTGTGGAAATTAACTTTCAGTTGCTCCTCTGAGGCCGACTGCCTGATTAATAACTTGTCAAATGTCTGATCAAGGACTGAACAGCCAGTAATGAACAGGCCAGCTTGAAAACTCTCACTCACAGCCAGAAATGGCAAAAGTGCACCCCAACCAGACAGTTCAAAGGACAGCTTCACTGTTAAGTGATGGTGAAAAGCTATTTTGAAGTTTGTGTTTCTCTACAAATTTTTGTCATTTTATTATTGCACTGCTTGAGCACTCGAAGGTTTTATCTTTAAAAGACAGGAATTTGTTCTTTGTTCTTGATTGTTGTTCTTTAACCACCACCGTCCCATCATTATTTTTCAAAGAAGTTATCACTTTAGTGCAGGATATTTTGAAAGTTCAATGCTGAGAATTAAAAACATGTTTGTATGAGTTTCATTTGTTTCATGGGTATTGTATTAATTTTATAAGGATTTTAGATTACCAGTCTGACCAAATGATCTCATTGTCGTTGCTACTTAAATATGTGTATATCAATCTGTTTTAAAATATTTCAAATATAAATATAGAGCTACTGAAATGTGTGAATATGTTTGTAAAATAAAATGAAGGTAAATCCACTGCTGTTCTTTTTATTACTTCGAGTGAAGATAAGCTCTGATAGTTGAACCTTTTAACTGGGGAAAACAAAGAATTCAGAGTCTGATGCATTTCACTGCTTTCCCTAATGTCTGTTTTGTCTCCCTATCGTCTCTGTCAGGCTTTCTTTCTCTCGCCCTCCTCCCCTCTGTTCTTTGTTTTGGTATAGGCTTCTTTTATACTGTCTAGGACTGATTCTGTATTCCACTCTTATCGTTGAACTTGCCTCTGGAAAAATATCATGGTATCTGAGGTCAATGTGAACCTCCCATACACTCCCTTACTACCTGCACAATTGCTCATTGGAACCAGTCAACTCTGTCCACTCCAGGACAAGACTTGTTCACTATATGAGAACTGCTTTAAAATTTGGATAGGTTGATCGTGCTGCATCTCTGAAAAACACCTTGAGTTTGATTCACATCTTGAGAGTCTGAGCCAAATACTGTCTGCTCCTTTTCTTGACTGAGTGACCCTACCCAACATGGAAAATTACAGGGGCAATGTAGTGCAATCAGTCCTCTTGTCTGCTTCAGAATGAAGGATGGAGATTTGGCCTTGAATGAAGAAACACATCACACCTCGTAGCGGTGAGATTTGAGCCAGGATGAAAGCTCAGGGATGTGAAAGGGTTGTTTTTTTCCCTCCCTTTTGCTTGAGACAGTCAATCAACATTCAAACAGTCTACTGCACATCACGTCCTGTGAATAAAACACAAAAGGCAGACAAAACATGACCTGATGTATTAAAGTGAGGCTAGTTTAATATAAAATGCACAATAATAGACTGTCCTTCTGTAGATAAGACCATAAATAGAGGCAGTGCTTAGAAACAGGAGTGAAAAGTAGCAGTGACTGATCCAGTCATGCCACATTGAATGTGTGCTGGTGAATTTGTCCCTTCTTGAAGTTAATGTCTCAGAAACCTTTTCACCTCCTGTAATATTTTTGATGCCCTCTGTGTGTTGCTTTATGAAAAAATAATTTGGACATCTAAATGAAAAAGTTGTGATTAATCTTTGATGCTAGTTATTACTCAGCAACTATTGTCAAAAAGAATTTGAGGGTTTAAATCAAGGTTCAGGAATTTATTTTTCTCCTCGAATGGCACAACGCTGCTATCTGCTTAAGAAATGATTTCACTGACTAGTTCTGTCTGAAATAGACATGAGCTCTTGTTCAGCACAGACTGGTTAAGGGGAAGTGCTCACTCTCAGACAGCAGATACCCATACCCACAGGCAGGCTCTGAATCTCTAATCATTACTCTGTGTGATTTCCCACTGGGGTCTCCTGCTCTAATACACACCGTCATTGACAGCACATAACAGGATAATTTGTTTACCTCCTCCTCTGGAAGCATGTGAACGTGATCTGGTCAGTTCTCTTATTGCTTAGCTGTTGATGGGCTAAATCTTTTCTACACTGATCTTGATCATTCTGCCTGCCTGTAGTAGCCACAACAATTTAATAATTCACTTACATGCCGAAAGCTAATCCTCGACCTGCTGTGTATGTGTAAATTGGTCCTGATTGTAAATATGTTTTTGTAATCAATCAATTCTGGATTGGCAAACCACCGTGCCTACTTTTTTTTTTTTTTTTTTTTTTGTCTGGAGTTAGTTTCTGGTAACAAATTACTCTTAGCTCTAGAATAAAAAACATCTTGTTTAGCCAAGAACTCATCTTTCAAAGAAGCTTGCTTCCCCATTTTAACCTGGTATTAATAGTTGGTGAGAAAATCAGCAAAGAACATTTATAATACTGGTGGTGGTTTGGCTGTGGTATTGCAAAGACAAACCCAAGCGTGAGTAAAAGCACTTTGTAAAACCTTGGACCCAATACTGCATTGTAGTGGTTGTAATTTTAAAATACACTTTGTAGTGTCAGAGCCAACATTGTATAACTTAATTCAACCTGAAAAAACTTACATACTTTTTTTGTAATTTGTTTTTTTTTTTTTACAAAATTTTGATGATTATGCACAGAACAATTATACTTCTAGATTAAAATTTGATATATATTTTATGTATATTTTGTAGTTTTTAAAAAGATACATTTCTGCACTCTTGAATAAAGTGTAACCTAGTTCAGATGGAAGTGCACTCCTATGCCCACATGCTGAAACTTATATTTAAGACATTGTTCATAATCTGGTGGTGTACTTAAGTCGCTTTTGTCCCTTAGCCAAGCTGGGTGCCATAGTATCTGCAGCCTCTGCAGTCTCCTGCAGCTATTAGCACACTTGCCTGCCAACAGTCCAGTCATGTTGTGCAGCCTTGAGTTTCTGCTACCTGCTCCACAATGCCTTCCATTTGTAGAATCACCTTTGGGTCATAAATGCACTGTGGAAGCACAAATCTAGTGATGTGTGACCACAGCTGTGTTTCTTTTCTCTGCTGTGATCCCAGGCTGACCACTGCATCACTTCAAACAATCCAAATTCTTGCTCCTTGTGCTAATATGTTTATACCTGACATCGTGGTGATGGTGGTGTGCTTCTGCAGGGACAGTTGTCAGTAAGCCTGAGGTGCTTGTAGCAAGATATTTCAATGGTAATGTTATTCACTGTGTTAATGAGCTTGTCCTGATTCTTTAGCGCCTCCTGGTATGAATGAGGAAAATTTTTTCAGTACCTTTTTCTTCTTTTGTTTTACTGGCAGTTAAATATCAGATGTTACTGTACATCTTTATCTTGATTTCAGACCCTTTTCTTTTGGGTTGTCATGCCAGGAAAAATACAGGTGTATGAAATAACATTTATGATATTTTGGTTCAGAGAAGTGCTCATTTATGCTAGTGAGTCGTATACATGATAGAATATCTGGAATGCTATTAGTAACATCTGCTCTTTCCTCGCTCTGATATGTCACATTGTCTATCATGAAAGATAACTGTTATAAATTCATCACATTTTGAGCTTTTAAGGCTATGATGCAACCTGAGGTCTTAAACAGAGGACAATATTGTATGCTTGCTTAAGAGATGTAAACACTGTCGTCTTTAGCACGATTAACCTCCCATACTGGCTACATAGAAGTCATAGATTTTGTCACACTCATGATAGATAATTGCATTCACATTTTCTCTTCAAGTACATCTAAACTGCTGAGCTTCTGTTCTATGGTGTTTGCTACCACACTCAGTTGCTCATATTACCAAATTAAGTTCATACGCCCATGTGCTAATGTTCATCTGCTTATATTGTCACGTAACATTTCATGAAAAGAGGTTATCTGCTCCAACCCATGAATTTGTGATTTTGTGTAAGTAATTACTGTAAGTACTGCTGATGTGTCTTGCACACCAGGTTGGATGGCGTGTCAGTGGAAGGCATATTTTGCTCATGGTCAGAGGTGCTCAGCAGGAGGATAGTAATGTGGACACTCAATAGATAGTGCCTAATGGTTTACCGACTTTGCACCTCATGTGGTTTCAGGGTGAAAACTATAATCGTCACTCCTCAGTCTCTGCTGTGCTGAATGTGGTGTTTCCATGTGGTGAGTGACAAGGTCAGAGCATAGGTCAACTCTGTACATATTCATGATGTGAAGCAGTAGCGCTTTGGATATGTTCATTTGTACATGAAAACCAAAGTCACATCAGGACTCTCTTTCTGAAGGCCTTATGTCAAGGGCCTTTTTTCAAGTTAAATGCCAGATAAGTCCTCGCTGTTTTAACATCATTTCACTCAAAAGCAGCAGAACATAATTAACTTTATCACTATATTCCCATCTAATGAAAGCTACTGTTTGCCAGCAATGACAGGTTTTATTCAGGCCGCCAATGGAACGTGTTGGGGTGAGTCTCAAAGGAGACGGACACAATGCCGACCTGAATGTCACTGGCATCTCTGAGCGGCGCTCATTTGTGAATGTCTGTCCGCAGGCCAGAGAAAACTCTCTGCCCTCTAGAAGGATGAGTTTGACACAGTGTCATTTTTAAATTGGACTCAATTTCTCCCAGCTCACCCCTACTCAGTTTTGGACTTCACATGAGGTTCATTAGCATTTGCAGGAACTGCGAGACATTTTCCACCATGGATTGCGACAGATTTCACAAGCTCAGTTTTACTGTTGCCCTGGGGGGGTAAGAGGCAGTGCTTACCATCTGTTGATTGTGACTGTACCCGGCACATCCATTAAAGGCTGCCTTTCTGCCTTTACTAATGGTCCTATGATAATTCTGGTATCTTAAATAGACACGAATACTTTAATTGAAGTTTGATTATCCTAGAAGTTGATGTATTTCTAAGTACATTTTTAGATGCGAATTTTGGTTTTAAAGTTCTTTAGTTTTTAACAGTCAGTGTCAACCTTTGGTCCTCGCTGCATTGTTTGAACTTTATTGTTGAAACCTCCAAAGCTTTTTATAATAATATTTTATGTTTGGAAAATTGGCAGGCAAATAAAGACATTTCATTTCATTGTGATTTCTGTGAGCTGGCTGTTGAAAGTTGTTTAGCAGTGTGTGGGCGCAATAATGGTGAACTTTGCTGTGGACTGATTATAGGGAAAAACCTCTTGATCAGTTTGCCACATACTGTAAATGCCTGAGCTTGGCCATTCCTGCACTGATTGCACGGAGTCTCATTGCAGGCAGTGGTGATTGGGTGTTACCTGCGAGCGGTTGACTGGTTTCATAAAACCCCCACAAATTAATAATTGGCTCTTGTGGATAATAGGAATGACGGTTTTGAGTTTACTTGATTTGATGACATTCTGATGGGATAACAGGGAGAGGGAAAAAAAATATCAATGGATAAAAGCAAAAGAGCGAGTGATTCATGACAAAGTATTCTTCACAAAAAGAACTTTAACTACGTTTAAGGATATTCAATGAAAGCACTGTTTTACATTCTTTTACTTAATTTTCTTTTGAAACTCACTTTGTTTCACTCACTGCTAATTAGTTTCCAGCTTCTTTTGTTCATAAACTGAATGCGCAGCTCATAAGCTAACAGCCCAGTTCATATTTGTGCTCCTGGCAGGGCACCACAGCCCTAGGAGACCTCAAGGATTTCTGATAATGTTGTGATAAAATGAGACAGAGGAGCTTTGCAGCAGGTTGCATCCATGGATAACTTCTAGATTTACTTTTACACGAAGTCTCCCATAAAAGTTTGAAATATTAAAATATTCATGAGTAGAGCTTACCCAAAAGTCTTTCCACGTATTTCTCAAAATAAACTTGTAAAGGAGTTAAATACAGCATGTCCTTTGAATAAAACCAATGTTTTGGTTCAGTGAATTATCTTGGTTTACAATGGTCATGTAAAAAAAAAAAAAAAAGCAAACAAAAACTCAAGTATTAATGTGTTGTGACTGGTATGGACATTCAAAAAGTCAGCTCGTTATTATACACTGAGGATGATAAGGATGGTTGATAGTCAGATTGTGTTGCTACTTGCATATGCACCTCATATGAGCATCGCTCATTTGGAGAACACTTCTATTTTAGCAACAGCTGGGTTTCAACTTCTCACTTAATTCACAGACAAATGTTTGTGCTATCACCATTTTAATGCTGATTCAATCTGAGCTGAAGTCAGGGTGTGTGATTAACACTGTAGAAAAGTGAACTACCTAATGTGTACATGCCGGTGGAAAGTGAACATTAACGAGCTATCACAGCAGTGTTGTTGTCTGTTGTCTAATATTGATCATGTTCAGGCATGTACTTGAGCTACAAATAACAGGAGTATAAAATAAAAAGTATTATTTATGAAAAATAATTATGGCCATCAAGTTATCAGCCACCACCCAGCTGATCGCAACAACAATAATAAATCTCTGCCATGGCTTATAGAGGCCTGTAATTGAAACAAATAACAAATCCATATATTCACAATTGGAATGAGTAAGTTAATTAGATATCCAAAAGAAATAGAAGTAATGTGTCACGAATGCAATTTATGTTAATAATAGTGCTTTGTCATTTAGATTAAGCAAAATGCCTTGTGTGTTGACTGCTTGCTTGTACTGCTTGCTCTGTCCTCCATCGCTAAGCAGGTGAATTAGTTAGAACTTTTCTGCTAAAACCAAATTACAAAGTAACTAATGAAAACCTGAAATCTCATAACCCAAAATAATTATTCATAATTCCTATTGATCAACAACCCTATCAAAGCTGTTGAGGAAAGCTAAGCAGTAGATGATTAGCTGTAAGACTGTAAGTGAATGATTATCACCTTGCAGTGCATCAGATTTGCGCTACATGAGACAATACTTCGCACTAAGTGTGGTTGGCAGCAGCAGATGAAGTGCCATGGTGGTGATGAGTGCTATCGCCAAAGCTTTCTCCTCTGGGGCTTGACAAACACGATATTTACGACAAGCCTTCTGACAAACAGGACAAGGCTGTTTTCCAAACCTGCTGCATTTTACTTTTATGCGAGGCGGGTGAGAGCAATGACAGAAGGAGCAAGTCCAGACTGCTGATGCTGGCAATGTGAGCTCCTTCTCCACACCTCCTATTTCTAGGCTTCCAGCTTCCAGCATGGTGCCATTAATCAAGCTCCAGAAGTTAAGTGTTACTGGAGACATTGCTGTGTTATAAATTGCATGTGAAATGCATAATTAGTCATCAACAAATCTATTTTCCAGTTGTGTTGTATTTAGTTGGGGGTGCATTTTGTTCCAATTGCTTTTCTGCAGGGATAATAATCACCGCTTTGGACCAGAATTAGTCTTGGCTCATCTGATGTCGTGAGCTTTATGAGATTCACAGAAAAGCAGAGAAAAAGGATAACACACGTCTGACTGTCCAGTTTCTGTTTGCCGTCTCAGATGTCCTTCATGTGTGTAAATAAGTGTATCATAGGAAGGTGTAGGAAAGGTGTTTACAACCAGACAATCCCAGTTGCTGTAGGGATGTCCGTCCCTGCTCACTTCTTCAGAGTCACAAGGCCAGACTTGACTGACTACCTGCCAAGCCAACAAAAGCAATTTTCTCTAAGTCACACATACACATACAATTTTTTGATAACCTTCTGTTTCCCTTCTTAACTTGACAGTCTGTGTCCACCTTTAAAAGTTTTCGTATTTCCATGCTGGTTCACAAAGTCATGTCATCTGACTGCTCTGAGATGCCTGTTCTGCTTTAAGCACAAAGAAGGAAACGAAGAGTACTTGCTCATTATTCCTTGAGTCTTTAGCCCATCCTCATGACCCAGACAGGGACTATTTCCATGTAATTGGTGTGGATGTTGCGCCTGTTTCCATTTAGTATTTTTGGACCCCGCTTTCTGAATGGAAGGAACAGAGTGCAGAGTGTCCCTCACTACAGGCGGCAAATTACTCCTCAGAACTCCACTAACACCCCTGTGCAGCGCAGAGCTGCTGTAAAGGCAAAACAATTTGTCCAACATGAATAGGCTCCCTGGAGACTGTCTTAAGTGTTAAATGACCTGGGTGAACCCAATACTAATCCGTGGATGGGAGTTATTCGGGCTTGGAAGGCTAACATTTATACCCTCTGTGCAGCCATTTGAAGAATGTTTATGCAAATTCAAGGTGATCTGATTTTTCTTATGGCTTAGTTTACTGTCTCTCAGCCCCCTGGAGACTGCTACACTCCCTCCAAATGTTCTATCACCCCCCCCCCCCCAGACATGTCCCTGTGAGTGAGCATTAATGTAATACAAGACAGGTGTTTCACATAATGAAACGTTTTGAGTATCATTTTAAAAATTTCAGGGTTATTTATTGACTTTATAAAAATCATAATGAGAAAGTCCAATTAATTTAGCGAACACCAGACCATTCAGTGCGTATGTTTAAGGACTGTTGTAATCACACATAGTCTCTGAATTCACACACATCAAAGCTGCTGACACATTTGCACACACAGAAGCGCAATTGTCAGAGTATATTATGAAACCATAATTTTTTTGTGAAAATGCCAGTATTTAAGCTTCTTTGAGGAGAAACCTGTGTGGTGCGTTGTGTGTAGAGTACTATTGTTAATATTGTTAATACAGTAGGGGGCAGCAGTGAGCCATGGATTGTACATCCAGTTTACCTCTCTCTTTCTCATAAACAGGATTGTGGTCTGCCCTCAAGACATCTGCTCAGTTGTAAAGGGTATGAATAAATAAAAACAAAGGCCTATGAATGATGCTCCAACAATTTATGTTCCATGCAAACATATATTCTGTTTCAGTATTATAACCCTATTGGTACATTTATTGTTTGTGTCAGTGCTTATGTTTAAGTGCATCCATGTTGCTGTGTTGTGTTTTTGTAAAATGAAAAACAACATATGAGAGGCCACAGGAGAGGACAGAGTGTAGTTATAAAAGAAAGTATAGAGTGACACAGTCCCTACAATATAGAACAAATCATTAATTATTGGTGCCCAGAGTGTGAAGTGTATCGATTCGCCCCCCCCCCCCCCCACCCCCGCCTGACATCCATGGTGAGGGGTAGCTGAGGGTGTTGGTGGGAGAACCCACACTCCCCTTGTCAGTGTACCTCTGTTTTAATCACTTCTAATTGTTTCTAGTGACGTGCAATAAATATCCAGTGGGAAGAATGCAATAGATGCACACCCTTGGATGTTCTCATCATGTCCCTTTCTGTCTTTCATGCTGGGTTTTTGTGTATGTGTTTTATGTTTTTATGGCCAATCCCCTCCCTCAGTGAGTGCTGGATGCCTTGATTAGTTATTTCATAAATGACTTTTTTTTTTTTTTTTTGTTTGAGCTTCTGTTTTTGTGTGTTCGCTCTGCCTGTCTTATCAGTACACATGGAGGAGTGTGTGTTCCTGTCAGGGGGTGACAGCTGGCTCTCTCTGCCCCCGTCACAAAGAGGCTGTGACTGCTGGAGTGTGACCAGCCTCTCGCCCGCCTGCCCGCTTTACACCCCCCTCCTCCACCCCTGCAGCCTGGCCTGCCCTGCTACTTTGCTTGTGGCCCTCTCTCTCTTTAGATCCGCACCGCATATGGGTCTGGTCAGCCATGGAAACCTGCTCATCCCAATTAGAAGCAGCCGCCAGCTGGGCTTCCCCTCCATTCTTCCATCCCTCCTCTCTGGCCCTGCCACGTCCCACTCAGTTCCTCTCCAGTGGCTTCACGCTCCAGCATCCCACAATCAGAAGCTCTCTCACGCCCATAATCATGCCAAGCTGATGGGCATGCTGTCCCTGGCGCTTGGATGTAAGCAGCGATTTGTGGCTTGTCTCTTCACTGCAAAGACCATGCATGCACATCCATGCTATTGCGTCTACACATACCAAGACAGACAGATGCACACACGCGTGCTGTGGCAAGGTGTCCACGGTCTCCCCCGCCAGATGCCGTGTTTTGTCTCTGGCCTCACCAGCTGGTTTGGACCAAATGGCTGGAGGAAATAAAGCAGTGTGTTATTGAGTTCATATCTCAGTGGCTGGACTGAGTGAGGACAGCTCTGCTTAAATCACACCCCCCTCCCACATTCTGGCTTTGTAGACAAAGTCGCTGGAGGAATTAAATATCATTCAAAATTTGTGGAGCAATCAGGGCTCCCTGGTAACTGTGGAATGAGGGGTATTCACTTTTTCAGTGTGGATTTCTTGTATTATCGAGATGGTTCTGCTTTCTGGCTTCCTATTCACTCACTCATTATCACTCATAAGAATGTGATATAGGAAAGTCTTTCATAAATAGTGACAGCCAGAAGTCATTTCATGAGTTTGATTCTTTTCACTGAGAAAGATAAGTGACTTGAAGTCATTTTCTTTCTCTGATGGCTTTTTAGTTTATTTCAGTGCCTCACCTGCAGTTCAGGGACTCACAGTGACATTCGGTTTTCATACATGACTAAAACGAGAATTTACACATCATATGTAAAAGCACTCTAATAAAGTGTCCATGCTCGCTGTAGAGATTTTGACAGATAATCTTTTTCAAGTTAAATGTGTTTGGGCTAAATATACAGCTTGTACACACTACCTTCACACCGCCACATTATTTTATTCTATGCCAGGATATTACCGTTATGATGGCATAGTAGCAGTTTATGGTCTAACTCTGTCACAAAAGTTTGGCTTCCCTATTGTAAGGAATCGAAATTGGACAGGTTTTGTAAAGGTTGCTGCTCAATTGGTCTCACTTTTCTGCTTGAAGCTATTTCTCTGCTGTCTCCCTCATATTCCACTCTGTGGTCATCAATCACTGATGTAGACCTGATTGCACATGAAGTGGCTGGATCCCATTTTGAGGTGTGACAGGGGCCTATTTTGTGTTGGTGGCAGTGATGGCTGTGTGTCAGAGCTCGTGACAGGATGCTCTCCGCCCCGTCGCCTGAGGTTTGGAAGTTTGAGGGGCCACCGTCCCCCTTTTGTCCTCTTTTTGTAGATGGTCTCCGACACGGCTTGTTTTAGGCAAAAGCAAAGGCAGTAATTGATTTCTCTCTCTGCTCTGATTCTGCCTCTGGCTCTCAGGCGCTGGCTGCATCTCTGCTCTGAGAAACAGATGAATAAAAAGACAGAGCGTGAAGTTTATAGCCAACAGTCACACAGCTGACAGATGGTCAAACCGCACGTTATCAGAGCCTGATAGAAGTCCGGAATGTGGTGGTTAGCTTCTGAATTGGCTTCTGAAAGGATCGGTCATATATATTAGGGCAAAAAGTACTGAGCCGTGAAAAGCTGGAGAGATGAGAGATATCGAGGCTCCCAGACGCTGAAGGTGAGAAGGACCTAAGCTCAGATCTGACAGGCTACATTAATAGATTGGTGAACTGATAGATGCAAAGTGAAACGGTGCCATGAATAAACGGATTCAGGTCCAGAAATTGAATTTTCAATCCTTTTTCTACACTCAGTAGGCAAAGTTGTTGCCACGTTTAGCAACGTCTTCATTCAAGTGAATGTCATAGAAATTAACTTTTGAATTTACTGTGAACCAACAGTTTTATCTCTGACCAATCTAATTATTATAAGCTCAACCGAAGAAAGAGAAAAAGTTAATTATTCTCCCTCCCCATCATATCAAAAGAATCAACAGGGCATTCATCATAATTGTGACCTTGTGTCTTCCTGTCAACAAGACTGACTTAATCAATTGCAGAAGTTGTCAGCTGTGACAGGAGACGTTTAGCCTGGAGACAAGAGGGACTGGTGGCATGGACTGTCTGCAGACGCTCTAGCCTCTCTCCATTAATGTCAGTGTCTGTTCCAATTCAGACAGCTCGCCCCAGACATGCTCCAAAACTTTGTTAGCCAAGTTTGCTTCTTTTTTTTTCTTTTTTTTTTCACTGCACGCTGGACTAAATGAGCCAATTAACAGTGAATGAGAAAATCTCCTTGTATGTTGCAGTATGAGGTGTTTTTGTGAGCTGTATCTCACAGAGAAGCTGTGGTGTTCTTTTGACAGGAAAGCCTTAAAATGTCGTGTCTCTGGTTTCATTTTTAATCATCTCTATCAGCTTGTTTGAATTGTTAGTGCCTCTCCGCCAGATTCAGGCAAACTGACAATGATGCTGAGTCATTTTTATCAATGGAGGTGATACAGCTATGCGTCATCTAAATAAATCAGCACAGATGTTATGCACTCTGAATTGCTTTCACATTATCATCATATGAAACTGAAAATCCACTGTTTTAAAAAATTGTCAGAAATTTGTTGTGAGTTATTCAGTTTAAGGAAAATGAAGGCTATAAAGAGGACAAAGGGACTGATGATTGTCAAACAATGAAGGGGACACTGACAGATGTCCTTTATCCTCGCACCTGCCCTGCAGTAGCTTGCAGAGATGACTAGCATATCTCCCTGCAACCATCCACACTTCATTGCCAAATGATTGGTCGCGAAATGGAACATTTAAATTGCATGCTGTGTTGAAGTGATTTTCCTGCCTACCTTGATGCCTATTTTGTTATGGAAATTCATGAAACATTAACATAACCAGCAGGAGTTCGGAACAGAAAATAATGAATCCTGGTGGGAAGGAGCAGCGCTCTCCATCCTTATCTGTGAATTAATAAATACACATACATTATGCCCCTAAGGGTCACACCATGTACACTCCAACAAATGCTTACCATCCTTGATGGCCACTCGTCATTGTTAACTGAAGGCCGTCCCCAGAGAGAAAATGAGTTTAATGGTACCCACGACATATGAGAAGGTGGTTTGCAGTCAGAGGATTCTGAAAGGCGCATCTCACCTCACTACCTAATGGTCTGATATCCCTATTGTGCCTCTCTCAATGGGTAAATCATCATAGTTAGGAGGGTATAAGCAGCAGCCACAATTAGCAGGTTTAGCTGGAAGACCATGACTGCACTGTAGCCCATCCATGAGGTGTTTTTAGGTTACCATCACATGTTGCTTTTTTTAAAATCTCATGCTGTATTAGAAAATTAACTCATCATAACCTTTCATACATTTTCTCAGCAAATGGACTGAGCTAAATTAGAATCAGTGGTTAGAATGGCCCATTCACTTTTCTCTATCCAGTGGCTAACCTCACTTCACCTGATTCAGGATGCACACAGGGCCTCACTTTCTCCAGCTTGTTGCTACAGCAACAGTCCTCGGAAGCACTGGATGTGGACCTTAATGCCTCCGTCAGCGGTGACAGGCAAGACGCCGAAATGCAAAAGCAATCAAGCTTATCTGTTTTGCCGTGAAGATGTGATCTCAAATTTGTCTGGGAAAATAATCAACAAATGTAATTCTTCACAGCTTTGTCAACAATCAACAACAACCTACCAGTAGATTTTATATGACACAGCACACAGGAATTTTATCACATTTGTCATAGCAAGTTTGTGGCAACTTTTTTGGCTACAGTGATTAGTGACAGTGACCAAGAAGTTAGACTGACTAGGTTAATCACACAGGCACGGGCTGCTGCCAGGATTCATTTGAATAGCTCTTGAGACAGTGAATCATGTTGTTGATTAGTGAGTTTGTCTATCTGCAACAAGATGTATCATATTAACACACAGTGCTGATGCTAGTTTCACTCTTTTGGACAGAGCAATTCCACGTAGCCACTCTGCTGAGAACTGTGCATCACAGAGTTGTCACAGGAACCACTGCAACTGTTTAGTACAGTATAAAATATACTGATGATTTTGCAAAAAGAAATTTAATTGGAAATACCCCAGATTCAATTTTCATGGAGCTCAGGAAAATACGAGCCATTTCCAGAAGGTTCCTGACAAATTGTGCAGCTTTGGCAAATTTATGATCCATTAAAGGACCGGTGTGTAGTTTTTAGTGGCAGGAATGTGTTTTCAGTAGTGTATTATCATCTGAAACTAAGAGTTGTTGAATTTGCACAGAAATTATGGGTACCAAAACAATACGAGTTATGCAAACAATATATGAGTTGAGATGTTAAATTATGTTGTTGGTCTGTTTAATTCAGGTCTGGGGCCTTGTTATTGACTGATTCTGGTAGTCTCAAAGCCAGGCATGTGTGGTATCCCACTCTTGAACTGGCGCTATGAATTATGTAACTACAGTATCAACAGAGATAGATGAAAAAGGCTCACATTCATGATAAGTTTATTCCTCTGGAAGGAAGGTCAAACTCCTACTCAGATAAAGATGTTAAGATGTTAACTTGATTCACCCTCTAAGTTTACTAAGTTTACAGAGAGCCACTAGAGGGCAAAGCCTTTAAGAGTGAATAAAATACTAGTTAGATATTTTAACTGCTGCTCTGTGACCACAGGTGAAGCCCTCGGTCGAATCACTCTGACCACGCTGATGATCTACTTGCTGTTGACCGCTGAGTGGATGAGGAGTGATGTTGCTGCTGCCCTTTGACAGACATGAGCGTGTCAGGGTACGTGCAAATAAGTAAGAGGCAGAGATGAGTGCTATAGAGGTCTCTGTCTCTGAGTAGAACAAGTTTTAATGTGGTTAGCTTGTACACTCGATTTGATTAGCTCACACATGGTATCATGGTTGACGCCGTAAAACTGAACATATTTTTAAGCATGTAATGAGAAAATAAAAATTGAGACCATAAAGAAGAGCCGCTCTCTTTGATAAGTAATTACTAGACTTGTTAATTAACCTTTTCTCAAATGGTAACTTTGATAACTAACTGTTGGCATGTCTTTCAGTAATATATCCTTCTGAGAGGGAGTCAGAGAACCACCAGTGGGAAAATATACTGTTCAGGCTTAAACTGTTGGCTTTAGACGCACAATTTATCATCATTTGACCTGCTAATGGTGATCTAATTAAAATAGTACTTAGCAGGATGTGCTGAAAGCAGTGTGTTTCCAAGTACATATTTCATTTTAACTATTTATGTATATAATTTATGTCTTTATTTTTTAAATAGTTACAGCGTTTTAAAAACTGACATTGAAAAGCATTTATACATTTGACCTCAGCTTTCCTGCTGCTCTGATAATTTTCTGTCCTGTTCAGACTTTGCACTTCTGTGCACTCACATCAGATGGCCGGGGTGAAGTAGCAGGGCTCCGGGAGCAGGAACTCTCCATGTCCCTCTGCTTGACTTCTAAGTTCCTCATCTTTAAATGTGTTGCTGAATTACTCTCAGAATCTCTGGGCTCTGAAATCCAGGTGACATTTTGCTTTAATGAGTTAGAGAACATCAGAGTAACCAAACAGATCACAAAGTTACAGCTAAATAAGGCTAATGCATTTATTAATGTCCAATTTAATTACTTCCTTTCCATTTTCTTTCATTAGACTGGGCAGAATTATTTTCAAGTTTGAAAAACAGGACCAGAACATTTTTAATGACACCTAAAGTACACCTAAATTTGTTAGTAAGGGGAGCAACATGTCTCCTGTTCTCATTCAGTTTATTAGTAATCCATAAGGAGATGTTATCATTAAAATTTCTTGCCTCAGTTTATCTCCCCCAAACTGCACACAAAGACACTGGATGCATTTTATTGAGATGTAATGCAAACAGAGGCTTGTTCACCAGCATAAAAGTTCTGACCCAGTGGATAATGAGAACAGTTCAGAGCCAATGATGGCAATTTAACTGAGGTTTATCAATACATATTGTTGATATCTCCAATTAAATTAAATGCAGGACCTTATATTGGTCCCGGCTGCTCTTTATAAGTCTTGGTAAGCACTTCAACTCATAAAACAGCAAAATAAGTTTACTGCTACACACCCATTGCAGACACATTAGTTTTACTACCCACTGAAATTTCTTGTTTTCCATTGAACTCAGCTGTGTTTTGCTTTGAAACCTGCACTAAAATGAATTCAGGTGTGGATGTCACTCTTGTGAATTATCATTAAGTTGTTATTCTGAGCAAACTGATGGGAAAGAGCATCAGGGAACTGCTCTCCTCAACCCCGATTTACTGCTCAGTGGTTAAAGAAGCAGACTTTGACTTGCGGTGGTTAATTTCGTACTGTATGTTAACGTCAACACTGCTTGGGAAGTTACTTAGAAAGCATAGTTTTGCAAGCTAGAGTGTATTTCCTCTTGACATGCGTAGATTACATGTTTAAACACAGGTTTTGTCAGTGCAGGGCAGGCATTGTCATGTATTTGCTTTAGTATGACGCCGTGTTTCTTACTCAGGCTGAGACTTGGGAGGTTTATCGGTGATGATGCAGTCATTGTGCGGGCACTGGGCAACGCTTGCCCTTTTGCACATGCACTACACAAAGGTCAAGTGTGTGGTGGTGGTGGCTGCTTAACAAATATATTATCTGGGCATGCCTTCACAGCAGTCAGGATGAAAGGAAAAGGGGGCGGGGCTTGTCAAAGGGGATTCAATTACGGTAGAGAAGCAATGGTAAAATGAATAAAATTTTATGACCAAAAATTATTTATAGTTTCAGTAGTTAACTGCACTAAATATTGCAAAAGAAAGTGATTTAACTACTTGAATTACAGTGCAACTACAGGTGAGCCATTTATTGTTATATTACCTGAATAAACCGTTGATAATTAGAGCGACAGCAGAGAGCAAGAGAGATAGAATTAGTTTATTAATCCTCGCTCTCTTCTGTTCTCTTGTCACGAGGGGCCATCAGCATGAGACAAACGTGCTTTTTTAGTCAGACAACAAATGTAATCTGCATAACCGTCTTGTGCTGTTGGAGTTTAATCGACGTATTCTCATTTGTTCAAAGCAAACCAGCAACGCTGCAAGTCAATTTCCTTTCAACATTTCAGTGCCTCTCGCTGCCTTTGAAGACAGGCATCTATAATGAATGGCATCAATTTTCATCCCAATTAGAGTGTTTATCTCTGCTTAGTTCACCTATAGTGCTGCCTTTGCCTCTTGTGGGGGCAATGAATTTTCATGAAGGACAAACACTGTACTTCAGATAAAAACAGCTTATCTAGTGGTGGGATTTAAACCTTTAGAGCTGGACTTATTTCCCTCCAATTTGTTTGTGTTGTGTTAACAGCCAGTGTGGCGCCCTGTTGCCGCAGTGTGGTGGGGAAGGAGGAAGAAAATGGGGAGAGCTGGCATCAGGAGAAGGGTGGTAAAGCTGAATGAAAGAGTGAGAGCATGGTAATGCATGTTTATATAAGAAGAGGTCCACAGAGCTTTCATCTGGAAAATAGATTAAATGGAGCACATCCCATCAGCCTAGAGCTGTTTGATAAGACCTGTCAGACAGAAACTCACAAAAACATGACAACTTCACAGGTTAATCAGCACTGCTGAGACATGCATAAATACTCTATCATGTGTTTGTTGCTTATATTTAATGTGTGGATGCAGATACAGTGCCTGTGAGATGTTTTTGCGGTGCTGTTAACAATGTCAGTGAACAATTTCAGCCTCACAGCTCTGATGTAAGCCAGAAAATCCAACATTGTTAGGTGTAAACTAGGACAGTAGGCTGTTTCAGTGGAATAGGCGTTTTTTTTTTTGTTGTTTGTTTTTTTTTTTTTCTTTAGCCCTGAAGTGTTTTGTATGCCAAGGAGCCGGTGAGTAGCAGCAAGCCTGTGCAATGAAGCTATTTCTCTTGACATTACCTACTGTTCAAGTTCAGGGAACCTTCTGCTCTGACATGCAACATTTAAATGAAGTCATTAAAATTTAAACTGTGTCCGTTCCAGGGACAGTCGCTTATGATATTCGCTTGGCATGCAACAAGTTAATAGAACGTAAACAAGTTTCACATTGCTACAGCTAAAGCACTGTGAAAGTTGTTTTTCATTGTTTTTTTTTTTTCATAGCAACAGATGAAAAACTAAATATTTTGTAGCAATACACAACTCCTGTGACAGAATAATGTTAAAAAAGCACATTTTCATATTAGATTGATGTTTCCCCTGGAGAAAAGAGTGATACTTGTTGCTATTTTTCATGCATGGGGATAAACGGGAAAACATTTACACTGTCTAACTTTTTCTTATCTGTGTTTTTGCAGCACTAAGAATTAGAAGTCTTAGGATATGCTGGTAAGTGCTGGTAGTAATAACTTCTGTGTTAGACACCCACTGACACCCCCCACCCCCACCACCCTTAACTGACCTGAATCTCTGAACAAAACTGCTGGCACTTGGGTTGCATTGTTGGTATTGTGGGCACAAGGTTTTGAAGAACTGATCTTTTTCATTTAAACTGTCCATGTGCGCGTTTTATACTTTGATTTGCCCTACAGCAGGCTCAGAGAAAAAAGTCAATTGTTGAAAACATAATAAATCTGATTTGGGTGAGACTACATAAGTCTGTTGCAGACTGGGTCACTGTATGTTGGCAGTCTGGAGATAAAAGCGTATAGTGAAAGGCGTACCTAATCGTTTGCCTTCAGATCCAGTTGCTTCCCATAATGTATGATATTCACAGCAGCAATCTGAAATGTTGGCATCATGTGTTCAGGCAGGAGGAATAAATCTATAAACCCAGCTGGCCAAAAACCTCAAGCAAACGACAACCTAGTGCCATATGCTGTGAGTGACAGAGTAGCCATTACTGTAGAATCCACTTCGGGTGTTACAGCAGTTCAGTCTAAACACGAGTGAAGTTTACCTTGCTCTGAGGTAGCCCTCTCAGCTTCAGCTCACTGTGCAGTCAGTGTTGCCCTCATACCTCCATCAACAGCTCATCTAAATTAACTTATTTTTTCCTCAGTTTCATTCACCTTTCCACATGGATTTCACTGTAAAAGACCACTTTTTGCTGAATGCCCTTTTGTGTTAGGTAAATGAATATACAAGTTTTTGTGTCCTAGCAATGTGGCTGTACATAATAGCCTACATACATGTTGGCCTCTGTGTTCTCAATATGTATATCAGATGTTTAGTATTGGCTCCTTTCTGTCTGTGACGACTTAAGAAAAATCTGTACATTGGTGTAACAACTTTCACGTGGTTTCTCCAGGCTTACAGAGTTTGGCTCATCTTCAGATTCGCTTCCAGCTTTATTCTGATGGATATGTTTTTTCAAACCTGATGGAAACTGGTGCAGACGATGCAGACTTTTAACGCTGCCACTGGGGGCATCAAAGTCACCACTTTTCAAGTTCTATACACTGGCTTTGAAGACTAATTGTTATAATATGCACTGTAGGTTTTGTAACATGTGACAGTTGAACTCATGCAGAGTGACTTCAGGAATTATGCACAGAAGTTAACATCTACCAAAGATTCGAAAAGTTCCTAAGATAATATTTTGTCTACAGATCAGAGATGCTGATGGAGAAGTTCAGCTCTGCAGAGCTGCCAAGTCTTTGATAACAAACCCCTTGTGAGGTCTCTGGCCATTAGTGAGTTCCTAAGAAGGAGAAGGGAAGGCTCTGGGGTGAGAGGGTCAGCCAGATATCTCTTCTCATTTGATCTGAGAGCCTGAAGGCCAGAGAGGCAGCATGCTGCAGATGACAGTAGTAGGCTAATTGTTTCTATCCCAGAGACACATGAATGATTGCTCTGCTGCAGTTGTTCAGATTCACAATTAACTGCACCAGCTGCAAATATAAAGAAATAAAATATCAGCTACTGTCGTGACTGGAGTAAAGACAAGATGCACGACAAGGTTACATCGTCAAAAGCTGAGACATGGCTTCAACCTTAATCTTTATTAGTTGTTTCTGTTATAGTTTAGCAAAGCAAACATCAAAGTATGAAGGCATCATTTCATAGAACTGTAATCCATCTGATCTTTAGTATGGCACCACTGAAAGTAATTAATGAATCATACCAACATTGAAAAAGAGACTGAAACCAATTTGTTAAATCAACCGAGGAGAAAACAAGAAACCATTAACAACAGGTATTAGCCATTACATGATGTACTTAAAATTACAAATCATCTGCAAGCAATACACAGCCAAGAATTCATACTTGGACCACTGTCTTAGGTCTGTGATTGTGATTTTGTAGTCTGATATGAAATAAGGCAAATTCCTTCAATACAATTAGAGACAATCTGGTAAGGAGACAAGCGAAAGCGAAGAGGACTGTAAATGCTGTGGGTGAAGTTCAAAGCAATTTCCTGGCATGCACTTGGAAACAGCAACAAAAAGAAGGGGGGGGGGGGGGGGGGACTAATTGATTTGTTAAAATACACTCACATCATCTTTAGTGTGTGTGGGCGCTGATGAAAGGTTTCCCAGTGTTACTAGATAAGCAGCAGTTGAAGCAACTGAGGAGCTCGGAAGGGATCAGTGCCAGAGAAAAGGCCAGGTAGTGAGCGAGCGAATAGTGGTCTGATTCAAGGTAGTGTCTGATTTGACGAAACAATGGAGCTCGAGCTGCAGGAGCAGACATGGCAGGTGTCAGTGTCTTGTATTCCAAAGACGCCTACAAAAGCAGTGTGTTGTCAGGTAGTCCACAGTTGAATGTTATCGTGAATGTGGCGAATGTGTTTGGGTTGCAAGAACGAAAAGGATGGCAGATGTTAAGCATCACCCAGCCTGGAGTGTCAACATGTAGGAGCTGTGGCTGTTGTCCTCTGACAGCTTCACCGTGCTCTCACAGTGGGTTTACATCAAATAAAAGAGACCTAACCTCATCGCACCCAGCTGGCAAAAAATGATGTATGACTCTAACACACAGTGAGGTATGGCTCATCTTTTCTGGTTGATATGTTCAAGTCCTATAGTAAGGTTTTGTACATACATACCTATACATACAGTACATACATACTTCAGGGATGAGTAGATTCTGAACAAAGAGGGAAAAGGCTAAATAAAGTGTTGAATGTGAGTATCTTGTGAGTAACTGGTTGTCCTGGGCCAGTGTCAGAGCCCATACTGACATGGGCCAGTCTGACACCAGTGTGGTTGGCTTCGCACAGTTTGCTGGCTGTCAGATGAGGTTGATTGTCCTTCCCTCAGCTGGTCATTCTTTCTTCTCAGCAGAGTCTGGATGGAAAAAAAATAAATAAATAAATAAAATCTCACAACACAACACTGCGTCTTTATTACTGCAGTTTAATGCTGGTTCTCATGTTGTATATTACTCTAACTTCAGCAGAGGAGATTTCTATCAACAACCTCTGCGAGGCTGAAATGATAACTGCATAAAATGAAAGGGATGAATAGGGCTTGAGCTGTAACAACATATCACTCTGACTGTGTAAACCACATGTCAATGGTTTAGTCAATCAGCAGAAACAATTAACTAATTATTAAAACAGTTTGGGATTAGTTTCCATTAATTTTTCATGCAAAACTGCCAAAAGTTCACCAGTTCCAGTTTTTCAGCTGTAATGATTTTCTTTATCACTTGTAGTTAATCACCCAATATTTACATTTTGGGCAAATGGACTCCACCCGTGGGCTTTAGGAAACTCTGTTGTCCACTTGTTTTTTTGTTTTTTCTGACATATTATAGTGCAAAGGAATAAATAATTTATCAAGTAAACCATTGTTAGATTGTTATTATTATTACAGATTGCTACAATGACTGTAATTGTTAGTTGTAGTTCTAGAAGAAACAACTGCTAGTCTCAGAGCTTTACCAGTTAAAATGGGAAAAATGTACAGTTCATCCTAATGTTGTCTTTAGAGAAAGACCAGGGGCTCATTTAAATAAAAATTGATTTTTTTTTTTCTAAATTTGAGGAATAAATATAGTCATGATATTTCATACAAATCTGTTGACATACTAGGAAATATGCAGTGTTTTTCTTTCTGCCTGAGGGTTATGTTAGTTCTATTACAGAAGTGAAAATATGTAATGTAATGCTAACAGAGGTTGAGGGGCTAATCATAAAAGTTTAGTGACTGAGGATACTCTGTCAGATTTTAAGCGTGCAGTGACACCATAGGCCAAGGTGTCACCCCGAGTCAGAGGAGACATTTTCTGAGGAGCAGACCTCTCTTTACAATATTTCATGGCAGTGTAATCAAATATCTTGCTCTGGCAACAATAACAGGACATTTTGCTGTGTCATATGTTTTGATTCTGGCTTATTTTAACCACACACTCCATGCTACCCAGCTCCCTCATACACCATCCCACCCTAATTCACACGCTTGTGTGACAACAAGCTTTTTCTTCTCTCGCCCCTTGTCTGGCATTGTTTAAGCTTTCTCCTTTCTACACCAACCTGCTTGTCGCTGCCAAGTTATTTCATATGCTGCTAGCCTGTCCTATTTATTCAACCCTGACAATCTGCTCACAACAGTTGCTTAATGAATTTTTTTTCTAACTGGAAAGTCACGATGCCCAAATCTGAATCCTTTTCTCTGGCTCAACAACTCTATGAAGCCACACACACACACACAGAGAGCAAACGCAGATACAGAAATTCATAGCGCACTCCACAGATGTCTACATTCAAATTACATGCTGTCTTATTGCCCTAAATCTCAAAAGGGACCTGGGAATAACAACTGTGTGGTATCCTTAGCAAATATGATTTATTGGCACGATTATTGCCTCTACAGTGTCTGTTGGCTGCATGTTAAAATAATATGCATTGCACAGTTGATTTATTAAATGTCTGATAGTGGAGTTTGCAGGTAATTCATCACACTCAATCTCCAAAGACGCACTGACATGTTCATACCTAAATATCAGGGTCATAGCTGTGGACCTGAAATGAATAGAGAGGATTTACAAATGCATTTGGCCCTGGAGGAGCACGTACAAACTGCCTGCCTGCCTCTACAGAGACAAGGAGATGGAGACAGACGGGGAGGGGGGGACGGAGACAAGGAGAGTGAAGCTGTGTAACACTCGGCTGCACAGTGCTCTGGGTGAAGTGAATTTTAATTCGGCAGCTGTGGCTACTAATAAGAATCCGCTTATAAATAGAGACGTGTGCGAGATAAGAGTGCGCCGACGAGCGAGTGTGAGTGCTTCTCCCACGCCCTTACCTTTGGACTGAATGCTGTCGCTTAGAACTGAACCAGGTTCTTCTGAGCTCTTGACAAGATCTTTCATCTCTTCTAGACAAGAGTGGGGGAGACAAATGAAAAGAACAGTGATAGGAAGAGTGGAAAATATGAGGGGAGGCAATGATAACCAAGCTAACTGTTGCCCCTCCACTTGTGCAGAAAAGCCTCCATTTACTCATAACAATCTCACCACCCTGCCAAGCTTGTGAATCAAGCTGAGTGGGTTTATGGTTACATTGTAGCTAACTACACCTTTCTGACAACAGGGCTGAAATGGATGTTGATGTATAGAATTTTAAGTGCATCCATGCAATGCAACGCTGATATGTACCGTGATATTTTAGGAGCGTAGCCATATATGTTGAAAGAAATATCCATGTAGTGAGTAGCAGGAAAGCAAGAAATGGATGAAAAGTTGTGGGCAGAAGGCAGCTGGGAGGTTTCTGTTAAGTGGCAGGATTTCAGTAAAGTGCCTCGCAGCGCCCACAGTGCGTAGTTCATGGAGGGGGTGAAAAAAAAGGATTTTTACTCACCTCCATTGCTGGTGCCAGTGTCGTTGATCTCAGAGACATCTGGAATATAAAGCACATGTAGATGTCAGTTCATGCATGCAGATTCAGTTGATAAAAGGCCTAAGTATGAAATTTATGCAAGATTATTCATATTCTTCAAATTACTTTCTCTTCAAGAAAGTAGATCATCTGCAAGCCACTCCAGGATTTTAAGAGCAACTTCACTCTGGTAGCCTCATATTTACTTTTGTCCCGATGTCTAACAGTCTCTCATGCCTGGAAATTCAGTGCCTTCCTAAAGAGTTGTGCTTCAGAAAATAACAAAACAAATGCGAGAAGGGAGAGAGACGCATGCAAAATTAATTACAGACTGCCATCACTGTAAGGCAGCCTGAGACCCCCTCCCCACTCTCACCCACACACATCCTTCTCCCCCTCTATCCTCCCTGTTACATCTGTAGTCACAAAACTCTTTGTCTGTCGCTCCCTGAGCAAACCTTTCTGCTTCGCCCTTTGCAACAACAATCATCCAAACAAAGCACACCATAAAAATAACTGTCCTCCCCAGGCAGTCCGGCAATGATGTAAACAAATACAACTGCTTAGGCGTGATAGAGGAACGTCTTGGTTCCAGAGCGGTTTCAGTGTTGTGTATGTTTACAGTAAAAAGTCTGCAGTCAAGGTCATTTAATCCCTTAGTTGTAACTGCAGGTTTGGATACACGTGCCAGGTGGTAGCATGTAGACAGTTTTTGCATTACATACTACCTTTGTCTCATTGGCACTTTGGAACTGCAGGCTGCCAGTTATTGAGAACATGCACTACGCTGCTTCTTTAACAGGAAGTCAAACTGAGTTAATCTGTTGCAACACCTTGGAACGAAATTTCTCCTCCCTGAGACACCGCCGGGACTCAAGGACTGTTGGAAAGCAGGAAGGATGAAGCAACAATCTCACCCTCATTTATTTATGTTTTTCACTTTTTGATCTAAGGGAAGGAACCGTCCAGGGGATGAAAAAAATATGATGTTCTTTTGTGCGAAACTCTCTAAAGCTCGGATCTTATATTCATAGGTTTGGCTCTGATTTGCCACAGTGAGTGATGATGTCATATTTACTAAGCTAAATGCTGAGTTCAGGGAACACGGTAACATCACCACAAAGACAGCTGATGGGCAACAGTGGCTGAAACTCCTCATGAAAACATAATATTTTCGAGACTTGCCATACAAGCTCATTTTTTTAACATCCAAATAATAATTGGTTCATATAATCTGGCTGATTGTGGTTAGTGTTTCTTGTCCTGCTGTTGTTGCAATGTCTTCATGTTCCCTCAACAATTACTTTGAATACATTGTTAATACAAGTGATAGAAATGGCCAAAAGCAAAAAGATTAAGAACCAAGTTGTAATAACCTAGAATTATCTTTTATTATTTGTTGCTTTAGTGATCAAAGAAGCAGATTCATCAACAGATGCAGATCTTCTCTGCAATGGAATAAATTGACAGGAAACATGTACACACGCATTATAGCATGTGTTCGAGAAGCAAGCGTATGGTGCCGGATGTCATAAATTATGCATACACATGAAATGATATGCCTCGTATTAACACTTTCCGACATCATCACTTTAAGGAAATTAAGGCTCATGGTGCGACATGTGCCTGCTGCTGTGACATGGAACAGAGGCTCCATCATGGCTGCCTTTTCATATGAGCTAGAAAAGCATGTCTGTGCAACATCAACAGGAGCTCACTGAAACATTCCTGATGCTCTCTTCTCAACTCTCATGTGATAACACAGTCTGAATGCTTATACCATCATCTTCCTCTAATATAAAGCACTGATCAAGACAAAGCAAAAAGCTCAGATTTCCAACTGATTGCGACCTCAGCCTCCTCTTCCTGTCTGAAGCTTGGAGGGAACAGCAACGCTGGTCTGCCGCGCTCTCTAATTTGACTCCTGTGTGCTGACAGTAGAGGAGCGATCATTTACGGAAGGGATGTGAGTGTGCTGCGGTAAACACATAAACAAGATGGGGGTAGAGAGAAAAACGGGCCTCTGTCAAGGTTCTGGTGAAGGAGAAGCACAGTCCACAGAGGGCTGATAAGGAAAAGATATAAACAATAGACCGAACTGACTCCCTCAGCAGGAAGCTAGACAGCTTACACCAGTAGTTCTTAAAGCTGGGGACCAAAGGCCCTGAGGTGTCCCACCCTCCATTTTGGCATGTTAATTACCAGCACAAAATGTGTGTACTGTATGCTGTTATTGTTTGTGTGTGTGTGTGTGGGTGGGTGATGTGGTTCAGAGAAAGAGGGCATAAAAGACTTCTGGTTATGTATCTCCTGGTCTACACTAAAACATGCAAAACATTTCTCCTTAAAGACAGGCAACCTCCGCGAGAGTGACTGGTAATGAGGAAATAAATGGTTATCTGCATTTTTTCATATATTAGAGCTGCTTATCTTTTTGTTATCACGGTGATTCAGCAGAGGTTTCATGACAGATTAATTTACAGGGGAACACAGGTTAAAAAACAAATCAAAAACATTTAAAGCATTTGCCAAACTCATCTAACTTTACTTGTCACTTTAGCCATTTAGAAGTTCAGAGAGGAAAGATGAGAGTGTGTGTGTGTGCTATCTGCACACATAAGGGAAGGGAGAGGAAGGAAGAGAGTTGGGCATAAGTCACCCCCATATGCAGACAAGCAGAAAATTACATCCCCCCACCTTGCATTCATTTATTAGACAAGAGGTAGTTAGCGTTTTGTTGGTCAGCATTAGTGTAGTGTGCCACAATATTCAACCTTGCCACCACGAGTGGCACTCTTTCCAGCTGTCTTGCATGTGCTTTGTGCTTTTTTTGCTTTATCTTCTTTTGTACTTTTTCTCTTTTGTGCTTTTTGGCCAATCTGATCACTTTCTGTCCTATGGATATGGTTTTTAGCAAGCCTAAACTCGTTTATTCGAGGAATCAACTAGTCACTTGTGAATTTCCCTTGGGGATGAATAAAGTCCAATAAATCCATCTATCTATCTGAAGCCAATAGTCTGAACTGGATAACAACAGCAAACTAAGATTTTAGAGCATCTTAGGTATCATACATTTACATTTCATATTATCCTTAAAGAACATTTTTTCAAGATCAGCAGCAGTTCTGCTTCCACAACACTGATAACGCTCTTGTCATGTTAGCTCAGGGGAGGCAGTCCCTTTGGTTCACCCACACAGCAGCATGGGAACTGTCTCTGCTTAATGTTCCAGACAGGAGCCTTGGGCAGAACAGGAGGTTCCGCTCGCCCCTCACTCACAGGACACCTCACTGTCTTTTATTCAACTCCTCTTTTCTTGAGCAGTGAAAGAATAAAAATCAATGGAGTTGTGAAGGTGTAGAAGTGTCTGTGCCCTACAGTGTCACTTCCCCAGGAGAATTTCTTCGGTTCATTTGATCCCCAGAGCATGGCTTGGAAAGCTGGTCTGCTGTGTCTGAACGGGTTCTAGAGCTTTGATCCCAGCCAGGTCACACAGGTGTCCGGCTGCTCCCACACAAACAATGGACACAACCGTCACAATCTCAGTCTGGGAGCCACTGAAAACTGTTAAAACCTTTCTTTCACGTCAAAATATCTACTCAATATGGTTCTCAAAAGACATGAATAGATTCCCAAATCAAACACACACACACTAAAAAACATTTAGTGACTGAATCACTTTCACTGGTTGCGTTAGTTATCTATTTTGCAAAAGCTGATCAAATATCTGGTAAAGGTCTCTGATTCTTCCTTTCATGAGGAAGGTCGAGGACTGCTGCTTGCTCAGTAGCATTTCATTGTGAGAGAATAAGATAGGAAAATGCCAAGTTCAATACCAGTATCTACCAAGAGGCTCCTTTCCTTTCAGGAGATCAGAACAGAATTAATTTCAGTATGTAAACTGGGTGGTCTGTGAGATTCCTGGGCCTGGTCTGCATTGGGCCATGTAAATTAAACAAGTATCAAAGAGCCCCTTGTTGAACTTTGCATGGGCTAATAGCTTTGGTCCTGACATGTCTACTGCAAAGATAATTAAAGACATCTCCCTGCTCAAGCAAAACAAGAGTAGGTGGACCTCAACAAGTGCCCAACCAAAAGAAACTAATGAGCTGGTAAATGTGGAAAGCAGCCCATTTTCATATGTTAATGTTAAGTTTGTAGCACAGGCTTGTGGAAATAGCTTAGCTGCGTGACCTGCCACTCTCAAGACAGGAAAAAGGGATTTTGTTAGGGAGGGAGAGGGGGTGGGGTCAGTGTTTGATAGCCAGAGTTTTCTTTTGTATGAGATGGAACACTGTCTGACAATCTGAGCCAATTATAGAGCACTGAGCTGTGACCTGCAGGCTAGGGAGACGAAAACAAGCCTGCTCAATAAACACTGTAACCGCGCCTCTCTACCGCTATCCTCCCAAAAAGCCAAGAGTCTTCATTAATATTCTGCCTTTCTTCTCCCTAAGAAAAGGCCACGGGGTTGCAGACACTAAGCAGCATTGTGCTCCCCTGTGGCTTTGGGTAACCTCGCAGTGGTGGCTGTGGTGGGGCGGTTTCAAGTCGGGTCAGGGTCCTCTAAACAGACTGAAAAGGCCCGAGCTCATTACACAGGCCTGGGCCATGCTTGACAAAATGAGAAAGCACAGAGTGGTCTGAGTGACTGAAAAGAGAACAGGAGACCATCTGCTTTGGGGTTAAGCTACGACTCACATAAAGCGAAGATGATTAGAAGGCAGAGAGAGATGGCAAGAGAAAAGTGTGCGTGTGTGCGTGTGTGTGTGTGTGTGTGGGGGGGGGGGGGCACAGTTGACAACATATGCTGTAAAACTGAAGTGAAAATGACCACTGGCGAACCTTTGATAAGACCCTGCAAGGGCTCAAAGAAACAGGAAGGCCAGTAAAAATGTTGTCTCCACTGGCAAGTCTCCCACTCTTGATCTCACTTTTTACTCTTTTTTTCTTCTTTCCCCCACTTTGTCCAAGCGAGACAGTCACTGTGCTCTGTCAGAAGACAGAAGAGGAGTTAAAAAGAAGTGCGAGAACAGTGAGATACGCTGAGATGAAAGGAGCAAGTGAATAACTGATTAAGTGAAGACGTGAGAGAGGGAGACAACACAAAAATAGACATGGAAGGGAAAAAAATGCAAAAGAGGCCTCCCCCTGAGTGACCTACATACCTGCTAAACCTGCTGTCAGTGGTGGCCTGCTCCTCTCTCATCACTCGCTGAATTACTTTACATAATCTTTAGACTCTCCCTGTGCTGCTAGTGGGCCTGCTGCAGGAAGCTACTCACCCCTGTCTTCAAAACCTATTGTGGTTTACTATATCAAAGCAGAGACAGACGGTCTTGCAGGGGACTTGTAAATCTGACACAAGGTGATGTGGCTAACCCTCACGACACATTAAAATGGGACACGCCACAGCTGAGGGAGGTGTAGAAGCAGCATGTTTATAGGAGAAGACCTGGATGTTTGCGCGTCACCAAAGACACGGCTCAGGCCAGCTGTTTTGCAGTTGTGAAGTGATCTCTTTTCTGGGCAGCTCAAGATTTTTGACGGGAGATCATGGATCGGACTGGTCAATACAATCAAAGTGTTAGTCTAGACGGCAGCGAAAACCAGGAGGCCTGACAGAGCAGCTATCACTGAAAAGGCACCAGCAGAGCAGCTTGACTGATAGACCTCAGTAGAGGAGTATGTGTATCAGCGGTATAATGACATGTAAATATAGCAAGTGGAGTCGTTGAATCAGATATTACTATTGTGACTTTTTTTTACTTCACCACTTGTATGATGATTCTACTTCTGAATACAGCATATGCAGCAACACATAATAAATTATATCAACAGGGATGCAACTCGCGATGATTTTTACTTGTCTATTAGTCGGTCAGCCTATGAAAGGTCAGAAAAATAAAATAAATAATGTAAAATAAAGTAATAAAATAAACAAAAATTTCCTTCAGTTTCCCAGAGCCCACAGTGATGTCGACAAATTGCTTGTGTTGTTCAAACAACAGTATATAACAGCAATATCCAGCAGATGTTGCTTAGAAAATAAAACTGTTGGAATTAGTTGATTATCAAAATAGTTTTGATATGAAATTTATTTATTGGTGTAACGATTTCAAAATGCTGTATTGTATCTTCCTGTGCCATAGGGGGAGGGAGGGAGTTCTGAGGGAACTTGGAGAGGTAAACGTGAGAGAAAAATATCTTAATATGTGAAAAATACTAGTAAGTTAAGTGCATTTACGACCCAAAGGGTTAAACACTTAAAATCCCAAGTGTCATGTTTGAGTCTCAAAGCCCATCATTGGCAGTATCTCAGGATTTCTTCCATTTCTTACTAAAGTAGACCTACTTTCAGATCTTCCTCAATGCCTCCAGGAGACAGACAACCCGTGCAGAGATCACTCATCGCTCAAACAGTGTCTTTATGTGTACGCGTGTGTGTTTTAAGGGTATGTGTGCGCATGTGTGTGTGTGCACGAGATGGAAACTAGAACGTGTTCCAGACTTGTTGCATCTCTGCTGGCTGACAAATTCTCACTCTGCTCAGAGTTCATTCATTTGCCATTTTTTTGTGAACCAAACAGAGGGGTGGAGACGGGATGAGAGAGATGATCAAAAGAGGAGCTTCAAAGGAGGACAGAAAAACCATGTCCCTTACAGCCTGTTAGATGAGGCCCCCTCTCTTTGAAGCTAGCTTCGGGGCCAGAGGTAACCAACATAATGGACATTGTGCACATTGTTGTTCTATTCTCCATCCACAGCTAAATGACCACAGCTCTGTGTTTCTCATTAATAAGAGCAGGTGCCCACACTACTACAGAATGATGGAGGGTGCTGTTGTGCTAAGGAATGATGGCAAAGAACCCACTCAAGCCAGGCTCCAGGGGATCAACAGATTATAAAAAATGTAATTATGTTAGAAGAGAACCTTTTTCATGTTTGAGTCACCCAGAAACAGCCTTGATTTGATATCCTGAAATTAACAAAGTAAATCAAAACAGGGAATCAAATGGAGATTAAGAATGAGGAGCAAGTCCTAATGGAACTCAACCATAAAAGCTGTGTTAACACGGATAAATATGAAACTGTGGGTAGTCTTCTCGCGGCACTCACACACAATGCCTCAGCAGGGCTTTGACTGGTGTAGCTGCTGTTCTTGGGCACTCACAGTCAGTGTGAAAAGCTATAAAACACAAGTACAGTCTCATGTCTTCAGCCAGAGGCAGCTTGCTCCCTGAGGAGCTACTCAGTTTTGCAGTTTACAATGTTGTGCCAAAAGTTAATTGTGTGCTGACAACTCTTAGCCACAGGAAAGACCATATTGCTTTCCAGAGTTAAATTTACATCACTAGTATACCATTGTTCACAAAAGATCAAGACAAAAGGGCACAAAACAACCAATTAAACAAAGCTTCAAATCCTTTCTGCTCTTGTAAGATGTAGGAAAATAAATACAAGTGAACTTAAGCAACAACAAATTATGAGAGGGATATACCACTGAATTCAGGGACAAATTATTCAAGTTACTAAAAAAGGAGATGGAAAAACTCTGTACTCTGTTTTGATCTGCAGCGGATTACTCACAACTTTTACTCTTTGTTCTTGATATGCTAAAATTAAAGAGTGACCACACAGGGTCAGTGTGCTGTGATTCTTTTCTGTCTACTTTCATACTGTTAATAGTAAATCTGTTGAGTTTCAGGGGAACCATTTGTGTCGGTTTGTTGTTTTGCTACAGTCAAGCTGGGCCACTGGGGGAGTAAAATACACAGAAATCAATAACATCCCCCAAATAACACTTGCATACAAGAAAATAAAATCAATTCTCATGACTGTTTTTAGAGGGGGATTTGTTGCGCCTCCATTCTGCTGAATATTTTTTATTGTTTGTGGCTCTTACAAGGGAGAGGGGTGGGTATATGATGTGCATGTGATTTTTTTTTGGGCACCATATGGCACTTGTGCATGCAGCTGGGCTTTCTGCAGCTCACATACAGTGAGCTACGAGCAGTTCAGGCAGAGACACAGTGCTAAATAAAGCAGTCACAGCCATCTATACTTAACATATCCTGGCCACAGTGGGGGGAAAATGGAGATAGAAAGGTATGAAATCAAGACAAAAGTAACCGTAAACAAGTGAAAACTTGTGGATAATGAGGATGAACTGAGTTTACTTGGGTTGCTCTGATGTATTTTTAACAACACAACAGTTCTAAGGAGAGAAAAGGAAACAAAGAAAAATCAAAGGAGAGATGAGCTGTGGGAATGTCAGCTCCAACAGCCTCTGGGCTGATGTAATGGTGCCTTGTCTCTCTGCTGTGTTGAGACTCAGATTGTTGTGATGGCCTGCTGGGTCTGTCTCCCCATCTTCCTTTTCTCCATCTCCCCTGCAGGATCCCTCCCGCCTGGCTTTAGTATGCCATTACAGCATGTCCCCTACTCACCCGCCTTGTCTGCACCCAGCCACACTCAGGTAAAGACCACCCTCTAAAGTAATCTGTGGAGCTTCCATAGTCAAGGAGCTGCTTTCATTCCACAGTCAAGCTCCAGCAGAGGCCAGCTTTATTCAAAGGTAGGAAAATATAAGGAATGTTAATATATTGTAGATTCAGACTACCTCCATAGCGAGGTTGTGCTTTATATTCAGGCACGCATGTATTCAAGAGCAGAATTACAGGAAGGACGTCTATAATAGGCACTAACTATACTGACTGGTAGTGCAATAGGAAATCTCAGAACAGTTTTGCACATAACAAAACCTATTAAGGTTTGTGTTGGTGCATTGCGTGACATGCAAGTGTTTTACAGGCGACAGAAGCTCCAAGTTTGATTGGAAAGATGGATGAGCTGCTGTTTAGTCAGTGGCATTGAATCTGTGCAGCCATTAAATCTTACCTTTGGAGCTAAGACAATGGCTATCGACTCTTGTAGGAGAATCACAATGCATGAAGGAAAAACAATTTCTGTTCACAACTCAGATTTATTTATTCCTAGCTTTAGGCAAAGACAGCCTTATTTTAATTTATGGGTGCTCCGTGAGCTTACTGAAGCAGGTGCCCACTCTCACAAGTCACCAGAACAAGGCTTGCTGGATAGATATTTCAAACACAATAACAATATAGCCTCCATTTCCATTTTAAAGTGTGTTATGAATATTCATAAATAAAGGCCGCTTGGATTCTGATTCAATTTAGGGGGTGGGGGGGGGTTCTTCATAACATCACAAATATCAAACTGAGAATCTCATTGCCTGTTCAGGGAGATATCCAATACCTATGATTCATATAGCAGAGCGTGCAGCCTGATTTAAAATACTAAATCTCTCCTCTGCCTACTGCCTTGCATATCTCTACTCCACACAAATAATCTAAAGAGCTAAAGAAAAATCACCAGGATATAATATTTGTTGCACATTTTTTGGATTTTACGGCTCTTGGTTCTTACTAACATTGCATTGAAGTCACTTATGAAGTTATGAACAACAACAGCACTAAATGCTGAAACATATCTACACAATTATATGAGCAGACCTGCAATGTAAACAACACATGGCATGTTTGGTAGTGTGAACTGAAAAGACATCAGCTAATGACCTGCGCACGATCCTACATCCTTATCGAATATAAGGGAATGTGTGCAGAACAAATGACTACACTGACAAGTTACAATGAGGATGTGAGTGGAAATGAATAAAATACGAAGCTGTTTTCTTTTGCTTTGTATTATTTAGTGTGACTGAGCTGGGACTGAGATACTTAGCTGTGATACACACCTCTATATGTGCAATATTGAGCTATGTGAGAACAGCAGGGTGTCAACAGACATTGCAGACAACTGGGAGCAGGTGGATATAAATGTGCATGATGCAAAGGACGGCATTTTGAAATCACATGCACAGCTGCAGTTTAACTGGTTTGATGTCAGCCTCACTACTTTACTGTATATGCTGCTCAGAGGCCATCAAGGTACACGATGGAACAATTAACCTAACAGCAAATTAAAAAGCATTACTTTAACAGCATTTACTGTCGAATCAAGGACTGCTAGAGGCAGCAAAATTCTTCTCTCTAAATTGCTTTTCCTGGCTCTGGTGTTTAAGAGCATCACATTTTATCTTTCTTCTTGGCAACTGTTTGCAACTTGGCAATGACGGCCCGTTTCTAATATGGTGATGTCTGGTGGTTATGGTTGACACTCTCACCTTGACACAGACAGGAAAAATGTTTCAGTGATGTCAAAGCTCTGTAATTAAATTAGACAGGTAACTAAGGATGCTGCAGTATTTGATGGGAATGATTTCGTTCAAATGTATGAATTTGTTCCATAAATGTACAAATTTGCCACCGAGCAGTTTTCTGTCTTGCCTGCAATTGCAGTAAGCCCCTGCCCTGTGTCTGTGTAACCATCAGACAGACAACGGGGTATGTGAGAATACAACTAACTAACTGTCATCATCCCCGATTTTTTGTGCTTCTAAATCACAACTTGATTGTGAATATAAGATGAGAATCTAAGAGGCTGTAGGTAAGACCCACACAGACAGAAACAAATACACACACACACACACACACACTCTCACTCTGAATCACACGTAGGTGTTTGCATGTGTGTGTATAGAACCCTCATATTCAGCTGTCCTCACAATGTTTGATTCATTACTCATTTCGCCCATCATTATGAGCCATTTTATCACTCCTTTCAATGAAGCAGATTTAACCTCTATGGCCATGAGCAGGTAGCCTGATTACAGTTATTATTTTTAATAAAGGGTATTGGCTTGGGAATCATTTAGTCTTGTCCTGTGAATAGCTGGTTACGCATGGATAAGCTGGGCTGCGTTGGCCTGCATGAGATTCAATATCCGAGACAGTTTGGGTGTGCAAGGCCCTGCTCCCCTGTACAAAATGCAATCTGCCTGCAATCAGGAATGACACCACTGTTTACAGCTTGACAGAGCCACTGCACAGCACACAGCCAATGGTGACTCTAGACAGTGACAGACTCTGGCGGGGCTCAGGCAAGACACAATCAACAGGCTGGAGTGAAGCTTTCCAGTGATGGAAAGCCTGCAGTGTTTGTAGGACGTATTCCAATGGCTTTTCAGTGAGGAGGGAGAAGGCTATCTCAGACAGATCTATCTGGAATGTTCACTCTCAGCCTAAATTAATTGAATGTCAGTCAAAGGGAAAGTGAAATGGAGGTGAGAGAGTGACTCAGACCTTTTCGTTAGTGGAGTGGTGGGAGAGGGTTGGCTGGGGTTCACAAATCTAACCCTCAAAGACTCTGGAGAATGCCCTTAATCAATGACGATGTTAGCCAGAGTAAAACGGGGATAAATCCAGATAGATTATCCCATGTGAGCAACAAAAATGTGAAAGAGGACTACGCAGAAAGAGCTTGATCCTAGTAAAATGGCTGGTCTCATCATGAGCTCTGAATGCAAAAACAAAGGATAAATACATGGCAGTCTGACTAAAGAGATGAGAACAAAAATACAAGAGCAGCACAGTACAATTTAACCTGATGATTACATTAAAAGGAGATTTATTTCTCTAAATACTGTGAACAAATATTGGCAACAAGACCAAAACCGACTTCCCTACTCTACCTGAGGTTCTGAACCTCGAGCCAATATGTTCCCACGGAAAATGATGATGACAATCTTTACAAACAGCTCAAATCTACAGTGAGTCGAGTCATTTCCCAAAACAACTGGGCACTTAAGCAACAGAAGTTACTCAAACACAAGTAGTGCGTACAGTCAATACTAATCCACATACGATGTTAAGCTAATTGTCCAGCAAATCGGATGCACTTAAATGTAACTAGATTTTGGCAAATTCAGCCACACTATATTCTTAGAGGAGGAAAATCAAAGCTACACACACCGATGTGGGTTAAAGGATGGATGTGTCCTGAACAGTAGTGAAACTGTCGAAGTTGTATGTGTGATCATACCCAGCTGTGATACTATAGTGCCACGCTACATCATTTCTGCACAGGGTGTGGGGGAAAACGTGTTGTCACTACTAATTGGCACGGAAAACAGGATTATTTGTCTTGATGCAGTTACTCTTTAAAAACCAGGACAACAAATCGGTAGTTCATAAGATCTTGAACAAGCTGACGCTTAAATGTAAAACTGCTCATTTACATGGCTGGTTAACTTATCCATCCTCTGTTAAAATCTGCCCATACAATTATCCATTATTTATCCCACGTGGCTATGATAGTTAGTGCTAATTTTTGCATCTGCTGGTATTGGCCGATCACAGCACCTCCATCATGGCTTGTAGAGATGCACTTTGCCACCTGCTGCTCCCTGCAATGCCCAGCACTTCCTGTACAAAGTGGTGTTACATGGGCGATACACCAGATTTTAGGCTGTGATTGATTCAGCAGGAAAACTAGCCTGGCAAACAGCCGACAACAAAAACAACACTGACCATACTAATTCAATAAACAAGTATACAAATACACCACACTGGACCAGAAAATCATATTGACACAAAGTCAGTGAGTCAGCCTCTCAATCAGTTCAAATCAAATCATATCAAATCCAGCCAAATTAAATCTTACCTTCCATCTCCACAGTGGACTTTTCTGTGTCATCGTCTTCTGTCTTCGTCCCAGCAGACTGCTCTTCCTCTGCTGGATAAAAGGAGCAAAGCTGTGATGTTTGTTATGCTACACACTCACAGGACATCAGTGTCTTTGCAGACAGGTGACTGCACCCACATGTCTGCAGCTTGGGGTGCCATGTCTTCAAACAGTTCAGCTATGTTTATGTGTGCATTTGTTAGCATGGTGGTTGTCATAGAATATTCTGTCTAATTTATAATACTACAACCTGAGCACAGATTCCTCATCACTTGGTTCTGCTTATTCTGTGCTGAGAGACATCTTTGCATAGATTCAAATGACGGGAAATAAAAACTAAAAACACATGAGGGTGGAGTGACCTTATTGTGCATTTCATGTAATTTTAGACTGCTGGTAAACCAAAAATGTAAACATGTAAGTTTCATCTTTGCTATGCTGTCATTATGTCAGCCATCAGGGTTTCACGCATTGAACTGACTTATTCATATCTGTCTGCCTCAGTGCCTTGTGAACAAAACATATAGCAGGAAATCAGACGATCAAGGCAACCTTTTTCAGTTCAGAATTATTATTTGTGACTGACCACTCCTGCACCTTAAAGCATACCTTTGTCTTCATCTTTATCGTTGTCAGCACCTTTGCCTTCATCTTTGTCACTGTCCTTGTCACAGGCTATGTCTTCCTCTTTGTCCTCATCATTTTCATCGTTATCCTTTTCATTGGGCTCCTCATTCCCTGAACTTTCATCTAGAGGAACACAAACATTGAAATATAAAAAGAAGTCTGTTTTGAAGGATTAATTCAGGCATGTAGAGTCAAAGCCTTCACATTAAATCCTGTAACACATGTCAGAAAACAAGCCCATACGTCATTAAAGCTGACAGAAATCACTTAAATATTTTCACATCAACAGGTTTCTCTTTCCAGTTTGAAAGGCACAGAGGCTGACAGGAAAGAAGGCAAAAACTGTCAGAGGCTATAGAAAGGCTATGTTTCTGAAGAAAAAAGACATGCTTTAGGCCATTTAAGCTAGTTTAAATGTAAATTGAAACAGCTGATTTACAATACTTGTATTTGAAGCAGCTAAGGATATAAAGCTTATCATCCCTACATTTCAAGTGTTTGCTAGGGAGTGGTTCCTTAACCAAAGTCCCTGTCCTAATGCTATATGTGTGGTATTAGTGGTTAAAGAGCATTCTTTGTGTGTGTTAAAGGGATAATATAGAGCAAAACACAGAGGAGGAACAAGGTACTCACGGTAAAGAAACACGCTAATGCTTACTACAAAGTAACCACGACCACATAATTGAACAGCATATTGATCTGTGGTCTCTGGTTTTCACCTGCAAAGTATGCACCCACCCACACGTTTACGAGAACAAAGCATCCACTGCTTTTTTGGTTGAATTGGCCTGCAGGTGTTGTTTTAAACTGTATATCGTTACTCTTCCTAGCTCCTACCTCTCTGTTTGTGTCTCTTGAGAAAATAATTACATATCTCAGGTCTTGGATAGCATCCCAGGGCTGAATTTGCCATAACTCACTCATAGAATATCTACAAAATTCATGTTCAGAGAGGCTCTATCTGTCAAATCTTTGTCAATGGGATGGGATTTGAATAAAACAAAAACAGAAGAGAGGCGAGGCGCTGCTCACTGCCAGTATGCAAATGCTGAATCTTAATTATATACCAGCAGCACAGAGGATATTCAGAGAAAGAGAAATGGTTCTGGCTCAAAGTTAATGGTTGTGCCTTTGTAACACACACACACGCACGCGCGCATGCATGCATGCAACACACGCTTTCAATTCACTTAAGGCTCTCGCTGTCAGCACAAAACACATCAGAGTCTCAGGGTCTGTTCATCCAGTCTGTGCAGATGCACTTAGAGCTTTGTATACTACTTATTTCTGTGCTGCTAACAAGACTGATCGGGTTAGATCTTTAATCAAACTGGGCTGATGTGAAAACCAGAGCAATGAGCCGCATGTCAGTCAGCTCATACCATCTCCTCTAGAGATAAGAGTTGGATCAATGTGCACTCCCTCCTGCACTTTAATCACACCCTCATCCACGCTGGTTATTTGACTTTTAACTGCACTATACCTGGGTTTTGACTTGCCATCTCCACGTCTTCATTTCCTGGAGCATCTAAAACAGATTAGGAATACAAAAGAGCAGAAACCACACGAGTCACATATCACCTCAAACAGGCTTTTTTTCCATCACTTTGCGTAACTTTGTCTTTGTGCTGCAGTATGAGAGCAATGGAACCACAAAGGCATGCATAAATTAAGTGACAAAAAATGAGAGAAAAAGAATGTCACTTCTAAAGCCATACATAATTGAGGGATTTCTTTGTTTCAAGCTTCTATGATAAGAGGAATGTTTTTTGTTGGAGTGGTGGCACACAGGAAGGAAAGACTGAACTGGAGCGAATATGAAATTCAATTTTTGATGACAAATGACATCAAGAAGCATTGGTATAGCCAAGAGGCTCAGAACATGTGTTAATGAGCCGTAGAGCTACATTACCATTGCCCCCCTCTTCTTCTTCACCTGTTTCCTCTTTACCTGAAAAGGGAGGGAAATGAATCATCAGCCAAACACATGCATGAATGGTAATAATGTCAGTCGTTCATTTTGAAAAACAAAGCTACCAGTCATACTAATGATCACAAAGTGCTCATCTCTAGGCAAAGGATTCATCTTATGAGGGCTGGCGTCCCATTTTAAAACTTTCTGTCTCTCTGTCTCTGTCTCTCTCTGTCTTTACACACCAGGTTGGTAATTGGGTTTTCTGTCTTACGATCTCGGTTATTGGTAAGGAAACTCCTTTTGTTTGAATATAACAGTTAATTTGTTAGCTTTGCTAGCCTTTGACATATCCTGTTTTGAATTTCAGCTGTAGAAGGCTAACAAGTGTATCAGTGTTAAAGTATATCTTTGTCACAATGAAGAGGGCCTTAGTTATGGAGCAGTAGGTACCAGAACCAGAATTATGCCCAGTGGTGCTTTGAGCTAAATACCAGCCCCAACATGGTAATGTGCATAAAATGACAATGCTAACATGCTGATCAGGTAACTATACTGTTTAAACAGCATCATCATTGTAGTTAAGTGTGTTAGTATGCCAACATCAGCTAATTTGCATTGAACACAAAGCACAGCTCAGCTCACACTCAGAAGAACATCATTAGTTTTGCAGTTGTTTGATTCTATGTGGTAGCCAGCATAGTAAAAAAAAAAAATCACTATGATATACATACACTTATCGTACTGTACATCACACATACGGATCATCTCATACTTGCTGCAATCAACCTCAAATTTATGAGAGCATCTGCCCAGCTGCAACTACCCGCCAACTCTTGAACACCATCACCAAAATTTTGCATGCACCAAAGGAAGAGTTTCATTGTGACATAAAACAGCTTTAATCCCTGCAATGCATCATATATATTACGCCAATCCTCCTTAACCCCTTTTCTGTCTCACACACATTCTTCTACACACACTCTCACACGTAAACCAATGACATTTGGGACAAATTGAGTAAATGAAAGCCATGACACCAATAAGAAAACATGCTCTACAATGGCTATTGTGCAGCTGCTATAATTGCTTTTTTAACAAGCTGTAGAGAGAAACCATTTTTTCATATCTATGCAATTTTGCCCTGCACTCAGAACAATAAAAATGCCAGCCTCTATTAAGTGGGGAAAAGGCCAGCTCTACCAGTGCTGCATGTTTGTCTCAAGTGCCTCTGTCCATCATGCTGAATGCTGGTGACACACAGTAGATGGCAATCCTTTCTATTAATCATGACTGGCATTTTGAGATGGAGCCACAGACAGGAGGCTGAAAAGAATACTTCATTTGGAAAAACAGGTTCAGATGAATCCTGCACTGGACATGAGGTCACCCCAAAACATTTCTTCTGTGTTTTAAAAATTACGCATGGCTGTTCTATCTGTCTAAAGTGATCCCAAACAACAATATATCAAATACGACAAAAGGCTGAATGTAATTTCCTTCCTGTTATTTGATCATTCGTATTTGGCTTATTGAATGGAACAGTATTCAATTTGTGATAAAGGATGCTAAGGGACAGATTGTGGATAACCAGATACACACACACACACACATAGAGAGTAGACAACAAAAGAGTCTATGTAGGGCAGACATGATTTATAATGGCTATAAAGTTAAGTTCAATTAGAACAGTGTCTCTCCACAAACATGAAATCCAGCGAGTTCCTCTAGCTCACTCATGTGCTCTAAACAGCAGGTGGCAGCATTGCCACAGCTTTCCCACCCAATGCTCACTGTACTAAACTGTCCTCACTGAGAATCGGGCTCTGACATACTTCACACAGAAGGGCTCCAGCCAAAGTCCTCACCTCAAGACTTTTAGTGCCAATACTCCTCTGAATTCCACTTTCAGAAATATGGTGAGTAAAAGGCAATTTTAAGCACTTGGTGTGCTTGTGTTGAATGAGCAATGGCACTGTAGTGCTTTTTTTTTTTTTCAAATAAAATGTTGTCTCACACACACTTAAATGATTTATTTATGTCCGCAGCAGATGTAGAGGTACAATATCACAAGGGCATGAACAATTTAGATGCTGATATGCAACCTACTCTGTGTGTCCTACTTGCACGTAGAAATGTGACACACACACACACACACACACACACACACACACACACCTCCTTCTCCATCTCTTTTTCTTGTTGCTTCCATTAAAACCAACTGGAGCAAAGGATGAAAAAGATTAAAAAAAGGTGATTTGAAAAATTCATGACACGTGTAAAGAAAAAAGGGCTTAGAGGTGACCAACAGCTATCATTCAAAGACCTTTTGCATGTGAAATAGGTGTGTGCAAGCGAAGTGCAAGTGTGTTTGAGAGTGATGCTTAACGGGGTGCCACAGTGTAAAAGATGGCATCCCATGGAGAGGCTTACTGTCTGTCCACACACTGAGTTATTAATCTGCATGTCCATCCACGCTCGGTGCCATCTCTCATCATCTCCGCCTCTCTTCCTCAGGTCTTTCCCAGCATGCCAAGCAAACAGACCCAGCCAGGCATTGATTTCTGGCTCAATGTTCACATTTTACTGTGCCCTGTGACATCCACTAATCTCACTAATACCAGTCTGATATCAAATAATAGACACTGTGGGGCTGCTTGCCAAGTCAGGTGTGCTCTAAAGAGGCTATACTCCGCCCTGCACCTCTGTGCCAGCGATTTGCCTGTGTGTCTCACCCACCGTCTCCCACTCTGTCTCTTTTTCTATGGCCCGCAGCTTCTGCATGCTGTGCTTCTGTTTCATGTGGATTACATCACGACATAGCTCATCTCTCTCACACACACACACACACACATATGCATAAACACAAAGTGTTAATCTGTGACTCTTTTCTGCAAATACACTCATTATTTGCAGCCGACGAGGGATTGTGTGTTGACTTCTTTTGAAGAGGAGCTGAAATACTGCATATCAAATCTGAACAGCTGCCCTGTTGTGTTGCTCTTAAAGTAAATGTAATTAGAATGCAATTTAAAATGCAATTTAACATTAAAAAGTTTTATGGAAATCAGTGGAAATTTATGAGACATTGAGTAATTAGAAAATATCGCAATAAGACCAAGTGATAAAAGCAATAAATATTGAACTAATATTTAAAAACAGAGGAAGGTAAAAATAATTCTAAAACCATAACAAACATGCACCACAAAAATTGTGTTTTGATAATGTTGAGAGGAAAGTAGAGAAGCTGTGTTGTTTTAATGATTCGTTCTTTACAGTCAAGTGTTTCTGTTCATTGTGTGTTTTCTTACTGCTTTCTTCCTTCAGTCCATTGAGGATAAAAAAGCATTTTGCTTGTGCGGTGACAAAACAACTGTAAATGTAGCAATTGTTGTGTGTGGAACGGAGCAGCCCTATAATTACCTTCAGTCCACTACACAGGGTATTTATCAAGGAAGAACAGTGGAGAAAGCCTTAATGTTTTCTCTTCATCACCACTGTGACTAAAAGCCCCTCATGCCTGACCCATGGACTGGGGAGAGTGAATCCCCTGAGGAGTGTGATGGATGTGATGGATCACACTGAGGCGTATTGACAGACAGACTCCACCAACTCTGCTGCAGAATGTAATTTATTCTAAAAAGTGCTCCATATATTGACTACACCAAATAGGTGACCTGATGCGTTGGCTCTATAGACAAGATGTTGAAATATAGTTGAATAAAGATTTTGTACAGCTTTACAGAGGTGGTATGAGACTCTTAAGCACCTTCTAATGTCTGTCACACATAGCTGGCAGTCGGTTTTTGCAGCTTGCATTTCCTCTGCTTTGTGCTATCTTGACATGTGAGTGTTTCCTATGATTAATCCTGTCAATGTGCTACATTGAACTAGACCTAACCTTTGCAGTGCAGGCAGAACAAAATCATTTCATTCCCTTCCTGTGAGAGAGGTTGTCTCAAGGACTGTTCCCATGCTAGAAAGCTGTGCCAAGGCCTTTTGTGAATGGATTAGTTACTATTAAGCTGCTGGGCCTGATAAATTAGGATTTATAAAGATTATTACAAAATACTTATGCCCTCCTAATGCTGGTGATTGAATTTGTGAATCATATTGAATTACGGCTGTGGATTATGGAAAGGTATGTTGAATAGATGGAAAGAAATGACTCACTGTGCTTTGTTTAAGATCACAGAATGTATTGACGCCCTTGAAGTGTCTGTGCTATCTAGTCCAGCCTCTCAAAATCAGCAAGAGGAACCGTTCCCCCAAAGAAAACAACCATGTCTGCTATCTTCAAAAATTCCCTGCAACCTTAAGGCTTGAAGACAAATGGATGGTGTACGATTTTAATTGCCTACTAACACCCTCCAGTCTAAGAATCTAATTATCTTTGGTCCATCGTATCGGAGAAGCCTATAACTGTTTCAATATTACACATCCAAAGGGGCTGAAACTGCAGAATAGCCAGATAATGGCTTCTTAAACAAGTTTGCCTCTAAGAAAACATTCGTTTAAAATAGACCAGGCTTCATCTTGTATTCATTTCCCCAAAGAGGAACTTGGCACCAGAGAGCAAGAGATTACTGACCAAGAACACACTCCATTATATCATACACACAAAACAAATTAGTATTAAAACACATATCATTGCACAGTATGTTTCCTCTAACAGTAATGTTACTTGGCATGTCCAAAGCAAGCACTCATTAAAATTGGAAAGAAGAATAAAAACACAAACAATATGCATACCTCTGTTGCTGTCTTCGCTTTCTTCCTTGGTTGTGGATTTTGTACATGGTGATGTGTTATCTATAAAAAAAAACCAAAAATAAATGGTGATTCACAGCTGTTACAGTGACACATCCTCCCCCCACCCAACCACCACCACCCCAACACAATCAGGATGCGAAGGGTGTAACATCTTGTCAGTTTGAGAGCAGGGATGACTTTTGGCATGCCAAACTCATCATTGCAGTGATTATTCTAACTTCTGTCTCGGCTGACCACACTACAAGAGCCAGTGACAGCACTCAGTGTCCCTCGCGCTGTTTTGTTTTATACCTGTCTGACAATAAAAATGACTCCTGTGGGAGAGCAGGGGAAAAATATGAAGCTTTGAGACCAACTCTAGAGCACAGTCTGGGACAAAAGCACCATTCCATGTGAGAATGTGAGTCATTCGAACCTTTGAATAGGCTCCAGCCTGCACTGATTCAAACTCTGGCTGATGGAGCAGAATAAAAGGCCAGTCTTTGGCACCGGCGCAGAGGCCCATCAAACAAGGCCAAACTGGACCGGGGCAGGACTGGCATGACGATACAACAGAGCTAGCAATTATCAGGGGTTATTTCAGTTGGCTTGACATGGTCTGTTGCTATGTCATTATACATATCCAGTGTAAAATAGCTGAGGAACGTGATAGAAAACAACGCAGTCGCTCAGGCACTAACAATGGGACAAACTCTCAGATGTGGTTCCTCTCAGCCAAGTCTTTATGATTTTAGCTATTATGCGCCCATTGTTTCACTCTGGAATATCACATTTTACAGTGCACTTATAAAACAGCCTTTTTATGTTCACCCAAAATGGAATCTCATTGAAAACACAGATGCGTGTAATTGGCAAATCATCGGGGTGACTTTGGGAGGAAAAACATTTTGATAGCACCCTGGGTTCTATATCCTCAGTAATCTGAACACTTCCTTCTACAGACAGTAAAACTAACATTGCTCTTTGCTTAGTTGGTTGCATGTGTGCTATGACGTTATCGTGGGACACGGTAGTTAGACCTGGCAAGCCCCTCATACTCGTAAAGAAACTTGCCGTGAGGGTCTTTCTAAAACCTGTTGTTCCTTGCAGAAAAGTGCTGGGCAGCACATTTCATAAAAATGAATTTCTTTGTCCTACCATGGAGAACAAGTGCAGCAACTGCTGCTAAACTCTACTGGATCTATTGTTCCTGCTATTCAAACAATATATACACTTCCGTGAGGCTTTCCATTAGTGCCATTGCTTATTCAGGACATCAGTGCACAGACAAATGTCAATAGTTTATCCTGATAAGCAGTATCTGGGAGTTTCAGGCCGCGTGCCAAGATGGTGCTGTGATAAAAGCATTATGCACTGACAGTTGTGTTTGTGCTATCGCCTGGCTCACGTCGCGGAGGGATGTTGTACTGCTGTTCCTTTGTCACTCGCTTTAGGTGGTCTGAAGGCATTGTGCCCGTAAGCCGGATGAAGAGAATGGTGGTGGGAATTAATTGTGCATATAAGCTCTTGTAATGTAATGTACCTGACATGAAGTATTTTTAACTGTGGTGTGTCAGGCCCAGGACTCAACTTGTCACCAAATGAATAAACATTCAATTTCATCTGCTGCATAAAACCCAGCAAATCACTGTCACGAGTTCAAGCTACGCCACTCACTCAGCCTCTGTGTGCTTTAATGGAGGTGTTAAGGTGAAAAGGCAACCATGAAATATTCTGTCACTCACCTCCCTTCAACTGCTCCTCTGTAACCTCCATGTCATTGTCTGGCAGAGGGGGGAAAGACAGCATGTCAAACCATACTATTTTATAATGTACGATGCAGCAAGTCATCACAAGTTGTCTCCTTGATTGTAATGTTAGGGCACAGTATTTTGATGTCATACTGCTGTGTATTCTGTCTGCTTAATCCAGCAGACCACTGACAACACAACTTGCAGCTTTCTTTCAGACTGGGAAATTCTCTCTCTCTATCTATCCATCCATCCATGCCATACATCCAAAACCTGCCTGTTTAAACTCTTCCTCCTCCCTCCACACCAGCTGCCATGCTCCAAATTCTACCCTCACAGCCTCACCCAATCCCCCTACCAGACAACCTTGGATTTAGTGAGTTATTACACCAAATGACTGTGTATGCGGGTGTGTGTTTGGTGGTGATGGTGGGGGCACATTCATAAGACATTCTTTTTCAATTAAATCTATACTGGTAGGCTCAACATAAATGACACAAAACCTCCCATTTCCTCAAATTACAAGGACTGCAGGCTCCAGTGGACAACTGCGACTTAAAAAGAAAAAAAAAACCTTTGATTTTCTCCTCTTTCCTCTACGCTTCCATTGTGTGAGACAGACTGAGTGAACTAGGGTTGTGTTTCTGGGTGGATGAGTTGAGTTGCATGGTGGGAGATGAGAAGAAGGCAGTGGATGCTGCTTCAGGAGGAACTGTGGATTCCCTTCTTCCACCGTACAAACACACACCCATACACACTCAGCGTGTCTCAACATTCTTTGAATCTATATATAAACAGTATGTGAGTGCTTGTGTTGTGCACAGTTCACATGAATGTATTATGCAGTATGTGTGAGGGCACATATATGACTACATGCATATGTGTAGCTCTGCATGAGTCTGAGCAATGACTGTGCCGTGGTTAACAAGCAAAAGCAAGTGTTAGCTTTGATGAAAGGCTGTTGTCATCTGTTCAGAAGAAGCATAACCATCAGCGCTCCCTGTGGATCCAGTGACAGACTTTTCTTCTGTATAACACTGAATCTAAGGATACAGTGCATTAATCTAACCCTGCTTAGGGAAACAATGAAAGACCCACTGATACAGTATAACAATAGTGAAAGAATGGCAGCATGGGTTGTCTCAGCTACTGCCACATGTTGTTACATTATTACCTGTACTCAACACTGTTGTCAATACAGGAAATGTATATGACGTAGTCGAGAATAACAATAAATGATCGCTTTTCCTTCTTTCTTTTTCAGGGGTAAAGAGAAGGCAATCACAACGATTTCATCACTATTATGATATGAAACAGATGAGAAAACCGTCGACTGTTCAATAGTTTGACATTTGGTGAAATAGGCTTATTCACTGTCTTTCTGAGGGTTTGATGAAATGATCAGTGCCATTCTCGTTTCTGCTCATTGAATATGAAACTGGAGCTGGTTAGCTTAGCTTAGACTAAAGACTGTAAGAAGAGGGGAAATGGCTAGTGCGACTCTGTCCTGTCAGGATCTCAAAAAATCACTAAATAACATGTTATTTGACCTGGCTTCTCTGCTGGTTCCCTGACAACCATACAGTGATAACAAAACTCCAGGAAGTGACAGTGTTTTAGGTGGTCCAGAAACATTGTGCCCGTTAAAAACATTCCAGCACATAACACCCATAAATCTACAACTTGTTTTGATATTCTTCTGCTTGTACTGTATATGGATTAAGCAAACCAGAATGTGTTAAATGGTGGTGTCCCAGAGGTGTTTGTTCCCATGGAAAGACCCTCCTCATCATGCTGAAGCCTTTATGCTAAGCTAAGCTAACCTTCTCCTAACTCTAGCTTCATTTTAACGGGTATGAGAGTGGTATTGATTCTCTCATCTAACACTTGGAGGGCTGTATTGATCTTTTTTCTTTCGAATTCATGACAAGAAATTGGAAGATCTCCCCTTCCATGTTGTATTTTTTCACTCACATGCTGGAATAGCTTGCTGAACAGGCCCGTTGTGTTACAGCCAAGCGTATTTTAAACCTCTAAAGGATCAAAATGTGACCATGCCCAGCCATTACGCTACATGTTTATAAGCAGATGCTCAGGGAATGTATTTGGACATTTTCTACATGATTCATACACAAACATGAACATTTTAAGATATGATGGGCAACACTGAATCCTCATATCTGTAAAAGCTGATTGAGAGACTGTGAACCACTGCGCTTCCCGGAAATCACATCACTAACACACCATGGTCTCCTCATTTCCCTGGCCCAGGGGACAGCCTCGTGAAACCGACACAGACTTCATTTTCACCTCTCACAGGGTTCCATTAGCTCTTCACATCCTCTGTCCACAAATTACATGTGGGTGATAGAAGTGTGTGAATATCACAGCTTTACTTCTTCCAAACAGTGGGGGTTTGAGTGGATGTTTCTGCTGCGGACATTTTGGGTGACAGGTGTGTAGACTGTGGGGTTTGTGACAATAGTGTGTATGAGGAGCCATGTAAATAAATGTCAATTGGAAACTCAGTGAAACAGTGAGAGAATGCAGCAGACCCTGCCGATGTGTGGGCCGTGTTAATATTGTCAGCAGTGTGTCTGATTGAGGAGAAGAAGAGTTGGAGCCCAGCTTGTGGGCAGCCACCCGGATCATATTAGTGGCAGAGTGTACCCAGAATCAATTTCAACATGCTTTTACTTTCTACAACCACAGCTGCCTGACTGCTTCTATGCTCGCAAATAATACGTGCCGAGGCAGGCATGTGGTCAATCACCATCTATGAACCAATTTGAATACTTAATGGAATCATGTCATGTGATTAATTACATCACTTAAGCTCTGTAGGTTCATCAGTTCATGGTTACATTCAGTTCAGGTTCTATTTTCCTCAAAATGCATCATATTTGGTTGCTCTTTCAAAGTGTGTGCATATTCCTTCAAACCATCAATGACGCTCTTGATAAACAGATATGAAAACTGCCACAGCACGTTTGAGATGTGTAAAGTTTAAAATAATGAATAGGTTACTGTATCGCTGGGTATGAGCTCTGTTGGGTAGGTGGGTAATGAACAGTGAATGGTACTGTGGAGGCAAAAGCTTTACGTGTTGCTGCCGTGTGTGTTTAGTGTCTATCTGCATATTTCGGTATTTGTGTGTTGGAGAGGTCAGCTTTACAAGATGTCACATTCTAAACACATGGAGTGCTACATAAAGACCTTTGTTTGTGACAACTCATCAATCATTACTGGTCAAGCAGCAGCTCCTCCGGCTTGAACACACGGAACGTACCAGCGCAAAGAAAATCTGAGTGAGTTATTCTAATGTTTCACTGTGATGGCAGTGCTCCCATATTCAACACTTGAGCAGGTGCAACTTCCTGTTTTACATGTATGTTTTTGTGTGCCGCGGCTGATGTGCAAGTGTGCATGAGTATTCTTATCAGCAAAGGCTATTTTCCAGCTTCCTCCTCCTGCAGAGATGTAGCCATATTTTGGCTCTCTCACAGTGACAGCTTGTGGGAATGCACATTGTAATAAAGCAATTTCCTGTATGCAAATGTCCTGTTTACACGTTCCTGCTCCAGTCATTGTCACTTGACAGATTGCTTGAATATGAGGAAAGCAGCTATACGAAGAAAAATGAGAATAGTAAGACTTCAATAAAAAATCTATTGTGCCTACTCTCAGCTCTAGACATGCTTGAAACTGATGTCACAGAGAAGATCTTGAGCTTCACACCACCACACTCACACACATACAAATTACAGAAAGATCAAGGCCACTATTTACAACAGCTCCATAACAGCTTGCTGACAGGGGAGGTGGTGGGGAAGCTCCTCCTTGATATTAGCAAGAAGAATAACAGAAAGTGGAGAGATGAGGTAATGTGGGAATGAGGAGAGATGTAAGTGAGAATTAGTGAGGAAGACTAGGAGAGAGAACAGAGAGGGCCGACATGACAGAGGGTTATTGAAAACGAGAGAATGTTGCAGGAGACAGAACGGTCTCAGGCCTCGGTGTGATGCATTCAGCATTGCCTCATGATCTACCTGACTGTCTGTCTCTAGCAGTGAGGATGATGGGATGCTCTGAAAGCGCTCGAGCACACCTGCAGAGCTAATTCACAGTGTCTGATTCACTGCTGCCTTTCTGCACAGGCTAAATGCAAGTCTTTTCTCTCTATGACTTTATGCATTCCCTCCATGGTGCAATCATACCAATCAGCATTTCTTTCTTTAAAGCGCACTTATCAGCTACTGTTAGACACAACTACATGGTGCAATCCGGCCTGAGAAAACATTTGCACTCACTCCCTTACATGAATGTCTCGTCTACAATCACGGCACCGGTAATTATGTTATCTTCGGGTTCCTCCATGTGAAACATCTTAAAAGAGGTATTGCTTTTACACAGAGTATGTTAAAGCTATGAACAAGCATATAGATTGAAATATTGGTGCAGGTGTAGCATGGTGTGAAAAAAAAAAACCCAACAAAACAAAATACATGCCTTGCTTGCTCCAGATAATGACCCTGGTAGGAATGTCACACTTGTTTAGCCACTTGGTCTATAAGGGAATGAATAGGATACTATCCTCTCTACCCACACATGCACGCAGAGCAGTGATGAAGGTGGCTCTGACGACCCCAGACGTCAAAGGGCACATGACGAATGACACACTGTGATGAGGAAAAGCATTTGGGCTGCCATTCCCTTGTGTGTTGTTGCAGTTTTCTGCAGTGACCCACATTTAATCCAAGACTGACCTCTGACTCCCTCATTAGCAAACAAGAATTTTTAAAGAGTTATCTTCTAATAATGTAGCTCTCAAAACTTTTCCGATTATTCCTTGTGACACGCGCAGAGCCTGTTTGTTTAGTTTCCTCTCTGCTCCCAGTCATGGAGAGATACAGGGCATTTATCCACTGACAGCACTTGTAAATGGCAAGAGTGATAACTCGAGAACAACAGCTCCAGATTCTCATCTCAGAACACTAATATGATGAGACGGGTGCTGGGTGCATGGGGGCAGGCAATATAATTAAGGTCTGTCCCGAGAATGTAATCTTTCAAGGAAGAGCCTGGGCGAGGAGCGGGACAGATGACGGGAGCACAGGGGGAACAAAACACTCTCCATCTGGGAGCAGCGAGATGAAGGCCTGAGAGCCGATATTCCGCTGGGGAGGTGGGGAGGGAAAAGTGAGGTAAAAGGCAGGTAATGCTAGGCTGGTGAAGCCAGCCAGCCTCTTTCAGCTCCCCAGCTATTAAACTCAATCCTCCGTGGAGCCCCCATCAGAGCTGGTGACTGCTGCTGGCCCCCGAAAAAAGATGATGAAAGGGGAGGGAATTGAAAGAGAGACAGAAAAGAGAGTGGGAGCAGAAGATAATGGATGTTTGTTTATTTCACATACAGAATTGAAGCGCAGTAACCAAGAACAATCACTGGTTGCTATGCATCCCTGAATGTTAGTTCTTACGGGAGGCATTCACTGCCAAGGACCGTTATTACAGTCAATCAAATCTGACATTAAAGTCTCATCAGAATATCAACAATTATGGAAATTATCAGCCTGCTGGTTCACTGACAAGAAGTCTAACTATTCCAATCCAATTAAGGCAATCCACAGAGAACCTGACACTTGTTTTACCAACTGTCAGCACAAATTCTCACTGTTAATCTCCAAAATGGCCGTGAGGGTGCACTGAATTTGTTTACATTTGAAGGTGTCACCCATGCCTGACAAGACCTTACACTACTGCTTCAAGGAACGAGATATCTCTTGCCGCAGATGCTTCCTAGTGTACACAAGGTAGCAGAGCTGACGAGGTCTATACAGATGGTCATTTAGGTAGGGGGTGACATCAGATATGCATAATCTTTCAAAGGAGACCTCGGACAAACAGCATATAAATCATTTATCAATCCATTAGCTAGTTCAACTCAAAACAGCAATAGAGAACATACGAACTGTAATGAGTATTATTAGTATTAATGAGTATTAATGATGTGCAGTCCAGTCGATTGGAAGTAAATACACATACCTTGAAAAATGATAGACATTTTCTTCTTGTAGATGGTAAAGTCGGTCTCGAGGAAGACACAGAAAATGACCCGTGTGATCTGCACAGAAAGAAAAAGAAATAGAAGAGCAATAAATGTAAGCTCACTGCAAAAAGTCTCGGGTGAATTACATGACAGGAAAACTAAGTGGACAAGTAGATCTGACGATAGCAGTGTGCATCAGCAGGAGACAATCATAGCCATTCAGAAATTTAATTAGTTACCCTCACAATCAAGACCACCCAAACTAGACCCTTTGAGACAGCTTGGGGAGAATATTACAGCACATTACATCAGAATGAGCAATATTGAATGGGTGCATCGGTTAGAGCAGAGCAATACGCCTCAGTACCACACAAAGTGCAGCGACATGAAATTGCAACATTCAAGATGAGAAATGGAGAATACTTTCACGTAAACTGAAAACGTGGAAAATACACTCTTTTAATCTACTATTCAGGATCATAAAGCCATAATTAAATGTTGAAAAGAAAAACAACACAGAAGTATGTTTGATATTGAAGGCTCAAACAAATGCCATGAAAAGACAATTTGTGAAATTTAAAACCTTTAATAAAAAAAACAAGAAATTATTACTGTAATAATTTGATCAAAGGTCACTAAATGCAAATAACAGAGATTATCTTTAGCTAATCCTCTCTCTGTTTTGACAACTGTGCCACTGTGTAGCAGTAAGTTCAGTCAGTGACAGCGTTGGAACATGTGCTATGTGTTGAACAAAGACAGACGAGGAGTTCACAGAGGATTCGCTTCTTAATGTTGAAAATAAATCAAGTTACTATAATCAACATAAAAGTTGAGATATTTGCACAACGTAAGGCCCAAACACACGAAACCAACTGGAGTCGCCTGAGTTAGGGAGCAGTGTTTAGCTGCACTTAAACACACTCCAAAGACTACAGCCGACAGCCTTGCACACCATTCAGCTTCAGTTTGTCTTTAGCGGCTTCATTTCAGACGGACATGTCACGGTGAAAACATTTGTTTATTGGAAGAATTGATGAAAAACCAGATAGGCATCCAGTGAATTTATTTTTTTGAAAATTCATACATTTGATAACTAATTTTTACTGCCACTCTGATGCATTTAAAAATTCACTAACACTTGGGATGAAGTTTTTTTTTTTTTTTAACCTTCTCTTGTTTCATTATATGTATTTGCAGATATTAGGAATGAACATAATACAACCATAACCGTAATCAGATAAACACAATTAACCAACAAGCATTGCTATGTAATGCTTACTTGTGTTATTATAGCCAAGGTTTAGCGAACTGTTTCACTTTACTTTTTTAATTCACAAATAAACTTGGGTGGGCAGCAGAAGTGTTTGTTCTGCTCTCATTTTCTCCTGTTGTTCAGAGATCACCTCTTCTCTCCCCTTTGGTCCTACATTCTCCTCTCTTCTCCTCTCCAGTCTTCTCCTCCCCTAACATTCATTAAATGCTCGTTCTGACACTTTACAAAACTTCAACATCAAAATGAACAATCGTATAGCCAAAGTAATACTCGAATCACGCTCTTTAATACATTTGAAAGTAATACAGAGACAGCACAGCGTCTGACATTGACTCAACCTACCCACAGCAGTTGAGCTACAGCTTCGACTGGGGTACAGCAACAACACTTTGATGAACCACAAATAAATGAGCTGCAGGAGCCTACGATGTGATATTACAACCGGTAGTGATGGTAATGTCAATTTGTTGATTGTTTAGTTGATGACTATAATTACAATTACATTTGCTAATGATTATTTCACATGGCTGGGCATGGCTGGCTGTCATAGCATAGCATTTTTTATATCAATATATTACGGGGGACTATTTGAGAATATCTGAATATTAAGGAGGATCTACACCCCCAATATAAGCTGTAATTACTTCATTGTAGTGTTGGTACTGTATTCTTGGTACAAATAATTAACTTCTGATTTTGGTTTGTTGTTGATGAAGCACAGCAAAGGCTGTCATAAGATGATGATGATGAGAAAGTCAAGGAAAACAACTTAGAAACAGCAAACTTCCTCTCTGTCTGAAGAGCAGAACAAAAAGTAAAACTACAACAAAACCCGAAAGGAGCTCACCGGCTCTGTGACTTGACAAGGAGTTTACAGAGACAAATTATCATCGACCAACTTCCAGCATATTTGACTTATATTACTTGTATTTGTTGGCTCAGAAATCAGATAATCATTTTGTTTTTCACTCTCATGGAAATTTAAATGCTGAGGACTTAGATAATTTAGATAAAAATGAAGAGAAAAAGAAAAGGTTGGAGGTCAGCATGGTTTCTAGTACTTTCAGTAGCCTTGACATATGCCAAATAACTGTAACTGTAAATAAAGTCTTTAAACATGTCATTTGTTTATTGAAAAACATGAAAAAATTGCCATGCAGGCAACATTAAGGAAACCATGATCTCCCTTAGCTGTGTGTGTTACAATTCATACTGTAAACAGCAAGACTTCGTTTGGTTTACAGGATGGACACAAAGCTATCCACAGGCTGTGTGCACTTTCCATACTGTGATAATATGTTAAAACAAGACTTACGTCGAGCTGTTAAAAGATTGCAAGGATGGAGGTCACCTCACCTCACAGTCACATGGAGGCATTATGCACCATACCAGCAGATAATCGCTCAACTGAATAATGGCAATTTTACACAACAGCCATAATGGTGGCTATCTACCCCCTATCCTACTCCATGCATGATAGTGATGTCATGCAGGAATAAAGAGAGCTCACCAGCTTTAGCCCCATTCCTGACCCTGCCCAACACAAGGATCCGATTCAAAGAGGCAACCTTCTTCTGCCCATATAGACATATATCTATTAATACTTTATGATCTGTGCTTTGGAGTAAATGTTAGGAGCTGCATCCAGGATGGTAACATTTTATTTTGCTAGATGTCTTGGGGGGTCTTTGTTCATAAAATGTAGACTCACCCTCTCAACCCCTCAACCCTGACAGAAAATGAAAGAAAGCTTTAAGTCTCCTTTGAAGTCGTGGGCTCACTGACAAACAGATTGTGCGAAAATGATAATACGCCAAGACAGTGCATACCACTGAGTGCTGGAAGGCCACAGGACAGCAGCTCCCCAGGAATTTCCATTACTCTTTTATGGAGCGCCATTCGAAAACTGACTGCCCACTGTGAAACAGGATGAATCATGAATTCATGCACTGAAACACACAGAAATGCCAGAGCGCACATAAGTGGACATGCACACAGACACCGCGATGATTACATTTTTCCCATATGAAAGGAGAAGTTTTACTGAATTGTGCTAAAACTAAACCAAACCAAACAAAAAATCTTAGTATCAATGTCAGTATTTTCCAAATGTCAACCTCTAGCTATGTGCCACTGAGAAATACTCATCACAGCAGAAGGGTGTGTTTAAGAGAAAGCACAAAACTCTGCAGTTTGAGAAAGTTTTTATCCGTTTTCCAGTCTTTGCCCGTATTTTGTTTTCATGCTTGTCAGAGCCAAGAGCCAACTCTTACATCTGTGAGTTCATCGTGGCAAAGGGCATAAAAGTCTTGACAGCGCCACTGGGCAGTGCAGGACACTCTGTGCACAGTCCTTCCTAGAAATTTGACTGTCTGAATGTCTGAATTCACTTTTCATGGATCCACTGATTACAACATCAATGAAGCTCTCCTGTTCTGATGTTGGTAAGGCAGCAGAAAAAAGAAAAGGGATAATGAATCCAGCTGTCCAACTCATTAGCTTCAAGGAAGTACCTGCGCAGTCGTGCAGCCAGCTCACTGAGGTGTGCTGTTCTGTCGCGGTTCACTGAGTGGGGCTGTGCACAAAAAAAATCATGCCATCATACAATAACCAGAGTCTAACCAGAGCTTCAACTTCTTGATCATAGACTCAATATTTGTTGTATATTTAACATGAATGTAGAGAGCCCCTGTAGTCTGCCATCCTCTTCACCCAGATAAGCTATTTGTGTAAAAAACTCTTCATTATAAGAATAAGGGTCAATAAAAATAATAAAGAAAACTCATATTTCAATATAAAAAAAATGTGTCAATGCTTGATTGTGTCTGTGTGCAGTAATGCCTTGTCTGCATAAAGCAGTAAATATGTGATGGTTCAGGGTACTGAATACGTCTGTTGACTCATCCAGCTGAAGAATTAAGTGGCTTGTATGCCAAGTAGTTGTATCCTAAAAATGTCCCCTGCCATGTAACTGATGCGGTGTGAAACAGTGTTGTTTGATGAGGGCTGGTCTGCATAGTTCTTGTTTTTTTCTTGACCTTTTCTCCCAACATAGTCACAGACATATCCATGGAAGCAAGCAGAATGAAGTCCTCACCAGTAGCATGGGGCTTGTTTGTCTTAGCCACTTGGTTGCTGACTATATGATGCCTCTAGCACCTTTATATTAATGGTATTTTCTCCCTTATACAAGTCTTACTGGGGCAAGCTCTGCATCACCACTGCAATTGATCATGCCAGCAGCTTGGCTGGCAACACCTGTACTGCTGCTAACGTCCTGATCCGAGGCAGAGCAACCTGGGTCACTGTGGCCAGCAGGAGCATCCTCCATCATGGACCTGCTAGCATTAATAGTTGAAGGATTAACTGGTTTTAACCATTTATCTATTTTCACTCAGCACCCAGAATAAGCATTCATTTCTACTTGTATCCACTCAGTCTCATGAGAGAGCTTACAATTATGTTTTCACTGAACTACCTGTAGCTCACAGTGCAATTATTTCACTGATGTCGGTGTATTTACAGCAATGCAAATGGTGTTTAGACTGTTGGATGGGTATTTATAGGTCAGTTTGAAAATGAAATCAGGCTATTTGACTTTTGTTATTTTGTTATTTTTTGGCGTACCCCCTGCTTCACTAAGACAATTCACATACCCCAGTTTGGGAACAGTGATTCATGTCTTGTATACTCTTCTCTCCGCCTCCATCTCCCTCTCTCTCAGTCTCTTTGTGCCGTTTCTGTTACAGCATGTCCACATTCTGCAGACAGTTTGGGCAAGTTCTTTTGTGCTACAGATCAGAAACACATCATATGGTCTTTGACAGATATCAGCCAGACCAGGATGTCAAATAAAAACCAGGAATGCCAGTGTAGAGCATTGACATTCTGTCTGTATCCAAACAATCACTGCTGGCCAAGGTTTCTTAACAGTAGAAAATAAATGAAACACAACAGAGAAGGTGAACTGTGACTTTTTCTTTGTGAAAGTAAATCTACCAGAGTGAAGTTAAAACAGAGATGGCTTATCTAGTTTATCTCTGCATGCATTTTTTCTGAAACAGTAGCCTGAACCAAAATCACATGCACCAGCCATATACCTGTTAAAACACACTATCTGATGTCATGTGCATTAATGATGACACACAAAATCGCTATCCTTCATGCCTACCTTATACTGATGTCTGTCTGTTTTTTTTTGATTACACATACAAAAGAAAAGACAAAGTACAGCATACTCTTTGGTCCAATTAATCTGGAAGAAAGCATGATTTAAATGAGCACTGAAGTTGAAAATGTTACTAAATACTTCATTTTAGATTTTTGTAGAAGCAAGCCAATATTTTGGTCTAGTGTGTGAAGTGTGTGTGTGTGTGTGTGTGTGTGTGTGTGTGTGTGTGTGTATTGAGAGTGCACCCCGCAGCCGCCAAGGTTGAAAAAGTTAATGGAAGACTAATTAGAAAGCTGGGATCACGGCATGCTAGCCTGCCTAGTCATTACTCATTCCTGATTGGAGGGCTTTTGCCAAAGGGTGAGTACAATACGATTGGGTCCCCTGGTTGCATATGGGAAGGATGGTCCTCCTGACAGAAATATGTTCTGCACAATAAGGTGCGAGGCTGTACTGTTGGCTTGACCTGTTGCACTTTGAGGTGTGCTCAGTGAAGACCCAGCCAAATTGGAGAAAGTCTTCAATGGACTCAAAGGTTTGAGACAAAAAACAAAATAGAATATCAAGACAGACATTCATTGATATCAAAATGTTATATTCCAATTAATTATATTATCCCGCAAAGAAAAAAAAGTGAAAACTTGTGGAGTCACTCTGCTGAGTGGCAATCTTTATTTTCTATTGCCCCATAAAGACATTTATGGTGTGGCCAGTAACTGTAAAAGCTAATGCTGCAATGTATAATACTGAATGATGCAGGTTAAAGATCTCATTTCAATTATTTCAGTTAAACCCTCTGCAAAACAGTTGTTTCATCTACTCTAATCAATTCAAAACCAATTCCTTCTAGTTGTAATTGAGTCTTGAATATATGATAAGATGCGACTAATTAAAATGATAATGCCAGGGGTGCAACCTACACCTTTGTACCTCATCTGCATGGCAAAACGAAAGGCAGAAAAACAAGTGGAGTGGCAGATGCATGTGCGTCAGGGTTAACGAGTGCCATGAAACAATACGAAAGTCTCCTTTAGTCAAATCTCTTGTTTCATGAAATTCTGTATGTGATTTTTAATTTGTGTGTATCTGTTGCTCATCACTTTGGTGCACGGTGCCACAGACTCCTACGGGCTGGCTAACAGATGAGCTGTCATAGCTGGCCACCCATGCCCATAATTATGTTGGGGCTACTGCCAGCAGAATCTAACGTGCAGGCGCAACACACACACTTTTGCTACTTGCATTTCCTTCTTGATTCTGTCACAAACAATAATAGGGACAGGTTGCCCTTGCATGTCTGCTCCAGCTGGAGCCCAAACCCAAGGGAGATCTTTGTCTGTGTGTCCTGTGCTGCCTTGTTACAGAGGCACCGGCTCATGCAGAATCCTGAATGGTTGCATCCAGATGGACAACGGCGACAGGAGACTGATAAACAGTATCAACACTGACTGAAATAATTCATTTACTTATTTTATCTGCTGATATTCAAGGTCATAGAGAGTAAACACCAGCATGCACTGGATGCTAGGGAACCTGAGCAGGTCACCAATCCATCATGGTGACTCGGCATAATGAACAATATTTAAATCATACACTGACACAAATTCAGTAAATACGTATCATGTTTGTTTTGTTTATGATTTATTCATCTCTAACGTGACATATGAGCACTGTATGTGTGATAGTGTGAGTCATTGTTCGTGAGATTGAATAATTCCAGCGAATTATTTCTGAACCAGAAATATCTCCCCATAAAACCCAGCCTTCTAGCTGCATCATCAAAGCCATAATCAGAGAGTGCTTGTCTCCTTTGTTGTCAGCAGCGCTAGACTGGATAGAGAATTCACTTTGAGGCAGGTGGACCATATCCAGGCCTTATTACTGATGTAATTACACACACCTGCGTCCCCCTCGCCACTAGTACACAGAGCCTGCACCTTGCAAAAGCATACAAAAACTCAACTTGGGACTGGCAGGCATCTATAGTCAGAGCTGTGTAAACATTCAAACACACATAAACATTTCTAGATCCTTCATGGCTGTGACAGCACAACCACTCAGACCATGTTTTTGTTTAAAATCTGCTTGTCACTGAGACATCCCTTGTGTCCACTCCCTTTTACCAGTGGTAGGGATTATGTTGGTGGCAGGGCTGACAGCAGCAGTCAGGCACTGGCACCAGCCACTCGGACGAAGCTGTGAGCAGCTCCTCCATTTGACTTTGATTGACCCTGTCTGCCGAGAGAGCTGCAGCTTCACCTGCAGCAAGCTGGTGAATTATCATTTCAAAGAAGTGCCCAGAAAAGGTTATCCCTTTGAACAAAACGCTTCCATCCATACATCAAAGGCGAGACCTGACATTGGGCTGTGAGAAGGCATGGTTACAACCAAAGCCTGGAAGAAAGTGCTGAGCTCAAAATTTACTTTCCAAAGCCGGTCAACATAAGATCTTCACTATATCATGATAAGGGCAATGGGGTAGTCAAGGGAGTCAGATTAATATGGCTACACAGATGACAGATTTTGGTAAATACTTGTGTACACAATTATGCATGAGTGCTCAGCACAGTGTGACTAAATACAAGTGATAACATTCTGGTAAGCTGCCTGGTTATTTAATCAGTGTAAAACATCACCATGCTGCTTCTGAGGCTGCATGCAGTGCAGAATATAAAAGACTTTGACATTAAAATGCTGTCTTGCTAGATTTGGAAAATTCCATGAAATAATATATCAGCAATTTGTATGTTAATTCAACAAATGCCGTGTGTGCTGCAGTTTTGTTTTTGTTTTTTTTTTGTTTTTTTTACACATTAAAGCCGAACAAAAAGTTCATAGTGTATTATTCAAGCTTCATTTCTGCATGGCACTATAGACAGAAAATGGAGTACAGCATGCTTGAGGCATCTAGCATTTTAGCTCACATTTTCAAAAATTGTTCTCCCAAACTGAAAGAGACAGCATTTGACTTTCACAGGCTTTGAGCCGTTCCTGCCAGCTCCCCGCTGCCAGCACCACAAGCACTGCGCTATCTGATTTTTTATTTTTTTCTTCTTAAATAGACAGACACGATTTCAGCAGGAAAAACTCCCAATTGATCCCTTGTATTTCATTTTATAGTATTTTCATATTTAATCTTTCTGAAAGAGGAGGGCAGGCTCTATGGATTTTACATTCTCCAGTAAATGTTGCCAATAAGAGCACCAAACAGTGGCTGAAAATATTCTAAAGTGGCTGTTTTTCCTCTGCAAGCTTGTTCCAACAGAGTGGAGGAAAATGTCAATAACCTCCCACGGGAACAGTCACTGACATTACCTAACTGCAACTAAATGTTTAGCAGTACATAACCAATGACAGTAACAAAAACCCTTCCTCACTTTAAGAGGATTTTTAAGTTCCCAAGAAGAGATTTAAAGGGAATGTGAGTAGCACCAGTGCCTCCAGAGATTTGATGTTCACAATACTACAGCATCTTTTTGCCATGTGACCAATGATACAATAGACTGCACAGACAAATCTGTCAATTAATATGGATGCTTAATAATTAGAATGATGGAACACATGTGTTGAGTCTATAGGGAACAGAGTGAGCATGAAGGATTGGGTCATTTTCTAATCATAAAGATGAGAGGTAGTGCAGCTGCGGACGAGGTCAGAGGGGAATGATGAAGGAAGGACTAATATGAGGGCTGTATCTATGATCCATGACTGCATTAGTAATGATCTGACCTCTGGACAGCCAATGGCCTACAACAACTTCTGCTGATGAGGCAGAGTATGTGTGTGCCTGAAGCTGGAGGGAGGTTTCTTGTGATAAAGTTCAAATTGTGAGGTCCAAGCTTAGCATTGGGCTTAATAAATGAAATGCAGTATTTTTCAGATAAACTTGTGGATGTATTTTAAAAGCATTCTGACTGTTGAGCTTAATTGACTCATCTTTCAAAGACTCAGTTACTGGATGTCTCTAAGGTGTCCAGAAATAGCAGACCTCAATTTGTAGAGAATCGGGATAGCATGTTTCCTTACTTTGAACAGAACTTGGTACATGATCAAACAGATTGCCCAGTACCAGCAAATGCATATATGTCTTGCACTTGCTGGTAAAACTCAAGATAAGATCAACATGAGAACCCCTTCATTCAACATTGCTGCACAGTGGTAGCAGGGGTCTGAAACTTCAATTCAATTCAATTCAATTTTATTTAGAGTGCCAATTCATAACACAGTTATCTCAAGACATTTTACAGGTGTGTAAACAACACATTCAAAAAGGGCACACACAAATTAAGTAGGAAACAAAAGTCACAATTTCTCAGGAACTGAAGTCTAGAAACTTGAGTGTATCGCTTATGTCCAAAATAATAACTAATCATAGCAGTGATATATGTGATATATGTGATGTGATATATAAGTGATATATACCATTATCCAACAACATTTTCTGCCTCATAGGATATCTTAGTCTTCCTCTGCATTATAGTTTATCCCTCCTGTTGAGCTCATTTAAAGCAACTGCTGGCCTTTGACACCAATTCCCACATTGACCACCACCAATAGGCAGTATTACATGTCAAGTTGAAGGATTGGTGCTTTGTGTGGATGTGTCAGGCTTTGTGTCTGCTCATCTGCTCTGCAAGATCATAAAGAGGTTATCCTGCACGGCTGTCATATCCACTAATATTTTAATTTTTCCTGTTTCTATTTAGTCAATACCTGCCAAGTCTGTGGGGAGAAGCCAAAAAGAGCCAATTCAGCTCTTGCTGACAGAGGCTGACACGTGCAGCCAGGTAGAGACATCCTTTAAGATTAACCCGTTATGCCCAGCTCCTGTTAATGAAGACATTCCACAATGTGCATTTCTTGCCAGATGGGAAGAGAGTTTACACAACAAGGGCTAAGCAGGAGAAACTGTACTAGGAGAACACAGCCTCAGACAAATGAAATCCACTGATGTGCACTAAGGAAAATGAAACAATACAAATGTTTCTTTTCTATTTCTCATATAAATCACTTTTGATGTTTCCCTCTATTGTATGCCTAGCATACACATGTGGGTCTATGTGCTTGTTTGGCACATGGGTCTTCTCCCTTTCAGCTGCATGTTTGTCCTGCCTGGCCCCGACTGGCTCTGAGGGGGTTTCCTGGGAGGAAATATGTGGCGAGACCCAGTTTGGTCCTCTCCAGTTTGAGTGTTACACAAAAGCTGCCAGATGAATGGGAATCCAATCACAGCTCCCTATGGCAAAATTGCCTGAAATGCATACAAACCTGGATCTGGAGAGGTACAGCGGAGGCATCAGTGACCTGTGATTTATCTAACATACATGTCTGCTTCTCTGCAAAAACGCATGTGCTACAGCTGCCCTTTTTCTGTGTATTCTTATTGCTAATGTTCTCCTGGCTTGTAACCCAGTCAGTACTCTAACATGGTAATGCAGATGAGTGAGAGTGTGTGGGCTGTGCCATCCTTTGCTACATGGAAATTCTAATAACTTTGCCAGTTCTCTGAGATTCAACCCACATGTGGCATTTTTTTTTTATTTTTTTTTTCTGTGGAGGTTAAAGCCACAAGGTCAGGAGGAACACTCATTAGAAAGCACTCTGCTTTACATACACACTCTGCCAGCAAAAGCTTCTACTCCTTTGTCACTTCTAGAACAGAACCCATACAAGATACCAACATAGTGTTCAAGCAGAGATATTAATATTTTTTTCCCTTTATTCCTGCCTATCCACCGTCTGCATTAGAGTTGGCACCAAACTCTCAAACAAAAGGTTCATTAACGTCCTTTCTGCTTTCAAATCCAAACAGCAACACGATCAGCTGAGTAGCACTCATTATCTCAGATGGACTTTTTATTTTTTGCTGACCAGTCGCCACCCATATAGAGACACACTCAAAATCTAAATCCTCCTCTCATTACATTACTAAAACCATACAGCAATAACACAAGGATAACACAATAAAGTGTAGGCATCTTACAAGGCAATAAAAAGGATAAAGAAATACTCCCAAAAATTAAAAGAAAAGTGTAAGTGAACATGTGTTACAAGGACAAAGTGATCCTTTTCACATTAAAATGCCACGATAGCCACTGTGAGGTTATGGCAGATTTACACACTGCTGAACAGAACGCAGGATGAGTGTAACGGCAGGAAATAAAAAACAGAAAAACTGATCCTGAGAGCGATACCATATGGCTGTGTGGGCGACATCAAACAGGAAAGCAAGTCTCAAAGCAGAGGGGCTGTTTGACATAATTTACAAAGTGGAATGAAGATCTGATCTGGACTTTGTCAGATGCGTCAAGCAAATTTACAGGCTCTTATTGAAAGTGAATTGTAGAGAGCGTCGGGGCGATTTATTCTCAATGACAGACTGGCAGAAGGTAAAATGCTTTTTGAGGAACCAAGGGATTAGGATTACCACAAAAGTAGAGAAAACAGTTAAACATTACAAAACACATAAATCATTAAAAAACAGAGACAACACAGCAAAATACTTAGCCTAATGTAAAGACAAGAAAACCATACAAAATATGACAAGCCAAAGTAGACAGGCACAGATGTTGATGTCGTAACTGGGTTGTAACTAAAATGCAGTTCTTACAGAGAGTACCCAGATCAGAGTTTCTGAATGCCGTGATTAAGATAAAATTGTCTGGTTTTGATTTCCTCTGTGTTGCCGTAACAGGCAGCAGCAGACTGATAGGAGGCGCCTGAAGTTGTTTGCTCTGGAGATGGGAATGATTAGATATTGTATATGCAAGTGGCTCACGGGTTTATAACAGGTTAATCAACTAAAGGAGAGTTAGACTGTGCAAATGAGTGTCACCCAATGTAGTGTGAATGTCTTTTTGATAGCAAACAGCTGTGTAATAGTAGATCTGTGCACTCAAAGGTCCAGTGACTGGCTGTTACACTATCATGACATGATGGCTACCTTTCAAACTGGCCTTAAAACACCCACATCTCACATCTGGATATTTGGGCTCTCTTTGTAGTATATCTGAAATAAAAATTCTATTCAAGCAGACTGGAAAATCTGATCTTTTCCTTATCAAACCACAGAGTACTGAAGGCAGGTTCTCTTTTGTAACATTTAGTGGTTCTTCCCCTATCTCTGCACTGTAAACCCAGATTTTAGTTTTAATTAAGCTTTTTAGTAGTCATTAGTTAATCTTTTGTGTTTAGTAAAAAGTGGGTCTCATTACAAAATACAATTCGTTGATTGCAATTATTTAAGTGAAATGTTTAATCCAACGATCATGTTTAGTAAACATTACACGCTATGTTATGTTTATGCGAGGGGAGGAGTTTATTCGAAATTTGAACATCGCTGTTAGTGTCAACTGTCCTGTGGCTGCTGCGCGCTGAAACCAACTGAGACAGAGGATTTTTCTGGAACGGAGGGCTTTTGGAGTGCGACTTCATGCCAAGTGACAGGTGAGTGTTTTAGTACACTCCCGTATCTTCTTGGGAAAGATGTTTATTCGAAAGACCGGTGGAGTGACAGCAGCTTACCTAAACGCACGAGTTAGCTCTATATTGAAGTCTTTGTAGCTCTCAACATTTCAGTTTAACTAAGGTTAGCATTAATGTTAATGCTAATGTTAATAATGTTAATTAATTGTTTTGTAGCATCCAAGTTCAAGCCATTGTTGTGCTACAACGTTAGCATTCAGGGTAACGTTTCTGCTGAGGCAATGTCGAACGAAAAAGTTAGCGTTTAGGTTATTATTATTATTATTGTTTTGTCGAGCCACTGTTTAGCTAAACAGAGAGCACTTAATGGTTAATACGTGCTTGTGTCGATATTTTAAAAGAACGGTCGAAAGCTTTTTTCACTTCACCTGTTTTAGTTTATGATTTTCAATGATGCTGTGGAACTGTAAGTAGCTGTTCGAAAAATAGTCAGGGCTGTCTCAGAAAGCAATGTCATAACAAATTTTTTTGGTAAGGATGGCCCCTTATCAACCACTAAAAGAAGGGCAACATATTCTAACATATTCTGTTCTAACATGTACTGTCATATTACTTCCTAAGACTAATGAGCCAGCTGACATCTGCACACTGGTGCTCAGAGGACTTCCTCTCCTGCTTGGTGACAAGCCTACAGACTTCTACAAAACATGCATTGTAAGTATCCTCTCAATATCTGTTAAATTACCATTATTCAATAAGTCTCATTTTTGATAGTTATCAAAATGATGATTATTTTTTGCTTTTTTCCTTGTACCTTTTCCATTTAGACCCGTCAAATACAGCACAAAATGGCCTTTTATCCAGTTATCTTTTGTACAATCTTTTCGTCCAGCTTCTGCTTAGGTTCACTCAGATGTGTTGTCTAACTCTGATGATTTGACAAAATTCTATTGTATTCTATTAATTCTAATTAATTCTATTGTATTTTCCAACAATATCAATAATTGCTTAATAAGAATATGATTTTATCTTTTGTTAGGGTGATGATGGTGACTCGCTCCACCAAGTTGACATTGGGATCCTCATTGTTGAACACGAAGGTACCGTGCTGTCGCCTCCCCTCAATTACAGTCCATCATCCTTTAAGATTGTCATTGAGGGAGAACCTGTTGTGGACAGTCTTCAGGACATATCTCCAGCTGATGATTGTTTATATTATTCTTTTATGTTTAATCATTTGTATTCTGATATTCTATGAAAGACCAGAGAAATTCTTCTGTTTTCATATAAACAGTTTGTTTGAAATAATGCAAAAAAGCATCAAGAAATGATGTTCCCAGTATTGTATTGAAGAACTTACCTGTCTTGACCATTAAACCAACAACCTGGCCTCAACCTTTAAACTTTACTAAGACAGGAAAAAAAAGTTTTGATTTTTTTTTGTCCACTGTAAACTTGTGCCACTGTATTCACTGTTCCTTTGAGTCCAGACAGTTAAACCGTTTTAATGCCTCTTTTTAACCTGTTTTTACAAATGTGACAAGTTAATGTTGCAGCCAATTATTTAGAAAATAAAACATGTTGAATCCAATGAATTGATGTTCTGGATTATTATTTCTTTCTTATTTTATTGTATAAAATACAATAATAAAAAACTACTAAAAATTACTTTAAAAATCATTTTAAGTAATGAGAAATAATACATATTAGGTTTTTTGATATATATATATATGTATGTTGAATTTAAAATAGTAATTTTTTACAGACTCAAAAAAGAAACAAATTAGTCATGTGAGCTAAGTATTTTAAGTAAAGACTATTGCATTTAATTAATGTGTTGTGTTAATACAACTTAAAATCCCTAGTTTAACCACTGTGTAAAAACTTAAACCATTTAAGGCAATCGGTTTCCACGCGTTGTTTTAGTAAAGTCAACTAATTTGGGTTAAGAGTGTGGGTATCCCTTATGATCTTTCTGTGACAACACACTACCCGCCTCCTGCTTGACTTACACGTGAAAGCATAATTGTGTTTCCATAGGTGCGATTAAATGTAATTTGGAGATTCTTGTCAGGTCAGTGTAATCAAATGTGATGTGCTGTCGGCCTCTAGATCAACCTTCATCTCAAACATGGATTTATCCAAAAATAATCTGATTTACCATTTTTTGATGTTGATGCTAGCTGCAACGAGGATCAAAATTCATGTATGGGAAAGATAAGAAAATAAGGATTAAGGTTTGTAGTGGGAGGAAGAAGACTTCTAATTAGCCAAGCCCTGCTAGGCGAGCAGTTTTCTTACATACTGAGAGTGTCAAATGAATTCCTAACTAGTTATAGAAGAAAACCATAGAACTAAAACAAACTTTTGGTTTGATGGGACAAATGGGAATAAAACTCCTCCCTGGACTGCACAACCTTAAACAGGATGAGTTTAACACAGAACTCAATGTAATGAAAGTCTGTCTGACAAATAATCTCTGACTAAATTTGTGAAGAAGTCAAATGAAGGCAAGATTTAGTCAAACAGGGTACAGGGGGAAGTTAATTTTCCCCAGTCTCCCTGATTTGCATGCTTTCTCTCAGACAGACTGTAATATATCTATATTAGTGTCAGTATTCTTGCCCGCATGTTCGCCATGCTGCACCTCAGGGTGGGACAACCCATGAGCCACTCAAAACAAGGAGGGATCCCTATAAGAGCCATAGAGGCCACTGATGCTAGAGACACAATTCAGTACAACTGAACAAAGAGCTGATAAGAATGGAGTGTTGCTAAAATCGGCAGCACTGTGCTTTACAAACACCAATCCATAAGAAAAAGAAAAAAAAAAAACATTCAAAACATCCCCAGAGTCAGAATAAAATTGCTAAAGTGGGTCTAATTAGCATGATTAGTGGAAGAAAGCTCTATGCTCCACTCCTGAATATGAATCAAGCACTTCACTGGATGGCAGATCAAATAAACAGAACACGGTATAGCGAGGTGCTTTTGTTGGAAGGGGAGCAGAGGATGGTTTATTTCTATGCCTCAACCACATTAAGTAAGGGTGTTGAGGCAGTCATGCACGATGGACAGTTGGACCACACAGCTCCGCAGCCTAATGTTTCCCAGCCTCTAAACTCTTCTCCAGCTTCTTAAAACTATCCCAGGGAAGTCTCCAATCAATACAATATCTTTTTCGGTCTAGCTGTCCCTTAGAAAATCAATGACCTCCCTGTTTCTAGCACTGTTTTCCACACTGTCTCCCTCTTAAACCTGACCAGAACCAAAGAGAGAGAGAAAGTTATCTCCCAGCCTCGTAGCTCTGTGACTGTCCACAAGTGATGGGTGACACTTTGTTAATGCGACAACCGTCTAACACAGGGACAGAGTGCTTCTGCAATTAATAATGCTAATCCAACATTGCTTTATATGTGCTCTTAGAAAAAGACAAACAAGGATAAGTAGGAGAAGAAAATACACAGGAGAGAGGGTATGATGAATGAGCAGGCTCACGAAGTGACTAATAACAGGAGATAAGAGAGAGTATTTCCCCCCTGTTGTTAATATTTTAATAAACAAGGACATCCACTATTTTTAAAGTAATATATCCAATCTAGGTACTAATTAATGTTCCTGATAAATATGGTCCGTTAAAAATGTGTCGGGGGACTAATTAGATCAGTGGAAGAGGAGTCACTAAGCATGCAGTCGTATCACATGGGACTGTGGAGTAAAGAGGGAGAGCACCCACTCTGTCATGTGGTGAAGACCCAGTCGGCTCAGTCTCATGGAAATGCTCCCAACTCCATCAAGAGGAAACCACAGGCTAATATAATACCTGGATTCATAAGTGGCGTAACAGTGAAATGTGATTCGTCTTTACGTGGTAAATGGTCGCTTAAAACTAATGGGAGCTGTAGAGAAGATCAGGGACGAGACTTCTAAGGGTCTGAAGAAAAATACTGGGATGGTGTGTTGGGACAGACGAGCTCCCAGACGAGCTCCCTGTCTTAACCACACCTCTAACCAAGTCCGGGTGGACACTCTCACTCCCTCCTCATTGCCAGATCCTAAGAAGTGGGTCAACCTAGCACCAGAGAGGAAAAAACCACTCTCAAGGAGATACAGAACTGAATGAAATAGACAAAGATGCTGCATAACACACCACCAGCAATTGCTGCTAAAATGAACCTTTAAAGTCTTAACAAACTCTATAAAGTCATCTCTCCAGAGGGAGAGGAACATGGAGGAATAAAACCCGCCCTGACCCTGTGACCTCTGGAAGCGCACTCATATATTGCTATTCTGCATGCCTGTGCTTTGACCTTTTCAAATCCCTCTTTAAAGGTTGTGTGCTCCTGTGTCTGTGGGCTGCACAGGCTCTGAAGGAGCAGCCGACTGAGTGAGCTCTCCACAGAGTGACCTACAAAGCTATTGTATTAAAAGAGCCACATTTTCACAGCTCTCCACACCAGTCTGTTCTACCTGCTGCAAAGAGACCATAACCCTTCCACAAACTCAAGGGCTCCCCCACTCAGCACTCTGCAAAGCTTTTTAGGCACGACTGGTTAGTGGCATCTTTGAAAAAGAAGCTTATGGCTTGGCTGCTTTGAGAGGTGAAAATGGTATTCAGGAGCCACCGAAAATGTAATCAGTCTGTGTTATGTCTGTGCTGGGCCATTTGAAACACAGGAGTGAGTTGGTGCATGCCAAGGCTGGTCTGTGATTCTACATATGTAAATATATGTGTGTGTGTACATATATATATATGTATATAAAATACTGACTGAGTGTGCTGACACAAAATTGCCAAGGAGGAATGCCTGAAGGGTTAACTTGCATTCGGAGGATGGCCTTTCAGCCTTCAGCTTTTCATCTTTTCAATTTACAACTGAAGCTGTCAAGACAGCAGACGATGAGAGCCTTTGGAATAACAGGTGCTCCAGTAGTGGTTGTACACCAGAGGAAACGAGGAATTGTAAACCATACAGATTTGAATTATCTATTCTGACATGTGTAGTAATCATCTCTACCGCCAGCCCTCAGCCCGATATCCTGGTGTGCTGTGAACAAATATGGTTTTCCGCCAATTTTGTATCCAGTGCAACACAGCCTCAGCGTCCATGTTCTACATAATGTCCTTCAAAATGAGTAGCACTTTCACATCAGTAAACAAACCTGTTAAATTAGAATTTTTTTTTTTTTGTTTTTCCAACTACAGTTGACCACAGAAGAGGCCATAACATATCAGGCAGCTCAGAACAAAACAAACCAATTAGATGGAAACACTCTGTGACCGAGAGTAAAGACGCCCAAGGCTAACAGATACACAAGTTCCCCATAATTCCTCCAATAATCTAATTAAGATACTTACTGGAGCCATGGCAAGCTAATGAGAGGGCTACGACACATTTGTACTCCAAACACTGCAGCGCTTTATCTTGCTGGGAAAATGGAATTATTTCCACAAATGCATCTCAAGTCTGATATCCTTTTTCTCTTGGAACGGTTTTGTTTTGCCTGCCCTATCTCATCTGCTCATCTCCACTCCAATATTATTGTTAATTCTTCCACTGTGCAATTCCATTTTAATGATTAAAAATAGAGGTTTCGAGAAAACTTAAGAATAACAAATATATAATAATAAACACCAGAACACCAATGGCATAAAATGATGGCTGCAGGGCTCTATCAGATGTTTGTAGTTCAGAGTAAGAGTGCTGCTGTGATATGTCTCCCTCCACAGGGATGTGGCTGTGTCTCTGTTCTGACATACAGTGAATCATTGGCCTACTGTCTTTGCGACCTAAACATACAGAGGCACATGCTGACAATAGTGCACACACAGCGGTAGCATGCTGTCCTGTGTCCTGTGTGCGACTGAATCTTTAATTCATGTGCTGTGTCCTCTCCTTGTTTTGGCCGACGGCTGGCTGTCTAACAGGGAGTTGGAGGGGTGGGGGGTGTTGATATGGAGATGTAAGATGGTTGGGTGGAGCTAGGTGTATTTACAAATCAAGGCAGATGGCAGGATGTGAGAATTTCCAATAGAGATTTTGCTTCCTGCTTGGCAGTGCCCACAGGTTGGTGGGGTCAGCAGCCAGCTGTGCCGTCGCAGGCCATGCTGTGCACGCAGGAAGAGAGCGGGTCACGCTTTTATCAACAAGACATATTGAAAAAGCAGCTGAGAAAAGATCACAGCGGTACAGAGAGAACGCAGCCCTGAGAGGTATATCTCTCCTGCTTTCACAGATAAGGCGCTGAGCCTGACAGCACTTTCATTTCTGCCACTTGCTTATTTCATATGATTGAGCTTTAATGGGTTTTGGGGATAAGATCCTATTTTTCACTGTATTTTTGTCTAATTAAGATTCAGTATGACATGAAGTATTCTTGTTTTTGTATCACCGGTCTACTGCAAAATGAAACTGAGCTTTAGTGAACAGGAGGGTAACCATCACGAAAGAATTTAGTTTCTTGTTAATCTTTAAAACTACAAGCACAACGACTCACTTGTTCTTCTCTGCTGCTCAGCAGAGATTCAAAAATCCTTATTTTCCTCAGAATATTCACTTTGAAGAAGTAACACACCTATGAAACACACAAGTTGACAAAGAAGTGGGTGGGGTGGTATTTGTAAAACCAAAAGGGAAAGGATGAAAGTAACCTCTACCATGTTATATACAGCAGGCACAGCGGGGGGCTGCATTTGTAATCTGAACGAGAAGACAGGAAAAACTGTCATTAACATGAAAACGCATCTGTACTGAAGCAGTATGAATTGTCACTACCTAGAATGATGACAACGATTTACATTTTTTTACTTACTGAAATTCATCTTTCCTCAGTTGTATGTTATAATGAACACAGTTGAGTAATCTGTGGTATCTGTATGAATATGAATGAATGAAGCTACTCTGGATATCCTGTATTTCAAATCAGCAGGCACATTTATCTTTCAGCACGCCCCAATTAAATTTGACATTCTGTAAGAGGCAGCGTTAAGCAGTCAGTGGTGTGTGTTTATGAATATGTATTTCTTTTACGGTGTCAATTAAGCATTGGATAAACGTCCATGATATGCTTTTCACAAGCTTAAGTGTAGTCAAACTAATTCTAATTAGTTGGTTTATATGAGAGGCTCCGATTAAATCTAAAGAGCTGTGCATGTCCCATCGGCACAAGGCTATGAGCCCATATGTGAAACTGTGTGTTTTTTAGGAATAATAAATCGTCTCACATGTTTTACACTTCAGAGTTGTTCAGCCTTGGAGCTTAGTAGATTTGCTTGCCAACATTCCCAAGAGGAAAAAAAGTCTCACATCTGTAAGACATTTCCAAAGTCGACGGTTGATGTGCTTTGGACAGTGTCATTAAAACATCCCGGGTTATGGCCTGTTATAAAAATGCGCAGCTATCCAGGTGTCGGGAGACATTTACTGGACTCCCAGAGGCTTTGGGAAGGAAAAGAGGATTTGGAAGTTTCATGCAAAGACAAGGAAACGTGCATGAAAGCCTCTTCACCTAAAACTGCAGGAGCGCTTCCAGAACGAGGATTAAGGTTCAACTTCCATCTGTGTGACGGACAGACGTGTACTTAGCAGACAATTATAATCCGTTAAAAGCTAATAAAAGCACCACCATGCTGTTTCAGCATGAGGTTAGCCAAGCTGGGGCTGATGCTGACTTTTTCCCTCTGATTGGCTGTTAGCTGATGAAAGGTAGACATCCTATCTACAGCTCCATTCTCCACAACAGCCTGGGGCTTAGCCGGTCAGAGGTCAGACCTGGGATCACATCAATCACACATCCACTGTGAGCTCTACATGGGTTAATTTAGTAACTAATTTATCTGAGGTGGGCCTGTATCTGCCTCACTTCAGTTTATATGCCTCATGGATGTAACACAGGTCTTTATTGCTCTGTTGAGGAGAGAGCAACTCCCACGTGCCTGCTTCAATGACTCGCTGCAGTAGGCATGAGATCAAAATGGGACTACTTTTTGATGTTTCTCTCCAATCTGAGAAAAAATACTAATAAGCTGAACATCCCTCAATATGCCGAGAACTGAAGAATAAAACTCTGCGTGTCTGAATTTGAGTATGTGCCACTGCAGGACAACATGAGGTGTCACCACTTTCATCTGCTTAGACCCAAGTACATCAGGGAACTCATTAGTACGACAGTCTTTCAAACCAAAAACTCAGTTAACCATTCAGGGAAACATCTGTGTCATACTCATCCCTCTAGCATCACACATGCCCCTAAAACTACGCCTAACCATCCAGGTTAACAGGTTAACTGGTATCGATGCCACTCTAATCACGTGTGCTAGTAAGTTCTGTTGCAATGAACTGATTTATTGAGGTGTTTTTTGTAAAATCCTGCTCTTTGTATAATTTAAGTAAGCAGCTATTTGCCTGTAGAAGATAATAGTGAAAATAAAGTATTTACTAGAAAATGCTTATTTTTTCTTCCTCGAAGGCATGAGACTCTAAAGCCTTTAGTGTAGACATATTGAGGTTGCATTGGGAACGAAACTACAAAACCCCTCCATAACCATGAATAACACTGAAACGGGAATGAGACATCTTATCGCTATTCTCCAGTGGGGAGGGGCAGGGAGAGGGCTACATTGAGGCAAAGAATCAAGATGCATTTAGAACGTGCGAAATGCAAGTTTGTTTTATTATCAGTTTTCGTGTGAAGCTATAGTATACAGTATAGTATAAACCTATCATAAATGTTATGCCTTTATCTCTACTGTTTGGATATACATGTGAGCTCAGAAGATGAAAATATTTATTCTTTTGCTAGCACTGGATAATAGGTTGGACCATTGAATCAATGGGCTTTTGGGGGGAATACAAAGACACAGACTGGAGATGAATCAGAACGGATGATAACGTGAGCTGGATGCAGTGAATCAGCCTGGGCCAGGGCTTTGTGACCTGTCACATTCAGACATAAACCAGCGACTTCAAAGATGAAGCGGAGATTCTGGCTCTGGCTCTGTTCTCAACCTGTAACTGAAACGCTTTAGTTGTCCTTTAGATCCCTCCTGTATGCCACGAATCACAAACCAGTTTCTTGAGAGATGGCCGCGAGCGCAGTCCTTAGAAGTGGATAGTGGGGAAACCCGATGTAAATACGTGCAGCTGGCAGCTCATGTGGTTTTGTTCATTCAGCTCAGTTCACGAGGTACAGTATGGATTTCTATGAAAATAACCTCGTCTTGCAGTTTTTTTTTTAAAGTCAGCTTGAAAGTTAACCTCTTGAAAAGTGCGTTCACCATCTGAAAAAAATTTAAACAAGTGCTCTCTACATGAACTCTCATAAGTGCTCTTTGACAAAATGAACTGACTGAAATGGTGCATGGTGTCACCACATAAGACTTTAATAATTACAACCTATGTTTGGTGTCTGAGCGGAGCAGTTAATCCTGTGTGACGGGCCACACTGCATCTGACAATCTCAACTACTTGAAAAATGACTGACTGACGGTCTTGGCATCACAGAATCTGACAACATTTGCAAATACTTCACAGTACAAAAGACTGCTGCAATAGGAAAGAATAAACAATTTTCCCTCATGGAAGATGAATCCATGTTTTCTCCAAGTTAAAGCAACTGCACCAATTTAAAAATAACAAATACAGACATGGAGCCCACAGGGACCCAAAGCTTTTACTGTAAACTGTAACAGTCATAGCAGGGATATGATAGATACTTCCAAATAAGATATGAGACATGGGTTCTCTTGTGTGCTACCTCATAACCTTTCAATTATATATCCTGATAACATTTCCACTTTTATTGTCAGATGTGATGTTGATAAATGTCACATAAACTGAAGAAGAACATAATGCGGTCGCTGGGGCTCTGCTGCGACAAGACTACATCCTGACAAGACGGGATGTTGCCAGAGCACAAGTTAACTGAAGTACTGCTACATGCATTTTTACAATCCACAGTTTAAATCCATATATTTTTAATGACCACATCACTGTTTCTGTGAATATAAATTATGCATGGGGCAAAAGCTATCTGGTTCACACTACTTTGACTCTTTCAATGTCTGTTTTCTAACAGATTCCTGTGTCGGATGGTCTGTGCAGAGATGAATTCTAATGAATAAGACACACTTACATCCAGGCTATTCCATCCACTTTATGCTTTTTGAAATTACATTAACCTTTTTAGACACAATTTTTAGAGGATTTTGAAGGCGGCTAAGTATTGCAGCACTAATTGACTGCTTAGTAGAGGAAATGTGGTGGAAAATGACAAGATTATTAGATACAAAGTGAGAATGTAATGGAGTGCCAAAGAAAGGGCTCGCTGATAACACCTTCAAAATGCCAGCGAGTAACAGGAACACTGCACTGGAAAAGCCTTCCGTATGAGGGAAAAAAAACAAACTTCACTAACATATGCTCACTCACATTCACATAAGGGCAGAGTTATAAATGCACACCCACATATGGTAAGTCAAGTTTTGCATTAATATGTGTGCAAAGATGAAAATCTCAGTTGCTGTCTTTTTTATTTATTTTTTTTTACCTTTATTTATTCAGGGAAGGTTCAGTGAGAGGAAGCCTCTCTTTAGCAGGAACACCCTGATCACATTCATACTGTTACACACATTCGCGCCTGGAAGTTGCCCAGATTTATCCTGTCGGTCCTGGGGATTGAACCGGCGACCTCCCGGTCACAAGGTCACCTCTCTAAGCTTTAGGCCTCCATTGCCCACATCACATCCACACTCAGGCAGGCTGTTAATGTTGCCTCTACCATAAACATGTTAAATTCAATAAAAGCTTGATACTATTTTAATAACAGGAAAGGCCTGCGGCTTAAATAACTTTGTTTTTCTTCCACAGAGCTCCCTGTATCACATTTCTCAATTTCAGGCTTTTTCTAATATCCTCGATCCCCTGCAGGAACACTTGTATGTTTCACTCAGTGTTCAGTAGGCCACATGGGTTCACTCGTCTAACTCCAACCACATGTGCAGTTTTGTGCTCTGACTGGGGTCGTACCGTGCACAAGATAAAGCCTTGGAAAAACACAGCCACGCTTATCTTCCCATTCGATTTTCCCAATTATTACTAAATAAAAGATCAATCCAAAAAGTATTACTGACATACTATATGAGAGGATTCTCTTGACTTAAAAGAAAAATCTAAATCTATTTAGATGAAGTGCTGATAAGAATTGGGTTGGGGGGAAAAGAGGTAACTGATAAACAGAAGGCATAAGAAAGTATGGCAGAGGATGATGAAGAAGAGATGTCTTTCATCCTCTGACACCAAGGAATTTATTAAAGTCTGCTGTGCTGCATGACTTCCGTCAGACAGAGAGAGAGATCTAAACTCTGCATATGAAATCTTTATGAGGAAATTAATTGTTTTTGTCTTTGGGATCTGGGTGTGCTAGATAGCATGCACTCCTTTCGATATTTAACAGTTATGATTTACTATAAATTATAGCCATAATTTCAATGAAGTTTGGTGGTCATGTTCTGACTAAAAGACTCTAACTAATTTACACTTTATTCTCATTAAATTCAGCCTCATTTCCCCTGATAGAATATTACCGAAGCTACCCAAATGTTACACAATAAAACAACGAGAAATGAGTGTAATTACAACTGCTCACAGCTCCAGCCTTAATGTTTTACATGGTACACTGCACAAAACACAACGCTTATTACACAGTACAAACACGGCTGCAAGTCTAGATTGGCCTGAACATATAAAGATGCACTAATTCTGAAATGGGCCATGAAATACACAGCACTGGAGATTATTGCTGGTCACAGAGAGGAGCTAATCAGCTTGCCAAATGAATGATGAGGAGAGCTAAAGAGAGGACTCTCTCTAGCTCTCCCCATTATCCGGCGACGTGCAGAGAGGCTACCTGGTGTGAACACACAGACTTCATGCCGGTGCAGTGGGCAGTGGCTCATGCTGGGTGTCCCGCTTGCATCAGATAATTGGTAGAGCACCGCCATGTGAAGCACCGTGCCAAGGGGACGACACGTGGAGAAAAACACACAACTTCGGCAGATGGTTTGTCTGATGAATAAACAGCATGCGGACAGAGACGGAGAGGTAGAAGGAATCGAGAGCATCCTGAAAATATAAGACTAGTGGCAGAGTCAGAGAAAGGAAGAGCAAATGTGTGTTTGTGTCAGTGTGTCTACACACACCCTGACTGACAGTACAGTACAGCAATAGTGGAAAGATCTAACGCTGACTGACAGCACACTCGTTCATTATCACACAACACTGGTTTCTATCAGTATTTCCAAACAATCCCAGGTGTCAGAAAATCAAAAAGCAGCTGAGCAACCATGCAGGGAGGGGAAAATCAAATATGTCACAGTAATAACAAAACACCATATATTGGCCTTTTGAGGACACAATAAACAAGCACATGAAGGTAAAGAGAGTGTAGACACTGCCACAATAATAAAAAGGATATCATCACAGCTCTTCAGTCACTTTATTCCGCAGTATGGGTCAGAAGAAACAAACTAACAGAGCTGAATCAATGTGACAGGGTTAATGACTGTTTCTCTCGTCTAAACTCCGGCTGTGGAGCAGCTGGCCCTCAGGGACCACAGGTGACAGTTAGACTTTCTGTCATATCCGCCCAGTCACACTCCATTTCTTCACCTCACTCCTCCGCCACGGTGTCATGACGCTTCCTCCCCTGACACCAGCACTCAACCACATCCTCACCTGCAGGCCTCACAGGACCTCCTGCATTACTTTGATAATGGTGAAACAATCAGGCTCAGGTAAAACAGCACTCACATTTTTAAGGGCTTGTGTAATTCAAATTATGTGCCAAATGGGCAATGCCTGACACACAGTCTGACTGCACAGAAAGCTCAGAGAAACTTTTCACTCATAACTCACAAGCACATGAAAGTTAATTCACTACGCTTCTTTGTGAGTCACAGAATATATGTGCCTACGTCCAGTGGTAAATCTGTTCAAAACAAAAGATACAGAACACAGTTTTATTTGCCCCTACGAAGAAGAGGGTAAGGCATGTCAGTACAATATGTAGCACAAAAACAAATTTATAGATAGTCTACCAACAAATATACATTTTACAACTAGTACAATATGGCCAGAATTCAAAGGTAGCTCCAAAAACATAAGGAGGCAGCATATCACCAGAGTAAACACCAACTGCTGCTCACTACGCAGTTTGCTGTAGTTATCTTGGGCTGTAACTGTAGCTACCATTAGCTCAGTTAGATCAGTTAGCCCTATAGATGACTATATTGTGCATGGATTGCGACCTTGAATCACGGGGGAAGTCACCGCCGAAAGCAGGGCTCAGCTACCTACCAGTGGCCACAGCCGGACACCAGACTGGGACCGAACACAGCCTCTGAGAGCAGCAGAGGCCAATTTGATGGCAGGGTATACATTACAGAGGTGATTTACAACTGTTCAGACAAGTACTGTGACTACAGGGACGAGGAGACACAGCAGGCGGGTGACAGGAGAGAGGTGAAGCCTCAGAGAAGTGAGCCAGTCAGACATCAGTGGTGGGCAAAAACAGTCAGTGGTGAGATGAAATATCTTCACATGTTACTCGGTGAGCTGAGAATTTGTTTCAACCACACTAAATGTGACAAACGAAGAAAACCTTAAAAAACATAGCTTACTTTACCACATATACATCTCCCAACAGAAACAATGGAGCGCTATGGGATCTAAATGGGCCGGGGTTAGCTGGTTAGCATGTATCAGATATTTAGATATCAGTAGATATCTCTGCAATGCAATACATAGACATGTAACCTAAAAACATGGCCATATCTTAAAAATGCACCTACAGCATTGTAATTACCTTACTTTACATATAATCTATACTTTGTTCAGATTAAATCAGTAATAGTTAAAACAGAAATAATTCTGGCCTCAACCATTAATTTTTAACTATAAAGAAACAATATCGTTCATGATAAAGGTCAGCCAAGGCCTGTAATGCTCTGTGAGTGTGTGTGCATGTGTCTGTATATGTTGTGTCAGGGGCTACTGATGTATGTTAAAAGCTGCACATGACGTTGAGGGAACAAAGTGTAAATTGGTTAGATGGGTTAGTGTGTGAATCATGTGTGAGTGCTTGACTACACTTTGGAAAAGTTGCTGATTTAGTGCAAAAGGCCATCTGTGCCATTTTCGCTGACCTTCACGGGGCTGTGACTGTGACAGCAAGCAATTCCCTCTCTGTAGGGTGGCTGTGTTTTTATATGTGTGTGTGTGTGTGTGTGTGTGTCTGTATATGAAAGACACAAAGGATCAAAACATTTTTTGTGTCTGAGCATACACACTTCACAATGATATGTTTCATTGCAGATTGTTTGATTTTCTATTTGTCTGCAGGCTGTGATCTTTACTCCACTTTGTACAAGAGGCCAAACAAAATGGCCACCACAGATTGACTATATCAAGAAACTTACTGCTGAATTGAACATGCATGCAATTGAATGTGCAGCCCTCACCCTCACCCGGCAGCGGTTGAATGTCCCCTGACAGTCAGGCTGACCTCCCGATTTACTCTTTTCTTGCCCTGGTCATAGCAATTTTTCAATACAGAGTTCACCATTCAGAGACACATCAAAAATCAAGGACAGTGTACAGGCTTGGCTGGTCTGCCTGAACAAAATCCAAACAAATAACCTTTCCTGTTGTCACAGATTTACAACCCTCCAACAGGACTGCCCGCCAGAGGACGACAACCACACAGGGATGAACCATCCTTACATTTCCCCTCTTACCTCTGAATCCGAGCAAAAAGATAATAATTGTGGTTTACACAGAAAAGATCAGCCTGATGTCTCCTGATGAATTTTCTTCACAAATTGGTATTGAATACCTGCCATTTCATTCAATTGATTTTTCACGTTATTGTCCTGATACTGAGCTGCAATCAGCACTGCAGGAGAGGATAAACATGAGACAATAGCAGAGTAACTCTTGCAGATGTGACCAAGTCGCCCCATTTTTTGCCACACGGTCCTCAGAGCTTATCCTGCCTGAGGACTCTCTTTCTTTTCGCTCCTTCCCTCCTGAGGGTGATGCCAGTGCCAGCCACTAGCATGGACTGTCCAGGGGATAGCGGGCATACTGGTTCCCAGCTGGGCTGCTGCAGAAGCGGCTGTCATCACTGCCATGTCGCCATGGGCGTCGCAGCAGGACTGAGTTGCTGGGCTCTTGATCGCTGTGGTAAAAGCTGATCTGTAACTGTGCTGGGGCCAAAGAGACAACTCATGCCTAACAACTAACATGGAGGGAGGCCAGACAAAGAGCCGGCAGAAAAAAAGGAATTTTTAAACATGTGAGGCTAATATCCTGTGTCATTTAAATATTTACAGTATATTATTTAAAACAGGTGCTTACTGCAAGGTGTGGCTTATTCAAACCTTCAGCTGACAGTGTCCTCTTATATACAATGCTGTAGTCGGTGTAGCAAGAAAAAATATTCTGAAGATTTGCACATAATTTGAACAAAATCTTTCTTAGTTGAGCATTTTATTAGCACTCAAACAGCTAAATAAATATTCCGACTAACTGGCAGCACTTAAAAAGAAGCACGCTATGCCCTGTGCTCACTAGAACATTAAGTTTGAACTGGAGACACGGTTTGCTTGTAAATGTCTTGTAGCTGCGGGGGATAGAGAATTACAGCTCTGGGTCAGCTCCGATGATACTAAAATTACTGTTCAAGTTTCGTACCAGTTCTCAGCAAAAAGCTTATTCTCTCCTTCAGTGTTTCTAATATCCAAGCTTTATGTAACTAGAACTCTAAACACTGGCAATACATTGAGTTTTTTGTAGTCAGGCAGTCCAAATATGTTTCATACTGTGTTTGTATTTAGCGACTGAGGTTGAGATGACAAAGAACGATTATAGAGTCAAATATGAGATTTCTAGAGATTCTTCCCTTCTTTCTCTCTAGGAAAACAAACTCAGATGCTGTCCTCAGTGACATCTTTTGTCAAGGTTAGTTCAGCATACCTCTACATTTTACCACAACTATTTGAGCAGAGAAAGCATTCTAATGCATTGGGTTTGCCCAGTGCATTAACCCAGTGCATTAAAAGCCAAAGTGTTTCGGCGGATGTTTTTGGCAGTTATGATTGCATGTAACTAGAAGGAAAGGGAAAAACAAGCATGTCCTGTCAGCTACTGCAGATGAGCCTTGTCTACTCTGTATCAGACTTAAAGGGGGGCAGTGAAAGATGTCGTCTGTCACTCTATCTCTGATCTTGCCTGTGATTAAGCAGTTCTTGTGGCTCTGATACAGTTATCAGCAGCAATGCTGGAAGCTGACTGAACAGTCTCTCCAGCTCAGGGAGGAATGTACTGGCTGATGGAGTGGCTCAGCTCCCAAGGCAGTTGAACTGACATTATATTAACAGTCTGTGCCACGGCACAGAGAGAGGCAGAGAGGAAAACAACAACAGTACAAAATGTATTGCTTTGGTCAAGTCAGACTGAGCTAAAGGCAAACTCTGGGAATAAAATGACATTCACGGGAAAGCATTTATTGTAATGAAAGCCGGAGATGATATTTTAAATCACATTTGTCACTCTTGACATTCAACTCAGTGACTGCCTTTTACATGTATTCCATTTCAGCCAATATGGCCATTAAATGAAGTGAAGGTGAAATGAAAATCAGGCTGGCTTTTTGTAATTGCCGCTGCATATTATGTCATTGTGATGACATTTCTACAGACGTGTTCCGTTCATATTCAAAGAGAAGTGATCTGTAAAGCAGTGCATAATATCATGAACGCATGCACAAGAGATGCAGTCATGTGGTGTATGCTGTGTCCTAAACAGGACCAAACACACACAAAGTTTAGCTGGGAATCAAGACTGAAACGCCAATTCATCATATAGTACTGCTGTACAAATACTGCCTTTACAACTACTATTGTGGGTTTTACTACATGCCATACAAAACTGTGCACTAACTGACACTGATGTACATTTAAGAACATTGCCGAATATTTATCAAATTGTTGTCTGTAATGGAAACGTATTTAAAAAAAAAAATAAATAGTGCCAGCATTTGTCAGCTTCTGCTTTGATCTTTGTTGTAGACTCATAATATTCTCTGACCTTGTATTCAGTGTAGAGCATCTAATTGCTTGTGTTCCATTTCTCATTAAGCCTCACCTTATCCGGTTTTATTTTAGATGTAGACAACAGATGCATAACAATCAAAGAAGAATCTTTTTTTAGAGACCAGGTCTGTTATTTTCAAATCACTTATTATCCTTGAGTAAACTATGCATAGTTTGCAATAATGTTTGTGAGGCTGTTTTGGTAGAAGCACCAAGGTGAGGAGGATGCACTCTGATTTGAGTGCAAGAAAAGGGAAAGTTTGTTACCAAACAGTTGGTTTGATGAGACATTTGTGTAGCTGTTTAGTTTTAGACTGTTGCTCCAGGTGTGTTCTACTGTGTAAACTAAGAGCATTCAGCTTGTATTATTGTGTACTCTGGGCTGGAGACAGTACAGGTAACAGCAAAGGACAGGACAAGAGCAGGCCTGCAGGTCCTGCTGTCACGGTCGCCATCCTCTCTTTATCTCAGTCTCACCTGTGTCCTGGACAATTTAATCCATCCAGCTCCATGTGGCTTTCCAGAGTGACATTCGATTAGTGGCCCAATTAGAAACAGCCTTGCTTCAAGGCGTCTTTTTTCCTCCCTAGTCTCACGGCAGGAGACCAAGATGTAGTCTGAGCAAGTTCAGTGCCAGTGAAAATGCAACAAGTAACACATGATGCTAATCTCACATTGAACAAGTAAATAAATCATGTGTATAAATTCACACTACATGCTCAGAGACAGATATAGGAATGACCTTGGTCAGCTCCTAATGTTATGTATATACACAACAACAGACACGAGATGTTTCACACCAAACACAAGTTCAAAGCAATCGTTGGAAAATGAGTCATTAGCAGCTTTTGTTAAGTCCTTGGAGAGTCTATACAAAAAAAAAAGAAAAAAAAGAAAAAAAAAAGAGCTGACAACCACACTATTGATGAAAGACGTGTTTGCCTTAACCCATTTCCTCTGATAGTTGTATAGATTTTCTTCAAAGAGGGGTTAATGCTTATGTTGGCTGGATTTTTGCCTTTTAACAATGCAATTAGTGAGGCAAAGGTAGCAACAAATCACTTTCATTTGCCTTAATTGATTTCTCGTTGTTATAATTATGACTATCAATTGTGAGTTACATCGAGGAGGGCATATCGGCTGGCTCTAGTTTTAATTTAGTCACACTACATTGGAAAGCATCATGTGGGAAAGGAACCAAATCAACCTTTCTCTCATGCATACACACACACACACACACACACCTACACACACCTCCTGAGTGGTTCAGGTTCTCACCACATTTGCAGGGATGTGATCTGGCATATGTTCCTCTATGGTCAGGAGTGTGAACAGGTGGAGTAGAGGATGGTGTGAAAGGCTAGATACACAGCAAGATGGAGGAAACACCTTCTGTCACAATCTTAGGACTAACTTGGGTCTGATCAGCCCCGGGGCCACTGCTGACTTCTGGATCATATTGATGAGAAGCTGGGACTGGTTAATCACCCAGCTTTCACCGGCAGCATGAGCTCCACCGACTCTTTCTTCTGTCGCAGCCTTGTCTTTGATGTGAAGAAAAGATGAGCACTGAGGGCTGCTAATGTCATCCCAATGTGGTGAATCAGGTGGAAAAGACAGACTGACTGATGCTAGTGCAATGCTTTTTCCCAAGTTTTCTCTTTTGGAAAAAAGACTGAGTTGTAAAGTGATGAAACAATTACACTCTGCAGTTAGTGTCACTTCTGGTATTAAATGGGTCTGAAATGAACAGGTGAAAATCAGTATTCTCCTGCAGCCATCTTTAAAATGAAACAGTGAAGGACCTATAAGGAGCAGGGGGAACCTTCCTTCCATGGGCAACAGTAGCCGTCTCTAATTGTCTACCAGAGCAGAGAAGGCCTAGGTGGAGGCTCTGCATGGGGAGCCCCCTGCACACGGTGGGAGAGCACCTTGGGCCCTCATGGACTGACAGGAGCTAACACACACTTATGCAGCATGCTCTGAATAATGCAAATCATGTCAGCCCTCAAACGACTCTACCTAACAAGACTCTGGTGGTTTCACACAGCATCATCTGTAACAGTGACAAATCCCAGCATGTTGTAAATTAAAACAGTGTATGAGATTATTTTCACTATAGTGAAGGACCTCCACTGAATTATGAACCAATAAATTTAGCTCAACAGAAATGGCTCGGAGCTACTGTACCCATAGTTGCCTGTTAATAGGATTGTTGGCTAATAGCAAACATTACAGCACATTTTCTGACACTCCATCATGCATAAGTGACATCCTGATTTGAATTTACAAACACAGACACACACTCACACATATGCATCTCATACATTTCAAGGCCAGTCCCAGAATCCCAGCAGCAGGTCCAGAGCAACATCTCTGGTTTTGGTCACTACTGAGGTCTGGGGCCCCCAGGCCTCATTCATCACAGCTGCTTCTGTCTGGTGCTCTGGATCACAGCAGGGCTTCTATTCTGCAGACTCTGCATTTTAAGTTGCCCACGGGAAGGGGAGGCGATGATGGACGCAGCAGTCAGGGCATCTGCGGCAAACACACTGCGAGCCATCCAGTCAGGGTTAGTCTCCCTGACAGCACCACTCTGACACAGGAACTCAGATGAACACACAGTGCCCATCTGGCTGTAGTCAGAGGCAGCAGTGCCAGAGGGGCCAGCCACACTCCTATCCTGAGACTGATACATTTGTATCACTGGTATTGTTCCTGCTAGAGAAAAGACTGGCTTGGCTGAAGACTGTCAAATAAATATTGAGATGTAATTCCATCTTTTACAGCTACCTTTAAGAAAAGTCTTGCAATAAAGTCTTTGTAGTGTCAGATATGTCTTAGAATATCCCATCATACTCCTGAATTTGAGGCTGGCTTGTCCCTAAACCACACATACTTGTGGCTGATGGGTCAACATAACAAGATGATGTATTGTTTTGGACAGTAATTCTCATTCCTCTCCATCTCCCCTGGGGCAAACAAGAAGTCTTAGCCTCACTGCTGTGACTCACCCAAGGCCATTTTTACACCTCGACACCTTGGTCTTATGAGACAAACCATGCATGATAATTACATGACTCAACAAGCTGCAGGGACGCTGTTCAGTCAGTAAGGCATTTCTGCATGCATGTTGCTGGGTCCATGTTGATATGTCTGTCATTACTCAATTCCCATTTAGCTGGCCGTTGACATCTTTAACCTCTGAAATAGGCATAACAATTACAAACTGGATGGCACTGGTAGTAATAAAGTATGAAAAAGGCGGCGTTTGAATCTAATTATTAGTCTAATGCATTAGATGTGATCACAGGGGCTCTTTAGTGATGAGGAAATCATCTCCCGTAAGACTCCACACTGATAATTACAATAACATTAACCTTTGTCTTGTTAATTTAGGCCCTCGCAGCAATTCATCTCAGGTCAGAGACCTCTTAGAACGTTTCTTCACACTAGTTTTGCAGGGCACCAAATAAACTGATGTGGTGTGGACAGAAATCAACCTGTAACAAGCACACAGTGTTTCTTTAAAATGAGTAAGTGAATAGCACTGCTGGAGCATACTGTATTCTTGTTACACTGTCAGCTGTGAATGAGTGCACATGCAGGTGTTATAACCTCACATGTGGGTCCATGTCAAAAATGGGAAATGGAAACGCAAATGCTGACAACAAAATGCATCGTGGTAAAGAAAATAAACTGAGAGGTAAACGTGGATCTGTATAATGTAGTGTACTGAAGGACTGTGACATAAAAAATGCCACAAAAGCCAAGCACAAGCAAAAGAAGCTGCAGGCGCTGGCAGGGAAGAGAGATGAGTCCTGGCTGGCCACTGCAGTCAGCCTCGTCTGGCATCTAAAAGACAACATGTTGGAGGTAAATACAGTAACAGATGCTGCTCACACACATAAAATCAGACTAGGCAGGGGCTTTGAGTAAGGACAGGTTTCAAAGCAACACTATAATTAGAATACCACAATGGCAAGGAAAATGCCTCATTAATCCATTCATGTCTTGCACTTAATGACTGTCTTTTCGGCACCCATGTTGTGCTCCTTGGGTGCTTCTAATGATGTGTGTGTTGTGAGCAGACAGAACCTAATATGAGAGCTACAAACAGACACACACGCACAAACACTATTTCCTGCTCCTTCTCTCCTGCCACACGCTCAATCTTAAATAAGCTGCAATAACATCTACCAAAAATTAATATGGATACAGCAGACGGTAAACACTTGATAAGGTAGACGCACAAATAAAAACAGAAAAATACACTCACACACACCACAGGAGGATACAGATCACACAATAACATCTCTTATTCAGGTAACACGGTAACTATATTGGAGTGTAAACACTGCAGATGTCTCAAAGGTTTCATGTTTCTGTTCACTAGGCTGCATTATTAGACCAAAAGCAGGAAAATCAATTACTTTTCTCTTCATTACAAGATTAGTTTTCACATATTAATATGAAAATATCAAATTAAAGTTTTAAAATATCCTAACTTTTCTATGATGTGAGCACTGTGGGTTTGTGCTGTTCAATACTGCTGTAAACAGTCGTCGGCAGACATTGTTCTCCACTGATGTGGAAACTAAACATGGGGCTGTCGCTTTACGAGGTGTAACATAACTGAAAAGACACATGTTTTGATGTGTGAAAAATGCATTGAAGTAGAGCTGGTGTTTCAAAGCTGGAACATAAACCATGGTGAAAGTGTCTTATTATCCTTATTATCCAAGCAGGCAGGCAGAAAATTCTTGATGTGAAACAGTGGGAAAAAGATGCACTTGTCAAAATAATCAATCACATGTGGGATTGACACAACTGCATGACTTGGTATGGGGGGTTATTACTTGCTGCTCTCACTTGGCTTCTTGGCGGATTTTGCTCATTCATCAGCACAACTGTGAATTTCCAAAATAATGATGTGATGTCTACTGCGAGCAAGAATATATTTTGTGTTTTTTAAGGAATCAAAATCTGTTCATACACACACCTGCTGAATTTGAACCCTCAGATCAGCATTTATAAGATGGCTGAAAAGACGATTTTGCAGCTCCTTATGGAGGTTATTCAGTCAGTCAGGCCCATGTTCATGAGCATAAATAAGCATATACTAGGTAAAAATGGCAACTCAGGTATTGAATGCTTTACACATTGTTTGGGAATTAACTTAACCTTGTATTTTCTGAACCGACAAATTTCATCCAAATGTCTTGTCAGTAGAGTTGTAAACTGAAATTAATAGAAGCAGGAGAATGACTAAAAAACACTTGACACTGTTAATATCTATCACTAGATAGAGCTGTGGGCTGAAAAAACAGGTAAACCCAGACAAACACTTGGAAAATTACTGACGGAATGTTTAAATGAACGCTACTTAACATGGAAATTTGGAAGAAAATCAAACATTAACATAAAAAAGTGATCATCAACATTTTCAATTTACATTAAGTCTTATTAGATTTGAGCTCTTGACAATGAGGTGAATGGGCTTAGAGTGCATGTGTGTGTATGTGGGCATGTGTATGTTTTATTACTTTGTGTTTGCAGCAAAAATGAAAGAAAATGATGCATCCCTGGCTAGGAAGACTTGATATGCATATAGCCCAATATGCCCTCTGACTTTCTCTGATTTGCATCTAGATAGCTTTAATTATGACTAAAAGTCAAGTTACTTGATTGGCTGGGATAGTGGAGAATCGATTGGAAAGCGTGAATAATAACAAAAGGCACAGCACCACGTCGTATCACAGCTCAAAAACCATATCAATCTCAGTAAGCGACACAGCAAATAACCACCCCACTGCACCACATGCTGCATGGTGCTGTACGCACCGTTATTTTTAAACATTTGCAACTATTTAACGACACAGCTGAATACAGAAGGTCAGAGATAATTTTTGAATCTGCAAAAGTTCTCTGATGTAATGTAATCATTTTACTCAAGAAGAAAAGAGGCACTCACATGGAACAGTAACTAGTTGGCACCACACCTCAAAAAAATGTGAGAATGCAAAATGTGACCAAAATCCAGTCAACACTGATTAAAATGTTTATTTATGTGTGCTTTGCAACCAAGGACATTTCATGTGGAATTTCCCAAAGCTCCACAAAGTTATTACTCCCCTTGTATTGAAATCTCAATTTGTATACAGACTAGCTCAGTGTCCAACCCAACGCAAAGTAAATATTTGTATCTTAAAAGCTCTCTAAACACCCACAGTGTGAGTGCAGTTGTGTGAAGTTAAAAGGCTTACAGTTAAAAGTGAGCTGTTTAGTGAACTTGAAAGTAAAATGGAATTATAATATTACAAACAACAGTGAAATATTACTGATAATATTAAAAATCCCTGCTGATATTTCTGCAAATGTTAATGCAATTCTTAGGTTTCACAGCCTTTCAAAATATGAGTCCTTGTGGCTTGAGGCAGACAAGCAGATTTGTGTGATGTGATAAGCACTGAGGAGTGCTGAGTGGATGGCACAAATACAAGTTCTTCACTGTTGTAAAGTTAGGTAATAAATAGTATTTGATTATTTTGTTTCCCCCCAATTCAGATACAAAATCCTCATAAACACAGGTTAAGCACGGCTCTATAAAACATTTTTAATCTTGAGTATTGGAGTTCAGAGACTTTAACACAGCTGACCTGCCAGTGAAAATAAAAACACAAATTGCTCTGGTCACAGCCTTGACCAGAATTTCTTAAAGGCTTTTTTGGATCAACTATTAATTATTTTATAATTTAAAATTAAATGGAACAAAGATCAGACTATGTCCTTTTGGTCTATCTTAGTTCAGAGTCATACAAAAAATAAGCACACACACAATTAAAAGCATCTTTAGTAAAGAAAGAGGTTATAAGGGTTACATATGCATGCATATACACACTCCGTATTAAAATAGCTGCAGAATGTTCATGAAGTGAGAACACTTACTTTGAGTCATCACAGACTGCTTTATCTTTTCCTGTGTGACCTGAATAAAACACAGCCTTTATTTTCATAAAGCACCTCCCTAATTGAGCCCTAAAACCAAAAAGGAGCGGCTGTGTATCCTAGCTCGTGCAAGACAGCGTGCGTCATCTGAAGTCGTTTGAAGTTTGCCCATACTTATCTATTGAAATCAGAGGAGGGAATCGAACATGTTGAATGCACATCCTCACCACAACAATGCAACAAAGAAAATTCACACACAGGCTGTCTGCAGAGACAAGAGCAGCATGAATAAAACAAAGAATGTATTTAGCTTTTTACTGCAGGCTGTACGGTTGAAGTGTGCACAACAGCACAGAGCCACAGATCAGAACAGGAGATCAGACCATGTGCAGAGGCTGGAATGCAGAAAATGACCAGTACAGTAAAGAGACAGAGGGTGGGGCCTTTGATGTCATCACTAAGCATGACCATGAATGTAAGCACATTGTAACCACATAAACAAATTGCTTAGATCAACAGGACAGGACTTCTTCTCTTCTATGTTCATAAAGTATGATAAACACTTTCCCCTGACTGTCAAAAAGTGACAGCAGCCATTTCTGTCAGCAACATCTTTTCTCCCCGTTCTGTTCATATCCATATGATACCCTAAACTACTGATACTGACATACTGGAGTTTCTCTCTATGCTTCTAAGCTACTCTCCCACATTTGCTTCTTTTTCATTCACGATCATCTCCACAACACTGACTATCTTTCAGCAACAACATTGCCATGATGTAAACTGCTTGACATAGATGACTCTGAGGCCTGCCACCTCTCACAGGCTGAGAAACTCCTCAGTATTCTTAGCACAGTATTTATTTTTCTGTTCTGGCTGTAGGCTTTTTGACCTCCCAAAAGCCACAGCGAGAATTTTGTGAGCAATTTTTCTCCGTCTTTAACTGAGCTGTAGCATCATCACAAGGGCCTGATTGTAGTTTGATTGTTTCCAGCCCACTTCATGGGCGTATGGTGTGCCTGCCAGCCCTGGTGGACTGAAACAGGACATAATGGGTTCATTAAAAATCGCCAAGACTGCTGGTGTTGGAGGACTGATTAGTGAGATAAGCAGGGGATATGAGCTTAATGGAACAAGAGGTGGCTCACCAAGATTAAAAGCCTTTTCCACATCACTGCCATTTTCCCTCCAATTCAGCAAATCACTTAATTGAAATTCTTTTAATTTTCTTTTTAATTTTCTCCTCAAACCCCTCCTGGAATTGCAACTCCAAGATGAATGGTAGTCTGAGGTATGACTGTGAGACGAATTCAGCATGTCATCTTAGAGCCATTTTGTGACACAGTTATTAGTGGACTATGAAACAGTTCTTAACAAATCTAGTGTTTTGTCTGGAATATTGGACTTTGATATCCATATCAGGCAGTACTTGCTGTGTCTACAAAAACAGAATCATACCTTGTGACAGTAAAATACTCTGACACAACAAAAGAAATTGCAATGTTTCTGTTTCTCTCCTTGCAGAGTAAAATACTGGAAGAAAACTAAAATAAAAATCAAATTAGAGAAAAATATGCCCTGCTGATCCATAGATCCATTACTAAATTCAAAGGCATTAGTCCCCACTATTTGCAGACTCATAATAAAGCATAAAAATCCCCACATCAAACATGTCAAGAACCTGCTAACAGCCAGATTTCATGGAGGCAGAAATTGGAGGTTGACTGCTGCCTGTCAAGAATGAGTGTGAGGGCTTTGTAGTGTGATACCCTGTCAAGAACTGTGCAGGCTCTGTGGTTTGTAGCATGGGCCTTCAGAGAAGCTGCACAGAGGATGAGAAACATAAATAAGTCTACACTGTCAAAATAAACCACAAAGCTGTCAGATGATGCTGCCCTCTCAGGCCTACAAATACAACGCCCTGCATGCACCAAGAAAAATGTTATTATCTGTATGACTCAAACTGATGCTATGCTGGCTTGAACTAATGTAGAGTCGACTCCTCTTGCAAATGGAGATCGACGGTATCGTGCTGTACTGTACACAAACAAGGCTAGTAGATTAAACATTCACATTCACGTATTGTACATGCAGGTACAGATCATACAGATGTCTTTGTTCATTCCATTAAGAAATCACCTCCTTGCTAAAGCCAGATTATTAGCTGCCACTGAGCATGCTATCAGCAGCATGTTTAGACAATAGCACATCTGAAGTCTCAGTGATGATGTGACAAGGTAAACTCAGTCATGGTCCAACCTCTGGCTGATGAAGGGAGAGAGGATGAATGTGGTCTTATCAGGTCGTGTTGAGAGAATGGCAGAAAAACTCAGAGTCTTCCAGAGATCCTCCCTCAATCTGTCCATCAGATGAGGATGAAAAATGTCAGACTGTAACTTCATTCGGTTTGTATTGACAGAAGACAACAAAAAGGGGGTAATTATTTCGCATTATAGGGTTTTAAACAAGGCTGGTGTACATTGTTTCCCTCCAACGCCAGTGTTACATAAACAGCATGCTGTGTAAACATCCGAGGATACTAGACGTAAAGAGGATGTGTCAGAGACGGAGAGAAGAAACCCTCTAAACACAGCGTTTGGAGAGTAAAGCGAGCTGAGTGATGTGTGCTCTCTGTATTCTGAAGGTCACAGCTCAGACGGTCTGTCTATCTTCATTACATCCCGTCTTCTTTTATGATATACAGGACAACATTTCAGGCCAAGAGCTTGGCTGTGAGTGTGAGAGCCATGCTGACAGCATATTTAATGATTATTATGCTTTGAACTACAGCACAGGCTGCATCCAGCCTCTCTGCCAGAAGCCAGACTAAGCTAAACCTCATACAGTATTTCATATGTGTGTATTATAAGCCATTAGACTCGGATGCTCACAAACAACAGCACAGGTGCTGACTAGGATCTTTACTGCACCAGGCATATGGCTGATTACACTTGTCCACAATGATCACAGGCACATTATAATGCAGCATTAGTAACTGCTGGTACTACTGTATCAACATACCAGCTCTACAAAGGATTTACACCCGCTGACTTAAGAGATGTCAGTCACTAATAAATTAACAGTTTCACTTCTCAGTATCTTTATGATTGTCAGTATATCCATGATAAATCATTATCCCATTTGGCTCAGTGGAGTCTTTTTTTTCTTAGCTCAGTCCAACCATTAACAGCAAAACAATGAACGGGGAATATATTTTCCACCTTATTCCTTCGACTACTCTTCAAAAAGGGTTTTTCAAAAAACAAAACAAAGGATTATTTTTATTATGATCATAATTAAAAATAAAATCACAATGCACAATAAATACAAAGCTTCTAGAGGAATTCTAATGGGACGTATGTAAATGAAGACATATTCAAATGTCATTAAAATCTTCCCCAATGCAATCAATAGAATATATTTTCTTCAAAGACTGCCATCTTCACAAAAGCTGTGATTGCTCATATTTAAAGGGCCTTTTTATTCTCTTTAACGCAGCTGAGGGAAATTAAACTCATTTACATTTTATTTTTTGTGACATTTCCAAAATTTATTAGACAGTTGAATAAAAATCTGGCAGTGTGCCATCTTGCATTAAAGGCTCCTGGCAATAAGGAAATTGTATTCGATACTCAACTTAGGTCATGAATTTTCTGGATTTTACAAGTAAGGACAAACTGAAAACTCAGGCATGAAGGTGCTGAAAACTCCCAAAGCTAGAGAGACATGTGAGGTAATCAATAGTTCCCACTGAAGAACAAATGTCTGCAGTATAACCTCATTCTTTGAGAAAATCCTCTCTGCTCAGTTTGAGGTTTGCCCTCTTCAGATGAGAAAGCAGAATTACTGTGCATCAAAGGAAGGAAATCAAGCAAGATTTGCCAGAATACGTTGGCTCTGTATCCTTCAGATTAGATTTGATGTCCATCAAAGCTTTCATGAAAAACTCTGTCTGTGGTGTTCACATTACAGAGCGAGAGTGCTTTTTATCCCATAACTGTGAACAAATCTAATCCAATGTCTTCATGAACGGGTACATTTTCATTTTAGCAGTCAGGAGAGACTGTTAACAGTGATTAAAAAATAGCCACAAGTCCCACTGACTTGTTTCAATTGAGGTAAACAAACTGGTACTAGACATTAGACTGTCTAAGCTTTGAAAAGAAATTGGGAGAAAGCTGACGGTGTATCACAAACACATATACGTTTGTCTTCTTTATTTCTGCAACCTGCAGCCTGTGATAAGCATACAGTTTTTACACTTTATTCTGCTCCACTCTGGCCCACCTTCTGCTCAGCCAAGAAGAAGTCACAAAAGCAGAAGACAAGTAAAACTTCAGTGCAACACTGCTTTAGCTATGCTGGTTGAGCAGAGACAGACCTCTGGTGTCCTGTCAAAGTTCAGCACATAAATAGTAATTCAGTGCTCCAGGCGAGGAGAACACAGGAGTGTACTAGGGACCACTCTACTGGACAACAGCTTCTTAAAGGCCTCAACTGAATAAAACACAGAATACGGAGTGAGAGGAGAGCCTGGACGGTCAGATGCCCTCTTTAATATGTCTGGGATAAGGAAAAGGAAACCTCTGCCAGCCTATTAAATGAGAACGAGAAACTTCGGCAGTCACAGATCGAAGAACCTTGAGCCCTGCACTGCAGTCTGCCTGTAATGAGAAAGCAGGTGAGTGTACAGGATTTATGTTGACTTGTTTATTGATTTAAAATTGAAATACAGTTTATTACCCCATTAAAATATTTCACACCGAAATATAGGCTCAACAATGAATACATAACAAAGGTAGGGCCCACGGTTATTTAGAAAGAAAGAGCAAAGCAGCTCCACCATCTTCAATGTATTACAGACACGGTAATGCCCAAACTCAGTTAGGTTCACACTGGTTAGGGTCCAGAGAGGGAGACCTAGCAACATGAAATCCACCAGTGCAAACAACTGAAATAAACAGCATTACCGAGGAGCAGAGAGGCAATATCAGAGATTGCCCTCAGAGAGCATAATGGAAAAGGACTTGTTCTGTCACAGCCTCTCATGGTGATAGAATGCCACATGCTCCATTCTGACAGTGTGATATTGGCTTGGCATGAGCTTGATGAATGTATAAGCCATAAGAGAGTCAAAGCCCTGCCCTTCCTGGAACAGCACCTTCTAGGATGTTTATGCCGGGGTATAGAGATAGACATTGTGTAATAGGAATGGGACCATTGACTGAAATAGGTTTATGGAAAGTGGGCAGCTCCAATTTCAGTGCCAGCTATTAGTTCAAATAGAATGATATTACTCTTTGAGGTTAGATGTATTGCTGCTTTGATAATAAATCAGGCATTTGGCTGGGTTGACTTTGCGTCACCCCTTGAGAGGGTGGTCTGTAACTTCCTGGTCCTTCATTGTGGCAGAGGGTGAAGGAAAAGAAAGGAGGGGAGATTGGACAATGAGAGGATGAGGGGTGACCTTTCCCCAGGCAGGTGATGACCCATCCCAGACCACCTGGCTTCCTGCCAGGGTCAAGCAATTAATGCTGCCCTGCTTTGATTACTCCAGACAGCCAGGGGATACAACAGACCAGGAGATAGCACCTAGTACTGAAGCATTGCACAAAGCAAAGAGAGGACAGCTCTGATGAAGGTTCAAGCTTAGGTCACATTGTTAACATACACAGCCGTTATAAACATCAGAAAAAGTAAGCCACTTTGCTTAATTATTTTTGCATTTGCATAGTGATGCAGTGTAAACACACTTGGTAGTCTCTTGGCCTTGTCATTCCTGCCTACAGCTTCAGCAACCAAAGCTCATTTGAACAATTAATATTACAATTCGAAGAGATTAAAAAGGTCTTAAAAACTTTTCATACACTGGATGACATGAGTATGGACATGGTTTCTAATGCATCTGCTATCACAATTCTAGTACTACAGCCTTCACACAGTGAGTGCCTCCTGTTCTATCCATCACCCTCCTCCACCATGTCGCTGGCCTCAGTGCCCAGCCATATCTCCGAAGCCCTGTTGAGTTACAACATGTACCACTCCTACTGCGCTAGCCTTTCTGGCTGTGTCCCACTGAGACTGACGCCCTTGTCAATCAGCACTGTGAAAATCATTTGTCAGTAGATGTAACAGTCAAACAACGACATAGTTTAAATGCTTACTACACACATGAGAGGCAAGGCAAAGGCTGTGAGATAATCTTGCTTATATCTGGCCATAATCACACCTGGTAATAATGAAAACTGGCCCACAGCTTTAAACAGCTCTCTTCCTGCAGTTCAATTTGAAAAAGGCAAACTGCATGGGGGATCAGCTCTTCAGAACTCAGCATGACTCAAACTGAACCACAGCTTTAACCTTTAACACAACTTTGAAGAACATTTATACCCTTTTATGGTTCACTGAATCAATTGGACCTCACTGGAAATAAAAGCATCCTCATCTCATCTTAAATAGCTTTCAATATACAGCTGGTTGGTACAAAGATGACTGCAACGTTTGATAGCTCATCATAGGGTCTCAAGTTGATTTAGGAAATTCTAGAGACAGGCAGTCAAGTGAGCAAATGGAAAATGTTTGTATGTTGGAAAATTTGATTCCAAACTCAGTCAACAGTTAAGCCAAGATAGCCTAATTGTGCTGTCTGACATGACTTCATAATTCACCAAATACATACAAAATGTCTGCCCTAATACATTTGTTAGTTTCTGACTCTGAAAGAGCAGGAAAACCAGTAAAATTCAGCAAAACTGCTGTAGCTCTGAACTACCTCTGTCAAAAAATCTCACACATTTAGGCTATTCCGCTTGATTTCCTTTTCATAACTAATGTAATACTTATTAATTTCTGTTCACTGAAACACCCCTGAAGTTTTTGTGCCAATGGGGAGACCCATGCCCCACTTTGAAAAATGTTTGAACTAGAATTACTGCCTCTTGTTGTGTGTCTCTGCCAGCCAGTCAAGTTGCAGTTTACATCCATGTCTGTCCACACTCACATAATACTGTATGCATAATGAAAATTTTGAAGAAATTTAATAAAAGCATGAGTAAATGAGTATTGTGAGACGGACATCCTCTCTACTTTTCAGAGTAAACTTAAAACTTTCCTTTTTGTTAAATCTTATATAGTAGTTAGTAGTTTATGGTAAGGGCTGGCCTAGGCTGGCCCCTAGTTATGTTGCTACAGGTTTAGACTGCTGGGGAATCTCTCACGATGCTCTGAGCTCCCTCTTCCTCTCCCTTTCCTCCTACACACATTTATGTCCCATTAATACACGTTACTAACTCAACTTCTTCCCCGGAGTCCTTGTGCTTTCTCATCTCGCAGGCTCCCACTGATTGTGGTTGAACCTCCTGCTTGTAACCTACTGTGATTACTACTGTTTAGTAATAAGTTATTTTAATTTTCTTAATACTCTGTACAGCTACTACCATTATTACACAACACAGGTAGGGATAGTGTAGACTGTTCTCTCTGAGGACAATCAAATCCTTCCATGTGTGCAGCAGGCTCATGCAGATATTCTATCAGTCTGCAGTAGCCAACGTAATGCTCTCCACGTTGGTATGTTGGGCTGGAGGCATCAAGGCTTGAAGATCAGCAGTCTGAACAAGCTGTTAAGAAGGGCATGCTAGTTGGAACTGGACAGTGTGAACACAGTGGGTGAGGGATAAAATCAAAGCGATCTTGGAAAACCCTTCTCAGTTCCTCTACAACTAGCTGTGATAGAATAAAACTGATGAAGTTGTTGCGATGACAGTAGATAATGCTTCAAATATGGATGTTGACGCAAAGCAGGCAGAATACCACATGACCAACCCGGCAGCACAAAAGATCTGTACAATCAAGATTAGTGTCACCAATCCAGTATACGACGAAATGTGAAAACAACATTAAGATGTCACATTGACCTTTCACCTTTTGGGTATGAAATACAGTCCCAATCAAAAGTTTAAGACCACTTGAAAAATGGCCAAAAATCATATTTTGCATGGCTGGGTCTTAACAAGGTTCCAAGTAGAGCCTCAACATGCAACAAAAAGAAATGGGAGTGAGGCAAAACATTTTTTGCAGGGGCGTCAAACGGCCGCTGGCTTTTATCATATTAGACATTTGTGGGAAGTTTTGCCATAACCAGCATATGAATTCTTCAGTTATGGCCAAAAATGTTTTGACCTTTGACCACCAAATTCTAATCACTTTAGTTTTGAATCCAAGTGGATGTTTGTGCCAGATGTAATGAAATTCATTCATTCACATTCATGACAGTGAGATGGACAGGAGATCAGTGTGACCTTTGATCTTCAAATTCTAATCAGTTCATCCTTGAGCTCCAGACATTTCTGCCAAACTTGAAGAAATGTCCTCAAGGTTTTCCTCACTTGTTGCGTTCGCAAGAATGGAAGGGACAGACATAAAGACATATGGATGGACCAACGCATGGATGTATGAACAATGCAAAAAAGTAAATTCTTCAGCACAGCTGACGCCGATGTGGAGGCGTAAAAATCGACTTGATCAGGACATCTGCGACATTACATATGCAAACACTAGAGCCTCTTTCACCCCTCTTTACTGTGGCAACCTTTATTTCTGAATACAACCTTGGGCAAAAAAAGGCCCCGATCAAGTAATTTATGCTTAGAAATAAAACATTGACTTTCAAATGCACCACCGCCTGAAGCCAGGCTTTGAGGCTGATTTGATCCCCCTTTGAGATGGTGAGAGATACGGCCCATTCCCCCTAATCACATGCCAAAGACTGTGCAATCACACAGCAACAGCTAAAGTAATCGCTGTGGTGGTCTCCTCCCCTCCTCCCTGAACTAAGTTTCAACCTTTCAACATGGGTAGCACCGGGAAGTCCTTCATATGTGCTCCACATTCATAAACAGACACACTGTATCCTGTTGCTCTGAAGTCCAAAATTCACAGTGCAAGCAAGCTTGTTGATGGGGTGGCTGATAACATCCAACTGTGAATGGTGAAAGAGGCTGCCCCCATGCATGGTGATTAATTAAGTTTAATGCAAACCATGATAAAATTCAAGAAAGGTACTCCAGATTTTATTTATCTTTTAAAACCGTGCTTCATGACTTTGTTTTGAAAAACTTACAGTAAATACTGTCCAGCATCAACAAGTTAGCAACAGCCTCCCAGACCCTGACATGCAGAGGCAGCAGTGTAGGTTTGTTTTGTATCAGTGAAAACATGGTGGAACATAATGACAGTGCTATAGAGATTTTTCAGCTTTCTAAGAGGTCTAAGTCTGAAGTGTGGTTGTATTTTTATCTTAAGAATTCTGGAGAAAAAAAAAGGTGGCCACCTTATCTGCGAAAGAAAATCGAAGGACAGCATGATGAGTCATCTATGTGACCACCATTCACAGCTTTATATAAATTTCATGGCAACTTTGAGCTTAGTGTGCGATGTGTGGACTTCAGAATTGTTGAAAATGTCATGGTTTTTCTGTCTAACTTACTAATAGCTTGTCAGTAATTTAAACTAAAGTTTTAAAGGTTAGAGACTCTCGTAAAAACATTACACGTTGCTCTGCTGCTGTATACCTTGTGTGTGTCAGCAGATCACTGTACATGATGACAAGTTACACAGTTCAGTCATCAACCAACGTTTTGTTCAATTAAAATCATTAAATTGGTTGTACAAGCATTCCAAAAAAAGAAACACTATAGACTCCAACCCGAGACTCCTCTATATTTATGAAACTGTTGGGCTCATTGCAATTACTGTCACTGTCTGTGATGAACAAGTTATCCAGTTAAAACGGAGCAAGTGGAGATTTGTTCTCAGAAAATGTTGTTTTTTGATTAAATAGTTTGCGGTTATGACTGGCTCTTGGGTCTGATTAGCAAAGAGAAAAGGAAAAGAATTGATCCAAAAAAGAAAAAGAAAGAAAAAAAAGCTGATTGAGCACATCTAAGCATTTCTGTGTAGGCATAAGTCTCGGTAAACATTACGGTAATACAGCAGGCTTGCAACGTAACATTTTATGTTGGTCTTGTTACTGAATTATATCTGGCTGGCTTATTTTTATGAAGCTATAACATTACTATGTTGTTAACCTTAGCTTCCTGAACAACACCGATTCAGGTCGTTGTAGGCTTACATGTAGGTGTATAAAACAAAGCTGTTTCACCATCATCATATTACAGTTATCACTTGTACATATCCATAAAAACAGATACGTTACCTCAGATTATGCATTGTGCAAACTGCTGTGTTCAAAAAAGAAATTAAAAACAAGTTGCAACACTTGTAGCCCACTGGTAACTCCTTAATTATTAATTATAACTTATGTCACATTGCGAAAAATTATAAAAAAAACTGAACTTGCATGAGCTCCATATTCCACTAGAATTCCCTAGTAGAAGTAGTAGTTCAGTTGATTCATATTTAATATTGGTTTCAGATAGTGAAATGTCATCTTCATATTCATCTACAAAAAGGTATACTTAACTTTTGCATATTCACTTCACAAACAACAATAAATGTTTTACTGTTGTTGTACTCGTCAATAAGCAGCTCAATGCTTATTGCAATGCTAACCAAGGTTATGTGTGTGGCCCAGACCTCATTTAATGATCTCAGAGCAAGTGATTGAGAGGACAGTGGAGTGATCATAATGTTTTTCAGCCACTATCTGTCTCTGCAGGCCATAGATTGACTACATAATTAATGGCTTTGATGAGCTGCAGACAGTTTTTTTTGTGTGTTGTCCGAACTTGAGGCGGTCTTAAAATTAGCTGACTGGCTCATGTACTGTACGAACACACACATACACGCACACAACACCTCGACAGTAAAGGTCTCCATGCTTCAGCGTGGGGTACTGCGGTGTAAAATTGTGTTCAGATAGAATGAATGAGGTAGTTGGAGTTTGATGAGTCTCCTGTCCTCCTCTGAACCAATAGCTCGACCCACTCTGGCTTTATCATGGCGTGCCAGCCTACCGCTATCTGTGGTACACTAAATCAATTAGCATGTCATTAAGATAGCTTGTTCCAGCACAGTAAGCATGGAGGTGGGACTACAGTATCTGCACAAATGGTAAGAGCTGAACTCAGAGGGCATCCTATCTCAGTGTTCATATGTTAGAGTGAAGAGGAGTGTATTTATTGGTGCGCTCGGTGCTTATGTACAAGAGCACCTGGAGATGCAGGAGTCCCTAACAAGATCATGACAAAAAATAGCTGTTTTACTTTGTCCCAAACAAGAACCAGCGATCTGTATCATCCATGAAGGGAAATTAGGCATACCTGATTTTTTCTCTTTTTAGGGAGTTTGTTACTCACTCTGCAATCCTCAAGAACAGCCATAGTGATTACATTCAAAGCTTTATTAAGCTCTACCTTGTTATCACACACAGCTTTTCACTATTTACTTATGTCTGAGAGACAGATGTAATCAATTCTATGATTAGTCTTATTTATTCCTTTATTAATTCATTCATCCTAAGTAGATAGAGCATGAACAGAATCCAATTCAGACTCAAAGTCACCTTACGTCAGAGAATAAGGTGATCATTCTGCAATTACCAAGAGTAAAGCAACACCTTGGTCCTTGGACAAGATAGAGAAATGATAGGCTTAATCCCCATTTGTGCAGAGAGGATTTCTGTCTTAAGGCAAGAGCTCAATCAAACCATTCAGATAAACATTTGAAAAAATGTAGCCTTTGCTGCTCATGATAAACTTTTCTTTATCTTTGCCAGCACAAGTGCTTAATAAAAATTGCTTTTCCCTCCACAGATAGAGTGTGAAAGGTAAAACATAACTTACACTGGTGTCAATTCAGATATTGGATCCATATCATCTTAAATCTATTTAAATACTGAAACTAGTAGTATTTAATGACACCACCCTAAGGTCAGGGGAATCAAAGAGCACACATCATATTATCCAGAGTGGACCAGATAATAAAATCTTCAGATCATAAAAGCCATAAAATCCCCATTCTACTGCCTTAGGCCAAATGGCTGTCACTAATGTATTGGAGTACATGGCATGCATTAACACTGGTGCCAGAAAAGTAATTCTCAGACCGAGAAAACTAATAAGGCATTCACACACGTCCTATAAAGCATTACTGTAGCCAGATCTGAAGGTGTTTGACAGGGAGGCTGAAGGGAGAATACAGCTCTCGCAGGTCAGACTGCATCCACTCCATCCATACAAGACAGTACAGTATGTGGAGTCGAGTGTTAAGTCATGCTCTCAGCTACTGATCAGGCCACATCTCCCTGATGCGCTCAGTCACAGAAAACGATTCAAAGGGGCTAGACACTGACTTCAAAAGCCCAGTGCTGGCTTTGAACACCATGCCAGCTGCACAAACCATCAGCGACACATCAGCATCCTCGAGGCACGCGTGGAGCAAATTTGTGCCTCCCTCGGCTGCAGATGCCACACTTGGAAAAGTCTCTTCACTGGATACTAGACAATAAAAACACCATGAAGGGCGATACAACAACAGAGAGCTAACATATCACCTCACTTAGTGTTAGCTTCCATTCCAGTAGCTTTGGATTCTCTGAATGTTTTTCAAGAGGGCTTCTTTCGTCGCTGTAAGCTGAACTTACTGGGGTTTTCAGTCCATAATCGAAATGGGTAACTACCACTGTGCTGAACAGTAACATATGCACACACTATCATTTAAACCAGGATAAATGATGATTTTTTTTGTTAGCTTGTGTTTTCTTAGTATTTCTATTGACATTTTCTTTTCATAAGGGAAAAGAAGATATATAAATGTAAATGTAAAAGAAGCTTCTTGAAATCAATAGTCTCAATATTCACAGTTACAATGACCAGTTCATCTCTCTCACATCTAAAAAAATGCCAAAAAATCTAAAAAAAAAAAACATCTCGGGATTTTTGATCCTTTTGACTGGACAATCAATTAAAATATATCAACTTTGGCTTTTGCCAAGTCAATTTTTACTTAAACTGTTTTACTATTAGTTGTTACTTTATAACAAGAAAAAAACAAAGTTAATTGTCATATTTAATCTTGCTCCCAAAATTGTGGCAGACTGCCAAAGACAAAACTGGAGTTTCTCTTACAACCTTGAACACCACCCAACTAAACTCTATGTTAGTTGGGTGGCATTGACATGACAGCTGACATGTTCGTTTGTCTTTACCTGCCAGCATTTTCTCATGAGTGCCTGATTGGTACTCTGTATGTGCAACTCTCAACAGACATGAGAGGGAAGAGAAGTGGCCTATGCCTTAGGTACTTCCATCACCAGCTCTGGAAAACAACAACCTGTTTACTTGTGTTATTTATTTATTTTTTTTTAAGCACTTGACTGATGGGAGAAGTGAGTTGCTAGATTTGCTAGCTTGAGGGAGCATTTTACCTGCTGCAGGCAAGCAGGCAATCCTTATTGTTGAGCCCTGTCATGGAACATGTAGACCTGCATGAAGTCCAAATAATGGTCCCAGATTATGAAAAAAAAAAAAAAATTCGCTAAAAACTGAAACCCCTATTGGAATAGTTTAAGGAAAGGTGTTTAGGTCGCAGTGACACAGAATATGCAGTAACTCATCATTAATTCCCTGCACACATCTCGGCCCCTGGCTGCGAGGAGCATTTAAAGATTTTGTCTAAGTGTGTAAAAACCTCAGAGTAGAAATGCTGTGAATGAGGACTTGCTAAAAGATAAGTGGACACTTCACATACGTCTTTCCATTGTGTGTCCAAGCTCCACGTTGGTATCAAATCCTTAGGAAAGACGTTGTGGAATACTAACAAATAATATTTATAACACGCATTATCATGTTTCCGCCTTTTAGAGAGACTGATGAAAGAAACCCTCTACTGAAAATACACAGTCTGGATGAGGGCACAAGGCTAATGGAAGAGAGGTTACATGGAAAAGGGATGGGACTTTGACTCTGTATTCTCTTCGTGTTCTCTGAGGCAATTCATCATCATTTTAAGCAGCATGTATAGTAGGTGATAATGGGAAGCACATACGTATGTGGTTTACTGTCTGCTTACCATGCCAGTAAGATAAAGTTGGTCACAATACTCATAAATGTAATTCACATTTTCTAAAGATGAACCACACAATATAGACACAATAGCACCAACCATCCATCTTATCCAGTTGAATGACAATGAATTCCTCAATACTGTCATGTTATAGCTGCATCTGCCAAAACCCAGACGGCCTCCTAAACTGATATCCATTCACACAGAAAAACACAATCATACAATGCATACACCATACTGTATTTATTCCTAATAGCCACTTGACATTTGTCACAAATCACTGTTAAGTTTCCAGCCCAGGCTTGAAATGGAATTTATTATCAGGTGTCTTAAATGACAAATGCTACTAAGGTAAACAGATCATTCACAGAAAAGGGAAAAGGGATGTAAACACCTGTTTTGGGAGCGTCTTAGGCACAGCAGAGTGCTTAATACTAAAGCCCAGACCAGAGTGGTGTTGAAAGGTGAAATCTCTACACATCAATTTTGTCCTGAGCGGCACAGCGCAGCAGAGCTTATTACAGACTCCCAATCTGTCTCAAGTGTTAAGGCTGTGTCAGTAATGCTGGGCTGCTGGGCCCTTGAAAAGCTTCATTAGAAAGCTTGGCCATCCAGAGCACATCCATGGCAGCCAAATAAAGTGTCAGACCACATTTTTCATCTGCAGATTAAACCTATGTAAGCCTGAATTAAACCAAATTAGATCTGAAAATGAGAAATAAACTGAAACCAGACGAGTGGAGGGGTGTGTGTGTGTGTGTGCCGTGAGTAGGAGGAAACTGCTCCATACCATATGGAGAACTGGCTGTGTTGGGTTGTCACTGCCTCTACATTTGCAACCCCTTATGCATTCTTGAAGAGATTAGTGCCCTCTGGTCTGTTGTTTACACATACACACATATTCTATTTCATTACTCGCAGCAGAGGCTGACCTGCCTTATTCTTTCATCTATTGTGATCTGAAGAATCATTTCTGCACTCAGGTCTCTCTAGATTAAAGGATCTGCTCTCCTTGACCACGGCAAGGCTGTTTATTCTTCTACAATGGTAGTCTTGGTGCTTTTAAGAGTGAATTTCACAGTGGCATTGGGGCCCTTTGTGTGCTGGAAGTGCATCAGGGCTACAGTGTGCTGGCCTGGGAGATAAACTCACTGCTAATCAATCATGCAGTGTGCTCTTTCTTTTTTTCTTCTGTCTTCTCTTTCTGTCTTGCACACACACTCAGACACAGAGACATGCACACGGAGTCTTTTGCTATTTCCTGTAATAGTATCCTCAGACGTTCCTGTGTGAGCATTTCGGTCAGTGGACAATTACAGTCCAGTTGCCATGTGTGTGAGACCACAACCTACCAGATTCACATGTATCTCAACTGGATAACTAGAGGAAGTACTACTTAAATAAAGTAGCAATACTACAGTGCAGATATACGCTGCTACAAGTAAAAGCCATGTATTGAAAATGTTATTCAAGTACAACAGAAGCAAAAAAGTATAAACATCAAAATATACTTCAAACACCAACAATAAAAGTATTTATTATGTAGAATGGAAGAAAAAAGAGAGAGTGTCCCAGAGTGTCCCTTTTGGAACGGGGGCTGTACTGTATGTACTTCATACATATACTGATGAATTCTGAACTAAGAATGAATTCCTGTCTTAACTTGTTATAAAAATTCATATTTATTTGTTGATTACTGTATTGTTAATTTGAATCTGCAAAGTAACCACTTGCTAAAGTTATCAAATAAATGCAGTGGAGTCTCTGAAATTCAGTGGAGCTGAAGTATAAAATAGCAGAAAATGGAAATACTTGTACATAAACAACAACCAATTGTACAGCGCTGGGTAACGCGCACATGCACACACACATAAACAGTTTGATATCCACAGACAATGCTATCAAATCAAAGTGTGTGTGTCCATGGAGGGGGTTAGGGTGGGGGGCTGTGGCCTGTACTCTGCCACCCCAGTATGTCAGATCTTCAGCCAGACCATTGTACTGAAATTCAGCCACAATAAGGCAGTATTTTCCCCAAAGCAGAGCCCCTTATCATGGCCCTGAAATGACTCGTCTCTGTGGACGCCCACAACAAGCTCCACAGGAACGGGGTGCACGGAGCTGGAAGTGAGCGAGCAGAGCAATCTAGTCTTATTGTTCCGTGCATGATAAACTGGGTTTCAAACCAATTCATTCTCACTCTATCTTTGGAAAGCTGTATGCAATCTGTGGGATGAGCTACTGTAGCAATGCTGAACTTTTGCAAGCTTTTGATGGTATAGCACAGAACATCTCATCACATTGTGACTGCCTCCAAGGAGAGACAGAGAAAAATGAATAAAACAACGTGTATGACAGTCTGCACAGCACTGTACAATATAATGTTCACACTGTGTTTTTATTCACAATGTGTTTATTGACTCTACGCTCTACATAAGGCTTGCAGTAATGTGTGAGGTCATAATTTTCTTATGAAGCCTGAAACAGAATGATCTCAGTTATCAATCAGGCTGATGCTGGGTGTGTCAATTGGGTAAATGCTGCAGTGATAAACTGCATTTCTAAACATATCAGACAAAGCAGGAGGCACTCATGCCAACATTTAATGTGAAATAAAGTGCCAACACAGCCAACAGTAACAGCAACAGCTATAACGGCAATTGGAAGGAAGACCTCCTGCTTCAGTGCATGTTGTTCTGCGGTTTGACTGGAAGACTTTGTAATGTAAGGGAAAAACTGTGCTGCTTCTGGGCAAAATGTATCACTTTATTCTCTCTGATCTCATTAAAAGCTTACTCACTTTTGGTCTGGCTAGAGCTGAGGATCCACTGCTTGTGCTCGTGGAGCTTTGCCAAACAGTTTTCAGGGAAGCCTCTGTAGACATCTGCCCCTCTCTCCATGAATTGTAATATGTTCCACTTGATCTGCCCACACCACAGATATCTATCAGTCAGTACATCACAAAACTGTCTCTTAAGAGCAACTGTGAAACCTCCATACGGCAAGTAGCAACCTTGAATGTGCAACAACACAACCACAAAAGTCAGCTTTGCACATTAGCTTGTTATTTACAGTCAGCTATAAGCTATATAAAACCTTATTTATGCCAGAGTGTTGATGGATTCCCCAAGTACACCTTACAGAAATCATCAGGTAGAGAACAAGTGCCTCAAACATAGCACATCAACTGCAAAGTAATCCAGCAGCTTGGAATCATTTGGCTGCCTGTTCACGACACCCATAACACTAGCTAAGGGATGCTGTGAGCTTTATCCAACACCTCAATCCATAGTGACAGATATAAATAGTGTCACAGTAAACAGAGATGACCCCCGAAGGTTACCATCACTCACTGACAACAGCCTCCTGACAACTGGACACAATTCTATCATCACAAACTTTCAATGAAAATATACTGAGGCGATGAATACCTTCTCTAATGCATGTCATTGTACCAGCTTTGTGCATTGAAAGTAGTCCGAGCTTTAATTTGGTCATTTCAAACTTTGGTCAGTTTCACATGGGGTTTGACTTGGTTAATTTGAGATGACATATTGTGTATACAACATCACATGTAAATCTATTGACACTGGACGAAACACAAACATTGACCTCATTGCAACGGCTTCAGGTACTACTTGAAAATCAGATTCCATTTGATCTCAAGGCCATTTTAAAAATGAATAATACAGATTTGTAAACTAACACGGCAGTATTTGTTTTTCTCACTGTCTGAATAATAAGACCGTAGTGTCGGCCTCTCTGTGGTTAAGATCCTTACAGCATCACGCAGCTTAATGTTCAGCAAAAGTGGCTTTGAAATTAAAATGTCCACATCCATTTCAGTTTCCCACAGGGAAGATGGATATATCATGTCATTGGTCATTTCAAATGATTACTATTTTGCTTCTCACCCAATAACTAAAATTGAAGATGATCATGTCTCATACGGTACCTCATGCTTTCAAGATGTTTGTTTTATGTGTTTTCTACCAAATGCAATGTGGTTAGGACAGATCAGCTCATGAATGACTTATGGTATTTCCAGACGATTTGAGCGTTCAGCTCTTGGCAGGCATCATTATAATATATCGAATACAAAAACCAATTTCAGATTACTTCATCTGATGTGTTTATGGTCTTCTGGGTTTAATAGCTCTCCCAAGCATATACCAATTAAACAGTCAACAGACCATTTAAGGCCAGATTAGTCTCAGACTGGCTTTTAATTTGATATGCATGCAGACCACAAACTAAATGGCTGATCAAGCGGGGAAGGTGGATGTCTGTCTGATACAAAGAAGCATGACAATTAGTGTTCTGTGTTACTGCGGAGGTCCAATCATTCACACTCACAGCAAATCAGCAAAAGCATGAAATAAACAGTGCCTGCACAAATGGATAGTTGACTTCAGACTAACAGCTATTTGTTTTGAATATGCTCCACCCTGGCATGTCCTACCGTATCAGGATTCTCTTCGATCCAGCTCTTTACTGTCTTCAGAGCAATGTCAGCTGCAGGCTCATTGGGAAAGCCTGGGGGAGAAGGGAAAAACAGCGTCAATATCAGTTTTATCCAACACGCAGATGCCAAAAGGGATACATACAAAAACAGACAGGTGAACAGCTAGACAAACCAATATCTCCACAGGTAACAGCATTTTTCTTAAAAAGAGGGAAAACAGCACAAGCTGCTTGTCTCTGGTAGGTGAGACCAGCTGTCTGATAAACTGCTGTAGATGTTTGTTACCAGATGCACAGTGATGTGAAAACATATACGCATGGAGACATATTTCGAGGATACAAAATGTAGCTACAAACTAAAAATACTGTATATATGTCTGTAATCACACACATGAATTTCTGCCTCAAGCAGAATTGAATGTTTTGTATTTATCTGAGAAATTACTGTTACTTGTTTGATAATTTACATATAGCTCTTTTTTGCCAGTTTGGAAGAACATATCAATTGCAAACACACAGATTATTAAGATTAACTTTTAAGAAGGCCAGCTAAGGGAAGACTCTGCTGGATGCTAATCCCAAGGTCATGTGCTGACATGTATACAACTTCCCAAGATCTAACTTTTAGAGTGAGCTACTCACTAAAAAAAGCCCTTGGGCCAATCTTGCTACAGCTGAAGAGTACATATGCCATTACTAAAAGTGCTGACAATCTGCTTTTCTGTCACAGAGTAGTTGTCTTCATTTCAAAGTAATTATATTTGAGCTTAGGCTTCTGGGCTTTTCACAAAACTTGACTAAAGTATTTTACTCTAAATCCTCTGTGCAAACCCACAAGCTAGTCTGAAGTTACCTTGCAAGCACAGCCTTAACGTAGTACACCCTATGCAAAGCTAAGAATGAAAAGCCAATCAATAAACATGGCCCATTTTTTCAGTCATGAGTGACCAGACTCAGGATTTAAAACCAGATGTTCTTCTGTATTAAAAGCCCCTCACCTCCTCAAGAGACCACAAGTTGCAACAGGGACTGTCTTCCTCTAACTACAGAGGTTGAGACCTCAATTTCAACCCACATCAACTGATACGGGGGCCATGCCACGGTTGTAACCTGTTGGTTATTGCATGGGTCACATTCTCAAATATTTTTCTTTTCCTTGGTCATCACAACTATAACATTCTATGACCTATGAAACAGGCTTACAAGCACCACAGTGACCTCCACCCTTTAAGACGAATGTAAAGAGAAATGAAAAGCTGCAAAGATCCACGCTTAAATTTCCTGAAATCTCTCATCTCTCACTTAGACCACCTGCTGTCAAAGTCTCTCAATAACTATTCTGTAAATGCTGTAAATGAACTGCCTTGACAGCCAAGATATATACACTGTATGTATTATCTCCTCCACTCTCACCCTATCTGACCACTGTTGATGTCTCTCTCTTTCTTTCTGTTTTTCTTCCCCTTACCCTTCTCAGCCTGACAGGAGTGGCTGAGTTACACTGAGGAGAGAAGATGGGCTGAAGTGCAGAGGCCTTGCTGAGCTCCTGTTCAAGCTCTGGGTGGAGCGAGATGTGAGCTGCATACCAGCCAGCAGTGACAGCCAAACTTGCTCCTATGGCTCTGTTAGGCACCGTCTGCAGACAGTGCATGGCCAGTTCACAGCTCCTGCCCTTCAAAAGCTGCCCCTAGAGCTGTGTGCTCAGAACCTAATCCAGCATGCCAAATCAGTTTGCAGGTCACCTGACTGTCTCCCAAACCCACTTAACCTTTTCAGTGATATCACTTTGTCTGGCGATGTTTCCTTTTTGAAATCCATTTCCACACATATGCAGTTGTACTGACACTCCAGTTCACACATCAAGTAAGGTAGGCAAACAGATGTGCAGAAGATGTTGGAAAGCTGAGAAAAATAAATCCCTGGAGATAGGACCAGCTGTTTAGGAAGAGCACAAACAACAGGAGAGGTGTCAGTGAAGCAAGCACATATATAAAATAAATTAGTGAATTATATAAGCAGTAAGGGTCTGCCTTTGTGCTCTTACTCTGAGTACATCTCAAGTCTCTTAAAGTGCACCCATGGCCCTAACTTGTGTGTCAGTCTCTCCCACTCAGGTAGCATGGAGTGATTCAAGGAAACCATGCGAAAGAGAGAGGAAACAAGGAAATGAGTTTTGAGATTAATGAGATGTCCTTTCCTCCGAAGCGTCATGTGAAGCAAAGTCCACCATTTTGTTCAAATTTGCCAGAAGCAAGGGCAGAGTATTTATACGTCATGGTGTAAAGGTCTTCCAGGAAGGCTGCTCTTACATGAAATATATAAGAAACGTGGGATGAACCATATGTCAACTCAAGAGAGATGAAGAGAGGTCTGTTTCCTTTCAAGAAAAAAAACAAAATTGGTCTTAATCATAATAATAGAACAATGTGGTATTTCTGGTTACCAGCAGTGGGTGGAAGGCATTGAGTCCATTTAATCTATTAAGTGTAGAGTTTCTACAAATGCTCTATTGATCTGAGAGCTATACCTATTAATCATAGCAGAGCTGAAAAGGAGAAAGAGAGAGAGAGGTGAAAAGAGGTGAGTTATAGAACCAGTGAGCACAATAACAGGAAAGTAGAGTGATGTAAACAAACATTGTAAACGAGATGAGACAAAGAGCGTTCGATGGAAGGCTGGAAAAAGAGGTCAGTGCAGCTGGGGGCAGCCTGCCAGAAGAGCCCTGCTCGACAGCAACGTTGACGGCCCAAGGTCAACAGCAGCAGTTCGAGTGTCTCGGCAGCTCTCTCTCATCATTTGTCTCCTTCACACTATTCACTACCTTAACCTCTGCTCACCTCTCTTCTCTTTTCCTCTCTGCCCCTGCCAGCTAGGCCAAGTATGTTTATTTGAAAATACAATAAAATTTAGCCTCAGTCAGTTGCTTCCACCATCTTTCTTGGTCACAGTCCCCAGTGGTAGTACAGTTGACAAAATCCAGTAACAGGGGTTCAAAAAATGATGCTTGGAAAAGGATTGAGTGAGCTGACTGTTTTATATGCTCAAGTACACACAAAATGAAAAAAGTTCAGTGTTTTGCTTCTACACCTTCTCCACTCAACACCTCCTTCTCATTCTCTTTTGCTCCATTTGCTGTGTGGAGGGTTCAGTGAAAGCTAATCTGTCAGGAGGTGGAGAGCTGGCGTCAGGCACAGTGATGGTGGGCCCTCCAGGGTCCCTGTGCTGCTTTGCTTGGCTCGTCTCTCCCCTATGGTGGGAATATGGCCGGCTCAGGGAGATTTGTCTTAGCGAGGTGCACTGATGGAATATGTGCAGCGCAGTGCTGCTGATGAGGACTCAGGTGGTGCAGTGTTATTTCTGCTGAAGGCTCCTCTACTTCATCACCAGGCAGAGCGCAGCATCCAGATGGGGGAGGGGGGGCGGGGGCTTATGATGGCACGTGCCATGTGAACAAAGAGTGGCACAGCGCGCTTACATAACATTTGCATAGCACTGCCCATCCGGTGTTGTTGATGGCAATGGTGGTTATTGGTTCAGTGACCACAAAAATTTGGACTTATGACAATGGAGAATGAGTTTAGATAATCACTGAATCTGACCTGAGTGCAACCCAGGTTTTTTCAGTTTGTGTTCTTCCAATCATTTTGTCCTTCTGACTAATTTTAAGCAACAATTAAAAATCATGACCAGACAGTATGAGATAGATGACTTGGCTTAATTTCCTTTTAAGTCAAAGGTACATATTCATTCATGAGTCCATATCAGCCTGCACAAAGCGACCACAGGGAAGATTAATCTTAAACTGAATTCACATATTTTATTCCTAAGATCTTCAGCATGTAGGACCTTTGTTAATGTGAAGAAAAAGAGAGCCCGCTCTGATGCAACCAACAGACAGAGTCTCAGGCCCCTCTCTTGGGCACATGTAAATCACCTTTATGAACACATGTACATGAGCCTGGGTGACTTTTAAGAAATATGATTTTATGTATTTTATACAAAACTAGAAACCAGCAAAACTAGCCACTGCCTTTGATGTTAAAGCCCAGAAATACCCATCGTGGCTCAGTTCAGTCCTGTCAGTTTATATCATAGACAACTTGATCTTGACTCTGAAAGTCAGAATGAAAAGTTCAAGTTCAAAAATGGCCACTGAACTGGAATGTATGGAAAATAATATAAATGTTCACTCAGCCTTAGGGGCAATTTTTGCTTTAAGAACAAGCAAGCCATTGCTTTCTCTTTTGCCAGCATGGCAACTCTTTCATATCCTAGATTTACAGAGTGAACTTTTCAAAACAAACTTGTGTAGCTAAGGTGTTTTTCTCTTGTGAGAAGGAGTGAGAAGTAGCTGTATCATCTGATAAAGCATGTCTGTGCTATGATACACTCCCATTCTGTGTACTGCAGACCACACCAGTTTTGTTTCCCTGTACATATAATAAGGATACCTGCTGTTATTTTAGAATAATATAATTTTTGTTTTATTGTTTTTGTTGTTGTGAGGACACACTGATTTTTTTGTAAGGGTATGTGACCTAGGTTTGCTAAACATATGCTGACTGAGTTCCTGAAAAATATGAAGTACAGTTTTTCTCCCCATCTAAGGCAACAATCATATTGTTGGTCCCATTCTGCTTTCCCTTAGCTGTAGTTGGTCAAGTGCACTTTGCAACACTCCATTCATTTTGACGAGCTGTCCACCTTGAAGCAGCACATAGCCTGAGGCTGGGGTATCTGGCAGTCATGAATTCACCAAAGGTGTGAAACGACCGTAAACACAGAAAATCTACCACAGAAAAAGAAATAACAAACAAACCTGGCAACAATGTTTATCGTTTTTTGCAGTGTTTGACAAAGATTTAGCCTCGACTTGCTTAAATACGTTGACATCTTATTTAGTTGAGATGAGTTGTTGCTTAGAAAAACCTCTAAAATATTTTTTATAAAAGAAAAGGGTATATGTAGCGCCAGTGACGACTGGTATAAATGGGCTAGTGGGGCTAAGCCCTCCCTACTTTATGGAATAAAGATGAGAAAGCTATTGTCTAAATAACACATAAAAGATTGTTATACGTTTAAGGTTTAGTTTTAGTGAAAACTAAAGTGGCAATAGCACCAAATAGTTAAAAGAATAACACCGGATATCTCTAAATGGGCTAATTTTATGCAGCGCAAGAGCATCAGAGCGTCTGGGTGTAAATGACTGACGGGTATCATGTTCCGCCCTCTTCATTTACTGACCATTTGGGCTGACTTCATGTAGCTCACATGCCAATTGATTCTGACCAATCAGCAGCGAGCTGGAGCCGGTTAAATGATTGACAGGTGTTGTTTCACGCCCCGTGATTTATTTGTCATTTGGGCTGATTTCATGTAGCCCAACACCGCTGTAAGAAGAAGAAGAAGAAGAAGAAGAAGAAAAGAAGAGGAAAAATGGTGGGCGCTAACATGAATGAGGTGGATCATCTTCTTAATAATCCATTTTCTTCAATGTTCTATGAAGAAAAAAATTGTCAAAACGGTCTGTGTGTGTGTGTGTGTGTGTGTATGTGCGCAAGTATATAAATATATGTATATAAATATCATACAAATATATATATTGAGAGAGAGAGAATGAGAATGTTACTTTTACTTTAACTTGCAATTCTATGGCTACAATTTATTTGTTAGCCCACCCAATCAATTTCAGCACCAGCCACCACTGTGTAGCGCACTTATTCTTCATAAATAAAACAGGGCCCAGAGAATGCTGACCCTTTTACAACAGACAGGCAGGGAGGAATCACTTAAACACAACATAATACAAAGTAGATTTGCTGATTGTGGATTGGGAAGCAAGAGGAAATCATTATGTGCTGCACAGTTGAGGGCTGCTCTAGTTGAGGGTAGCAGTCCCATGTGCTTATGTGGAAAGAGAGAAGGGGGAGAGGGTTGTCACCCCATCAGGGCCCAGAGGACAGGTGAGGTGACCCGGGGTGGAGGACAGGGTAACGCCCCAGGACTCTAGACACCAAAGCGTGGGTGTCAAATGGCCTGGAGCACCTCTCTACACTAACACTGGGACAGAGCAAGGCTGTGACCATGACCGACTTTGCAGCCCAAAGAAGGAGACGGAGACAAAGAGGGATGGGAGGGTGCTATGTGAGGAAGACAGGCAGAAAGAGGAAGAAAGAGAGCAGTTTCCGTGGCACAACAGACGATGACCTTCCTTGGAAACATTCCATATAGGTGATGCCATGCTTTGTCCTACATGCTAAAATTAACACCTGACATTTTGCTTTTTTAAAAACATTCTGAAGAGTGCATGATACGCAGAAGTTTAATGCTCAACCAAGTTTCTGAAATGACTAAATCTATAGTCCTGTGGGCTGGGAGTATTTTTACATTTGGCTTATCATCCATGAAAATGGTGAAGCAAGGCTAGTATTGACAACAATGCACACTGCGTGACTTAGTTAAATAGGCTACAAAGCTCCTGTTCCTTCTGAGTGCACACTCTGCTACTCACTGATACAGCACGTTGAGCAGCACGTTTACAAGTCCGATGTACCTTGAAATTCCCAACCCAGCTGGGCTAAGCCCCCAGTAGTAAACCCTGGGTTTTAGGAGAAGACGGGAGTCACCCAGGCCATCTCTGGCAAGCTAGCAGCAAGCCATCACTGCTGAGAGATAAAGTGCGATGAATGTCTGCAACATTCCTAATCCTAGACAGGGATGAGAGAGAGCCAGAGCATGATGCTGGCTTGAGGAAAAAATTCTTAGCTGCTTGACACCTTTGATCTGGACGGTACACTAGAACAGCAGCGTGGACATACCAGTAGAGCTTGGCTGGATTACATTCACATATCTCCCAAAGCCACCAGTCTGAGATAGAACTCCTCTGTCAACAATTCTCAGATCAGTGACAGAGACAGATAAGCCAAAGGTTGAGGGTGAGCAGTAAACAAGCAGATATTTGTCTTAAGAAGAGAGCCTCTGATTGTTTTCTCAGGGTATGCATTTGCACGATGACACCTGTCAGGTTAGCAGTAGACTTAATGTTCATGTCCTTGCTCTTGCATTGTTCCAGTGAGCCCTCTGCTGTGTGCTAAGATTGATCTTAGCAGGTGCCTCCTAAACTGTACAGCTCATTACAAAGTGGTTGGAAAATGCTCTTTCAGGGAAGATGTGATCTCCACAAGGCTAAATTGTTGCACAATGCATCTTGAAATGGAAATTTTACGAGTGTGGCTTTGCTTGAGGAAGTACCTCTGCCTGTGTGGCAGAATGCAAATTTCCGGTCTATGTGTAAGATTGTCATATGAGGGTGAAACAGGGCTTCAAGAGAACATATCACAGAGAAGAAAGGAGAGAAAATGATAGTAAAGAGAAAATGGCCTTTGTAAGTCTAGGTAGTTGGACTCTTGGCACTGATCTTGTGAGACATTGAAAGGTGTCTCCTCCTTGGAAGGAATAATCCATTTAAACCCAGGTCGCATGGCTGTGATTGATGTGCAAACAGGAGCAGCACTTAATAACCTCTATCATGCTGGGTGACCTCGTGGCCCACGGTGGGCACCAGTTTGTTTATGGGTGGTACCTCCGACACACTATCCGTGCAGAAATTCTGTTGTGGCTAATGGGCCGGACTGAGGGATTGGACTGTCAGCGCAGTGTGAGCCCTCATTTTTCTTTCCAAGCGTCTAAGGTACCCCTGGTGCACCCCTGCTACACCCAACCTCCCTGTTCTGCCATCATCTGTCAATGGTGACCGTGTCTCCTGGAATATGGAGGCGTGAAAGAGAGTGTCAATTAGCATTAGCTTTCCTGACAAATTGTGTTTTCTTACCACAAAAGCCTTGGATGACATGTGCCTGATTCCCCTCTGTCACAATATGAGTGCCACAGAATTTGTTTTTCTACCACAATTGTAGTGTGAAAATGGGTCAAGCACATGTGCATATGTTAAGAACCTGGATGCATGACCACGTGCACATATATAAAGCTGTGGCTGTATCTATGTGTATTCTACAGAGACACACACAGATAAAGACAAGAGAGAGAGAAAGAGAGAGATGGGAAAGATGTGCTTTTCATACTAAAAAGCTTTTGTTTACATTGCCGAAATGGAAGTTGACCTTAAAGGTTACCTAAAATGTACAGAAAATGTCAAAACGCCTGACAAGACAGCACAGCCTCTTTCAGAACATGGCAGTACTCAGGGGGCACAGGGAGGGGTCTTAGAGAATCACATCACAGCACTGTATTATACTGTATTTCCTTTGACAGTCCCTCCTCTATTTGCCCTCTGCTGTGTGAAGATCTTCAGTCTTAATCAGCTGTATTGTTCTATAGAGATGCATTTATGGGGAGAGCTAAGCTGTTTATTTATTGAATAGGCTGTTTAATTCCCACCCTCCACGGCCTTTGATGTGAGGGTCTGCTGGTGGAGTGCGATGACAGGCTCCTCCTGGCTGTGCAGCACATGGCACCGCAGTGAGGAGCAGTAAGCAGCAACCCCATACAGCAGCGTAATGCAGTGACCAGTCACCCTCTCCCTCCTGCATACGTCCGGCCTGTCTTTGTGTCACTACAATAGAGCTGTTTTACTCCAAAATGTCACATATCCATTTTGAAATTAGACCTGTATTTATTCTATTTTTTTCTTTTATTCAAAAACTAAAAGTATTAAAAACTCACAAAAAAAAAAAAAAAAAAAAAACCCTCAAATATACTTTATATTTTAAGGGCAATCAATTGGAATTTTATTCAATGGAATTTCATTCAGCTGTTTGACTTAATTTACTGAGGATTTTCCCAAGTCAGACACTAATGAGTCAGGAACTATTAACATGTTCACATAATTAATTAGGACCCACACCAAAGTTTTGTGCTGAAAGAAAAAAAAAAGTGCGAATGCAACAAAATGCACATTCGGAAGCAAAATGTTCTGTAGGAGCACCTCATGCAACATAGGAATATATGAGAAAAGGAAACAAGGCTCACAGAAATGACTGCTGAACCTATCACCATTGACTATAAAATGTACAGCAAAAAAAGGAGGCAAAGTGAGAATGAGAGAGAAAAAGAGTGAGAGAGAACTGACAACTTTAGCCGTTCTTATCATTAACACTTTAGTAATAGCCATATTGAGACGGGTGGCAGAAAACAGAAAATACTGCAGAGAGAGATGGTGAGAGGAAATGATGAGAAGTTGTTGTGCTGTAATCTGTGCAAATTGCAGAAGCGATGGGTAGAAAATGTTCAATATCTCAAGAAGGAAGAGTTCTATCCAGCACAGAGTGTAATTACAAACATCTAGCATTTTTTAAGCGCGAAGGCTCTCTTTAGCACACACACTGGGCTTCAGTAATAAGTATAGGCTATGCTGTGCATTAGGATGCTTGACCACTTGTCTATGTCGTAGTTATTCACATGCATGGACATTTAACTGCCAACTGGGCATTTACATACAGACCTGCAGCTGTATGACTTTAAATTGCTGTCAAAGAAATGAACAGCTTCATAAACTCCCAGCAACTGCACCATAATTAGCAATTCATATTTTGTTTTCAATCCAGTGAGTGCGCAATAATATCAGACCCACGACTTTAATACTGTGGTCAATGCTTTTTGCAGAGAAATTGGTGGAGAAAGGAAAAAAAAGCCTACTGATTTAAGGGCGGTTACTCTGCTGCTGTGTGTTGACGGCGGGTTTAAGGAGCACAGCACAAGTTTGTCTGTAATCAGTAATTTTCAGTAAGTGTTTGGATGTTTCATATTTCAGTGTGAGACTTGGTAACAGCTGCCAGCTAGTCAAAATACAGGCTGATAATGAAGGAAGCGTGAAGGCTTTAGATGCAAACTGTGTCACACTGTTTGCTTGACTTTTTCAAGGAAAAAAAGATAATTTACAGATGTGCAAAGGCAGTTGTTTGATGTTTGATGGCTGATAAATAATTGCACTTTTTAAACTTCTGTACACACAGTTACAAATGACAGGCAACTAACATTATGTTTTGTTTTGTTTTGTTTGTTTGGTTTTTTTTTAATTAACACCAGACATGTCTATTCTAACATATAGCACGAGTTTGAGGCTTAGGGGCTCCTGAGCTTCCTTTTGAACTGTTAGTCCAATGTAAATGGATGACATTTTGTTATACTGACAGCATTTATATAGCACTTTCTGGCCAAAACACATAACAAGTGAGTCACCCATTCAAATCCACTTTGACTGTGGGGTTTACTGTCTCGCTTGACACATGAACAGGAGAAGCCAATGATTGAACTGGCTCCACCTCAGCAACCACAACCAGTTTCTTTTTATTTATTTATTTATTTTTTTACATGTGCCATTGGTTTCGTAAACCAAATATATCATGTTAAGCGGTAGAACACTTAAAATTTTTCCCCACCAAGCGAGACACATCCTTCAGCATGGTATTTTTTTGGCATGTGTGATATTAGTAAAAAATCCAAAGAAAATCAGCAATGGGTAACGCTTCACTTGCATTTTGCAATTTAGCTGCAAATGTCTGCATATACAGTTAAATAGCCCAGCATCAGGTCTTAATTAGTGGCAGTGCATTCAAGTAACTGAACTGTGGTGTGCTCATTTACACCATCAGTGACAGAAAGTACCATGCTAAATGAAAACATGCAGTGATGCCAAAATTTGCAGCCATGACAGTGATTTGCAGTAGCTTTAGTAAATTAACCCCTGGGTATTTTAAAAGGTTGCCAGCTTTGTTTAGAACAAATCTTCAACACAATCACAATGAACGGCAAAATGTCATATCTGAAGATGTATCTATAGCACAGAAAATATAGCTCAAAATAAAACAAAGAAACATATACAGCTTTGCCATGTAAGCATTGCCAGGCATCTGAGCAGAATAAGTTTAGTCAGATTTTCTGTCCGGACACATTTTTAGATGTAGATTACATTATTCTTTCAGAAAGGATTACTGTTGAGTTTTGGTAACTAGAGAGTCCACGGACAGGTTACAGGTTCACTTTCATGTCGAAGGAACCCTTGTGAATTTGCTTTAAATTGGGCTTAGTGGCATTACTATTCATGTACATACATATGTGCACATCTTTAGGGATCAGTGTTTGCAACATCAGGAGCACCTGGTCTTGTAAATTGGTTTTAATTTCCTTGGTTGTTATATGACCATAAAGAATGATCAGAGCACCTAAAGACTCTCACGGGATGACTGCTGAAGCAATCACAGATCCCTGATCACGAGTAACACTTGCTGGCTCATATTGGCCTTTTTTTTTTTTTCTTTACTCAAACAATGGCCAAAGCACTATGGTATACAAAATCTGCATCTTGGTAATTTGAACTTTTTTATAAGATTTACTAGATTTGTGAGCGCTTTCATAGAACCAATTGCTCAATTACTGTTACTGTTGATGACAACAAATGAAAATTAGCATGTTAATTAATCTTTACATATTTAGCACGCTCAGGGATTATTAGAGGCTTTGTGTAAATTCAGTGGATGGCACATGGTGCACACAGTATGCTAGAATGATGAGAAAATAATAATTCATCCTCAGCTGAGGGAATGTACTTGTACATATGCTGTATATACATATATTCATATAAACTCTGGTAGTTTCCCTGCATCTAGCATCTCTTGCCATCATAATTTCAAAGCCTTTTCACATCAGCACATGTGGCATATTTTCAGCGGGACTTTTTTTTAAGTCTAATGAGCGCACTCATTGCTTGCCACAGATGCCTTGCTGCATATCAGACCCCATGAGGGAGCGCAGGCATTGTTCAGGGTCTACATTTCATTCACCTTATAGCAGGTTGTGTCTTTGTGCAACATGGTTTAAGGTGAGCTTGTTGGTAAGTTTCAGCTATGTTCTTCTTCAAAGACAAAGCCTTATATCGTAATACAGCATTAATGGTATTATGTAATAAGAGGTATACAATGTTGCAGATTGTTGGAATAAAACATGCATGTAAAGCAAAAATAATAATATAAGGTTAAAGTCTAGCAAAATAAAAGAGATTAAGCTTACCATAGATGCCAGTGGATATACATGGGAAGGCCTGTGTAGAAGAAGACAAGAGAAAGACAAATTTAAAAAAGTAGACTGAGTAAATGGGACAAAACAACAGAGGTTTTTATCGATTTCATTGCGTTAGTGCACAATGAGATCAATAAGAAAATCTCTTCCATGCAAGACGTTAAAATCTATTTAGCTGTTCTGTCAGTCCTTCATTTCATTTCTCAGTAACACACACTAAACACAGGGTTTCTATTTAACAAGATGATAAGTACTACAGCAGAAAGATTAAAACAGTGAACAGTACGTGATTACACACATTTGCATTAAACTATAGCCGTCTGTATATCTTTGCATGTTTGTTGTTCACCTAAACTGCTTCACTTGCTCTTTCCCTAGAAAAGCACTGTACAGTGCCTTTTGCCAAAATCCCTGCAATGCTAATGTCTGTATTGAAAACTACACATACACACAAACTAGATGGACTATCATGTACTGTTGCACCAGTGATCGCAACAGCCTATTAGTACTCAAAGCCCATAACAGTCATAGTTTGCATATGTTGCTTGAGGGAACGATGGATCAGACTCATAGTACACGTAGAGCTTGCTGCTTAATAATCTTCAGCACATGAATATTCAAATGAGGTCAATTGATCCTGTCTGTTGCCTACAGCCCAAACTACACAGACCTTCTCTTTCACAAATATTTATGGAACTTACCCAAGAGCTAAGGCTACTGCACATATAAGTTTGGTGTCAGCCTATTGATGCATGTTTTTCATTCTGTGAATTTAGAGCACTGGGCAGATTGATAGACAGATTTAATCCTGTATAAAGTTGATGCAAACTTCCAACAGTGGCCCAGCTGTGTCTCAATAACAAGAACGTCACAGCAAGAACCTTTTCAGCTTTTCATCTGATTCAAATAATAAGTAGACCAAAAACAACATAACAAAGTCGTTGTTGCCACATTCGGATCAATAGGAGGAATCAATCCCACATCCCACCAGGCACTAAAGTGTAGGGACAGAACAAAACAGACACAGGGAAATCAGAATACATATTATAAATATTTTCATAAGCTAAAGAGCAAAAACCTGCTTATATTTATGGATGTCTTTTTCAAAAAGATTATAAAAAGTAACCACCTTGTAATAGTTCTTGGTTTGTAGCACTTTACAGCAGACATATTATTCAAGTATGGCTTCATAGCTGAAAATAGTTTCATTATTCTTTACTTCTGTGAGCAAATATATTATGATACATAGGCCTTGCTGTAAGCTTCCCCATTTCACATTCATCTTTTTAAGTATATTAATAAACAGTAAAGAGAAAGGATTTTTTTTTCAAAGGTCCCATTTGTCCTCAAAAGCAGCTGAATACGTGCTTTAGTACCTGCATTCATCAAAAGGCGTGGCCGCAACATTAATATAACAACATGACAAATGATAAAAAAAAAAAGAGGAAAACATTTCCACTAGCAGCTCACAACTGGATGAATATAGAACAACAAAACACTACAGGCTTTCATCAAAGAATAACACCCATATGTCAAATTCTCCCAGTACCAAAACCCAACAGTTGTTTTGCCACACTGACCCTGTCAAGTTGTATTTAGAAACACGCTGCTGCTAGCAACCGTGCCAAGATCGCTTCATTTTAGAACTAAAAACACAATTAATAGATCTGAAAGAAAAAGACAACAAATAAATGCCTCCTCATACGATGAATGTACAGACAAGTAGCAGGCTTCTAATCTAAGTCTTTTCAATTGAGAAAACAAATAAACATAATTCATATACTGAGAAAGCAAATAATTGACTAAAATACTGTCCCCCCCTGCTAAAGCATCACGACCTATTGAAATGAGATGTTCCGTTTGTCCTTGCTTTAAGCGAAGAGGAATGAGTCTCTGGTTTGTATTCTTATTTACCAGTTTTCAGGTTCCGCCTGTCAAGGTGAATCTTTCTTCTGTGGGGTGATTTAAATCTTTTAGCAAAGCGTTGACCTTTCCAGATGACTGTCTGGGTCTGACACAAACCTCAAATGATGAAGCGTGGAAAAGCATGGCCATTTTTAGTCCTCTGCCAAGTTCTGCCCATGGCAAATACAGAGGCATATTGAGGCTGAAGATACACCAACATAGTCAAATATCCAAAGCAGACCAATGGAATCAAAAAGAAATAGTAACTGTGTGCAATCTGGATGATATTTGAGCAAAAGACGTCAAAACAGCTGTACAAATGAAATGCAATGAAATTTAGACCAGTGAACATCTATTTACTTTTAGTTACTCTCTAATAAGCACAAACAGGAATTGAGATTTATCTCTGCAAGAAATAATAAGGACAAAATAAAATGAATTTCATCTTCAGACAAGATGAGCATTATTTCCTGTCAACATCTCCGGCTAGTCTTGACTGCCAAACTGATCCTGAGCCAGAAGACTTCGTTGTCCTCTCTCAGCTGATAGGCTGCAATGTCAGTCTCTTCAACTTGAACTTGTGCTCAACTAAATCTTAACACATCACAGGCTGTGGCAAAGACTTAGCATAAGCATAATCAATTAAAATCTTTTTTATTAGTTCTCTGGCTGACCCATTAAAGGGTATTGATCTCTGCAGTGTGAAAAATGCATTGGGTAATCACTTAACAGGATGCTGTAAAGATCTGACACCTTTGTGTCACATGCAGACGTCATTTACTTGTTTAAAGGACAGTTACTGCAAAAGCTGAGGAGCGTAACGTATAACGTAAAGTATTTATCCAGTAAAACTGTAAAGGTTTGAGAGCAGTTTGGCAGACACATCTCATTTTCATTCATAAATCAGCCATAAAGCAAGCAATAAATTACACAAGTGATAAATCTTACTGCTGATCAATATCCGTAAATGCCACCAAGCTCCTAAGTATAAGGCTTGTTAAAATCATTTAAAGATTTTAAATGAAACTTTTCCTCAAATAAAGGTGAGCAAGTGGAAAACATCAGCACCTGTTCAGAAGTGCCTGCTTTAGTACCACAATTATTCACATGCAGAGCAGATGAGCGGTGACGGTCAGTCTCTTCTTTATCAAATACAAATTTAGCTCTTTAAGAGACAAACAACAACAAAAAACAGCTGATTGCCAGTGTCCTTAGGTTTGTCTGAACAGCGTATAAGTCAAGAATACTACACCTGAACACAAACAGCCACAGTGGATTTCAGAAACAGCCACAACGTGAAGCATTGCAAGTGCAAATGCGCTGCGAAGCATAGCCTATTTTCCCTTTTCTTTCCCATCAATACTGGGCCGTCGTAGACACTAGTTAATTGTTAGCATAGTTGTTAGCATACATGTGCTTACACTGCATCAGGTCCAGTGTTAATTAGAACAGTCAGTGGCATATGAGCAGTGATGACCTATGATTCCTGGTTAAGGTTATTATTTCTGTCTCTGGCTGCTCATTAGAAGTGAGTCAGCATGTTCACCTGCACCCTGGCATGAGGCTGTGCCTGACATGTTGGCTTGTTGCTGATTTTCTTTGCTTAGCAAGTGTTCAGAAATTGGTCACCAGGGAAATTATTGTGTTGCTGGGGCTCCTCCCTAATCTATCATATCACTTTAAAGTGGAGCATCTTTACTCTCAGTGTCTCTGCACACTTGTTTGGCTCACAGTATATTAAGAACAGCACAGAGTAGCTGTAGTGACAGTACAGCTTTTTGTGTTATAGTAATGTCAATTATAAATCACATACTTATTGTGAGATTTAATCTTTGAAATTCATACAACCACAGATTATTAAAACAATGATTCATTAACTTTAAAGTGTGACAAGAGTTTTGCAAAGACAGTGTTCATAAAACTAAGTCACTGTTATTCCACTGAGAGCATGACAGCCTGCAGCTCTCAGTCATTTGTTAAGCAGCAGGAAATGACACAGTAAAGATGGCTCAAACTGTGGCAAAATGCAGCGGCCCTGTTGCAGCTGTCACCTTCCCATGCTGCAGGCACTTCAGAGTAGCCATGAGCACACAGGTAAAAGTAAGAAAACCACGTATGGGCACAGTGACTGCAGGATCCTGCCGTGGGGAGCACCTCGTCTCGGCTGGCTGAGTAAATAGCACTGGACCCAGGGTGCTGCCCCCGTAGCTTGAAGCCTCCTAGTCTGTTTGCAGATGGAAGCTAGACTTATTAATCACAGCGGCAAGGGGAGACCCTGTGCAAATGCAACCACAAGTATGTTATTATTCACCAATGTTGCCACAGTGTGGGCTTACATTACAGTACAAGAACATGAATCCAACACAATCCTCTTTGTTGACTGCTGTAATTCTTTAAGCATGTCGGTCATGCATGGTCTCTGTCTGAATCAGCTACCTGCTGCTGTGAAGAGCATGTCACGGTTGCAGATCAGAATATTCAAATATGACACATTAACACCCTTTTGTTCTGCATAATACCACACTCCATAGTCTAATGCTAGCCCTGATTGTTTGACTATCATTATGCTAAATGGAGGATGGAGAAAGGCAGAGGGTGAGAAATCTGGAACCTAATGGCCCGAGTCCCACCATTCATTTTTATATCTGATGTGATCAAGTGTAACTATTAGTACAATAATATCTGAGTGTCCATTAAGAACTCAGCATCACCGGCTGTGTTTACATGCAGGGACTAAGTTACTTGCCATGATACTCTGGAAAACATCTTATTACTGATCAGCTGTTTGCTATCTTTGATGGAGAATTCGTGTTGTTATGAATAAACCAGAACAGAACATTGCTGTCCTCCTCCAGGGTTCTGCCAGCAATAAAGTATGAAAATATGCCACCACCGCGTAAATCCTTTCCCTAAGAAGCAGCAGGTAATGTCTGATATAGAGGAAAGAAATGACAAAACAGACTACAGAAACTGTAAATAGTGCTTACCACAATGGTTTTGTTGACATCAACATGAATCTACTGTGCAGTGCAAGTTTGAATCTGCTGCAGCAATGAAAATGAACAGTGAAAGTAATAAGATCTTCCCACTTCACAGTGAAATATTTAACATTGAAATATGGCAGCGATCTTGACCTGGTCTTTTATAATTACAGGTACTGGGTTAATGGATTATTCTAAGATTAATATGAATCATTTAAAAGCCATGCTACTGAAATAATAATTATCCGAGTTCTGTGTGCGTGTTAACAAACGTTACTATATATTAGCACTGCACACAATTTGATGAATAGTAAGAAACATTTTAATAAAAAAAAAGTCAGATGTGTAGTAGAGTACAGCAGTGTGTAGTTTTTTATTTATTTATTGTTCATTTGTTTTGCTGGTTACAGTTTAGTATCACAAACTGACAGGTTATTTTGGTAAATGGCTGCATTCATATAGCATTTTCATCCAGAACACTTTGCAGTTTCTTTTCCTCACACAGTGCCACACTGATGGCAGTGAGCTTTCATGTAAGGAGGCTCGTCTGACTGTTGACATGTACACAGGACGAGCTGGGGATCGAATCACCCACACTCTGATCTGTGGTCCTCCTGAGCCACAGCTGGTCAAACAGCACCGAGACATGAAAAATTTAGGCACAAATTGTTCAAAAAGTTCATGAGACTTCTTAAACACACTACAGTGGGACAATCCTGAGTCCTCACTGACTTATCAGAAATTTAATTTTGAGAGTCCACAAGGGCAGACAGGGTTGGATCAAAGATAGATTCAGTACCAAGCCACAATGAACCTCAGGGTGTTCTTTGATTGCGTTCATCACACTCAGTTCCACAGCACATGTCTGCACATGCAATGCATGTTACAGGAGAACAAAGACTGGCTGCAGTATGTCTGTCAGTCAAACACATGACAGAGGAGAAATGAATGGGCAAAAATGCCTAAATGCTCTAGCCTGTGGATAGGGCAGAGCAGTGGAGCAAATACAAGCAGATACAGAAGTGATGGCTGGATGATTCACTGATCCATGACCAGCTGCATGGTTGATCAAGCACATTTCACCCTGAAGCCCAAAGCTACGGTGCACAGGTAGCGCACACTGAGAAGCCTGTTTTAATACAACATGATCATTACATTGGGAACTAGAAAGCTACTTTAAAGCACTGCTTGTCTAAAAATGGACAGTGTTTCATGGTCTGAGAAGCCGGTGAGGAATTGCATTAACACTGCATTCTTCCTAACACATTAGGACTGGGCCAATCAATCCATTTTTATCGCTATTAAACGTTATGAAATGTGATAATTAATTAACACCGACAATTATTTATTTTTTTTATTTTATCTTGCATCAACGCAGTGTTTTTAGTGAGCAACGGTTAGATAGCTAGTGAGCAACGGACTTTAAAAGTAATTATTCTAATAAAAACAACTGGCCGATAAAATAATTGCCGCCGTTAATTAATTATCACATTAACGCACGGTATATCTGATAATAACAAGTTAAATTACACAGCCCTAGTAAATATATGAAAAAATGATGCTGTTCTTCACTTGATTATTAGCTCAATTAAGCGTTTCCTGGTGGGTTTATGGTCTAGTTTCAAGTCTTCTTCAATATGGCATGATTTTCACTGTGAAAATTACAGTGAATCCATATAGAGTGAAATAGCTGAGAAAGCAACCTATGCCGAAGGGTACGGCTACCTTGTGATTGTCAAGTTGCTACCAGGTGTGTCCTTGAGTTCTCAATCTGATGCAACCACTGTTCTCCACAGCTCCACCCTCTCGTTCAAATATGGTCAAAAAACCAAGATGTCGAAGCTGGTAATGCCGAACATGAGGCTTCGAAATGCCAGCCAACAAACGGATAATGGACGTCACTGTGGGCTTACAATTGCTTTCAACACAAAACTGTAAAGTACCTGCAAAACTTTAACATATACATAGTGCAAACCAGAACACTGAATCTACAAATAGTGTCCAGTTCTAGTAGGAAATTGTTCTCTTTAATTATTCATATCTCTGTAATTTCCCACAGAGGTCTGCTCAAGAGGCTGATTCCCTCAGTGTTAAAAAGGGAGCATTCAGAAAGGCGTAAAAATGATAGTACTCTGAACTGAGGGCACATGCAACCAGACGTCTGCTCATATTTATGTATGAGGACTCCTGCTCAGTATCAGCTGAAATTATTTCACTGACCAAGAGAGGCAAAGACAAAAGAAAGGAATTCACATTGGTGAGACAAACTGGCTGACCTCTATTTGACCCACACATGATTGACAGAATTCAAATGAGTAGGCAAGGCACATGTCAGGTAAACTTGATAGCAAAATGTATTCCCACTATTCCACTGCTTTACTGCTCTGTACAGCTGCAGGCATACTTCTTCTCAGATATTCTATGTTTTTTATTTTTCATTTTTTTTAACTTATTGATTAGATTAGTATGCTTGTGCTGGGTGAAATCAAGACTTGTCTGCGGGCTGATCTGAAACACTGTGTAGTGGAGAGACTCAGACTGACAGTTGGGGTAATAGACCTGTGGCTTCGCTGTCTGAGGAGGAATCATTGTGTAATACAGCAAAATCAAATTATAGTACCCAGGGCCTTTATTTACCACAACTGAGGAGAACCATGACTTGCGACATGAGACAGGTCGTTGTTAGAAATGGATCTTCATGTAAAATTTGCCCGGATCTATATGCTATATCATCTTTTCATAGGAAGTCTTCTGCTTGCTGTGGTAATTTGCTGAAAATAGAAAATCAGCATTACATCTATTGATCAATATTTCTGCTAACAATTTGAAAAAAATGGAGAGTATGGAATGGCTACGTTGTTGCACTGGTGAAAATAATACTGCAAAATGATATATTACCCTGAAGTTACCACGTGAGGTAATTTCTTCTTTTTTCATTTATTGGTAATTAGACTTTATTTGTTCCAAATGAGCACAGCCTCAGCTATTTGATCGCCTTTTATTCCGCAATTTATGGAATCTTACATCCGCTTACTTTAAAGCCTTGAACTTTACTTTGATTAAAATCCTCACATGACATGATGCTTATAGCAGTGCAATGAATTTTTTTTTATTGTATTTATCACAAGAGCCATGACATTATAAACTGTAGGAGGCATTTTTACTGAATCTTGAAGTGGAAGCAAAGAAAGCAGTAAATGAGGGAAAAATGCCTCTGTGCCTCTGCAATTGTGGGCAAAATGTTTGATATTTGAACCTCAACACTGCAGCACAGTGTAAGACACCATTCAATATGCCTCGGGGCCTCTAAAGCCTATGATTATTCCAATGAGTGCTTAAGAAATGTAGATCATGATGTGCATAGTGTGTAGCATTAGAAGTCATTTGCATTTTGGAGGTCTAAACTACAGGTGGGCATAAAGAAAATGATCAAAGCAGGGAATAGGAGGATTTAGTCTGAATCTATCAAACTGCTGTTTCATAAGGTATCTCTAAGTGAGCAAACCTCTGAGATGCTGAAAATAAAACGCAGAAGGGATGAGGCAAGCCATATGGAAGCCTCTATGGAAGGTAAAACCAGGTCACATGTAGATCCTCAAATATCCATACCCCATGTCAAAGTGTCTCAGTGGAGATTAGTAGCATATGGGACTGGGAGGTTAGAATTATCAGTAATCCTAAAATATACTGTAGCTCATGATTTGTACCACAAGAGCAGATGAATCCCAAGTGGTTGATCTAAATGAATAGTAAAATAATAATTAGGGGGCATTTTTCATGAGACATTTCTTTAATTTCCATTCATAAATCAACTTCAACAGCACATTTAATCAGAGAAGAGAACAAAGCGGTTTCTGGTCTTGCAATGCGAAAGCCAGCCTATGGTACACTTCCATCATAAGGCTACTAATTAAACATTTTTTTTTCCTTTCAAGGCGTCCTTCAACATTTCAAAAGCACCATATCAAAGGGGCTTCAAAGTCAAAACCCAGCTCTGAATTTTTAGGTGACAGAACAGCATACATATGAAGAGAAGTGACTTGCTGCATGGCCGCATCTTTGTGGCGGGACCAATGTGAGATAAAAATCCACCCCAATGCATATTGCATTCTAATGACTGTCAATGGATAACCTAAAAATAAATAAAGGTCTGGCTTTCACACTGACTCTATTCAGTCACAAAAGCTTTGCTAACATCCCCAAATTAGCCAAAGTGGTTTGGACTGATCTACTAACCATTGCTCTACATTATTTATAGAATTACAGATTTATTGGTGAGTTACTGTGTCATTGGGGATGTGCCAATATTTTAGCTCTACATGTAGTGGACTTAGAGCTGTTGTTCAGTTATAGTTATAGAATTAGTGTTAGGGTTATAGGGGAGCCACAGTAACACAGTAAAACAGAGAAAGGGTGTAACTGTAGCATGTGGTCAGCAGACTAGAATATGACCGACAAGATACAAGATACACACAATCATACACGGTACAATGTGCAGTGAAATTCTTTTTGTCCCTGCTACCAAAAAATAGGTAAGTGAAATAGAAAGAGTAAAATTAAATATTGTAAAATAGAAACCTTATAAAAATAATAAAATTAAAAACGTGAAAATGTGCAGTATTTACATGTACAGTATTTACATCTCTCTAGACAGAACCCAGTGGTCACCAAGAATAAAGGATATACACAAGTCGCTAAGATATTAACTTCTTGTAGCTTCTAGGCCATTCCCTGTATGCAGTCTTTGGAAGGTGACAGAAGGTGACAATTGTACAGTGACAAAGTCATATTTTGTCAACACAACAGATGGCAAAAAGATAAAAAGATATAAAAGAAGGCAACATTTTCCCTGCAGATTATAAGAAAATGATCTTTAGGAATTACACAAAGTTTTTAATTCAACATCACAGCCAATGAAAAGATGGTATGGTTTTTTGTTGTTGTTTTTTTTAAGTTTTTTCTTTAGTGTCTAATTGTATAAAATGGAAAGGCCAAGTTATATATTACCCAAATGAATGCAGATTGGAGATCTGCACAGAATCATAATGGATGATGAAATAGGCCATAACCACATCTCCCAAAGCACCATATATAAAATAAAAACTAACATTCGTTAAGAGACCCAACCTCATTAACTGCAAATCGAATCGAGTTCTCTGTACTGCTGTAGCAGTGACCCTTTGGAAGCATGGTAAGTACATAATTATTAATGAATCATAGGAACACATTTTCCAATTAGAAGAGTGAATGTTTGTCTTTTTCCTGTATACTGTAAGGCAAAATATACAGTACACCACTGGGTAAGTCTGTTTCTTCTGATTTCTTCATCGGCCTTGTGCTTCAGGAATAATTACTCCTAGACTTGAAGCTTGGGATGTTATTGTCAGCTGGGATTTTAATGGACTTAATGAACTCTTTGTTAACGGAAGCTCAGGGTGCTCTGTGATTGCCTTCATTGCACTCAGTTCCACAACACTGATAGCTCATCTCATTTGCACAACTCCAGTGGTACATGTGCACTCCTGTGACGCAGAGTTGTGGGGGAATAAAAGGCAGGCTGCAGCATGTTTATGAGCCAATGCAGACTGGGGTGAGATGAATGAGAATGACAAAATAGTGCAGCTACTGTAGACAGACAGATAACCAAGGATAACTGGAAGGCTTTTTGTTGTTGGAGGCTAACTATTTCTCTCTGCTGCCAGTATTTATGCATGGGTGAAAACATGACAACCTATCTCTCTACTGAACATGCAGGGATAAAATTGACCTTCTTGTGGAATGCCCAAATATCTCTTTAAATTTTGAATGAGTAATTCTATAGATTCTACAGTATTATAATATATGAGGTCTACAATACCAGGTATACTAAAATACCAGCCCATAGTGATTCATTAGCTTATTTGAGAGGTACTTGCTTTCTTTATACTGCAGGTAGGTTTCAGTATCACACAACATAAATATATGCAATTTAGGACTCTACACATATACCAAAGCTTTAATTCAGAGTATGAAAGCCTGTTTGTCCATGTAGTCGGTGGGCAGACTAGACTCCAGCCGCACATTTTCACTTTAAAGCTCCCCACGACATAAAGCCATAAATCTGAGCTTGCCCAGAGGTAAGAGCAACCAACACTAATTAACAGAGGCGGGATAAGAGGTCAAGGCCTGTGTCGCATTAGTGTGAGAAAACACTATTTTTCAATTTACAGTATATACTGGCCTGCTGTGCTTTAAGTAATAAGGATTTAAGCTTGCAATACCATGGGCATGAATACAAATGTATCTAATGTACAACAATAACACGTTTCCATCCTCAGTATACTCTAGCTGTATAAACATAAAGACTTTCAGACGAGATGACTAAATTGTCATTATCCATCTGACACTTTAGATAAGATGCCTGCCTCAGGGAATGTCCACAAAGCAAGATCACTGGTCCAAAGTAGAGCTCAATTTAGGTACACTGCGGAGAATCAGTTTTCAATGAATATGTCTAGCCCTTAAAAAGGACTTTGGTCCAAGGACATAGTAAGCTCTGAGGAGGTTAGCTCTCCCTCTGTGCAGACCTGTGGGCCATTCTCTCACACTTTGATCTGAGCTCTGATGATGGTGTGGCAGGCACAGACTCAGGAGTGGAAGGATTAGGAATGGGGGGGGCGCGAGGAGTGACAGTTCCTTTGTATTCGTTTTATCCTCATTTTGGGCATAACGGTAGACAGTGTGCAAACCAGTGGCTTCTCTAAAGTGTTTTTTTTTTTTTTTTTTTTAGCGTAAAATCCTTAACTCTTAAAAGAGAGATCAAAGGAGAAGCTGGCTCATTGATAACTGTATAATGTCTCGCTTAAAAGAGAACAGGCATTTTGCTGAGATGGTCGCGTGGTTCAAACTACAAGCTATTAGTCATGCTGTCGGCTCATTTCCATATGAGTTTTATTGTCTCATGGGCAAAGGCTACTGCACCTACTCGCATTTATTGCACTCATGGTAGAGCTAATGATATTCACACCTACGGCAAAAACAAAGAGCCTTGTATCTCTTTGTCTCCATATGAAAAGGCTCTTGAAAGGTGACAATATGAATGCACATTTCAGTTTTGTGCACCTTGCTTTGATCTTCTAGCCTTGCTTGTCTGGAAGCATATGCACCTACATAAAAGCACAGCTGTCTCAGAAATCATGATTATTACAGTCTGAATATTAATTCAGTAATACACACAAACTTTATGTAAGGTGACAAGGAATTTTAAAAGAACAAATACTAAACAAAAGTCTAAACAACACTGCTCCTCAGAAACTTCAAAGTCAATTATCAAACATATCAGTAAATATGATTGAAGTGGCTGGTTGGCCAGTGTTTAATTTTACATATGGCACATGTCAACTTCAGTTATAGGTGTTGGATATACTTGTGATGTGAAACTTAACAGCTGATATCATATGAGTTCCACAGTGAGTACTGAATGTTTACATGCACATTAGCATGCCAGTTTTAAGTGTTATTCTGGCTTTGATTTTATTCTGGATATAGCAATTACATGAAACATGACAAACATGGATATTCTTACCTCTGTATCCATGATCATGACGGTATCCAACCACTGATTTCTAAAAAGCCCAAGCTACTGCAACAGTTTAGAAACCAGTTTAGCTTCTTGCTGTCTGAACTCAGCTGCATTAAGCTTCTCCATATGATCACTGACAGTGGAAAACAAGATCAACTACGAAATCAGTTTATGATCTGCATTGATGAGGTCAGACTTTCCTTTTATTTCATGTTGGTGGTCATTATATCATTTCCTTGCATATTTTTAGTTTTATTGGCTCACTGCAATGTAACTTGAGTTGTTGATGCGCCTGCAAGCATGGACCAGACTAATCCTAATTCAGAAACCTGGATAAGGTGTTGGATATGTGTCACAGTATCCACATTTTTAGGAGAGTATAGGTTTTGCAAAACCGTGATAAGAGCTTTTACAGGTTTCTTAAACTGGTTCACAAGCTGTTTAAGTGGCTTAAAATTTTATAAGAAGAGACTATAGAAACACCTAAAAGAATACGTCATCCTCCCAGTGGTCACTGAATGTAAACAATACGTGAAGGTGATTACGATGGGATGAAGTACAACGAGGATGCCCTGGAAGACTTAGGTCTTCCAGGGCATCCTCGTTGTACTATCTATTGTCCCTGTAATTTTACTCATCTGAAGGTGTAGACACTCCAAGGCCAGCAGCTGCCATCTGAACCCCATGGTCTCTTCTTGTCAACTTCAAGGGGAGAGTACATAATATGCCTGCCTCGTCACGTACCAAACTTCTGCTATTCATAGCAGGTACAGGGATATAGGGATCAGCAGATGTGAAAGTGATGGTAACAGTGCTCCCCAAGGCTTGTTGCCATCTTCAAGCAGTCCTGTCACTTTCACACCACAGTGCAGGATGCCGAAATAAAATATGAGGCTGTAAAAGCAGTGTTTTGAAACATTGGGGCGTTAGTGGATTTATTGAGTTTAAAAGTCTTCTGAAGGATTGCCTGTTCAAAGTATACACCTTTAAATCCCAAAGGAGATTTATTTTATCAAGTGCCCAGGCCTATTTAAAATCTCCCCTCAGTCACTAGCTGGATACAAGTTAGACTGCTTTGTGCAAGGATGGTGGTACAGTCAAAACATATACTCAAATTCTCATATATTTATCATGTAAAACATAAACAGAGAAATATGAAGGAGTAGGGGTCTACTATGTGAGTGCATGAGGCAGTGCTCATCATGAAGGTTCTTAATAGACCATGTCGCCTGTAGGACCTGACAAGCAAGCTGAGCCGAGCAGAGGAACCAGGGAGAGGGTCACCTTCATGTAGAGACAGCTCTGTCACACTGGGGCCATGAATGGAACCGCTCTGCCACCCTGGCCTGACCCAGACAATATGTCTATGGCCAACCAAGCAGAACAACATATCCCCCACCTCTTCTATACAGAAACTAAAAACAAACAAACAAACAAAAAAAAACAAGAAGCAGCAGTAGACAGAAACGGTACTTCCTGGCTGTTTTGTAAGGTAATGTGATCATTTGCTTATCCAGCTGCAAAATAATGATAATTATTATTATGAATATGATGCCTCATGCTTACTTGAACACAATTATGTGTTTTGATCTCTACATGTAGCCTTCCACTACAAAAAAAGGTACAGGAGCAGTAACCAAAAACTGGGGATATCGCCAAAACATGTAGTTGTGTCTTTTTAATCTTTTCTCAAGTAAAGAGGCAGAAGGGGAAAAAAGTATGCTGGCACGGTCTGCCTTCTAGTTTGTGTATATGAGATTTTTGTTAAATGCAGTCAAATCCCAGAGCTGTATTGCAAAGTGGTGCTATCTTGGTCTGAGCACAGGTGCATCTCTAAATGAGGAGGAATGAGGAGAGGCCCAAAGCCCGCTGACATCCCAAAACGAAAGAGAGGGCACATGCCACTCAAGGTCATGGCGAATTGGTACAGGAGCACTGGCACTACAGATTGATTGGGCGTACAGGGAGCAGCTGGCTGAGAGGAAACAGGATGTTGACTGAGGGAATCACCAGGTGGCTCCCGTGAATTACGACACCATCCATGCAGCTCTTTCTATCTCCCATGCAGATTAAGTGCTGGTTTGAAGTAGTCCTGTCACACAGTGATATCTGATTTCCATGTCTGGCAACATGTGACTGTAGAGTATACCTTTTGGTCAGAGTTGTTGCTGTGGTTTAATTTGAACTATATGGATAACTTTTTTCACAAATGGCCAGAGGATAATACAGCTAATTACAGTTTTCTAAATGTGGAGTTCATCATGAATATTGATAAAGCATTAATTAGTTACTAAAACTGGAAAATCATTTTCTCTGCACCAAATACATCACATGTTTTTAGAGCAAAAATGTACTGCATCATTTAATGGGAATGAGGATTCATATTCTATGGCAATAAATAATGTAACTAAACAATTCTGTCAGTCAGGAAATGTCCTCATCTTCTTGGGAGAAGAAAAAAACCCAGAAACACTGGGCCAGGTTATGATATGTTTTCATATAACATCTCTTTATTAATAATGTAATACAAGGACAAAATAACCCAGAGAAGCATGGTTAGTATTTAGTGTGGATCTTAATCATGCTTGAATAAGAGACCATCATGTAGGTCATCATCGTTATGCCTGATGGAACTCTATGCCAAACACATTTCCTTATGACTCAGCCTCCTTCTGGAAAAGCCAAGGACTCTTGCAGGACAGGGCTCAGGTGGAGAGTCAGTAATCCCACTCATTAGGAATTGGGAGTCATAAAGGCCTTGATTAAGTCAAAGTGATCTAATGTGTATATTTATCTCAAATTATGTCTCTCCAGTTTCATAATAGAGCCTCTTCACTACATCACTGAATGGGAAAAACTGTAGTGCCCTTGTAATTGCTCAAAAATAAAACGGCCATTGGTAAACGGTAAAAAGACTGCAACTGGCTTCTGCAATTCTACAAGATATCTTAAAATGATACATGTTCTCCTTCTCATGCTCTTTGCTCTCCTGTGAGGTTCTAACACCTTAACGATAACAAGCCCCAGATTTGATTCTGTGCATATTGTCATTATCAGGGGTTTATAGACATGACATAAGATATTAAGCTGAGTGAGATTTGGAGGTTATCTGGCATTCCAAGCTGTGTGCAAAAAGTAAGACCACGAAACAAGATTCATCCCTGTGTTCACTCCGGTAGGCACTTCATCCAGCATATGGCATGCAGACTAAACCTTTGGGCTTTCTAGATTCATCTGTATGTGAAATGAAAAAGGTGGATTTGAGTACAGTAATAGCTGATTTAAATTTAAATCTGTTCTAAGGCCCTGACAGTTGCAGCATCATTCATGAAAGGCGAGTGTGACATTTATGATATCAAGGTCACTGCTTGACAATGAAAGAAATGTTTAATCTGCTAAATTACCCCGTGAAATGATTACTTCAGTAGGCCTACTTCATAATGATTTAATGCTAACATGTCGTATAATTTTTAATTAACTCAGAGCAGGAGAGAATGTGCAAGGTGGGGGAGTGACTCAAGGACTAGCTGCACATTCAGAATCAGGTGTCCAATATCCAGCTGCTAAATTCTTTCTGTATCACATATTAAATCACAGAAATAATAATAAAACACATGCCCACAGAGAGATTGCTTGTTTCTGCAGCTTATTCAGGTGAATGTTAAACGCAGGGGTCAATATAATTTTTTTTCAAACATTACCAACCGATAACATAATCTTGGTAAGTGAGTTTGAGTTCTCAGTCAGAACAAAAAATGTCACCACCACATGTAATAAAACATTTGCCAAGGCAGAAATCCATATCTTACACTTCTGTGGCAATCTCTGGCATCACAGCAAGACAATCCTGCAGTGTAGGAGCTAATATATTTCTCTCATAAACCTGTACACGGCGCTGCATTACCTCCTGAATTGCTGAGTAGGCCTAGATTGAGCCAGTTTAAAATTGTGAGCCAATCAGCTCAGGCCAGGCATGGTGTGTCAGCCCTCGTTAGCTGTGACCTTGGGAGATAATAATGGCACTAAACTGAGTGTATGTGTGGGGTAATAGCGCCATGATTACAGAATTATGTAGGAGAACATAAACACCGACGTGTCTACCAATGCACAGGATTGTTCACCTGAGCCTGCAGTAAGACTGCTGTGGTTTTGATAACAAAATGATGAGGAGGCAAGACTGTGGATACAACATAAGTCTTAAGAACTTTGTATTGAGCCCCTTCTAATATTTTCATAAATATGCATAAATATGAACTGGCCAGTTGGTCAACACAACATGCACTGTTACCACTGCGCTGTCTTCAAACCAAACAATACTGATCATAAATATGTGCCAAGCAGATGGGGATGATTATAAATATTCATTTCTGACTTTATACACATCCTGGATGTAGACATGCAGTTATGCACTTCTGAACCACACAAAGAACTACAAACATTCCCAAGGCTCCCAATAGCTGTCAGCTCTCTGCCTTATGCATTCTCTTTGATAAAACACACAAGAACCAATGCATTAACAAAACACAGGAAAGAGTTGCGCACAATATGTTTTAAGGTTAGGAAAAAGCTTGCTATGAAAAATCTGAAGACAACCTGGGGTGAATAACTGTAAACAATCTCAGAGCAGAGACAACAGCTAGCTGTGCAGCATTAGGATTCAAGTCCCATTTTGTGCTCAACGAGGAATAACTCGAAAAAGAAAGAAAAGTTAGAAAGAACAAAACATCAAATGAAAGATAAAGTGTAAGACCATTACAACTTTTTTAAGGTGAAATGACTGAACAAAGTTACCCTCTCATTTTTACCCCCCCCTTAAAAAAATAAATAAATCATTCTGTCAACACTCAGCAATAACAAATTATCATTCATGAGTCAAAGATTTCACAGTCTATAATTCATAATTTTGGTCTTCTGCAAAGACCCTTTAAAACTGTATAAAAGCAATAACTATCTCGCATTGATTAAAAGGAATTAATATCTAATTAAGGGATGATTCCAGAGTCTTTAACGCCTGACTTGTATTGCATAAACAAAACATAAGAGAAAAAAGCAACAAAGAGTGGAATAGTTGGCATGCACTTGAGCAGTATGACAGACTACTAATTTTAATGTCTAAAGGTGTTAATGTAATCTACTCCACTGTATCTTTGTGTTTGGTGCCATGCTCATAATTGCTACTTATTCAGTGTAATTCTTAGGTGGCAGTCATCTTTATCTGACATGCATCTGATTTCTTACTCCTGAAAATGTTTCATGTATACAGCCAGAGCACGAGAGAATGTCCCCAGTGTGTCAGACCACGATACAAAGGCCTTGTGCTCTGACCAAACATCTGTAAGACCGGGGACTATGATTGAAGGATAATTGGGTGTGAGCTTGTTGAAATGGAACCCTGTGATAGACCAGGAAATTCCAGTTTCATGGACACGGCCCTGGCAAGGTCAACACTGGGTTCAACACCTGGCTTCATGAAAGTCACAAATGAAAGAGCTTTGAGACCAAAAAACTAGATTCAACAATGGAATGAAACTAACCCGATTAGTGCTAATACATCGCATATTCACAATGACTGCTCGCTCTATCATCCTGTTTCTTTCTTGATACATAACTGTCCGAGAAGCTAATTTCCCGATGCAAAGTCATGTTGAACGTCTCGCCTTGTAACTTTAATTAAGTCCATGAAAAGGAACGCACAGATTCAGCATTCTCATTACTATTCACTCAATAATAATTAAAATATCCCTCTGTGAGTGTTAAATTGAAAATGTTGCCATGCGTATCACAATTGCAGCATAATGTGTCAGCAAGATTTGTGGACCTGTTGGCAGTAGAGCATGAGTGGATGATTTGTACATGATTGGGTAGATATAAAGGGTCTCCCTGGACATTCCTTCAACAGGCCAGTGGAAGTCCCACACCGCATGACATGCTTTCAACAAAACTTGGAACATGCAAACCATAGACACTCCTCAGATTAATCTGAAAGATCAAAATTCCCATAAACGCACTCGCAGAAAATATATGAAGATTCCTAGTTATTCACTTTCATTATCAGTATGCCACTATATGTTTATGTATGAATGTAGAAAGAAATTAAAAGCCTTCATAAGCCATACCATACCAGGTTTTTGTGGGTGACTTTTGTTTTCACCTTGAAATCATTATTACCATTACAAGAACAGAATTTATCAAACAATTCATCAATGCAGTAAGGTCCACGTCTTGACTGGTCTTGAAATAAAATCCTTAGACATCTTTGTTTGAGACCGAGAGAAGACCAAGTGAAAATGCTATTGATTCTGAGATGAGACTGACACCTTCAAAGACCTAGTTGCAAGGAATCACGACCAAAAACGCCAGAGCAGTGAGAGACATAATCCACACACACACACACACACACACACACACACACACACACACACACACACACACACACAAACACACACAGGAGTACAGGCACTGGTGGCTGGAGTGATACTGCATGATAATTAACCATAATGATGTAAACAAGAACTCATTCCACCAAGGTCCGCTGCTGATGAACACCAATCTGTTACAGTAACTGTGACATTGCTGAGATTTACTCGGTTGGGAAGGGACTGTCAGGCTCTGAGAGAGGCCTGCTTTGCATGTGATGTACTTCACATTCTCCTTTCCTGCTCAGCTTCTTTGATCAAAGGAGAAGCATTTGTCAAGTGGTGGAGGAAATGTTTGGCGACACTAGTGTTTCAGACTTAAGCACAACCCTAAACAGATGGGATTTTGCTAGAAGAAAATACAATATTTCAGGGATAAGGACTAGGTTATTGTTGGTGAGATTGTGTGTGTATTGGTTTAGCTGAAGACTTCAAAACAAACAAGAAGCCACTATCCATGTACTGTCTCTACTCATGGTTTTCTCTCTTTGCGGAAACAATGTGAGTCAAAAGTAGCCCTCCTCAGACAAAGGACTCGAGACTTTGAAAACAAGCACTGTTGCAAAAGACAACAGCGTAGTCTATCCGAATGAGCTGTTGCTAATAACAATTACATTGCAGAATACTAAAGTATTCTTTCCATTGATAGGATGATAAGATGTTCTCCTCTTTGTAGTCTCTGTAAGTCGAACCAGAGGTAAGGATGGAGTCACTTTCTCATTCCTGTTGTGAAGCAGAGACAAAGATAGACAGATGCTTTTTGTTCTCTGGTATTGCCCACATTCTTCAGGTATGTTTAATTAATGCATGCTTATTGTGGTGTTCTTGTCTCATGGCGTATGGCAGGAAAGGCATATGTTTAATCAACAACTTCCTCTGACAGTCCCTCAGTCGGGTATGAGCTGTCACTTCTATTCTCAGATGGTACCACAGAGGGATATGAGCCTCATAGAAATTCAGGAGACCGTCTCCAGAAGCTCCTCACAGCCAGGTACAGCAGCAGAGAAAAACATGAAGGGAAACCAGCCTGAGTGCTGAGTCTGAGTCTTATACTGCTTGACTGTTCTTTAACACTTAAATTATTTGAAGAGCCTTTATTATTGTCACAGTACATTAATCTAGGACAGTGCTGCTGTAATTTCTCTCACAGAACATCGAGGTGGAGAAGCCTTTGTAGGAGACATGGGTTCATCTTTCCTATGATTGCTATGGACTTCCTGTGCTTGTAATCAAGATGCTAGAATGCTCACATCAATTCACTCCATACAGGCACTCTCGAGATCACCTCTTCAATCCCCTTCAACTGTGATTACCCCTCTCGAGATGTGTGGAAATGTCACATTTTACATATCCTAATATTTCACTTCACATAAAGTTGAGCAGTTTTCCCTAGAGTGAAGGGAATGTCAAGGGAAGTTGATGTGATGGTTCTGTCCCCTTTACACAGAAATGAAGCTCCTCCTGCTGTGGTTGCCTCCCTCTGAATCAGGGCGCTGGGGTAATTGGGGTTCCAATGGCCATTAAACTTAGACTAGGTGGCAGACCACCACAACCACTATCAGCATAATTGGATCTAATTGGCCCAGTGTTGCCAATGATTCGGATCAGACAAATAGCAGTGGCTAATTTAAATGGCGACGTGACCTTTTGAAAGCTTCAGTCTAATTAACCTTTGGAGATGCATGCAGGTACTGTACGTGGTGGTGGGTTACAAGCGGTGACTGGCTGACTGGCCGCAGAGAGGGCTGGGTTATAATCTCATATTTCAGGTAATCACTGACTGGGGGAACACCATGTGAAATCCTCTGCAGCACATAATGTAGGCCTGTTGGATTGATTTTTCCCTCATTCCACTGAATCAACTGGAATTACACTGTGATGAACAATGCTAGAATGCTAGTGCTAGTAGTGTTAACATAACACATTTTCATTATGGTTACTTTTACATTTGAGACAAAAAAATGGGTCAAATAAAACCATATCCACCTGATATCAGAGGTAAGTTTTAGCATTTTCTCTTTATTTCACAGTGTTTAGTCTTTTGTTATTGTCAGTGACTTACTAGGCTTTATCTTTACGCTGCATAGCGCAGCAGTAAAAATTACATGAAAGTGTGCAGACTGCTAAAAACTGAGACTTAGTAGAGTCTCGGACATACATGAACAACAGACTGTTCACTTTGAAAACTAGGCTGTATAATGGGAACTGGCTGTGAAGGTCTGTATAAAGTCCACATTTCATCTGCAAATTGAGTTCCCCAAATATTGCCATAAAGAAAATGAGCTTGGATTCAGTTACGGAGGAATTTAAAGTATGAACTAAATGAATACTAGCTGATACAGACACAAAGACCAACTGCATTGTGTAAGCAGATCAGGAGTAAACCTCTCATTCTTCTATCTCAATTATTTGCACGGTTTACTTTGCTGAGATCAGAAGCGAAGTATATGCACAATCAAGCCTCTATACTTCTACCAGCCATAATATAATTACATCTGGGGCCGCTTGCACTCGTGGACAGTAATTTACGGGAAAGGGCAGAGAAATGGACAGAGGAAAAGTTGGGGAAGATTTGTTCAGCGCATAAATGAAAATTAATTAATCACTTGGGGAGTCAGCACACCAAAATGGAACAAGGTGGAGTACAAAGTCATTTAGCTTGATATGAAAATATTTGGAAACATAAATACCTCCAGTGCACTTAAATACAGCAGTAAAAAAAAAAAAATTTCAAATATCATCAGTGACCTACATTAAAGAAAAGATGGAACAATAAAAGTTATTTACAGCATTATTACTGAGAACAGAGGAGATGCTTTTAAAACTGGTCGGCCAAAACAGAATCTACAATAAGGTCAAAGTCAATTTGCCTTGCAAATCCTCGTGTGTTGTCTATCTTTAAGACACCTTGGGGGCATGGTCACTTATCCTACCGATACAGTTTTTGTTTCTTCTTCACTTGCTGTCCCCACCATTTGAAACAGGTTATCTACTAGTGGACTATCAGCTGTCATCTTCAAGCAGGGTGTGCATGCTGATGTGTCACTGCAAGATACCGTTTGCAGGAATGCATTTTGGGAAAAACGAATGGGAACTAACACTCCTAGCAGCTTTGGAATGAGCCCACAGAGAAGGGTGGCTAATCCTATCATTCTACACCATTCATCTCCGATCCACTTGGCTTTCAGCATTTTTCTCAACGGGCAATTTGTGGCTTCCCTGCTGGATCTCCTCAAAGCCAGTGTGTTATGACTACAAAACACTTCCAGGGCCGCTTGGGAGTCAAAGAGGAGGACACTAAATGCAGTCTGCGACCCTGTCACTGTCCATGCTGACAGCTGCCAGCCCACTGCACGCTGACAGAAATAGCTTAATGAGAGATACTTTCCGAAAAACATCAAATTGTGGCCTGTCATTGTCAAATTAGTAGCAAAAAGGAGGCTCAGTTGCCCACGAGATCATTAGTCAACAGCTAAAATGCTTGCTGTATCTTTATGCTACATCCCCTTGAGACTAAAATCTTACTTATTTTGTCTCAACAAAACACTCCCCAAAGACTCAAAAGGAAAGCTAAATTAAATGAAACAATAATGATGTTTTGGGTAAACATGGCTATTCTTTTCTTCTAAAGGTCACAGTCTAAGGGGTGTTTAATATGCCTCTAAAATGAAACAGAGGCTAAGGCTGAATGGCTTCCAGATGGTGGCGTACCCCTTCACACAGTCTGCCTGTTTCTGCCTGACAGACGCTATGCGTGCTTCCAGGGAAGAATCTGAGCAGTCTTCCATGACTAACCGAGACAGGGGACCTGCATTAACCGTCTCCCCAGTTCCATTTACTGTATGGCTTTCCAGCTCTTTGGAGAGGAGGTCTCCCAGGGTCCGATTGCACACAGATACAGTACACAGATACACACAAGTACATTGTTAAAATGCACATACACATAGGTGAATAAGTTTTCTTTCAGCAGACACAAAAATCTAATCTTGATTGGAAGAAATATTTGTTCAAGATAACATGAGTGACAGGTCTCAGATTGTGGTTAAAAATCTGCATGTCTTAAGCACTGCATGACACCCTAACACACAAATAAATTGCACAAAAGTTTTTATTCAGTCCATTGTCTTCTGAAAATTCTGTGAACACAATAATGTGGGACTGCTGAGTAGTGAGTTTCTCCTATAATCTCAGCTCTCCAAACAAAACCATAATGACATGGCATTCTCTTTATAGCAGAACAACCACGATGAGACCTTTTTAATATGTCCTGGCTCAAGCAAATATTGATAGGCTGCTAGAACATCTTCCCTTCTATTGATCAGCGAGGCAGTGCTATTATCACAATTCATGTCTAGAGTCAAGCCACAAAAAATCCATATGTCTATCTATATTTCCTCTTCAGCTCCTCACCTGGGCCTCCTTTGGAAGCAAACAGCTTACTGTAGTGTAACAAGCACTGAGCAGAGGAGGGGGCTGTTTCTCAATGTGCAGCTCATCGTCCCAGAGCTGCAGCTTCACTCACAGGCTGCACAGCTCCCATGGCTCCCCTGTGTGATGCTGCAAAGCTGGCATGTCAACTGAAGCACAAGAGTCTTCTCTGAGCAAAGAGCTTTGCAACATCAAACGCACATTCGCATATGGCTCAGAAAGATACACGTAAATGGTGTGAAGTATGTATGCACGAAGGCATATTCCAGCATGTGCTGAACACAAATGAATTGACAAACAACTCAATAGGCCATCCAGCCACTTGATATTTATCCAGAGACTGAGACAGAGTGAGGGTGTGAAAGCCTACACCACTCCAGATAACTTTCAGCTTCAATGTGGGGATTAAACGGCCAGCTTCTTGGCTCAAGTAGACCATCATTTTTCATCTGAAGGCCATCAGTGAAGCTCAGAACTGCATCCTTGGCTTGCAGTTTAACCTTTGGTTTAGTCATATAAACATTTGACATTTCTGCCAATATGGGATTTCTAAACTTTAGTGCAGAGCTGATTATTTAACGGAACAATTAATGCAGAACATTTTGAATGTTATTAAAAAGCAAATAAAATGTGCAGTTCTCTTGCCTGGGACATTTTAGGTACTTTGCAAATGTACCCAGTTATCTCTTAAAATTAACACAAACAAACAAACAAAAAAAAGAAAAACAGGGATCTAACTGATCCACTGTCTGAGCTGTCCCACAGGGAAGATTTTATGGATATTCACTGTTACTTCCAGTTTTATTTCATAGTAATGGTAAAAACTCAACCTAGAAACTTAGAAACAACCCCTAAACTCAGCTAGGAATAGCCTCAGGTTGCCTAAAAGTCGCATTTTCCAGCCTTCTCAGTTCCGTCCCAGTAGAACTGTAAATCAGTTCAACACTGATCACTTAGGGACAGAAGAAGTTCTTCTATCTAATTTCTGACTTCTGGGGATGTTATTGTAGTAAATGTTCAGTCATGCACACTGAGATACCCTAAGGTAAAGGAAATGCATGAGCGATGAAATTCAGTGGTACTCTCTGTAAACTCCCTGTCTCGACATGCTACAGTCATGACTCATGAGACGACTGTGGTAGCCCTGCTGTTTTGTAGCCTAAAGGGTGGCTTTGAGCTCTAAGAAACCAGGATTAACTATCAAGCTGTGCTTCTTTTTAATCTTTTATGCTCAAGTTTATTTTGTGTTAGGCTTTGTTTTGACTCCTATTCCTTTGTAATGCCCTGGAATCCCCATTAGGGAGCCAGCCGTCTAGGATTCCCAAATGTAACCCCCCCCTGTTTTGCCCACTTTGTAGACCCACTTGGCGGAGTGTCCTTCTTCGGTGGGATCTCTTGTTTCTCTCACACAGAAAGCTCATAGTAAGACCTCTTTAGATGAGTCAAAATGAGCTTAGTGCCGATCAGCTAACCAAAAACTTGGACTCACTGTTCTTCGTGCCAGGCCAAACTCTGTGTTAATAAAGAATTAGGACCAGATAACCCTTGGAGCCACTCTTCAAGTAAGTCTTGCATATCAAGGATGGACTAAAACTAAATCAAGGCCACATCCTTGCTAGAAGAAATAGCTATTTCCTTTTTGCTTTTGGTAAAAAGGCTTTCTGTTGTCCTTGCAGGAAGCAGAGGCGAAATGGACTGTGGCTAAGATAATGCATTGACTTTGCTCATCCTGCAAGGCCAGTCAATCACAGAACACCACTGTTTGCACTGAAGGCCTGTTCAACACTTAGCAGCTGTATAAATACATTAGACGGGGTCCAGACAGCTCCCAGTAAAAACAGAAACTCTGTTTCTTATAAATATATGGATTATTGGATAAATAAATCAAGAGAGATAGGCCTAAACTAAATAAATCTTTGGAATGTGCCAGAAACAAAGCAAGGACTGGAAGTTTTGCAGATGAAAACAGAAAGCTGTGTTGGCAATGAGGCCTGAGGGGCTCGGTGCTCGGAGCCTGCCTACCGTCTGCCCATGAACCTTGGAGCTCACCAGATGAACTTATTCTATTGTGCAAATGACATTTTGATGTAATGCCATACTTTAATGCAGGCATGTCAAACTGGTCCACAGGAGGGCCGGTGTGGCTGCAGGTTTTCTTTCCAACCAAGTAGCAGCACACCAGACTTGACTCATTTAATCAACTGATCTCCGTCTTCAGACAGTTGATTGGTCGAACGGTGTGCTCTTGGTTGGTTGGCACAAAAACCTGCAGCCACACCGGCCCTCCTGTGGACCGGTTTGACACATGTGCTTTAATGTCATACTGGCTTATCATACCACAGTGGATGAGACTGTTATTAGAGAAGTTTAAAGACAAGTGTGCATGCTGCTGATTTGATAAAACTTCAAAACATTTACCAGAACAACTTCAGTCATTTGGGTTCACAATCCATTTAATTGCTACCTCAAGGTGTCTGTCGCACTCACAATAAGTCATCAACAGAGCAGGAATTTGTCACAATCATCTTTAATGAAACTGGCACTCATCTATGTCTCATCTCTCTGTTGGTAAGTACTTCCATTGATTGGCCTCTGATGAGGCTGCAGGGCAGTAGGTTGGTGCAGAAAATGTGATTTGTGGCTATGTGGTGTGATACTGATTTGTTTACCCTCTGTGGGCAGGGCAAATCCATATATCACATGGACCAGACTGAATCATATAGTCCAGCACAGGCTAGAAGCCATGTGAATGATCGGCCGCTGCCAGCTCTGGATTGTGTGAGCATTGTCTCGTCTAAAGCCCTTATGATTAAGCCATATTCAGCACACTAAACCTTGTGCTTTTAAAAAGAAAATGCTTCTTAGAGAGGTGGTAAAGACATCTCAAATTACCCTTTGGGCGTTTGTACATTTATTTTCTTGGAAACAAAGAAGGTCACAGTTTTATAACCTAAATGTGGCTTCCCAAATAATAACAGAGGAAATACTGTGCAGTTATTTGCAGCGGCAATATGGAGAGGTGGATACACAAGCCTGCCTTTCATTTAATCACAAGCCAAAGTAGTCTACATGAAAAGCCTTCATTTGACAAACATGAAACATTACCATTTTGTTGTGTTCTCTCTTGCTTTTGTTTAAATAAAGAAGATTAAGGCTTTTCAGAACTGTAACGAAAATGAAAGATGCTAAATCCTTTTGTTCTTGTACCTTTTCCAAATTTCCTAAAAATTTCAAACACAGCTTTTCTCACTGAAGGCTTACTCACTGTCAAACAAAAACACAGACGCATATAATTTATTTCTTTCGTGCTGCACAGAACAGAGAAAATTTTCTCCTTAGATGAGTGTGAGCGTGATACGGCGTACGGTACTCACCACAGTGCTCAAGCCATGCTCCTTCATCAGCCTGAGGGAGTTCTGGTAGCAGGAGGTGAGGTCATTGTTCTCGGTAGGGCCCACATGACCTCTGGCCACCGGGCCCACGGTGTGGATCACATCTGTCAGAGGGGGACAAGAAACACAGCTAATTTCAGCACAGCCTACTTCTAGCAAGGTCACATAGTTGGCAGTATTTCTAGTAGTGCCACAGAGTGAGGGGTAAATTCAGGGTTGTAAAACCTTTTAGCTGTGCAGCTTGTAAGCTTTAGTTGTCCATGTAGCTAAGCAGTTGAGCAAATGGTTTTAAAATCTGCAAAATCATATGGAAAATACGATAAAGTTCGTCTTTGCAGTGAGACAATGGGGACGACATGAACAATCCACTGCTTGAAATGAATGCATTTATTCAGTAAATGAAACAGTAGCTTAGATAGAAAATCAATTACAAGATTCTTTTATGCTATCTACTCAAATATTCATATCTCTCCCTGTACTCTCTTTCCCTTCGCATAGTAATGTCTTTACCTGTCAGTCACTGGTCTCCTTGTCTGGCCTGGCCAGACTACAGAATGCAGCTTCTTAATAGAATCAACGGAGTGCTGACAGGAAAATAAGGGAATCTAAGCAGTGACTTGACAGATACATAATCTTCTGCATTCTGCTTGACCACCCTTGGCTTTCTCAGTGTTGGACAGGACACGTCAACATCAACATACAAGAAGTAACTCAGCATCACCTACAGAGCATTCCAGAGAGGTGCACCACAGCTGTCGCATTTACACAGACTGACTGCATGGCTGCTAATGACAAAGTAAATAGTAATTAATTAATAAACAAGTCTCTTCTGTATGTATTAAAATGCTTTATACGTGATAACTCCTCAAAAAGGTCATCAAGGTTTTAATTCATTAAACCATGAATGATGAATGTTTTTCTGTTTATTCAACAGCGGACTCTCTCAGCGTGCAAAATAGCAGTTGTCGACTCCATTCAGCAGTATTGGCTGGTAAATCTAAATTCATGGCCCATTAAATATGGATCAACTGTGACTCATACATTTGCAATTTAACGCATCAAGTCCCCATTTCTGTGCACTAAAATATTAAACCCTGTTTAAGTATGAATACTGAGAATTCAGACCTGGTTCAGGTGAGGGCAAGCGAGGAAAGCACAGCAGCAGCAGCCTTTGTTTTAAAATGCAGTCACCTGAAGTGTTTTGTTTTTTTTTTAAACACCTAACTGCACCGTTTACTTAAAATAGAGAACATTTACCCTCACTTCCTTACAGAATAAATGTAAGCTATGTTATTGCTCTACATTACATAAATCATTTATAGATTAAATTTAGTTCTCAGTTGTATGTCTGGTTCCTTAATGGTCAGGATGATAAAATGCATGGGGAACCACTACAATCAAGTGGCTTTCACTGGTGTTGCTTAACAGGTGAGACTTTGTGTTTGGTAGAGGTAAGAAACAAGGGCTTTGAGTGATCCCCAGCTCAGCTGAGGTTGGGCTGTAATGAGAAAGAAGCTGTTTCAAGTATTGTCTTTTTCCAGAATAGCAGGCCAAAAGTTGCATAGCACAATGTGGTTATAATGGGACACGTGGTAAGTTGTTTTTCGTGCATAATTCATGAAGTTCTTCACTACGAGAACGGAAACATGCCAATTAGAATGTGGGCAAGCGCCAAACACCAGACTACTGGTGAATTCATGAAAATTTAAACAGTTCTTATCTCACCAGTACCAATGTCTCCACTCGCATCTTCAGCACTTCCACATCAAATAAATATTTATACAGCTGTGTTTGTCTAAGGTGAAAGACATATTTCACTTTGTAACTAAGGAGGGATATTACAGGAAAGACAGTTAGTTGCTGCAGAGCTCTAAAACACTCTGGCAGCTGCTTCAGTATCTCTGTAAACACAAATGACCTCTCTACCCTTGCAGTCTTGGAGGAACTGAGGTTATTTGTTTTGTTTAAAGGAAAAGACACAGACACAAACAACAAAATCCAGTGATGCTGACCGCAATGAGGTGCTACAGGCCATTAAGCTGCTGTAAATTTATAACAATTTTATTGAATCGTAATTGTTCAAAGATTGTGACCACGGAGCGAAAAGGTCTTCTGCATGCATACTGAAGTACAAATAATAATTAAAGTAATATATATAAATAGAGGCATGTCTGTGTATTAGCTATGAGCAATTTAACTGTGAAGACACCCTTGCCTAAAGGTTAGGACTCCCTTTAAGCATAAAAAATACTTTATCTGAAGAGTCAGAAAAGGGTTATTTATGACTGTAGTGTTTTCAAAACACAAATTATATGAAGATGGTTTCTGCAACATAACAGTATGAACTCTGGCAGAAAATCAATTTTTTTTTTTTTTTTTTAACATCACTGATGTTTTTCTCCAGGTGGAAACCTCAGCTTTAATCATTATTTGAATGCTGACAGACACATCTGAGTGTATCAGTGTTTCTACTTTGCTTTCGAGCACATCTCGACACATGCATACCATTATCTGTGGGCAGCCTTCATACAAGAGGCACATAAATCTCTCTCTTAGTGAGGTTGAAAAGATTAGTAGTGGCCCTTGTGCACTTGAGCTTGGCTTGATTGCAGGGGTTTGATAACAGATGCAGAAAACAAGAGAAATATCCTGATGAAATACAATAAAGGATGCTGTTGTTTAATATGCTGAAACGAAATTAATCGGTCAATATGAGAACATTTAAAGTCTTAACACAGAAAGTAAAACCCTGCAACCTGACCTGACCTGTTTAAAAAAATGAATTCACTTGTTATATACATATACGCATATGTTTATAAATACATATGCGTATATAGGGCAGTGAGGTGGTTAGCTCTGTCACCTCACAGCAAGAGGGTTTTTTACATTGGCACTAGGTGCATGTGTGTGTGTGTGTGTGTGTGAGCGTGTGATTGTCTGGTGATCAGTCCAGAGTGTATCCCACCTCTCACCCATAATCTGCTGGGAAAGGTTCCAGCCCCCCAGCAATCCTGATGGATAAGCAGTATAGAAAGTGGATGGATGGATGGGTGATACATATCCCAATGGCAAGGAAATAAAAAGCCAACGATTTCATAATTTACCGGTGAAGAAACAGAACAGAACTACAGAGGCCAAATTAGAGAACTGTTTGCTCTGAGCATACAAAATAAGTCATTAAGGATTTTAACGGGACTCTTCCTTATCACACATTCCACAAAATCCCCACTGCACACACCTCCTTTAAGAGCCTTGCCTCGCCAATTCCACGAGGAGTTAATGAGCTTGCATTCCCACCTATGTTTTTTAACAGCTTTTCCTCACAATATCTCCACTGAAATTGTTCATTGCAGTCTCTTGTAGCTTAGGGCTACAAGGTCAGTAACACAATTGAGCCAGCAAAGACTGATGATTGCCATTCAAACCGTGCTTCCTGCCCACATGAGCCCCTAGGCTCTGCAAAGAAACACAAACAAAAAGAACAAAACAAAAACAATCCCACAGGTTTATTCCTTTTTAGGGGTCAAGGGATAATTGTTTTTAACCTCCAAAATAATTAGAAGTAAATTAAATACCATAAAAAGACTGATATTAACCACAAGTCACAAAGTGAAACATGAAGAATTTATTTTGCTCTGTGACCACTCACAAGTTTGCTACTAACTACTCGAACAGGGATGCAGTGGAGTCTTTACAATTGTTGACATTTTCATTCAAAATGGAGGAAATAAACCGGTATGTGAATTATGCCTGTCTGCTCTAATGTAAAATGATTAGCACACATTTGTCTCACCAATTCTTGCAAGTCAATAAAAAAAGCACTGAAATGAGGAAACATGTAACAAGCTGCAAAGTCAACAGGGAAATATTTTTCTTTTTTGTTCAGAACTGTTGTGCCAATAAATTATTTGGTCACATTTACTCAAATCTTATTCAAGCAAAGACCAGCCCCATGTATATGTATGTGGCTTATCTTTTCCCTCTAGTTTGCTGGGGAGAGTGCCATGTTTCTGTAATAGCACAGACTCTGGAGATTAATGGAGCAAGTAAGAAAAAGGCAAGAATGCTTTCAAATGTTTACCTATCAGGTGCAGAGTGCAAGTAACAACAGAAGTGCAAGTGCAAGACATAATTCTCAAGTGTGCTTCTCACATTGGACTGAACTTAATCTTTATTTAATCCTGAACACTGTCACTTCCTGAAACTGAATTCAGGGCTACTGCTTTGTTTTGCAGGTACTGGTACCTGCTGGTAAGTGGAGCTGAGAGGATCTTTTTCTCACACCTGCCCCTCTGGGTTGGGCTTCCAGAGAGGCATGAAGGGCTGCCCCTCAGGGAGTTTCACTCTCTGTGAGCTGGACTTCTTGCATCCTTCTTTTTTTGTTTGTTGCATCATCTAAAATGCTTTATGCCATATTTTCACTCACCCACACACTTTGGGCCTGACTGATATCTCTCCTACCAACACAATCTATCAGATAGCTACAGCATTTATTAATTTAAGTGAAAAATTAATTACTGACTGATACCTGTGTGTAGCCTCCCTTTTTGTTGCCATCCTTGAGCCAGGTGGCAAAGGTATTTGTTATAGAACTGATAGATGATCAAGTTATAAAGCCTGAATTATCTATAACAATGTTGCTACAAATCCAGAGAGCAAATCTGCGTTAATCACTGGGATTACTGGGAACTGCTGGGACTCATTAAGACTTACAAACAGACCTTCATAAAGTCTGATGCATCTTGAATGAGCAGCCATCATTTTCCGTGAAAGAGGGGACATTTGTTTAAAGCAACATTTAAAATGAATTTCGTTCCTGAACAATGAAGAGAGGATGTCAGGATCCTCTCCAGACATTAAAGGACACTTAAAGAAACCAAACACTAAAGGAAACCGTTAAAGGAAAACTGTGATGCGGCACATATTTTCTTAATGTAGACCTATTCAGATGTCAAACATATCTTGACATATTCCTCTAAATTGCATGGGTCTTCCAGAGTACTGTGCAGCTACATTATGTAGGAAAACATAAATATCAGATCAGCTCCTGACAAGTGATTTTCAGTAAGACCGGTCTGATCGGGATGGACTGGACATAAAATGACCCCTTACCACACCAACCACGGAGCATGTGTGTGAACATCTTAAGACAAGCTTACTGAAATATTCTTCAGCCGAGTAACTACCAAGGGGATGTGCTCACTTCAAAGACGCCACTTTCTTAGCAACTAAAAAATCTTTTGAAATATCGAGACTTCATTTAGAAGTGCTGTGCTATTTCAGAGAGGGACTGGCACTTCATAGCCTAATCAATCTTTAATTTTTAGTTACTGACTTTGGGGCAGCTTTACCATTCCACACGGTAACAATTCCAAAGGGCTGAAAACGAAAGAAAAAATATATATATTCACTGTAGTGTCGCCGCTCCTGAATAGTTCCTTCCAACAACTGTTGTACCAAACAGATATGTGGACATGGGAGCCTCATTTAGGTCTATTATAACTCACAAGAGCAAGCAGACAATAATCAAACTGCCTCCGTGCTGCCCACGGCAATTATCTTCTATGCTTAAGAATCAACAAAGCACATAATGACTTACAGTCCATTAAGAAATTCAGCCAATATTGAATTTAAATGCAGCCACCATTTTAATGGGTTTAGCCAGATCTTGTATGGAGAGTTGGCTGTAGGCTTATTAGTTCACGAGGGTCTTGCTAGTGGAATTAAGTGTCTCTATAAAGTTCTATGACTGATGCTGAAACTCAGTGACTGCATTTCATGGACAGCACTCTTGATTTCACTGTGGTGACAGAGCTGTTTTTAAATTATTTTAAAGTCAAGAAGTAGCTCAGTGATTTTCCAACTCTGATTGTTAAGGGCTCATCAGCACAACAAAAATGCTGAAGTGATTTAAATTTATTGTTATACACAGTTTCCTAATTAAGGAAAAAAGTTATTTGCATAATAATATCAGTAAAAGCACCACCACAAAGAGTATTGGGTCTATTATGAAAATTGCTCCTGAGGAAGTGAATCGCAGCTGGCTAAAGCATGAAACCATGTGACTTCTGAAATCCAGGAGAAGATGTTTGGTGTTGTCCAACAACTGCCTGTCTTACGTAATAAGGCTTGATTTAGAAAGACGTTACAGTGTAATGCATCAGGGCAAATTGAAGAAAGAAAATCAATAACGCAACACTCATCTGTCGTCTGTGTGCCATGAATATTGACTTTCTTTTGTTGTTTTTTTTTCCTTCAAAATCATAAGCAAAACAAAAAGGAAAGCAAAACACAGGAGAGCAGAAGAGCAGGGTAATGAAGCACACACACGGTAGAAATCTGCTGCTGTAATGCGTATGTACGTGTTGAAATGTTTCAAGAACGTTTCACTTCCAGCCAAACTCTAATCTGCGATGTTGAATGAGGTATTTTCCCTTGAAATAGCAGTTTCTGTACGTTTACAGAAGAAAATACACTTATAGTAATATATATATATATATATATATATATATATACTGTATACTGCATACCTTTAGTAATTTATTTTAATTGTTAACCGCCTGAAACAAAAAGAGACTTTCAGGCTTATCTGTTATTACTACCATCATTGGAAGTAGGAGCAGTAGTACTTGCTGCAATAGTACTAATAACAGTAATAATAGGCGGTATTAAGCAAGTTTTATTAATGCCATATACTGCAGTAAACTCGATTCTCTATGATTTAATGCTCTTCTTAAACATTGTTTAGCATTGCCAACCAGTCAAAATAAACCATTGATTCTTTAACATTTCTCTGCATGCTGGTTTGTATTAATGACTGCTTCCACACATCTTACCATGACAGCAAATAAGTGCTAGTCATTGTGAACTGAAAGGACAAGTCTATCTTTTGTCAATCATGAAGCTGTCTCTTCAAAGCATTCAAAGGCCCATGGAAAAAGAGAGAGAGAGAGAGAGAGAGAGAGAGATTGCATCTCATTTGAAAAGGCTCTCCAGCGTTTCCTATTTCTTCATCTCCACATGTAACTCATTGTCAGTGTTTCAGAGCAGTACACGGCATGTTATGGAGTTGGGCAGGTGAGGAGCCACCTGCATTAACACAGGAGTTCCAAGCATAGTGAATATCACAGAGCAATTCTGCACAGGGTTGGGTTTTTATTTCACCTACTGAGCAACTTAAAAATACAAGACAGCATGAGAGGTTGCAGAGAGAAAGGACACATGTTGCCGGGCAGGGTTGATGAGCAGCAACATTTTTTTCTACTACATGATGTGACCTGGCTTTTTATCCATACAAATGACTGAGCCAGATTTCAAAAGATAAATCAGACACTGGCATGCCTGTGCTCAAATGTTAACAAAAAGACATGACTGTGGGCCATGGCCAGGTCGTAGTGTGGAGAGAGCGTGTGTGAACGCATATTCCAGCAGTCATGGAACAAAAATCTGTGAACACAGTCACATTGTAAGAACCTGTCTCACTTATGGGGACAAAATGCCAGTCCCCACAATGTAACTCATTAAATATTAGGGTGAAGACTTGCTTTAAGGTTAGGTTGAGGTTAGGGTTGGATTAAGCTAGTTGGATTAGGCAAGTAAAGTTTATTGTTATGGTCAGGTGGTGGTAAACCTGGTTAAGTCTGTGTAATGTCCCCAAAAGTGATGGAAACACGACTGTGTGTGTGTGTGTGTATGTATGTTTGCGGTATGTTGCGTGGGTGACAGAGTTGAGGTCTGGGCACTGAAATCAGGTTAGTATGGCTCCCTGATTGTTCATTGATGGCTCAGTGATAATGGAGTTCAGCAATAGTCAGACTGACTATCGAGAGCACAAATCCCGGTGGGTCGGTCGCTGGGGGCTCTTGAGTGTGTCAGTGAGGTGGGGATGGTGGACTCCCAGCGGGCTGATGGTCCAGGACCATTTTTTTTAGTCCCAGTCTGTCTCTGGATTTCAACATCAATCAGGTGAGTGCATTTGTATTTCCTCATCTCCAAAGTAGGTGTGTTCACCATACCGTTCCTTGTACAAACCGTGCGAGGCAAACAACAGCAAGTGTAAGTTCAGATAAAGGCCAAATCACCCAATGCAATTATAACTGTATGTACGAATTGTATATACAGTTGATGCAAGCCACTCAAATATTACCCACAAGAGTGACCACATTTCCAGTAATTAAGTGTATTTTGCCGTGATTGCTTGCCCGGACCCTCTCAGCATGCACACAGCTGTTCCCATGTTGGTCGCAGAGGATTACTAAATGAAGAATGCACACCCACTCGGACGTGGAACTGGCGTTGTCATGGTGACAGAGTGTGCAGAGTGATCCCCTGACGCTGAAGCTCCAGCCTGAAAGAGGGGGCTTTTTGCAGACCTGAAATCACTTGCTGCATGCCGAGCCGATACAGTTGTTACTGCATTAATATTCCCTTCTTTAAAAATGGATTAGGGGTGTCTTAGTGATTATTCATACACTTGGCTTTCAAAGAGCTTTTCCATTGTGAGCATCATTGAGATTCTGTCACACTTAAACAGACTAAGGGGTAAAGAGCGTGAGACAAGCAGTTACAAAGGATGATGACAGAGCATCACACACACGTGCAATATGACAGGAATGTTTGTGCTGACTGTGACACAATAATTATCTAACACAAACCTTCATACAGAACAAGAATAGCTACCATTTTCACTGGTATTTTTTGTGCACAGATCGTACTCATTAGGCCCAGTACATTCAGTTAATGTTTTTTTCAGTGCGACAGGAGGTGACTCTGACTGACTGACTTTGAGACTTTGTGTACGTGTGTGTGTGTGTGTTAGAGAGAGAGGGAGTATGGCATTGGCCTCATACTGGACAAGAACATTGGGAGGTGATGGCTGTTTTGCTGTACACATGCTGTAAGAATGGCGCTGGCAGTGTCTACAGGGACGACAGGGCCCAGAGTAAAGACAGAGGGAGAAAGTCACTGAGCTGCTCTGCCAGCTGTTTCCACTGCTCTGGGCTTTCTGTAACATTCCTCTAAGCTTGAATGAGCTGCCAGGTGACACCGCTCTCAACAGCTCTCGCTAGTTCAGTTGCTTGCTCTTTTTTCAGCTTTTTAAAGCACTTTCTGAGTGTTTTGAATAAAATGTGAGTGTGAGAGTAGTTTAGTAATGCGCAAGGTGAGACTGACGGTGAGTGAGTCAGACGCCCATATTTTGTAGACTTACAGAAAGAAGACTATGCCAAGACAACACGATCTGACATGAAGCAATGCACACAGGTGAATATACATGAGAGAACAAGAGTCTGTATTTTCAAAAACATCAGCGTGTTTTAAAGATCCCCTCAGCACATGCATTAAGCCATACATTAAAAGTTGCTATGTGTCTAACATGGTTTTTGGAGAAAACAATGTAATTACCACCTTAAACTGAACACAAGACGCTGGAGGTTTCACATTTCCACATCACAACTGTGTATGCTGAATACTGGACCGATTTGTCATGTTAAAAATCATGCCTGTGAGGCTGCTTCTTTAAATCAAATTTTCAGTGAGCACAGGGAAAATGCACACTTTCAGCCATGAATGTGAATGCAGTCTTTTAGTGTGAGACTCTGCACATACAAGATTCTACCAAGTGAAGCTTTAACATTCAAATGTAGCAACAAGAAGAAATTGGAAAGATATTTTGACAACAGACACATAATCGCTTCTGCTGAGCAAACCGTGAGTGAGCGAAAGATAATGTAGCTATGCTGTCACATCAGCTTGTCACTTCCTCTGCATCCACAGGTCTTGATTTGTTTGTAGTGTCTCTGCAGGTGTGACATGACAATGTGGTGATGTAGTTCAGAGTCAGCATGCGCTGTTGCTGTTGTGTGAGAGAGGTAAAAGCCCAGGTGGGCAACATCAACCACAGTCATGTTGTGAGGAAGAGTACAATTTTGATTTTCCTATACGACAAGGGCCCCTTCAGAAACTTTCAGGTGTGGTGTGGGTAATTCTGATGGGGCTGGCAACAAACAGGCTGGTCGCCTAAATTTGAATTCAACCGATGTAATAAATCCAGGCACATACAGAGGGGATCTACAAAATTTATTGTTCACTTTCTGGCTTCCCTGCAGCAAGGTGCACTGTCATGGCAGAGCTCTAAAAGCATCCTGCATTAAAACAACAAAGTAACCTTCTTTTAAAGCTCTGTTTGTTATGTATTAAATATACAAAGCAAACCCAATACAGCTTCGGTACAACCTTTCATCTCTGCCACTAAGCATTAGACTGTGATGTTGTTATCTGACTTCAGCTGGGTCTCATCATTTCTCTGATTAGGGCACCAAACAGCCAGGGCAGTACATCATAATTCTACGGGGGGTCTGTATGAGCAGGTCCTTGAGCTGGAGAGTTGAGCTTCATGAATCTTTCAAATGTCACGAAGGTTTGCACACACACACACGCACAAAGTTGTGGAGGCGCAGCTGCAGGGAGACTGAAAGTGATGTGGCCTTCACAGATGCTGTTACCCGTCATTTCAATTAAGACATATGCGCCTGACGTGGACTTGATGGAGAAAGACACCAAGGGTGGAGAGATTAAGCATGCTCTCATTCCTGCGACATGTGCCACACACTCTCCAAATTATCCTAATGACATTAATTATAAAGCCACATTTAAGTCTGTATTTGGGTAAGTAAGGGTTGGGGAATGGGAAAAAACAGTATTGTGAGAAAATATTGTTTTTTAGCCAGCAGATGTTTGACCAGCAAACAACCAGTTTTGTTAATTCAAGGAGTTTTTGCTCTAATGCTAATCTAATTTTTCTTCAATGTCATGTAATTACACTTACGGTCCCTATGAATAAATGTACAGGAACTCAAAAAAAACAAACAAAAAAACTATCTAGTGTGCATCTAGACATTTTAATAACAACTGACAGCGATGGTGCGTTTGTTCATAAATATAAAATGGAGCTAAAGATGATCAAAATGGTCTATTAGCTTTTGATGTCTATCCTGGTTTCAGCTGAATCTATGCCCTCGTTTGCTTCCAAAAGACTTGAGAAAGTGAGTTGCTTTATAATATAGCCTGAAGCAAAATAAATATTTTGGTTAATCAGATAATAACTTTTGGCCTTTTGCGCTTACAAATGAGCGATGAACTCTGCAATCTTGGCAAGTGAAGACTCAAGCGTGGCCCTGAAGCACTGAGAAGGACAGTTTTCTCTTTTTTCCCTTATTTTTGGAGTTCAAAGTAATATGATAATGCCACAAGGCCTTTGAAAATCTTGTTACTACATATCAAAAAAATTGTCAGACAGTTGCTAACATGCTGACGTTCACAAGGCTTGCAATAAGAAAAAACTGCAAGGGGCTGCATCATCTCACGCCCAAAGAGCTGCTCCCTGGAGCTGGACTGAGGCCTGTCTTCATGTGAAGTGGTTATTTAATCTGGCCATGTTCCAGAAAGTACTTGTGCATCTTGTCTGTCTAAATAACAGTGCTATTTGTACTAGTTGTGTGCGAATCAGCCGAAAGAGGACAGGGCCCCATCACAAATGGCTTTGCTCTCTTTCAGAAAATGCCTTATTAATTTCTTGATGTACTGGAGAATGTCCTTTACACAATAAAAAAAGGTTGAGCGTGGATAACATAGAAGTACTGGGCAGCGACCTTCAGGAACAACTTTAAAGTCAAAACTAGTCGGGTCAACCCTTTTACCCCGTTTTCCGCACTGTGTCTGGCAGGAGCTGGTGACGCTTAGGTTCCTTTCAGTGAGAAGCTTTACCAAACAGACAGCCCACTTATCAACTCCTTTCACATCCAGGGTGCCACTCATTACTCATGTATTCATAGCCTGTGCAGTTTAATTACGAGACTAATCACAACAAACTATCTCCTTCACTAGTGAGGCAGCCTGGCTAATGTAGGCCTGAGGGATTCAGTGCGGCTAATCAGTTCGATGTTAGCTGTTCTCTTCAAGATTACCACTGCAGCTACACAGTATTTTGTGCACATTGTTTTAATTTTGACCAACAATTTTATGACACACTGAGAGAAGACATTTGTGTATTTGCAAAAAGAAAATCTGCATATGGTCAATATTTAATAATAAACACTCATTTTCACAAAAAACAAATGCAAACTCAACACCGATTGGACTGGGAGTCGAGCGTTGGCTCTTCTTCGCAAGCCATCAAACCACTGTTGCCAGCCCACCACAATAGCAGCAATCAGAAAAATCTTATCTCTTTATCTGCATCACCTTTGGGCACTTTGGTAGTTCAGAGTACCACCTCCCTGAAATGACAGACAAATGAGTATGGAGGTCTTATTTTTCCTAGAGACTTCAGACAGTGGAACTGGGGTATGGCCCCATTACAGCTCCATCTGTGAGGGCCACCAGAGCAGACTCTTATCTGTGTCTGTTTCAGGCACCTCCACTGACATAAAAAAAAAAAAAACAAAAAAAAACAAGGACCCACGCAGCCAGTGCAGTCTCACAGGACCTGGGTTCTATAAGATACACTCCACCATGGACTCATACACATACAAGACAGATTATCTACAACAACATAAAAAAAAACAAAACTTGCCCATCATTGTGAGGTACCACTGACAGGTTCTGTGAGAGGGCCCCATCGAAATAAATAGAGGTCATTCCCTGAGTCCTCTCTTCTTTCAGCCCTCCCCTCTAAACACCCACAGAGACAGTTTCAGGGCCCCATGTGGATGAAGAAGAACTGTGACCAACCTCCTCCAGGGAGGGAGACTTGACAAAAAGAAGGCACCTACCTAGCAGTGGTACACCTGCTACCTAACACTTCAAAGGACAGAGAACACACATACACAGTGTGCTGTGCATGCAATGCCACCAAAAGCTACATGAAACATAGTCTTATGGGAATACATTACTTGGACTATAACATATGGCCACATGGCGAGGCACAGATCAGACATGTTGGAATACAGCTGAAGTTACCACACAATGTGTACTGTACACGTGCACTGGGTGCTGATGCTTTGGATTGATGGTATAGTAAAATCTCATTAGGTGTCGTGTTGGAAACAGGCCCAGTGTTGTCTCTCTCTCAATTCTCCTTCTCTTTTGTCTTTTTTTCTTTGCCTTTGTTAAGTCTCTCTTTCCCCTACAATTATTCCTGTCTGTCTGTCTCTCAGAGGCATTGTAAATGAAATCCGTTAAGCTACTGAATTTAGCAAAGGTTTTGGTCTTGAAAAATACAAGGTCATGCATAGCATCGGCCGGCTCCCCACCTGCTTTACTGCAATTTGTTTGCTGTGTGTATTTATCACAGATGCAGCCATTTCTGCACTGAGGGCTGTGCCACGCTGTGCATACGCTCACTTTGTTACCCCCGACAGAAATGTCTCACCAGGGAGAAGCCTTTAGTAGAGCACATATAAACTCTTGCCTTTTAGTGGCATGGGAAATGCTGAAATACATGCATTTATGGGGCCTGTTTATGGGCGCTATACTAAACTCAGAGTTTGACCTTGCCATTGCTTAGCACAGGCTTGCGCAAAGCAGTGGCAAGCAGTGAAAAGTGAAAACAATGGATAATTAATGTTCTTTCTTCCCATTCTAAGAGTGGTTTATACACTATATAGACAAAAGTATTGGGACATGTGATTGGACATTAATGATATTGCATTCTAAATATATAGACAGCTTCATAACTATAACAGCTTCCACTGTTCTGGGAAGACTTTTCTGTGTTTCCCACAGTGTTTCTGTGGGAATATTTGCCCATTCATAAAGTACAGCATATGTGAGGTCAGGCACTGGTGTTGGACAAAAAAGCCTGGAACTGTTCCAGTTCATCCCAAAGGTGTTGGATGGGGTTGAGGTCAGGGTTCTGTGTGGGCCAGTCAAGTTCTTCCACATCAAACTCAAACTCAAACACAAACTCATCCAGTCATGTCTTTATGGACTTTGCTTTGTGCACTGAGGCACAGTCATGCTGGAATAGAAAAGGGCCTTACCCAACGTATTGTCACAAAATTGGTAGCATAGCACTGTCCAAAATGTCTTGGTACACTGAAGCATTAAGATTTTCCTTCTCTGGGAGTAAGGGGCTGACCCCAACCCTGGAAAAACAGCCCTGTACCACACCTGAATTCCACAATAAAGATGTATGTTCCAATACTTTTGTCCACATAATGTATATGTGGTCATGTCATCAGACAGGGTACATTACAAATGTAAAAAAATCAAAAATATATTTTTATATAGTACAGAAAATGAGTTTTGGTTAGAAGTCTAGATGTAAATCGGCTGGAGTGGTCTGTTCTTTAGCAACTTGTTGGCCTTGTTGCACCAAGCTGCACCAGTCAGTCATCAGATAATGAAAGAAAGCAGGAGATATCAGACCGCCAATAGATCTCTCAGCAGACCTGCATTAATGCTACTAATGGCACAGTTCACTTTAGGGTGAGCTTTTGATGACACAGGCTGATGTTTCCATATGTTCAACAAACATGGGGGGGGCCCCGTACAACCGGGTCAAGCATGAATACTGTGGGCAGTGTTGGTCCGAGTGCAGCAGCATGATGGACGGTCTATAATTCATAGCAGTCCAGCCTTTCGCACAACAATCTCTTGTTCTTGAGTTTTTTGGCAATCAAAGCCACATGCTGCATGAACATTTATCTTACTTTCACAAAAATGTGGGTTTAATGAGATAATTTGGGGTGCTATGCCAGACTGATGTGGCAGAAGAGCTTCAATGTGTGGTCTCTTCACAAGCAAAGTCCAGGTCAGGCCAGGGGTATGAGAACTAGTTAGTTGTAAGTAATAAATGGCACAGGCTGACTATTTTAGCTGACACATATACTGGAGAGCAAGAAAAATTACTGTGGGACCTTAGTGCTAGATGGAAGACACAGAACAATGAAGGAGAAATGTTTCTTACCCCCAAGTTGCAGAAGATGAGCTGAGCAACCAGCCATCAGTTTCACCCCAGCTAAGAGAGATCATTTAGCACACAAGCAGGTCTCCCTTTTTGCCAGATCCCACAGATGCCTTCTACTACCACAGTGACCTTTAAAATATGCTTCACCATCTGATTTTAGTTTTAAGCCTGATATATGGAACCACCAATAGCGAGAAGTAGTGAGAAATGAGATGGAGAGAGGAAAAAATGGGAGAGATGCATATAAAAATCCAGGTTATACAGATATACATAGCAGCCACAGCTTTTCGTATCCGTGGAGAATCAATTGAAATTCATGTTATCAAAAACCTTTCCTTCCAAACAGTACCACAGAAGTTTATAAAAACCGTGATTTTGTTTCAGGTATCAAAGAACAGCCGAACAAACACTGTTTTCAATTCAGGTATGTCTGGGCAGTCAGACCATGTGGAACAGAAGGCTTGTAAAAGCTGAGAGGATTCTCTTTTAGCAGAAAGACAAAAAATAAAAACAACCTCTTAAATCTACCCAAAAGCAGCCAAAAACACACAGACACATCAGCCAGATAGCACTTCTTCAAAGCAAACCCGTTCAGGATATGAAATGAAATGATGAAGAGCAGGTGAAAAACATTGCACACATCAGTGCTGCTGCTCAGACAGAGCTGAAAATAGTTCTCCACACCTGACTGGAGAGACAGCGAGAGAATCTAAAGGATGGACAGCAATTCGAGGCTGCTGTCAGTCTGCCTCTACACTTCAGGATAAATGATAGAAGAGGATGAGTTTTACACTCCAAAGCCCCACAGCTGGCAATTATATAACTCAGTAAGGTGAGGTAAAGATGATGCAAGTAGTAGGATATGGATACATTTATAACTTCATTAAGCACTAAGAGTTACTGGCAGTGTAAATTGTCTGTGAGATATCTGAAGCATATCCCAAAGCTCAGGCTGTCAACCTATAAAGAATATGTTTTACTCACTCTTTCCTTCAGCAAGTTATAAAATAATACTAACTACATTGTCTATATAACACATTTCAAAATTAACACGTGCTTTAAAATCGAGCTTCCACGATGAGTTGATTAATCAATTAGTCGATGGAAACTAAAATTACACTATATAGACAAAAGTATTGGACCGACAGGGACTAAGTGCGTGGACATTGGTGTGGAGTTGGATGCCCTTTTGCGGCTGTGGCAGCTTCCATTTTTCTGGGAAAGCTTTCCATGGGATTCCACGGGAGTTGAGCTCTTCCACAGCAAACTCACCTAACCCAACTTTTAAGGGCGCTATACTTACAAATGGTTGTTTTAAACAATGGATAATTAATGTTCTTTATACACTTTAGAAGCAAAAATATTGGGACTGACCATTTCACCTGCTGGGACACTAATGACATTCGATTCTAAATACATAGGCAGGATTTTGGAGTGTTTCAGTGGGAATTTTTCCCTATTCATGCAGTAGAGCATTTGTGAGGTCAGGCACTGATGTTGGAAGATAAGGTCTTGCTCACAGTCTCTGTTCCAGTCCATCCCCATACCACACCTGAATTCAACAACACAGAGGTGTGTCCCAATACTTTTGTATAGTGTAGTTTCCAAATATTTTGATATTTCCAGCTTCAGAAATGTGAGAAGTTACTCATTTTCATTTAGTAAATGAAGGGTGCTTGGGTTTGGACTGTTGTTTTGACAAAATAAAATATTTAAAATGTTTTGAGAAATTGCAATATTTTTTTATAGACATTTTATAGTCCAAATGATTAATGGTGAAAATAATCAGCAGAATCGATAGTGACAATAATAGTTAGCGACAGCACTACTTTATTGTGAAGACAAAGACTAAAAGTAAATAAAATTCAGTAAATAAACACCACAAAATATAAAATTATTTAAACAATTAAAATAACAATTAAAAAAATAAAGGCATCTGCAGGTGAACCCCCAGGCAGGGAGGTCCACAGCTGAGGAGCACAGACAGCAAAGGCTTAGTGACCCTTAGGCAGCTCGCAGCAATTTAGCAGATCCCTTCACTTAGCACGTGTTAAATAAGTTGCAGTCTTTGGATGTTTCCCTGCTTTGAGAAGAATAAAGTCCATTGCAATACTGAAGTCGAGCAGAGCAAAACTCCAAAGAGACCTCCAAAGAGGCATGGTATTAAAAAGATCCTATTCCACATGCATCATTGAAATACTGTGGAAGCTGGCCTGGGGCACTTTTGATGGTTACACTGAATATGTATGACACTGCATTGCCTTTAAAAAATGCAACATAAACAATAAGGATACATCTACAAACACCCTTGTGTGTCAGAGAAGCAGCATCCACCTTCGGTTTTCCTTTGCTCGCATTACTTACTTTGGATTTCAAACCAATTAATTCAAATCAGTTGAATACAATTTATTTACATAGCACCAAGTCAAAAAAATTGTATATGTCAATGTATCCATAGCATTAAACAGCATGATCTCTCTCGCTGTGATTACCATGTTGTCATAGAAACAGTAGCCACAGTAATCACAGTCGGCCAACACAGTGGGATTCATAGCTCAGATGTGTTGCTGTACAATACAGTATAATCGTACGAGGCCTCAAATATGCAACTATACATATGTAACTATGCATATTCTGCATTCATACTGTATGCCTTGTACAGGATGATGCAGGCTGAGCAAGTATAAACATAATTCTTATTATTATGCAGTGTCTGAGGAAGCATCCAGTAATAAATGAGGAATTACGACTCTGTGCAGATCTAATCTTACGGGTTGTTTACAAAGTACTGATCCTACGAGACACTTGATCAATGGCTACTTCTTCAGCACTGTCAGTGACATCATGTGTAAACAGTGAGTGCTGCAGTGGTTGTGTGTGAGAGAAGACTGGAGGCAGGGGCCTTTCTCCCATGTTGAGACTTGGATGAAGATTTTGTGCAAATACAGCAAAAAGCCTGTGACAGCGTGCTTAATTATTTTTGGCTGAAGCAGGCCCTGCCACTGCCTGGTTTTGCCCAGCAGTGCCTGCCTCTCAGGGGGGCAGAGGCGTGCTGCCATCTGGGGGTGTGTCTACCCCTGCCTTGTTAGCATAAACCTAACTACAGATTCAAGAAATTACCTCTGAGACGTCTCCAAAACACACACAGATCTGTAGCTATAGTAAATACACTGTCCTTACTGCAGTTCTCATAAATAAACAGATAACATACCATTTTCACCTTGCAGTAGCTGCAGTGGAGAGTAAAATGGAAAGGTAACCTCAGTGGACGTGAAAATGAAATATGAGAGTGTAAAATGGGGGTAAATGCACTTGCTGGTGTTTTCTTCAAGCATCTGCTAAGGTGGGGTGTGACATTGCTGAGGTAGGCTACTGGAAGGGCACAATGTCTCCCTGATGACTTAAGGAGGAAGTTTCTCTCACTTGCACATTGCTCTCCACACAGCAGTGGGTACCAATACATTTCCTAGAGCTTTCAACACCTTTCACAATGTATTGCAAGACAAAAACTGTTTGTTTTCCTGAGTCTGTCCTCAGTGGAAGTTGCAGCCCCAAATGAGAAGAGGGGAAAACAAAGGTTATTGCTTTATGTTTTCTTGCCATACAATAAGTAAACCATTTCCTCCCCTGTCTTCTCTTAGCTCCCACTGCGCCAAGAGAAGAAGCAGGTTGCCTGATGATGCCATGCGTCCACCACTGACCTGGGAAATAAATCCTTTAACAGGTGGCTAGCATGGAGGGGAAGGGCTAAATCAGCAGCACACCTTCCTGCTGCCGGGGAGGCTGGCTGTTTTATGTGCTTTAATTACACAGTCCTCCAAAACCTTCAACCACTGCCCTTGATACACCCTTCGATTCTAAGGAGCAAAACAGATACACAAATGCAATGGTGCACACACAAGCTTTCCACCATCGATGTAATCATTTCAGCTCACATGTCAGGTGTGGGGTTAATACAGTGTAACATAGAGGTGTGGGAGAGTTGCTGGTATATCAGCTACAGTTGTGTGTAATATTCACACTGAATCTTCACAGACAGCTAGAAAATAGTGAATGGTGAATGAAAATAGCGACATGGATACCTGCATGCTTCTATTCATTGATATAGTTTCTGAATGATACCATTGGTTTTTGGCCCTTGACTCCATGGGGAGATCAGCCATGTGTAGTTTTGTCAGTCTCTGTAGCTAAGCAACTGAGCATTACAGTGAAAGAGACCAGCGCTTGCGGCGGTTGCTAGGGAACTGCTAGAAAGTGTTACCACTTGTGAACTGTGCCGCGATAGATCAGCCTCTAATAGTTCAGGTCTGATGGAGCTTCGCCTACAAGGAGATGAGGGATCGGCAAGCAGGCAACACGCTCCATCTCACCAGCTATACCATATGTCACAGCCGACAAGTCTCCGGAGTCCCACGCATCAGCACACATAACAACCGGATGAAAATGATGGCAGGTTTTTTTCCTCAATAAGAAACCATTTGCATAGAAGTGGAGTCTGAATAATTGAGAGGTGTGGGAGAGTGCAGGGTGGTCGAATTGGGATGTATGCCTGCCAGCCAAATCCATTAGCCAGGCCTTGCTTGGCTGAGGCAGGCAGCTGATGGGAAGGCTCTGTTATCGGACACTAAAGGACACTATAGGCTGGCCATCACCACGCCTGCCCTACTCTTTGCCGCAGGGGGGGAAAGAGAGAAAGACAGAGAGGGAAAGGACGGGAGGAAAATGACAGAGACAAAAAGAGAAACTGAGGGAGAGACCAGAGAGGTTCAATAACAGAAAGACTGAGGAGGTGTTGCCCTGTTACAGCTTTATAATTGGCCTACAAGGGCGGTCAAATGAGAGGCTACTTATCGCACATAGCAGTTCCACAAGAATACTTGTCCATCTCTATAGCCAGAGCCCATTTAAAAGAGCATTAGGACAAATGAAGCATTGAAAAAGAGGACACCACCTCTCTATTTAAGCCAGGATAAAAAAAAGAACAGTGTTAGACAATTGTATCCCATGCAAAAAAAAAAAAAACTAAGTCTGTTGGGTTCTGCTGGGAGCTTAATTGCCCTGGAGAATTTCTCTGGTGGACAAGCCTAGAGTAGCCTTCACAAAGGACATCTCTACAAGACAAAATCTGCTATAGTCAACTGTAGCACGCACGGTCCAGGGTCTAAAGATAGAGTGTGTCATAAAAAGCCCTTTAGTGCAAATTTATGATTTTAGCCTACATTTCCCTGACTATAGAGAAAAAAGCATTTCTACCTAAATAAAATTTTGTCTGAGATAGAGTTGTAAATACTGTCTCAGACAAAACAAAACAAATAAATTATAAGCTACCTACCATTAATAATGAAAGTTTGCTTCAAGTTCATGGTAAAAATTAATTTGTCATGGGTGTTCTCACAGCTAATAAATTTTACCTTCTGTGTAAAGTAGTTAAAGTGTTATTTGGGATTTTACCTTCATTAGATGACTCTAATATGAAAGGTTTGTTTGCCAAACCAGATCATGCACGTTTATATGAGAATGACTATAAGCTACTAAAATTTGTTAAACTACAGCACAGTGCAAACAGTGGTTACACTTTGACCTCTGAGGTCTTTGAGCACACGTCCTGAATAAATCTTGTGTTGGTCTCTCCTCACTCCATGGAGAAAAAAAAGAGAAAAAGCTTAGAAACAATGTTAACAGCCAGTGTTTGACTACAGTGAATGAAGTATCTGTTTTCAAAGAATCCCCACTAATACTAACATCTATTTGCATCCCATTCCTCACATTCGCCATTTCAGTAAGTCTCTGTTCGCAGTTTACACTTAGTATCTCTGCGTGAAAGAAAAACACATTGCCGCAGTGATGCATTGCCAATCAGATTTATGCTGCACAGGCTGGTGATCCTGGAGAGGGAGACATGCAAACAAAGAGGAAGAGATAGAGACAAGAGCTACCCTAAGACCAAGGCTGCTTACAAGTACTGTCTCCACTACAGCATGACAAAGTCCTTGTGTTGAATAAACAAAGACACAACCATAAAAAAAAAAAAAAAAAAAAAAAAAAAAAAAAGAGCATCAAACAACAGAAATTGACTGGGTATTTTAATATAAGAAACTTGACTGAAGAAGATTGATTTGTGGGACCTGCGCCATGCTTTGCTCCCTCAGCACAATGAATTTAAAGAGAAACAAAATTAAGTTAAAGGAAAACACAAACCAAAACAGATACTAATAGTGCTCAGCAACAACCACAGTGATGGCGCATAAAGCACATTTCCCCTTCAACCAAACAAAATACAGTAAAATAGGAAACAGTGCGGGAAATAGAGACAAGAAAGAGATGAGAACGTAACTAATAACTGCTGTTAGCCTTGAGTTTCATTGCCCCCTATCATGACAGAAGTACATGATAGCTTACACACAGACAAGAAGAGGGGACAGCCACAGGGCCTGCTTTAAGAGGATGCAGCTGTATGTGTTTACAAAGCTCGTGTCTCCTAAAGCTCTCTCTCCCACTCCTCCTCTCTTTCTCTCAAACACACATTGGAAATCAAGCATGAACAGATATGCACAATTAAATTAGCTCCGAGCTCTGTTGAACCACATCTGCCAAATAAAGGGCATTGCAAAACACAACCCGTAAAATTTCAACTTCATATCTTCCTGTCCCCATAAGATCACTGAATAGAAAATTTGGTTCAAGGACACGCTGTTTTTTTCATGTTAAGAGGAGTACTATTTGAGTGATCTTATTGGTTGTTCATTTGTGGTAAATTCATGTGCAGTTTGGTGGATGGCTTCGCTTAATTTGCTTTATTACACTGTAAGTGCATAAATACTTAACAAGCATCGACACATCGGGGATCAAATTGCTAAACCACAGTGCTAAAACGACGCTCGACATGACACATTCATCTACAGTATACAGGGTAATACGGGGTAAATGTGACACGTTCTGACACTCCCACCACAGTAAACAAAAACCACATCGTCTCGTTAAGTTGTCAGTTGAAAGGGGAAGCAAACGGTGGTCTCCTACTTGCTCCAACCTTGATGTCATCACCACCACCATTCCCTCCTCCTCCTGACAAGGACGTCAGCTCATATGCATGTAATATTAACACATGACATAGACTGTGGAAATGATGATATGATGTAAGGTGTCGGAGATGTACAGCGTTAACATTTCATTCTCAAGACGTTTAATGCTTTAACACCATTTTGTCACCTCAGAATAAGCAGATCTGGAGGTCTCAGTACATATTAAAATAGGTATTTGGTGAGTGAATAAATAGCAGATATCACATACTAGTGGCACTGCATTTCAATGGGCTTGTTATTGCAGTGCTAGAGAAAGTGGATCCATACAAAGCATGCCTTATTTGCATGCTTCCATGTTTAATTCCAGACAGCAGAGACAGGTCTTGATGTGGCCTAATGTGACGCCTGACATTGCCTAAGCCCTGTAATCATTTTCCTGACCTGCCGAAGAATCATCTTTCCTCCCGTTAATTGCTAACATAAACAAATCCTCAGGTAGTTCAGGTTCATTTGGGTGTTGTGCACGCATAACAGCTCATATCAAAGACTACACAACAACAAATTCCCCCATGACTCCCCAGAACTCGATGCATTGCTGCTCTATGAAGTGCTAAATTGCAGTTTCTGTGAAACAGCATGATTGAAAGACTAATTAATGATGATAATTGCTGGAGATACGATGGCAAATGTACAACCCCTCCCAAGTGGAAACTAAGAAAGTATCTTGAAAGAAAAAAAAAATTAACCAATAAGTTTGGGATGAATAATTAATATAATTCAAACTTGTATCATCAAGCTTATTGAGATATGGAAGTCATTGTTGCTGACTGTTCAATATTTCAAAAGGCACGAGAATGAGGTAGATGTCTTTTTCCTTTATGTTCTGTTCAGATATCTGCTCACTGGCACTTTTATTGTGGTTCTTTTGTTTCTTGTCCGTGTGTGCTTAATGTTTGGTGTGTTGTCGCCCTGAGTGAATATTTAATGAAGCCATGGCAAGCTCTCCACTGCTGTTCATTTGGGCATCGAGTCAGCGGAAAAACTCTCTCTCTCTCTGATTCTGCCATCTGTTGGAATCAATAAGGGGGGCTTGAAACCCCCAGCCACCATTCAGGGCTCCAGCATGTTGACGATTAAAGCTAACCCCTTCTTTCTGTTCCTGCAAGTGCTGCTCACCACCAGCAAGGTTAAATGGCAGGTGCTGAAAGAAGTATAATATACCCTCCACAGTAATGCTAATCCCTCAATTAAATTATACCCCCTAAGCAGACAGGCCTTTCCTGGTGCAGCAGCTCCAAAGGCAAAGCCCTGCGACATGTTTGCGCACTACAGTCCGCACTTCATGCTGGGGCTTTGGATGGATTTATGGAGGGAATGATACTCTGCAGAGAGACAACAGTACACAATGTGTTTGCGTAGCGTAACTAGACATTAAAAGCTTTGGGATGTGTTTGTTTAGCATGTCAGGAGCATTATAAAGCCCTCAAACAACAGGAACACTCAAAAATCCTCTTTGTCCTGTTTGCCTTCATCTGATGTTTACAGTGTGTGTCTGTTATGAGTGCACAGCAATAATGTCTGTCTGAAGCAGATGGGTAAAGACTGAAGCAGTGTCCTTCTTCAGCCCAGAGGGGTGCTCCTCCTCTAATGGGGAAAAATAAGGTTGTTTAATTGTAGTTTATTTCAGAGCCTGATTGCTTTTATTGAGCTCCATTATTCTTGTTAATGAGGCTGTAATGTGAATGCTGATAACGTAAGAGCAAGTCTTTTCCTCACAATGTGAGATCCTAGTGTTTTCTGGTCACTAAATCCTTGGCTAGTTTTCTTGACCAAGCATCTGTTTGCTGCACCCTGCTTAACTGTCACTGACCTAGCAATCAGTGGGGAGTGAAACTTTATGTCCCATGGTTAACATATTTTACTCTGAAACTGCCCCAGATGGAATAAAAAGCACTGATGTACGTACAGTGACTCACATTAAGGAAAGCACAAACATAATTACACTGGACACTCAAAAGATATGTTACAGGAATATGCATGAGGACAGGATGTTTACTTCTCTGGGATAGTTTATCAAGGAATGTTTATTGAATTTTTTTGTTTTTCTCCCATGTTTTCTCACAAAAAAATACAACAAACCAACAACATTTTGTCTGCCAGCTAACATTGGGCAAGTAGACTGGCACTAAATTGGGTTATGCAGTGACAAGTGCGCTAAGATGTCGTCGGCATTTGGAACAGGGAGAAGGCATTAGCATTACACAAAGAGTGCATTATGAGTGAATAATGCACTGTGCTACCAGTTTGGACATGCAGCAAAGTGAATGTCAAAACTCATTCGAACACACATTCTTCAGCACTTGCAGCCGCGTATCATGCTTAAACAAGGATACAAGGAATCCCATCCCCTGCTCATTCCTTCATTATGAGAACCACAGAAACAGCACTGCAGGAAGGAGACGCCAATGCCAGAAATGCAGATGGCAGCAGGCAGTCCGCATGGCAGCGACTTGCTCGTCAAGGGTCATGACAACACTGGAGCCTACCTCAGTATGGATTAGGGGAAAGGCAGGAAAACACTGTGAATCGAACGGCAAGCATACAAAGAAACATACGGAAATAAACAGAGGACTTAACATCAAAACGACCACGACCAAAAACCCCAAACAAAATACAGAACTTTCTTGCTGGGATTGCCAACGTATATACATAGGTTTTCATTTAACACGCAATGTCGCTACTTCCAGCACGCAGAGGCATCTACTGATCTTGTTTCTGCAAAGGGAAATTTCCTTTGAGGATAACTAACAGCATCAAATCCTCATAGCATGACCTACCGCTGACAACAGTTGATCCTTGTAACTCTGCTCTGAGGAGTAAGCTAAACTCATGAATGCAGTTTGGTGACGTAATGTTTGCCACACTTAATTCTACACAGTGTTGTGCTTGGTGTAACACAGGGCAACATAGTGGATCATATCATTGGACAGTTGCTTAGGAAACCTGACAACTGGTAATGGCTTCATAATGTAATTACAGTTCTATCAGGGCAGTTATTTCACAGACTTATGAGAATACATTTTGCTTGAAAAGGATCCTGTTCCATTCTCTGAATAAGCCATTAAACAGGCTTCAGACTGTCAGAGCCATCAAGCCTAAATCCCCAAAATTATAATTATTAACTTGTCCTTGCAAACTATCAGGGAACACATAACACCAATACCACACTGATACATTTCGAGTGACGAAGGATAAATGAAAGACACAGAAAATGCCTATTAACAAACTAAAAGAATTACTTAACTATTTTATATCCTGCCACTTCCATACAAATGGAGTCTTTTTATGTAGCTTTCCCATTTGCTATTACTACCGCTGTGAAGACCAAGACTGCACAATAACGCCCTTACAGACACTCAGAGCCTGCAAAAAAGAAGCACTTTTCTTTGTGCAGAGGCCTCCATGACTTCTGAGAAAATGTAATAGCTGATATTATCTCACATTGCCTCTGCAGCTAGAAATAATGGGGTCCTCACCATTAAAGAGCACATTCACATGCTTCAGCATTTCTTGTTAACGTATGTTTTAGAAACACATGAGAGGAGAAAAGTAATCAGTGCCCCCCACATGAAAATGTTCTAAATCTGAGACTGCTCTGATCTTGCCTCCACCACATTATCTGTTTTTGCCTGTGAACTGGACTGTGTTCATTTTACAGAGGGTTTATCAGTGATGACATGCTGTGTACTCGTGTTGACAGAACGGAGAATTGTTGCTCTGCATGAGGCCAACGGGGTACACCATGCCCAGACTGGCTGCTTCCAAGCCCAGGAGAGAAAAAAAAAACACCAAACTTTTCTTTCCTCTTTTCTCATCCCTTTCTTTACTCCCTGTTTCTCAGCTGTACATGTTTAATGAACCCCCCCCCCCCCCCCACACACACACACACACACACACACACACACATGCGCACACACACTCCCGCTCCCTCACTCCCCCTCCATGCCTACACTTGCTTTTCTTGTTTCTCTTTTTCTTCTTCGTCCAATGTTCTTCCTGCTGGCGTTCACAATGCTCCAGAAGGGACTGAGGAAAGGCACCATGCTTTGCTATCAAGAAATATTTTCCACCACAGTATTTCACTTTCTTGGTGTTAACATTCACTGTGCCATGTTCCACGCAAAGAGTATGAGATATGAAGAAATAAAAAACATTGTAGTGACTGTAACAATGGAGTGAATAAAAGAACTTTGCTTAAGTTGCGGTTCACAGACCTATGCCCATGTAAAAATGATAATTACTTAAAATAGCATATCTTGCATTTCAATTTAAGTACAAGAATAGTTTTAATCAGGATCCATCATTACTTAAAATGAATTCTTTGTGCTGGAGAATTGGAAGGCAGATGAAGAGAAAGGCATTAATAAAAAAAGTCTATCTTTGCTGGACGATTGGGTTTTTCCATTTTGCTACTTCTTGTCAAAAGCATCACTCCATAAAACAGGACAAATGAGATTCCATGAATAGATGAATGGCTTCTTCATACATGTTCTATCTAAATCAATCATTGATGAGTTAATTTGTCGAGAGGATGGGATAAAGCTTCATCACGCAGACCACAATGACTCCATTTCTTTGACAGGGAGAGAAGACTTCGGGGACGGCTGGCTGACGACCTCTTCATGACTGCAAGAGGGTGTGGTGGCTTTAGAGCCTGAGAACCATCCACGTTCAAGAGACATGCTGACACCAAGACTGTGAATCTCGCTCAGTTATAAAGTGCTTTCTGCTTTCTTTCCGCTGGCCCAGCCAAAATACTACTGTCACTTTATCTCCTCATTTCTGACCGTGATCTGTGTGCCACAGTAAGCCAAATGTGCTGATCATCTTCTTGGTTTGATAAACTCTGTTTAAATTTATAAATGACAGGATAAAGTCAAGAGGTATTTTCTGATGAATTTTCTAATGAATGAGTTTTGTCAAAAGACCAGCCATGGCATTTGACCCTTGCAATAAAAAATACATAATGTTATTACCTGCAAACCAGAGTGCAGAGCATAAAAAATAAATATGCTTTTTAAGTATTAGACTTTAATCATGCAGGGTGTGAAAATGAAAAGCTGCCAGTCAGAGATGAGGAAAGAAGATAAACAAGAAGACAGAAAAAGGAATGAAAGTTGCTGGAGAGGGGATCTGATTTATCTGCAGTAGTTCATATGTGAATAGTGGAGGAGGCCAGAATGTTCCAACAGGCTGGGGCTGTCGGAGGAGGCCTTGGACAGTGATTTATGGGTCAGTGGTGGATGTGTTAATGGACTGGGCCTGTGGAGCATATCCATCCCAGGTATGGAGGCTCCATACTCAGAATGGATATGCTCCATGGCAGCACATCATCACAGTGACTGACAGCGTTTTCGATGTATATAAACACTGGGCCTAATGTCATCTTCTGTTAAAGGATGAATAGGCCACTGGTGACACACATCACAAACAGAGACATTAATACAGCACAACAGGAGAACAAGAACGAAGTCAGGCGAGAAAAGTTAAGAGCAGTACGTGGATTTTTGCAATTTTACTCCCAAAACAGACACAGAAACTAACAAAGTGATTAAGAGTGCAACATTAAACCTAAGAAGCTTGACAAATGTGACGAAAATTTAGATTTTGAAAAAATAGTGAGTGTGTATAGACTTATTCATGTGATGCTACTCCCTAACCATCTCCAGAATAAATTAGGAGATTTACAACACCGGGAAGAATGAATATTGTGCAATATTAGTCCATTAAAACTACTGGGAAGTCAGGTGTTATTAAAACAGACTCACTGAGAAAAGTCCTGAAGGCATAAAGTCACCTGGCTTGATCCCAGCAAGATTGTTCTACCTGACCACATCAAGAGGACTTCAGAGGATATTTGGGTTGTCTGTGGGCAGTTTTGTCCAGATAATTTGTTTGTGCCATGAATTGCAGAACTGGTTGCCATTTTATCAGTGCTTTTTCAATATTGATGTACAATTAAAGATGCTGTTTTTGTGTGTTTGCCACATGGGGAGTGACTATGTTGATTTCCATGACATGCAGCATATGCTGTGTTGCTAAAAAACATCTGGAAATTCATGGCTATAAAGACTATAAAAATGAGGCTGCGTGAATATGGATAAAATGATAATCACAATTATTTTGCTCAGTACAGATGTCATTTATCATGATTAGTCATTCATCTAAAAAAAAAAAAAAAAAAAAAAAGACATACTTGTACTTGTCTAGCGCATTTAAAGCCGCAGAAAACTGCTTTTAGACTTTAACATTATGTATGACAAACATTTATGAATAAAATGGTAAACAATTTTAAATAAAGGTCAATCATTCTCCATCCTTAGACTAAAACAAAACTTATTGGGAATATGAATGCCCCTGAAGCATAGCATGCACTTGAATTGTTCATCTGGGGTAGGCATTGCTTGGGCAAAGAGTGTTCAACAAACAAGGCAAAACAACAAGGACGCTCTTTGCATAGTGCAAGCTAACCAGCACCTGAAGCTACGACAGGAACACCTGTGTGTGTCCGATACTTTGGTGCCTGCTGTAGATTTCTCTCCACTTTGAGTGAACACAATGAATCATGTGAAAAAGAGACAGCTACATATCTTTAGTCACCCTATCTGACTCTTCTTAGTCACAAAGCTGGCTGCATAAAAATCAACAATCATCAATAATGTTAAAAGAAAATCCTGCTAATAACTCTAAATTGTTAAACACATTTTATATGGTTCAAAAATTCAGATCAGGATGAAGATCCCTGCTCTTATTGGATCATTTCAGCTTTTATCACTGAATTTGTGCCTTTCCCCCAGATTTATTACATGCAAAGATCTGTTTTCTGTGGACTTGAAACTAAGCACACCAGACAGACAAACAAACAAACAAACAAAAACTTAATTACTAATCGTTACTCCCTTACAAACACAACACACATGATACACTGTGGAATTCCAAGGGGAGACTGAAACCATTTTGCAGTCAGTTAAACAAGCAAATAGCACGCCTCCATGGAAAACAAACGAGAATAGCTTACTGAAGAACATATTGTAACTCCTTACACCCCCACCTTACCTCACTGCTCCGTCTTGGCTGCAAACTCTCTCAAACTGCACAATACGTGAATAATGGCTGTGTTTTATCAAGGCATAAAACAGGTTTGAGGAAAGTTGAGTGCCAGATTGCAAAGGCTCAGCAGCACCGGTCATGTGTCTCTGACAGAATGCTTGCATTAATCCAAACCTTGTAAACACCATTAAAGCATCAGGGCCCATAAAACACTTTTATGAAGTAAAGAGGCAACTTTACTGGTTTTGTAGCAGGGCTCCTAAGATGTATGCCACTCCTATTGTGGCTGCCTGCACAAACACAAGGAGGAGTCTGTGGCATCTTAACTAATTTTATAGTTTTACTAATTCATGGTCACATGTCTGTAATGTCATGGATTTGAGCGATTTTGTGAAAATGTTCATCAGTGTGTGTAGAAATGTCCTTGCTTTACAATAAAGAGCCTCTCTGCATTTAATTATTGTGCTCGCTGTGAGCTGGAGCAGTTTAACACAGTGCCTCCAAACTCTACATTTTCCATGTAATAACTCTGGGGGAGTTTGCCAGGTGGCGCAGAGGGTCACTGTTTACACTTTACCAGGGCTGTTAGAGGCACTCTGATGGAAGCCAATATCCATTTGTAAAAGACCTATCACATGGGGTGAGTGTTCTTTGCTGCAGCTTTCTCTTCTCCTTTCCCCATACGGTAGCCTCCTCACCAGATTGCTCAAAAATGGCCCCAATTTCAGCGAATATATAAATAAATAAAGCAGGGGAAATCACTTATACTGTATTTTGGAGCCAACATTCATCATTGTCAGCAAGCATATACAGTTCATATGCCCCTAACACGTTCCATTTCCCCACTAGTAGCCATCCCGCCATTTGATAGGACAGCATACTCGCTCATTTATAGAAGCGCCTGTCAGTTTTGTGCTATTTACTAATGTAAATGTCCCCTGGATGAAGCCTTCGTCAGGCATACCCTTGCTGTGACAGGACAACAGGCAAGTCATTTTATGGTTATATTTGTGTCCATGCTGAAAAGATGTGAAGAGCTGCTGTGCAAAAGTAGTTGAAGGGCATGATGACCTTCAGATAATATTACATTGCTCATCTTACCTGATGAGAAAAACTCTATCATGAAGTTCAAGAGGAGCAGCAAAGATAGACCTGATGGCAGATAAGTTCTGCAGGAGCACTGAAGCCTTTTTACGAAACAATCAATGTCAAGTCTAACATTTCATTCATACCTAATCTAATAAGCTGAGTTCGGGGAAATATTCTTGTGCTGCCTTACAAGTTCTAGACTCCACAGGCTGGAAATTGTACTGTATACACAAACTATAAAAACATTAGCTCAACAACATCACTCTAATGGTTTACATACATAAACAAAGTACCTATCCAGTAGCATAAAGCATGCAGAAGAAGAACTGACTGTTGCTCCAAGCAGCTGCGGTTACCACCCAAATCCCCACAGAGAGAGGGGACTTTCCTTTTGTTTACAATAAAAATTCTCTAAAAGCCATCATATCTACTGCGCTCCTATTGAGTTACAGGACAAATGAATTACTGGGCATTTAGTGTGGCAAACAGCAGCATCTCTTAAAGCCTGGGGGGATCTCAGGACTGAGCCGGAGAGAAATGCCACTGCTGAGATCCATTTCCAGCAACGTAGGAGGGGAACTAAACAGTCCTCTTCCCCTCTCTGCTGCTCTTTCAATTTATTCTCTGTTTGAATGTTCGCTGTGGTCTGCCCACTTGTTTTGAAGCTGATAATCGGCTCAGGAAAATTAGCTTATCTACATTTAGCATTCAGGGAGACAGAGGAATCTCGTAAACATAAATAAATATAAAATACTGCACTGTGCAATCCTCTGTGTATTTGTGTGTCATAGAAAGACAGAGATAGCGTGCTTTTGTGTGCTTGCATTACAGCAAACAGGAAGGAGGGGTTCCAAAGGCATTTTCTAATACTGAGGATTTTTAGATTGCCTGATTGACATTCATTCCTCTGTGTTTGAAGACAGCAATGTCCGAGGGTGGTTTCAAGTGTTCGGCAAGCGTTGCCCGTTTATTCTGGCTATACCTCCACATCAGTACATTTTCTTGTCAGTCAAAGTTCTAACACCGGGAAGGAAGGAGTCAGCTCTCTGCTGGGCCTTTGCAGGTGAATTACAGGAAGGGCATGGCGTTACTTGGCCCTGCACCCACTCATAAAAGGCTGTTATTAGTGACCCATGCAGCTGATGTTGTTTGATTGGCAGGGTGCGAGAAGACGCCACAGGTGCATGCAATGAAACCTATTTCAGTATTAGAGCCTTCAACAGCATCTGACTTCTAGCTGTGTCAGAAAACAGTTTCTGCCACACCTACACCATTCTGGATAATGTGTGGGAGGCAGGTGTCATCCCTTTTCTGGGTTTATAGAGCTCATCTATTAGTTTTTTCCGCCCAGCGAGCAAGGAACTCACATGCCTTCATATTAGGTTCCTCACTAGAAAGCGGGTGTCACATCACATTCAGGAATGGTCAGACATCTAACAAAGAAGCCAGTGGTGCTGCAGTAAAGAAAGGCACGGGCAGTCAGCAGACACTGTAACCTCCCTGGGCAAAATCACCATCACATACACAGACTCCAGCTGTCACAACTAATAAGATGCTTTCATGACAACAAACAGTGTCAGCCTTTTCCTGCCTGTAACAAGACTGCTTCTATACAAAGAAAAAGAGATATATGAGAGTATGCACAAGTGAGGGATTTCTATGTCATTCATTATCTGAACTTTTGCAGGCAGGTCTCTTATAGGACAAAGTCACCCTTTGGTACAAACCATGTTGGCCATACCTATCAAATATCAACTACATAAATCCCTCATGATGGCTAATGCACAGAATCCATTAGGCAATTTTCACACCAGGCTGATGATTTCCACTGACATAATAACAGACAATAATCCCTGATGAGCTCTTACATAAACACAGTTTTATTTTACCAGGCAAACTGCCACCTCTGCAAAGGGCTAGCTGACATCACTAGGCTAAGTCAATGCACTAAAGGTATGAGTGAAATTATTTCTGCCTTAGAAGGTACAGTAGGTCATTAATGCATTTAACTTCCACCCTGAACCTAATACCTATAAAGTCCACCTGAAAAGACAACCGCAGTGAGGTCAGGACACAACAAAACAAATGCTCCAATGGAAAAAAAAAAACTTCATAGGTGTTTTATGAATCTTGTTGAGAAGTGTTATTCAAGACATAGGCTTGACAGCAGGGAGGTTTAAGAGGGAAGCCTTGAGGGGCTATTACCTCACCTGTGGGTGATATATCAATAAGAGGCATGTCCTCCACAATACAGAAGTGTACATCAGTGTCTTGACCTATGCAGCTCCTTGACATGGATTAAGATCTGTGCAGTGAATCAAAACAGCCAATTTTCATCCTAAAAGAGATCACGGAAAGGACATCCTGTACTTTGACCCAAAAGTCTCATAGTGGATGTTATTAAAATGATACACTATTCTTCTTCTCTTCAGGTGCTGAAAGAGTCGTGCTGTTGGCACAAAGGCTACGTTTCTGTAAATATGTTCAGTTATAATGATAGAAAGGTATGCTTAATTCTTGAAATATAAAATGGGAAAATAATCTGCAAAAATCACATGATGCCACAGGACTGTTAAAAGTTTGATAATCTGTTTTAAGCATGAGTTCTGCTCATGCAATACCTTCAGCTACATTGGAGACTGTCAGCACTGCATTATAATGGTAAATATTGTAACAGTAGGTGAGAAGCACTGATAGAGAGCCAAAGAGAAAACAGCTCCTGTTGGTTCACGGAGCTGATTGAAATTATATACCCCAAGCGTACAGATTAAACAAACACACAATCACACCCTCTGGACAAAATTAAAGTGTATCTTCAGCTGATACTAAATCGCTTTATAGGGGTTGAATATTTGCGAGAATCCATCAGTGATAAAATGGCTGAGGCTTCCTTTCATAATATAAAATAAGAGGAGGTCCAAAAAACGAATGAGTTTTCAATAGCAACTTCACATAGCAACAAAACAAAATACTGTACTTCATATTTAGTTATGCCATTTGTATTTGATTTTTGACTGAAAAATATTTTTCCACTAGCAGCAACTGTACATCTGTAAATCTCTTCTGAATAAAAAGGCCTTCCAGTTTGTTTTAGATGAGTTGGTCTCCTTCCGTCACAATAGGGTTTCTTCAGTGCTTCACATTCTAATACCACTTGGAATAAGTGTGAGATTTTGCATAGATATAAATTTGAACAACGGCATTTTAAATGGCACCCTGGCCCCTTTTTAATACACTTTTAATGGCACCTTTTAATGAAACTTCTCTTCTGAGTCCGGCAATAGTCTGATTAATAGCGGCAGTCATGATAAAAATCTCATGAATTAAAGTGTATTCAGAACACATCAAATCAGAGATTACATGTTATTTCACTCGGGATGAGAATCAGTAGATAAAGCAGCTCAGACTTTTAAAATACTCAAATTTACACAAACTTCAATTCCTTTAAACTGCATTTTCACCAAATTTGGGGGGATGCTGACAGGGTTAAGGCACGGTGGATCTGTTTAAAGACAGACATGAGGTGCACAGCTTCACACTTGACTGCACTGATCCTTCACCTTGGACTGAAGCTTTAGACCCCAGTATGGCCATATAGATTCTGAATGAGTTCACTCTTTCAGTCACTCCAGGACATAAGTGTGCCCAAACGCTTGCATAACCAATCCTTTGACTGAGATTCAAAAACGATGACAATGAGAGCTTTGCCACACATTCAGCAGATGGGAGATTCATTCACACAAGCCAAAACTCACAGTGCGAGGGAGTCAGAAAAGGTATTGCAATCAACAGTTAAGTAACTACAGTTCAATAAAACCAATTTAACACCAGCATAATAGTGTGGCACACATGAGCAGAGCTAGTCGTGCGTCATATTTTCAACTATCACTAGACCAGCATCACGTTTTTGGCAGGGCCGCAGGCACGAGTCCGATAAACGGAGTTGTCCATGACAGACTGAGCAACTGAGTGATGAAGTTACATGATGGGTTCAGCTGGCCAAGTGCTGATGTTTCCCCATGGGTTGTTGATACTCATAATACATTTGATTCCTTTAATGTGATTCCTGAATTGATTTTTTTGATTCCTTTTTATATGCATGAAGAGTGCTAGTGCTTACTCTGTTAGCGCCATGCCAACACACAGGGAATTAGTATTAAAATTAGCATTGGAAATTGTGACTAAATTATCGGCTTAATAAGCTTAATATTAAATGAAATGTGAGCTCATACTTCCAGGTTTATATTTAATATATATATATGTAATATCCAGGAATTCACATTATGTGGCTCAGTCATACTAGAGTTGTTCTATCTTTCCTAATATTTAAAGACGAACATGGCATAAAATTAATTTCCTGCCTTATTTGCAGTGAAACATTTAAATTCTCTTCAGTAAATATCAGGCAGATACCTTTTCTAAATGGACTTGTCTTCTGATAAATAATTTTTTGGAAACTCGCCTAAATTCTTGGAAATGGTATATGAAAGCAGAATTAGTCTATTTAAATAAACAGGCAGAATGAGAGCAATTCATGCAATCTTTAGTGGTTCCTCTGCACAACCCAATTATAGCAAGATGTGTGTTACAGTCATGGAATGAAAACTCCATCCTCTTATCAGAATAAATTGCACTTCAAAATAGAGCTTAAATCCAGTAAAATGTTGATTTTGTTGTTTGAGAGATCATTTAGGGAGTTTACCCATACTATTTTATCACCTTTTCATACATAATAAAGATTCGGAAACGGTCAAACCTTGTAACAAGGGATAATGATGGTTCTAATTCTGAAGAGACATATGCAACATAACCACCTGGGGTACATTTTGGCAAAAAAAAAAAAAAGTAATCTTTCCATGTCTGTGCCAAACAAGAGCATCAGTGGGAACCAGATGAGTCCCAAAAGGGGGAATTTTTTTTAAAAAATTCCCATCCCTTGTAGGATTCTAAACATCCTAGTCTCTAATCATTGACAAGGACGCTCCCAGGGAGCTGATGAGAAATGTTTTCATTTCGTTACTTTGGAGGGAGTAATATGGTTTGGCAGGACAGAGACACTTGGGAAGTTGGGAGGAGATTTTGAGGGCACCACTCAGGGTCCTCTAACTCTTTCTGTCATGTTCGTATTGCTTTTGGAATAAATCAATATCTCTCAGGCCAAACCAGTAGAGCATCTAACAGTGAAGAGACTAAACAGATGTTACTCTCAACTCAACAATTTTTCACATCCTCACCTCCAAATCCAAAAGTTACAGGAAGAAAAAAAAACAAGATTATACTCTCTGCAACCCTTTAAAAGCATTCTAAGGCGCTGTTGAATTTAATATCATTAAACCTTTTATTTCTTTTCATTTCTCTTTTCTTCTGTTGACAGCTAGTTGTCATAAACTGCCACCAAACCCCCACAAGGCCCCCTAGTGCAGTCAGACGGAGTACAAAGCAATCATATCTGCTGATTAAAGCTCTAATGCATTCAGCTGCGTGGGGCTGGGCCCTGCATCATTAATGAAGAGCAAATATTATATCCTGTTTACAGGGAGAAGGGAGGCAGCTCATACTAAGCATTAACGCTCCCCTTGCACTGCTTCCACCCACACACTGAGAGGGCAGCATGCCTCTGGCTCAGCATCGACCTGCAGACTTTGGCTAACAGTAGGCTGTGCTAGGTGGAATAGGAATGACGCATGCTAAGGAGGCTGTGTCTCAGAGGATCCATCATGACATCAGTGAGCAAATGCTGCTGGGAAAAATCTGAAGCTTGTTTGACTGAATATGTGCGTCTGTGTGTGTATACCTTTGCAGTTAAGGACAGTTAGAGAGGTCACCCACGAGGTTATATGACTTATCTGAGACCCGTGGTTGTGTCTCATCCTACTTCCCCATTATTCGCCTCTTTTTCCCTCTTTCGCTGTCTCTCCTGGCATCGGCCCAGTGAACGTTGGGCCAAGTGGTCAGTCTCTGAGGAAAGACACCAGCACGGCATGGTGTTCGGAACAAACACTGCAGCAGCGTTTCCTCTGCTCTACCCATCTGTTGGTTTTGGCCCACTCCTCTGGACCACAGTACAGATCTGGCCAAGCTTTAGCAAACACACTTGTACAGCAGCCAGACCACTTTACACAGGACTTTTCTGTAAGTACTGTCGGCAGCAGTTAAATGTGGGAATGGAACTGGAGTCAGGGGCCTTTGGACAGTGGGGTGGTTTAAACATTGAGAAAAGGTCATTCCCATGGTAGTCAGATCCCATAAATCCTATTTCTGACCATCCCCTGGTGTACTGTGCTTCTGATGCTCTTCTAAAATAATACTGAAATATGCACGGATGTACAAGTAAGGACATTTGGTTGGGTATTCACCAAAGAATAAAAGCTGACTTCTCAAAATGATCAGTCAGTATTTGAGCACAGCCCTTCATATCACAATGATATGTTATGTGTCCCACTGGCAATCAGTCTCAGAAATGGAGTGGCATTGTGTCAGCAACTGATTAATATACAGTGAGTTAATCATTATTGGATACTCTAATTGGATTATCTTCCAAGAAGACAAAAAGGACTAATTATTCATCAGGAGCACTCTTGTGTAAACACTGTTTATTTTTCTCTGATTTGCACTTCCCCAAAGCCTTTCTTACCTCCCGAGCCACAACACTGTCACATCTACACAGACAAAGTCAAGTAAACAGTGACAATGAAATCATGAGACAAATCATTTGAGTCATCTGAATATAAAACAGTAGCAAGCCCAAGAGCAGTATGTGCTATGACAATCTAATTACGAAACTTCACTGGAGCAGAAAAAAGGAGAAGAGAAGAGAAGAGAAGACTCTTTCAGAATCCAAGCAGCCCTTTTTCTACTGCAATTGCATTACTTTAAAAAACCCAGCTTCTAATTTGTCTGTTTCTTCTAGCACAGGTAATTTCTGAGTGCAGAGCAGGGAATCATACAGACACTCAATCGATAAAAAGGAGCCACAAGGAGGCAACAGAAGTGATCACATCAACCTGCTAAAGACAGCTAGAGGATATGAGCTTTTCCTCGGATAATTTTCATGTGAAATTAAAAACACAGTAGCAGACAGGAACACTGCAGCTAGTGTATGGCTTACATGAAAGGTGTTACGCCAGACACAACCGAATGGGCCATCTACTGTATATATAAATTTGGCCCATTCCATTCCCGACACTGGAGAAGGATGTGGAAGAGGGTGTTCTCTGACGCGGTCCTTTGTTGTCTCTGTGTATACCATAAAGTGGTTATGAGTGGTTAATGCATGTGTGAACCATCATAGCAATGTTTTAAACAGCCTTGTTATGAAATATGGACTGGGGACTCCTTGCACGCTGATCTCTGTGTTACACTGATAAGGACATTCAATAACAAAAATCAGTTGGTTGAAGTGTGATCAATGAGAATGTAACAAGTGTATACAGCACACGTAACGAGTTATACAGAACAGCAAGTAATAATATTTACGTAACTCAATTTATTCTGCATGCTGATTATGTATAAGGGTTAAGAAATGAATAAAGAAAATGAATTTAACTTAAAAATTAATTGCTGATATCATAACTCATATCAGTTTTGAATATATAAACCCACAGCTTTTCCTGCAGTAGCAGATTAATAAGAAAAGCCTTCTTATTTAAAATGACATCTCTTACAGTTGTCAGAAATCACTGTGTGGTAGACAACATACAAACAACAGCCTTTCATTTAGAAAAGCCCTCCTAAAATAATCAACATTCGTTTCTGTGGTCCTCACAGGGACAAATAAAACAGAATTTAGACTTGAATACATTCTGCAGGCAGACGCAAGGAGAAACTGTGACTTTTGTTTACTTACTTCTCCCTTCTGGAAACATGCAAGAAAAGACACCATACCAAGAAGACAGGTGTGAGCTAACCCTCAGCTCTGGCCAAGGGCAAGTTTTGTTTTGCGAGGATGTAGTGGTTACGCTTTGGAATGGATTAGGACAACGTGATCCAAGACTACAGTAGGACTCTGAGGTGTCTTTTCTCAAGAGTGTGGTCCCACAGCCTGAGGAGAACTAGATACTGTTGCCTGTGATAAAGTATGGCTGGTGCAAACACTGTAACTGGATTAGACCCTCTGGCCACACAGTATTCTCTGGAGGTCAGCATGCAGAGAATTCATTGCCACAGAAATATGAGTCAAAGCTATGAAATACTGGTATGGCACTGTCAAGAATGTTTTACACCTTTAAAGAAAACTTCTGAAGGTGGTGATTAGAGAGTTTTGCACTAATTATTTAAAGTCAGATGCTCCTGTTCCTGGCACAACAGATGAGGCTTAGAAACAGATGCAAATGTATGAACCACCAATTAACACAAACACTCTATTTTAAAGTCTTGACTTTGTCAAGCAACATGGTACCTATTAACACCCACTGGTAATTTACATCCTGTTGATGGCAGCACGTTAAAAGAGATACAAACTGAAGCATATTTGTGCCTAAATTGCTGTCATAGTTATGCAAAACTTTTTTTTTAAGCTATATGAGCACTTTGGACATAGCAGCATGTTTTTGTAGGATTCATGGAGGAAGTGCTGGTTCCATCTGGTTAACCAACAAGGAAGAGGAAGTAGCATTATAGCCTCTAACATAGCAGGACCTAACTTAGCTCTGCTGGACACATAAGAGTCTGCTGCTGCTGTTTCTACTTATTACACAGTGGGAAAGTCTGACTTCCTAACACTATTCGTCCTGTAAGTCCCACACAATTGCTATCTTAATTACATATCAAGTGCTTGATCGATTATCCATTTGATAGGTGTGAGGGACAATGATAAGAGATGGACTAACTGTCATGCCTGGCGCTAAAAATATTTAAGTTGAGAATAATGCAGAGGTATTGCACCTGCAAGTGTATTATTACATAGAAAAAAAATCATGAAGAAGAAGAAATAAGAAAAATCATATTTAAAAAAGAACTTCAAATCATTAGGGATGTCTTTTGTCACTTTCACATCATTGGACTGACACTTGCCACTAGTCAACAGGAAAAACAGTACATGTGCTACCAGTTGGCTGGGCTAAATCTATTCTTTCTAATGACCCTGCAGTCAGCAGCTCAAGAGATGCAAGCCCTGTCTGTTCCTGGGAGAGATAGTGAAACGCCAGAGGTAATTAACAGCAGCCGAGGGTGTTGAAGGTCTGCATGACATCCAGCACCAGATAGCATGTTCCTCTCCTCTGTCTTTTGTTAATTAGTAGCATTAAACTAATCCTAGCCTCATCCTTTCTGTTTCACCATCAAAGTCCACCAGGGTAATGCAATAGCACAATGAAGCAGTGCAGACTAAAATGAGGAACTGCAACAATACCAATTTTCCACAGTTCTGAACACTGCAGCATTTCCTAAATATATGTGCTTGCGTTCGTCTCCTTTTTTGAGGCTGATGCTTTGATAGTGTCCTCTGTGTAAGCCTGAGTGCTGCAGGGTAGAGGTTTGGAGTGAAATGAAAGAGATCATAGAGAGCTGAGGCTTGCTAGGTGTGTCTGTATCAACACTGGTGTTGTGAAACCCCTGCCTGTAGCACGATGCTGTAGACTGCCAGGTGATTTATTAGCCTGCACAGATAGTAGCAAGTGAGCATGGGAATAACAGATGCCACTAATGTAGACTATAGATGTCTAATAATAGTACCAAAAGGCTTTCTGCTACACTCTAACAAACCAGCAGTGTGTTTATTAAATCTGGAGTAATTTCTCAGATGATGGAGACATCAGTACTTTTGCATCATTAGGAAACAAAATTCTGATCATCATTTAGACTGTACAGGCTTTTCTTTCACGATGACACTTCTGTGCTGCATTAGTGTGCTCGAAGGTCTGAAATGAACACGATCACGATCAATCCAGTCATGAATGGGATATCAGAATTCTCCAAACCCATGATTCATTTTGACTTTGTGGCCTTAGCACTGCCAAGAAATGCAACTCGTGAAAAAACTCCGACTGGGAAATACACACATCTATTATTCTACTCCTGACATATCTATTGTCTTCTCCAGAGACAAGGCTTCTGTTTACCACAAATTGTCAGCTGGTACACTATGCTGTGTCGTCTTTGAAGTGTTTTTTTTTTGTTTTGTTTTTGTTTTTCAGACGCAGGCAAATAGGCAGGGGTGGAAAGAAGAGAAATACTGGGAGAATCCGATCCTGTTTTTGATTTCGATGAGTGGAATTTAAAGCTCATTCAGATCAATCAGCTTCTTAAGTTGGATAATCTAGAGATTCATTTGTGTGTATATGGAAACAAAAACACAAACCTGTGTATGAGCTTATGTCTGTAAGTAATAATTGTAAATCTAGGTGTCTCTGCAAAATACCAGAATGTGCAGAGCCTTCACAATCTTCCAGTATATGCAGGAGCCGTGACCCTTTACTCCCTGACTAGTTAAATTATTTACAGGTGCTCTCCTCCTGACAAACCTCTTACTGTCCTCACCTTCTGACACAGAGGCACTCAGCCCTTCAGCTGAATATAAACCACCGCCATGCGAGTGCTTGATGGTCAGACAAAATTCAGACTGGACATTGTGTTGAAGCCAAAGAGTCGATTCTGAAAAAGTAAGTCATCTGTGGCCTTTCCTTAAAATAAGAACAGTTTTGTTAACAGTTACCAAATCCTAATTCAAAGCACATACTATGCCACTGGTAGAAATCCATATTTTTTTAAACAGGAAGACGAGAGGGGTAAGAGTGGCTTTGTGATGAAATGTGAACTTGCACTGACCACAAAGAGACTGAACCTGCACTCTCTCACAAAGAGAAAGAATGGTTAAAAAATAGGGGAAATCGCTCCCTTATCTTTTCCCAACCTCTGTGTTTTATGCTTTGAATCTCACTTCAAAGCAACACAGGGCTGAAAGTCACCCTGTTGTGTGGGTGGGAAGCTTTTACTTTCTTTGTTGGTAATACTGCAGGAGACTGCACACCTGTCAGAACAAGACAAAATGCTAATCAGTTAGAGAATTTTGGTTCTTAGTGTGAAATTATGAAAACAAATTGGCAGGGGCATAAATTACAGTAAATATATAGAATACAAGACTCTAGGCATGAATTGTATAGATGATATTACATGCCCTGGATGTTGACAGCAGCATGTATGTAAAGCAAATTGTCAAGTTGTCATTTTTGTCATGTATTGCAGCTGTAGTCTTGTAGTATTCTTTTTTAAAGCACTGTATCCCTTCTTTTACATCTGAAATATAATCAGTCCATTGCATCACTGATGATCTGTGACTGATCCAGCCACTGTGAATGGCCAAATAACACTCGGTCTTCCAATAAAGCAAATAAAAAAAAATGGCTACTTTATCAACTAAAGCTCTTCTGACAACTGGCATTTTTACGGACGTGCATGAGATTGGGTGTCTCATATCACCGTCAAACCACAGTGTTTTCTTCATTGATTTTCCTGTCTGATCTCATCACTGCCAGAGAGGAAGGGAGGCAGGGTACACCCATTAAAAAGAAAATATCACAAAAAGTGTAATGTAATACTGGAAGTGTTGAGGCTCAATGAAGCAATTCTGTTAGTGTCTAGAGTAGGATGATTGCTTTGTAAAGCTCTTTTAATCTTGTCAGGTCTGTCAGTATGTTAATGAAGGTGCTTCAGCAGTAGGAGGCAGCGTGGGCTGGCATCTGGCTGAGAAGAAGCCTCTCTTGGGGACTTGCATCCCTCTACCAGGACACGGTGGTGTAGGGATGGGAGGGGGCGCCTGTTTGTGAGCTCCAGTGGGTGTCAGAAAGATCACAGTGACCTGCTCCAAGAGCATGTGTCCCACTGACACTCCTGAAGCCAAAATAGACTCTTCAATCAACGTCTGCAGCGGACTGCAGGCGATGTCGTTACTATCACCAGTCTTGTATTTTTCTCAAAAGAAATCCACATCAAAAGTACATCTTGTATATGCCTCGCAGGAGGCACCGGAGTCCTCTGATGAAATATACCTCTATTAGGCAGACTGCGATTGCAGACAGCTACAGATACTGACCTTAAGAAGATATTAAGGTTTTCCACATGATGAGCTATATTGAGCAATTTTAGTTTTAATATTGTTATTATTGTTTTATTATTTATATTCAAAAAATATCTAAAATATACAATAGAATGTTGAAGAAATAATGATTATGATGTTATATCAAAGATGTTCTGTATTCAGGGCTTGAAAAAAGTTACATAAAAATTCATCCACATACCGATATTAAGAAAAGGGAAATTAGCTATTGAGGCGAAAACCATTTTTGCTACCAGGATGCAAACATATTTATTTGTGCTGTAAAGCTGTTTTTCTATTTTAATGTTGGTGTCTAGAGTGACTGACTCACTTTTGGAGTCCCAAAGCTTGCAACTTGGTTGGCAAGTTAGCATTAGCTTATGAAGACCTATGGGAGGGAATGTGCACTTCCTCATATCTTACAGTAGTGGTAGACATCCCGCAATTCTGGTGGTTTGCTAACCCTAATTTATTTAGAGGGTGAAGTATGAATTCCACAGGGGGCCAATTCTTATATATAGCATCTTAAAAAAAAAACAAGAAGATTCCATTCAGATGGGTTAATTCCACCAGTTCCCAGTATTGACGGATTATTATCTATTTATTTTAATGCTATCTTCAAGTCTTCAGACAGAATAAGTTGAGGGTTACAACAGGTTCTATGAATTCTGGATGATCACCAGAAATATCTGCGCATTACATACTGTTTCTGGTGGTCAGGAAGAATGAAACAGAACATGTTGCTACCTTTGCATCAACAAAATTATCTTGCACCCTGTAACATTCGCAAAACAGCTTGATTTGTGTTGAAAACCCAGTTGCACAACCTGATAGCGGAGAAATTTGTTGTAGAAAATACACTCTTATATTCTTGCACTCTTTCTAACTGCGAATGACAAGTTTTTTGTTTTTTTTTAATGTTCCAGGAGAACTTTCACAATGACTACATCCCCTGATATTCAGCAGAGCACAAATGTTACCATTTAGTCTGTCTGAGCACAGGCTTTTTCAGCTTGCTTTGAAAAGTAGTGCATTTCTCTTCTCAGACTCTTTTTCAAAGCCCAACTTTAATGTGAAAGAACAATATGAGAAGCCTCGGGACAGTTTAGTGATTTGAATATTAAAATGGAACTTCATATCTGGACTACCGGGCTCAATTAGTTTGCACAGGTTTTTGAGAAGACTTACAATAATTTAATGCTTTTGATCCTAGAGCCTAAACTGCAAAGAACAGGACTGAAAAAAACCTAATGACAGTATGTGTGCAACTTTGTATTTGCACTGAGGACAATGTTCTAAATACAGAGAAGTGAAAAAAAAAAAAAAAACGGTAAAGGTTGTCTTCTCTACCATATATTCTTTCCTGCACAGTAGTTACTTTTTCAAGTGGATATAAGCTTCTTTTTTTCTCCTCCTGCAACTCTATCAAGAAATATGATTAATATGTTGGGCCAGAACCGAGGTCCAGATAATTGAGTTCTAATCTTCACACTGTGGTGATATCATTAACTAGCTCACCCCTACAGGTCCATAAAGAGGAAGAAACCAATTGACAGTTTGGTGGGCATAGGTGCAAAAGCCACATGAAAATGAGACCTGGGAAAAGCAGGTTTTCATACGGCTATTGCCTGAATCGATAAAGGCTATTAGGTCCAAGTCCCTAAGGCACATCTGACTGAACTCAGGTTCAGGAAAGACTAAAGAGGCCAAAAAATGCCTAGATAATTCAGTCTGAGCTAACATTGGATAAATAATAATAGAAACATATTAATCATTTTGCCTGTGTCGTAGTGTTACCAAATCCATAGCAACCATGTCTGCTTCTCTTTCTTCCTTTTAACTACTGAATATCTACTGACAGCAGCCAAATATGTAAATGTGTGCATGGTGTCATGAAATTTAACTAGTATTCTGCAGTGAACAAAAAAGTGAAAAAATGATGTTATGGTATTGTCACAATAGCTGATTTCCATCTCCCCATTTATAGTAAGAACATGAAAGCTGTTCCATCGCTTTATTTTAGACACATGATTTGGGCTGTACTGTACCACTACTCACGACACTATTTATAAATCCTGTCAAATAATGTATTCTGATCACAGGGTCTTCTATAATCAGCTCTCTCATCTGTACCTCACTCCTCTGCTGTCTCACCATCACAAGGTGATTTGTTTCGCGGTGGTTTAGATTGACAACTTTCTGATGCGAATAGCTGGTGCCAACAGCATTGGCAGGCTGCAAAACAAGGCAGTCAGCACTGAAAGATTTTAAATGACAATCCCTAAAACTATTTATTCTTTATTCTCTATCTATCTCTGTTTATTCATTCGTTTTAGTCAAGACATCCACGCAGAGACACGCAGCATGTAATGGTATTAAGTAGTTAATATGGCACCCTGGCTAATTTTACAAACTTCTAAGTTCATGAAACAAGTTTAAATATATTTTAGTTGAAATACTGCAAATCTGATCTGCAATCAAAGTCAGTCCTGAAACAACTCACTCACTCACTTAAAGAGCCCTTGGGATGAAACAACACACTGAAGCATAGTGTGAACACAGACAGACACAGACATGCACGCACACATAAAGCTGAAGTCAACAGAAAAAGAAAAAAAACGAAAGAATAATAATAAAATTACAAAACACGTTTTAAATTCAGCTAAAAGACTTTACCTTGGTTCAAGTAGATTAAGTATGACGCATGGTGCTCATAAACATTCATCCATTATGTCTGCTTAAATGGGGCCAGGTGTTCACTTGTGCAACTTGTCAAACTACCTTTTAAACAGAACAGGAACTTCAATTAAGTGTCCAACACCACTTAATGAAGTGCTGATTGTGAGAACAGAACAGTGTCCAGAAACATAATGAAGTCATTAATGCTAATTTATACAAAGTCTAACATTTGAGCCCTTTGTTTATTTGTGAGAAGCCAGAAAACATCCTATGGGTTCATTATGATCTGGAAAGCTTCCGCTAGCCTTGTGTTGGACATGGGGGTCAAGACAGGCATGCAGTCAGCCAAGTGCCTCATCTAGCGTATGCAGAGCCATTTCTGTTCTATGCTAATGTCATCTTGGTGGGTAGAAATGAGAAAGTAGTGATGCAAGATAATTACTAGGGCACACCAGAGACAGGTGGTGCCCTAACTGTGGTGATTTAGCATTGTGAATTCTCATTCTCATTAGGCACCAACTACTACTCAGTTGGGAAGTAAACTTTGTGGCACTAGGCACTAAATCTTCACACAGACCCTCTGAGGAATGGCAGATCCCAAATGCATTCAGAACATGCTAATGGTCGTGGCTATTACAAAGAGTCACAAACAAACCTGGCGTTTACTTGCAGTCAAGGTCAGCTTGCAGGTTATCACTGGTTCTGGTGGCAGACTCATTTCTCAGGGCTATCCCTGTACACAGTTTCAAAAGGTCAGTCATTAACCATGCCATAAGAAGAGAACACCGCTTAAGTGCCCCTTTTTCACTGTTGGGTAAAGACCTATTTATGTCACTTCAAGTGGTGAGCTCCTAAAAAGCTAAAGCACACAATGGAAGCACTGCTATTAAAGTGACTTCTTAAGGGGTTAATTTTGTGCGACCCAGGCTGAACCAGGTAGACATGATGCAAATCCATGATTCATGACCCCTGCTGATGCTTAGTCGAACCACTAATTGTCTACTTATCACCAGAACTACGTGGAACAATGGGTGGCGGCTGCATCAAGGCAGAAACACTCGCTTTGGGTTCACGATGAAGTTCCTCTAATGACTCACTATTAGCCGCCTGACTAATACTGTTGAGTTATACCTGTTTAGCTCAATAGGAACTGTCTGGAGCCACAGACAAAATGGTCTGTCACAGGGCAGAGAGCGCTTTGGTTCCTGCCTTGAAACAAATGGATTTCACACTCCACCTGCGGGGATGCTGGGGAAAGGTGTGAATGGGCACTGAAGAACAGCCACAGGACAGGAATCGAAAAACTATGGAGTGAGCCAATTAGACACAGATCTGCAGGGAAGCTCACACTATCTCTCTCCAGAAAAACAATATTGACACCACATGGCATTCCATTTTGTAGCCTATATTCAAACTACTATTTCTGGACCATCAATTAATATTATACACCTACAGAACCACGAAAAGAAAGCGAGGCTCTCAGATTTAAATGATGGACAGGAAAGTGTCAGCAACAGAGATGAAAAGGATCAGAGAACATTTTCTCACCATTACACATTACCAGCAGTGGCCATTTGTTTTTGGTGCACACATTACTAACAGCCAGGGCCTATATTAAGATTTGAGTCCACAGAAAGGTAGGACAGCTTCTGTATAGCCTTTGATTACAATAATGTTTCCATGGTTGTCATCCTCCAAATGCAACCTTGTCCCTATTATTGGTGGTAGCAGAGAATTGAACTCTTTCCAGTTTGTGACAGGAATTAAATAACACTCAAAATTTTCTGACATGCCTCATTTTGCTCATCAAATGCCATTAAAGATAACTGATTATGGAATACAAAAAGGCATAACCATGTAAGAGAAGAAAAGGAAAGAGTGAAGGGACAGGAAGGATAAAATTCCTCTTGTCACATGGCAACAGAGTGGATGAACTTAAGCTGTCAAGAAATGGAAGTATTGTCAGCTAAGACGGTTAAAAGCCAGGGACTCTCAAAATCCTGACACTTAGATGTTGTCAAGCTGCCTGGAGAAACAAGAGTGACAGTAATGTGAAACAAAGAAGTCTCACTTGCCTCTCAACTAGTACCCACCACAGAAGAAAAGTAGAACGTAATTCAATCTCAGGAATATTAGATTAATTGATGAACATCAGATATACTCAAATTCAGGTACATTATTTACACAAGACTGATCATTTTAATTCTTTAACTCAAGAGCTCAGGAAAGAAAAGAGAAAAAACTATACATCAAGCCCACACAAACCAACATAGGTGATATTTAAACCCTGAGAGGGTTTGTGAAATGCCCTATAAATTTTATTATATACAGTGTGAATAGACCCTGCCCCTCGGCAACACAAGATTAACATACGAATTACTTATGTTGCTAGGTCTTTTTTATTACTGTAGTATTCCATAAGAAACCATCTCCTGCCTAAGCTTTACTATCACCCGAATAAATAAACCATAACTTTATAGACATGAAGGCTTTTCTTCCCGTTTATTGCTAAGCTCAATCTTAAGTAAGCAAAGGCAAAAGCACTGAAATTGCACTTCCGCTTTCCTCTTACAGCAAGATAAAGGGAAGATGATGCTTTGTATTTTCCAGCACTGGTGAAGAAGATGTGTGTGTGTGTGTGTGTGTGTGTGTGTGTGTGTGTGTGTGTGTGTGTTGGGGGGGATACATATTCTGATTATATTCTGACCTCGTTTTGAGTTATCGTGTGGTGAAATATGTAATCTTTTGAAGATTTGAAGAAAGATTTTTTTCTTATCATTTTTTTCAAGACTATTAAAGATTCTTCAGATGGTTAAAAGCCAGGGATTAATGTCAAAATTCCTACTACTACTTTCCTTCTGTGTAAAAGACAAGCAACAACAAATACTGGAGCCATGTGTGTTATTTGGCAGAACATTGCATATTGTTCATTACTGTGTTTGCAGAGCTGATGCTGCTCACTGAATAAAATACTGTTAATATTTCTAATGTTTAAAATGGCAGATATTTTAAAGTTTGGACTACTGCATGTAACGGTGAATGCTTTTGGATGCAACTCCTATCTCATATTCTAATCACGGACTTCTACTCAGACTCAGTTTTGCTTGGTGAAGAGCATGCGTCATGAGAGGGACTGCAGCCGCCATGTTGACCTGTATACCGTATCCATGGCTCTGTAGACAGACTTCAGAGACAACTGGGTTGACACTCCAGGGCCTTTCCTACTGTCACCGTGGTGCTACACAGAGATGCATGTATGTGTGTCTGTTATGGGGGGGGTAGGGTTGATACCGCTGGCCACAAATCCCCTGCTCTCATCATTAGGCCTCACTGCCTGCCCCCCCGGGCCTTAGGTTCCTGACTGGGCTCCTTTGTGGCAAAACCAAATCTAAGGGACAGCCTGGGTACAGCTTGAGGCGACAGAAAACAGGGTCATTGAAAGAGGCAAATGACAAAACCGTTGTATACCTGACATATAGCTCACTGAGCAGTAAAAACTACACAAATTTCCCCAAAAGCATAATTTGAACCAAGTGAAGCAAAACTCAGTCAACACGTTGCACATACAGCATATCAAATCACCTCTCCAGCATGCCGCTGGAAGCATCACAGAGTGACGAGCGCATACGGCGATGATTCAGCCAAAAGGAAAGTCTTCTTTCAGGGCATATTGAGACTGCTCATTGTGCTGAAGTAGGAAATTAAGAAATAACTGTGCTGTTGTGTGCATATGTAAAGAGCTTTGTGTTGCTTCTTTCTTTTGGTAATTGCACAGCTTGAGTCCTCTTGCCCCCCCCCCCCCCCCCCCCTCCAGGATTATTGCTGAATAGACATTCAAACACCTCTCTGCCCATGTATCTCGTTACAAAGTGTTATGTCCACTTGCAAATTGAATTACGTATTTTAATGTGTGCGCAGCTTTTCGTTTCTCCACATGCCTAAACCATATGCTGTCTCAACAGTGTACTTCAGAGAGCGTACCTCTCGGTCCAATGTAGCCCATGCATCTGTGAAGCAAATTTGAATTGCTGATAATCCAGCTTCTGTGTTAAATAAGTGAGAGACTCCACAACTATATTAGGGACAAAAGGAACTGGTTCAGCTGCATTGGTATGTGCATTTAAAACATTCTGTAATTAGGTTTCACCAGGCAAAAACTGCTACTTTATTCCCCCTTTTTCTTAAAGAATCCCTTTAGGAAAGATAGCAGAGATACTGCAGTGCCACTCAGTTCAACAAATTTTCCTCATATTTAACATTTGGGCTCCTTGGCTTAAACATAATAAGAAGGAGTATGGATTCAGGTCCCAGCAGACCTTCAAGCAACAGTGAAATGGTTACATGAGAGCAGGAATCCAAGGGGAAAATTGCAGAAGGACACATTCAAATTATTTCTGTGCAAAATCCAACTCTATATGGCCAGCGCATGACATCGCTGTTGATGTGATTTAGTTCAGCCATGTCCAAATATACTCAATGGCTATGGCTCTGGAAGGACCTCTAGCCATATATTCAAGGTCCACCGTGTTTTCATTAACATGTGACTGAGGCCTCAGTGTGTGATTTTCCTTATGGAATCCAATGGTCAATAAAACAAAATGAATGACTTTAAGCCAGCACCCCTCTACTCATTACAGAGGCCGCCAAGATGTATTTGACATTTCCAATATGCTGAGTGATTCCAGAAAAAGACCTCATTGATTGAGGCCAGGACAGAGCACAGAGATAAAATATTAATGTTTTTTAATAGCATTGTGTTTTTGCAAGAACACATGCAAGTAGGTTAAATCCAAAAACCCCTACATATGAATAAGCTTAAGATTTCAGTTTCACTTTATTAATAAGAAGTAGTGCAAAAACTTTTAATTTTCTAGTGTCAAGATGATATAGTTGATAGAGACAAACACCCAAAATGAACAGCTTATTCTTTGTCACTGGAGACAGCCCTAATAATACATTTTATCAAATGTCATCTCCTGCAAATTATTTACAAAATGACAGCCCGCTCAAAGCTGCAGTCCAAAGGCCCCACTTTTTCTTCCAGGACTCTGAGAGTCAATATTTGCTCATGATGAACAAGATTCGTAAGACATATCATAAATCTGCACCTTCATCTTCTCATTTAAAGGTTAGACTCCATATTGCAGACCCGCCCTTTGCTCTGCAACACATAAAGGTGTCACTGATACATAAATGTAATCACCGTTAAAAACAGCTACTTGTATGGTTCCCCTAACTAGGAGATTAAAAAAAAACATGAAGCTTTTCCATTAAAGCCAGATACATAAATTGACAGGGCATTAGATCACTCTGTCAGTCTACCCCACTTTCTCCACTAGCATTCAATCACCCCCACCCCCCTCAATTCATCCCTTTCACTTAAGAGCATTTCCCACTTCCCTGCAACCATCACTTGACTACAGTGTTGCTTCAGAGGTGCTCACTGTTGTCCACAATGATGTTTCTTTTAAGCAGAGGCAGTTGGCGTCCATCAGTCACACATATGTTGTTCGTAATGATGTCTTTGTAATGCTGGTTAGTGCTGAGTGCTGTGGTCAGCAGTGTCCCACAGGGTTAGCAATGGGAGGTCGATCATTTCCTGTTCCTCCGAAACTGAGCCAGAGGTAAATGGGATGTACAAATTAGCGCATGAATAGGAAACATGACCACAGCAGAGCTGATCAGACAATGGGTTGTCCCTCACCTTCATTGTTTAGAAGGGATACAAGTGAAAGTAATATTAACTGTGAACTTTTTTTTTACTTCCACCTGCTGTTCTCTTTCTTCTCATTTTGTCATTCTGTCACGTGTTCCATTCAGCATGAAACCCCATCGACTGAAACTCACCATGTGGATGGGATTTATGTGGAACACCACATACAGTGTAATGTAGTTCAGTCGGAGACACCACGGGAGGTAAGGCTATGTAGCATGAACAAATGGCCTGACTCTGAGGTGACTGATACAGAAAAGAAGAGAATGATAAGCCCCTGGGAGAGAGCAGCTGAGGAAGGCGTCCTCTGTCATCAGTTACACTAGATTAGGAAGTTCCATGCCATTGTAGCAACAAAGAACAATCTGTGGATCTCCACCCCATCAGTCCACTGTACTGTACTGTACTGAAGGCCCATCTGTTCCAGCAGCCTTACTTAAGACATACATCACCACCTTCCTTCCCCATCACACTGGTATCCAGCGCCAGGAGAAAAAAAAAAGAGCATCTAAGGTTGACAAAGTTCAGTTGCATTTCGACCACATTTCTGGTAGGAATCATTGTTACACAAAATAAGCTGATCTTCACTGACTTAAAACAAAAACATGAAAAAAAAATCTCCGATATAAAAGATTTGCATTATTGCACTTATACAATCTCACCAATAGCATTATATTGTATATTTATCAGTACAAACTATTTCTTTTACATACATATGTAGCTGCACGGGATTAATACAATAATTTCACAGAATTCAATAATATGATTCAGAAAATGCCTGCAAAACTATTTGTCGTTGCGTAAGAAGGTCAGCCTTTTAGATGTTTTCTAAAAATATTTCTATAAACCTATTTATCAGAATCATGAATTAATGCAAGACACAAAACTAACACAAATACTGTACGGAGGTCAGTACAAATCTAGAGGAACAAAAAAAGAATATAAATTTGACTGCACAGATATTACTAATATTAATGAGAATCATTAAATTTCTTTTCTTTTTTTTTTTTAAGATTTCATTCATGGCATTTTGCCTTGGCAAGCTGACAGTCACGAGGGACAGGAAATGTGGAGAATGAGAGAGCGCCATGGCATATGCCAAAGGTTCACGGCCTGATTCAAACTCTCCACCTCACAGTGACTTAAAACGCACCTCAGACAGCGAAACAAGCAGCATGTCCCAGATTCATACCGTTTGACAGATGGAGTAAACCATCCACTCTGAGGAATACACATATTGCAACTGGCTTTACTCCATAATGAGGGTATTTCCAACCATGTACACCATGTGCATAGTTGTGCAGAGTGTGAAATTATATCAGCAAAAAGTCAGAAGTCTGGAAAGCAGCTCCATATTCTTTTCTGCCAAACTCGCAATAAAATCAACATGAACACTACTCACTATTCTTAAGAATAGTGAGTAAGCAATAAAACAAACACAGAGTACCCATTACATTATCTATCATAAGCTATATAAAGTAACAGAATATAAGTGTAATGAACTGAAGCAGTTTGTCCTGAATGCAACAATTAAGCAAATTCACGAAGGCGGTTCTATATAGTTTACTGCTTATTTTGTTACGACTCCGGTCGTTACTTCAGGTCCAATCGTTTTGCCTGCTTCTCTCATGCCTTATCATACCTTATCTGTTTGTCAGTGTTAGAGTGTGAGCGTATGTGTACATTGTAGACATGGCCTCTGGTTTCTCTGTCAACAATCAGCTCATCAGATCACAGTATCACAACCCCGGTTCAGCCTACACTCACTGCCGCTCACTGCCGCTCACTACAGTGAATATTTGAGTTATTTCCAGTGTGATCACTTGTGCCTTTGCTAACCTTTGTTCACCTTGCGCCAGTTCCATCACTGCTCACCTTCACTTTCACCCACTTATGATTGTGTCTGTGTCTGGGTCCACAAAGAAAACACATTTCACTTAAAACTGCAATTAAGCCCATGAATATAGACAAAAACATAAGCAGCTTGTTGCTAAATAAAGTCATTTGTTTACAATTTAGATTTTAAATATTGCAGTGAGCCTCATTATACCTGCACTGCCATAGCTAGAAAGACTGAAACATATCTCTCTGGATGTTTATAGTGTTCGTGCAAAGTGAAAAATCTGCCTGTGGGAGGTTAAAAGAAGTGCATCCTCAGGCTGTTGCAATGAAGCTGTAAAGGGAGTTTCCTTTGATGACAGAACAAAATTCCTCCTAGCATTGTATGCATTATACAGATGAGACTGTGTGAACACATGTACACAGGCCTATGACTTTTAATTTGACAGAAAAATATCATATGTTGTTGTCAATCGTTGATTTTCAGAAGTCTTAAGTTCAATCCTGAACTTAGATCTCTAAGGTAGAGTTGGCAAACTATTGATTGGTTCACCTTGTCTAAAATGAAGAAAAAGAAAAAAAAAATTCAGGACATGGGTGTTTTGGTCCAAAGCTTCATGAGTCTGTGCTATGTTTATAAAATAAGAGGAGACAACCCTGTTAAAGCCTGCCAATGCTGTGAATTAGCTGTCCTCTGTATTTCTGTGTGGATCTTTGATAGCAGTAAACGCTGAAGGTTGTTTGGGAGCTTATGACAAGCCAGAGACAACGAAGAAGAGATGTGGGTTCCAAAGGCTAACGCCATTTATAACACAGGAAGATACATTATGCATTAATACTAACACTTTCAAAATTCGTGTGTGCAAGATTATCACTACAGCGCTATCCATGCCTTTGAATGAGTAACTTTTAATTGCAATTGAAAAAAGTCTGAGAGCAATTTTTGCTTTTACCTGCATGATCATTTATATTTCATGAAGCACTAATTGACTCCTTCATATTATCTGTGTCTTCCGGCATGCTAATCCTTAAGAGAAATCAGCACAGATGCATAAGGGAGGGTATGCATGAATCACCATGGCCTGCTATTGATCCCTGCTTCTCATTGAAAAACAACTTAATGAACATTGGCCAAGGCGTCACACAATGCATCAGCGTGTTCCAGCAGATAAGTGTTCTCCTGGATTGACAAGAGGAAAAATAAGGGGCTGCTGGACACCAGAGTCCAGTCAGGACAGGATAGATTTATTGATCGCATCTCTAGATAAGAGATGCGAGAATAATGATGCTCTGAACACTTGAGCTGGGATAGCCCAAATCCTGGGAGATTGGGCAGTGGAAGCATTACAAGAGGCAGAGTTCAGGACTGGGCAAGAAGTTGAAAAGCCAATTTGTGGACTCCTCTCCTGATGCAAGAATGTCATTAGTATTGAGCACTGTTGACATCCACCAAGATCCTACACAGCCCCTCACAAAGGGCCTCGGCATGTTGACCGGGGATATGTAAAGTTACAGCTCTTTTCACAGTGCGAGTATTCATTAACAAGTGGAAGATGAAACTTAAATTGATGACCTTTGCAACAACACAAATGCAACTCCCCCAAGGAGTATCTAAAAATAAAAAACAATGAAAAAATAAGCATCTTTACCTAACTATTTCAGAGCACTTGGCTCTCCCCAGCTTCAGCCCTAAAGGCCAGGAGAGTTATCCTCTCTTCCCTCTAAAGTACACTTTGTCCCAGTTTCTTCACCAGATGGGCACGCTTTTTTTTTTTACTATCGAGGCTTCTTTGCAATGATTATCAGAGGCACAGCAAAAAATGAGCAAAAAAGAAGTTTGCTGCACTCTATCTGTAAAATTCAGAAAGCAGGAAAATGGAGTATCTAACATGGGGGGGGGGCACTAAATGATGGCAATGGTTAAAGGGTCAAGGTGGGAGATGGTGGCTACATCGTATCAAACATCATCGTCTTGTTGGTAAGCTGAAAGGGGCCTTGACATCACTGTAATGAGAGCTTCTTAGATCCACATATCTCGCTGTCGGCACAGCACTATATTAATCATGATAAGCCAACTGACTTGTCAAACTGCTGGAATTGATCCCCTCATTCTGTAATCCTTGTGAAGGTCACATTCACTGGTGGTCAGTAATCTTCACACCAAAATGGACATAAGAACTATAACGACATGATCCACATCACCGCAATAATCCATGCTATGCTCTGCAGAGAATCTATATCTCATTTGGTGTGACGTGCCCTTTGTCTTTGTGTGAGCCTGAGTTGTCCAAAGGTCACATGGTGCAAAGCAGAGGGAACACAAGGAAATCATCAGTGGAGATCAATACAACATAACCTCTGTGAGTAACTGGGTAAAATGGCTGTCATATTCAAACAGCAGCAGACAGTAGGCAGCAGGCAAATCAAAAAGTCAGCAATGTATCCCCTGAAGCCTCCGCAACTGTCTCTCTGAGCTCCTGTTGTTCTTCTCAGTGTGTCTCAGTATGCTCACCAAATAGGATTCTTGTACATTCCCTGGCATATCAAACGACTTTTGCTCAGAACCATTAGTTTCACAATTTGTCGATTACTTCACATCAAGAATGTGAAGCCAAAAAAAATAAACCAAACAAAAAAAAATAAACAAATGGATGTCTTTCTAAATGATTATGGAAAACAACATACAAGTATATATTAATTAAAATCCAAGTGTGAAATGGGGACTTGTGTATGTGTGCTTGTGTGCGTCTGCTTTCAAAGCTCACTGACCGGCATCCTTGCAGAGCCCTCTGGTAAGGGCTCATCACTTTTCAATTACCGAGGAGTATTACTTTGCATTGAATCATTTTATTCTAGTGATGTGCTGCCTGTGTTTAAAGCCTTCTCTTGAAAGAGAACAAGCTAGTCGACTGAATTTGGAGACATGCTTGAAAAGGGCTAACCACAGTACAGAGCCGCTCAGCGTGGAGAGCACAGGGGGGGCGATATCTAAGCTCAGCAGTAAACACCGGCATCTCCCCGCTAAACCGTCAACATCTTCTCCGGTAGGGCAGATCAAAGGCGCATGCACTCACAAACTCTTATCGACACACAAAAGCACTAGTGGTGCAGTGTGGAGAACTAGGCTGTAAAGGGGATTGCCGCTTTTCAGAAGCAAGTGTTTCGAGAGAGGAAAAAAAAAAAAAATTCTGAATAATTTTCAATACAAACATGTGGCTCTTAGAGATATCAGAAGACGAGAAAAGGCTTGCATTACGTTTGCCTTCCCTCTCCTCAGAAATCCACAAGGGTGAAAGGATACTTTATTTCCTCCACCAAACACCACTGCTGAGCACTTGAATTGCGTGAACGTTGACAGCTGGTGTAAAGCGTATAAACAGCGTGCTGCGGACGCACCTCTGTGTTTTTACAAAACAGAAAAATACTCAGACAATCAAGGTAATTATTCCGTGAGAGCTTGGATTTATGGATGACCTAATATTTAAAGTACACGATCAATATCAGCCCTCATCGAAATCTAAACGTCAGCCTGAGAGTGCGGTAAAGTGCAGTACATTGAGACCAGTGAGTATGTACCATGTTATAAATATTATCAAAAAAATGATATGATGATTTGTGAAGTGTTTCTTCACAAATTCTCTGGTGGAAATTTAGTTGTGGCATAGGCATTAACAGAAAATTGTAAGAACAAATATCTAAAAATCCCCTTTTATTCAGCAGCTGAGGAATTACTTTCCTTTCTTTTTAACAGTTTCAGAGAGAGTCCAAGAATCTGGTGTATTGTGAACTCTGGAGACTGTGCTGCTTTTGGCACGCAGAGCCTTCATCTGGATAGTGTCGCTCCAAGGATTCCATTCCTATTTTAATTGACTGTCACTCATAGCATGCGGTCAACAATAAAACTAGGATTTTGCAGATTCCTTTATAATATTCTTGACAACAAATCAATAAACAAGAGCTTGAGCAGTGGGAGAGATTTCCTGTCATTAACATTAGCTGTCAATCATTTCCTCTTCTTAGAATGAGCCCTGTTCATGTTTCCTCCTGCTGGCAGTGACAAGACTCATTTTGTTGTAGAATATTCAGTCTTTTGACTTGCTGCTCAAACTTGTAAGCATGAAACAAATCATGATGAGGTCTTAGGCTACCTAAAGTAGTTAAAAGTTAGTTTTGTGACTGTTTCTCACGTATTTCATTCTGCTAAACAGACTGTGTTTAAAACAACCATCAAAAGGCCAAATAAGATACCTCTGGGGTTTTGGTTTTTGTTTTACAGAGACAGCAAAATGAGTACAATTTTCATGAAAAATGAATTTCTGGGATGCAAATAACAAAAAATAAATAAATAAATGAATAAATAAAAAATGTTCAGAACTCAATAACTTAAGAAGGGATAGTAGAAACCATCATATCGTCACTTTACATTTTACAGTAAAATGTGTCTAACTACTATACATCATCTAAAATCAAATGTAAATCACTTGCATTTTGTGCACAGCATTGGGCATCAGGTGAGTTAAATGCCAGCAAAAATGTCAGTACACCGACACACACAATCATACACTATAACACACTGTACTGTCACATTCAGTCAGTCAGCACATTCTCTTAATATCTGTTATGCTCAACAATGCCAGGAACTAAAATCACTCAGATGATCAAATAAATACCTCCAGGATTTTTTTCCTCTAATGACAGGCTGTTACCAGTGTTAACTGTGGTTCCTTCTTCCCTGTGCTAGGCTGCTGTGTGCAAAGCAGTAGCGGCATAAAGAACATGTCCACAGGCACCCTATGTCAGCCGGCTGACCTACTTTATTCTCTGTAAGGTCTTGCAGCTCCCTCAAGAACCCCTCCACAACAAAGACACCATTTTGTCTTCATTAGATCCAGAAAATGTCACTGCATACAGTTTGCCTCCAAATGATATTAGCTTTGTTTACAATGTGTTTACCGCCTTAATTCCAAATGAGCAAGACAAATAAACAAATGAGGAGTGATGGAACGAGCTTGAGATAATGAGTATTGCCGTCTTTGAAACAGAGGTAAGGCCATGTGCAGGACTACCTGCACTTGTAATTGGCAGAGCCTGCTGGTAACAGAGAGATGTTTCCACTGACACTTTGTATCCCTCTGTGGGTCCCTATTCCCATTAACATTCATAATATGCAGCTGTGGCTTTTAATCATTAATACATTTCAAATTAAATACAATTACAAACCATGATCAATGATGGAGCTTTAATTACTGTTAATAACTGACCATCTGCCTGGAGGCCGAGGGGCAAGAAAGAGGAACCAAGATGCATTGTACCCAAAATGTTACACACAGCCATAAGTTGCCTGTGTCACTGACACACACACACACTCACACACACACCATTGACCTAAAGGAGGGTCTGAATGGTAATCGTGACCCATAAACAAGAGAATGTGTTAGTCAGGCCCCAGATGAGATGTTGGTTATGTGGTATATTACCACAGCTCACAGCTAAAACATCAAAGATTGTATTTTGTATAGTATGGATGTAACCTAAATATTTTTTTGTAATACTAATTAGAAATTGTTGTTTGTCATTTTCCCTGACAAAGACACCGCAAGCCTTCTTACTCCGAGGACACTGCTGCTGTACTCTCTAAAGATTGTCATTTCTGTATAAAGTAACTCTAGCATTTTCTCTAGCCCCACTTCTGTGTGGAAAATTTAAAGGCATGCATTTTTCTGTGGCTGATAGCTATGTAGACAGACCCATTGCTTGTTTGTGTTGTCAGTGTATATGTATCTGCAGACTTGATGACAAATCAAGCGTAAAGGATGCTATAAAAACTGCAGAAGAAGACGCAGAGAGGAAGAAATCGACTTGTCGCATCACATCGCTATGTCTTAATTTGTACTATCATGCGGCTCAGGCTTTAAAGATGATTGTACTGAACTAAAACACGCACAAATGCTGGGATCTCCAGCTAGGTCTACCTTCATCAAGGCTGTGCATTATGTGGGAGACTACTTGGCTAATTTTGAAGCTGCGCACCATAATTACCTTGTCTAAACAGTACAGCAGCAACCATAACAACCATCTGCACAAACGCTTTGGACCAGTTTACAAGACCCGAGCCGAAGGACTCATAAAGATGTTTACCTCGAGTCTCTCTGACTGTGGCTCATTTTGCTTCTTTTCCACTCCTTGCATACACAGTCATTCCCTTTGCATTCTTGCTCCTTATTTTCAAACATTCAAGTCAAAGACGGCAGCTACAGCTCCATCAAGACACCAGGGGACTGAAGCAGCAGGGGACCTGCTAGAGGGTATGCTGCTGAAACATGTCTTTACGACTAAGGCCAGATTGGGCTCAGGGGAGGAAAGGAGATGGCTGCTCTTTGAAAGCCTCCACAGTATCTGGAGATGTTGTCCTCACGGCTGTGGAGCTTGTTATCGTGGAAAAAAAAAAAACACAACTCAGATGGGGCCACATGCCTCTTTAGAAACCCACGCGCACTTCTGCTTGAATGCGTTCCGTTCATCAACTTGGAAGAAACTCCTATTAAAAATTTGGTTGCCATTCATTAGTTCATCCTCAGCTTCCTAAAATTTGACATCACTTTCAGAAAATTAGAGGACCAACGTTTTATGCAGAAAGTTACTAATTAATATCTCCATTTTGAAAAAGAAGCAATCTTTTAAAGAATTTGAATGACGACCAAACAGGCAGACACATGCAATTCATCAATTTTATTTTTTTTTTATTTTAAAGCTGGATTTTTTTTCACTGATGATAGCAGCAACTATTCACTTGAACTCCTCCAGCTCACACTGCTTTAACTCGTGAGAGGTTTGGATTAGAGCATTTCCACGTTAATGAATCACAAACGACTATGGAAAACATCATGAATTTTGGTCGACTTGTGCGACTTAATCTGCCAAGTTATTAGTACTTGTGACACAAGTGCATTTAAATATGCCAGGAAAACAGTTTTGTGATGATGGTGCTGATGAGGATAATAAATTCTTGAGTGAACACGCAGCGCCTGACATTTAGCCGTGGTGCATACTTTTCTAAAATGATCTTGTGCTTTCATTTTTAGGACGCCATTTTTCAGCTTCATTCTATATTACAAAAGACTGATAAAGATTGACGGTGATGATGGTATGATAATGCTGACCTGGCACAAATGATTCCATCTATCAGCATCAGCGATTTTGACAATTCTTTCACGGATAATTGTCTTTCTGTCCATCAGACAAACGACTGCAGTAGAGTGGGGAATCTAGGACACCTCCTGAGGAAACCTACAGCACGAAACCTCTTGCATACAACTCCGAGACGTTTATCCCTTTGCCACCTTCACATTGAAATATGGCTTTAGAGAGAAATGCACATATCTAGAGGTCCCATTGATATGACACAGAAAATCATGCATTGCTCCGGTGATATTTTTAGAGCGGCGCTCCTCTGCTGGGCCAAACACAGAGGGATTTCTGAGTGATTGCCCATCTAAATAATGCAAAGTATGTTCTCCTGCACACCCGAGAGGCCGCAGATGCAAAAGGGTTTGGATGACAAGAAACAGCTGATGAGATCTTTTGCCACAAAAGTCTTTCCATGTTTCCCTTTCCACATTGTGTTTTAGTGGTCTCTGAGTGAGTTGTTGGAGGAGGAGGAGGTCTGTGCTTTCCATAGAAACAGAGGAGAAAAGAGTCACTGAATGAATAGCCGCTGCAGTGTGAAACTATTGGTCAGCTCTTCTTTGTTTGTATATTCTTTTAGCTTTTCCATTCCCTGAGTCACACAAATGTATCAGGGATTGAAAATCCCAAATAATGGAATGAGGACGTTTTGTGAACGCGGACTTGGATCCATTTCAAGTGAAGTGAAGGCAGATGCCGATTTACAACACAACTACAAAAATAAAAGTGTAATCAAATATCAACATAAGCAACGAAAGTAGAAGAAAAGAGGAGTTAATGTTTCCAAAAAGAGCATCAAAAAGCTTTGATCTACACAGAAGGTAAACAGACGGGAGACTGGTAACACTGCCAGTAAAATTAAAAAAAAGAATTCATCTCTGAATCCAAATCCTCATTTGTCTGAAATAATTTCCTGACTGGTAGCTGGTTGCACGAATCAAAAAGAAAATTTTCATCTGCGATTAAAAACGAGCTTATGCGCACTTCAAATGTCTAAATAACTTTTCAAGGACATGAGACTGTGGATGCAACAAAAAGAAGTGTTTTGTTTCTGAACGCCACTCCTCTCAGAGATCAAAATGAACAGGTATTTGACGGCTCAAGTGGAGCTAAACAGGACGATTCTACTATCATAAAGATGAACACAAAAAGCCATCTGTACGTACAGTGTAAATGGACTTGATGTGCAGAATACATTTTGGTTGATTAGCATTGATTAGCGATTCACACTGCAGAGTGGATGTGGTCCTCTGTATGATACTGTACAGTCTATACTTCAACCAGGATACTGATGAACAAAGGAGAATATGAATTCATTTCAGGATGAGAGACATCAGAGTGCCACTCTAAAATAAGCTGCAAGCTGACAGAAGTTAATGAATCTTTAATGTTTCTGCTTAAGTTGTCAGGAAAAGAAAAAATGACTTCACTTATACTCCTCATGCTACAGCAGTAATATGGATGGCTCTTCTCTCCAGGAAGCCGTGCTATTGGTGCAAAGATGATGACCAAAGTTGCCATCATGTTCTTCCCACCCTGACTAGCTAGCAAGCAGAGACATTTCCTGAAATTCCTGCAGGACACCTTAAACACATGACTTTGTTGATCATGACCTGATGACTATTGCACAGAAAATGAAAATGTGTTGGATAGAGTTCCAGTTTAAATAGCACTAAAACAAAAATTAACCGACTTCCATGGGAATATCCCTATTAGAATTTACATAATTTCACAGGTCACGTGCAAACTAAACATGGAGGTAGAAGTAAGTGTAGTAACACAATACGGACTACAGATTGTTTGTTTTCAACAAAAATTCAGCTCCATGGAAAACCTGAACATTCTCCTGATAGTTTTCCCACGGGAGGCAGCCCGAGCTTGCAGGAGGAACATTTCACCCGGGACTGAAGAAAGGATTGAGTTCGGCCATGAGGCGAAGTGTAGTGAGAGTCTGTCACAAACAATGTACTCTGACATGACAAACATGATACTATGCACGCCTAACTTGAGTGCCCATTACATCCACCCACAGGCTTGTCAGGAAATGTTGTATCTAAAAACAAACCATCACATCATGACTGACTGACTGACGAACTTATCATGTTTCTAAACTATGCATGTGATTAGATACGTATTGTTTTAAAGGCTTTTACACAACTCAAACCACATGCACATATCAAGTGGAAACATAAAAAGAAGTCATTCTTCATTTTACACCACATTATAGGTAGCCAGAAAACCAAGCAAATGTGCTTGAATAAAAAATGCCACTCACGCTTTCCACTCATAATTACTTAATGCTGTCTGACGATATATTACAGTCCACAGAACATTTTTGCATTCGGTGAAGCAGAGGAGTAGCCTCTCTATGTGATTTTGAGAAGTGCAGGCTAGAATTATACAGAAATGTTAGTTGGGTGATGCTAGAAATATGTAAACCAAAGTTTAATCAACTGGAATTTACAAAGAATGAAAGCCAGGTGACAAAACTTTAAAAAAATTTTTATTGGATTGAGTGTCACCATAAAGTTGCTCCTCATACGACTGCTTTATAGAGGTAGCTGGGATTGATGTGCTTCTAAAGTGTTGATTCAATTATGTTTGTTTTTCTATCATTAGTAAAGTGATAAAGATTGATCACATCAGCAAACAGGCAACGGCTGGGAGAAAAAAAAAACATAAATTGGCTTGTTGTGATTACAGTTTGCTGCAATTATTGAAAACACGGAGCTGAATTCAACAAAGTGTAAACTGCGCAGCAACAGCTTAGTGAAGCAATCAAAATGTAAAATCAAAGACTCCTTTTCGAATTTTGCCAGAATTTCGTTAAACTTGTTATTTTCAACCAGCTCAAATTAAAGCTGTAATATGTATAAACTTTAGTGTGCAACATTCCAAAATGAACTAAAATTTTCAACAAAATACTGATGTTTTCAAATACGTCTATGTATTCAGGACTCCCTGAGCTTCTGTAGGGCGTATGTGGTCGCAGTGGGGGTTGTTTGGTTCAGTGTTTGGGGGGTTCGGGGGTCATCCCAACCAAACCCCTTGACCTCCCCTAAGACAATGTTATTTGACTAAAATCTATACATTTTCCTAATTTTAGTCTATTATCATTACAGTATCACTCAGATCACTCACTCTGAAGATAAAAAGATGCTTACGGACAAGGTAAGTGGTCTGCCATCTCTGCTGGCAACTAAGTTTAAAAGAAGAGACTGAATTTTAAGATTCGCTGCAAATTAAGATAAATAGTTAGGCCACAAACAGGCAGCTTTTGTTTTAGCTTGTTCATAAAGTTTTATTATTAAGAAGCATATTGAGGTTGTATAAAAAAAGAGCAACTCCAGACAAAGCGGGTGGAAATATTGATTTTTTTTTATCATCAACTAAAAACAGCCATTTCATGTGGCACCTTTAAAGGATGTTAATGACTTTATTTCAACATTTTTTTTTTATTTAGTGTAGTGGCCTTATACTGCAGCTTATGCATTTGTGCCATAGAACTCTGTCGATGACGACAACAACAACAACAACAAAAAGCACTGCCACTGAACCACCAATACAACTTTATAATCCTGAGCAACATCTCACTGAGACAAATGTTTTCCAGGCTGAGTTGGCAAACAACAACAAAAACTGTTATCCTGGCTAACATCTCAGTGACAAATACTGGCGTCATTGCTGTTATTATGTCAGTTAAGGCAAAGGACAATCCACCTGATCAATTCATCAGCTTGATTTATACTTGTTTATGGCTACTGGGTGTAACTGATGAACGCTGTTAGCTTAAGTTTGATGACTCTTCTAAATGCAAACATCAGAACATATTCCTGATACAAACAAAAGTCAATATGGAGAAAAAACACAGCAGAGCTTTTGTTTCATATCCTCAGGTTTAAAAAAACGAAGCAAAGGTGCTTATTTTTGGCCGAATGACCAGAGTGTAAGAAGGATAATCCATCCTGAGATATGTGTAAAAGGATTAAATAATGCACTCAAAAGATGCAATACTGTATAACACACTCAAGGAGCCACACTGCTTCATGCTGAAGGTTTTTTGCATTGTGCATTCAGTATAAACCTTGTTGTGGATTATCCCTTTCTTAGAGCAATGAAGCATATCCAGAGTCAGACCCTGACCGAAAAACAGCCTAAATTAATAGATGGAAAATAAAATGTGGTGCAAACAGTGTCTGTTGTTGACCTGCACTGGTAGTAACTTCTACATGCCAGACGGAGAGACAGGAAATGAATAAAAATAGAAAGATGTCAAAGAGTAAGCAGCACGTGTTATGTCTATGGTACACCGTGCATCACTCTGTTAGCCAGGTGGACAGAGCATGCTAATGCCCTGATGAAAACAGAGGGACACATGTGTTGAAGAATGAGAAAGTCAGTATCTGGGAGCCACATTGTAAAACAACTTAACTGCACACGGCCATGTGCACGGCAACAATGGAGAGACATGAAAGCTGAAGCACAAAGTAATTAAAATTCTGTGGAAATATAAATATCAAAAGCGGAGCTGTCAGAACCGGCTCTGACGGCTGACTGCTGAGGTAAAAAAAAAAAAAAGCAGGGCCATGTTGGCAATAGTTGACAATCCTGGTAGAGCTTCACATTTAGACATGTAGAAAAGGAGGCTACAGTGTGTATGCGTTTTTGTGTGTGTGTGGAGTGGGAGCGCTTTGTGCTGTCAAAGCTGTGGAAGCTTGAGATGAAAAAAGGCACATAACCACTGCCAGCAGATAATGTCACTCAGTCTCTGAATTTAGGAGCGGCTGTTTCAGCTCTGGCTAAAATATATGAATATGGTGCATAAAAGCACTGCAGTGCAGAGTTGTCCACGAGTTGTCCATTATGTGTCCTTTCCATAATAAGCAGGAACAATAAAACCAGTCTCTGCCGTGCACTGAAAAAGACACTGTCCATTAAGAAGCCTCCAACTGCTTTCTGTGCCAGACAAAGCTTTTGATGCTCTGATCATTCCTTTGATTTGATTCAAAGATACAGATGAAGGACAGCAGACAATATCTCACAAGAGACATTACTGTGATGACAACATATGGAGAGAGAATTTACACTGACAATTTACAATCTGAGATGCAATTTCACAACAAGACCTGGGTCAATCCAGGTTTGATTCAACCTGGCATAGAGACCATTACAATACCACACAAAGTTTAAGGAAGACCATTAAAATACATCAAATGAATTTAAAGCAGTTTACTTGTGGACAGCTAAAAGTTCAAAAAGTTCACAGTCCACAAGTTTGTCTAACCTGCTAATACCTAATATGATGAAGGTAAGATAAAGAAATAACAAAGCAGGTGTCCAGAAGGTTTTAGGATTTTCATTGTTGTTTCAATGCCCATCAAAACTCAACTACTAATAAGAAATATTAATTCAGCGAAGACTGAGATCTGACTGAGAACAGATTTTCCAATAACTGACCCTTTCTGTTCATAGTCAGCGGTTGAGATCGCTAGCATAGTGTGGAACAGACAAGAAGAGCATAAATTATTGGTTTAAAGTTTCTGCTGACACCTTAAGAGAAGCAAACAAAGACAAACAGAGACCTCAAGCTTTTAGAAGAGGTGGATGTAACAAGTCACACAGTCACTCCAGATATGTCCCATTAGCCAGATAAAGACAAACTGAACACAGTGAATATTTATATCTGAAGTCTTGTGTTTGATAGACAAATGTGTTTGTACATGAAAAGCCACAAAACTTGAGAAAAGTTTTCTTTTGAACATTGAGTTGCCTTAAAGAGAATATTATTATTAAAGTGAATGCAACATAAACTGTTTCTAGATTATAATGTTTGTCATAAGTTTGTAATTGTCACTGAAAACAATGAACTGAGTCCCTGACTATGTTTATCTTCATAAAAAAAAATCAATTTTACATCTGAAAAAGCTAATTCAAACAGCATAACTAAATGACAAGCAAGGTTCTATTTAAAGGCTATGAATGACTAATATTTAAATACAAATTTGTTTAATATTTTTGTTTTCCACAAATATATTAATTAATTCCCTGGTGTTGCTATTCTCCTCTGTAAGCAATGACAATGACATAAAGAGACACATGGCAACATACACTATGCATGAGGTATCCTGCAGTGCAGGGTGTGCATGTGCCTTCTATTCATTATAGATGTTCTTTATATATGTGGGGGAACAACACAGTATCATGAAACACACTAGGGTGCCAAATGAAACTAGTAATAGCACAGGTGCTGCTATAAATGCAGCTTTCCATGTATTTAACCATGCTGGTCAACTCACAGAGAGGATTCCCATTAGCTAAATAAAACAGAAAACGAGTGCTGAGAACGTAATTGAGCTGCCATGTACGCTTATCGTCACTGTCAGAACACAACCAGGTGCCCTGAGAACCTAAGAGATGGCCATTTCTTCCCTTCTTTATGAAAATTAATCATTTCATGGCCACAGTAAATGACATGCCACATTTGTTTATGGGCTTAGAGTGAATTGATAGTGAAGAAAACATGTATGGGGAGGAGGGATTGTGGCTACTGACCCATGCTAGTCTCGCACTGCATTTGCATTCATTAGCTCAATCAGGGAGGCTTCCTAACTCTCTCCATCATAAATGATAGATGACTGAGGAGGCTGAATAACCACTGAGATCACTGAGACCCACAGAATAGATATATTTTACTGATATAAATTATTCATGGGACTCTCAAGCTGCAAAACAACACGTGATTGGTTCTTAAGGAGTAGCTGGGATAAAGATTATGCAAATGTTGATCACCCATAATTGAGCATAATTGCATTGCATATGTTTGTGAGGCTCTTAACAGCCATTGCAAACCCCTCCAACCTCCAACCACCACCCCCCCTCAAATTTACTCTTGAATACAAGAGGGGTGACTCACTCACTGGCACCTGTTTGAGGGACAAGAGGGAGTAGCAGCATAAATGTTGTGGCTGACACTTTTGTCCAGGCCTCTCTTGGAAGCAGCAGCCGGGTTAAACTTGTGGAAGATAGAATATAGGGAAGAGAATTTGTATTTATTTATTTATTTTTTCAGCTTTCCCAGACAACAACAGGGATCATAAATGTTTCAGAAGAGCCTAATTGGCGCTCTTTGATGTGCCGCTGTGGTTTCTCTGTCCATTCTGTCAGCTGCGCCCCCCACCCTCACCCCGAGGCTCTCTGACAGAGGCGGAGTCCAGGCAGGCCACGGAGTTCAGAACGGGCGCAACAGTGTGACAGCAACTCAATTACTTTGATACCAGTCGTAATCAACAGGGCTGCAGGGAACATCGGCATCTGTTCAGCACAGACGGACAAGTCAACGCACAATATTCCATATAGGTTACAGCAATTACACCAAATGTTTGAGTTATCAGGCTCAATCATAGTGGCTTGAGAAGAAAAGACTGCAGACATCTGTATGACATTACTGTATATTGTATGTGTTTACAATATTCATACAAATACAGTACAATGGAACAAACAAGACTAGTAAGTTAAAGTAGCTTTAAGTAAAATATGTATGACCTGCTGGCAATTTGCTTCAGCCCCACCACCTCAGTTACACTCTAATCAATAGTCTTACTTATTATAGAACTGAATAATGATACTAAGCCTGGGCTGCTGAATAGCACAACACAGCATAAAGGGAGAAACATGGCCCGAGGTGCAAAAACACTGACTGAAACAGAGTGCCAATCAATCTCTGAGCTTCCAAATCAGACGTGGCCGATTATCTCTGCTGCACTAACGCTTTTGCATGAACAAAATAATGAGATAAGAGTTAACAAGGTCATATATTTAAAACTCAGCAAAGTCACACACTGCATGTGTCAGCCGAATTTACAAGCAAAATGGTACACTTTAAATTATAAAAAAAAAAAAAAGAATAAATAAAATGAATTATCAAATTTTCCCATACAACGGAACATTTCTCCCATTAAAAATGCTAATGAGCCATTCTTTGAAGCATCCTTATTTGCATTACAAACATTCCTCTCAAACTCTCAGAGAAAAAACAGGAAGCAGAAGAGAAACCCAGACTTCTGTTCTTCATCCATGAGAGATGTTCAGCAGTGAGGACTGTGTTTGCCAAGAACTGCAATGCAAGATACCTGCTGCAAAAAGGCTGCATTACAATCAGACTTCACCTTCCCATTCAGTGTCACGTTCAGATACTGGTTCTGATCATGAAAAGACAGAGGCCCTGAGGGATATGTTTCCATGGTTCTACAAAAGATAAGAGTAATCCCAACAGAAAACCATACATATTCAAAAAGTCCTTGTTCTGACAGCTTTGTGGAGCAGTGTGGTATACCCAAAAGGTCTCTCAACCTCACAGAATCACCGTGAGTTCACAAAATAATCACTGTTTTACAATATGTTTAACTCACTGTGAACAAGGAAATCTTCAGCATAATAGAGACACTGCAAGGTAGGTTGAAGAGGGATTGGTCCCAAGACAAAATTAATTCAAACTGATGCGTAACTAGGCTATCGACAAGCCTGAGGAGATTTATGATTTGATCATCAGGGTATGCTGGATACATTTGATATACATAGGCTGTCTGCTGTGATTTTGATGTAGCAGTGTTTCTGCACTGAGAGGTATAAGAGATAGAAATGCTTCGTGCCACAGTGGATCGCTGTGGTGAAAAGCATCTTGTTAAATCCAAACACACGCTGATTCTTTGCTCCTTCGAAAGCACACAACTCCTGATATCAAACGCTCTTTGCAAACAAACTGGCAAGACTTGTAGATGTACCACTGCTATACTTACTTCACACGTGAGAAAACAGCAAAACAATGGCATGTAGCACATGCAAACACATTCTGTGTCCGATCAGAAAACAAATGAAGCATTGTGCAGAGTGACATTTACTGTCTCCTCAAATAAATGATGAAAAATTTGACTAATAGTGTTTTATTTTGTTTTTTAACATTTTGTGGATTTTTGTAACAGCTTGTACTAACATTACGGGACAGCAGCACATTCAAAAAACAAGTATGTTCTGTGCCAAAATGTTCTTGCCAAAATTAATATGAGAGGTTTGAATGCAAGCCTGAATTCTGATGATTCTTTCTTTCAACATCAATCCTCTGTACTACCGACAACCTGTTAAGTATTTACAATGCTTCAGCTGCTTTTGTTGAATGGAAAAAAAATATCACATCCATATGAATAGTAGAGTATTACTTTCTAGAGAGTCCAGCCATAAAGTGATCTCTCTGGAGGGGCTCACATTCTCTTTCAATCACAGATGAAGACATAACATATTTTAGGTAGAGCAGGGAGGTCAACTCTGACCACCTGTTTCAGACAAGCGAGCAGCTAATGAAAGCTGAAGCCAATTCACGTCGCGTTATCACCAAAGAGAATGACTCAAACTACACAATGATTGTTGGAAACTGAGATGTGATGTGAAAAAAAAAATAGATACCCAAGGATGAATACAACAAAGAGGCACTCTCAAGCAATGAGACTGGAATAATATCTGTGCGCTGTAGGCTTCATGCTGGCAGGAGCTGTCAGATCACTGTGACACAGAAGCGCCCCTAAAGTACACTCATATTCTTGGAGTCAGATGCAGTGTAGTCGTACTTGTTTGGATGTTGAATGATTTTTTTTTTTTCTTTCTTTCTTTCTTTTTTTTTTTTCCTTAAAGGCTTTCTCTAAAGTGCTGGTACTGAGGACTTTCTCATGCATTGATAATCCAATGGCCCCTCAATGATTCAGCAAGCAGTGTGGAGAGAAGCAGCCAAGAGCTTGAGCTCTTTGGGCCTTTTTAAAATTTTAGTAAACTAAAGCAGGACTGGGAGCAGTGAGACCTTCGCAGACGCTCACAGTCCTCACCTCCTCAACCTGATCTCCTGAAACAAGGCACTGCATCCAAAGTCATTTAATTACTGATAAGACGAGGACTTTTGGGTGGAATATGTGAGTTTACCAACTGCTGAGTATGTGTACCAGGCCAGGCATGGACGCACTGCAAGGAAAAGTCTGGATTTTTGTAGGAAAATTATTGTTATATAACATTTTTCATGAAACGAAAATCAAAAGATAATTTAATAAATCATGATCCACAGAGTTTTCTCACAGCCAAAGAGATCAGTTCATCTTTTGATCACTCCGTCAACTGTTCCAAAGTTGCTGTAGTTGACTGATATAAAAAATAATTGCGGTAGGCGTTTCATAGTTCAAATATTTCTTTATTCCTTAATTTAGTAACAAGTGCTGCCTTTGAAAATAGACTGGCACAGATTAAAGGACTCCTGATGAATGAACTACAATCAGTTGGCTGTTTTCTGAGATTGCCTCTTTTTCTAAATGGGGTAAGTTTCATACAGTTTAAAATGCCACTGCTCCTGTAATGTAATTAAGCGGCAGTGGTTGGTGAATATTTTCTATTCTTTGAGTGGGACGGAGCATACTGGGACATTCATTTTTATACAGAGAGGCTACCCTCATTTCCAGGGGAGTGTGGCAGACACAGCATATAGCAAAAAAAAAGGAAACTGATCAGAAACGTTTCTTTGTAGGACATTTTGTATTCCACGACTAAAATAATGGAAGCAGAGGGCCAATTAATCAGGCACTTGTTTACCATTCTCAAGGCTCTCCGTGTTCATTAGTCTGCTGAAGCTGCGCTCTATGGGGCTGGAGACAACCATAGGAAAGGAGATCCATCTACACACTGCGGGTGACATCCAGAGATTTACGAGCCAATGCGTGCCCCACGCCACATTTCCCATCCCCATAAGACAATAAACGCTTCATTATCATTTTAAATTGCTCCTTTTGTTTCTGGTAAAGAACAGCAGCAGCAGCAGCAGCAGGACTGAAAGTAAACTGTGGTTCCATAATGCCCTCAACACCACTGTCCAATCACCAGCAAAGGGATCCGGCTTTAAATGTGACGGAGAGGATGCATATTCATGAGGAATTTTTCAAGAAACATTGGAAAGAAAACAGAGTGCATGATATCATAAGCCAGAGTAACCAAACAAATAGTATTCTTATGGCTGGAAATATTCATTTATTATTATTATTGCTTGCCATTATTCATGGAACAATAATGAATTGCACATTTCTCTGAATAAGACATGAAACATGATAACTGTTAGAGCCAGGAGGGCAAATAAAAGGGATATATATTTAAAGTGAGCAAAAATGCAGAGAAAATATCAACTCTTTAGAAATCTAAACAATTTCACAGAGAAGCACATAATGAATAAAGAGGGCTATGAATCGTAAAGGGCTTGAATGGGTGTTCCTCTCCTTGGGAACAGAAGAGAAAATGCTCCTTTCTTGTCAGTGGGCCAGCTGCATTGATGATTATTTCCCACAGCCCATTTCCCCACTTAGTCATCTGAACAGCACAAAGGAGCAGCAGAAGGTGTGAATTATCAAAGTGAAGTAAAGAAGCGCAGTGAGACAGGGACAGCCAAAACTGCTACCTCACACTTAAGTAAGCCTTCCTGTTTGTCTTGCAGAGCAGGATATTTTCCTCTTACTAAATAGAGTTCAGTGTGGGCTAAAGTCTGTGTGTGAATAATGAATAATTCAGGTTGGAGGTGAGTGGGATCAGTTCCTCATATGGAGGTAGAGATTAGCCACTGGTGGCCCCTGACAGATGGAGGCCTTGCAGCCCGGTGCAACACAGACCCAGGAGGATATCAGGTGTCACCTCATTACACACTTCAGAGAGTTTTTCAACTTCCAATGTTACCTTCTCTGATTAGAACAACAGGGGCAACTCCAAAACAGCTTAAAAATCTTTGTAGAGTAGAAATTTCATGAGAAAGCTTCTAATTAGTTTTTTTTCTGACAAACTTTAGGAGTCGGTTGGGTATAAACTGTTTTGTTTAATATAAGTATGTTTTTTTTACCCTTTTCTAAAATATATTTTTATGGTTTAGCTTCTCTCCATGGGAGCAATACTAATCCTACCCCAAATAAAGGCTTACTAAAAAAAAAAAAAAATACAGTGTGTTATTTATTTATTCATTGGATATCATCGAGGGGGATTCGCTCAATTTTCACAGGACTGTAGTGAATATAAAATTGGTTTGAAGGGCCTGGTTTTATCTGCTATGAACTGGGTTACCTTTTCCATAAAACACTTGGTAAAATGGTTTCGTTTAAAAGGGGGATAATTTACTCAATATGAAAAGCAAAGGGGATTTCATTCAGTGAGGAAACAGAGGTTTTCTCGTTTCATCAGGCTCAACTGACATCTCCTGGACAACAGCAATAAAATGACAGGGTAAACTTCATATTTTCCTCCTTCCCAAACAACAGGACAATTCTTTCAAACAAGTTGTTGTACAGGCTCTAAATATGCACTGATTAAATTGTTATTTTTAAAGCATTGCGATGAGTTTGCAAACTCTCCCTCCCTTTCTTGAGCTATCACCCTCTGCCGGTCACTATCTCTCTCCACATCCTCATCCTTGTTGAGCACCAGGTGAGAATGAGTATGTGCTGGTAATCCACAAAAGAAAAAAAATCTAAATGTAAAAGAGTGATACATTTTCACAGTTTACTTTGTCACCAGTGACTTCCCAATTCTTATGACAAAACTTCTTATAATTGCCTATCTCTGCCTCATTTTCAGAGATTTTGAGATGTTCGTGTTTACTGCAGTCATAAATTTTGTCACTGACTTCACTGAGCTAACTGATGAGAGGAACACACTGACACTGAGGGTGTGTACTGAAGAGCAGCAGTGACTGCAGCTCAGCTAAAAATACAGCACAGTAATGTAGAGGATTTATAGTTAACTGTCTGCAAACATTAGGGCAATAAACCCCAGACTAAAACCACTGAGACTTATTCTCAAACAGCTACAACACTGCGGGCTCAGCTTTGTCTCTATGACAGCTACTTGCGTACAAATATTTTGATGTGCATTGTGGGATATCTGCTATCTGTGGTAATTCTAGTGGGGAAAAAATGATTCACTTTTCACTTTTGTGTGAAGTTTTGAAAAATAGAAGACTGCACCCGCCAGTCTGGATTTTTGCCTGGTAATTGACACTGACTGTCATGAATTGGTAACAGACCAATTAATTGTCACTTCAACTTCAACTTTAATTGTTTCAGTGGGAGAAAAGGTCCTGAGTGATCAACAGCTAATGTGACAGGCTGCCTGTACTGAGACTGGATGTGCTACAAGAGAGAATCACCTCGCCTGGGCAGAATAACATGTCCTGATGAGACACCCTGGAGAGCAAGGGACATTCTGCTTTATGTTACCGTCTTATCAAAATAAATGGGACACATCTCAAGGGCGTATCAGATGCATTAAGAGGTTACTGACTGATCTGGTAGGAGACTAAGACTGATCTTTTAATTGTAGTTTAGTGTATATCACCCAAACATCCAGTGGTCATTACAGGGCCAAGTTCAGCTAAATTGATGGCCAGACAGCTGGAAACAAGCCAGTTATTTCCCAAAGTCACATGGGGCGACTGAGATAAAACACAAGGTGTGTCCCCTTGTAGACAGACAGACATGCACATGCATAATATGCATGCGCGCACACACACACACACACACTTGAGGTTTTCTCTAACATGGTGGTTTTACCTTACAGTCCACCTTGCCACATGTCAAGAGAGGCTAAAATTAAAATTCTTAAGTCCTTCAATCTATGCATTGAAAGGTTTTCACAGCATGTACCGTCATTGTGTTAACTTGTAATGGAGCAAATTCTGCATCTCCTGTGTTTTAACTTTTAGGATCAGCAACAGGACCCGGCCAAATTCTTCTGTATACTATAATATTTCAGGTTTCCTTCAAATGCTGGCATATCAAAAGTGGAATTCAGTGACAAACTTGACACTGAAAGACTCGCAAGATTAGTTTGCATGTGTTTCTTAATCAGTCCATGTTAACAGCAGCAACACACGTCAAGTAACACAGTCTCTGAATCAAACTGAAAACAAACACTAAATGTAACAACATAATATGGTGGGTTCAGCCAGAAATTAACTTGTACGGTCTGATAAATATTATATACATATATATGACTTATACCTGATATTAAGCACGTGCAGAAGGAAGCAGAGCAGAGGGGGAACATGAGAAAAACTCCACACAGAGAGGACGAGGAGTAACAATTATTATAGAGAACAGTGAACTATGCCTCCCATATTCATGAGAGTTAATGTAGACTACACTGATAGAAAGGCAAAAAGAGACCACCTATGGTATCAGAGTTCCTCTAACAGCCTGTGATGAAAAATACACAAATCTAGTTAGCTGTTACAAACACAGAGATAGCTGCTGGTCTTTTCCAATTCCAATGGAAATCAGCCACTTCAACAAGCTTATCAGACCACTGGCAGCACTTAATTGCTCCAGGTTCGTTTCATTGAGGCCTATCTTTGTGTTTCACCTCTTCCGACTTTCCTGATGGAAACTGAAACAACTTGAATCAATTTACCATCTGGCATGGCTTCAAGCTAGTTGAAACAAAACAAAACCAAAAAAAAAAAAAAAAAAATCCTGAGTATTTGATGTGTTGCTGGGTTTGTTAGGGGAAGAGACATTAAAGTACAAAACGTGGTCCTAACAGGACTGATGTTAACACGGGGCTAAGTTGAAATGATTAAGGGCATCACAAGGGCAGAAGCCCTCAGATGCACTGTGAAATTCATTAAGCCTTCTGCTATCTAAACATGGCATTAATCGGAGTCATAATATAAAACTAATAGAAATCCTTTAAAGACTCTTATCTTTACAAAGTTAATGAAAGATATGCATGAAAAAAGAGAAGGAAAAACTGCATCCATCACCAGGCATCTGCAATCCTCTCTTTAAACCTGCTGGTAAACTGTAAATGACCTCAGACTGATGACAGCGGGTAAGCTGAGAACAATATGGCTGCTGTGTTTACCTGCCTGTCTTTTTCTGCCATATCAAGCCATGAGCTGCCACCGGAGGCCTGACTGACAAAGACCCTGCAGGGGGGAGGGGGGGTATTGGACGGGGGCAGACTAGGCTGAGCGATGGATGCCCAATCCATCATGGCGGTCCTTGGTGGTGGGCTAAGGAGCCGACATGTGGTGGTGAGGGAGAGGTGGTCAGTGAGGAGTCAGCACTCTTTGACTACTCAAGATCCATCATCCAGACAAGAGCAGCACAGAATCTGTCTGTGAGGTGACAGTCGGAAGAATGGCTCCTTCCACTGTGGGCAAAGAGCAATGTGCTGACCAGGAGAAAACAGTTGTGAATGGGCTGGTTGGAGTGATATTATTTAGAGGATTTGGGGACTCAACAGTATCAAAGACAGGGTTTTGGAGCAGGTCTCCATGTTGCCAGATAGTAAGAATAAGCCAGCTTAGAAGATATGACTATTTGGGAGAAAAGACGAATCTCTATCACAGTGAACTATAAAACAGATTATTAAATTGTAGGTCAGAAATACAGTAGAGCTCATCAAACGATTAAAGGTTTATATTTAAAATAGATGATTGAGAGGAAACTATTAGGATTAACTTTGTTTAAGCAGTTGTATCGATTCGTGCATATACAGGAGAGAAATTTATGACAACAGGATACTTGATAAGATCTTGATGATTCATGTGCACACATAGTGCAATGAATCCATAGTGAAGCATCATGAAGCAAGAGAAATATAGTGCTGCATAAAGGTTAAGACAAAAAGATCAATCTAGAGAGATGGATAGAAAGAAGAAAAAGGGGTGAAGGAGGCAGGGGACACATGAGCTCACATGCATGAGAGAATTCACAGTGGGTACCAACCTCCTGTAGATCTGAAGAATTAGAGTCATAGGGAAAAAGCTGCAGGAGAACAAAAGCTGGTCTTGTTTTTAATATATCACCACTTGGTAAAGGGAAAAAAAAAAGTTTGTTCTTGCCAGTTCAGTTGGAGTATGACAACTCTGCTTCTATTGTTGTTGTGCTACAGATTATTAAAGAAACAATGTGCAAAGGTGAACTGAAACCTCCAATGACACTGAAAAACATGCATCTTTCAGTCTTTATAGCATTACCTGTCAGAAGAAATGCCTTGTCATCAGATATTTTCAGAATAATCTGCAAGCATCTGATGTCATTGGTGACCCACCCTGTGGCGATCCAACAGAGCACGCTTTCTTTTTAACTGCGCTGCCTGTTTTTTCGCTCCTGGTGGTGGATTTGTTCCTCAACATGCAGGGAATGCAAAACGCACCCCAAATCTAAGGGTCAAGTCACAGAGAAGGCCAATTAGGACATGAGCTAGTTAAACTCAGACACTCTGCCCTTCAGCTCTGATCTCCATTGACAGGATGCTTCAACTTTAAGAGCACTCCACATATTGTTTAAGGAAGGAAGCAAGAGCAAGGAAGAGGAGAAAAGGAGCTTTGCTGAGGCCGTGTGGATCTGCCTTCTGTAAGAGTAGCTGTATAAAGCAAAAAACAATCATTGCTTATCTGTTATCCATCCAAACCAAACCAAGAAAAGCATTCTCACGCTGATTAACTCTACATTTCCCCTAAAATAGATGCAAATATTAAGTTACTGAGATGTCTGGTTTGCTAAAACATCACATATCAAAGACAAAGACTGATGTCAGCTCATTAGACTGAGCAGGCGGCTTGCACAGGCAGGTATTTTATAGGAAATCCTCTCCTGAAAAAACAGAGACCACAGAGAATGCAACCCTAATTGCATCACTCCAACATGACATGAGGCAGATATAGAAGCCTGCAGTCATACCACTCATCAGAGAAAGAGGAGAGGAAAAACGGAGAACGAGATCATTTTTATGCACGTGACGCAAGGGGATCTCGTGTTCATGAACTGGGATTACCTTATGCTCTGTCATTGTGGAGTGATAACAGAAGAGATGTGCTTTCGTTTTTCAGTGCAGAGAGCAGGTCGGGTTGAGACAACCACTGGGATGCTGCTTGTGTTTTGCAGACACAGATTCACACAATACACAGCACACTCTGACAAAATGAGTCACCAAAAACACCCCCAAAGCACCTGCATCCAATACAGAGAAACATGGATGGATTCCAGGTTCACAAATACAGCGTAGGTAATGTGCACACACACCACGCACACACACAGAACACATGGGCACTGAACCTCAGGACAAAAAACACAAAGAGGAAACTTCTGGAGAAGCTAATCATTGAAACAAGATGAGCGGAGGCCAAGGGAACGTTGAGATGAAACTGTCAGTCATACTATACTGTTTAATTTTCATATGAATTACACTGGGTGGATAAGAGTGTATGCGCACTGCAAATGTGTGTGTGTAATCTGAATCACAGTATTAATCTTATCTAAATCAGCAGATCCAATCATGCTGCAGGTAGCATTTAGCAACGAAGACTTTGTGCCTTTGAGATGTGCCATCTTCTGTTGATTGGTGTGCTATGAAAAGTGGCTGCCAAGTTGCTCACATAAGCTTCAAACCAAGTCCCAACGCTACCTAAACTGAAGAGACACAGATAGGCTGCTACTGTTTTTGTTTCACTCCAGAACAAAAGATTAGTTGCTTTTCACAACAGAGACGAGTCACATCAGACTGTGACGATTATTAACTGAGCAACAATTAAGGGAGAGACTGTCTCTATCAGTCATTTCTCACACTGCAATCTGAAATGAGAATCAGAATGCTTTTTGCTCCCAGTTGGCACATCATGCACAACAGTGACTAGCAGCTGTGTTGTATTTGTAGCGAAGGGTTTTTATTGCATTCCAGTTTTATACTAATATAAATCATTTTTTTAAATTCATTGAGGTACCAGAAAAAAATAAGAAGTAAATTGTTAATGCTAAGGCTTCTCTTAAATTGCTACATATGGACAAAGGAGGAAAAATACAATTGACAAATGCAGTGTGAAACAGTGCCAATTCCATCTTGCTGGTTAACTGAGCTAGGACATCAGCAAATGAACTAAATTATTTTGTTAAATTCACCAAATGTGGCAGGACAAATAATATGTGTCTCAATAAAATCTGTGTTTTGTGCTGTGCTTGGTACTGAGCTTGACAGCACATCACTTCCAATTGGTAGAAAATGGCAGGTTACAGATTCATTTCTTGGATACTAACTGCCAAAATACAGATAAGCATAAAGTATGATGACATTTTACGGTATTAAGTTTATAACATGGAGTTGGGACACACTCATTGTCTCTTTGCCCAAGAGTTGTAGCCTTTTGTTCTCGCTCCCTTGTTTTTAAAATTTTTTATATGCGACGAAGAAAGAAAAGAACCTCAGGCTAAACGTGGAAATAAATGAGTTGGCTTCCACTAATTGAGCACTAATCGCGATGTGTCGTTTGTTTCCGTTGAAGAAACATCATTTGCTGATAAACATTTTTCTAATCACAGCTGCTGCAGGCACCGCTTCCCTGTTTAGTGCCAAGGTGACCTGAACAAAACACAAAATAATGTGACACGAAATAGGGACGCTGCCAGGAGCAAAATGGCCTGTCACGCTTCCTCAATATGAGGAAATGATGAGTGCTATTTTGCAAATAAACCTGGCACCTCTCCCACTTAAAAGGTGGAAAACAATCAGTAGTTTCCCTGCCACCCATTTGTGTCATTGCTAACTAGGAACTGGTCTCTGAATAAATGAGTGAGCAAGATGCAAACCATTTCCCGTTGTGGTGATTATGAGGTGAGCGCATCTCATAAAACTTGTCTTGACAAGCTAATTGATCACAGCAGGAGGCATAATAAATGCTTTACACAAACTGAGAACTATATCAAGGGACCTTTGCATTGTAGCTTAATTTAATTACAAAGCATAATCAAATTAAACCTGAAAAAGTAACCCATGTTATTACTCTCTCCTCTTACATTTGGTCATGCAACTTGGCTAATGAAGTTACACTCCTCAAAGTGTCCCACTGGGTCAGAATAAACTTACCACACAGAAAGCACAATGACCTTATTTATTAAAGCTCCAGAATTTACTCACATCTAGTGGTAAGGTGGCAGACCACAACCAACTGAATGCCCCTCACCTCATCCTCTCTTTCCAAATGTGTAGGAGAGCCTACGATGACCAGTGAACAATGCAAGCCAGTGTGCGGTTTGTCTGTTCTGGGCTTCAGACTCCATGGAAGAACACCTACTTCCTCTGTAGATATAACAGGTTCATTTTAAGATAACAACTCAACAATTCTCATTTCCAGGTGATTACAAACTAATAAAAACCTACTTAGTATTATAATACATTTCAGCCAGTAGATGCCCCTAAATCCTACACACTGGACCTTCAAGTGAAAAGCTAATTGCTAGCATGACAAAGGCATATAAAGACACAAAATCTGCTGTTCATTCTGTCAGCACATCCAGCACACAAATGCACCTACCTGTTGTGCATATGATTTTGACTTATGGTTTGAGTGTGAATGAGGGGGAGATTATTGGACAGATTTCTGTCTATTTAAGTGAGAGGAAAAGCTAGTCAGAAGTCAGTCATCAGACGCCTCATTTACTGAAGTGATCCGGGCCTCCAGATCCCCAGGCTCCAAGCAGTCATGGCTTTGTCATTAAGTGGGTCTCATCATAAAGTGATGCCATTCTCTCTCACTCACACAAGGTGGCACAGACAGACACACACACACACACACACATTTACAGACAGCAATAGACTTTACTGCCCCTAACAGGATGCACTTCGACAGACAGTAATGAAAGTGTCTCATTCGCAATTCCAATCAAAAGCTCATCAATCACAACTTGCACCTAAAAAAGCCTCATGCACTCCCTGCTCTCGGTGAAAAGGGTGAAAGGAGGGAGCCTCAATGCAAACCTGTGCTAAATTTAATCATGTGCTATCAAAAATAAACAGGCTGCCAGGATAAAGACAGAGCTCAGCAGAACAACTACAGTTCAAAAAACTTCATCATGGCAGTCGCTGGAATGAAGCTGTTTATCTGGTAGTAGATCAAGGCAGGAGATTGGATGAGGAAAAGATAAAAGGATATGAGCATATGAATCACACATTTCCACATTTCTAGTTTTATATGCAGTGATAAAGCTAAAGCAAAAGAAGAGCCACACACTAAACATAGAAACAACAGAGAAGAAAATACCTGCTGAACCCAAATGTCAATAAAACCAGTAAAATGACCTTATTCACAGATTGTCTATATATGTGCCCTTTGTTGCTAGTCACACTGACTGTACAAGATGCACATATGCTGCCACATATAAGTTCATGCATATGAACAGCAGCTTTGTTTTGTTACCTCCTTCACACCTGTGGGGATGTGTTATGGAGAAAAACCAACTACAAATACAGCTGACTAAAGGAAACAACATTAGTGACTGCAGTGACTATGGAACATGACCAGATGTGGACAATTCAGGATAGAGAAGTCATTTTACAGATTTCTTAAAAAGGCAATGAACCGGGATAAATAGGAGGACTAGGATACGACAGGAGAAGCTACTGCAACACAAGCACTTATGTTATAATTTTAACTCATTTGCGATAGTCACACGGTGGGGCAAAACGTGTCCTTTAAATATATTTTGTTTTCATAAAACACATGCATTTCACATATTCACAGAAACAGTGTCCCTTTTGTTGTGTGTTGGGTGTCAGTGCATAAAAGCAAAGGGTGGAAAGAGTATAAACAAGCTTACTGAGACGCATTCTGAGTTGATATGTTCTGCCATAAGTACCACCTTTACGATGCCTTTCAAGCCCAGTGCCTACAACATACGTCCATCAATAATAAACAAATGGAATTTAAACATGTCCAACAATGTCAAACACACTGAACATTATGAGCTTTGCATGTTCTGGCAGAGCAGTTCTGGTGAACTGGATTAGAGTGTACAGGTGTGACTAATGAAGGGGCCACTGAGTATACAGGTAATTTTACAAAAGAGTTCTAGATAATAGGCTGCACGTTTGCTTTCTGACTCTCATTTATGTAGAAGAAGGTAGAATATTTAGCTGATGAGAAAGTAGTTCAGTGCTACTGTTGCTCAAAGTGGCTATTATAACAATTACCATCTCTAAAGCTCCAATCTGAAGAAGATTGGAGGCAAACCCAGGCAAAGGTCTACAATAACGGTTTAGACAAGAGCACTGCATGACTGTCTTTCTGCCCCTCTCATTCCAAGCTTGTGAAAATACAGATTGTAGGCAGCACTTTCACGATTTTGATGCTTGTTCTTTGACAATAGAGGGAAAAGTGGACAGTAAAAGAGGAGTTGCAAAGTCCACTCACCCACTCACATCAGGCAATACAGAACGGACCATGTATTTTGCTTTGAAACCTCAGGAGCTGGGACCAGCACTGTTATTCCGCACTCCGCCCCAGAACCCTGATGCCAAGTAAACCCTGCACTGATAAATCTCTCTGTGAAGAAATCTGGCACAAGCACAACCTGGAACGGAACAGGCCACAGTATGCCTAACATAAACTAGTTTAAAAAAATAATAATGAAATAATCTTTTTTTTTCTTTTTATGGCTACAGTATAAAACAGAAACTGAACAGGGGCTACAAAAGACTGGAAATGTTGCATAATGTTCAAAAAAGCACCTGTTTGGAACAGCTGACAGATAAACAGGCTCACTGATAACAGAGAACAGTATCATGATTTAGTATGAAAATAGCTTCCTTGAAAAGCTCGGTCGTTCACAAGCAAGGATGGGATGAGGTTCACCACTCTGTGATACTTGTGATTGGATGGATGTTACTACATGGGCTTTGGAACATTTCATAAATCTTTCGACGGTAAGTTCAATTCATTGCCAAGTGATCACATTCTGGTTTTATTTACACCTTACACAGTGTGCCAGCCACTTTGGAATTGGGGTTGTACATCACGGGCAGATTGGACACTCTGCATCCAGCTTTACTGTTAACCTAATCATTAAAACAGGAAACATGGCTCATCCCTTTCAGTATGAAAGTGTACTTCAGTAGACTACGTGTTTGATGATAATAAAATCACTGATGAAATGCAATAATACAGCACAATACTGTGGGTGCAAAAAGGAAAGGCAGCAAAATTTGATGTATTTCGTTACTGCTATTATTTTAGATGCTGTACACACTATACACAATAGACTTGAGCATATTCTTTAAAAAGCTGGGTATTGAGCTCTGGATTTTGCCATGATTTTCTTATTTTTACACTGCACAGTGCTAAGCAATCACAATCCTGTAATAAACTAGAAACTTGACTATCATGGGTACAATAACTGTGTGTGATATAAAATACAATCACATATAAGACAGCAACCAAAAATTACAATATTGACTGTGTTGTTTTGTTTGTTTTTTGTTCCTTTCGGGCTTCCATAGTGCAGGCTTGTTCATGCCTAATAAGACTGAAAGGTTAAAGGCATGAATGTCTTACTGTAAAATCTCAGGAATAAAGAAACTGCATTACAGAAGGGAGGAGGAGAGGGGGAGGAAGGGAATGGCAGCTGGTACTACACTTATGAGGGATAAGGTCAGTGGCATTAATACCCACACTGAGTCTCTAGGGACAACCGCAGAAACATTCAAATCCTCAAATCTCAAATAAACACCTCTCTAGGGGAGTGGGGTATGTTTTTTTTATTTTTCCTTTTTTTTCCATCTCATTGCATTCAGTAGGCCTCCACCCATGGTTATTATTCACTGCTCATTATCACTGCTCTGATTAATAAGAGCAATTTCAGGGTCCCCTGGTATTAGAGTGGAAAAAAAGGAGTGGTGTGTTTTCTGTTATAAACACAGTGAGTGTGCTACTTAGAATAGAATGAAGGAGGGAAAGCAGCAGGTGATATTTGCCTAAGCTCCATATCTGAGTGGCTGCAGCTTAAGGGGGCAAGGATTTCACAATCATTTCCCAATAAATAAGAAAAGCAGCCGAGAACTAGTCATGTACTTGACAGCACATTCAACCCAGTGTGTAATCTTTCACACAGGTGAGAGAATTTTCACAGAATGGCTACATTTGTTCACATGGCCCCTGAATATATCTTTATTCAATTCTGAGACTATTTTTGGAGACGGTACACAGAGGCACCAGTGCGACTCTCAAACGTGTCCCCATTTTTATATATTCCTTTAATTTCTCAATTATTAATTACCAGATGGGAAAGAAGCAGCTTGCCTGTTTAGAGGAGAAAGTGTGTGTGATAAAGTGTGTGAGATCTCAGAGCCACGGTATCCCACCAATCCGGTCTTAACAACATAATAACAGCTACTATACTGTGCAGACAACCTTCCACCTGTTACCAGTGACAGTTAGTGTGGTCAGTGTTCTCCAACACTCTCTCCCTCACAGTCCTGTGGTGACAATAAAATGAACTGTCAACTCTCTTGCAGAACTCTCCTGTGCCAAAGCAGTCCCAAAACTCTGACGTGTGGGCCAGTTCAGGTCAGCAGACAGGAGCAGATGATGCCGTGAAAGAGGCAAAGGTCAAATTCTGCTCTCCCCAAGTTAACAGTTAAGATGGAAAAAAGGTAATATGTTGTTCTGATGCTGTGCTCTTCCATTTTATATCTCTTGGCTGTTTCTTGCACTTTGGTACGGAACGAAGATTAAGACGGCATGAATTAAAGATGTACACGGGATACAGGGTGACAAAGATCAAGTGTAATAGCGATGAAAGCGTCACAGAGATGCAGAACTCCTGTACGAGCCCCTCGCAGACCTTTGTGTTTCAAAGACAACAACGCAGTTCGATTTCTCCACGGCCTCATTCTCATAGCTTGATCTAGCAACAAAAGCAGCAATGCTCACATCGCCCTCGTTTAAGGCATCATTTGATTTTCCTTATAGGCATTTCTGAGGTGTAAAAAGAAAACTTGCTGTGAAGTCACCTTCAAAGAAATGCCCCGGTGCCAAGGAATTACAAAGCTAAAATAGTTTCTCTGGGAGGAGGCAGCAATTCTATTATTCTTTAAAATGCAGCGCAATGGCTTTTATGAGAGCGTGGAAAAGCCATCTGAGAAGCAGGTCAAGGGAGTGAGCAGCTTGGCCCTGAGCACATTGTGTCTTATCCCTCTCCATTTCCACCACCTTGTCCCTGAATAATGGGCAGACCTCGCCGCTGCCCCCAGAGGCTAATGGCTTCTCGTGGAGGAGAAATCAACACAGAAATACCTCCACGGGTAATCCGCCTCTTTAACCAGCAACATGCCACGTGTCCAATCCTACTGTGTTCAAAATAGCATCAGAGGAATAAGCGTTTCCATCCCTCTGGGATACTGCCTTAATATGCACCATGAGAGCTGACGAAAAATATATACTCTGCATGGCAATTTACCAGAAATATGGCTAGCTGAATACCTTTACTTTTTGATGATACCCTGAACCTGACAATCATGAACTGACATGCTTCAAAAGTGATGCAGATGAAAACTCCATTACTGAGAATTTTGATCAATTGTCAGGACTAGATACAAACCAAAAAAGAAGAAGAAAGCGAGAAATAAAATTTCTCAACTCAAATAAAATAAAATTCTCAACTCAGAGAGACAGAGAATTTAAAGCTCAAAATATTCCAAAAAAACAAACAAACAAAAAAAAAGTTGGCCAAATGGATTGTTCTCATCTTTGTTCAACACTGCATTGAAAGGCAACAAAAGAAGTTCAATTCAATTCAAATACTGAAAAAAAAACATCAAATTAAACAAAAACATGAAATGGAACCATCATCAATCTCAAGATTTAATACATAAATACAGCCTTACATAATTTATACAAAACTGAAATGCAGTCAGATGTTTTTAAATCACATGCGCCCCTCATCTTAACTGAGCATTAATGTCTGAGCATGCACACACACACACACACACACAGAGATATGCAGAGACACACAAATAAATATAAAGTGAACATGAATGCTCTCTAAATGAAAATCTAACCCTGCTTCAGGCATGTTCCAGATGATGTATTATTGAATCACTTACCTGAACTGTTAGTAAAACTGCCTCACAACAAAGTCACGTCTTTGTGTGTGTGTGTGTGTGTGCGCCCCAGTTCAATATATGCAAATCAGTACAATTGCTATAAATTAATAAATAATATTAAAACTTCAATGATTTGGTTAGTGCCACATCAACCACTTGAGGTAAAAAAGTTTCATCTCTGGGATTAATGAAAGGTCAGCACCATCTCATTAACAGTTGATAAATATCACATGCAATCAACACAGAGGAAGCAAATGCACACCTCCAGTCTCCTGTGACTGAATGCGCTGACTTAACTGCACGAATTTCACATTAATGCACACGTGCCATCTTGATACAATGACACCTCAATTCAAAGCTACATCATCTAAAAGAGAGAGAGGGGGAGCATGTGTGATTGCAGAGCACATCAACAACTGTGATTAGTAACAACAGGGATATTTGACTGCAGTGCACTGATCATCGTGACTGGCTTCAAAGGCCTCTAAACTGGAGACCTTTTGCACAGAGAGTCGAGATCACAGATGACAGAGTATTCCTTCAGTTCCACTTAGAAAGTACTTCAAATGCGTAATCAAGTCATCCACCATCTGTCAATCCAGATTGAGGCCGTCTGCTAATACATGAAAGAAATTCATTCGATGTCAGTTATGTCTGCGACCGATTAAGTAGTTCTACCTTGAGCCGCTGCAGCAAAGTGGTGAGAAAACAAAAGGCAACCAGGCCAGGGTCAATATGCTGCATGTCTGGTGAGGCATGAACAGCTATTTTGTACAAGGACATTTCTGTTTTGACATGCTCGTTTCTTTTTGTGCCTATATGGGATTGCTTTTCTTTATGAATAATCATATTCTGGCAGGAGTGACTGGGCAAATTAATTATTATTCGCACTTCAAACTCTCACACCAGGGCTAGATCCATAAAATACTGTGTAGATTCATCACCAAATCTGCGCCCATGCACAAAGACCAAAAAATGCTTACACATTCTTTTCATCAGATTTATAAAGCTGCACGTACACTTATGTTTTATAAATCAATCATTGTGGAAACAGACACTCATGCACAAGTTTCATTTCCACTCCCACCATTATCCATCCATTACAATGGATGTAGCAACGCCCTTATGGTCCAATGCGTAGGATTTCAGGGGACCAATTGGCACAAATGGAATAAAATATCTATAATTATATTTCCATTAGTGTATAATCACTCGAAACAAAGAATCATTGCATTTTTATTATCTTACCATGATCCCTTTATGCCTTATATAGAGAGGGAGGAAATCTTCTACCAATTCAGCCATGTTTCTGTAGTAGCCCTAAAAGGACAAACTAAGCATCGTTTCTAGAGAGTTCCTTTTGCAATTTTAGTGGCAACTGTAAGTTCTCTAAAAAGACTGGAAAGACAATTGATGTTCAAATGAAAATGGGATATGATGCCCTGGATATAAATTAAAAACAACAGAATTCATTACAAAATAAACATTTTACAGAATAGAGTGAGGACTGTGAGATAATGATACAATCAATGAAACTGACAAATAACCTAAACAAGCAATATGACACTACAAAGTGTCACCTGACAATATATATCTGACTGCTCTTCTTTTTGAAGTAATTTTAGCTGCTTACAGTCAAATGTATCATTAATGGGAGCAACTAAAAAACGGTGCTTTAAGGATTAGCCTGTAAAAGGAGAGGTAGGAAAAAAATTCCAAAAGTAAACACATGGTAAAAAGAAAAAAGGGAAAGAAAGTCTACACAAGTAAATGCTTATAACAATTCTAATCCCAAAACAATGATAAGTTGAGGGTATAGATGTGTTGAATCAGAGAGTGAACAGCCAATTTTACTCTCAACTAAGATGCACTTGCCGAAGTTGGCTGATATGTGGGTGGCCGCTCTCCAACTCTCCAGGGCCAAATAATCCACACTGAGCTCCACGGGGCTGAGGTCAATTTCACACTCATGACTGCTCTTATGTCTACAAATGCATACAAACATAAACGCGCACATGTGTGTACACAGAAAAAGTACACACCCATGCTGCGCACCCGCTGACTTGAGGCGAAACAGGTGGGTTTAATGCCAGAATATCATCTTTCACAAAGACCGCACAAGGAGCCAGAGAGAGATATTGCTTTCACATCATTCCATCGATAACACAATAAAACTGAACGGGAATGAAATAAAAGTTTTCGAGAAGTGCTTTGACCAGCAATAATGTTGATCTCCATCCACCTGGTTTACTAAAGGGGGTAATTTTGTCAGTGCTAAATACGTGACAAGCTGACGGTCGCCAGGGGTATTTCACCCTGGAACAATTCATCCACAATGGCCGCTAGCCAGTTCACTGGCACAAAATATCTACTTGGATGATATGACGAGTCAAAATAATCCTTTGTAAAAATCTATATTGAGCATCACTTTGATATTTTATTATCTTTCAAACAAGACACTTACATACAGAGCTATCACTGAAAACATTCCTGAAATGGCTCTTATTGGGTGGTAAACTATTGACGTCTTCTCAACAGTATTATGCCAAGATAATACAGAAAAATAACCCTGACGCCTCATACAATATATGATCTTTTTAGCGGAACATTTTTAGTTTTTAACAAACTTGAAACTGCTTTTCATTTCACTGTGTTATATGTCCTTTTACGACCAGAATCATCATAATGCATCACTATTTCACCAGATGGAGAACTACAACTCAGAGCATTTATGACCTAATTTCTTATATTATATATGTAAATACACACCAGTACTGTAAGACTAACAATGTGCCATGTGCACATATATTCTCTGGCTGTGAGTTACTTCGCTCAGTTGAAAAGAAGGTACGATCCGTCTGAGTGAGGTACTTACGGGGCCCTGGTGCATTTCACATCAGTAGATTCACTGAAATGACATAGCTAGTCAGAGACCAGACATCATCTCACATCAAAGTGTCTGGTTGCTAAGGGACCATCTGTTTCATAATGTACTCCAAGTCTGTTGCATATGCAACAGAATTATAAAGCTACCCGAATCTGGGCGCTCAGCTTTAAATATTTCACGTGTTAATCAAAAATAATGCACTGGGGTTTTGTCAAATGCAAAATAAGAAACAAAAACAAGCAAATAGATTGTGATTGTGATGAACCTCCTTCCAACTTGGATGATTATTTTTCTTGTCTGGTACCTGCAGCAGATGGTTCACATGCAGTGGTTTATACAGAAGAGCTAATGTATTACTTCCTTTAAAACAGAACAAGTTCAGCTGCTGTTTTTCATCCATTTGATCTACGTTATCTGTGCCTGCAGGTTGTTTGTTGCGTTTGTATTATGCCTTAGACCAACTTCTGCATATTTTGGTATTTACAGTGTCAACAGGTTTTCTAAATGTTCAAGTAGAGACATGACTGGGGTGAGTGAGTGTCTTTGCTGTAAGTCAGTGAGCAGTGTCCATGGCAGACAGGCTGATGTAAACAAACACAGTGTCCACTTCTTATTAAAGTTCTCCTCTTTATCAACAAACACACAGAGACATTTCTCATCCTAAATTCCCTCCACTGTCTTGCAATCAGTCCAAGCAGCCATGCACAATGAGACAGCTCGGTTTAGTTTGAAAGAGATCGATATAAATACCTCTAGCAACTTCTTCAAGTATACAAGTCTGACAATACCCTCACGTTTTTTTTTTTTTTTTGTTTTCTTTTAATTATTTGATTTCCAGCTCTCGCTCGACACCACCATCACAACCGAGGGCCCACGTCTCAGCAGCTGCTGCTTCAGTCTTTTCCAATGTGCGCCTCTTTTTATTAAATAGTCCTTTCATATTAAAAGCTACTGAAATGTTTTGGCAGAATCTTTAATTCTTTTTGAAAGTATGTCACTGTAAAATTTTGAATTTTGATTTTATCATGGAGGAGAAACAAAGTCTGAAGATGAGGCAACAGTCACCCATCTGTGAAGACCAATTCTGACAGACACACATCATGAGGCAGGATTACATGCAGACTCATTCAGGCCAACAAACATTATTTGCAGAACTTTCTCAAGTCACTTAAAGCTACATGGTAGTAAGTGAGGTCCAAATAAATTCAAGTAAAATAAATAAATGAATTAAGCTAAATAAATCTTTCACATGTAGACTTCTGTGGAACGTGTTTTTAAAGCGCTATCTACAGCCAAGAAAATGATAAGATTTGAATCCTAAAAGGATGCTAAAATGATTAATTCTTTGTGCGTTGTTTTTGAATCCTGGTGTGAATGGATATTTAGGCAAAGCTAAATACAACCTAGGAAGCAAAACTAAAGGTCTAGAGACCTGCTTTATGGATTCTCAGTGATACTAAAGAAGGCTGATAGTTCGTTAAGTGAAACTTTCCCCATTCAATTCAACCTGAATATCTACAATGTTACACATGATAGTTGACTCAATTTAAATCAGATTCACTTTGTGTCTTCCTAAATACTGTTTTGCAGACTTAATCATTACTGTTTATTGTCTTGTGGAATTTCAGAGTTCATCATTTGATTCCAGGTTGTATTCCAGGTTGCACATTGCATTGCTGAAAATGCTAATGGAGTCATTACTTGCAGTCTGACAAAAACAATTCTCCAGGGACGACAGATTAAACAGTGTCTTTGATTAAACAATGTCTTCTGTGTAGCAGGACTTTGATAACCTCTGAAGCATCGGGAACACAGCTGAGGGTCATATGTTCATCTAAGTTCAAATTTACTGTTTGATTTCAGTGTAGGATGAACAGTTTAAAGGTCCCGTGTCCCAGTCTGAATTACACAGGAAATGGTTAATGCATCTTTGTAAAAGTCTTTCTGTTTGGTTCTAATTGCAGCTTGTGAAAGACAACCTGATGATTAATGGCTCAAAGTCACTTCCCAGAAAATTCTCACAGCTCTGTTTCTAGTGCTTATGTAAGCTCATTTTCTGCATTCAGTTGATCTTTTGCATTTTTTACATTTCAGTTTTTCTTTCAGTTTCAGTTTTTTTTATATATTATTATTATCATCATTATTATTATTATTATTATTCAGTGTTGGAATTTAATCATTATCCCTCTCACTCTCATTGAATGTTATTATATAAGTGCCCACAGATCATCACATTCAAAGCAGACCATCTATGTTCAGCTGAACCCCACTTGAGTACCAACTTTAACATTTGTATTTGAGTTTTTCCACTATTCTGAAATGAATACTGTGTCACTATAAGGCTGTCAGAAGTTGAAACTAGAGATGAAAAGGTGGCATCAAAGCCTCTGCTCGACATCATGCTATGATCAGTGTGTCACTGCATCAAAATGAATGTTTAAATAGGCAAAGCTTTGCCCAGTAACTGAAATCCCTGCATTGCTTGCATTTAACCCTGAAGTCTTTAACCCTGTTTATCATAAACAGTTTTATCTCCCTACTGCCTAGCCTCCATCACTGCCAACATGTGAAGTCTTATGTGTTATCCAGCGTGTATGTGTGTTTATGTGGTGATCTGTGGGGACTGAGAAGGAGTATCCGATGACAGAAAGGAGGATTTGTGACCCCGCAGCAGCTGTTCAACAACCGTCACCATCAGGTGAGCACAGCAGCAGGACTCCAGACACATGAATGAAAGGCAAAACAAATACACAGATCTTAAACAAGCACAAGGTCTGTTCTCTGACTGGATGTTTCACTGCTCATCCACAACCGCCCTCCTCATCCTTCATCCTGCACAGAATGAAGCAATTTAAAAGGTTCCAACAGTGATTACTCTACATTTCACTAGAGTGCAGCTTTTCCAAATTTCTAAGACAAATCTTGAGTTAGGCTCAGCATATCAAAAATAACGAAAGAAGGAGGAAAAAATCAATACAGCCAGTATAGAGTGTTTAGAAAGATAAGTGATTTTTTTCACTTTTCTTTTCTATTGATAATAGTGAGAAAATAAAAATAACATGACAGGGAGATAATAGCACCGTGGTGGCAGTGTCTCTGGTCTTTGGATCTCAGCTTGGAGAACCATTACCGATTCCTTGTTCATCCTCTGAGGCTCTGAGGGCTGACCAGGCACACCGGGGTGACAGAATCAGGAGGAAAATGAGAAAAATAATTGGAAGGTCAAATTTGATAATGGCCACTCCAGTGAAAAACAAGCTCTTAATTGGTATGAAGGCCATTTGGTGAGTTTTCAAGGTAAAATGTGGAAGCGCTCATTATCCTTCCCATCTTGCAAGCCAAGGCAGTGATAGCTTCCACCTTCGTTCGCTGTGTAGAGCCATGACACAAGGCTTCCTGGCTTTTTGTTGGACACAGGCTCCACTCTAATGAGCCATTGAAAAATCATTACAGCATGTTGGTGTGAAATATTTCAGGTGAAAAGTAAAGTTGTGTTTGAGAATAGCAGGTGTCAAAGTAATTGCATCCCTTTTTGCACTCCTTTTTTTTTTTTTTTACCACTTTTCAAGTAACAAGTTGAAATGTCACCTTCTTGAGTTAACTTTTCTCCTATTCTCTGTATTTCTCTTGTTAAACTCATCAGGTTGCAGCATGAGTACATGGTTATACAGCGGGATTGTGAACATGAAGCTCTCTTTCTCTGACTGTGAATCCCACTAAAGCCCTAGTATCACCTGTGAGAGCTGGGAACTTGGCTTTGGGAGCTGTAGAGAGTGTTGCGTGGCAGAATGAGTGTCACCCTGCAGGACGAGTCCTTTCATCAAGCTTCCCACTTACCCTGACCCTGCCATCTGGGAAAACAGATGATACTAATGAGGGATGGCTCCTTGTCTCCTGGCACCAAACGCACACACACTGCTCCCATTGTAGCACACTGTCCCTGCTCCCCACTGGAAGTCACACGCACTGCTCATTATGCAAACATACACACAGTGATGGACAAAGACAGGTATGCAGTGACATGGGGTGGTTCAACAGCATGATAAGAGGTTTAGATGCTTCATGATGAAACAAAAGGCATCAAAAATGCTTACGTTTCAACATGTCTTAATGCAGCAGACAATGGTGCTGTAGACTGTTCTGTTGCTGCACCGTACTCTTTAAAAAAAAGTGACAGTGACGGTGGATGGGTGTTGGGGGGTTACTTGGCTTTGGATTGCTTCTGCAGGAACTGGAAAGGGGTGACCTCTCTGAGACGGAAGGGTCAGACAGGGCTAATTAGTCTGCAACGGCCCCTCAAATTTCTGCCCTGGGATATTAATGAAGTGATCCACAGGAAAGCAGCTGCTCGCCATGCACCCCCACCTCCACCAGGCACACCACACTCCCCTTCCCACCTCAACAACCCACTGCAACCTCCAGTCCCTCCTGCTGCTCTGCGACTCTTCCTAGGAAGGGCAGTGCTGGGCCAAGGAAGGAGCCCACACAACCCCCAGAGAGCATGACAGCTCCCGATCGATGGCCCAGGAGCAGGAGGCGGATGAGCAGAGGGGTGGGGTGTGCAGCTGTGCATGTGTCGCCATGCCAGGAGAGGGTGACAACAGCCTGGCTCTGTGTCCTATATCAACAGAAAAATAATGTTTCCACAGGAGTGAGTACAATGGTTTGAGGAATGGTTGTCTTGTCTTCATATTTTAGCTATTTCTGCCTTCCTGTGGCGTGTCTGAGTGTCGCTGTCATGAGTAACTACTGAGGTAAAGCTTATTAGGGTCTCCACTGGTGGATCTACCCAGATGCTTCCTTCACAGGCATGACGTTTCTTTGTTATTTCTTGCATGTACACACAGTCCACAAAGTAAATGTCACACCAACTACTGTATGTGTCTTTCACATGTGCCATGAAAAATACGGGCTGGAGACATTCCAAATATCATAGAGGAATTTCTAGACATAGGGACAGACAGACAAAAATATCCCCCTCTTGTTACAGTTCCTGAAACATTTTCCCTCAAACGCAAACAAGACAAACCTTTTGAGTAAACGAATAAACACACTGACAGTCAGTTCCATTTTGAATGAAATCACTCCTCTCAGCTCCAGCCCCAGTGCAAATCAAATCACATACCTCTGATCTTTTTCTGTGCAGTGTTTTTATTTATTTATTTGAATTAATTGCAGTAACTAAAAATAATTTTGGAGGCCTTTTGACTATCACTAGTTATAATACACACCAATCTAAGATGACCATCCTTTATTCAAAATTTTAAAAAAAACAAAACCTTTTTCTCCAAGCGTCCACATGGTCCATCATGTCACAAAGACCTGCCCTCTGATAGTACGCTACACAAAACCCCCCTCTGCCCAGAGTTTAGCCTCTCAGGCGGCACTTCCTCTCAGGCTGTGTGCCACCTCAACAAGCCAACAGCTTGCGAGTGAGAGCTGTCAGAGAAGTTTAATTCAGAGCAACAAGGTCCCTGACATGGCTGTAGGATGGTAGCCACAAAGGCCCCAGGGAGAGACAGGCAGCTCGAGTGACAAACAGCAAAATAACCGATGAGATCAAAAATAATTTATACTTTATCCATTTTAAATTAACGCATTGCATGAATACAATCACTAGCCTAATTAATGATATAATTGGCCTCTGCTAGGCTCTGCTCTTACAGAAAATAAAAACTGTCTCCTTTTTTTTTTGTAATTTCATAACCATTGCTGCATCTTTCATAACAGCAGGAATCTTTTAATATAAGCTGCAATCCTTTCATATGACTTCCTCATATCCATTATCATTAATGTCTGCTGACGTCAGCACACCAGAAAATTGAATTTTTCACTTAAACAAATGTCCTTGAATGTAGTGCGGGAGGTTAATATTCCCAGTGTGCAGTTTTCCCCTAAAGGCAGAGGCATCATTTAGCTCTTTCGGGATGAGGTCTTCGGAGAAGCATTTAGTAGAGTGAAATCTCTGTCTTGTTACAGCTCTGACAGCTTATTCTGTGCACATCTACTGTGACTGCAGGGAGACCTGAGACCCAACTGGAGGCCAGTAGGCCAGTGTGAAGGACAGCAACTCAGCAATTGAAGGTGAGTTGTTGTGAGAGGTCACTGTATGAATACTGAATGAGTCACACACTTCCACAAGCTCTGAACCAGTGCATCTGTCATGACTGTGGTGAGGGAAAAAAAATTCAAAAATTCAAATTCAATTCAACTTGGGAAAAAAAGAACAAAATTAATGAGCTTAAAATTCTAAGCAGTTTAATAATATTTTAAGAAACAATACAGATGGTGTTGATACTCTTGAGCACTCGTGCTGGCTACATTAACATGAATTTTTCCTTAGCCTCACATGTTATAACAAAACTTCTAGTCCGAAGATCGCGGTGGATAAACCTCCTGCTGTGAACAATGAGATTCTTTAGATCATCTGCTGAGCTCCAATCTATGGGTAAACAATTGCCAGTGGCACCTGGTAATGACACACTTTACAGATGTCATGTATTGCCGTCACAGAAGCACCTCCATTACAGCAGGGTGTCAAAAAACGTGACCCCTTGTCTCTTTCATCTTCACACCCCTCGATGAACAGTCACACTCCCTGAACTCTTTCCTCTTGATTGACTTTTACCTTTTCAGACATTGGTCTGGGTGCTGAAGTCAAATCCCTGATGAGAGAGCTGACCACTGGTTGGCTCTGATTTCCTCGTAAACAGTGCTGTGTCGTGGTTCATGAGTAACTGAACACTTATTGATTCTAAGGTCTGGGGGGTGACAATAATGAGGTCACATATCAGGCGACAGCTGCGAAGACAGCTTACTTCTCAATGACAGACATGCACACACACAAAGAAATTCTTTTCACCTATCGCTCCATGATAGCATCACTATCCACTGTCTTTGGCAGCACTTTGTTTTTACTCTCCTTATCTGCCTTGCTGTCAATACAGACAACCCTCTGCTCCACTGGGGGCATGAGGCAGTATTGACATTCAGCTCAAACCCACAGCTCTGAGTGGAGTCCAGGGTGTTGCACATGAATTATGCATGCCTTGACGCCAGGGTGCTGAGCAACACCAGTGCCATCATAATTGAAACAATTGAAAAGACAATACCAGATGGGTCAATAATTAGACAGTAGGAGGGGGAAACTTGATCCGGACGCTCCCCTGCTTGCCCTGCCAACCTAACCACCACGCACACAGAGGGGACCTTTACCGACAAGTCCTGGTCCCCTCCTGTGCACAGCCACATGCTGCATGGCATGCTGAATTGTGTGTCTTTGTGTATGGCAAATATTTGGAAAGGAGACTGCAAACGTCCATAGAGAGATACACTGTGCAGACAAAAGTACTGGAGCATTGTCAAAAGTGTGTTGGTATGCTGAAGCATTAAAATTTCCCTTGACTGGAAGTAAGGGGCCGAGCCCAACGCCTGAAAAACAGCCCCAAAGAGAGGTGTGTCTTGATACTTTTGTCTACATAGTACAACCTGTCAGCCTGTGCTGCAGTAGCCGTGGATTGTTCCCAACTGAAAATTCAACCTGTTATGGTTTGGACTTTAAAAAGTTCCAACAAGTGCCAGATAAGTAAAGTTTGTGTAGCAGTTAACAACTGCCAGAAACAGTCCCTGTGTATTGTTTGTCAAAACATTGTCGCCTCGGATTAGCTTCCTGACGTTATTCATTGGTGTCTCTTGGTCTGTGGAAAACAGAGACAGGTGACTGATCCTTCCCTCCAGCGCTGCACTTTCATAAATCCATACTGAGCGCTCCCAGCAGATCCATTACACTCACTGGTCTCCTGGCCAGAGAAACGACTCAAGGTGATCACCATAAAACTGCTTGCCATAGAGCCATTTCTCACCTTGCAATGCCTTTAAAACAACCTGGGAAACAGAGGCAGTATGACAGCAAAACACACACCAGTACCCCAAGCCAACATCTGTCATAAAACCTTATAAGCAAACATGCTCTGGTTTACTACAGCCAATAGTCAATTGAAAGTAACTGCAGAATAAATCTCTGATATATGTGATCACATAAAAGAACAATTACATGTCGAATTGAGCGTAAGTAATTTAAAAAATTGACTATTTTCTCTATTTCCCCTTGACTGTTTTTAAATGTGTTTACACAGCCTACATGCAGTGTAATGTCTTTCTGAAGTCAATACTGACACATATAAAATCAAATGTATTTTAAGCACTAAACAAGAAAATATGATATTGCACATTTACACTCCTCCTCTACTTTGATTAGTTTCCCCATGCCGTTTTGTAGAAAAGCGCAGCGCTAAATTATCATAAGTGTGAATCACATAATTATTATGAAAACCAAACAGCTTCAAGACATAAAGCTGTACAGATGTGAAATGTTTTATTCAGTGTGGTGTGAACAACAATAGGGGTCAGGGAAATAAAATGAAATTAATTAAAGGTTTGAAATTCAAACAGCCTCGGGCCATAAAATCCACACACAGGTATATAAGCTTTAATTTGCCGGGAACATATTGATTGAGATAGCACTTAAACCAAGGTATACCGAAATCTGGGAACCCCCCCCAACACCATAATTTTATCAAAAAGAAGTTTTATTTGCCTTTTTATGGATTCTCATTTCCGTATTTCTCAAAAGAGGTGCCCCTGAAAGCACACATGGGCTCCTGTGTATTGGTCTCATTCCCCATTAGGGTTTATAGAGAGCCACATGCACTTTTATGGGAGGGTTAATGGTTTTTAAGGACTGCACTGCAGGTCTAAATCCACAGCATTAAACTCAAGAATGGCAACCTGGGATATTCACACGGGTCACCTGACTACATTTAAGAATGAAGTAGCATTTGCTTTCCTAACTGGCTACCTCGATGCCTCCATCGCCTCATATCTTCAGCAGACAGATTCTGGGGTGTGAAGTGAAAAAAGAAAAAGGAAAAAAAAAACCTGTCAACGTTTACAATCTTAAAAGCCTAATGAGCGGAAGTAAGCATAGCAATTTAGTGAAAAGAACATCAAAGACTAGGGAGCAACTATTTAGGCAGGCTGTATTCATGCATAATTAGCTGTGAAAATGGCACTACAGGAGTCTGTTACTCCCTGTTCTTAATTAGTTTTTATCCTTAGTCTTGGATGAGAGGTAAACAAAGCCATCAGATTAAAACTTCTTTTCTGAGACAATGCCACTGTTGACAGTGGAGACATGTTTGTGCTACCAATAAACTCTGCATTACTGTCCCTGGGGAATGAGAAACAGTGTTCAGTATTGGACTTAGTCACAGTATCAGGAAGCCTAAAGACCTGCAAAGGCAACACAATGCTATTGTTGTAGCAAGACAGTCAACCTCTAAAATGGAGCATATAATTAAAGGACAGATAGATATTAAAAAAGGATTGGTTTAAGTGCTCCACAAAAAGGAGCTCCTCACCTAACAAGGAAAACAGTTCCTTTGTTAAGGCTCTGTATAGCCTCCCTCTCCACCTATACTGAATATGCTGTGTAAACAACTACCAGGGCTTGAATGCCTAGTTTAATGTCACATCATGCTTCCTTACTCAGCAGCCATTTGTGAAAGACTTTGCTATTGATCGATTCAGGGTCAAATAATTGCTCAGGAACTCCTATGAGGCTATAAATACTGGCAAAAATGTCAAATAAAATTGAAATATCTTTTAAGGTCAAAGTGTGCACAATATTTCATTTTGTCTTATCTGACGTCAGTCTGGAATACACTGACTACATGCTATAGTAAGAAAGACCAAATAAAATTTGGATGGATTTTGGGGGAACTGTTCAGATGGTAAGCTGTGTTTGCCCTTTAGAATAGGAAACCAAAAGTGTAAGATCAGAATTCTACAGAAATACACCAAGAAAACTATGGGGCTATGTTAGAATACATTAAATAAAAAATACAAGGGGATTTCTATTGTAAAGTCACATTACGAAATGTAAGCTAATGATGCAAGCAAGGGCAGTACGAAGAAAGACAAACACTGAGACAAAACTTTCCATCTGATAACAAAAATCTGTTTCCCTCCTTTCTATTAGACTACGACTGCATCATGAGTTGCATGATTTTTGGATAGTAAAGTTAAAAAAGTTAAATATCAGGTAAAAAAAATGTGAAAAAGTCCTTTCATCTTTTGATAATTTTTAGAAATCTTTTAATCTGACAAAAGAGCAGATTTTTGTGATCCCCAACATGAAATTAAAAATAAAAGAAAGGTGTAACAGAATTTGGCAGCCACAACAGATCAGCATTTTTCTCTCTGTGTGTGTGTAAATGTGCCACCACTGGGTGATGAGCCCTTTATAACTACAGCCTTCATTAGGCCAGGCTTACTCAGGGACAGATGGGAAGGTAGGACTGCATTAGAGCTGCTGCCACATTCCAATTCAAACCTGACCTTCCAGTGGTCCCACTTCATCTGCCACCAACAAGCCCCCTCCTGATGCATCACTGTCACTCTGAGGCTCAGGCATGTCTTGCTGGCCCCCCATCACAGCCAAACAACCGACCCACCACACAGGCTGTAAGCTGCTCCTGCACCGCATTACTCCGAAGGCCTCTCACCTCCTATTTTCAGCGATTTTTTTTGGGTGAGACCACTGCACTTTCTTTCTGTTTACCCGATCAGTCAAGATGCCACCCCCCGCCCCTCTAGTTTCCTGGTGATGAATGACCATTGGCCGTCTCACTGACAGCTAGGCAGCTGATGCCACATAATTACAGTATCACCGTTTAGGCAAAATTACCAAATTACTCCAGTCCTCAAGAGGCCTGGAAGACTGACAGGCCAGCCAACAAAGGAAACACAAATATCTGAAAAGAGAGGGACTAAGAGGACTACTTGGGCCTTCACAGACGAGCAGTGAAAATTAGGGTTGTTCTGCTTTTCTTTGAGAGTTCACCCATTACAGCCAATGAGAAGCCTGAGAGTGAGTTGATTTGTCTGGAGGACCAGAGACACTTTTCTCTGACACTCTCATAAATAAAGCTAGAAAACATCTGGCCTTTCCTTCACATGCCATCTCCTTTTAAATACTCAAGTTATTCAATGATTAATTCATCTTGTAATTTTGGAAATTATAGTCACAAAGAGCTTGAAATTTCAACCTACCATCAAGGTCTGACCATTATCTTTTATGCAACAAAGGTTTATTTTTTATAAGGTTTATTTGAGGAACGTTGCTTACCTTTGCTTGATTTAATTCTTCATGTTCCTTAATTTGATTCATATTTTTTATAATAAAAAAAGCAAAATAAAAAAAAAAAAATACCTTTACAACAATAAGTTTTTACATTCAAAAGTACAGGTAGTCAATACCATAATAACTGACAGATGAACTGAATCACTGAGGTCCCAGACAAAAACATTAAAACAATCAAAACTGTCTGGTAAATGGAGTGTGGTTGAAGTGATGAAGTGACATTTACGATGTGAGTGCTAACAGTGAGCAGCAGACAAGATGTTGACTTAGAAGTATGTCTGGTTGGGATTGCTGTGGCCACCAGGGTTGAGTTAAGCCCCACTAATTTATCTACTGCAACAAAGGATTTCTTTCACTCTAGCCTTGAATACAAAATGAGGTGAAAAAACACACCTTGAAACAGTCGTACTGCATCTATTTGATCCATTATGTAGAGATAAAATGCAGTCTGCTCAAGTGTCTGCTATGTTGGCCACTTTATTTCGAAAACCAAGGCTAATAATGTTAACAATGAACTGCTGTTACATAAAAATCTTAATATGTGTTATTTTGATAGTTCAGCTTTGAAGGATTACAGCCCTTCTGTGGCCTGAGAACATATAACAAACAACTGGGATCATGGTCCCCTTTGAAACCCAGTGGATAACGGAAAAGATGCAAGTTGGACAATCTAAAAACAAAGTCACAGTCAGAAGAAGTTCAAATGACCTCCACCCATCTATTAATGCCTTGATTACATTGCTAGCGCTGCAGGAAACATTAAAAGGCAGCAACACAATGAAGCCTAAACTTGAAGCGCAACAGTTGTTGATAAAAGCAAGCCCTCAACAAGATTAAATCCCTCCTTGTAAACAAGTTGTACCCAAATTAACAAATTATTGGCTGTCCGATGGCCCTCTCAAAGTGTCTGAAAGTGTATGCAACGTGGCAAAGACTGCCTCGATAAACAAGCTTGGCAGAATGATAATGTTGTAGAGGGTAATTTAATCAGAATGGGCTATATGTCACTTACTAATAGTGGGTACTTTGCTGTGATTTATCTGTGTTTGCTGAGTGGAGAGAGACGGAACAGACGGCCGGGTCTCCCAGATTAAATAGGGCATGAGAAAGATTCCTCATGCTATCAGGGAGTAGAATTTATCACTGGTTGATGATTAGTATTATTAGCGCAGGTGCAGTCACAGTAAACACCAGAGACTCCCATTTTATACTGAAAGGAAGAAGTAGATAAACATGGAGCTGAACTGAACTGGGGTGCGTCTCCCAAAGGTGCTCTGTCTAACTATGGTATTGGAAGTTCCACTGAGGCTCGTAACCAAAAATACTGTTCGAATGTGGAAACAAACATCCAAAGCTCCTACCACAATGTTTGCGACAGCAGCAGCTCCGGGTCTGTGCCTGTTTGGTGCATGCGTATTGCTGCTTCCAAAACGAATACTGCTCTGTGATTGATTATTATTCTTTTCAGCTTTGTCATTGCACTGATTAGCCACTCTCTTTCACTGTGGCAATAATTCACAATTAGAAAAATCAGGAAAAGGGATAGCAAAAAAAAAAAAAGGAAAGAAAAAAATGACTTGTCTTGTACTTGTTCATTTAGTTCAAGTGCCCTCAGAAATGTTAAGCAGCTCAGTTTGCTGCTCACTGACATCGTGAAAATAAACCAGAAAATGAAATGGCGTAAAACCTCATGATACTCACTCCTTGATACATCACTTGCTATGAGTGGATTTACATGACCTTGATTGGTCTGATAATCTTCATTTTAGCTTAGTGAGATTTGCAAATGTAGCCAAGAGCAGATGCAGTTTATGAAATGTACCTCAAGAAAATTGAGGCTAATAAACTCAATAACAATGGCACATACTGTGTATGTTGTAGTCTACCCAAATGAAATTTATTGTTGTTACAGCGGTGCAGATTCAGAATGTCTTGTACATAACATTCAGCAGAGACAGTGTCATTAAAGACAGCACTCTCACTGTTATAGCAGTGTATAGACTCACTGGTGGCCTGGATACAGGTGTTTGTGGCAGCAGTATGCAAAAAAACTTAATGGCAGAACTGTGTGTTGTTCTACCAAAGCTTGGGCGCTCGCTGCAGAAGTGTGGAGACGTGTCTGGTCATTGCAGAGGCAGAGAGCTAGCTGAGCACGCTCAGAACAGTTAGCATCCAGTTTTAGATTAGAGAGTAATCAAAGATGTGCTGGCGTCTCGATGCTGCATGGATATGGTTGCATCTCTACACTATCGGAGTGGGCTGGGTGGAAGCAATACTCCTAAGGATGAAATCTATAACTTTAAGACTGATAAGTCAGAGTGAAAAGCAGCTCTGTATGAATCCCAATGAGATCTATTTCTGTGGGGGGACCAGTTAGTAACAGAGCAGACCAAACTGTTTATCTGCTCAATGAGATTAGACTCTTTTTAGAGATACAAGCGAACACTGTGTTCATACATGCTGTACAACCTGGGTCATACATGCAAAAGCACAGCTGATCCTTCCTCCTTAGTGTACAGTTGGAGGCCACATATAATTAATAAAGGAAACACAGAAGCTGGCCTCTTGTGACAGCAACACGACAAACCAAATTATTTCTATTTTCTGGACCTTATTTCTTGTATCCAAGTACAATTCATTATTTAAAGCGTATACTTGGAGAATACTGGGTAGGGGAGAAGAGCAAAACAATAAACAGTACAAACGTTTTCAACTGTCAATCTAAAGTAGCCCTGGGGAGGAAGACAAAACTGGGTAAAAGATTTCAGATGAAACTGGAGAGTGAAAACACCCGACATCTATCTAAAAGTTCCTTTGGGACATTAACTTTCTCAAGCAGACCTCTGGTCTAAACTCTAAATACCTTCCAGGTCTACTGTGACAGCTCAGGCTGAAATGTGCAAGTGCAGATTAACCCAGGAGGTCTTTGCCAAACGTTATTAGTGGGAACCTGTGGACCAGCATAATAACAACAAGCTTCTCTCCTCTGATGAGTCACACATTTAAATTACAATAACACCTTGTAAGTAGTGAGTTTTACTGTATACTGTAAACAAGATCACCAAAACACAAATACAAATCATCACTGTCCTGTCACTGATGGGAGAGGAGATTAAGTTATTAGGATATTGTCATTTTTCAGAAATTTACTCCAGTTAAGCTTCTGTCTAACTGTTACCACATACGCTTGTAGCAGATTTAAGCTACAAGAAGCCTTCAGAAATGTGATACTGAATGAAGCTCTTTGATTAAAAGGTAAAATACAAGTATAGAGTATAAGATCATATCTGTGTTTAATATCATCCATTAAATATTAAATATTGCAAGTATATCATCCACCAAATCAATGCTGCTATTCACGATGGTTATGTGAAAAAAACAAACAAACTGCAGTGTTCTTTTGATTCCATTTTCTTGTCAGAGAAACGTCGGATGCAGCGATACCAGCATTCTTTGTGCCCACTTTCCCTGTTTGTTAAATGCCTATCCAAAAACAACAAAATGAAAATGCCACAAATGAAAACAGCATAAAAAAATGTTTTTCAAGCACACACAAGCTCACAAAGAAGTGTCTGCGCCAGTAAAGTCACCACATTGAACAGTTCTCAACTTAGTTATTGCATCTGAGCAGGTGAAAGTTATGAAAATACTCTTTTTGAACCATCTGATATCCTCTTATTAGACCTCGTACTACCTAGTATAATCTATTTCTAATCGCCTTCTTTAGCATTTGGAGTGATTCCACTTGGTGTTTATATTTGGTAGTTAACCCCTATTTTAATGAAATAATTTAGTCACTCTTTTGGCAAAATGCCATAATGGAACAATGGAGGACAATGCTGCAGCACATCCTCCTGTACTGAATTCATAAATATACGACTTATCATCTTTCACTTGACATTGTATTTTCAGCTGATCATTAATCTATGAACAGATGAGTGACTTGTCCAGCACGAGGGCAAATAGACAATTTCCTTGTCAATTTTTTTTTTATTTTTTTTGGAGTCTTTCCGCTATGGTAGCTGGGTAATTACTATCACTGATTAATAATCCTGGGCCAGCCCCATAATAATCTGTCCCACATGTGGTTGGCCATTTTAAAGGAAAGGTTCATTTGCCACTGGGATTCACAGCCTAAACTGCTTAGTGAGACGTAATAGAGAGCAATTTTCTTGTCTTGAGGGAAAAAAAGGCTGAGATGAGGTGGCTTAGGCTGGTCACTTTCCATTGCCTCAGCACATCAAATCGCCAAACAAGGACAACTCTATGATTTCAGATCAACTGCTCTTCTCCCTGTGGGAAGTAAGTAGTTTTCCAGGACACAAGGAGGTATTTTATTGCTTTACCCATTATTTTGAGTATTGAGTTTAAATTGCAATTTCTCCATTTCTTACAAAAATTACAAAATTGACCAGCACAATTTATTGTTGAATAAATTTCAATACACTGGGGGTGATATCTTGAAATAACACTTAAGACTCGAAAAATGCTGTGAGATCAAGAGAAATGGCTTATTTCCACGCATTGTTGGCAAAGTCATGAGATGACTGCTGGGGGTTCAGTATGAAGCCAAGCCTAAATCCCTAAAAATTTAATTAAAAGCCAAGTGATTTACAGTTTGTTCTGCATTATTCAGGATTTAGATTTACTTATTTCCAATTATAAGCAGTGGAATGGATTTCAGAGAGGGGGTCCCCAAAGAAGAGTGCAATCCTCAGAGATATATGTGTTTATAGGAAATTGTGAGAAGCAGCCCAATTTTCCGGGAGAACTGGAAAGAGAACGCCAAAGTTGGAAATACTGAGCTTTGCCAAGATGTAAACGGTAAATGGTCCATCTGTCTGTGTTCTTCTCACTCTTGGAAGAGTAGACGAGCCACCATCTGTAGATATGCGTCAGCAGAAGCAATTCTGCTTGCAATGACAATGAGACCACATGTGTACAGTGACGGCCTGCAGACACACATGCACTTCCATGTTGACGAAAAGCTAAAAATGCATTTATGATATGAAATGAAAAATGTGTGTGGAAATTTAGTGCTAATATTTCTTGGACGACACCAAGTTGGTCTACACGTCTCACCAGCTGAATCCAGACACTTCAGTGTCCTTTGGTATCATTTAACCATTTTAAAGTCTTTGCATTTGATGTCTGACAGGCTTCAGAAATCAATCTGTGAGAATACTAACAACATCGTCAAATGCTTCATTTTCCAGACACCCACTGTGACCATAATAATATTTCAGTTCTCTTTTGACAGACAAGACAATGAGATGTGAAAACTAACTCTACAAACAGCTCTCTATGTAGCTCTCAGTTAGTCTGATCTTCTCTCAAAAAATGCTCACATTGTGTTTATGAGCAGAAAAGCTGGTATTTAGCTTATTAAATTGCTTATTATAAATATAACACTACTTTTGCATAGTTTCAATAGCCACCTCGCTCAGATATTCTGACTATCCATCTACTCTGAATACTGACACGGGGCTGTTTGCTGAAGTTAATCATTTGATTATACAAATATTAGAATTAATTTTATGCCAAATGTTATCATTGTAGGCATTTAGCTTCAGCCACAAGACAAGACACTGCCATTTCACTGAGAGCTTTTACCTTTTCTTGCTACGCCTACATGTCGCATCCCAGAATTCAGAGAAATTCAAAAATGTGAACATTGTGTATTGTCTTGGTTGTTTACTTTGTTCAGAGATGAGGGGGAGGACAGACTATTTTTTGAGATTTCATAAACTGAATAGATTGTTGTGTGAAGTCACGGCAGCTTTATAATGTGTGTAGGTGGAACAAATAAGTCAGAGACGGAAATTAATGGGAAAGAAAAACAAAATCATAACAGTGGATAGTCTTTGGGAATGAGCAAGATCTCTTGTCTGCTGAGAGCTCACAAAGAAAAGTCAAGCGGCTGTCAGTTTCTTAGAGCAGACAAGAGAGACAACGCTGATGGTGACAGTGATCAGAGTTGGAAGATGAGAAGATGATACCAGCTGGAAGAAAAGATAGCTCTAATATGAAATAACATCACGTTCAAAAAAGAACCGTCTGTCCCCAGTAAAGAACTACACAATCTATTGCGAGTTATCAGCGCAGAGAAGGTGTTTTGCCCAGAGATAATTACAATAACAGTACCCAGTGGCAGTGTGATTGCTCCCAGGTGACATTGCAGGTTATTAAATTGTCATGGTGCACACTGTTTTTGCCATGCACACACACTTGAACTGGCTGCCCACAAGACTGGCTCACAGTTTATCTGCTCCATTTGTTTGACATCTTTACGACATACCGTATTAACACAACCTAATTTCATCTGGGCCTCAATGTCTTCTCTTGGCTGTCTCACGGAAATCCTTCAGGGTTAGGTTAGGACTGCTGGGACATTTGTCTCGACCGAATTACACCAAGTGACATTGCTTCCGTCCTATCATGTTTTCAATTTCAAGTTTGCAAGGAAAGTGACACGTGTTACTGACAAGTACTAAAAGAAATTAGTTTGGAAATTTGTACTATACATATTGTTCAGTCCTGACTTGATTACAAAAAAAACAGATCAATGATGGAGGTAAAATCAAAGAAAACATAGCAGTCCCTCTGCTGATCACTTATGGCGTGACAGTAAGAGTTATGTGATCCGTTAACAGAATAAATCAGGGATGAAAAATCAATCAAATTAAGCAACTAATAGCTCCCTTAATGTCTTTGTTTGTGTGCAGATGACACTCCCATTCAGCCATACAACAAGCACCAATCATATTAATTATCCTCCAAATAACAACTCCCCATTTATTACAAATGAGTTTTCAAAACTAATAAATTAAGATTAAAATGTTTTTTATTTTGCACATTAAAAGCATCTGACTCAGTATTTGGATTTGTCTCTAGTGACAACAGTCATTACGTGCAGGTGAGCATGTGTATGGGCAGGCATCGGTGTGTGTAGCTCGAGAGTTCCATTTGCAACACGATCATGTTCATCCAAACTTAGAAACTATGACCTCAATTTAAAATATGATGCATGTGCACACGGAAAGTGCAAAACACCTCTGTAAAATCCAGCAGCTACACAAAAACAATATCTTTTGGTTTTTTTTCAGTGACTGTGACTTTGCTGCTGTTTATTGCCGGTGGAGTCCACCAGCTGGTTGAGGGGCCTTAGGTTTGAATAAATGAGGCCGTTTTATGCAAACAATGTAGATTAATGCCGGAATGTATAATGTTTCATTCCTCTAATGTTTACCACTAAATCTTAATATTCATTAAATGTCAGGTGACATCGCAATGGCAGCAATTTTGATTAGTGAACATTCCTGCAAGGCACCCGTACACACATCACAGAACCAACGAGAAAAAAAAAAACAAACATATTAATTAAGGATACTCACATCTTGCAGGGAGATCATAGCCGCAGGTGATCTTGGCTTTGCCGGTTTCACAGCCATTTAGAGAGTGGCACTCATCATACAGACATAACCCTGCCGCTTTGTGTATGCAGCCATCCACTGAAACACAAACAGACATACAAAGAGAGGGTGAGGCCTACCCGAGGTGAAACATATGAAGGAAGACACAGGACATGTCTCAAACCAGCTGGGCTAATTAGCAGATTGCGTGCTTTATCATGTCAGGACAAACAAGCGTTTACAGGAACAGGACCAAGAACAAGCTGAAAATTATGTTATGTATGGGTTTGATTCGACTTACTGAATCTCTAGGTTCTTAATTTATCTCCCCAGCTCTGTATCTCCCTTCTGTAGGGAGACTAGCTCTGCCATAGCGTGCTGCCCCTGTTGCTGGTAAATATTGACGAGCTTAGGAATGAAATTAGCTGGGCCAGGATCTAATAACGCCTCCGCACACAGTGAAAATGAGACTGTTCTTCCTGTAATCCCTCTCCACTGTCAACAACAATATACAGTAAGATCATTAACTGTATTTTCTACCCTGTGGTGGGAATCTTACATCTGTCCTATTCTCTGTGGTGATCCTGTTATGATGTGGATCTGCGTTCTGATTCTGTCGTGCTCCCTGTTGATGTGTGTGTCCTGGTTCTACGGAGACCCCAGGCCCCCCGCCCCCCCTAAGGTTTTAATTTTACCGGGTTAAGGCCGCGATACACATGATTGATGGCATGTCTTACACGAGAAGGCAGAGAGATAGAAATCCACATTATCCGTCTCTGAAAGCCTGACATCCCTTCAAGAGCATGTTATCAATCACACGGAAACATCATAAAATCCTCCTCAAGTTGTCCTGTAAAAATCCTCATAAGACATTACACGATAACAGTAGCAGTTTGACAAACAGACGTGTCTTTTCTTTGGTTTCTGTTTGTAAAGACTTGGCCAATGGAGAGAACGAGTCTCTGAGACTGACTTTATCCATCAAAGCTAAAACAACTGAGAGTTAAGATCGCATGCAGGATAACCAATGTTTACATATTCTGAACTGATGATGAAAAAAGAACAGAAGGAACAGATTAAAAGGAAAGAGATACACATTTATATTTTTGATAGAAAGGAAAACGTGACTCTAATCACTATCTTCATCTGCAGAGTTATAATTATTCGCATACAGTGTCGGGGAGAAAAGAAAGCTGTGAAAAACGGCTGAAGACGCCTCAAAAATGTACTTTGCTTCACATCGTCAACACAGACAAAAAGTCTTTTGATGAGGGATGGTCCTTTTCTGAGCTTCTTTCAATTTCTCAGGGATGAGTCAATGACAACAGCTGGGCGGAAGATTCTCTAGCTCTATCAATCATCTTTAATGGACTGAGGGACAGGCAGCTGACAGAGACGAATCCTGATGGCTTTTCGAAAAAGTAACACGAGTCTGACAGTGATGTGGATATGAGGAGGTATCGCTCTGGTGACAATGAAAGCTACTTAACACAACACAGAAGGGATGCTGGCTGTTGGCTTAGCTGTTTTTTTTTTTAATATTATCCACTGCACAAACAAGATTGTCCATGATCATCAGCCACACTTATTTGCATCATAATTGCTTCTCAACATGTTGCAAACATGAACTGCTAAATGCACAGGCTGAACTGACAGCTCTGTATAACTGCATGCTTTTCATCAACATACACATGATGTCCTTCCTCCCATTTAATAAAATACTGTATTTTTCTACTGTGTTCTGTACAGCACTGAATTATTTAGATTTACGGATTTAAATGTGTTTACCTGATGTTAACATCGGCAGCAGAGACAGTCCAGTCAATAACATCTAATGTTTCCATTCCAGTGTTTGCCAGGAAAGGTGAACTGACAACATTTTTCATGTTAAGTTCTATTACAGCTTAATTAAAATCTGTGGGGGTTTTTTTGTAATTTCTTTTTGGTGTTTCAGCTTTATTTGTGATAGTGACCGCCAAAGCGAGATGAGAAAGGCAGCGGGCACAGAGAGAAGGAGCGACATGCAGCGAAGGACTGGGCTGGAATCAAACCTGGGCAGCTGGATGTATCATCCAAATGCAGTTTTCACTTCATAATGTGATAAGCTATGTAAAAGGGTCCAAAGGAACTAACATAAAGTTGATATAAGGACTGTGATGAAGCCATAACTATAGCAGTTTCTAAACATTTGGCAAGTGATCTTCACTCTAAGTTGTGTTTGTTCCACAATACTTGGACCACTAAACTGAAGAAAACAATGTCAGAAATAAAAGGGAAAAACAAACAAACAAACCACACACTAAAATTTGCACATCATGACTTCAAGAGAACACCATTTTTCCAGTGCTCTAGCTGACTCATCCACTTGCTAAACAACAACTGAATTCAGTCTTTCAACAAGAATGGCAACCTGCCCTTCAGGTAAAAATATATCGTAAAGGTGGTGGTTGAGAAGAAAAACATTGCTGAATATTTGGAAGGCTAATCAATACAAAGAATATTTCTGTTGGTATTCATTTATTATAGTGTAAAGCAACTGTGTTGTTCCTCTGATACATTGCTTCAACCTGAAAGCAGCTTGGAGAGACACTTCAACAGAATAAAAACATTCTCAATGCTTCCTAAGAACAGGTGTAAAGTACACTGTCTGTTGTTTCTTGGTTATATAAAGGCTACCAGGTTAAATTTAATAATGTCTTCCTCCAGTTTGCAGTGTTCCCATAGGAGTCCATTCTCCCCAGACATTTCCTTCTGATCACTACCAGGCATGACTGATCTCTTACCTATGGGCACCTTGGGAACCCAGCATGCAACAGCACACAGGAACCCTGTATGCTGTTGCATGCTGGGTATTTCATCGCAGTAACCGAAGAATAAGGTGGCGGATAATACTTTCGTTTCCTTTTTGCTGTGCTTTTTCGTTCATGGTTACATAAGCTACAATAATTGTGAAACTCTTTTTCTGATGCTACTGAATGTCTCGCTGTGCATGTGGTGTCAGCGACTGCCTACAAGCCTAGAGATTTGCTCATAGTACCCGTAACCGGAGAAGAAGATGCTGAACCGATCTGGCCGATTGCCAGAATCTTGGATGCTACAGTTACAGATTTAATTTACATGCTTTACTCGGAGCGTTTCACGGAATGGGTGGAGAACTGCAGCAGCATCGTGGGGAAAATGTGTGTGTACTGCTGTGTGTCTGAGAAAGACACATATAGAGAAAGAGGTAAGGAAGAACTGAGAGCAGAGATATGTTTTAAAATGTACTTTATAATTTTCAGGCATTCAAAACTTAACCGTGTGAAGACATTTTTTGTGCCCATTGTTTGGGCAACTAAAAGCAGATCTGAGTTTGCGTGAGTGGAGATGTGACCCACATGTGATTTGACCACTAATTTATTTTCTCATTTAAGTGGGATTTCAGCATTATTCCCTGCAGATTTCTACATTATGGATGCCTGTAAGAGTACAAAGGCAGCCTCAGATTCTCATCAACTATGAATGGCATTTGCATTCACATCAGAAAGGAGGACATGCCATCTCACTGCCCTGATAAGATACCAAGGCTTCGGCAATCATAAACAATTCAATATTGTGAACATATTGATAACACTCTTTATAGTTAATTCTGATTAACTGCTAATGCAATTCCATTTCTGGGTCAACATATTCAACTGAAATTTTGTAGTTTGCAACAATAAATAAATTTCATTTGTCTAACAATGAAGTTTTGTCATTATCCACAGACCTAGAAGTAGTTTCAGTAGTACTCCTGGAGGCAACTATGTCTAATTTTAAGCATAAGAAATAATCATATTAACAACAACAACAACAACAATAATAATAATAATAATAATAATAATAATAATAATAATTGACTGCATGATGATGCACTTGCATCACAGCACTGAAAGGTGATTAAAGTGACCTCTGTCTCTCTCTCTCTCTCTGTCGTGCCCCGGTGAAGGCCAAAATGAATATGTTCCTGGCTACGTGATGCACAACAGGTGGTGCCCAATGCTATATTTCTACTCCTGTTATGCCTTCTTTGTGGAGGACATTTTATTTAACAGGCTTAATATTCTGGCGGCAGCATCTGCTTCTGTCCACCCCACTGCTGGGCTTCCTCAGCTCCCCGTTGAAAAATATAACAGTTAATACCTCATCTATCTCTCTCTGTGCAGCCTGCCACTGCTTTAGACTTGGCCTATGTGGGACAAAACATTTATTCATCTTGTCTGACTGCCTTGCTCAGAGAAAGCTTCCCCAAGCAGCCACTCCAGCAAGTCCACACAGCTAATGAAGATAACTTTGAGCGGTGGCTGGACGGCATCCCTCTGAACTCATAATGGGAACAAGAAGAGAGCAAGAGACAGAGAGGCAGCCATATTGAGAGAGACAAAGAAGATGAGTGTGTGTGTGTGTGTGTGTGTGTGTGCGTGTGTGTGTGAGCGCGTGTGTCAGTCTAGAGCAGTTTGAATTAGTTACTCAGCGGTACCCTTGGCTCCTGCCATTGTTGAAGACACCCCTGCCTTGTCCTCTCAAGGCTCCGTTCCCACATGCATTAAGGGACTCAGCAAAGCTCTGCTTACTCTCCCTGGGCTTCTCCCAGGCAGCCCGAAAAACCAAGGGTTTTCAATCGCTCCCTCAGATACAATGAATACCTGCTCTGCTCTCATTACAATACCCTGCTTTTCAGAAATAGTGTCAGCTGCAATTTTCTCTCCTAATTATTTTCTGCTCCTCTGAGGGTTAGGTTCAGGACTGGAGCCAGAGGAGGCAGCACAGGGTGGGCAGGAGGGAGGGGGTTGTGGTGAGCTGGATTCTACCTGGCAGGATATGAATATCAGTCCGTAATCCAACAGAGAGGAATAGACAGTCATTCATATCGAGGTAGGCCTAAACTTCAACCTCTTGCCTGTGAGGGCAGCACACGCTGAAACACCAAGACCTCCTCTGGGTGGGTCGGGTGAGTTTGATCAATGCTACTCTCACACTGGGAGTTGCAGTTTCCACACAAAACCAAAAACATTCCTGAAACTAATAAGCCATATATTCCCTCTCACCTATTTTTTTGTGGTATCCATGGCAACAGCGTATTTCCTCTGTCCTCTCTGCACTTTTCAGAGCTGTACACTGATCAGAGCCCCTCCACAACTCCACCTCTGTGATTTACGACACAATTTTCTACTCAACTAATTTCATTGAAGGAGATAATGACATGGATTAGTCGCTAATCAAGTGTCAATCAGAAATCTGGCTGAACTAAATGTCAGGTGGAATATGTTCAAGCCACTGTAGTTACTCCCTTGTGATGCTGGATTATGTGTCCTAATCACAGCAATTTTGGATGCAATAGGAGCCAGAGATCGCTCTCTACTGTAACCAAGTTCCCAGGAAAGGGATAATAATCTCCATTTTATCTATAATACCCAGGTAAACAAGGGATTTGGACTAATAGAATGTCAGGCAGATAGTCACAGATGTTACTCTCTAAAGTGGCATAAAGTACCCGAGGCTTACATGACTCACAATTCCCCTGACACAGCAATGTAAGCGGAGACCACAATAAATGACACAACAATCACAGGTTCCACTACGACGCAGTGGAAACCCTATTGTTATTATTGTTACAGTTCAGCCCAAGTTGACAAATATGTCAGTAAAGACCGGAAGGAATTTCTCTGAAATGGCATAAAGAAAGGCAGCAGGTTACAGTTTCAGTCTTAATTTTTTTGTTTTGTTTTGGTTTTTTGTTGGTTTTTTTTTTTGTTTGTTTTTTTCAAACAAACTATGGGCCATATTAATACCAGAGCAGTTTGAGGCTTATTTAGAAATCTGGAGATGAGACTTTAAAGTTTGAATATGCAGACGGGCACTAAGAAATCTGGAGTGCAAGAAGCAGAAGCATGAAGCAGCACAGCAGGAGGATTGTACTACACACCTCCCAGCTGTCGACGTTTATGAGTGACACGCATATCTGTTCAATGAACTAAAACACCACTTGTAAAGCAGAAGAAAAAAAAACAATGAAACAAACCCTAAAGCAACTTAATGTTTACTGACGTGATTCTATGTTATATCGTGCTCTTTTACACTGATCCTACTAATGTCTCCTCTTTTAATATCGTTGGTATATTAAACGAACATGGCGAGGATTACTTCAGTCGGTTGAAAACAGAACTTGCGGCAACATTCACAGCACCTTTCCACCTCCTGTTGACACTGAAATTGTCAGATCGTGTGTTAGTCAGAATTTGTTTCAGTGTACGGCATCACATGTACAGTTCTATTAATTTCCAACTATATTTAAAACGTAGCTGTGCTAAAGTTGATGAGACACCCAGTTAACAATGATACTCTGCATTTCATGCTATATATTGATCATGCTGACATTAGCTAGCATCCAACTCACTGTGGACACATTCAGTTCAAAAAAAGAATTATTTTATCATTCAAAAGAAGGGGAAAAATTTCCAGAGTGAAGCTCAAGTACTACTTGTAAGAGCATTTAAAAACTACAGGTGAGTTTTTCGGAGCAAAGGCTGAAAAAGACATATAAGGAGCACACATTCGTCATGCTGTTGTTCCCAGGGCCGTAAAGGAATGCCAGGTTAGGTTACCACAGCTCGTGTGACACCGTCGTTGGAAACCTGGAGTCCAACAGCTGTGGACGCCTCGGTGCCAAACCCCAGCCGTGCTGAACTCCCTGGGACAATAGTGAAGGCACCGGCCCTCACATTTAAAGATGTTATTTTAACTCCTCTGTCCTGTTGTTGCAGCGTTCCCTGTCTGAGGTAGCGGAGTCACTCTGTCCCAAACAAGCTGAAATACGCTGTCTGCATTCTTTACATGACGGGGGGGATTGCTCATTCACTCCAGGTTGGCAACACTTTATTTGAAAAGTCTGATACTAAGTTGCCTATAATGTCAAACAAATCAAATAAATGAATAAATGTTTTACCATTATTATATCATTATTTCCTCTAGTGTAACTAACAAACTTGACCCCATTCTGAATCACACATCCAACCCTAAAATGAGTCCAAACATTGACAGTCTACTGGGCATGAGTTTTACTTTAAACTCCACATCTTAGTCACAGTTTGTACAGTTGATGGGACATGGAGTATCAACAATGGATTATCCAAATTAAGTGTGACAAGCTGCCCAGTGTGGCTCCCAGATATGTTTTGTAGTTTGCATGCTTTAGCTGTAATGACTTGCATTTCCTCACAGTCCTGGGAAACCCACATGGAAACCCATGCATGATGTTCTCTGCTTTAAACTGAGCTAAAGTGTTGCTATGGTGGAATGACTGGCTCAATATCTGTGCCAAACAAAAGGGCCACAACATATCATCAAGGTGTACGTAACGTCTTCCAAAGCACCACTCTTGTCATTTGCAGTCAAGATCGTCCCCATGTCACAGATTGTGACCACAGCTGCTTCCAGAATGGTATCCTCTCCAAAGGAAATTTGGAGTCTTCTTCTGCTCAATTTAGGTCTCCAACCTCCTTTCATTTCTAGGTGTAAGGTGTCCTAATAATCACAAATAAACACAAACCTCCTCTTACAGTTTCCTCTCTCTCCTTCAATATCACACTCATTTTTCACCTTTGACTTCCCATCCAGTCTTTTATTATAAACAAGAACTCTGTCAATGTGGCCATTATCGCCTCGTCTCCTCGGCTGGATTACCTTTGGCACCCCAGTTTTACAATCACTGCCACCGGAAAGAGAGGGAGTAAAGGAGAATGTCAGTAGACAGAAAGGTATAAGAGACTCAGATCTTTCTCTTCCGGCAAAACCAATCTAGAGTGTGTGTGTGTGTGTGTGTGTGTGTGCATCGCTGTGCATCTGTGTATTTTATTTTGTGCCTGCAGATGGGGCATAACTGCTTTTTTTGTAGGGTCAATTTAATGTTGAGGTCAGAGCTGTCACAGCTGCCCAGTCAGGAGCGCAGCCTCTGATTGGTTGACAAGTCTGGAACAAAGACTCTGACTGATCAAGAGACTCAACCTAAGGCATCACTGAAGTAACAATGGAAGGCTGGCAACAATGCCAACATAACTGTTTTCAACAGAGGGAAATGCATAAATAATCACAGAAGATATTCAGAGTCAGATTCATCACCATGGATTTATTTTACAAAGTCTCAAAAAAGACACTGCAGGTCAAAGCCAGATTACAAGGTTTCCGAAAGGGATATGACTGGCACCAGAGCCAACATGAAGGGTACCATATTAACCTCTCCTGCTTAGCTTCCAGGCTTGCTACTCTAACCCTTATTAACTTTACAGGACTTTTCTCTGTTGGGAGAAGCCACAGCATATATTAACTGACACATATTGTATTTACTGCCACATTAAAAACTACTGCTACCCTTCTGCTCTGCTCGCATTTCTGCTCACAAATGCTCTCTCACTCAATATACACAGCACTGCCCTATTCCCCAACAAAATCCCTTATTTCAAGACTGTATCTATTTATTTCCTTATTTATTCATTCATTCACTGTAAAGCATGGTAAACCGTTGGAGACTATTATTATTATTATTATTATTATTTTTCACAGTAAGAAACAATGCATATCAGCACAGCCCTACCTGCAGAGTTTACAAAGACATTCATTCACACCACAATGTAAAGAAAAATTACCATTTCTCATTCACGTCTTTCATGTGATAATTGTCTAAGAGCTAAATTGTTTATAAAATTACACACATTGGTTCTCGGGGTTCCTGAGAGGAATCAAAGCATTTCTGAACAACTTGAAACATTATTAATAAGAACAACATGACATGCAGTTAATTCCTCCCCGCGAGGGATCCTGACATCAAAGAGCTCTCGTAGAGGGGGTTTACCAAAGCCATAACATCTCTGGTACAAAGGTAGTCAACATGTAACCCACCAACACCAGGAAGCATCAGTGAGCTTGCCAGAGCCTTCTCAGTGGGTGAGGAGCAAATCAGCTGCCACAGAAGATAACATGAAATATGACTTTTCTGGGACTTGAGTCCTAATTTCGTACCATAAGCATGTAAATGTGAGCTGGTATGACAATAAAAGTTCCTTGATCCTTGAATTTCAAAGTATAAACCCTTTGCTGACCAGTAAGGGCTCCCCTTGGAGTAGAAGAGTAAGAACTGCATGTGAATTATTGATTAGATACATTATGTTTTTACTTTACATTAATAAACACCTACCACTTCCATCACTATCAACTCAGGTAGTGAACTGATGTTTTTAGTGTGTTATTAGCTATATTTAAATGATAGGAAGCTGTATCAGTCATAGAGATCTTTTAGTTACTTAACAAAATACAGCCGGTTCTCCTCAGATGTGGGACTATTTGGAATCAATACAACACACACATTTTCATCCAGACATAATTAAAAGTCACCTCTTGAAGAAACTGCCCTCTTTGAGAAGTTGGGCTAACAAGGGACACGCTAATGTTGAGAAAACATGGCCAAAAAACACAACCCCCAGAGCACATCCAGGACAATTTTATCGTAAATTACTTCCCCGTACAAAGTTCACCTTTGAGTCACCCAGGAGAGCCTGGTGCATGATGGCAAAAGATGGCTTTACTCAGAACAAACTGAAGTTGGAACAGAAGCACTTTGTTCGATGCATATACTTCACTGAGTAGCTACAACAGTGGACGGGATGAGACAAATGCATGTAATTATTGAGCAGCTGAACAGCAGGCTTTAAGGCTGGTGAGGAGAGAAAGCAGGGAAGCATGGCTGCTGCTTCAGCCACTTGGATCTTCAGGCCAAATTCTCTGGCAAGTCTGTAATTGCGGAAATGAAGAAAGATGGAGCCATTCAATGAAAGGCCACTGCTTTGGATTAAAATGCATGAACAGCTGTTGCTATTATGCATGGTTCTTTGGGTTTGCTGGTGCAAGGCATTTCTTCAGCAAAGTCTACAGACTTGTACAATATATTAACATTTGCAAAGTAGCACAGGGGGCACGTCACAACCTCGCAGAGAGCTATAGAAATAAAAGGTCATCATAGTTTTGTATTTCTTGATGATTAAGCTGATTTTACCTGTGAAAACAGATGCTGTGCTAGAATTCTCGTACAGGTAAAGCAAACAAAAAAATGCTGAAAATTTGATACAAGACTACGGGACCATGAACTTCATGGTGTATACGTACAGGAACTGGGACTTCAGGCTTTTTTGGTCACATTCCTAATGTTGTTGAACTTGAGCAACAGAAAACCTGCTTTTTAATATATATAAAATGATGCTACTTGCTCCATTTACAGTAGTTACTCTCCTTACTCCTGTCTGCTAACATCTTGCTGTTCCTGAATGTTTGCATACCATACAATGTCTAGCATATGCAATCTGACAATGTTGTAAGCATCACAATAATACTGCAGTGCAGGGCAAGCTAAAACTTACAATGTTAGTTGTTACCACAGATTTCACGTTTCATGTTTTCAGTCCATTGCTGATGTCACTGAAACCTTGCACCAAAATCGTCATGTATGTGCTATTTTTTAAACATGGATAAACCTACAAGGCTCTGGTTTTCTTCTCCTTCTTCTGGTGCTTCACTTTCGATAACACAATAAAGGTAACAGTAGAAAGCAGCGTGGAGGCCAGTGAACATGTTATGGTGATCGCTTTTTTTACTTCAGCAACTCTTTCAAACTTAACGTCGACTGGATCGCAGCTTGAAAGGAGATGAGTGGGAAAATGCTTATACGTCATGTTCTGAAGCTGGAGCCGATAAATATTGACTGTAGACTCATTTGACCCAGCAATGAGTGCACCTATTTTCACTGAACAGACAAGCAAGATGTTAATGGGAGGTTGTGGGTTTTTCCCAGTGTGAAAGCTATATAAGGGATTGTGGTATTATTCATTAGGCTCTTGCCGAACTGTTTGAAATGCTTGTGGTAATAACCAGGGTTTGATGAGTTACTGTTAAGTACCGCTACAATGGAAGCCATTTTTCAAAGCAGAGGAAAATTACTGTTTTGGTTGAGTTACCCTTATTTGCTTTATTAGGAGGAATGTAATTTGGTTTCTGCAAAGTTAAATAACTTGGCAATATCAGTGTTATACTTTTTTTAAGATATAAGACATAGACAACAGACCATAACAAGCTAAAGAGGCATTTTCAGTTTCACTGTGCAGCAGACAATAAACCCATACTGATGGTAAGAAAAACCCAAAAACACTCATGCTGAAACTTACTGCATTAAATACACCACGGAGAATGTTCACCAAGATAAGATATGCAAGCAGTGGACTAGTGTGTTCTCTGTATGCCTGTTCATATTTATTCAGCCGTTCCATGTAGCTCTAAGCTCAAATACATTTTATGTGCACAGCCAGTGGGGAAGGAAGCTGCACTGGAAGATGTGCAAATGTTAAAATTAATGAGTCTGATCATAAACATCAGTGTGATATCTGCCTGAAAAAGGAAGAAGCCTGAAGAATTTTGGTTAAGCCTAAAAATCAATACAGTCATAGGTAAGTGTTTTTCTTTTCCTTCAAATGAGATTACCAGTGTTCTCTAGATGATTATATATTTTCCATTATGGTGAAAATGTAAACAAGATGATTAAAAGGAGTGAAATTTAATAAAATCACTGCTGGTGGGTGCAAAATAATTATTTTTCTTTTATGATATTATTGTAGGAGTGAGTGGATTTTGTGATCTACACAGATTTCTATGTTGGATTTGGACATAGGAAAATAGAAAATTACAGTATTAAAGTTTGAATTTAAAATGCATTAAGTTCTCGAGTGTTTCTCAACAGTTATACTGATTGCTTTTGCATCAAAAACAAATACATAATTATAGAGATTCCCTTCGCTGTAACCCATAATTCAGGGTAATCAAAGCACTTGTCAAAAAAAGCCCCAGTGTGCCTCGCTGTTAAAAAATCATTACCCCTTTGTAACTCAAAGTAAGCAAACAAAGAGAAACAGGACACTGGGGTCAGTGCCTGCAATAGCCAGAGTGGAATCCTCTCCAGTGATTTATCTGACGGGGCCCTGACAACTTTCTTGCAAAATCCCAAAGTGTGCTATCTACTAATTGAGCCCGTGTCAGCGTAGGGGAGATTAAGCGTCTGCAGCTGCCCACTGAAACGTCTTCCCCAGGCCCAGCTGTGAGACACAAATCAAAGGCCCCGCACTGCACTGAGACGAACCGGCACGACACACAGCCCACCTACACACAACACGCAGCACCAATGATCACTTGTTTGGTAAATATCTCCAGTATTATGCCTCCTCATGACGGTTAACCAATAATAATAAATTCTGACACTTCACTGATGATCCAGATCAATCCCCATGTGCTGGCTGGCATATTTGCTCTGCTTTAAAAAACTTACAACAACATTAACTGCAGTACTACAGTTCTGCTCCCCTATGGGTAAAACAATGCATCAACGCTTGGCACTCTATTCACAGACTTTACTTATAAACATGGCTATGATTTCTCTCTTGACTCCTTGTCCTTCATAAATGATCTTGCTGCGTTTTTCTCCTCAGGCTCTGTTGCAGTAAAAAGACCTCTGAGCTCACTCTCAGTTCCCAGCATCCTCAGTTAAAGGCCTGACGTCCTCCCACTGCCTCTACTTGTAAAAGCCCTGTGTGGTCTCAGCGCTTAACTAGTGGTCACGGCCTGGCTCCACCATGCGAGGCTCCTTGCTGCAAAGCCAAGGATTAACAAAAATGGGTCTTTTATAATTATACCGCCATGATTCCAGGCCTTTCCTGCTGGTCCTCTTAATTAAGTAGGTAATTTTTCTCTGGGGATGACCAGCTTTAACATACTTACCGGCTATTTCAAAAAGGGACTTTTCTCAGAACGGTAGCAGGGATCGTCTTAGTCAAAATTATTTTTTTGTTGTTGTTGTTGTTGTAAATCAATGGACAAAATAACATTTGTGGGTACGCCAGCACTACTTGAGATAGGAACAAACATTCATTGTTGGGGGTTTACTGCCCTATCTCTGAAGGATGGAGGTGAATCTGGGAAGGTAATAGGGTTCTCTGTCACTCCGCCTGTGTGAGTGACAGTGACACATTTAATAATGAGGAAAATGCCTGGTCATTCTCCCATTCAACCATTTCACAGAAGGGACCTATCTCTGCTATCCGGTGGGCTGTCACGCACCCATGAAGCACCCACCAACCACCGCTCTGGGGAGGTTTTTATAATTCAAATGGAACACCATAATGGCCTCTACAGTGACAGCATTCAGATAGCTGCTTGTTCACAGCTTGGCTTTCGGCCTATTAATTTTAAACTCCCCACAAATGCAACCCAGAGTGTTCATATATATAAAGCAAAGGAAATGAATGTCCATGGTGAGCATATGGTCATTTTCTCCAGGTCAAACATTTTAAGCATGATAAGTTGACAACAGATCTGACATTCTCATACTTAATATCAATCTAGAGACAAGTTAAAATAATAAAACACAACATTTCGGTGTCAAAACCTCATGGTTTTTGGATTATGAGAGAGTAATTGCTGACTTTAAACATTGCACTTTCCTGAAAAAACTACCATCGTACACCACTTTCTGTGTCACAAACTGGCAGAGCCAGATATCAGTTACTGAGGCCATGATGGAAGCCATCGACCTTCCGGAGATGATATGTGGACTTACAATACAGTGCACTGTCACCTCTGAGAATATTAGTTATCAATTCTGACTTTAAATCTCTCAGGTCAGCATATATGTCATCTAGGCAGTGGAGCAGCAGTGATAGATGGTAAAAGAATAGCGAGCTACATTTTTTGTTTTGGCGCTAATCTGATGATTTCCTTACAGCCTCTTAAGGAGGTTATGATCCATTTTTCATGTCTTATACTGAGACAGGATATATTAAATCCATTTATGGCATAATTGCTGATTCCATTAAAGAAAAGATTAAGATATTATTAAAATCTGATTATTATGTATATCAACGGCTGGCTGTACCTCAAAAATTAAACACACAAGGGATGATAAAAAGGAAAACTGAAAATACCCATAAGCTGAGTTACCTCTGTGCAGTTATGTTGTTGTATTGCATTCCTTTTTTCTCCCTTTATTTTGCAATAAAATGTATAATTCTATAAGCCATATGTTTGGTTGGAAGGTTGCCAGAGACGAGAGGCTTTTCGTCACAAGCTCTCTGGTCAGCCAATGTATTTGCTCAGTGTATGTCTGGGGGACCTACAAGACAGGTTTGGCCCCATTTAGATTTGGCACTGAAGTGCAGTCAGTATCTAAAATGCACTGTTTGGCCAATGATCAACTCACGATCATCTCTGTGCATTACCATTTGCTGCTGTGGCAATGCGATCTGATGCCTCAATTGGATTTGGTTGTGCCTGAGCAAAACTTGGGCAAGTAGAAGGTGAGGAGGAACAGGCAAGATTGACAGATAAGGTTAAGGCTGGGACACATTATACATGCTGTACTTACTTTAAAAACACAGAGGGAAAAACATACACATTACTTCTATTTTCTATTGTCAGAAACAAATACACAATAAGTACAAAAGAAAGCAGTGGTGGTTTTCGTCTGTGTACAGTAGCTGAGTTGAAGACAAACTTCAGAACAAGTCATGACAAACACAATGTGCAAGGCTGAAGACCTGACAGGGATCCTAGTTTAATGCAAACCAGAAAACCTCTGGACACGATCTAGATGACTGAATAATATTCAGAGACACTTTATACCTTGCATTCACACTAATATCTCCTTCTGCAGTTTTAACATGCACACAAGTGACATTCTATTACCAACATCAAGCCAGTGCTAATGTACCATACATACCACAGGTCATAATGAAAAAAGATGTGAGACTTTTATCAATGTCCATTTTCAACTCTAAGCAACAAATTGAAAACTGACATTGGTAATGCGTCCTGCTGTAGCATGTAAACTCTTTAAACTGTTGTACTACTACAGTAAAATCCATGTGTACTGTAGTTCTCTGTAGTCTTACTGCAAAGGCAACGGGCCTTTCCAGTGTACGATCTTGGCATTTAGCATTGCAAATGGGGATTTAGTCAATTGAGAAAGGAGCAAACACAAAGCTGGCCAGCACAGAGACCTGGCACAACCTTAGTAAACACCAATCAGACTGGTATGCCAGTGCAGCTCAGAGACAGGGACCAGAGGTTTGGCTCTTTTCTCTCTCTCCAGGGATGCTAATTTGAAATCTTTCACAAAAAATGGAGTATTCAAAGAAAATACTGCTAATGGAATACCTTTGGTTTATTAAACTGTTGTTCAGACATATGAAGCGCTAAACAACAAAAAAAATGGATAGTAACTTATTATTGACACATTGGTGCTATTCTTACAATGGTCCAGATGAAAGTAAGTAAAACTCTAATTTAGTGGGCATAAGTGATTTTTTTTTAATCTTCTGTATTACTGCTACTTTTTTTTTTTTGGCTCACCACAACTGAAAAGAGGTAGTAAGGTCAGCAGAAGGCAAATTCAAATTAGGTAGACTGGAGGAGAGTTCCTGCTTTTAATGGGAATGATAGGCTGTAATTTGATTGGTCATAACTGATGCCAAGAACTACGACCAGCTGATGTTTTATTCCTACTTATCTAACCTTTCCTTCAACAGCACTCGCCGCAGGTGCGCCTGGGCCACACAAGCACCTGTGATCACAAAATCACCAAAACCTGTTGGTTACATCAGCTAAGATAAGCTTTGACATTCTTCCACCACCCACACTTCCACAAAAATTGAGCCCTGTGTGTGTGTGTTGCGTGGCCAACTTCACACTCACACTACTGATCACACACGTAGCAATGCATCTTTGAGATACAGTATCTCATAAGAGGCCAATATAAAGTACAACATGAACAAAACTCTGAGCAGAGAAATGATAATTCCTCAACAAATAACACAAATAATACATGCATGAGCACATATTTATCTACACTGTGATCCCCTGGAAGAACATTAAAGGTGGAACTCTTTGCACTTTTCCACCCATCATATGCCGTCTCAGGCTCACTCTTTTCACCACGGCACAGACTCCAGAGATGTCAGCGGTAAAGTTAATTAGTCAGTGTAAACCAGAGTCTAATAATAGCACTTTGCAGTCGAACCAGAATACTGATATTAAGCTTCTCTGCTGTTATGTTAGGACTTGCCTTCTGGTAATCACAACTCAATGAAGCCAATGTGCATTACAAAACAAGATACTTCGGCTGACTTCAGTCTGTGAAATTAAACAGAAAATAAACCTTAATTTTACACAGTTAGTGCTCAAAATTGGTTCAATTTTTGTTACTGGGAGCAATTTTCAGTATCTACACAGTGACCTTTCAAAATTCTGTAAAACAACAAAGAAGAAAAAGCAAAAGTAAAAATCTTGTAACATAAAAAGCAAGCTTTTTATCCAACCAGTGAAACAGTGAAGAAACCCAAGCATAAACTGTGCTTTTAGCTCACAGTGTGATACTGAAAATCTTCTTAAAAATTTAAATAAGCACAAATAGAATCCAGCACCAGAGTTTCAACATCTCTGAGGAAAACCTTTGCTGCTGCTGGTAAGATTTATCAGCAGATCCATTGTGTTGTTTTCTAGCTTATTCAATCCGTACATTCATGCATTATCTGTGGCAGAGGAGAGCACTGAACAAACTCAGATCCACAATGAACAATGTCCCACAGCACCTGTCCAGAGGGCTAGGCAGAGGAGCCCTTTCAGCGACAGGATGTTGTCTCCGTCCTGCTCCACGGACAGGTTAAGGAGGTCATTCGTCCCTCAGGCCATGCGGCTCTTCAAATCCTCCCTGGGAGGACAAAATCGTGTCGCTGGAGGATTTCACATTGCCTTCATCACTTTATCAATAATTGACACAATATCACTCACTCATTATTAGCACACCATTGGACAGTTTTGTTCTTTTGTTCTAGTCTTCAATCTTTTATATGTTCTACACTTTTATACTTCTTCATATTTTAGATTTTAGTACTTTATACTTGAAATACTTTATTGCATGCTGATTTGTGTTTTTTGTCTGTAGTGATTCTACTGAACACTGAATTTCCCTCGGGATCAATAAAATATCTATCTATCTATCTATCTTCCTGTAAAGTATGAAAAACAACATTTTTTAAAGGTGACAGCATGGTTTACCCACAGTGCTCAAGACTGCAAAATAAAGCATTCTGTCACCATCTCTTATGTGTCAGAAAGTCATTTTCTTTTTCCAGCTTTTTATTTTCTTTCTAAAATAAATGAGACTGACCCAATACTTATTATTACAAATACATACCAATAAACTGTCTACTGAAGCTAGACAAAGAAATTTGAATACCAGGACACCCAAGTTGTGTTTCAAGGTTCAACATTGGTTAACTCAAATCCTAACATTGTTGTTTCTTCCCGTTTGTTTATTTCCCTAAGAGAAATGAACAGGGCAGTATGTTCAGGATTTTGTTTATATATTAGAGCAAGTCTTCTTAAAGTATGCATGTCAAAGTTATCATATAAATTGTGCAATTACATTTCTTTGAGTTAAGTATAGTGGGAAAAAATGGCACAAGAAAACCAATCAGTTCCATGTGAGAAAACAGATGACACAATGTGACGCTGTAAATAACTGCAATACTATGAAACAGCATAATGTGTATATATGCAGATAAATGGCCACAACATTCATGTTCATATTCTGTTACTGTACACTGACTATAGATACTGGAAATCAAACCATGTGCTCTCCACATAAATCAAACCTAAAGAGGCCAGTCTAAAATACATCTATTCACCACAACCTATAAATAATAATATTTGTTGTTTTCCTCTCCTACACTCCATAATCTGAAGCTTACTGTGTTGTATTTCTACAATGGTATGTTAGTAATATTTTGTGTCAGTGTTCGCATTATTCACTGTTTTTGATCCAACTATGTGAGTTGATCTCGCGCATTCTGACAGAATCATTTTTTGTAAATGCTCCTTTTAGAAATAGTAGTAGCTAGGGTTGCAGTGGTATAGAAGTCTACACTATTAGTGTTGTTAAAAAAAATAAATCAAGTTTATATCATGGACATGATATTTTGTGAAATTGTACTGAAGCATCTTTTATTTCAACAGCCCACATTGTTTTCATTTCTATAGGGGTCACTGTCAATGTTACAGCTGCATGACTCCATATACCATGACAGAGTGAAACTGAGATATTTTCTGAGATGTTGTTGGTCTCTGACAACCTCTTACCATTGCAACGCTAGTAGTGAGAGTAGAAGTGTTACAGGTAGTAGCAGTATATCAAAACAAATTGCACTATGAGGTCATGCCATCCTTCATATCACTATGCATTAATGAGGAAAACTAAGAAAGAGACAGCAAAATGGTTACTGTGGAGACAAAACAACCAAGCGGAAGAGAACAAATGTCACTGGCAGGTCAGCAGTCTTTTTACCAGTGAGAGGCCATCACTGATTCGTTTGAAGCTGCCTCAAATGTTTGTCAGGTGGCCAGGTGTACTAACGCTACCTTATTAATGAAAGGGTTAGCAAGTTACTGGGCCTCCATCCAGGGATTATGCAGGGTTTAAGATAGAGACAGCCTGGAGAGTCAGCCAGGTCCTTTCCAAGTCTATGCAATCTGCAACGCAAATCAATCAGCAGTGTGTGGCCAGCACAGCAGCACTGCAGAACAGCCTGACTGTGAGCAGTCAGTGATGAAATGATCTTTTTTCTCCTGAGCAGCCATCCTTCTCTGTCAGGTGCCGTGGCCATCTCATCGCCATCACTCTAATTAGATGGGGATCCCCAGAGTAGGCAGCGTGATGGAAGACAGCAACACCAATACCAGCTCATCTCAATCAGAGAAAACGGGGAGGCTGTAAACCCATGGTTTCTTTTTAGTGCGTTTTTCACTTCATCAGAAGGCATGATCAGTGCTGAATATAGTTTAAACTGCACAGCAAATACCACTGAAAGTAGTGCCTTTGCCATACATTGAATGTTAACCTACAAACAGACAAAACATGCATATGTCTATCATATTTTTGATCATGTCAAAGTGACATGATCAGCCCCACATTTTTTGCAAAGCCATATAAAGCCATTTAATATACACTTTATCTGAAACTAATGTCATCTGTCAGATTCAATTTCATTGTCAGGTTACTTGGTTTATTTATGGAAGTTAATGACTAACTTTTGAATCAGCATTAGTCAACTAGAACTTATTTCATATATTTTAGGAACCATTGCTGTTAACTGATAAACTGTATAGAATGACAATATCTGCAGCTCTACTACAAAGTATTCTTAGTCAACGCAAAATATGAGTATCTCTTGAATTTTCCTCAGGATTGAGTAAAGTATTTATCTATCTATCTCCATCTATCTGGTGTAGGATGACTGACAAAGACATTCATATTTATGTCTTTACTTAAAATATAAACACATTTTAACAGCAGGCCAGTGTGACTGACAACACTGTGGTGTAGCCAAGGAGTGAGAGTCTAACCAACAAATGCTCAAATCTGACATTGGGGCTTTTCAAGACTGAACTCAGCTCTTTAGAGAGTGAACTTTATGTTCGCTGGAAAAGCTCGCCTTTCATGATCATGTCATTCATTGCATCATGGGAGGTTGTGTGTGTCTGCCATTCAGACAATACGCACAGCATCACAACAAAGTTAAACACCTGCCACTGAGCCCCCACTGCAGTGCTTTTTATCCTGAGAAATGATGTTCATAACCTTCTCCATCTCAGCAGAGCAAAAGATGAGCCAGGCATCCTGGTTACAGGCTAAACGGTAATCATTCCTTTCTCCATTCACATTCCATTTACAAAAAACAGGTATGAGGCAAGCGATTCATCTCTCCTTTTCTCCTATCAGTCTTTTGAATCATTTTTGCTGAAGCTTGGCAGAGGGGAAATGGAGGAATGGAGCAAAGCACACGATCAAATCCAAGGGTGATTTTTGTGTCGTTTCACTAAGTAGTACATTAATCCTGGTCCTGTTGCTATGGTTGCAGTGCAGCAGAAAAAAAGGGATGCAAAGTGTAAATTCCTTCATTGATCACTTGGTTATGCTTTCATCATATCTGGTGGTTAATGTGAAATGTGTTATTGGATTGGTGGCCTCACAACAAGTTAGATTAAAAGATTCAATAAATATGGTGCCATCAAAGGTAAGAGTCCCCAGTTCCCAAGTGCTTATAATGGGCTGAAATGTGTTGTTCAATGCAATGAAGCACACACAAGTGAAGTCAACAAAAAAGAAGAAAAGGGGGAAAACATTTACTAACCTATTTATTAAACAAATGTAACATTGGAGTGTATTTGTGACAGGACTGGAGGGCAGGCGTAATGAATGGGTTCTCTGAAGTCATTTAGAACAGATAAAAACTAGTTTAGTTTAATTAGATTTTCAAATGGGTGGGGGTGTTGTCCCAGTTCTGAAACAGCACAGTCTTTGTAAAGTTGCATTTAAAAGCTTGGGTGGATAGGCTACTCCAAAATACATGGTAATTGTGCATTTTAATAAGCTTTAAACAAGCTGAAACCCATCTGCATGAACAATGAGGTACACCGATCACATCGTTCGTACTGTCATGCCGTAACCACTGTGCCTTGTGCCTTATAGTTTGATAAAAATTGATGTTATTTAATTAAATTGTGATATATTTAGCACGTAAAAACTCAGATTTATGTTCTACAGATCTGAGGTTGCGTCAGATTAGCCTGATCAGTCATCTCAGCCCACCTTCTCAGCACGCTGTTCTTCATGACTTGGTAGCTCGTGTTATGATGCCTTTCTTTTGAGAATGTCAAAAACTAAATGTGGGAGGTTTGCAGGGATGTACTCTTCTTAATTCAGTTCATAAAATAAACAGAAATCCAGAAATCAGTCATTATTTCTGCATGTTGTTTTCTGCCTGTTTGTTTCTTTAAATCCCAATGTGTCCTCCCGTGCAGAGTACAATAACAGGCTGTGCCTCCCCCATGGCCTGTAAATTGAGTGGATGATTGGAAATCACTCCAAAGTAATGCCAGACAACCGTTCACCTGCACTGAAGAAAGGAGCGCAGCCAGGATATGGAATCTAATAGCAGGCTTAGGGCGCACAGGATAGATTTTGCGGTTAGTGACGTCCACCTGATTTTGAGCGTTCCATTTTCTTTTCCTGTGTTACAAACCTTTACATCAGTAGTTGTCAACAGAATGACAGAATGTTGGTCGAGATGAGAAAACTAACCCATCATTGTGTGGCATTCAGTGGACACTTAGTTGAACGACATGCCAATCAATGAACACAATTAATGTTCCAATGAACACCAGGCACTGATTTAACTGCTGATGCTTTAATTGGATAGAAGTAAAAAGGGAGCGAGGATGACCCTTTCCATGACCCTTATCAATAGAGCCGGGCCTCAAGCACAACCTCATGAATGACCCTGGTGTCAGAGGTTGATCAGGACAACCCTGCTTAACCCCTGGACACATCAACCCATGAGGCCATTTAGCATCATTTGAAATCACGTGTCAAAAGACTTTAAGCATCTGGCAAGCATTTTTTTCAATAAGATGAGAGAAAAATTAGCTGTGACAAGTAGATTGGTGGCTCCCTCACCCACAAGGATATTCTGTAAAACCCAAAGCCTGGCAGCCTAAAACTTGTAGTCAATCAATCACAAAAGGTCTGGTGCCTGAAAACAAGAATCCTCATTCGCATAAACCGAGCAATCAAGCTGCTTCATGAAGATAATGCATATTGAATTTGATTTAATGATTGTTCTATCAATTAACCACTTCATTTGAACACTTAACTACATTCCTATTATTACCTAATCGGAGCAAGTTACGTCACACTGGGTAAAGTATGACTCCAAAACACTAACAGGGCAATATGTGCTATCAAAGCATAGATGGAGAGGCTGATTTGAAAGGTACAAATCCCTCAGGACTGAAGAGAGGAATGTGTTCCTCTGCTGCAGGAGCTATGTAACTAAAATATAACAGAGAACAAATCGCAACAATGTAGGTATGCTCTTCACAGGGTTCGTATTCAAACGAATACAACCTGTAACAGTAGTAGGGGGGAAACAATATCATAAGTAGTGGTAGCGTTAAGTTTAAGACATTGTATCAGTTGAAAGACTTTGATAATGAATGAGAGAGAAAGTTAAGTCAGTAATCTTCTATGACCTAGCCAATTGCCTTTACGGGGCACAAGAGGTCTTTGGGTTTAAACAGCAAAAGGAAGAGTAATTACATGCACAAAGTCAGACTGGCCTCAAAAAGTTTCAGGTTGACTTAGCAGGTGCTAATGGGATGTTTGAGAGCTTAGGCTTTGTGGAGTGGAAGCAACCATCTCAGACAGTGAGCTGACTGGAGCACGAAAAGGACACCCAGCCACTCAGTGATGCTGCGACTGACACGAGCTGACAGTCAGCTACAGACTGGCCGCTCAGTCTGCCCAACAAAACACTGCTCCAGAAGTAAAATGGAAAACACATGCGACTGGCCTGAAAGATAGCACATTTTTTAAACAGCAGAGAGACAGGGCTTGTCTATCAAGTGACATCCTTCTCCGACAGAAACAGAAGAAAGCTACAGTTCTTTTGTGCTACAGTTGTAATTTCAGAGTGCTTAATTACTATCCAGAGGACTGAAATCCATGCCAGCACGCTGGTACTATCTGATGATTTCTTTCAGTACAGGATATGTCATTGGCAGAAATAATTGAGTGCCATTGTAGGATTTTGACAGGATAAGATGAAAAAAAAAATGCTGTAGATCACACTGTGCTCATCCCTATCAAAGGAAATGAATCATTTCTGACATTGAGGACCCCTACCCTGTTTCTGGTGTGTTGATGCGTCCAGACATGGCATTCGTTGTAGTGTTTTGATTATTCAACCAGCCATGAGCAGCCGTGACTCATGATGTCTCTCTGTGTAGTTGAAAACACTTTTTAGTCCTCCTGTCGTCAATCAATACTGTTGGTACAAAGCTAGTCCAGATACAGTGAAAAATGTTATTTCTAGACTGTGGTGTGATGATGGCTGCAATATCCGCCTGCCACAGGCCGTTTGCAAAACTGTCATTTAAGAAAACAAGGGGAAAAGGGGGTTCTGCAGCGACTCTAACAAGCTGTTGTGGTGGTCATTATGCATTGAGTATGCCATGTGTTTCTCTAACAGAAGAAACCTGAGCGCTTAGATGAGAGAACAAATTGCCTGTATCAATATGCATAAAGCACAGCGAAAGGGAGAATGGCGATGTTAATTATTTACTGAGGAAAATGTTGCCCTGTTGCTTTCACTGACAGGTCAGACTTCAAATGCTGAGACACTTAACACATGCTGCTGAAAAAAACCATTAGTGTCTCATCCCTGCTGCTCAATTAAAAACTCAGCAAAACAACATCCTTATGAAAAAAAATAAACAAAAAACAAAACTAGAATTACAGCTTCATGTTCGTAAACCTCCACCAACCAGTCATGTTACAGTTTACATCCATGTCTGTCCAAACAAATACTTGCAGTGAGAACAGAGTGATCTTTGACTGACAAATTTTAAATACTTGGGTCCAAATGGACGTTTGTGTCAAATTTGAAGGAATTCCCCCAAGGTGTTCCTGAGATATCAAATTCATGAGAATGGAATGGACAGACAGGCGATGGACAACACAAAAGTATAATGCTTTCAGCCACAGCTATCGCTAGTGTGGAGGCAAGAAAGACAGCTTACTCACATAAAGATGACATTTACAACTGTTTTTTTGTAACTCACATTCACTTAGCTAAATAGGTAGAGCCAAATGCTGCTAATTTTCAGTAGCACGTGGTCATGCTGGAATTAATAGCATAATATAGCCTAGTTTTTGTACAGGCTTTAAAGCACTGGAAAGCGCTTCTCTATAATGACAGGCAGCAGCCTCAAGGTTAGAGAAGCCACACTGTGACATTCCCAGGCTAAAAAAGGCAAGCAGCGGAAGAATGGCATTTTATTGATTTGTTACATGAATGCTATTGGGTTGATCCTTGGTTAAATCTATTGCAAATTGCAAGATCACACTGCAGATTTATTTAGTGGGAATCAAAAGCGAATTGCGGATGTGAAATTAGTTTTACTGAAACAACTGGAAAATAAACAGATCAGCTTTAAAAATGGCAACATGTAAAATACAAGTAAAAATGCTCAACATCTTGTGTGCTGTGGATTTCTTTGGCTGTCACTAAACCATTAGTTCAGTCAGCCATGGAGCTAGTGGCCCTACAATGATCAAATTGTGCCTGGAGTGCAGGCTAGGATCAAGAGGAAATCACTGCGAGCAACACGGCTCAGCTCAACCGGGCTCCACAACGTCCCAGACATGTTCACTGAGAAAAGTCAAGAACATTCCTTGTCTTAACATTTTGTGATTTTTTTTAGGTTACTTATTGGACCAGCAATGACTGATATCTTTTACCACTTGGAGGAAACAGACCAAGTTGTGAGCACATTGATATGATATCACATTGACTTAGTATCACCTTTAAATCGACATGGCAAAGTGGTGAGGAAAGTTGTTGTTTTCACATCCAGCAGAGACAGAGCAACAGTATCATTAGGTTCTGTTTGTGTTTCCAGTCCAATATTCACTCTTCTTCAGTTCCTCTGTTTTTGGTCTCTACCAGCTCCTGCGGGAAATATTCGAATACCTAAACAATAAGATGAAATTCACAATAAAGCTGAGCGAAGCAGAGAGGAGCTGCAGATTCAGGTAATAATTCTTTGTAGTTGACCTTGCAAATACACATTAATGTATTTATAAAAACTGCTCCTGGGGTTCAGATTAAGAAGTAGATCAGGTTCAGTGTTCTCTCAAATATAAAACTTTTGTTACTGCTGTTCAGTGAGAAGCAGCTAAGCTGACATGTATCTTGAAATTGTTACCTGCAGAATCACAGCCAATGTCTCCTATATCAAACCACCCTATCCAGCCTCCAGTTTCAACTATCTGACTGGCTGCTGCTGAGATTTTTGTGAAGGATTTAGACAGACATGGTGTAATGGTTTTTGTATTGCTTCCCGAGAATTGCCATGTGTTGAGGTTGAATTGCATAGTTTTTGTCTTTTTCACTTTGTTGTAGCCCAGTGTTTGTGTGCCCAAACTTGTTCCAATAAATAGCCTCCTCCACCCTGCAGGAGTAGAGAAATCATTTATTTTATAGATTTCCTGCTTTACCATCAAGGATTACCCTCTTAACCTCAGCCTCTTGCTTCCTTATTGGCTTAGCTATTGATTGCCCTCCATCCACTCTTCAGCCTTCAAGGTGACCCATAACTAATAAACACTCCTGGAAAAGTGTGCCATGGAGCAACCTAAAAATATGCCCCTGTTTGTTGTCCGGGTTTATGGCGATTTATATTGATGCTTATGTTATTGAACATTCATTGAACTGTTTGCATACCTTTGGTTTGCTGTTCAAAACAAGGGTTGAAAGATTTATATAAATTAGTGCAGTTGACATGACCATTTCTTAAGGTCCTCTGGCCCGTCAGAAAACTTAACTACATCAGAAGAAAGTTGCCGCTTGTAAACAGCTAATTTTAGTGCAAATGAACTGACAACAGCCTAGTGAGTGAAAATGATCTTGCGCTGTGTCCCTCCCTTTGCTTCCTAAGAGGGTCACACTGAGGAGTGTGATGAAGAGGGAACATCTGTGTCTAAAGTGTTCCTCCATTATCCACCCATTGTGAAGGGTCGGCACCTGAGCAAACAAAGAGCTTCCATTATGCCATATTCAACCAAAATCTCCACAGCACCTTTACACGCTGAGAGTGTGAGACTGAGAGAAGGGTAGAGAGTTAAAGAAAGGGAAATATTGTATGGGAGCTCTAAATGTTTCAGTTTAGTGTGCTTCTTAAACGAGTCTAACAATGACCATTAGTCACAAGAAACCTTTTGCTCACTGTCATTCCAGCTAAAATGTCTCCCTCCTAAATGGCTCTTAAAGCCGGCAGTAAGGAAGACATGGCTGTTTGTGCTGTTTTGTACAACTCAACAGATCCCTCCTTTTAAAATGAGCACTTGACCTGCTTCCACACATTGGAGTGTCCTTTCCAGGGTAATGGTATTTTGCATAATGCCATTACTAAGCTGAAAGCATGAAATCGCTCTGCTCAAGCCCAGTTTTATAGAGGCAGAGGAAGTGTGTGTGTGTGTGTGTGTGTGTGTGTGTGTGCGTGTGTGTGTGTGTGTGTGTGTGTGTGTGTGTGTGTGTGTGTGTGTGTGACAGCGAGAGAGAGAGAGAGAGAGAGAGAGAGAGAGAGAGAGCACACATGTGGGGGATGGGTGTGGAGTAGGCTTGTAGGATGGTCTAGCAAAAACAGATTCTCCAATTTCATCCTCTGGCTACACAGATTAGTTAATGAGAAAAGGATGGGAATGTCACAGTGTTTGGTCTTAAGCACAATTTAAAAAAATAAATCTTCATTTGAAATTGTTTATATGCAAGCCAAAATAGTTTGGCTAGTCAAAGATGTTATACAAATAGTTCCCAAGCCAACATTTGTAGTTGACAGCTAGCAGGATCTAATATTATCAGGCAGGATGGTTGACCTTATCAGGCCCTGGTTGAAGACTAAACCCTGGCTGTCAGTGAAGAGAGTGATTCCAGAGTGTCTATCTTTCCCTAAACACACCACAGGGTGCCTGGGAGAAGACCCTGACCTCACCCCCTTCTAGCCCTCTGTGCCCCAAGCTGGGATGTCTCAGACCAGGTGCAACATTGATCTTGCAGGCTAAAATTTCAAGGGCTGAAAAACAATCTCCCTGTTGGCAAATGGATGGCATAGCACCCAGGCCCTCGGGTCGTCAGTTCAGCGGGAGCCTGAAGGATGTGTGGACGTGTGGTGAAGGGCAGGAATGCTGAAGAGGCAGAGGAGATAGAGATGTGTCCAGCAGGTCTTCCCTGGAGAGATCTGATGGCCCTGTCTCTGACCAGGTGAAGAGGTCACTGGCACTCTCACGCTCTCTTAACACTCCCTCAACACTCCTTCGCTTTGCCTACAGTGACTTAGGACGAGAGAGATTGTTCTCAATCACTGTACATATCGGTATGATGTGCAGTGCATGCTAATACACAACATAACATTAAAATATTCTCTATCCACTAAGGGGCCTCTCAAGATTTAGAACTGAAACCACAACAGTCAGTACATAAAAAGGGGGAAAAAGACTGCATATAAAGCAAAACTTAGAGCAAGTCACCTCACTGACTGCACTGAAATACCGATTTTAGTTTTAGGATTGCTTTTGTTCTTTATTTAGATGCTGTGAAGGCTAAAAGTCACGTGCACTGTGTCTAGTCTAAGATTCAGGGAGAAGCTACAATGGTGATTTTGTAAACGTGACTTCCTGCATTTGCTGATTATCTTTCTCAACTTTGTACCTCTCTCTCATCCTGCTCTGAAAATCCTGACAAAATGATTACGCTGTCATTAACTGGGTAGCCTGAATTTGTTACGCAACATCTCTGCTGTCTGGTAGCCAATTTTTCTCCAACCAAGGTTCAGATTTTGAGACTCTTATTGGCCATTAGTTTCTTTTCACCCAGTTTCATGTTATATAAGTGCTTTGCAGCATTTTAACATCATCATGGTCCACCTATAAATAGCCTTACTTTAATATTCCTAGGATGAGATTTAAAACTTGTTAAATAAGGACCTCAGTAAGAAATACACTTATTGAACGGGATGATATTACGTTTGATAAAAGGGCATTCTCCACACGTGGCTCTCTATCTGTATCAGAGTTACAACATCACAGCAAAGACATTTCAAAATATAGATCATATGTGTCCAGTACATAAGGAAATGGCTGTTTACGGCATATTTTGAAATCTATAATCTTATAATCACTATGCACACTTACAATTCACAATAATGTGCTCCTTGGTCTAGTCAAATTATGACAGTGATTTATTGCACTAGTACATGACAATGCGTAATTTTTGTTGTGAATGTGGATACAACAGTGAGGATGACTAGGAGGCTGTGAATTTCATGCAAAGGTCTATTGCACTATCAAGCCATGTAGAAAATGTTCAAGATCAAAGACTGTAAATTAAATGACTGGTCAGAAGGACAGTTCTGAAGTGTGATTTATATTAGCTATAAGTAGCTGTGGATTGCTGGCAATCAGTAATTTTATTGAGAGAAAACAGATGGGAAGTCTTGCATTAAGTAATATCCAAAATAATTTGTCAAACACAAGTGAGCAGCAGCAAACAAGGACAACTAACAAAACCATTTTGGGCAACAAAATGTTTTTATCATCCACAAGAGAACAGAACATGTTAGTTGATTGCAGTTCTTTATTTTCCTGTCAGAGCTCACTATCAAGTTTTAAAGTAACTGCAGTATGCTGTGATGAACAGTTTTGCAAAGTTACAACAGCTTTAAGATGCTGAGAGGCTTGAAAGGGCAATCAAGAATCAGGGATTAAAACTTTTTGACTGTTGCCTCTGGCTTGGCTGGGTGCTTGGATGAACACAGTTGGCAGTATTTCTGGGTGGGAAGCCAGCAAGGGATCACATCCTTGGCTCTGCACTCTCCCACTGGTTGGTCAAGGCTCTCGTGCAGAGTGCGTTGAGTCTTTGAGAGGATAGCATGAATCTCTGAACACAATATGCTTTCCTGGTGACACTAAAGCAGCTGGTAGCTCCATGTATACCAGATGAAAGCATGTGGTGTGGTTTTACATACTGCACACGGCAACAGTGGGAGTTAGCAGCAGCAAGGACAGCAGTTCTTTCCCATTTGGAATGTAAAAATAGGTGGGAAATAAAACAAACCAAAAAGTTGTGTGTGCCCACGGCTATCCACAGGACTGCCTGGATGAGCTTATGTCCATGCACTAAAAAATCTACCAGTCAGCTACCCATCACCCAACATCAAAAGTCAAAACATTCCTTTAGCAATGCATGCCCTCTGCTATGACTTGTGCTGGACTATACCTTGAAAAAGGACTTCAGTGAAAATGCTGCCATGTTTTAAAATTCAAAATGTAGCACACCATGCCATGGTGATGTGAAAACTGAAATCTTTCCCATTGTTTGATTCAAATAATATAAGAGAAGGCTAGACTAGTACTCGAGAGATTGAAGAGCACTAAAATCTCATTTGTGGTGTCTGTCAATACAAGTGAAGTGCACAGGACTGAAGCCCTGCAAGCTGCGGTGCTGATGGAGCTGTGGGTGAACCTTGGGTTAATGCATATGTATAGGGGGCTTTGTGTGTGTGTTGGGGAGATGTACTCATCAAAACAAAAACCCATTATTCAACAAAAAAAAGGGTTTTATAACTCTCACTTATCTTACACAGTGTTGTGATTTTGGAAGCCGCTCACTGACCACAGCAGAGCGCAGAGATCATCAGGTCAGCATTTCAATCACAATGGAATCGACAATGCAAAAAATAGGACAAGAATATTCATTATTTTGGGCTGATGAGAGTATTTTAAGTGCTCTTATTTCAGACAGTTCTTCCGCATTTTTCATAGCTAGCCACCTCTCCATCCGCCTCTCTCTCTCTAATGGTTTCTCTCACTGTCCCCTTTCATTCTATTTCTCTTTGCTCCCCCTGAAAGACAGATCTATGGAGCGAGAGAGTTCTTGTGTGAGGCTGTCTTATCGCCTGTCTCAACCCTGCAGAGAGAAATTCCTCGCCATTTGTTGAATACAAGCGTGATGGTGTGTGTTAGCGGCTCATCTCTGGCTGCACTTCCTCACCTGGCACTCGTGTGATTAGATTTCATATCCCAGCCTGCAGCAGATAAACTCTATCTCCATCGGCCAGGCCCCTCAACATCAATCTGCCTTGCTGATGGCCTGTGTTGCGGCGACATTCTCATAAGATTCCTACCACCCTTCTTATGCATAATAATAAAAAAACATTGATGTTCTATGCAGCATGCCATTTTAGATAAAAAACCCCAACATTTTATTATAATATGATGTGTGTCTGTTTCCAAAGGGAGACAATCAAGTCTCCTTAAAGGGTGAGCACCCTGCTGTGTTATCCGAACACTAGCATTTAGTGGTTCGGTGCCTGCCTCCAGCTGTAAGCCAGTCACAATGAAATGCTGGACTTTCCATGGAACACATCCACCATGTGGTTTCAGAGAGGTGTAGTGGAGAAGGAAGTGGGAGGAAGGAACAGACCAGGTCTGTTTATTTATTGTTCTCCTCTGCTTTAATGGCTCGTGACTGGCTAGCTTTATTAAACTGGGCTTTGAGCGCACACATAGCAGCACTAAAACTTCCTGATGGCTGAGAGGGGATCAATTGGAGCTGCTGCCTGCAGAAATTACTGCATAGTAATGGTACTATCACACAGGTAGGCCTCGCCTGTGTTAGGGGTTAAATGGACCATTTAAATTCTTTAATCAACTTCAGTATTAGCTGCATGAAGGGAGTGCTGCCCCTAACAGATATATGCAGGCACAGACGTTCCAGTGAATATCAAACACCGAGTTAACATAAAGCCCTCACCAAAATGGTTACAACACAAAGACAAATCAGACATGGTCAGTCTGAAACCTCTGAACACAGGATGGCACCACAACAGTGAAACATGACATTTTTATCATTAATTAATGCTTCCTAAAATATACTAATTTGCATTTAAAGTATAGACATTTCTGAAGGTTATATTAATTAATCTATTTAACAGATGTTTTGAAACTCCATAATGAACTATGGACTATTTTCAGAGAAGCTACTTTGTTTACCGCTTGCTTATTATTTATTTACTACTACATTTACAGTGACACTATTTTATCCATCTTGTTGCGCATATACATGTATATATATATATATATAAAATCATGAGGTTGTCACTGTGCACAGTGGTCTTGTGTACAAAATGAAGCCTCTCCCCTGTTTCCTTGTTGACATCATGGCCCCTTGGACCCCCCGCCACCTCTGGAAATTGTGTTTCACGGCTTAAAGGTTACAGAGAAAGGCTTGTGTTTGCCGAGGAGGCCAGATTAGTGCTCATCAGTCGGGGTATTTGAGATCCCTGTACTGACCCTGGGGGCAAAAAGCCAAGCCGCTTTCACACTGCAGTACACAGGGACCAGAATGAGCCTACAGCAGCCTATTGTCACCACTCACCCAAAAGAAAAGACAGCAAATTGCCATGTCAGGAACTTTGGCCCCCATGCCAATATAATACACAGCCTTTGTCCCTCATCTAGCCTATAATATAAAAGGAGTCACAAAGGTTATATGGTGCAGCTCAATCCTGGCTCCAAAATATCAGCAGTATGATTTGATGCAGGTATTTTGTGAGTGTTTTCTGCAGAACATTTTATTTGCAGCTGACTGAAGTGCAAAAAAGACTTCCATCTGATGTAAATTTGCTACCGATATTGCACATTCTGCATTGCAGTGCCTTCTCTTGTACATATCATGTAAATATCTCTTATTCGTAAATTATTCTATTTTCTTTTCTTTAATTTTCTACCCCTAGTGGCATTCGCAGTGGGAAGCAAAGGAAGAATTTCATTTCATTTTTTCTTTGCTGTGTATATGTCAATGAAGGCTTTGAATCTTGCACTGTGAAATGACTGCATAATTAAACTGGAGCAGGTTAAAAGAGGGAGGAGCATGTGTATCTGTCTATAAATGAGCAAGAATAAAAACAGGTAGTTTAACAGCCAATGCAAAATATTTTAAATATCTTATTTTAGACAACTGTTATAGTAGAATTCTTAAGTTTTCCATATCTACGCCCACAGACCCAAACCATGATCGACTTGAGGAGATCTGATCATTTGTTTCTTGCCTTACTGAGTTAGCCAGCAGAGGTCAGAGATTTAAATGCCTACCAGATGACATATATTATTAGGGTGGATTTCCTATTCTACTCAGAAGCCAATCAAGCAAAAGTAATTAGGCATTTATGTCTCCATGACGCTGACTGACACTGAGATTAACAAGCTTTTGGAGCACAGTTGACCGGAGGTGAGAATTCAGTCATTATTGCCCAGATGATGAATTAGGTTCTGTAGTGTTAGATTGCATCAAAACTATAAAACTATGACCGTCTGTAGAGCAGATCATACTAGACTACCAATTATTTACATTAAGTGTACACCTTACACACATTTCGATGCATACTGAAATAAAAAAAATGTTAAAAACTCATACTAAAGTACTTAGAGCACCTCCGGTAATCAATATAAATTCACAGGCTAATCCTGTCTAACACCTACGCCTCTGTGAGCTCCGAGAGTGAAATAAACCCTGCAAAGAGAGTTGAGTTAGAATTAATGCAATGTTAGTATGCACACATCAGGTCTATTGGCATACTCACAAAAAAGGCTCTGCGCGTTTCTAATCAGCATGGTAGCCATCCTAAATGGCAGCAATAAAAGCACACAGATCTTGCAGGAATGTAAAAAGCTCCAGTAAAATAAAACGCATGATTTAATGACCATCTGTTGGGTGCTGGAGCAGACCTTGCTGCGACATGCTTTGTGAATGATCAAAGGCAGCGTCCGCATCGAGAGCGATTCACCTCAGGAGGCACGCCAGGGATTTAACAAGCCACCCAGCACAGATCCATTTTCCATGCAGTTTGGCCCTTTTGATTCCTTAACTGGTCTGCCTTAGTCTCACATGGAGGAAGAGAGGGAGGAAGACAACGTAATATACACAACAGTCTAGCCCTACAAAATGTGAAGCTCCTAGCTAAACAGCAACACATTTAAAAGTTTGAAAATCCATTTGTAGAATAGCCCAGTGGAACTATTCAAAAAAGTTGTGTATTATTAGAATTTTGTTTTTTTCTTTCAGACAAGCTCTGCCATCAGCTGCTTATGTTTATGGCCTTCCTGAGTTGCTCTAAGAGTCCATTTAGGTGTTGGGGGATGGATGCCAAATGACCAATCAGCACTCGGAAGAAGCATACACAAACAGAGAGGCATGCTGATGTCCTCAGACAGACATTCCAAAACACTCAGCTCTTATCTCATCAAGGCTCAGTAAATAAAACATTTAACAGCTGCTCTAGAATCAGGATTGCAGAGACAGAGACAGTCCTGTCTGGTCCAGGAATAACACATAGAGCACACAGAAACAGACACACCCAAGGATAAGTCAAACACAAATTTCTATTAATAGCCATAAGTTAATACGAAGTTTTAAACAGACCAAAAAAAGACAGGTTGCAAGGGGAACAACAAAACAGAAGAACCATTCCACGGGCATAACTCACGCTTCAAAAATTTACCATATTTACCATAAGGCATGACAAATCTCAGGTGGGCTCAAGACAAACAGCATACCCACACAAACATATTCAAACACTTCAGCGCAGGAACAATTAACACAGACATCCTTGGGCTGACATCGTCATAACGGTTTTGTTTTGCTCTCTTTACCTTCTGTCGTTCTGTCTTGTATTTCATCTCCCTTTAATTATTCTTCCTTTTTCACTGTCTGTCTGCCTGACAGTAAGACTGTGCAGTATTTAACATGCTGAGAGGACACATGTCCACCCCAAACGCCACAGAACAAATTCGCTACTTTGTTTGCGTTCACAGCTCATTTGGCCCAATCCACGTTTTGGCATTCTGTTATTGTCACGCATGGTGAGGTTTTCTCCGCTGCCCGCCGAGGGGGAGAAACACGTTCCAGGGGCTGTCAGCTGAGGCTCACATTCACACTCGATCCTGCAGTATTTCCTTCAGGCTTACTTTTTTATGTAGTGCACAGAACACTGTGTCTGAAAACAGCTACTGTGGAACAGTGTGCATGCCTAGTCTTTGGGGCACTACTAGAATTTTGAAGAAGTTAATTTTCAAGAAGCTAAATCTCAAACAATTGACAAGTGAGGAACTGAGCTTGAGAGGTGAAGGTAAAGCTATTGGAGAAACGGCATCAAGGTCACCCATTTCCTGCTCTTCGCCCCTAACTCACCCACATCTTGTCTTGTGAATTTCCCTTGGAGATGAATAAAGTATCTTTCTATCTATCTACCCTATCTATCTATCTATATCTTGACCTTGTTGTGGGGCTCAAACACAAACACACACACACACACACCTTAGACACAATCAGATACCAGCATTTACCTTGCTGTGCCTCCACTATCAACACAGTCACATGGCCACATGTATGCAGGCTCTTTATTTTATTTCAGCCCAAGCCCCCAATGCTGATGATTGAAGAGCATTGGGAAAGTGTCAGTGTGGTGTTGATCACTCCAACGGCTGTTGGAGGCGGAGGGGAAGCAACTGGGTCTTGTTTGCAATTTCACAAGTAGAGCAGGCTGGTGGTGGGAATGTCCCAGCTGGTCTCAAAGGTCTAATCTCCCATAGCTAGCAGCAGTCTATCCACCCACCGACTGTAAACACAATGGCTCCCTATGGTACTGAGCTGATTGCTGTTTCATCAGGGCCAGGACTAGAGTCAGTGGAGAGGAGCTCTGTCTCTCACTGTTTGATGAACTTGTTTATTTTTCCTCCACATGGGAGGCCCAGAACAAACTGATTGGCAAGCAGTGCGCTTATCAGAAGCTACGAAATCATTCTTGATGATACTGGACAGTCAGTACTACACCAAAGCCACAGCAAAAACCTTAATTAGAGCTTTCTGAAAATAATGTCTTGATACCACCCTCTGTAATGCCCATTATTACTGCTAAGTATGCTCCTCCATCAATTATGGCATGTGCTAATGCGAGACTCACAGCAGAGTGCCAACATGTTTCAGTGGGCTCAAATAGCTTTGCTGCACTCTCCCACTCACAAATAAATCTTGCCAGCACACACCTCTGCACATGCCACATGCAGCAAAGAAAGGAATGGATATACAAATGTTAATTGGTTGGTGTTAAAAAGAAAACTCAAATGGACATGTCTCTACCCATAAATGGCATGTGTAGTATAATTGATTTAACTAAAAATCACATTTTTTTTCGACATACACAACATGCTCCTTATTTAACTGTTAAGCTATTCAACAAAACAGTCTGTGAGCTATATTTGATTTGAAGTGTATTGTTTGATGAAGATTCAACGTGATTTCCCTCTGTGTTTTTCAGTTTTGCCTGCTACTTGCATCTAGTACTGAAAATACATGAATATGCAAAGGAAAATGAGAAGACATTACACAAACTGTTTTCCTCTCACTACCACCCACTACGCCTGACATCTGTTCTCCACCTCCACCACAGTTTTCACTCTGAGTATCCCTCTGTCATTCTTCATACCACCTTCCTTCTCGCTCATTTTTCCTCACCTTTTTCTGTATTTCTTCAATGCTTTTTCCCCTCTCTCTATCTTTACATGAGACTCTATGGCTATCCTCAGAGATCTGTCTACACACACATACTGTGGCAGCGGTGTGCAGGTGATAATGAAGTGTCTGGGAAAAGAGGATTAGGTGGAGTGGTGGGCATCATCCCTGCGGTATGAATGTTCATCTCTCCCTAAGGAAGGACACATGGAGCGTCTTTCACCTCAGTCCAGCTGGCTGTCTCGATGTCACTCTCAGCTCGCACACTGGGATGGCTGCTGTGGCCCTGAGGAGCCAACAGTGAGGGGGGTTAACGCAACGACGCGGCTGGATCCTAGGGGACACTTGGTGATTTCATTCTCTGACACCCGCCTGTTTATTCTGCACAGCCAGGCTGAGGGGAGCATAACAGGCACTGGGAAAGTGAAGATCTGCACCAGGGGAACAGGCTGACACAGGGAGACAGATAGAGGGTGTGTGTGAGAGAGAGAGAGAGAGAGAGAGAGAGAGAGAGAGAGACAGAAAGGGAGAGACAAACTCCTCCTCTTCCCTGTGGTCTGACAAAAAGATGACAGCTTTCCTCTGGAGCTTGCTCTGCACTCCCTGGGCTGAAACCTTACTTGTAGGCAAGCAGCCTGTCAGGCACAGCTAACTAAGCTGCCCCATGAGAGATGCAGAAAGCTTGACAGTTTGTTACTAGTTGGCAAAGGCCACCATAGCAGGTCAGTCTCTGTACAGAAAGTGTCAAAGGAGTGCCACTAATCACCAGCAACCAGCTCTTTAGAGATGCTCCCATGAATATTCTCCTTCCTCTATGGCCACGGCTCGATCAAAGACCCAGCATTATCAGCGCACTGTCACTTACTCAAATCCCAGATCTATATACCACCCCAACGCTATTGTAAACATTAGGTACTTGAGACCAATTGGCTCTCTGTGTGTTTGCTTGTTTATGAATCACAGTGGTGAGTGGAATTATGGCAGCCATAGTTTTGGCAACACAAAACCCCAAGAGGCATGCAGTGTGCACACCTACCTCTGCTGTGGTTCACATACCAGAATGGTACACAGTGCATTTACATCTCAAAATGAAGACTAATTAACAACTGTTGTGATTAAATAACATATGTGTCACCACACCTTTGGTCTTTACAGAGTGTGATCTCAAATGTACAAAACTGCAGCTGGACACCAAAAGGGAAACATCTTGTGTTGTACTGAAGCCATCCATACGTGTGCTCTGCGCAAGTGCAGCAGAGTACATGTATACTGAAAACCACAACTGTGGTTAACTGCACTAAATAAAATTCCTCTAATATGTGTCTTTGCACTGCAGACAGTGAGCAGAAAAAAAATCTAACAAAAAATCAAACATTAAAAATAGTTTGTCTAAACTGTGAGGCTGTTAGGACAAAACTATTCTTCCTGGCCTTGTGGTTGCTTATCAACTTAATAGTTTTTCTTAATGGCAATGTCCTGATAATTTCTTCCACTGATCTGCAATGGCTCCTGAACTGGATTCACCACTGTTAGACATGGAAAGTGGATAGCAGCAAGGGATCCTCCGTGTTCAATTCAAATCTGTACTATAGAAACAGGAGTTTTGACACTAAATGTCTCCTTCTCAGTGCTCAGTTCAGGCTGGATATCAGAAAACCCGAGCTTGTTAAAGAGTGGAATCTGTATTTCTCAATTTCTGTTTACCTTTCACCAGACCTGTCTGTTATTGGAAGCGTCCTGTCTTACTAATATGTACTTTGCACAATTTCTTCAGTGTGTAATCTTAGTAAACAGTTTGAAAATAACAGGGTTTCATATGATTGGTGTATTGGCATGTCAGCCTCCTCTGAATCATTTGTGAGCATGTGCTCAGCTCTCTGAGCCTCCTGCGATGTCCTTGCAGTAGCCTTGCAGTGATTGGTGAGACTATGGGATGGGGTAGTGCCCTGCAAAGAACTGTCCCCTTCTGTCAGATCTCATCACTCCATCCTGCATTGCTGGGGGCAGCGGGACCAAAAGTGACCACTGAGTCAACTGACAAGACAGCTCAGAATCTGGTTATCCGAGAATACGAACCACACACACACTTGCAAATTTAGACAGACACACTGGCATGCAAACATGCAGCCTCATGGACACATACACATAATACACATAGACACATGCATGCAAAAGAAAATGGACAGACCAAGCGTAGGATCTACCCCCAAAACAGCCACAATAAAGCCATGCAGGACACAAATGTGCTCTGACATCAGGGTTGGTAATGCTTTGAGTTGTCTAAAAGCTCAACAACTGACCCAGAAATGGTGGTGCACAGCAGGGAGTTTGGGGTGCAGGGGAGGATTGTGTGTGATGCAATGTGGAAGAGAACTAAATTGACACTTTCATGCTCACTTCTCGTGCCCTGTGGTGGCGTTCTCACTTTATGTAGAACGAGGGGAGACAGAATAAGGTGGTCGGCCCTTGAACTGGGATGCAAGTCTTTTGTTGAACAAAAGCATGTGAATTATTAAGTAGTTGAAATATACATAAGGGCACAATGTGCTGTGGGACTGCAGAATATCACTCTTCCTGTCCCCTGATTGAAGTCAAAGGCCACCTTCGTTTCCTCTGAGAGAGAGCACACAACAGAGGCAGAGAGATAGGCCGCACAGGTCAAACACAAAGGAAAACAAGCAGCTGCAATATGTTTACCGCAGCAACCCTGAGGGAAGGAGAGGACCAGACTACAATATCACATATATTTATTTTCAACTAAGTGATTCTGAGAAGTCAAGATGTCCCACTGTATGCTGGTGTTGTTCCCTTGCAGGCAAACTTGAAAACAAGTGCAAATGCAGAAAATGCAAGCACAAATGTACATGCCACACCATTCAAAACAACAATAATTGCTTATACAATAATGTTATGATAATGTTAAACACTTTATACTGTTACAGTATTGCAAGCCAAAGAATAACAGCACTCAGAGGCTCCCTATCCTCAGCTGCCCTGAGGCTTGGCTTCTGCCCTGAGGTTTTGGGCAGCAGCTGGCAGAGCTAGCGTTTCAAACTGATAAGGCTCCAGACTTTCTCAGTCCCCCGGTTCAATATACGATGGCAGAGATTCTGGAGGAGTGAAGTCCTCTACCTCAAACGACCCCCCCGTGGTGAAAGATTCTATAGCCCCTCTTACACTGCCTGTTCAGGGCAGAAATGTTATTTCTCCTCACCTTTCTGTATGAAAAGGTGCAAACACGGAATGTGGGGTCATTGTTCCACCTTAAGTCAACAGTGAAGGCAGTAACAGAACTGTATCGATGTCTGTGCAAAAAGGACAGAAAAAGGCAGGACAGGACTCGTGCTGTTGTGTTACACATCAAGTCCCTTTTGCTTTCTAAATGTTGACATGCTTTCTAATATCACACACTGGGGCGGCATCGTACTGGGCGCTCTTTGATTCAGTGTAAAAGAGAACAAAGCTTCCCCAGTGCAGGACTAATAAAGGCCTATCCTATCTTATCTTAATGGTGAGCCTCCATTGTGGCAGTAACGCAGGATCTCTGATTTAAGTCAGACTTAAGTCTGTAAATCAGGTGATAGGGTAGAATCTGTGAAATCTCTACCCCATACAACTACACAACCCACATGCTTAAAACTGGATGTTATAATACTCTTTAAGGGTTTAGAAATAGAAAAAATGTACATGTATACTGTCAACCAAAACCTGTCAATCAATTTTTGTTTCCAAAAATTAAAAACACTTGGAATATACATTGTCTCTTTTACAAATACAGGAAAATCATGCTGCGAAGCAGAATCAACAACAAACTAAAATACAAGAGCAACACTAAGTTGCTGGAGAGTACATTACACATACACTTTCAGAAAGTTATGCATTATACATACACAGGCCCTAGAATAATTTCCAGGAAACTGTGAATTGTACAGCAAAGTGCAACTGTGAGCGGTAGAAGAGAAACGTCCCTTTGGGCGAGAGATTCTTTGTGTGGTCCTGATGAGCTCCACAGAGCTAGCTACTCCACAGCTGGACACAGAGAGTACCATATAGTTGATATGCTGATATGAGTGCTGTTTAAAGTTAGGCCCTTTCCCTCACCCACACTGCAGTGCCAGAGATCAAGTGATGCCGTCAACTAGCTAATGACACGAGTGCCGTGGGCAACGGCCGGCAGCTTGATTTATACATGGGGACAGAGATGAATGATTCATAGGTTAAGAGAGGGATACCAGGACACGGGCAGCTCTATGCCCCTCTCGCCTGCTCTCTTTCACAGATACACACCTCGCCATAAATCCCTTGGAGCACTTTCTTATGTCTCATAAGTTTAGCATTACGCAAGTGACCAGTCCTGTTACCACGCTCTCATTCTATAACTGTGTGTTTGCTCTTCCTCCTTCTTCTTAACACTGTCCCTCCTTCCCTCTGGTGTTCACTGACTCCCTGAACATCTCTTCTTCCCTTCCCATTATAATGCAATGCTAATCCTAAATATGGAACCCACTGTTGTAGGCTAAAATGAATGGCCTAATCATTCTGCATCAATTAGTCCATCCATCACTGCTGATTGGAGGGGGAGGAGGAGGGGTGTTCATGGTGACTCCTCACTGTGGTGGCAGGAGGGAGCCTGAGATGGCATTAGAGAAGGCTTTCACACTGAAATGCAATTTCCATCACTATTTGGGTACTGCAGACTGCAGTCCATATCATGACCTTGTCCTGCTAATTACAATGCAATGCCCTCTAAATTACGTCATCTCAGCAGTAACTGGGTGAAATGATCTGACAGCAAGGAGGTAGGTCTCACGTGATAATTCTTCATATAACGACTGATGTTTCCACTGAGACGTTGCCATCTCTGATATAAATTTATAGTAATGGTCACTTTTCATTACCTCCAATTAAAATTATTTAAAGGGAAAAAACCCACATATTTTATAGATTATACTCTGCCTGTAAAAGAACACTGTTGATCCAAACAATAAGTACACCCATCTATTTGTCCATGGGGTTGTGTGGAGTGTTGTGGCTTCCATTTATATTATGCAGTCAGCATAATGGGCTACACATTTAATGAAAGCAAGGCAACACTTGGGTGGTAGCATATAGTATTAATGCATTAACTCGCTTAGAAGTACATTACACTTGGGAAGTGTAGTGAAAAGTTGTTTTATAATTTTACTAAGTAAGTGCAATTTACAAAATGACTTCCCCGCTTATGCAACACCGAGGCCAATTCAAATAAGGACTTTTTTTTTTTTTTTTAATTTTAATTATTTAAATGAATATCACAGACTCAAGCCTATGCAAGAGGGCACTCCCATATTTGGATCGTGCTATGAAAAGCAAAAGCTCAAAGGGTATGAATGCAAAGCCTTGTGCTGAACACAGCCTAGTGAAATGAGACGTATAAAGGCATAAAAAGAAAACACTAATATCTTTATGCCATGAGTTTACCTCGTAAATAGTTCGGAACAGCAGGGCTGATCCTGGAGAGGAGGACATATATGTTATTTATATCACTGCTGTCTCAAACACACTTAAAAAGCACATGGAACAGTACAGCACAGATACAAGGTGGACCTAGATCAGGGTGTAACTAACTGCCCACTAAATATGAGCAGATAAGTAAATCCCAACGGTACCATGCTGACTGAGGAATCTTTGCATTCAATTTATCATATTACATTATGTAGGCTACTCCACGGGGAAATACACTATCTCTGTCATAAGTTATGCTAATGGCTGTTACTACCATCTGTGAACCGAGGACCATCAGTCAAGCATAGTGTGCAATTTATGAGTTATGAGAATAATATGTCATCTTTGAGTGATTAATCATACATGGGAGTTGTGGGACTCCCAGAGTGGTGAGATGGTTTGCAAAAGGGACATAAGGCCATCTAGCCCAAACCATCACACAACACCATTCTATGTCTCCACCGATAGCCCTCCCCCTGTACAGAGAACCATGCCCCGGTCCCCTCCAATCTACTCAATAAACAAGCCTCGGGCAGGACCCAGGCAGGGGATAATGGTTCACCTGGAGGTGACAGGAAAAGAAAACAGAGCTCTTTGCATAACGAATAGAGATAGAGATAAGCTCGGTGAAGCACTTAGAAATCTTGATAAAGGATTATACAAACATGTCAGAAACTGAAACACTCTGTTGCGGCAGCCAGTCCTGCAGTTACTGCATAGTTCTGCTGAAATTGCAATGCCGATGTTGTGATTCTGTGGTCAGACAAATATAAGTTCTCACGTTTCACCTAAAGGTCAGAGCTAGGACATTATACTCGCTCTGTTAATTAGATCTGTAATTTACAACCCTTTGTATGCATACCGTTTTCTGAGCAGAGTCATAAAGCATTGCTGTGTCATGTCATCGTGAGTCTTCATCTGAGGATGGCAAAGAACCACACGAACACCACCACAGCCAGGCATGATCACAGAAAGCATAATTAATTCCGTATATTAGAATGTGGTGGTACTTGCTGTGACTCACACCACTGTTTAGGAAACTTATGAGGGAGAAGAGCTGGGGGCGCACAGCACTACAGCCTGTGTTATGTAAGTAATGACAAAGGCTGGTGAGTTCAGTGAGCGTTAGCAGCTCGTGGCCAAATTAGCCCCAGTCAGGACGGACAAAACACCCATGTTTATGCCCCGCTGCTTGACTGGAGCAGAGAAAGGAGGCCCAACCTGAGCAGAAAGATTTGTTTGGGTGGTCTAGTTAAAGCCTATTGCTAAATGGGCAACGATTCTGGTTAGAATGCTAATGAGCCAATTCCCCTCCTGGATGGAGACATCAAAGGCAAGAGGAGATCCCTCTCTGCAGCTACACTGGGCTTCATAGTATCATTACATGGCTCACTGTGCGCTTGCATCCTTGTTTTTGTGTGTGCCTGTGTCAGTGGGCGTGTGAAAAAGAGACAAATAGGGGGTAAAGGAGAGATAGACAACATGATGTTTACATTAGGTCTGTTCCTTTGGGACTGTGCCAACATCCAGCCATGCTGTGACACACATCATAAGAGCAACCTGGTGCCATTCATAATTACCCTCTATTCACAGAGGCCTCATTTAGCCTGCCATTATTAGAGATCATTGTTATTTCCCTCTATGTATGTATGGAATCCCTATGAGACTAGCATGTCTAACGTAGATAACAGTGCTATTTTGGTTAACCCCATTGTGTACATAATACTAAAGACATTCAACCCAGAGAGAATTCCCATCAGTGATTTCTAAGAATTTAATAGAGCATCTGGGCATAAGAATCTTTTCTGGAGGTTTTTTTTTTGTCTCCATAACTAATACTAGGAATAATATAATGTGTTTTTTCGGGCAAACAACCACTCATGGCTTTATTTTCACTTATTTCTACTGCATTCACACTGTTCTGCCTGCAAGCCAACAAAACAATCGCGAGCATAAGGTTTTGGTGTGACAACATATCGCACTTAAATTTAGAGCTGCAGTGATCAGTCAATTATTCAATTAGTTGATTGACAAAAAAATTAACTATTACTTGCTTCAGTCATTTGTAAAGAAAATACAACAAATATTTGTTGGGCCAGCTTCTCAAATATAAGAGTTTACTGCTTTTCTTCATCATTTCTGATAGTAAATGAAGTCTTCGCATTTTGGCCTGTTGGTTGGCAAAGGAAAATTTTATAATGTCTCTTTAGGCTCTGGGAAACTGTGCTGACCATTTTTCATTTTTTTGACATTTTATAAACTAAATGACTAATAAATTAATTAATAATGAAATAACCATTAGTTTCAGTAACACTTTAATTAATGATAAGATCAACATAGAGGAGAAACTTTTCTCTTAAAAGATACCTACATGTATAGGGGACTGACAGAAATTCTTCAAAACCAAGTAAAGCCAGGAGAACTTCTAAAGTGTGTAGGTGGTAAACTAACTTTCCATGCATAAAGTAAAGATCTTGTCCAGTTTTCACTGACTGGGAGGAGGCTCACCTCCTGAGCTGTGAGAACTAAACATGGCTCAGGTGTGTGAGGCCAACATGATGGATCATCCTGTTGTGAAGCTGCCCCTCTGCAGAGCCCCGAGAAGACAGCTGGGAGATAAGGCTGGCCCTATATGAGAGCACATCTCCTCTTCACATCGATCCTCACCGCCACCAAGGCAGGAGGTCTTCACATGCCAAATGATAGAGGTAGAGGGAGGGCCAGGGTGAGAACAGAGAGAACACTTTTGCAGGTTTAGCAGCCACCTTCTAGATAAAGACACTGGAAGATAAAACCCCTCTTGGCCCCGTGCAGATAAAAGACAAACGGTGTAAAGCATTGTTTTGGGGGGGAAAAAATAACATTTTCAGCTCTGTGGTAGATAATAGCAATCTCTCCCTGGTTTTAATCATATCCTCATTTTTCAACGTGACCAAAATAATGCAACAGCGCAGACTTGTTGTGGTCATTATTAAAAGGAGAAAATTGTGAGTCTTAGCTTTTAACAGTTAATTGACCTTGTATCTTGTGCCAGTAACTTGGCAGGAATAGCATCGCTTGAAGTCAATTAAGAATGAAAGGAGGTTTTGCTCTCAAAAAAATGGCACTCGAATTCCTCTGGAATTAATAAGCACAGCTGGGAGTCACAATCAATTAAATGTTTTCTCGCAAAGCATGACATTAATTGACACATACAATCACAAGCTCCAGTGCTGACAGCCACAAATCCAACATCATTTTTGTTTCTGCTGTATTGAAACAGAGAAATCCATAAAACCCTAACGCCTATTATTAGTTGAGAAGCACCTGGATCGATCAACAAGACTGCACGCTCCGAGAATCCAAGAACGGTAAAAAGGTGATTTGCCACAAAATAACAATAATGAAAACATAACAGCAAAAAAATGCCTCTATTGTTTTTCTGTGCGTGGCAAATGGATACTGTGAGTTGACTGCAACAGAGACAGACACCAATCAGGACAGCATACAGTGCTTTACAGGGCTTGGCTTGGTTATGAAGGCACATGTTCCTGACCTCTGATCTCAATCACAGTAGTTCTTCAGCTGGTTGTGCGCCGAGAGCCTCTCCATGTCACCGATACAGATTGGGATGCCGCACTGCTACGCAAGAGCGACTGGAATGTTTGCAGTCTTAACCATGTATCACGCAAGATAAGGGCCTCTCCAGGCTGCATGATTAGGTGTGAATAAGATTTCAACAGCTCTCTGCACAATCTAATGGACAGCATGCACACTGAGCAGTTAACTATGTTGTGGCTTTGATGTTGTTTTATGCACATCCTTTAACTCTGATAACTCATACCGTGGCAGGTGTTCAAATCCTAATGAATAAATAAAAAAAAAAGCAGAAAAAAGCTATCTAGCAAAATTCATAATTCTGTCCAAATATGTTGTTTTTTGTTAAAACAATTTCTAAAACCTTATACCTTATAGAAGGACCAATTTGGAGGATGGAGGAAAAGTGACAGTTAAAATGACAGTATTACATTTTAGTCTCATACATTGTTATCTCCTTTTCAGTTTTCTGATTACAAAAACTACAGTTAAATTAACGCAAGATATACACACATCCACTGTGAATAATTAGAGTATATTTGCCATCGGGGCAGGTCTTGTTTATTAGTATCATTATAGATAATTAAAACTGACTCTTATAATAAACTCCAAAACAGTTTCTGTGATAGAGACATAAAACACACCATATAAGAGCATTTGTAGATTACATTAGACAGATGAGATATAAGATGTACAAATATCTAATGTTCTGTTTAGGATGATCACCATGCACAGCTGAAAGGCTGTCAGACGATGGTGACACATCCAAAGTGACAACCAGCACAGATGGATAAACCGATAAGGCTGAAGCAGTGACCTTATTTCATTGTCATACCATTCCCACAGATGATCAAAAATTCCCCCTTCAGTCTAAATATTAACATTCCACATCTAACAGGGTGCATTTTACCCCAACCTTATCTTACTGTGAAGAAGAATGATTATTTCAATCATGTCACAATGAAAGTCAAATTTCCGAACAGAACAGTGGGATTGGGCAGCAGCGTTCTACTGGAGTTCCCAACCCATTATTCCCACACCACGCTCGGCTGCCTCAGATTTCCTCCATTGCTTTGATGATAATGTTCTTGGGCAGGCCGCTAAAGTAATGGCCATCTCCCAGTGTGGCACAGTGCACGGTGTGCTGTACTACGATCTAGTGTTTTGGTGTTACATTGAGCCACATTTAACACAGACACTTGGAGCGAAATGAACACAAAAGTCTGCCATGAACCAGAAGAACACAACAGAAGAATATGATTGTGCCAATATGCAGGATCTGATGAATGCAACCATAATTGCTTTAATACCACAGGAACAAACAGTGATAAAATGAGAAACAAAAGGCGTTCACTCACCTCCTCCTCCTCCCAGAAGAGTGGAGTTTGCTGAAAAGAGAAAAAAAAATAAGAGTCAGAAAACTTCATTCAACAGAGTATTCAACTACATCAAAGCTGGACATTACAATTTGGATTCTTCACCTGTGCTGCAAGTGTAATTTTTCATAAATACACCTATTTGACTTTCTAAACTCATTTATATCATCTAATGAACAGAACTACAGTTGAAAAATTTCACTGAGAATAGTAAAAGAATAATTCATGAAAACATTCAGTTTATTTTCACAGCCCCCAAAAGGAAAGCGCCTGGTAAGTGCCAAGAAGAGCCTGAAATTGGCTCAAATGATTATGCGGATATGTTACTCTTTTTTTTTTTCTTTCCTCTCAGTAAAATCTGTAATCACACATTTGAATAGTCGTACTTGTCAATATAATATTTAGCATTTATATGGGAGCTTCAAACAACACCACCGTCATCCAAAGGTAACAAGTAAAAAAGAATGGCATCCAATATTTTGTTTATCACATCTCCGATCGGCAAAAGTGACCAGTTTATTTTTTTGAACATTAAATTAGCAAGTTGGCAACAGACGTGACTCGGGCAGCAGCTAATTTCGATATACACTTCTTGGCAGATTTCTTCCTTGGCAACATGACAAAGGTTATGCTCAATAAAATATGTGGTTCATTAAAAGCAATTAACAGTGGCCTGGCGTTTGAGGCAACTGCTTCTGCTGTAGAACATGGAAATAGAGATTTCACCAGGCCTACGTGGGGTCCGGTTGTTTCTCCATGGAAACACGTCACACATGAACTGAGAGGAGCTTTTCGGTGCGAGACTTGTGATCTTAAAGAGTGAGGCTTCGGTCTCATGCGTGATATGCAGAACACCTTCAGAGTAAAGCCAAGCTCACTGTCATTCTGGTGCCAGCTTTAAAAGAGTTCAGTTCACCAACACTCATAGTATGACCGAGCCCTGTGCTGTTTGTGTGAGTCTCCAACCTGAACCGTAGTTAACTGGTTCAACAGAAGGTAACGTCAGAGTGCCATCTAAGTGGAGAGTGTCGTCATTAAAAATGAACCTGTTTTCATTTTGCTCTATCTGTCAGTTAGAGACATCCGTTCCACATGAGAGGAGAAAGATTAGAGGGGATTTAAAGTACATCTGTTAATTTGGGTGTTACTGAAAGTAGGTAGCCTATGTGTTTGAAGTGCAGTTCATACAGCGGGCATTGGAAGAATCATACACTGCAACATGCCTTTAATGATCTTCAGCTCAGCTACAACATTGGCTGTCATTAGCAGTGAACACCACCCCATTAAAAGTCTATTATTTCTCAAAAACATTTTGGTGCACAAGTAACAGATAATGAATGCGTGGTATCAGGGAGAGCCCTCCAATCATAGCTCAGTCCTGTGGATGCTATTATTTTTTGTCTGATTACGTGCAGAAGGGGACCTCTGGAGTTCACTCAGTTTCCACACCTTTCTGTGGCACCATTATGGCTCTGCATTGTTCTCATTTGAACACCACACAGATATGAGTGGGCACAGGGACAAAGAAAGCTCTCCCACTGCAGAATTTATTTCATCAAAGGGCTTTTGTCTATCTGTGTGTGTGTGTGTGTGTGTGTGTGTGTGTGTGTGTGTGTGTGTGTGTGTGTGTGTGTGTGTGCACGCACACACACGCATACAGTATGAGAATAACATACACACACAAGAAACAGCAACTCAAACAGGGATGTACTGACAATCCACTGTCATGTTTACAATAGCACCTCTCCAGGTTTTTCTGTGATGAAAAAGATGCTTCTGCTCTCACAGCCTTTGTTTAGCTGTGGAATCTGTCAGCTATCAACAGCGAGCACACAACTCAAATGTGCATTTGCAGAACCGACGAGTTGTGTTCATATTTCAAACACATGGAAAAATGAAGTTTTAAAAAAAACAAAGGCTTCATTAGCCAGAGATTCCTTTACATTTTATGATAAATCACTGTGTGCATGGTAGCATTTGTAACTTTTCTTATGAACATGTACATGTTTTAAGTTTATTGTTGTTTATCTATCATCAGTACAAGGAAAGTAGTATTTTCAGTGGCAGTTAAAAACAAGCTAATGGTATGCTGGTTTTCGGCAAAGTCTATCATCATTGTCTGGTCTCATGGGGAGTCTTCCTATTCCTGAGCTATTAAAACACTGGGGTTTAATTACCTGACATTATGGAAATGCATACCTGAGGGGGCTGCTTCATTTACTCCACACCTAATCAGAGATTGGAGATGTGGTTGCTAATCAGTCTGACACGACTTCTGTGTGTGTGTGTGTGTGTGTGTGTGTATGTGTGTGTCCATGAGGTGGGGTAATGGCAGTAGTAGTGATCGGGGTAGTCTGGGGGTTCAGATGTTACATGCTTTGTAACCACTTGGTGTGATCACGGCAATAGCCCACTGGGAGATGAAGAGTGTTTGACAACCATCTCATCTCTGCAGTAGGTTTGATAAATATGGAAGTAGGGAGGGGTAAAAATGCTGCTTTATGCCTTTTCATTTCCGCTCCCCCTGCATGCTCTCCTTTAATGATCAGAAATGTCATGAAACATGGTTTGGCAGTTTATCTTAAAGCACACTGTGCAGCTTACACACACAAAATATCTCTAACTTAGAGTTCCATGAGCTCAGCCAACAGCAATACATAGCAAGGGAGGCATTTAAGTTTTAAAATGGATGTTGATTTGCTTTAACAATCCGTCTTCAAGCATGAGACAAATAAGAAACAGCTGAAGCTAACCTAGAGCTCAGCAGCCTTACACTCTTGGCACCAAAGCTTGTCCCTTTTTTCAGTATGACTTGCCTGAGAAGTACTTCAATTATCCTGAGTGAAAAATCAAAGCAGGAATCCATATTTGGCCACATCCACCACATAATGCATATTTTATAGTGTGTGTATTAATTATAAACTAGCCCTCCTTGCTGTTTGTGCCTGCCCTGGGCTTGGTCTGGCTATCTTGTGGTTGATCAACACATTTCTGCCTTTAGGGGAGCAGTGGGAGAGCCAACAATTAGTATTATCAGAAGACCATTATCTGTTTCTTCTACAGTGTGGTTGCCTCTTTGAATCTATGTTAAATGGGTTTTTGATTTTGTCATCTTTTATGATATCTTCTGGTGTGTACCCCCAAGAGAATTTGAAGGATCAATTTTTCTTCAAGGACAGAACACATCTAGACTTCCACCTCTAAAACAACTACAAGGATCTCATCACATTAGACAAAGTACTGCAGTGATCTTTAAGTTTTAATGTTTCAGATAACCTGAGCACTTCCTGTGGTAGTAAGGATAAGCCTTGAAGGTTGGCAGTGACCCAGTTAATGAGGAGAAAGAGTGAATCCAAAGGAGTGGGCTATGACTTGGAGTTTGTCAGGAGCGCTGCTGAGAGCCGTCCCAGTAGTAACCACAACATGGGTCATAAATCTCAGTGGAAGGGCTCCCCAGACTGCCTGGGGATGGCAGGTCATTAGGAACTGCTGGTCCACGGCATTAGCCTGGCCCATCAAACACATGCCTGAACTGTCACTGTGGGAGCACCCACTTCCTGTCTGCCCTTTGCACTCCTAACCCAAACTACAACCTCATTTATCTGTCAGCCAATGACAATACAGTGGGGCCACTGCTGTGTGTTTTCACAACACGAAAATATTGATAACAGAATCCTGCCTGAGAGTGTGACAGACACGGTTTATGGATCGTTTCACTGCGTCAAGAAGCCAGCACAGACACAAACACTATGAAAAGGAACGGTGAAACCATCCTCTTGTCTCAGTGCGTCCATATATTTGCGGAGCGTTCATAAAAATGCCGTGTGTGCACTTCAGTGTGTGAGTGTGTGCATAAGGCAGTGAGGCGTGGATCTGGGCTGCATGTGTGGTGTGTCGTCAGCAGAGTCCTAGATCATGCAGTTAAATGGGAAGTGCTAGTGCATAACCACAAAGCCTCAAGGCAGTAAACAGATCCACTGACTACCTTCTGGTCTCTGCCACCTTAACTGAACCCTTTAAATAGTCTCCATCAAATACACACTCACCTCAACTCATCCTCTTGCATGTTTCGCAATAGCTCAGAGGTTAATAGTGTACTCAGTTGTGACTCTGGCATAAAAGCTGTGGAACAGAAACGCACAGAAAAGTTTTATGGATCACGCGACCTGCTCTTTTGCAAATGTATAGTCATAAAAGCGAGCAATATTAGACCATGGGCCACCCTGTGTCTGCAAATCTTTCAGACATTTTAGCGGGATTTTCAGTCAATATGTAAATTAACCACGACAGGGACGATGTTCTGTAGCAATGCTATGCTGCTTTGTATCTGCAGAATTCAATATCACTCACTGCTGATTTTGAAGCGTGTCTTACCTGTCGACAAGACGGCAATTCTGACTTTAGCAAATTCCAAACACACAAACTGTCCCAGATAAAAAGCACAAACTAGGTCAACAGGGCTGCTCTTTGTAACTGGAAGTCACATCATTTTTTTTCCTCCATTCTTCTGCTTTAATTAGAAATCATATTCACAGCTAATTTGACAGGCACAAATTAGCATCTACTACACAATGAACTGCAAATGAATGGCTTACAATAATGAAGAAAGTAGTTCAAAGAAACAAAATGCAGATCATATGTAGACTTGGTTGACACTTAGATGGTCATTAGCTGTTCTTCCCCACAGTGATCTGATGTCTAACATGTCAGCTCTGACATGCTGATGTTCAAAGAGTCAGTGGAGTGAAGGACAAATTCTTTTTGAGTGGAATAATGTGCTGCTCCACACACAGACACTTTTCCACTCCAACTGCTCTCCTAAAAGACACTGCTAATGGGCCTGTCCACACACACACACACACACACACACACACACACACAGAACCACTTCCACAAGTACACGCATGCATGTCTGTGAACTAACGGACTAACACAACCCAACTCAACTGGAAATATTCAGACCCGGATTGAATATCTAGAACACCCATGCCATGTCTGGGGATCTCTGTGTTGAACTGAGGCAAGTCTTTTAATGATCAGGGCTCTTTTTTCTTTTAGTAGCTGCCGAAATTCGCACAAATAGAAATAAAAGCTAAACGAGCCACCAGTTGTGGGATGAGAGAGGAGAGGCAACAGTGGTATTTCTTATTTGTGGCACATTAAAAATGCATGCTACACCACACATGCTGCCTCGCCTGATAATACTGGCTGGCATTTTTGTTCTTTATAGCTTCTAGTGGTCCCTAAGGAACCCGAGTGAGCCAGACAAACTTGTGATAGAGGTGGCACAAACCCAGCAGCACAGTCACACGCACATAAAAAGCCTAAACCCTTGTTCCTCATGCTTCATGTGGAATAAAATGCAGGAGGAGTCCAAATAGTGCAACTGTGGCTGAAACGAGATTCTAGTGCAATATGGACAAGTTTACATCACAATTCCTACCAGAGCTTTAGCTCAATACCGACAAGTTAAAGTATTTACTGAAATATTAACCACGTGCCTTCAATGTGACTGAATTGTCAGGTTCCACAAGTAAGGACAACGTTATGAACAAGATGCACATGAAAAACACTGATGTAAAGCGCACACACAACAGACCTTTTTAGACAAAGTGTGTGAGCATAAATCTGAAAGTTTACTCCAAACAAACAGAAGTTTTCAGACAAAAAGAAGTGCCTTGTAAAGGAGCATTTTGTAGAACGTATTTAGCCTTGGTATCTGCAGTCTGTACAGGTTGTGTAGGCAACTTCAGTTCTGTCAGTTGATTGGTTTAACTTTGTATACTGTAGTTTGGTCTAACAGCATATAATTGTGCTTGTTTCGATCAATTTTAATTCCTTGTTATGAAACACCTGCAAATTGTGTCTACCTCTGCTGTGACAAACTATTATATAAAAAATATCAAATTCAATTTTACACTGCCAGCCTTATACACCACCCCCACCCCACCCCCATCGCTCATCTCCTACGCAGTAAATTACAGGCTTTTTCTGCTTTGTAAAATTTTGGGAGGACCTTGTTGCAGGCTTTGTTTGCCATTCACTGGGTTGTTATATTAAATTGATTTAGTGCAGGTAACATAGATCTCATTTCTCAAGTGTATTGATACTGCATCAGCTTTAAGCACAAACAACATTTCCATTAAGTTAAAGGATGGCTTGAACTTTCGGCTGCTGTGTAGTATTTTCAGTTCGAGCTATAAAAAGCTCACCTGGCTCAAACATGCAGTCTGTGGCTGTGGGATTCCTTGGTTACCTTCACTGCTGCATGCAGTGGTTCAGGTGTTACCATACCAACCTAGGCAACATGGATTTGTTGTTGTTTGAAGCAGCATTTGATAAAAACCAAAGCTTATCGCAGTGATAACAATAATTTGACTTCTATTTTAGTTTAGGCTATCAGGCCACTGTAGGTAGCTTCATAAACCCATTCATACAGCACTTGTTGTATACTGTTGATGGTTGAAACGATGTTGTTTTTGCTGCTTCTTTTTAGAATTACAGCAGCAGTGTTATGATGTCTGAATGTATCAATGTGACAACATGCTGGTGTCACAGTGATTAATCCCTTTCCTCCACAGGCTTGTCACCTTCATAACAAAGCAACAATACCAGATGCCAAAGCCAGCCCACACGTCTATTGTTATAATTACCTGACCTTCAAATCCACATTAATGAGCCCAGGATGATCCCATTCTCTTTCATCATTTGGCTTCCGAGCCCTCCTTTTATCTAACAAGGTCACCTTTCACAACACGGCTTCTCCCTGAAATACACATCCCCCTCATAAATATACATCTACCTGCATCTGCTCAGCCCCCAATCCTGAGAAGGGAGCTTGGAGAAATTACAAGAAAATAAAGCTGTAGGTGGGCTCAGCAAAGCGCATGTTTGTATTCCTTCTGAAGTTGACACCAAGGGAAAGTCAATGCCACCAAACTTAGACACAAAACAACTTTCTAGCGATTGAAGTGTTACTTAATTGTTTTGAACACGAAAGATACAGCCTATTAACATGAACCAGAAAAACTCACTGCAAGGGCTCTAAAGACATGACGCAGGAGGGCAGTGAAGAGAGCAGGGTTCATTAGATGAAGTTGTTTCTATCCCTTCCCACTATTTTAATCACAACTGGGCTGTGCTTGTCACAAGAGGAAAAAAATGTCTGAGGTTTGTGAGAAACCACAAACACAGTCTCAGGGAAACAGTACTTTCAAATATTAATTTGTACTATTCCATTTCAGGCACATTTTGCAGCACGACTTTAGTTGAATTGAGAATATTCTTAAAAGGTGAAAATGAGTTCCCCGTGATATTAATAATAAAGCTGAAATCTCTAACAACTAATATTAAATGTCTAGTGGAGACATTATCCACACACACGTTTGAAATAAAATACACAAATTAAACAAGTTAATGACAAGAATGAATGTTTATAGTAGCATATTCTCACATATTTTACTATATGTCATTTCAGTGCACCTCATTGTTCACAGGCCTCAGGCAATACTACAGAGTATTACCAACACATGAGACATTTACAGTATATCAGATGACTAATGCATGCTAAAAGAAAAAAAGAAGAAAAATTAATAAAAGTCCATGAAGAGATTAAACATTAACATTAAACCTTGTTCACCGTACAAAACGTAGTTTTAATATGTAAAATGTTACATAACCCAGCAAGATATTCCAACTGATATTCACCAACTCTGTGCATGTGTGCCAACTTTGAAGAGGCGTCATGATTTTCTAGTTGAGATGAAACTGATTATCTGCAAACTTCACAGGGCCCAGTGTCACTGCGGAGCTCCGGCAGGATCTGGGCCAGCAGCTGCATATTACGGATTTATCCAGTTGCATTTCTGGATTTATCAGCCTTACGTTAATGCAGCCTCTTCCTTACTGGAGATCAGGCCTGCTGGTATGGTAAAGACCCGCATGGCTCCTCAGGGCCTTCACAGTCCACTACCCCCAGCTAGGTACCCAGCAGGCACGCAGACAGTTCCTCTCACTATATCCAAAATAACATGGCTGGGTTTTCTCCAGACGGAAGAGCCAGGACAGCATTAAATTGGAGATCGTCAGCCACTGAAGTGTGTTCTCTGAATCGACTTCCTTACATATCAGTGCTTTCTCTTTGCAGAAAATAAAAGTGTGGAAATGAGGGCCCTGCCCTCGGTAGCCAGGCTAAGGTATATACACTCAGAGTTAGACTCTATATAGCTTAAGTGCAGAACATTGCATTAAGGAAGAGTGCATTGTCTTTTTTAACACTAAATGTATTTTAACTTCTCTTATTTCCTTAGTAAAATGCACTTAACCAGCACTTAAGAGAAACCATTCCCACCAGCGTCTATTTGATCACAGCGGTGTAAGTGTTGAGGTGATGTGTGAAGTGAGTCCTGGCACCAGAGGTACTGACTTTATGTCACAATTCTCTTTAACACTGCCTGTTCAAGGCAGGACACTTAGACTGTTATTCCACCTCGTAGTTCAGCATTAGGCGTATAAAAATGGAAGGGGGTGGGGTGGGAGGTCAGTGTTGTTTTGCTTTTAACAGAGATAGCAGAGCCAGGGCAGACATGCCGGGAGCCGCACTAGACGCCGACTCTGTTGTGTTACACGCCTGCCTGTTACATGCCTTTTTTTTTGCTTCCAGAACACCAGCACACACTGGTCTCCGCTGTTGTTTGGTTCGGTGTAAAAAAAGACAAAGAGAGACGTAATGACTCACCTCCCTGGAGCACCAACAGCAACCAGGCTGGAGCAACTCAATCATAAATACAGAAGAGATACATCACATTATTCATGTTGTCATGGTTAAAAAGTACATTTACATGAAGTCACCTCCTTTTCTGCTTAGTGAGCACAGAGGCTAAAATGGGTTGTGTGTTAATTAAAAAGGCACTTTGTCATCACCCTGAAAACTGTGAAACTTCAACAGCTTGTATTTTGTAGAACACAGCACTGTAAATGGACACAATTATGGGAGAGCCACTGACTGTAATCCACAGAGAGGTATGTACAGTATGCGAGAGAACTGATATGCTAAATTATAAAACGATAGAGATGCATACAGTATCGTTTTACATCTTCGAGCAACTGCAAAAATATCAGACATTCCCTTTGCCTGAGCACACAGCACTTGTAGCAACTGATGCTCCTAAATCAAGTGGAACAGAATCTAAATGAAGACACGTCAGTCCAACCTACTGAAGTACATGATGAAAGAAGGATTGGCTCGCAAAGCCAGTCCTTCTCGGGTGAGACATGATCTCATAAATAATCATACCTGCATTAACATTATGGAGACAGCTGTGATAGTTTGATCATAATGGGAGGTATTTACTTTGAGATAGTTATTTATTTCCCATACTTTGTAATGGAAATAAAAACAGTTTTGCACCTCAAAGACAATGCCTTCGATAGTGCCAACTCACACTTGTTCCAATCATAGGCCACATTTTAGGCAGGAAACAGGCAACAGAAACACTGTGGTTCTACTAACAGCTTTTTGAATGCAAGCTGGAGCTGTCAGGGTTACTCCTTTCCTGCCTACAATCATTATAGCTGAAAAAAAAGAGAGTGGACTGACAATTGTGCAATGATATCCCACTCTGTTATCTTCCTATTGGATATTGCAGATTGTAAATACTTCAACACTAACAGCAAAAGAGGGGTTTCACATACATGAACACCTCACGGTTGCTGGCTTTTGAACAACGGTGGAATCAGCTTAGCTACAGAAATGTCATGGTCTGCACACAGCATAATATTGTTTTGAGCTTCTTTCTTTTGTAGCAGCTATGGATCACACCATGTTCACTTCAATGCATCTTCAAACAAGCATCTGTTTTTTTCCCCCCACAAACACATTCACACAGATTCCCAACGGATAATTTCCTACTCACTGGTATCTGAAGCCTTTTGTTGCAACAAAACAAAAAGACAACCTGTTTCTATTGCTTATTCAAGGGGTTTTAAAAAGATATCCTATGAAATGGCAAAACAGCACAGACACTATGAGAATTACAAAATCAGGCAGACAGAGTGTTTTCCTCTTTGCAAGACAAACAGCAGAAAAGAGTTAAATATTTTATGTTTTTTTGTCTTCTTTTCTTTATTCCACCATCTTACCCATTCTAGAGCTCTGTGCATCTCCTATTTGTTTACATCAGTTGAACTGACAAAATCCATCAGTCAGCTCAAATCCAGTTTATAATACTGCACCTCTCACTGATCTGAAAACATCCTGCCCAGCCTGACGCTCATCCTGATTTAGAATCTCTCTTTGTTTCATCATCCAGCGTAAAGTTGTCCCTTGGCTACCTTTTAACGATATTTAAACAGAGGACACAGTCTGGCTTCATAGAACCTTTCTAGCCAATCAGGAGATACTAGCTTGAACAACTCACTATCCACTGGAAGTACTCATCAGACTTAACTCCACTAACACTCGCTAACATCTGGCTTTTGCTATCAGTGAGAAAGGGTTCAATCCACATTCAATCCAGCATAAAAAGTCTCTGGGATAAACACATGCATTCATCAGCTGCACTGAAATATGTCAGTGGTATTGTACATCTGCAATTCTCAACAAAGATGGGAAGGAAACAAGATGGCTCACTCTTTACATAATTCCATCATCACATCAGGAGAGAAACAATGTGTTTAATTCAGTGTGCTATTGACTGAGACTTTTAAAAACAAGTTTTAATATCTCCTGGATGCAGTCTGATGAGGTATATGATCCACTGCACGTCGAATGTGACACACCATGAAAATGAAGAAACACAAAAGCAAACTCGTTTTCTGGCAATGGGAAAGGAGCCAATCACAACTTTTTCTTTAGTTTTTTTTTTTTTGTTTTGTTTTTTGTTTTTAAGGCTAACACTTACATACATACACATAATGTATTTTGCTCCAGACCATGAAGCTTGTGTCTGTTTTTGCACTGTTTCTCTTGCATACACAGGAGAATTGGACACATTATCAATCCCATCAAACTAAATAATTGACAGACATGTTGCAGACTGAGAGAGTGAAATAGTTATCATGGGGATACTAGGAGAACAGATTGACAATGGTCACATTTCTCTAAATGATATTGCGGTTCTCCTGCTGAACTTTGCAGTGCTGCTTAATTGCAGCTGATAATTGGCTTGTCTCCAAGCTCTTTTTCATTGCTGAACCCAACACACATTGGCACTGTAGGCATATTAATGTGGGTTATGCCAAGATTTACACAAGATTTTTTCCCACTGATGTACTTATGAAAAGGATGTCATTTTACTATTTTGTAGAGAATAAATGAGCTACCATTAGTGATTTTAAAATTCCCTGTTGGTTTGTAAAAACCCCTGTGAGAGCTACAGGCTTACCCACAAAGAAGGTTTAAGTTAGGGCACCAACACTGAGAGATGACAGGAGTTTTCTCAGCAAGGTGCAGTACACGACTCCAAAATGTCCTTGTAAAATAGCACTAACTCAGAAGTTCACAGCCAATAGAGGTGAGCAGCCAAAGAATCCATAATAAGCAAACCCTGTGGTACTTCTAGACAAACCAGGCCAGTTTAACATGAAACTGTCAGCTTTAGTGTTCCTGTGTTAGAGCCTCTACAATAGGAGGTGGGGCAGAGAACAGAGAGCTGCAACACTTTGGCAGCTCAAAAACACCAATCAAACACTAAATCAGACTAGCACAGTGGTTACATTGTGAGGGGCCTGTCACTTCCGGAGAGCCAATTTATTTGGCTTTTACACATGTTGAAGAAAATGAAGGTTTTTGAGGTACACATCCTGAGACTTACTGTGAAGCTGACTGTGGAGCTGAATGTTAAAGGAGAAGAAAACACAGGGGAGGCACAATTTGAACTGTATTTAACTCACTACTCTTTGTAATTCCTTTTCTTGCACTCAGTGTAAAATACACAAATGTAGCACAGCAGCATGAAATAAACATGAATAACCCAACATTAACTCAGTTAAATTTCAATGGCCTTGACTTGACATGTCCTGAATCTACAAGGATATAAATTCACCCTCACCATCACACTTGGCTAACAAAAATCTCTAGCAGGTGGACCCAAAAAATGCAGCAGAAACAGGGAAGGGCGAGGAGAGTAATTCTGTATAAGTTTGTCCCAATTTTAACGTCAGGAACAGGAAATGCTAAAATAAAGGCTGAGAGAGGTGTGCAGTATTTGTTTCTAATTCAGACTGGGAAGCCAAAAATGGAAGGAGAGACACTGACATGAGCAGAGGATTAATGAAGAACTCCACAAAACAAAAAAAACAAAAAAACAAAACAAAACATTGTGCCTTTTCTAGCCAACAGCTTACAAGGTAAAAAAAAAAAAAAAGAAAAAAACTTATAAGACATATAAATTTGTTATCCGATGTACTGCACACATACTTATTTTTAATACTTGAAGATCAAAAAAGGAAGTGACATTTCACAGGCAGGTAAAGTCAGCTTTGAGACAGCTAGAGTGAAATGAAAAAGGAGGCATGAAGGATATGATTACATAATCTGGAACCTAACTGTTTGGTGGGCTATGAGACACGTCAGGTACATAACGGTAATACTGCCACAATCGTAATATCCAAGATCAATCATGCTAGCAGTTACTGCAAAGAAAAAAAAACGCCCTGAGTACTGTTATAGGAAACACAAAAGGTGTTGCGCTAGCAGTCTTAATAATCACTACAAAGAAATGATCTTTGTAAAATTTGTCCCAATTTTAATATCAGAGGGCAGACAGACCTCTTATGTACCCACACGTTCTGCACAAGTCAACAAGACCTTTTTGTTGTCAGGTCCATTCAACAACACCTATAGTTACACAGACTGTTTCTAGGTGGAGGAGAAGGACTCAGCAGTAACCTTGCATCCCAAGGACACATCATTTGAAATGCATTGGGTGCCACAGTGCTGTGATATATCCTTTCTTTTCCAGAATTAACCTCAGCTAGTGTTTCCTGTCACCAGCCAATCAGGGAGTATGAGCAGGGACAGGTCCCAAGTCCTGACACACAACTACACAGTACTTCTCACTCTGCCTTTTGTGTGTTTACTTGCTCGTAGGGCAGGAGACAGACATGACAAATTGCTTGAAAGATCTCACAGGTCAGCCAGCCACATGTTTGACAAATATAATCTAATTGTGAAACATTTGTTTGAGAGAAAATCTTTTTTGGAAACCTCAAGGATGGAAATGTCTCTGTGACCTCTATTAGAAGCAGAGATTTATCTGTATTCCAAGGTTACCTCTACCACGGGGCGGTCCAGTCACCGAGCAAAAGGGCTCCTGTCTATGTGTCTCCAGATAGTAAATGTGAGTGCATTGTGGGGAAGAGAGAGAAAAAACTGAAGGCACAGATGGCTAAAAGCACACATGATTAAAATGCAATTCTGTTAGGAATGTCCTAAATAATGAATGTCCTAAATAGAATCGGCAGCTGCACAGGTAGATTGACTCTGACTTAACTGGTGTCCACCACTGGGGGACACCAGTTAAGTCAGAGTCCGTCACCATTTGTATCAAAGTATCACGCTGACTATTGGTTAAAAATGAAAAAAGTTAAGACAATTAGACCAAGAATGCAATTACTGTGCATGAGTTTCACTTTTTACATGAAGAACAAAATAACAACAAAGTCTAACACGATTATTGAAAGCAGATCCAAATTCTTTCAATCTCTTTAATTAAATGCCAAGATGGAAGCATCTCTTCACAGAATAATAACAGTCACACTGCTAAACTCAGATTTGGCATCAGATTAATGTCTTTTAGCTTTCGCCCTAAGCACAATGAAAGAATGTGACACTGCCTGGATTAAAGCTTGACTTCAAAGAAGAGTGCGATCATTAATGGAAGTTGTAATTACTGAGAAACCACCAGTAAAGGACCAGTGCTAGCTCTCGCGTTGTTCATCATTTATGAAGCTGGACTCCAGTTTCAACCCTCCAAAGCGTTTAATTGCCTTATCTCGCCTTCTGCTACACAGAAATACAAAAGAAACACAATTTCAGGGACATCATCTGACTAACCCACACAAGTCTGTGTCATACAGCAAACTCACATTTTTTATTGATCAGCAAGACAGGATATTTGCCATCATTAACAGCACAATCTATAAAAAAATGAAGCAGCAGACAGCAAAGGGGTGAAATTAATGCAATTACACTCATCATATAATTTCCTCAACAAGCTTATATCTCACTTTGATTCATAATTTCTCTGCAAAATCTATAAAATTCCTGGTCTGCTATCATAAAGTCCTAATAATGCTGTCCAGAGCATCTGTCAGCTTGACATAGCCCCTTCATTGGTGTGGCAAACAAGCATTATTTCTGCTACTGCAGGAACAGCCTGTTCAATCTTATTTATGAGTCATACAAGGGAAGTGGGTGCCTCCTGCCCAGTGCCGCAGTGTGCTAAAGAGGATGTGGTTTAATCTTCACTTCCATCTTTAATGAGATCTGATGCAGGATGAAACAGGATTGCTAAAACACAATACAGGGCCGCCAAGTTGCACATACTAAAGCAATAGATGCTGTGTGATAAAGTATACACAAACCATTGGGACTGTAACAAATTATTTTTTTGTGGTTAGCTGTGTCAGTCCGTTAGACAAAGCCTCATGAGGGAGGGAGGGAGGGAGGGGGAGAGGGGGGAAGAGAGAGAGAGAGAGAGAGAGAGAGAGAGAGAGAGATAGCACTAACTCAAGTAGAACCACAAACAGGAGCGTTGAATCTCAAAAGCAATGCTAGTAGTGCAGGATTAATCTTTCCAAGCATCCTGTGCTTACTTAAATGAAATAGATCAGCCCACATGCACTGGCCTCTGGTCAGTGTACCCTGTTGTGTTAGCCTGCCTGTTACGTGGGGCAAGGGTGTGTGTGAAAGAAAAGTGGGAGAGATTTGATTGGACTGGATATCTTGACATGTTATTTTTCTTTTTTTGATCTAACTGAGAGTAACAACATTCACTCTACTACCTCAGTGGATACTGTATGTTCTAGTTACAAAGTCCCATTTCCCTGAAGCCTTTGAGGTATAATAACATACCCTTCAAGCGAGCACTGATACCCTGTCAATATCTCTCTTTGCCTTTCCTCCCCCTCCTTGCTCAAAGAGAGGGAGCATTCATTCTTCAATTTGGCCTAATCAAGTTTGAATCGAGTTAACAGCCGTATGTCAATCTTTCTTTGCACTCCGGTTGCAGATATATAATCTCCACTAGTGTCTCCTGGGCATATTTAGCTCAAACATAAATACAGAGATTGTCTCCTGCAAATATATAATATGTCACTGCTAGCCAGACAGCATGTATTGGTTACAGCCACAGTCTAGACAGACGGCATGCTAGCCTTGAGAAAAACCTACATGTACTTATGCATCTTCTCTTTTAGGGTGACATTTTGAAACAGAAATATGAAGGAAATAAAGGACTGATTCCACTGTGTTTTTAAAACAAACATGTATTCTTCTCTTGCCAATACATATACACATAAGGAGCTAACAGACAGGCTCTCTTGACAAAACCTGTTCATACAGCACGCTAATAGCTTGGTTGGTCTGTGAGGGCCAATGATCTGCATGGGGGTGGGGTGGGGTGATTAAGCAGGAGGCTACATTCAAGCTAGCAGCTCAGAGGATAAGAAAAAGAGAAGGGTCCCACTGTGGGGGCCCACTGGCCCGCAGTGTCTCCTGCTCGACTAATGTAATCTATGATCTCTCCCATCCCAATTAAAAGCCGAAATGGCCTCAGAACAGCTGTAAAGGGAGGCCTCACAGGAGTGTACTAACCGCCGTTAATGTCAGAAGTCTCATTTAAAGAGCAGCATCTGTTTAGGCTGCACACATGGCCTCATGCCTCTGAGCCCGCTAACAGCAGATACAACCCTGCCCATCTGGAGCACCGTAGCAACACTCTCTGACTCACATGACAGACAAACACTGGTATTGTTTTGTTCAAGTCAGGAGACACTTTTGACTTAAAATGTTTATCAAACTTTGTTTAAGGTCAACAAGACTGTTCAGCGGGTTACATTTTATTGATTTCACCTTCAAAATTGTCTCATTGAAATGTATGTGATATATTACGTATCGGGCTGAAATTGAAAATGCTTAATTCTAAAGCCACGGGAGGTGAGAAAGGCTCAGTAAACATCAATATCCAGAGGTAAAAACACAAGCACAGCTCTCAAAACATTAAATCAAAGTGCTGTAATTTAGCAGCAATAATAAACACGTCTGGCTCAAAACATTTCATTGTCCAAATCACAGTGAGAGTTGATTGAATTAGATGATTACAGTATTTTTGAGAGCTTTGGGTGATAATAACCTGCCATATGGTGTATATAATGAATTGATTTCTACATACAAATAACACATGCTGAGAGTGTGAAAATGTTAGAACCACCTAAGGGTAGACAAATGAAATTTGCAGGAATGACCAAAAAGAAATTCCAAGTTACTTGTGCATTTGATTGTGTGTGTGTGTGTGTGTGTGTGTGTGTGTGTGTGTGTGTGTGTGTGTGAGTGTGTGTATGAGATCCCAAAGCTATTAAAATGAACTCAGCTTTGATTTGATTTTGCTTGTTTAACTTCTCAGCGGCGGTAGCCTGTAGTCCTGTAGTTTCCTTCAGATCTCTCTACAGTCGATCCTACAGAAACACTGCACTGTTCATTCTGATTCAAGGAACAGGAAACGGCAGTGCATGCAGCCAGGAAATGGGCTGCCAACTAAGAGAAGAGGAGGTCCACTTCAAAAAATAAAAAAAATAAATGACAGTTATTTGTTTAAGAAGACAGCGGAAGGATGTTCACTTCAGCAAAGCTGATCAGATAATTCCATAGTTCAGTGGCTTTCAGTGGGAAGTATGCCCATGAATGTTCATCACTCCTGTCAAAATGAGCTGTAAACACTGATTATGTCAAGTCTCGATGAGGTCATTCTGATCAACTACCCAGCAATGTGCCTTTGTCAGCAGAACAGTTTTTGCACATGTTAACATCAGAATATTGCAATTAATATTGCAAATAACTTGTGCAAATGCAGGTGATGAATTATGTGAGCATAATGCACATGTATGAGGGCAATAAAATATTTTTCTGATGCACTTTATGTCTGATAATATGTTATGGAAGGGTTTATTAGAGTCACTGATCTGTATGACTGACAAATTAGTACTCTGCCAGCTGCAGAGACCATTGGCTTTTTAAAGCTCATCTTACTTTGTTTTGGCACAAACGCTGCCTACAAATTTAATTTTCTAGAGGCTCCCAATTCCCCATCTACTTCCCCAAAACTTACCACTACTCTTTGATGAAGCTGTACTTCAAGGCAGCGTCTGGCATCCCAACGCCCACACAAACCTTAACAACTGAGAACACAGTATGTTCTCAAGCCCAGAAAAGTAAATGACACAGCAATATTATTAGTGCAGTATTCGGGATTATGATACATTTCCTGTTGACGAGACTCTCTGAGAATCTCCTCTGTCATAAGCTAAAATACTTGTTTCTTTAAAGGCCTGAATTGGAACAAAGAAAATCACAAGTAAAGTTAGTGTTAATTGGAATCCAAACTGTTGTGTTCTAATAGCTGAGATGGCTGATTTGTAATGCAAAAGAATATGCAGTCATCCACTAAGAAGTGAAGCATTTGTACTGTCACTCATGGCCTCTCAATGCACCATGGTTAGCAATGTTACTGGTTGCACGTTTGTATGTTGGTTTGGGCTGCATCCTTTCCATTTAACAGTTTCATATTATTTCCCCACTTTGAGTAGATGGAAAAGCTGCGACATCAAGATGAATCAGTTTCAGTTGTCTTGAAAAGAAATCCACCCTCTATCAGCTGCTTGAATGCACAAGAATGTACCAAGCCCGTCTCTTTTGTCACATTGTGCAGTTTCATTTACAAAGTAGCAGGAACAGCAGTTGATAATAGCCATATGAGGTTTGTCACACATTCTAAGCTTAACTGCAAATAATTTTCTTCATAGGTGTCTGTACCGCAAGTAAGTAAACTAAGACAATTATCAAAAGGATGAACCTGATTTATTATTTCTGTACACATGCACCGACTCATCAGAAAACAATAGCACAAAGCAGCTGGTCAGATTGCATACTCAGCAGCTTTCAGGGAGCCCAGATAGTATTGGTAATCAAGTTTATTGTGTACACACAAACCTTTCCATATGTTTGGCCCTGATTCATGGCCTATATATTAAACTCAAAATACACTAAAATGTAGGATTTCAAATGCATTTTGGATGCAATGCAATCAAGTAAGAAATACCGAATTAATCATTCTGGAGGTGAAAAGAGTTGGACTTAATATTAGATTACCGAACAGTACAGTACCTTAGAAAGTGGGAAATGTGGCAACAAATTGCCCAACACGCAGTGGTCAACTGATCTGATCTGTCTGAGACTACTTGGCAACTACTTGCACAGGGACAGGAACACTACGTTTTAACAGGGAAAACATTGGAGCAGACTCTAGATGGGCGTCCATCTGCCTTGACCTCATTTAAGCCTCATTTGAACCCAATGAAAAACCTGAGGGAAGCAGGATGCAGGTACCGGTTTTATCATGTTGCTTTTTGTGGAATCATATTTTAGATTATTGTGCGGCACTAGTGCAACTAATGTTAGCTTTGTGGTTATATAGAAACAGAATTTAGAGCTTCACTAAACTTAGCTAAACGTACTCATATGTATATTCAACTAAAAACAGAATAAAGAAGTGCTTTGGATACTTTGTCAAACACGACATGACTGCATTATGTTTTTATTTACATTTTACACAGTGTTTCAACTTTTTTGCAAGGAAAGTTATATATATATCCTTCAAAATTGAAGGAATTAATCAACCCTAAATCACCACAGGGGAATTGCTTTACTGTGACAGCCTTAGTCAGAGTCAAATCCAGCACATAAAATGATTTCAACCACAAGCTCAGGAGTAAGATGGGCAGAAGAGGTGCCTCCTTTTATTCTACTTAGTGAGGGAAACTTAAATACTGAATCAAATTATTTGCCTCTCTAGTATTCAGTTCTATAAATTTTAAAAACTGGGCCTTACCACATCCTAAATGCAAATCAGGAAGAAAATTGAGTCTAGCGTGGTTGTTTAGTTTATGTCATGTCTTTATTATGGAAAGGCAAAAGGCCAGTTACTCTGCCACTAAGAATCCTCTACACAATTTTGAATCAACAGTCCATAGCAGCTTTCTGTACCAGCGCTTGTGTTGTTGTTAGCAGTAAATTCTATATGCAGATGTTCCATTTAGATAGAAGAAATACCGTAGACCCAACATTTTCCATGCACTGAAAAACAAATCAGCTCTTGGATAAACATTTGCAGTCGAATTGTGTTTCTTACTGTGTTCAGATGAATGGGGACCTGGTGGGACCTGATGTGGCACAAAACATCTTATATGGTAGTAAACAGTACAATATAATATAAAACAACTTTATTGTTTTTACTTTTGTACAGGAATGAAAAAAAATAAATGTCATTTGGAATAACATGCAATCTGTTTCACAAAACATATACATTAAGATAATACATCAGAGTATATCACCACGACATTAGAGTCACCTCGTGATTAAAAGGAATGGGATATAAAAAATGACTCTTCATCAATCAACATTAGGCAGCATGCTGTCTAATTTCCTGTCTGTTGATAATGCACTTGCCACTTCTCATTTCTAAAATATGTCAATGATCGTTCAAAATGTCCAGCTAATGACCAAACAACTTTTGTCATATTATTTTGATTATTTGTGTGGCTAACGGCTATGCAGTCACCCATGCTCCATGTCCTTGTTTCACAAATGATTACATTACATAAATAATGCTTCAGGCCAGATTGTGAATTAGTACAACAGGACATTTGTTCCACCTCCAATATGAGCAGGCTATTTACAGCCCAGCTCATTGTAAGTGCATCACCTTCACTGTTAAAGTCCCTGCATCTGTTAAAATGTTACCAATGCAAAGAGACACTCACTACTTCATGGAAACATCCAGTGTTCCCAAAAAATATTAAAATAATAGCTCTTTGAACAAACAGAAAGTGTTAAAGTAAGCGTACAGACTTTTTTACTGAAAAAAAAATCAATCCAAAAGGAAGAAGAACAAACAAAAGAGATAATAGTAACATTAAAAAATAAATGTCTACTTTGTTAAATCAAACAAAATATGGTTCACAAACCCTTTTGGTTAAACTTTTAAAAGAATCACTTTGCAAAGAGTCCAGGTCTGATGACTAAATTCAAAAGAAGCAGATCTAAACACTGAGGAGTGATAGTGTGTTCTGTGCTGCACTTTTCATTTCCCCTCCCCTCTAGATAGCAACATCCTCCTGAATGACCCCACCCCTTAGTATAAGAAGAAGAGATGTTCCAAGAACACGCTGGTGGAGGACGAGAACGTGAACGTGGAAGTTCTGAGTGGCTTAATCACAGTCTAAACAGCCAAGTGTGGAAGGACACCATGCCTGGCTGCAGCCCTAATCATCCTGAAAGAACATCTATGTGTTGCTGTTATATCCAATTTCTATTTAGCACCAATGCCCTCTGAGAGCTCCTGCCTTTCTGCATTGAACAACGTTACAGCAACATAGAAAACAATCTGTAACAGACCAAGAGTTTGTGAGATACTGTGTTTGTTTTTGTGCTATCTAAACATTATATCTGAATTTTCCACCAGTCTACATTTCAAGGAAATTACCATTATCATGCAATCTAATTCACTGCACACATTAGTGATTATTAGTATTTTCCACAGAAACATTTAACCTGTATAAGCAGAGACTTGAAATTACATTTCCTTCCTCAAAAGGTAAGAACACTGTACAAGATGAAGGTTAACTCTCCTACATGTGCTCTCTTTCAGCATTGATTTAATCATACTCGATCTTTGCTCAATGCTTCAAAAAGCAAATGACAATAAGAAAATAAAATGAGATTTCCTACTGCTTTTTATATAAACAATAAACAGTTTTGTAGGAATGTATCCTGGGTCCTTTATTAATTCTAAATATACCTGGCTGTGTCTTTTCAAAGTGTACAACTAAAATGAAAAAGCCAGCTGATGGAATTCTCCTTTAAAACGGGTTTTCATTCCTTCTTAATACTAATGCTACTACAGTAGTAGATGTAAGCAATTGTGTGGGACACATGCATGGGCTGTCTCATCACCACCTTTTATGGGTCTTTGCTCAAGAGGATTAAAACCTCCTTAAGATGCTGGCATTAAGAGTTTTACAGTCCAACAGCCAAAGACTTAATGCCATTGGAAATGGTGACCATTCCTAAAGAGAGCAACAGGGACTTCATAGGCGACTAAAGATGGGGTAGGACTGAGCCTCAGCTAATGATGCTACACAAGCGAGAAAAAGAGAGAAATGGCTGATGGCTGACTGAGCGAGGTCTAAACTGGGAAAAGGGGGATTAGATACTTGATTCAAGGAAATTCAACTTTGTGAGCCGAGGTGAAAGGAGTTAGAATAGTCATCCATGCCTACTGCAACCCTGCTTTGTCCTCAGAGACAATAGGCTTAGCTACCCTGATCCACAGCTCTCTGGTTATGATCACAACCCATTACTAATGCACTACCATTGCACTTAAGATGGCACTTTACTGATTGCCATCAATTTCAGATGCTGAGATAGCACCTCAAATTGTCCATTTTGGAGAGATTTGTTGTGATGTGATTGCACTTGCAAGTGGAGACCCCGAACACCAAACTGCTCCCAATCCAAACAGATGAAAACGCACACAGTAAGATGAAGTGCGGAGGGAAATAAATGAAGGTGGCTGAGGCCATTTCATGTAGGGAATGAAGAGATATTGCACTACATTCCAACTGCTTCAGCCGCTCCTTTAAATGAAACATTCGGCTTAAACACTTTCCCCGCCATGGAACTTCATGCAAATCTCCCAGCTGCCCTCTGACCTGCAAACAATTGTGGGGCAGTGCTTAGAGAGCGCTCCCAGAGATTCTCCCCTGGACTCCAATTAAGGGGGCTTCACATTACAATACACAACAGGCTAAATACAGGGCCAAAGCATCTTAAGATTCTCTGTATGTGCTGCATAGCCTGCTGCTACCATGGCGAATACAGTGAGAACGCGATTAAATAATGCAAAATGAGCCTTCTGAAAGGGGTGTTAGTAGAAACACTATTACCATGTGCACAGAAGGCACAGATGAAAGGAATAGTAATGGTCAAGGAGGACAGGGAGAGCATTGTTTATTAGACGTGTGGTTGTGTCATAGACTACAGTACATTACACTTCAAAGAATAAAGCCAGGGTGTCAATAAGTGAATGTGTATTGTTGGAGAGAGGAAGTGTTATCTTAACTGACCACTGTTCCATAAGAAGTGTAAAATTTGGCAGGTGTTCTGCATTATCATTAAAAGGAAGAAGGATGCAGTATTTATGATAAAACACAGCCCGTTTCCACACATAATCCTGAGGCACAGCGCGAAACATACTGTATAATGCATGCACAAGCAGTAAACCTGTACCACTCCAGTGATAAAAGACTGCATTTACCCCTTAGAGTAAATACAAGTCAGGGCACCTACAAATTAAAGTTCTTGGTTTCTGAAAGTAAAAAAAAAAAAAAAAAAAAAAGCTTAGTATTTCACCAAACAGGACAAGTCCCATAAAGCCTTCTGAATATTAAACTATTAGTTAAACAGTATCCACAGCACACTGCCTCCTATGTTCACCTTTGGCAAAAGCAACTTTTTCCATTCCAGCTGACAGCAAATGCATTAAACTGCCTTTGATTAGAATTATTATCTCTGCCTAAAAAGCGCAAATTAATACCCATTTTAACAAGAAATTACCATATGAGGCCAGCAGTGTCAGTGCTGATGTGGTACCAGAGGTAGTAGACTTGCTTATTTCATTTCTCTTTACACCATCTTGTGAAGTACACAGTTGTGAAGTAGTCACTTAAATAAGCAGAACACTTCATTTGAAAGGTCACAGGTGCTTATCTGACTGGGAGGGCTGCTTGAGAAAATTCTCTGAGAGGCACTGCAAATGAGAGGGACCATACAAGGATGGGCAGTGACAGATCAACTACATACAGCGAGAAATGCATAAAGATTTCACTTAAAGCTTGCCAAAGCACTTATCACCTGTCACTTTGACCGAGCATCTGCTTGCCAATCCATTTGAGTGCTCAGGTAGGTTGTCTTTTCTCCCCATCTCATCACAGATGCATTGAAATTCAATCGCTTACAAAGAATCAATGGGTTTGAGGAGAATTACCTGAGCAGATTAGAGCTGGAGGCAGCTGGAGAGAACTATCGTCTGATCATTCCAGCCTTCCCTGCTCTGTTTGTTTTCCCCGCACTTTAGCTAAATTAGTAATTACAGTCACACAGCCAATCTCACCATGGCTACCGCGAAGCCAAAGACACACCTGCAGAAGTGCCACAAACACACTGCTAGTTCAGTGGCGCACGAACTCTGACAAGCTAACAAGAAAAAAAAATCTCTCTTTTGCAATTTCAACATCAAACCAGGTGGAATTAAAGTGGACAATCAATACGATCAAAAGCGTAAAACTGTTATGTTGATCTGAATGGTCTGTCAGCACAGTTTGGCCGTATCCCGGAACGCAGCATGCAAAATCAGTTTCTTACTGAAAAAGTCATCACATTGTCACTGGATTCGGTGCATTTGAAAGCAATACAGGAAGTAGTGGGCTTGGGGTTCAATAGCATCGTATCAAATCTGAACACACTTATCAACTTGACATCTTTTCAAATCCCTTATTAATTGAACTTCCCTACTGCAGGACTAATAAAGGATTTTCTTATCTTATTTTATCTTTTATGAAATATATACAGCTTTTTTATTAACTGAATTCCTTTGTTACCAGAGAAGGAAAAAAAACTCAATCTTCTCGGCATTTTCTTAAGCTGTAGTCTAATTAATGATTCAACCTGAACAGAATGTTGACTATATGTCAGACACACTTTACTGACAATTTCATCATTAGTTTGATCATTTATTTTTAACAATAAATCAATAATACACAACTCAACCTAATTCCTTTACTATTATTGTATAGAAAAACATACTTTTAACAGTGGACCAATTCAGCTACCATTACTTCTTTAAGTGATTGTCATGTCTTACAAAAGTGGCTTCATCCTGACATACAGCATGTTGTCCAAAACAACATTACTTAGTATGAGAAAAGGAGAAACAGCATGCCTGTAACCCAAGTAGTCCTTTTCAGATAAGACATTTGAAATATTGTTAGATGTTACAGTGCTGCAGTGCTGTCAAAATATTCGGCATCTGCCATGCAAGAAGGAGCTCTAAAGTCCATTTTCTGATCTCATCATAGCAGCAGCACTGATGGAGAGCAGCACTGAGTCTGAAAACAATTAACTCAAATTGCTGCACACACTGATGGATTTTAAAAGTTATTCTGCAGTTTAACTGTTTATTTCCATGATCAACGATCAAGGTTAGCATTGCAGAAGGCCGTATGTTTTCTCAGCACTTTCATGTTTTATTGGTTATGACATTTATAAGTTTGCTGCCTATTTTACAAAGTCCAAGAATGATGAAGTATAGTTTATGACTCAGTAGGTACATTTCTATATGCTCACACACTGAATGGAGAATGCCTTGGCTGAGTTTTATCCAAAAAGGAGCTGGCATGAACTAAAATTAAAAAAAAATAAAATAAAAAAAAAATAGGGAACTCAATGAATAAAGGAGCTGAAGATTAATGTGTGAGGTTTTGTTTTGTTTAGTTTTATTTTTCTCAATCCACTTTTGCCCTGCACCACAAAGGGAGAACAAAAATTCTTAATCAAAACCATTTTAAAAAAGGGGCTCACCAGATGTGAGAAGAACTTCTCTACAACTTAAAATAAACTAATTTACAGTATTTCATGGTTTATTAAACGTGATTTATTCAAAATGATAACAAATGAGAACTTTATCACAGTGCTGTTGCAAGAAGGCAAAAATGACTTTATTAATATCTCCCTCTCTAATATGCATATTCCACCTTGTACATGCTGTAGCCTTTCCACTGTGGCAGCAAGCTGGTGGCTTGAGCTGTGCTGAAGTGAAAAGGTCCTTGCAAGTCAGACTGCTGGCATGACTTTTATGCTTTTCAAACCTGATGTAGACATGTCCTGTAAAACTGTTGTAAATGCAAATGTATTGTTGCCAGCACATTTATGCATTGAAGTGCAAGTCTCAAAGGGGCTTTCTGTGTCAGTACACTTGCGAGAGTATGTGTGATAAAGATTTCACATCTATCCATGTCTGCAAGGGTCCGCAGTCCATTTATGCTCAAACGAACGTGTGCATGCATGTCCACCTATGCAGACTCTGAAAGAAACAGAGCCGAGTGTGAGTCTGCTATATCAAGTCCATTGCAACGACAGTGTGCTGTCCAGACAGGTTCTCAAAGCTTGTTCAAACCTGGTATCAACATCAGTCCTGAGTTATCCAATCACAAGTGGACAGCTCTAAGTACAGGTGTGAACGCATTACGGATGGATAAGTCAGTGAGATCAGACTGCTCAGACCAGTATCCTGGGCCACACCGAGGAACTGCCTACTTAATAGATGTCCTCTGCACAACAACAGGCATAATGGATTACACACTGTCTTGATTTCCATTTGGTTCACTGTCTGCCTTACCTGCCAAGGTAAGCAGCAGACGTTTTCAAACACACTGTCTGTTTAATCTAATTTCACCACTGAACTAGTAGGTGTAATATCCCCAGAGTCTTTAACAAAAACTTTCATTCCATTCATGCTTTCTTGTAAATTCAGTACATTAAGTAATTTCTTTCCTTGTAAAAAGGAAAAGCAACATCTTTATACCGACTGTTCTGCCTAAACATTCCTTACCTGCCAATATTCAGCAACTGTTTGAACACATTGTTTCCTAATAAGAAGAAGACATTTTATTTATGGTAAACATGTCAAATTTTGTGAGTGAAGAGTAATTCTTAATTCTTTGGGTCTTAAATTCAGCAAATGTACATTAAGTTATTTCTTTCTTTCTTTCTTTGTGTAAAAACCATAGCATCTGTTTGTCCCAGTGATGTATGTGTTTATTTGCATATATAGCAAGGAAGAGAGATCACCCAAGATGGATGTCAAGACCAGGTCCTAACATGTTCTCATTCTCATCCAACACTTCCTTTGACAGTGGGAGCTCCAGCTCAACTGAAAGAGCCTACTTGCTGTGAGTAAATAGATGAACCAGTGGGGCTCTAAATTCAGTGTGACTTGTATCATATTCCATGAGGCACCATTTAAATGGCCAAAGAAATCCTGGCTCAGAAAGAAGTAGCCGCATTTCTAAAGAAACAGGTTGGCAATTGCTCACTGGGTGAACCTTAAACACAACTGGCTGTCGCTATTCTTTCTCTCACAACAAAACCATAGCACGATACTGGTCTCCAGACAGCAATCAAAAGAAGGAGGATATCTCAAAGTGTCCGTGGTTCTGTTTGACTGTGCTATAAGGCTTTGAAGGCTTTGTGTTTCATCCTCAGTACATTAATACCGTTCCATGTCCCAAGACTGTTGTGAAACCACCGACTTTCGCTAGGCCAGCTCAGTCTTTTGAGGACGCATGCCCATGCTGTTTGTGGTGACTTAGTCCAGTCGCCATGGGAACATGGCTGAATGAACAAAGAAAGAGAGTTTATTAAACATAGAGCGAGCAAGGTTAGCTGGCCATGTGATGTGGATGGTAGTGTCAGCACTCAGAGGTAGAGGGTAGAGTGGCAGCCTGGTTGGATAGGGATTATAAAAAATGACTTGATAACTTTATGATTCTTCTGCTGCATTTGGACTGGGAAGACATGGCAAGAAAATATTCTTTTTGTTTTTGTAGTAAACTGACATCATGAGAAGAGCACATAGCAGACCATATGTGGCATAAACTGATGCTTGACACCTGTATCCCCACAGTCATACACAAGTCTCACACTGACAAAAACAGACATGAAGAGTGGCTCAGGTAAACTGATGGCTGGATATGCGAGAAGCCTCAAATGCCTGTCAGGCTATGAGAAAAATCAAACGCTGAGTCTCTGCGGAGGAGTCCATGTCACTGCATTCAGAAGAAGCAGACAGGGTTCGGCAGCCTTAGCCACAATTATAACCCAGCAGATGACAGTAAGAGAAAAAATGAATACTCTTCTATTACGTCTGACACACTCAGCTTCAGATCTAACGAATGATGTGACTGATCCCCGCCAACCCGCTGACAGATCTGGTGACAGGAAAGAACTGTTTCTCTCTGCACTAGCACTTGTGTAGAAATAAGAATTCCATGCTGGGACACACCCACACACAAAAAAGTGACTACGCCACTATAAGTCACTTATGCCAGGCATTAATTACTAATGGTCTGATAGTTAATTAGTATGGTCTGAGACTACACTGTCATTTTAATAAGAAGGACTAACAAAAGGAAGCATGCAGACACATTCACACAGAATTTTAACAATAGATCAGGAGATCAATCATGAGCTGCTGAATCGGCGCAGCTAACTTGGAAGTGACTATGCTCTTGCAGATAAAGAGACTGGAGACAGAAAGAGGTCTTCTCCAGGGAATGCTAGATAATTCCCAATTGAGCCCATTGGCTCCCACCCACTTGCACACACAGACACAGAAGAGACAAGGGATGAGAGCAAGAATATTCATTATGAGGATACTGAACTCTAATTAAGCGAGGTGTAAGAAACACATGCAGGTGTGGGTTGCACCTGGTTTCCAAAAAAACTCTCGCTTCTCCATGTCGCAGCCACAATGGGATGATAACACTCTCCCTTTTCTGCAGCCCTACAACCCCGACTGCTACCCACCCGGCACTCCAGATCCCTCTGCTCCTCCTACTGCACCTCTGCTGCAGGCGTGAAATTTGGCAGGCCACAAAGCCATCCACACAACAGACGGCAATCCACACCAGGAGAAGACAGTCTTCCTGCTTGATGGGCAGATAAATTCCTGACTCTAGCTCTTCAGCTCAGGCAGGGGGAAATGTACAAGGCAGAGTAATGGGGCCATATGTAAAAACACAGCTGCTTTTTTCCCCTCCTGATGGAAGGATAAAAGACATAACCAGCCCTCTGATATTTTATTCCAGTACTCTCCAGAATCAACTTAACAAGCAGAAACATCTAGCTACTGTATTCTGGCAGCAGAACAGCCTGCTGGATATGGATATCATTCCACATGTCCCATGTTATTTTTACAAGAACTGTCCAGGAAACACACAATACAGCTTCTATAGTTACAACTCCGTTTGAGGCATCACCTGTTGCCATGAAGTCAAATTGAAGTCTGTCCATGAGTCACTATGTGTCTGTGTGTGTCTCTGTGTGTGCTTCACTGTGAGTTAGTGAGAGCATGTGTTTTATCAGTTGCTGGCGCTTGTTTGAACGGAGCCCTGATGAAGGCCTAGACAAACACAGGGGAATGTCAACGGAGAACTTAAGTCAATAGACGGAGCCTCAACTCTGCCGAAGACCCCTGTGAGAGAGGCTACGCCCCCTGACACACCATCAAACTGTCTCTCCTCTCCTTTCCTCTCCTCTCTGTTAACCTCCACCAGCATGACAGACAGATACCCTACACTGGTATAAATATATTCTCTGATAGAGTATTAAGACATGTGAGGAGAGAGAGGAGGTAGAGAGAGGAGATAAAAAAAAACAGCTCATGGAGAAACACTGCTGGCTCTTTTCCAAGCGCAGGCGAGTCAACTCAGCATACAGGATTAAAGAAGGCTAAACACCATCCAAACACACCACTGAAAAGAGTACAACAAGAATATGTCCATTTCTGTACTGTGCTGCTATGAAAAAAAACCATGCAATTAGAAATCTTTATTCTGCTTTTAGTGGACTAACCGATGCAGACAAAATATTGGAGGCAAGAAAAAAAAACTCGCTTTGTAAATGTTGAGATTGCAGTCTTGTATTTTTGGTCTGATAACGTACTGTGAATGCAGCAGACGGGCAAATGGTAAAGCATGCTGGGCAAACATCTAGCCCTATTCAAGTCGGAGCTGAAGCTTCATTTTATTTTTTCTTTGTCCATTTTTTAGAGTGGGAGACCGATGGAGTGGGTGAGTCCCTATTGACTCAATCTGCTGAGACGTTTTCCCTTTTACCAATGCTAAAGTAGGCATGAGCACTAATCCTTAGGGGTTAAATGGAGCCTCCTCTGGGGTTTCCCTATCATGAGAGAGCTGGGGGCGGCTGCTCCTGCAGTGCACACAGAACTTTAATCTATTTGACAGAATTCTGGCTCAACTTTTACAAACTATACAAAGCAATTTCTCCTCAAAACTCAGTAATGTAATACTAAAAAACATTAGAGCAATTCATGTGGGGTACATATCTCCTTAAATTCATGGCTTCCCATGGTAGATACTCAGGCGACAGGAATGAGCAAGAGAAATGCAGCTGATGACGGTAATGATAATGAAATGTTAGGGACTACAGTGGTAAAAAAAAATGGGTCACTGGAGGAGCAAACAAAGTTATAGATAAAAAGGTGCGGACATGTAAATGCAAAAATAGCAAATAATTGTGAGACAACACAGCTGGAGAACTGCATTGGGTAAAAGGAATAGTATAATGATCCAGCATCTATGTTTCAGGTTAGAAGCTGTAACACAGTCAGAGAATATAGCAGACATCTTTGTTGGCACCTACATTTGCAGTTGTCCATATTATCAGCATATTACATTCAGTTTATTAACTGAAAAATGTTCTGCAGAACCTAACCAGTGAAAAAGATGCACGATAAGCAGTACACATCTTCAGAAAAAAGTGGAAATGTCTCTTGTAAACTGCCTAAATGGGTATAGAAACAATAGCTTTTGCAAATTATACAGTCACAGTGACAAATGCTTCCAAGCAGGAAATGCTGGCATTTTCCAAATTAACACACCTTTACAAAGAGGTAGAGCTTTCTTAAGAGCTTATTGCAATGCTATGCAGAAACTTCATTCAACAGATGATCTGCTCACCAATAACATCAGCCAGAAAAAGGAACCATTTCCGTTTCAAATCGCAGCCATTTTTACACTGAAACAGCATCAGTGGTTGCCAAAGTCTGGCAGCTCCTGCCCCCAATGCTTTTCCCTACTGCTGTGTATAAATTCACATCTCTGTTATTGCCTGTACGACTGATCTCGGTTATAATGGCACTGCTTCTATTTACCCAACACATCTACCCATCTCCTCTATCAACGATTTGCTGGTTCACTTCCTCTACCTTTTACTGGTTGTCTTTGATGGGTCAGCTTAAAGGAGTTCTTACTGGCCTGTGAAATGTCACAGCCTTGTCTTTATTGTTCACTTGTGAAATCTGAGTGAGGAAAGGTATATTTTAAGGCTATGATTTGTAAGAAGAAAAGCACCGCTCCTGAGCCCAGAACTCTTTTTCTACTTCTGTCTCTGTTAGACATACTTCAAACACTCCCCTATTCACAAACAATAAAGGTGTGTAACAGTGATTTTCACTAAATTATACATATAAGCACAAACATACCAAATCCATGTCTATACAAGCAAGTCTGTGTTTAATTTATATCACTGATCTGCTTTTTGTCATGCGGCGCAACAGGCACCTATCAGCCCCAAAGCAAGATAAGACCTCACGTGAGCCTTTTTTAGGTTTTTATCCATTTCTCCTCTGAAAAGGGTTTTGGGCAATTTCACTTTGTCAATTCAAGAAGGAGCTGGGGACGTGTTTTTGTTACTTTTGCTATTAAGGTATTTATACAAACTTTTTGAATAACACTGAAATATCACATAAAATCAGTTTCCATAGCAGTGACTACTAGAAAATGAGATTTCTTTCTTTGTATTAATGAGATTCACAAAAATAGGTAAGTCTAACATTTCACCAATTTTATGCACATGTGGGTGAAAAGTATGTTGGACATAAACAATTGAAGCCAACCACACTGAAATCTTCCCAGCCTTGATCATTTGATCACTTAATGTAATACACGCCGACAGACATACACCTCCTGCAGATGGTTTACCTCCAAAACACCCCAGCAACAGAGTGGTTTTAAGAGGGTCTACTCCAGTTACTCCTAGTTTTACCTAAAACGTGTCATTTACAACTTCACCACAAGTGGCTTCCACTCATGCGCTAATAAGAGGGTGGGCAGTCTACGAGAGCTTCTTTCAGGAAAGTCATAAACGTACCCTCGACTCAGCCATTCCTTTTATTTCCCCATCATCACTTTCTATAGGCTTCCTTTGAATGTGGCTCCTGGCTGCGGATGAATAAGACATCTGATATATAAGTTACTCAGAATGAATGCCAAACAATTGGTGTCAGGCGCTGAGGTGTATGCACCTTCCTGTTGTTGGGGCTGTTGGAGGGGTTACCAGAAAACACCTTAAGGTGGAGTTTAACGCCAATTAAGTGGCTCCAGTTCCTCTGGTTTTCACAATACCTTAAACTGAAAATGCTTATTCCCGCCACAAAGTGAACAGAGCCCGACATAGCATTGATAGACCACAACATCATTAGAAAATATAAATCATATCACTCTCGACAACCACATTCCACAAGTGCAAAATTGGATAATGAAGATGTATTTTACGCAAATGACTGAAGCATCAGTTCAGAGTTGAGAGCACTAAGGTTAGCAAGTTTGCTCTGAAGAACACACCATGAACATACAAAAAAATATCTTACTGCCTGCAGTTATCTTGCAGTTATTCATTGTGTGTGGAAAACAACAAAGAGTTGAGAAATCATTAAAAAGGGTAATTTTTAGATATGACTCAGGAGAGTAAACAAAGTCATCTAGATCACAGGCAAAACAAAGTCGGAGTTAGTGTTTGGCACAGATAAGTGAACACTTTGATCACAATGATGGCAGCTCTGTGTGACGAGACGTCCCATCTTTAGTACTCCTCCTTTCTCTTTACCCAAAATACTGTTGCTTAAGAACCAGACTGCCTGTATGTGTTCCAATCAACAGGGCTGTTATGGACCTTGAGGTCTTATACAAGCTATCTTATCTTATCTAGCGCAGCAAAGACTTGGTTTGTTTCACTAGATAACATTAGAGCCTTAACTTCCTCTCCTTACAGCTCTAAACCCTGACTGACCTTTTCATAAGACACTCCAACTCCTAATCTCAAAGGACTAAAGCACTGAATTCACCCATATACTACAGGAAGGTGCTGCTGAGTTTAGGAATCCAAAAGCTGCCCATTTGTCTTTAAGGTTCTGTCAGCGTTTACACAAACATATAGTGTCCCTTGTAAAGATAAATGCTTTCATTTAACTGAGACTGGAGAAAAGATGCTAAGTTGGCTAATTACAGATTTAGTGCAGCAATAGTAACCGGTTACAAAGCAAGAGAGAAGGGCTTCAATTAGTTGCATTAGAGATGTATGCTGGACTGTGAAAACACTGTATGGTAATTCTATCTTTTATCTTCTTTTATTGTGCTGATTAGTGCAGTGGGGTGAGGGGGTGCTCTATCTAATCTGATCACACAGCATTGTGTTTGGGGTCATTAACCTATGGGAGGTCCTAAGGTTGACAAGTCAGCTCCTACCCCCCTCTACCTTTTTTATGGAACTCGCTCTTCTCCTTGAGTTCCTCTGTCTCTACAGACAACACAGGAGCAACCACAAACAACCAAAGAAAACAAAGGACGAGGGCAAAAACAGCCGACGGAGCTATTTGCATGGCTTGTCATTCTTCCACAAACACAAGGCATAAATGACTACTGACCGAGGCCCCTGGACTTGCCTAAGCAGCAGGATGTTGGCCCCTTTTAGTCTCTGTTGTTGTTGTTGTTGGCTCTTTTCTTTCTCTGGGCTGCATCCTAGTCCCAAGAGATGAATGGGTCAACCTATCCCTCAACATCTGGCATCTGCATCAGAAAAGACTGGGACGTTGCTGCATGGCCTCATAGCAATCCCTGCTTCATGTAACTGACATCTGTATTCATATGCATAAAGATCTAACAAGCTCCATCAGTCACAGCTTTTTTCTGCCAGCCATTTGGATAATACCATGGTGCCTACATTTACAGCTATACAAAGCCACACAAATTAAATCTAACATCTGTCTACATATTTATCCATTCAACGATTTATATTCTTGCCATAAACCCCCTTTCTATCCCTATCACACACATTACACCCTCAGCAAATCAAAAAATGTGAATACTCCTGCAAAACCCACAGCACCTCTCATCCACAAATCCTAGTTAAACTGTTATGATACTGAAAAGCTGCCTGTCAGGATGGCAGAGCGGAGATGAAAGGCCCACAGCAAAGATCACTGCTGATTGCCTGTAGAGGATGAATATGCAAATAAAGCAGAAGGTAAATGAAAAACAAAGCGGGGGGTTTTGGCAGCAGCCTTTTACATGTTCCCCTTTATTTGGCATTGGTTAAGAACACGGAAAGTCTATCAATAATGAATTCCAGGCAGAGCAAGGAAGGAGATGAGGGGAAAATCAGTCTCTATTTTTCCCCTGCGAGCCCCTGAGCAGTTTTGGGGCCTATTGTATTTCACACAAGCTTCACAGTGAACACACACTAGGCTTAAGTGACAGATAAATGAAAAATTGAGGGAGATAAAATAATATCCATAAAACCTTGCTGAGCACCAATCAAACTGGCTCCATGTGTTTTGGCATATAGACCAGAAAGTAGGGCAGCACATTCTGCCAACTACAAGCCTTATCTATTGACCAACAGAGCAAAAAAGTAAATCAATTATCTGGTCGAATGTCTGTCATGACAGACAAAAGCTGGACTCAGCACGGTTTGATATAGAACAAGACCAAGTGCACACTTAACAGTTGTTTTGATGCCACCAGAGCCAAGAGCAACTTTAGCCACCACTTAGCAAAATCAAGTGGCTTTATATATTTAGCTAACGTTGAAAACACATACTACAGAGTAGGAAACAACATGTCTGTTGTCTAAACACTGTGAAATTGGCCAGACACACTAGAGTGCATCTTTGGGAAAGGAAGGCACAGAACCCTGTGAACAAAAGATGAACAGGGCAACAGATTTTCTCTGTTCTTGAGATAACAGAAACCCAACACCCTCGTCCTCCAGTGGGGCTCTTTGTAGGTCTGAGAGAGGGTCAATCAACAGCTGCTGACAGATGTGTCTGCAGTCGATTTAGGAGAGGAAACTATGGTGAGGTCAGACACAGGTTTCTCTGCTCTGTCCCCCCTGGAGGGAAGACAAGGATCAAGTCAGGATGTCCGAAGACTGACCTTTTCTCACCTCTCACCTGGACTAATATGATAAGATAGTTAAGCTCATTAACAAAGCAGCAAAACATCAAACCTTGATAGAGGCTTCACAACACAATAAAATGTTTATTTCGTAGAGGTTTGCCTCCAAATGAACAGCATACAGGTGGACAATTTAAATTTGTTTAGAAATTCCATTGTGTTTCATACAAAAGTGAGAGCCACTTTAGCCGGAAAGCAAACAAAATTTAAAAAAACTCCACTCGAGGTCTAAGTAATTTTGGCAGATGCTCCAGGCTTAAGTGTCTGTGTAATTAGGCACTCCAGTTAAGATGGCAATCGTGGTCTAACCGTGTGCTGATGTGTTGAGGCCAGAGTTGGAACGCAATCTGTCCTGGCAAAATAACTGGCCAGGAGACGTCAGTGTTGGTCATACATTTGAACAGCTAGTCTTACTTAATGCGCACAATTCCAATGAGGCAATAACAACTGCTAGAACGGGTTCTTATCAGTCCACCAGCAGACAATGGAAGGACAGCATACAGACCCAGAATCAAGGATTGTCTAATTAAATTGTGTTAACTGGAGTAATTTGCAGAATACTGCAAAGTCTGGCTTTTCAAGTCACCTGCTGTTAGCAAAATATAACTAATGCCAGTTTCCTGACGAAATTTACTTTCGCTTTTCCACTGGTCATTAATCACTACTGGGTAGCTGCTCTCTTTTGACAAACAGAAAACATGACATATTTCCACTACATGTTTTAGTATCCCCACAAAAAGTGAATAACACTGTTTTAACAAGCCTGTTTGTTTACTGAAAATTAATGCAGACCCTCCAGGCATTCACAACTGAATAGCATAATGGCTTTGAGGTAATTAACAAAAAAGTAGTATTTAGTAAGTAGTATTTAGCAAATGACATGCAAGAGAGGAGCCTCCACATTACACAGACAGCTGCAGATCTAATTGCTGACCCACTGGCATTGACAGGAAGCTGATATTCAACAACAGATGAACTGAGCTGTTCCATTGCCATGTCAGGTAGCCGGAGGGGGAGACACTGGAGATGACGCAGGGCAGGAGAGAGTGCTGGATGGGTCGGCCCTGCTGTACAACCCTGTGACTAACACGGTGACTCACTGCTGCTTTGGGCCTGGAAGGGAGCAAATCCATGTTTGGCTTCATTTAAACATGAAACCAAAGAGGGTCAAACAGAAAGCAGGAGGGGGAAAAAGTCAGAAAGATTCAGGTATGTCAGGGCGACTCCATTCATCCATTCTGTATCAACACAGAGTCGTGCAAGCGTGTGCCTGCACATACACATGCACAGATGCAGAGAAACACAGGACGAATTAACTCAACTCTAAATTCTGGTTATAAATTATTCTGCTTCACTGTGACAACATTATCAAATATTCATTACCTGTCAGCATTTAAAAACTTAAGCCTGTCTGGTATATGCTGCACACACATTAAAAGGCAGAGTTTTTATTTCTCTCTCTCTCTCTCTTTCAGAAAAAAACAAAACAAAACAAAACATTTACATCATGTAGATTAAAAACAACACCTGCAGCAGAGATAATTGCACGTCAATAACGTTGGTAACGAAGCTCCTGATGTCAAAAAAACGTAATCATGAATTATCCTGCCACATTTCCAACAAATATGCAAATCAAAATTTAAATCGAGCTAAAAAAAACTACACACTGCCCCAAAACAAACCACTGCAAGTAAAAGGCTCAGTGCATCTGTTATGCTCGCCAACATGCACACACGTTTTGTTTTGGTTTTTTTATTCCCTCTTCCTCTCTTCTTCTGCCAGTGAGCACTGCTTTCCAACCAGTGACTACTTGCTTCTCTTAAGTGCACACATCTGACGAAGATGTGCGAGCCTTTCCCCTTCCCTCCACTCCACCTAGTGTATTCAACCAACACTGCATCTTTCCTATGCATCTCACAGAGTGTGTGAGAGAGAGAGAGAGTGAGAGAGAGAGAGAGAGAGAGAGAGAGAGCGAGAGAGAGAGAGAGAGAGAGAGAGAGAGGCCCCTCCTCCAGATGACATCAGTCTTCTACTGAATCTAGAGGCAAACACAACTCCACATAGTACTGAGATCTAGCCGCGCACCCATTTCCTCGCACAGTCCACAGATGTGTATGTGTGTGTGGGGGCACCAGTAAACATAGTGCTGCTACAGATAAACTCCAAATCGCTCTAGCCTTGTGAGTGAGACGAGGGGGGGTTTTTTGGATCTGAATTCAAATCCGCATAGCCTGGATTGGATTATTATTTTTCCCCTCGTTGTGAACCCCAGTTTAAGAGGATACCTGTTACTTTCCGTTTTTTGGTTGATTATAGAGGTAAGTGTGTTTTTTGCTGGTACGGTCCTGTTGGGAATGCATCCTTATCATCTTTTTGGATCTTCTTTCTGGCAAAAGGAATTCAAAGTCATGTGGAATCCTCAGGAGTTGCTTTTATCTATTTAGTTGCCCTCTTTTTTCCCCCCCATCCTTCGTTTATTTTTATAATACTCAGCCCAGACGAAAAAAAAATACGTTTCTCTCTGAGGTGGTTGTCTCGTAGGCGCTTTAAACGATAGTGTTGTGGGGGGGGGAAATAAATAAATCCTGAGTGCAGTTTTCCTGCAAACAACCAAAGTAAGCGATTCAATTAGTTTAAGCGCTACAAGTCAGTCTGCTCAGCTTGGCAGATACAAATCAGACAACAGATAATTCATCAGTCTCGCCATCTCAAGCCCCTTTCATGCCTGCAACTTGCTGCTTGGATCCGGTGCTGCGTCCCTCTCTGCTCTGCATGTATCTGACAGACACCACACACACACACACACACACACACACACACACACACACACACACACCAGACCTCTGTTTTCTCTCCCGTTTTTTCCCACTCTGCCTGCTGAGATGAATTTCTTGTAGCGACACGCTGAAACTGCACCTCGATTACATTCACATTCTGCCTCTGTAGCCGCACTCATCAAAACATGTGAAAGCGACTTTAAGAGAGCAACGGAGACGTGTAAAGTAATTCCCGATTTCAGCTCGTAGTGTTCCTAAACCAGTGGGGAAATAATCGGGGGTGAATACACAAACTTGATAGGATTAGGGGACTGTGTGATTCAGTCTCGGTTTCGTGGCCCGAGTAGGCACCCCGGTGCGCGGCTGAAATCGCAGTGCAGATCCCGCGGAGTTGGACGTGAAGGGGGCGGCTGGAGAAACTCCACTAAATGCGTCTCCGGCGTCACTGTCTGGACGACTCGGAGCGGCTCCTATTCATATGCCATTCCAGTGAAATTTACTGTGTGCTTCTGTAGGATTGTTTTCAGATAATACGGACCCCAGCAACACAACTGAAAATACATGTTGTGAGAGCTTTGGGGCGCAGTCATGAAGGTCTCCTGAAAACGCACAAGATAAAATCCACTTAAGTTTGATGCGCACCGCTCGCACATAAGCAGCGGCTCGTTTAACGCAGGTCAAAACAAATATCTGACATTAATGTGCAGTTGCAGCTCTGCCGTAATAACACCCCTTGCGAAATAAACAGGTTTTACAGTAAAAAAAAATAATCCCTTCTGCGCATAAAGCCAATTGACAGCAGATTCTAACGTCAGTCTATGAAGCTGATGTATCAAAGTCGGCCGGCTGCTCGCTTCTCCCTGCATACTAACCTCATATTTATCCAAACTGATCAATTCAATTCAGTGGGCGCTTTCACTTCCCAATGCTATGCAGCTATTTAAGATGAATGTTTTATTGGCAATACCAGGACACGACCAGTTGTTAATCCAATTTAACATAGCCTTTTATCTCCATGAGACGATAAGGTCATTCCGGCTTTAAACAATGACTGATATATATTTATAGAGCCCATAGGCTACGGCCTGATTTCAGTAAACCGCCAATAGTGGACGAGAACTTGACTTGAACTGTAAAGCAATGTAGCTCTTTGTTGTTCAGTGTGTTTGAGAGACAAAGAAATAAATAGCCCGTTAAACATGTTAGACATGAGGACAGACCCAATTGTCTTCAGTGATGACTGCCTGAGGCTGAAGTCCCCAGTCAGTTGCTTTCAGAGGGAATTCGCATCACAGATTAACAACTAACCAGGTCACTACAGACAGAATCTTCTATTACCAGGGAAGTTAAAGCATCAAATATGAATGTCTGTGTTAAGAAAAAAGTAAGACTTTCATGACTTCCAATATATTCAACACTGTACTCTGAGGAGGCCAAATTCAGTTCTTTATTGAGTCAGTAAGTAGTATCTTTTACCATCTGTTCAAAGCTTCAAGAGGCAAATCATTTTACAGTGGTTACTCAAAGTGAAGGTGTAAACATGACTGCAAAGCATAAATATTGCAGGAGAAACCTTTGCAGACGATATGACTCAGGGAAAACTGCAGTGGGGAGGTTAACAAATCTCTATTGTAGGTAGGTGCCTGGTCTGTGCTGAAACGAACTCCTGTGTGCGATCAAACGCGAGTATTCAGTGTATCGGCGTTTGCTTGTCACATACAAACAGACAGACATACACATTTCATTTTGCAGTGCCTACCACCCCCATGTGGGGAAAAACCACTGCAGCTGCTACAGATCTCTCCTTTCAGGCTCTTACAAAAGAGAGACCCCCGTCTGTCCCAGGCCTCTCTATGCTCTTAATGGGCCAGCAAAAGTATCATCTGTTCAGCCCATCTAAAGACAGCGCCAGGAGGCCACATACCGAATCTGTGAAACTATCACAGATTTTTGCCCATTTTCTCTCAGTCTAAAACGTGTTCTGTGTCCCTGTGAATTCAGATGTGACCATGAATGTTCCATTGTGTCTCTGCACCACAGCAGGCCGCTGCCCGCTGTCTTGACGTACAACTTACTAATATGTAAATCTATGCCAAACAAGGATTCGCAGAACACAAAAAATGACAAAAATTCACCTCAATTAAGAGCAGAAAATCTTGAAACAAAAAACTGAATTGCAAGAAAATAAAAAAGGACATTATATTTTGCTTTTATATCACTGTGGCTTCACTTGTCCTTTCCCCAAATCCTTATTTGCATGATCGTACAGTCATTTATTATTGAATCGTGCAAGTGTTTGCTTAAAACTTAAATCGACTTGCCAAGCAACATTACAAACAAAACCCATTTTCAAGTCCAACCCCCTCCCTCCGAAAATATAACCCAGAATAATACTGTGTGCGATCAATCATAATTCGAAACTATATTATGATTTAGAATGAATAATCAACAGCTGATACAAACAACACTGATTTCCCAATGGAGAGCTCTACTGTGGTTCAAAATTAATTTCAGGGCTCATGAATAATTTAACAGTCAGCCATTACTACTCGTACAGCCCCCCCCCAAAAAAAATGCAGCCTATGTAATATTATTCTGTATTTTACAGAACTAAAAGTCATTATAATCTGCAATACTTTTGACAGGCATGAAATTGTTTCTATTTGAGTTTTTCCAAAGCCTTTCTTGTGCAGTGTATGACTCGGGGGCACAAAGTCTTGGGCCCTGTTATTGCAAACTAATGTGCACTTATGCGTGTTGAGCTCACAATGGCTATCAGTGTCCAGCTTTGTGTGTAGCCTCCCACGCTTTCCACTCAAAGGTAACTAGCTGTATACACACACAGTTTTATCAGGATGCTCAATTTAACTTTGCCAGTTCAGATTAAATGAAGCAGAAGCCACTTTGACTGCTGGCGAAATCTCCTGTCGACCGGCAGCGCTTATTAGAACGATGGAGAAAGACATCCATCACTAAAAATGTTTAACTCAGCCTTCATTGCTCTCAAAACGATTGTATGCACAGGAACATAGCGTGTGTGTGTGTGTTTGTTTGGGGGTGTGGGTGTGTACATTTGCGTGGTTACACGTTATTAGTGAGTTCAATAGAAAAGGTTCTCAGGATGGACTGTGTAAAAGAGAGGAATTTTTTAAATTGCCTGAATAAAATGTTTTAAGATGTAACCCTCCTACTGGTCTACAGTTCTACATGCTTGCCTTGCAGTAAACAATAGAGAGGGGCCACACTCCTGAAACCAGATGAGTGTGGATAGGAGAAAGGGGGGGGGGGGGGGCGAGCAACTAGGCCTGACGTTGCTCCTCATAAAGCGAGCAAGATGTGCATAGATCAAGGCAGAGGGCCGATAAACCACCCACAGTATAATATCACACATTATGCTACAGTACACTTATGTTCTTTCAGAATATATTTACACCAGTACTCACAAATGAATATCCAAGTCCTTTGCTCCTTCTGGACACCCAGTCAGAGTCTGTTATCTCAGCAGGTAACAGAGATATAGCAGCCAAAAAAAAAGGCAAACTAACTGGAAATGTTGCGCCATATCATTCATGGGGCTATTTATGCAGGGAATCATCCTGCCTCACAAGCTTAAAAGCTCATTATTCCGACAGTGGATAGGTCTTTGCTGGGCTCCCTTGATAAGACTGAAATGCAGAGACTATTACTTTCTTTTATGTAATGCTAAGGACTTAAGGATTCAAATCAAGACTGCATACTTAACAATATTCAGAGTATTGAGAACTTTACAAAATGAGGTGAAAAGGGCCATTTAAAATTAAAATGGCTTGACTAAGTACTGCATTAAAACTTCATTTCAACAGACAGACAGCACACACCCTTCTATCATTCCACCATTTTTTTTTAAAACTCCATGACTGCATTTCATCTTTTTTTCTCCCCTTGTCAGACTCCTTTATTCCAGATTTTCATAGAGGTCACATCTGGTGCTTTTTTCCCAGACTCTAATCTACCACTAATGTAATACTGGACTGAGGGGCCGTGTTTGGATGGAACTGAAGGAAAGGGGGCATTATTATTAGACAGCATCTCAGGAGTTGTAATCGAGTTACAAGCCTCTCAATTCCCTAATTTTCTTCTTGTCATGGGCTACAACTGTTAAATGGCTGGGCCCCTTGTTCCTAATTTACCTTTACATGTTTTACAGCAAACAGTGGCTGCCAGCAGGTCACATGGATGGTTACGCATAAGGACGTGAAGCTATTGTGTTTCGAGAGGAAACATAACATTTTCTTTGGAAAAGAAAATTCTATTTTTACAAACAGAAAAAGCTTTCACAGAACGTTTAAAAGACTATGGGTGGGGGGGTAAGGGGTCACACAGAGGGTGTGACAGGGATAGATGCAACCGCCACCTTCTGCTCCATACAAAATTCAAATGGGACTCATTTGTCAAGGGTGCTTTTTAACATTGTAAGTAATTTGGCACTGACTGGATCCAGTTTTCCTCTCACGTGTGGAATCTAGACCAGCCTTGCTTTTAAACTAGCAAAGACTGCATTTTTTAATCACAGGACCAGGTCTCGTAAAACACAAAATGCTCAACTAAGCAGTGAACTGGACTGAGAAGGGCACAGGGCCTCCACCCTCAGCCATTGCGTTGGGGTCTTGACCACTGTTGTCTTTCATATGCACAGACATTCTCCCTGTATCGCCATAGAAAAGAAATGCGGTCTGTTAGAGGTAACGGGATGTAAAAGGTCAATGGGTTAAATCATAGGCTAGAAGAAAGGGTATTTCTAAATAGAAATTCACAATCTAAGGAAGGTCAGAGTTCAATATCAAATACATTCCGAAACTTTTTTTTTTTATGTCTTTTTATCAATCTTGAAAGATTACGCTCTCATTCCCTTAAAACATTATTATATAATGACTGAAAGTGAGCATTAAATATGTTTGTCTCTGCCTATTTTTCAGAGCACTGTCCCAGGTGTGAGGAGGGCACAGAATGAGTCAAGCTGCAGATGCGTGAGGGAGGCTGTGTCCAGAAGGATAAGCACCTTGCCGTGTCTTGCTCCTTAGAGGAAAGAAGAACATTTATTGTCTGCTTCAGGAGAAGGGACCAAAGCTCTGGATTAATGTGTACACAGGCTCGACAAGGTAGCAGAGGATTCTGGGTTACCTGAAGACCTGGAGTACATAAGTGAGCAGGCCAGGATTGAGCCTGTGGCATAGGGGATTGGCATGGCTCAGACCAGCTTTGTGTCAACTCATCATGCCTGTTGGGCCTGATTGCAGAGAGGAGCCTTTGCTAAAACTCAGCTTGTCCTACACACGGATCACGATACAACACCCAAAAAATCTAATTTGCAGTTATGGCTGTTGAGCTCGACAATTTCAACACCCATTAGGATTTTTAATATTACCTGAGAGCGCATGCTTTGTCAGTGAGGGGAATGCTTTTTCTACAGGCTTATCTGCCATGGTAAAGGCATTGAAAGCATGAGTCTCTGACAACACAGAGGAGGTCATCGTCTAAACAAGGATCAGCTCAGCAAACACTGACCAGGTCAGGATATTACCAGAAACCCCTCGGACAAACTTATCCTCACAGAAAGGATAAGAGAAAATCTTGATTGGATTTTTGGCGGCTGGAAAAGATTTGCCACATCATATAAATCAGGTATGACAAATACGTATGGCTTTGCTTCTTTCCACTTCACTGACCAGATTACAATTTCCAATGAGACATGTAGGAAGAGAGGTTATGGCATGAAGGCATAATTAAAGCAATAAATCACTATTAGCCTAATTAAAAGGTAACTCCATATCGATAGTGAAAAAAGCCAAATGACACCTTCTGCTTTGCAACACGGTTTTGTTCATTTCAAGGCTATCTGCAATAACTTTGTGAATTCCAAAATTTCACACACACACACACACACATTTTATATATATGACACACACACACCCACACATTAATGTGAGTATATTTTTTTTCAAAATGTAATACAATCAGCAAGCTCACAAATTCCATCTTGTTACCTTTGAAAACTCTCAAAAACATATACTGCTGGGATCTTAATGCGCTAAAGACTCTCTCTTCTCTATATATAATAGTTCTTCCCTTGTATTCTTGTAAGAAATCCAAGAGATGTTACATCCCGAATTCGAATGTTGAAAGGCATGTGTAATGATCTAACAGGACGTAAGAGTATGTTGGTTCCACAACAGTTCATCAACAAAGCCGGACTCTGTTCACTCTTGTGGTCTGTAGCGATGAAAGGCAGCCTTGAGATACAGAAACGTGTAAACTAGGGAATGCTATTACATTTCACAAGTCAAGGCCAAAAAGCGAAGGCACAGAGATGCAATTCACAGAGCTCACAGGTTGGAACATTTTTCATCAAAAAGAAGAAAATAAAAAGCAGATTTGTTTCTAAAGCATGCTACATTTTAAATTTTTAACCTTAGGAAACGCATAGATGAAGTAAATCCAACTCTGAAGCAAACTGTTTATTGTTAAGAATAAGAAAACAGTCTGACTTTATTTTCACTGTTTGGCAATTCCAATGATCAATCCGTATCAATAATAATTTAATAAGAGGAATTCAAACTGATTCTTTCAGCAGTTGTTTAATCTTGAAAGTGCTGCAGGCAGCATTTCAAACACCCACCAATTATGAGAACAGGAATTTGGCTCCCCTTTAAAGACCTTGTGCATTAAATGTACCCTCGTGTCTTCTCTCCAGGGGCTCTTGACTGATTAGACTGCCAGGCAAGACAGCTTCAAGATGGTGCGTCAGTGCAAGGCCTTTATCCTCTTCCTCATCAAGATCGGGCTGCTGCTGGGTCTTGCTAACCCCCTGGTGACCTCCGCCTCATGTCCCTCAGTTTGCCGCTGTGATGGGACCTTCATCTATTGTAATGACCGTGGCCTGACTTCCATCCCTACCGGACTACCCCAGGATGCTACAGTCCTTTTTCTCCAAAATAATCGCATCAAGAGCTCAGGCATTCCTGCAGAGCTCCGCAGGCTCTCAAATGTGGAGAAGATTTACCTTTACTGCAACAATCTGGATGAGTTCCCCACTAACCTTCCTCTTGGGCTAAAAGAGCTTCACCTTCAAGAGAACAACATTCGGATGATTACCCATGCCTCTCTGGCCCAAATTCCCTATATTGAAGAACTGCACCTGGATGATAACTCAGTATCAGCAGTCAGCATAGAGGAGGGGGCCTTTAGGGACAGTAATCACCTCAGACTGCTTTTCCTCTCCAGAAACCACCTAAGTACCATCCCTTCAGGCCTACCCATGAGCATTGAGGAGCTCCGCTTTGATGACAACCGCATCTCGTCCATCTCAGAGCAGTCGCTTCAAGATCTCATCAACCTGAAGCGACTAATCCTGGATGGTAACCTGCTTAACAACCGTGGGATTGGGGAAATTGCTTTCATCAACCTGATCAACCTGACTGAGCTCTCGTTAGTGAGAAACTCCTTGACATCACCACCAGCTAACTTACCCGGCACTAGTTTGGAGAAGCTGCAGCTACAAGATAATCACATTAATCGTGTCCCGCCTGGGGCTTTTGCCTTCCTTAGGCAGCTGTATCGCCTGGACCTCTCTGGCAACAACCTGAGCAGCCTCCCTCAGGGTGTTTTTGAAGATCTGGACAATCTCACACAGCTCCTGCTACGCAACAACCCCTGGCAATGCACTTGCAGGATGAAGTGGGTGCGTGATTGGCTGCGGTCATTGCCATCTAAGGTGAATGTACGTGGCTTCATGTGCCAGGGTCCTGATAAAGTCAAAGGCATGGCAATTAAAGACCTAACGACAGACATGTTTGACTGCACAGATTCAGAACTCATCTCCACGTATGAGACAAGCACAGTCTCCAACACTTTACGTCCCTCACAGCCCCAGTGGCCCTTATTTGTGACTAAAAGGCCAATAGTAAAAGGGCCTGACTTCGGTAGGAATTACCACAGCACTACCACCTCTTCAGGCAGAAAAATCATCACCATCAGTGTGAAGTCAAGTAGTGCAGATACAATACACATATCATGGAGGGTGTCACAGCCCATGACTGCCCTACGGCTCAGTTGGCTAAAGCTGGGACACAGCCCTGCTTTTGGCTCTATCACTGAGACCATTGTGCAGGGGGAGAGGAAGGAGTACCTGCTCACTGCGCTGGAGCCAGAGTCTTCCTATAGGATATGCATGGTTCCCATGGAGACCAGCAACATTTACCTGTCAGACGAAACCCCTGTTTGCATAGAGACAGAGACTGGCTCTCATAAATCGTACAACCCGACCACAACTTTAAACAGAGAGCAGGAGAAAGAGCCTTACAAAAATTCCAGTCTGCCTTTGGCTGCTATCATTGGAGGGGCGGTGGCGCTTTTGGCAATAATCATGTTGGCACTGGTGTGCTGGTATGTGCACAGGAATGGTTCACTTTTTGCCAGGAACTGCACCTACAACAAAGGCCGCCGGAGAAAGGATGACTATGCTGAGGCTGGCACTAAGAAGGACAACTCCATTCTTGAAATACGAGAGACATCTTTTCAGATGATACCTATAAATAACCTGCCTGTGTCCAAGGAGGAGTTTGTGATACACACGATTTTCCCCCCTAATGGCCTGAGTTTATACAAAAGCCCTCATAGTGAGAACAGTATCAACAACAGGAGCTACAGAGACAGTGGAATACCAGATTCAGACCATTCCCATTCATGATATTGCGCATGGCCATTCACAGTGAGTGTGCAACGTAAACAGAGTGTCAAGACTTTTACAAAACACTGGATCTATAAGACTAAGGAAGCAATGTTCTGTACATTTGCCATATAATTTATATTTAAGGACATTTTATGAAGACGGAGAACGTTCCAGTTGCAGGCCATCACTGAACCATCAGTGGGTATTGTAACTAACTGCAATTCTATATTTTAGGGATTTGTAGTAATTTGTACTGTATTTCCTTTGCTTAAAGTTATCAACTAAAAGAGACTCTGTGTTCTACTGAGATATGATGACTTGTCAACTGTGAAAGTGGGTTTTCATTGCTGTGTTGAACAATCAGACCTTAGAAAACCTTGTAGTATAAGCACAGGTCATTCTTTTAACTTTGTGGCTGTCTGAAAAAGAAAAAGGCAAAAAAATGACATTACGTAAACTAAGGCACAGCTGATCAACTAATTTTCAAAGCAGGCATGTCCGCCCTCTAAAAGAATGAGCAGCAAGTAGCTGTCTCCAGATTCTATGGACCAAGAGTCTTGCTCCACTGTTCACCAGGTATCAAGTACGAATATCTAAACATGAGGTGCCATGCTTTATTTCTCTGCTTTTTTCAGTGTGTGATTTTTTTTTTCTATTTGCAAGAGGAAGAAACACAGCAAAGCAATCCAAGCAGGGTTCCAGTGTTTCTGATGGGATTGTAGGCCACAGCACAGGGCAGATAAAGCACACTGACCTTAAGGAGTTCTCTGCTCCTCAAAACAAGTAGACTGGACAGGCTGACACAGAGGACCCCCCACTATCTCTATTTGTACAAGCCAACAATGGCCAAACGACAATGGCGGCATTCTTTAGTACCATGTACCATACGTCATTCTTGTCACCAGGCCGAAAAGACAAAACATGTTGGCTTTCATTAGAATTACCACAGTGGCAGCAACTCCTTGTTATGAGTATTATTTTGTATTATTTTCCAAATGAACACACTTTTATGTTTTCACAATTTGAAGTTAACTGTTCTTAACAATTGAAAACCAAAGTGCATTGTATGCCCTTTGGCCAGTCTTGTATGTGCCTTGATCCAATGCTTATTGTATTTAGCTTTTTAAGAAACCAGTGACTTTTTTTCATACACACTTGAATATGAAAAATATTGGTCATATTACAGAATAAAAGTGGACAAAAATAACTTTGCTCTTCCTTACCTTGAATACAACAAACCCCACTCAAATTACTCAAATACTTTTTAAATGTGCTGTCTGTCTACTTTTTAAATTCAATTACTATTGCCCCACACTATGCTATGGGTATCTGTGATTGCTCAGTTTATTCCTTTCTACTCCAAAGATTTCTATCCTTATCCTCTCTTCCCCCTAAAAAAAAGGATACAAGGGAACTGTTTTATTCATTTATATCTCAAATTACTGTCTGACCACACAGTATAAAAACAGCTGGGAGATGAAAAACATAATTCACTGCATTTTTATCTTTCACAATGATCTTGACTCATAGCCTTTTAAACCACATCTCCCCTTCCAAGACATAGTAAGCTCTTTAACAATAACTCGGATACTGTTCTTGAAACCCAGTTTTCCACTCCATGGGCAGTTTGCAGAGCAACATCTGCTTGAGGCTGCTGCTGTTCTTTCGTGCAGTGATGCCATGTGTGACTTATCCGATTGGCCAGAGAGAGAAATGTCACAGTAGAGTAGAAATAGGACTGTGGAGAGATTGGACTCGAGGGTTTGATGAACCTCCCAGGCACCAGGGTAACTGGAAACTAATGACGAGCCACCATATGGAGGGGTAGTACAGGCAGACCCTGATGGGGATGCCCGTCCCTGCAGAGGACAGAGTATATATACACTGCTTCCGGCTCCAGGCAGCACATTTAATGACATGATTGCAGCTCACCCGTGCAAGGGCCCACGAAAAGGTACACATGCAAAAGCAGTAAAATAGCCTATTAGCCCATTTTACAAATGCATCCAACAGACCATCTTGTGAAAGCTATCATAAAGATTTCAGATTATACTCACTAGAATCTAGCATTGACCATGCTCTTACATAAAAGCACGTCAGTATGTATCACAAAAAATAACGCAGAATCACATTCACACACCCACAAGATCTTCACACAGTGAACGCTTTAATTAAAGTAAGGGGAGCAACTAAAAGCTGCACAAGCTATCCAAACCTTAAGTATACACTAACCCTGCCCTTTACACTAAATATATTTCACATCAACTTGAAATTAAAGTAAAAAGACAATCTACTTTTAGAACGCGGAACAGTAATAGTTTCCATATGAATGTTGTTCTTTGACTGTTCAGCACTAGTGCTAATTTATTTGAGCAAATAAAAAAAGAAACTGAATATTGCTATTTTTTCTTTCATTACACTGAAGTGAACAAAGCACCCTTATCAAAGATAACAGTTTTCACAGTGAATATTGTGGTCTTCTACAGAAACACAAAAGAAAAAATATATAATGTGCTATTAACTTTTGGGGGGAAATTAAGTCAAATATCATTATTATCAGTCTAGCTGAAAATGTGTGAGATCTCACTGGGCTTCACAGCATCAGCTTCTTGCAGATGAATGAGGTGGCTCCACAAATACTGAAAAGAGGCTAAGCACTCCATTGCTTGAGCAGAGCGTCCATATGTCTATTAACTACAAGAACCTCTTAAAATGCTTCAAGTGATATTTTTGGGCCACAAGGACTTTAAACGCAGTCTACTGATGAGATCACTGCACTCTCTTTAGCTAGAAGAGCCATCTTTTATGTGTTATTGATTAGCATTTGGGATTAAGTAAATTACTCACATGGGTTTATATAGTAAATGAAGTTTGCTGACCACTTTAAAAGCTCAGAGAATGAGCAAGTTGCTCTGACAATTTCTCTCACCTGTGTGATAAATTACCAAACAGTGAAAGCAGCACGCTATTGTTGTAACGTTCTATCAAAACAATACATTAACCAGAGAGCATCTTTGTGCATTTTGGCTGAACCAAGTGTGAGGTAAAATTGATGAACCAGACTGCTGACGACCCTCTGTGACCTCACTTATCACTCATGACCCTCGACCCATCTGTGCCTTTAAACAATTCCTTAATCACTCTCATGCTCTCACTGAGGTCAGACAAGTCTTTAAACAACACAAGATGCCACATGAATTTGTCTCCTGTGTGACACACACAGAATCTAATTATGTTTGTCTTTTATGTAACCCAGAGAATAAAACTAATGGGGGCAGCTGCACTGTCTGCCCCGGGCTGCTGTTACTCCTATTGTAATGTACTGGTCAGGCAGCCGGTCACATTTGCATTCCTATAGATGCTTGTATCAAAGCACCCCTGGATGACCTCACCGCCGATAGCTGGGTACGGTTCGTCTCCGTCAGCACCATTAGCAGGATCAAAAAAGCACAGGCAATGTGACCCTGTGACTGATTAGAGGTGAGTGAGATAAGGTCAGACTCAGTTCAAAGATCTCATGAGATGAAAAATTGATACTTATCAGTGCTCGCAAATCATAGCCAGTCATCAGAGAAGCAACCTGTCCACTATAAGGATGGTCCACTCAGGAGAGACCTCCTGGTATTCATTACAGGGCATTTCTTAGAAGAGACTCTAGAAATTATGAGGAAAAACATTATGAACAGTGAAACCATTATGACCATTATGACCATTAAGAAAAGGTCAGCTGTTTAACTAATATCTTAATTGCCTTAAGAATTACACAAAAGTTTAGAGGATGACACTTAAGTCAAGCTGATCTGCGATTTTCAAGTGAGATGGTTTATCAGCACGATTAGGCATGCTGGGCAAGAGCACCTTAATAAAAACAAAATAAGAGAAATTGCCGCAAATCAACAATCACGTGTCAGTGTTCTGGAATTATTAAAGTTAAACATCCTTGTCACATACTACATAGTGGTCATAATGTATAGTCAGTCAAAAGCTATGCATATTGAATGTTTTGCTCTTAAAAAGCACAGAATAAAAGTCTCTTGTTTTGAAGACTTGTAAAAAAAAAAGTGTTCTTCATCAACACGAGCTAGTGTGCAAAAAAATATATAATAAAAAAAAAAGCCACAGATTCAAAACAAAAATAAAAGGGGTGCTCGCTGTTCCCTTTTCCCTCGCATCCTGTTGCACACAGCTTGCACATCAAACAAACCCATGATTTAATGGCCTCTAAATGCTGAGTGGAGTAGTGCTGAGGTCAGAAGCTAAACCAAGGCTCAGGGCCTCCCACAAAGTCTGCGATTGTACAAATATGTATAATTTGCATTTTGTGTGTGTGTGTGTTCATGATTATGAGGTTTAAAAAGGAAAAGAAACTGTGACAGCTGAGGCTCTGATGTGCAGAACTTAGATTTATCCTCTGACAGTGTGTATGGTTTATTCACGTACGTTTTAATCTCTTTGGCTCTCTACAGTTACCATTCAAATGTGCTGTTATTAATGCAAACATGCTTTTCTAGTTGAGGCCACAGAGACACAGACATACACGCACATGAATGTCTATGGCTGTGAGCCTTTGAAAGAACTCAGTTCTTTTTAACCACAGGGACCATGTCTAAATTAAGTGTTGAGGACATTATTTTAAAGGCAATCCAAAAGTACACTAACTATGTGAGTGGGCCTGGCAGCGCTTAACATACCTGACTGGTGAATTACATAGCATTCTATTTCATTATTTTTTCATCAACATGGAGTTTGAGAAGAACGTATAAGATGGACCAACAACATTATATTCAACTTTGCTGTATATCCACGCGCAAAAAAATATGTGTAGAAATAGATGGTGCTTATTCATCAGCAGCAGACTAATTTTCCTTATCGTTAGAGTGAAATCACAGAAAACAGCCAAACCTTTTAGTTCCTTACAAAGTAATTAATTGGACTAGATGTTCTGTGAGCTTTGGATGAAGAATTGCGTATTAGGGTGGGATCCTCAGACATTTCACTGTCCTATGACCACTCCTATAGATTTTGCAATAAACAAAAAAGAAAAAAGGAAAACTGATAGCCAGAGTTTGAAACAAAAGAGACAGGATGCCTTGGATTATCAGCACATCTTCATCACCTGTTCATGGCTGCATTTGCCAATGAAAGGCACATGCTAACGCGAGTCTGCATTAATGAGCTTGGTCTGTCTATATGCAATTATGAATGTTAGCGTAGTTTTGATTACTTGTGCTTCATTGAGAACCAGTGCACATTGCGATGAACACAAAGAGAATATCTGAATTATAATCATGTTAGTGGAATAACTTAAAGCCATCACCTCCCCTCCTCACAGCTGACCCAAGACTGTCATGTGATTTTGTCACTCTCAGTCACAAGCACAGTCTGTTCCCGCTGTAAAAAGAGCAGAGGGGTGAAAACAGTGTGTCCGGTGAGAGGCATGTCAGTGTGAGTGATGTGGCCCTGTATGGGGGTGTTGTCCTCTCCACTCTGTCTCTGACCAGCTCCCCCCATTCTCCAGGCCAAGACCCTCTCCATCTCTTCACATTACTCAGTGACCTGAAACCACAGGGCCAAAAAACCTCACCAGCTCCTCCGTCTTCTTAATGAATCCAATTTTTTGCCTGAGAGCACAAGGCGTGCACATACATCCATCGCAACTCTAAATTATCTGACATTAATACAAATTAACATGAGCCACCGCCATCAAGACTGTACCACCCCACAATGGCAGACAGTGACATTGCATCTATATCACTGAATGAAGATAGCAACTTATTTTGTACCCCAAAATAAAGAGTCAATAATCTCATTTAAAACTGGCTATAACCAAAACAAAAGCAGAGGGCTGATTGGTGTTGGTGCCATTACACTATGAATTATACACAATATGTTATGAAAATATCCATATAATTGACTCTGCTCTATGGCAGCCATTAATTCCTGTCTTCCATTAAGTGGTTTAAATGATCTTGTAAGAGGCCATACATCTCCTGATGCCCTTTATGAGATCAACACCACGTCACCCTTAGAACTTAATCGACCCTCAGTCCCATTTGTCCATGAAGTCTGATGCAGGGGAATAATTATTTCTTTCCTAAAGCTTCTGAGGGGTCCAACTTGTCCATTACCCCCAGTGGATCTGCAGCTCTGCAGTGGGAGGCAAAAGCTCCTCTTCGATCCATTCTCTCCTCTCATTTATGTTAAGCCAGCTTTAAATGTCAGTACAGTATTTGCATGCCAATGTGGCTCTGTCTGCAGCTCATTATTTTCACATGTTGACAGCATAATCGCATGCAAGCTTAGCCCACTTTGCTAACCTAATGCTTGCTACAACCAAGTCATACTGAATAGCAAGCCAAGGTTTGTATCTTCAGTGTTTGTCTGCAGTTGTCTTACTCACTTTGGCTTTCAGGGAGGAAAACACAGAAAACCTTGCATAATGAGCTCATCAGTAATGGCAGGGAACAGTGTATGCTGACTAACAAACAACAATGTCTTAACCAAGTCTACAAACAACATGGAACAAGAGGGTAAATATAAATAATATCAACCACATGCTAGCCTCTTCTGCTCAAATGCCAAACTTTGTTCCTCCAAGATGCTTGGAAGATTAAGACTGAGCTGGGCAGAACTCTACCTCAACAGGTCTGATATTACCCTTTAGACAGTCTGACCTTCAGGTGAGAGCTCAGTCCATCTCTCCACAGAAGTCTTTCATGCCCCTCATTCACTCAGACAGCAGCTCCTCAACACCTCAGCCTGGACTAACACATAGACATTCACACAAGTGTAGCAATGTTTTGGTACTTCTCCAAGAGGTGCAGAATTCAGCAGTGTCAGCACCTTTTAGGGCTGTAAATACAGCCTGTCACCATTCATCAGGGCACCAGAAGGAGAACGCAGACACTTCAAGGCCTCATTATTTCGCTGTCCTCAAGAACCTCGAAATAAGATCACTGCAGTGCAGCAAAGGGGTAACATCCCTGGCCCACTGTAGACCCGACTACCACAGAGGGATATTAACTTCTCATGTGGACTTGGTGTACTCGCATAGCTTCAGTCACAGTTACCAAACTCTTGGAGACAGAGATGGTGGAGCTGACATTTGAGAGCTTAAACACGGGAGGGCAGTTAGTGGGCTGTCTCCCGCTTTCAGAATAGTGGAAAAGTGACAGCAGTGTCATCCTGTAACTATACAAGTTATGCACACAACACAGATACGTGGGTTGAGAGGCCACAGTTAGAAAAGTCCCTCCCCATTGCACCATCCAAAAACATACTGTCAAACATACAGAAAAAAGTTACCAGGAGAAAGTTTGGGGCAGAAGCCACCAGTGAGCAGGGCAGGGTGGTAGGATGGGGGATTAATTAAAAGCTGCTGTCACTGTGGTGTGCGGGTGACACGCAGCCACACGATTACTGAGATCTCTGTGTGAGAGGAATCTGGAATCCCACAACTCATTTCCTCCCTATTGATGGGGGGGGCAAAATGGGGCCGTCTGTTGTACAAAATACTGAAAAAGAGAGAATCATTTTTCATTTAGAGGAATTTGTGAATCCAAAAGAAAAGAGAGGGCAGGGGGTGGGAGAAGAAGGATGAGGAGAAATTCTTTTGTTTTTCAGTGAAAGTCTGCTGAATCTATTTCAATTGAGAGATACCGTGGGCTTGTGGGAGAGAGGTCAAAGGATCTAAGCCACTGTAATCCTAAGCTCACTGCTGCTTAAAACCTGTTCAAGTTAACAGGGTGATGTGTGTGCCTGTAGACGCTATGACACTCACGAAGCTTAAACATCTGGCATCTCTACTATAACTTTCCACTTATTTCTTGGGATGTTTAGTAATCCCTTTGTGGCAAATAATATATTGAAAAAAATGACCAATATAATTATTAATATAATCACAAAATACAACAATACAAAAAACTCAACTATTAATCTAGTGCTGCAATGTCTAGTTCACTAGCTCCTTTACAGCAATAAATAAATGCAATGACAAAGAGAAATATTCTGTGTGGCTGTTAGATGCCCGTAATAAGCCGGTTCAGTCATTTCATTTGGATGAATATGGTGGCTTTCTATAGAAACAAAGAAACCTGCATGTACAACTACATACCTACGTTACCTGCGCTCACTGCACATGACCAGAGTCACCCGCAAAGATAGCTGGATATATTGTTAAAGCTGTTAGCAAGCTAGTCACACATGAATGGCAGAGAAAGTGAAGCCAAAATTTCCCAATACTAACAAGCTATGAGCAACAGCCATATTTGTTTGTTATGTTCTTTATGCAACTATTTCGGTATTTTTGTTATATGTGAATAAGGCACAGAGGTAGTTGTCTAAATTAGCAAAAACTGCCATACTCTTGGGGATGTGGTTTTGAAGGCCTGAAGGGTGGGGTTGGGACTTTTTGGTTGGATACTTTCAAACTCTGGCTGCTCTTACTGGTTTCTCCAAAGTCAACCCCAGCATTAAGTGTTTTCTTGCATGTTTTCTGTGACTTCTGTGAAAGACGAAAATTCAATGTTTGCATCGACTGTTGATATTAATCCTTAATTCTCATGTGTTTTTCAGCTGCTACCAAGGTAGCTGTCAAATTGGTTCTTGGAGGTGCAGCATTGGAGTGTTATAAGGAGTGAGTGAGTGTTAGAATGTTATAATTATAAAAGGAAGTGCTGAAGTATTGAAAAGTACACGATTTTTGTGCCAAAAACTTTGCAGCAGCATATGATCCTAACGCAGCAACAATGTTAAAAACACATTTTACATTCACCTCTACAGACACATGGAGCAGATGGCTTATATCTACATGCATTAGCCATGTGCACCGTTGGCAGGTTCTAGCGCTGATGTTTGCAGTTTGTGAGGATTCTAATTGTGGATTCAGCGAGGAAATTTACAGCAAAGTTGAAAAGTAAAATAAAAATGTCACGGGAGGTTTGGAAAGATATCCAACAACTCTCACTCTCAAAACTTCTTAGTGTTTTGAGAGTGAGACATACAGCAAGAGGGTTGGAGTGCTAAAGGTTACACCCCAGTCGCAGATGTCATTAACAACAATTCTTATTAAAGGTGATAGCTATGGTGAAAACAGGATACCGTAGACAAGGAAGACAGCAATCGGCCTTATTAATTGACACTTCACTGAACTGAATACATTGTCGAACTTTAAAAAATAAAAAGCCTGCACTTTTACAAGATCTCAGTTTGGCAACCGTGTCAACTGGGAAAAATAATCACACTCATGAAATGATATCCACTTTTTTCCCCACTTGTGACACTGTTCCCCTTACCACACAACAAACCAAAGATTGTGAGCACCACACAAATTAAAGCTCTACAGGAGTCAGATGAAAATTTTATACAATCAGAGGCTTTAAGGCGACTAATTATTCATCCTCTAATATGCAGACATTTCATTAAAACAAAAACTTGGGCAGAAGAGGAAAGTTTCCCGTTTCAGAAGACACTGCTGAGAATGCTGGCAGGCCCATTCTTCATTTTCTAATTATGGTGGATTATTATTAGCTAGAGACACAACTGACAAAGAAGAAATACATTGATGGAAGTAATGCACTAATGAAATCAGGGGATGCCAGGAAATATATGCTGAGCAGCTAAAGGGGTTCTACTGCATGTGTTGCAGAGGCCAACCAAAAGCTGTGCTGCAGAAAAATACAAGAAAAACTGAAATAACAAGAAGATGTTACTTTTTTCTTCACACTAAGGACAATGGTGAGCTTGAGGCAGACATGGTCTGCGTACATACATCTGTCTACCATATATTCCCTGTGTTTTAGGCAGCAGCATACGGACAAATGTTCCCAGACTGGGTGCTAATGTGACAAGGGTGATGGCTTTTGTGTAGAGTTCCTAGAAGTTGTCAATGGCACCACGAGCTCAGTCATTAATCACCCAGTCGCTCGGTTGTGTGTATACATGACACAAGGGCAGGGTCGCAATGGAAGGGGGCTGAGCCCTGTAACATGGACTCTTGCCCCAGGAGCCCCAATGGACTTGAATGAAGAGGTCCCACACATTCACAGTTACCAGGTCACTAACCAAATTATGTTGATATCCAGGGACAGAGCACAGAACAACAGAATTCATTTAGTATCCCTCACCTCTATTGTCTCTCTGCCAGGGCATCGCTGGGTTCTGGGATAAATAAGTAACCCGCCTTTTCTTCGAAATTCATTTGAATCCCTTCAAATGAAAAGCGTTTCTTGTGAGAGATCCATGAATTAAACACAACAATGAGAGTAGGTAATTTGGAACTTCTGATGACATAGTTGTCACTGCAAGAAAAAAAAAACTATGCAAATGCAAATGCAAATCATCAGCATGAGCCAGATGGTCATAGTTTTGGGCAAATTCACTTAGTCAGGCATAAGTAATGTCTCACATTACAAATATGGGCAGTGCATTATTGGACAAGATGTTAAAAAAAGAGAAGCTGAGGTGGGATCTGCCCATCCATCAGTGGAGGTGATCATTTGGTTATATGTCCCCTGAGGTGACTAAACAAAGCAACCTGGCACTATGTCGGGCAGGACTGTGTGTGCGTGTGTGTGGGTGGGCACTTACACGTGTGTATGACAGTCATGCATATACCACAGCCCCAAAGGGATCCAGTGCCTTTGCTGTGCAGCATTTTAATTAATCCTGTGTTGACAGAGTGGATCTGGCAGGTTATGTATGTCTTAGGGCTGGGGTGAAAGGGTAGTGAGGAGAAGGAACATGACAGTGGGGTTAATGCCAAACCCACCAAAAGGCATAACACAGCGAGCAGCAGGTCCACTCTTGGACAGGTGCTCCTTGTGGGGTCACCCGCCAACTCCCTAACCACACAAAGCCACCGTCTGTCGCCACAAATCCAACCCGCACAGCCAGAAATGAGGAGACACATGGCCTCAGCTGACTCTGGTAAATGTTATGAATTTTTAATGAGTGCAATAAGACCAAACATTTACTTATGTTTGAGCCTCTTCTATTATAAGGTAAAAATGTACTGGTTGGCGGGTTTGCTTAGATTGCCTGCTCATTTTCCTGACTCCTGGTCTTGTCCTGAGGTGCAGTTAATTTGAGCAGCATTAATGTGTATTTGACAGAGCGCAGAAGATGTATTATCACCATTGGTTTCTTTGCTTTGTGAAATTTGTCATTTCAATGACCATTTGAGCTCACACCTCACACTAAGTGCGATTTGAATATAAATTTGGTCATACATTTACACCATATAAAGAAATCCTTGAGAAGTGCAAATCTTCTTTGAGGATGATTAATTTAAACCTTTAATGTGGCAGCCATTGTTTCATGCCCTGGAGTGGGCCAGGGTGGGTGACTGCACACATTGGCGGCTTGTCCATGCTTAATCATGTCCAGCCAGAATACTAAACACTGTGAAGGTGAACAGTGTGACCATGTGCCAGCGAGTCAAAATGAGAATTGCTTTAATCGATAAATGCAATAAATGCAGAGGAATTTGTCTTGGTGACATATTTATCGGTGTGAAGAAATGAGAAATTGCTAAGTTTCACAGTACAGAAAGACACACACACACAGTGTAGGTCAACAGGACCTCCCCTGTCTTCCAACAGACATACATTATGGTCTATGGAAAATAGTATAAAATATTAAACCTTGCTCTAAAGCACATTTAAATTTACACCTTCCTTATGTGTTCTCTGGCCATCAGTAGCCTGATTATTATTGAATGCATGAATACCATTGCTATTTTTCTCTTATGTAGAAATGAATAAATGGATAACATCTGTCACCCTCGCCCTTTAGGCTGCAGTCTGTCTGTCTTTCAGTATTAGATTGAAATATACATGGGTCATGTGCAATATTGATATGATTATATCAGAAAAATACATCAATATTACAGGGCACATGGCAACATTGCTAGAGACTGCCAATCATCAGAACAAATGGCTGAAGCATTGACTAGATACTCAAGCAAGACAATGGGCCTCATTGGATGCCTGTCATTGTCGAGCCAGCAATTAGCAGGTTTTCTAGGAGACTGCAGAGACTAATGAAAAGGAGCAAAGTTCCCCACTTAGCTGTTGTGAAATAAGAGAGACACGGAGGAATGTGTCTGGAAAAGGCATCTTTTGTTCTGGGGCTCAAGTGCTTGAGTTTACGATTCAGTCAAAGTGCTTCTTTCATACAATCAGCACACGATCATGGCAGTATTATAAGCTACAGAAGAATGAAGAAATGGAGAGACGACAAAAAAAAAATCTACAAGGAGGAGATCAGAAAAGAAAATAAATAGCTGTCACTAAGGGAAACACGAGACAAAGAGGATGGCTGAAGATCAACCACAAAAAAGACAGTGCAACCAAAATGTGTGCTTAAGTATTAAGGTTTTAAAGCTTATTAGAATAAACAGAATACATAGAATTAATAAAGATGAGTTTATGTCATGTACACTCACATATATTGTTTCTACATGGGAAAAAGCCACATAAATTAACAATGATTTAGTTGGCTGTTGCCAAAGTTCAGCAAAGGTTCTTTTGTTATCAAGCCAAAATTTAAAAAGGTTCCCAATAATCCCTACATTTATTAGGACCTTACATTACTGATTCACTTGCTAGTTGTACAGCTACACAGTTGCCCACTTGGTCACAATGACAACCTGCTAGTGGTTCACAGCTACCTAGAAAAAATGATAACAACCCATCTGATAATAACGTACCAGCTCAGTCATAAAGACTCCCCTAATTGTCAATCATATTGAACACCATATCACCTTCTTTTTCAATCAAAATGATACAGAGCGGTGTTTTTTCCTAGAGAAAACCATCTTGAACTAAGTGTAAATATTTCAGACACAGGCACACAAACAGCATACCAAGAAAGAAAGGAAAAGAACAACAACTGACAGAAGAAGGTTCAAGTATTAAAATAGAGACAATTTTGTTTTACAGCGCCAGGCAGCCTCCCCTCCTAACTCTACCTGTCAGGGAGAGAGACAATGCACAACCTACCAAGGGACGTTTGTATATGTACATGTGTTGGTGTATTTGTGTAAAAACACACAAGTGAACACGCTCAGCTAGGGTGATAGGATGACAAAAGAGAAGAACAGGCATAGAAACCACCACACACAGGAGGTGAAGGGAATATATGCATAGTATTGCAAACACAGGCCCCAGTGGAAAACAAAGAGAGAAGAAAAAGAGGCTGCATTACAGCACTAATATAAAGTGTGAAAGCACACATTGTGATGCATGCAAGAAGCAAAATATAATGTATCAAATTGCGGAATACCAGAAACAAGACCACATGTCCCCAGTGATGGTCATTCTGGTTTCAGCCTCCAGGCAAATGAACACTTCAAAATGTTAAGCTGGCAAGACATTAAACTCCAGGGGTTTATCTTACCACTAGGAGTTCTCCTAAATGGCAAATTCCTATTTTCCTCTTTTATCCCTGGATTATTCCTCTATGTTCTGACCTATTCAAGAGGCTGCTGAGTTCAACTTTTACTAGAGAATGAATGGAACTTTAAACTTGGAGAGACAGTTGACCTTGTTTCTATGGATGACATTGAACTTCATGAATGAAATTACTCACACCCTCACTGACTGATTCATAATTCATCATAATAATCCAAGTATAATGAAACATAATTAATGCTGCAGGAGTCACTATTAAGGTGATGATTTGCCATGTGCCTGATAACTACAGATCAATTTGTTCGTACGTTTCTTGAATTTTTAAGTAAAATTTTAGAGAAACTGGCACACATTCAATAAACAATTTTATTAATGCAAACAACCCAAGTAAAAGAAGTTCAAAAGTGGCTAAAGCATAATGCATAAAATTAAACCTGTGGGGTACCCCTTAGGTTGATATTAGGGCCACTTCTTTTTAAGCTATATTATACGTTATCCCTCAGTGTTGTTACCAAGGGCATGGTATCTCTTTCTAATCGATTCTCTTTTAGATATGTTTAAGACATTAATGTCTGGATATCATAAAACATCTTAACCAGGATAAAATGGTAGTCACAGCCAAAGTTGTGGCAAAACTCAGTTGCCTTGGACCACAAGCCAACAAACAAGAAAGCTCTGTTGTGGACTTTGGCACAGGAAAAGATCTGAACTCTAAGGCTGAAATAGGGTTTTGGCACCAAACCTGCTCAGACACATCAAAAATATTGCTGAAGTGTGACCATTTCTCTCTCAGAGTGATACAGAGAGACTAATGCACACTTTTATATCAAGCAGGCTGAACTAGTGTAATGCTTTTCTATCTCGTCCACACAAAGCTGATTCAGAGCTTTGAGGCTGACTGCTGACGAGGGCCAGAAAAGAGAACACATCACGCTTGTATTGAAGTCCTTACATTGATTGCCTGTCAGTTTCCATATTGATTCTAAAATTCTTTTACTGATTTTTAAAGTACTTCACGGTCTTGCGCCAGCATATGTGTGTCTTACATGCTTACAGTGTAGGGAAACAGTACAGCTCCTCACATCCTCTGGCACAAATCTACAGTACAATGCTAGAACTTTTCCTGAGCCTTTACCTCTGATGCTCCGAGTTGTGGGTCAGTTTGCCTGAGGATCTGAAGGCTGTTGGAAGTGCTGAAATCTTTAAGAGCAAACTTAATTAAATTATTTTATTGTTTAAAAACTGAACTACACGTGTTCGACACATTTTGGATAAGCTGTATGAAAGGTGCTGGAGAAAGAATCAAAACAAAAACTGTTAAAACACATACTGTAAACAACATTCAAAATACTGGAAACTATGTATGCTACAGTGTTTATGGATCTTTATACAGTTATGGATAATTTTGATGTTTGAGGTGCCTTATTGCACAAGCAAACTACAACACGCTCTCATGTGAATAAACAGTCAACAGTCATTAGTTTTGACTGAGTATGCTTTTTTAAGTTTAAATGTTGAAGTGGGTTAATATTAGTGTGGTATGTCAAGGCTGTGCTGCTAATACAAAATGGAAAAAAAAAACAAAAAACAGGCAATATTGGAACATCTACTGCACTTTGGTTCAATGGAAATTCATCACATAAATTCCCTACATAAATTAGTACCAAGAAGTAAGAGAGAAGTTCTGCATTATTCAACACAAACAGTCATTAAGTTTCAGGAAATATGACATTTAGGAACTAAAACTAAAAGAAACAGCAACAATAACGAAGTACTGTATTTACTTAAAGAACTTGCATGAAAATCAGTGTAAATTTATACGAGGCAATCAGTAGTCAGCTCACATTACATTTTTTTTGATGATATTTTACACAAATTTCATTAGCTGTTGCTTATCTTCTCATTATTAATTATGTGTCCTATGATTTTAATGGAATTCAAAAAAATGAAAGTGAGACTGTGTCCAAATGCAGCCGCTAATGCTCTGATTGTGTTAAGATAATGTACCTGATGAGGCCATTTCACAGTCTGGCTTCATTTTAGCCGACAAGCTTCATTAGTCTCAGGCTCCAAAATGGCACTCAGACTGCATGGCCAAATGGTTATCAAGTGCTTAGGGCCATGCCGGGACCTGTACCATGCACCATAAACCTCAGATATTAATTAACATCAGTTGTTCACAGATTTTATTGGGTGATGCCTTTTTAATTGATACTCGATAGGACTGACAAATTCAGAAGGTACACTTCACTGTAGGAGGGCAAAAAAGACAAATTAAAGCAGTTAGTTTGGGGTGGACTGATGGAGGAGATGGCCATACAGATGAGAGCAGCCAGGAACAGCCAGGCCATGGGAGCGCAGGCTCAGACAGAAATCCAGACTACGGGGAGACCCAGTGTCTGCCAATGTGAGATAAGGGCAGCACAGACACTATGGCGCACTGCCCTGCACTGTTGCGGCAGAAAATGGAGTAGAGAGAAATGGCCAGGGTCAGGCCTGTAGCAGGATCAGTTTTAAGAAAGCTCTATTCCAGAAGAGGCCCTCTGATATGTGTAGAACAGGGAACTTTTGTTCTTTATTTACATTCTCGCTGGATTGGCTGGGATGAATTATGGAGTCTATTTTGGTTTGCAAAGGGGTTGATGAGGAGGTGGGCCAAGATGCAAGTGAAACCCCAGAAGCCTTGAGCCCCAGAAGCCACAGTTTGTGAGTGTGTTCTCCTGACAGAGGCAAGAAGTCCCTGCCAACATGGAAAGCTGGGGTGAGAGTGTGCCTGGCCTAAGCAAGCGCATCAAGGCCAGCTGGAGAGCGGAGGAAGAAAGGATCCAGAGCAAAGCTTTACAGGTGTTCCCTCGAACACTGTGACTTCTTTTATGCACAGCATTTGAGTGTGTGGGAATAGCATACATGCAGTTTTAACGCTTATGGTTAAAACTCCACGGCAAATGCTCCTCTATTAAACACAAAGAAGAGATTGTGGCAGTCTCTCGAGATGAAATCTCTGGCATGAGATCCTTGTCCTTAAAGGGCTCTTTGATGCATTCAAAAACCCTTGAATCATCTCTTCAACGAAAAAGAGTGTATTACTTGTCTAAAAGTACTACTATCGCATCAGTGTAGAATAGCATATCCACAATAGCAAAGCTAAGGAAATGGCAAAGTGTACAGTGAGTAGCTAAGCAAATCAAACTCACGACAAAGAAACTAAGATCAGGGTTTTAAGTTGCCAAAATGAAGATTTCAAAAATTCTTTACATGGATATAATCCAAAAGAGGCTTTGGCAGTAAGATGTGAAACAAGACAAAATTTGTTGAATACCAGTAAAGGACTAATATATCACCAGGGGATTATGAGAAAGGGCAAGAATGTCTTGTGCTGACATCTGTTAAATTGAAATATTTGGGCTTGCTGGCAAAAGCACAGTAAAAGAAAAAAAAACGGAAGCAGCTCTTCTTCTATCAAGGGCACATTACAGAAACATCTTAATTTATGTCATAAATGAACATTTCAAACATCTAGGATTTTCTTCCAACACCTCAGATTTTTCTCTGCATTACCTCTTACATATATGCATTTTTTTCTAAATAACATTTCCACCATTACTACAGCTGTAAACTGATGGAGGTGGGAAAAAGACAGCCCAAGTTCAAACCAAACATTAAGCAAATTTTTAGTGGGACCTGTTTAAATAATGTATTTAAGTTAATGCACAGCGTATTCATGCAATTAGACATTGTTCAGCTGGAGTGAAAAAGTCATGCATGTTGCAGGGCTTTGCAGAGTGTTGTGTGACTAGTGTGTTGACTGCTGACTCAAGGAAAAGTGTTCATAAACATACAGAGCACAGGTGCGACAGATGCATAGCAAAATGGTATTGGGATTCTAATATAGTGTGTAAACTTGGAAATTTTCTAATTTAGATGTATGAAGTAATAGTGAACACAAAGGCCATTAAAACACAGGGTTTAGGTATTTAATGTGTTGTCACTTTATTAATTTATTTAAATAAACAACTGGACGTCAAATTACAATATAGAACCATGGACATGTTCAAGTTAAATCCTGCCTTGTACCTGTGAGATTTGACTTAATCACCATTCTAATGAAAACTGCACCTCAGTGCCTCTATATTGTTTGAAATGAGGGATGAAAACGCTAAACTTTGTGTTCAGCTTGATGTTCTTGATGATCTGCATGGCTTCAGAGAGTGTAGGGGAGTCAAAGGAGCAAAATCTTGACAATGACTGTCACAACTTCATAAACAATGTGGAATTAATTCAGCGGAAGAGGAATAGGTTGATGCATGAACCATGACAGGATTTTTCATAATCATGGGAACTGTAGGACCTACCTTGCCATCAGGAAAACATAAAAAAATCTCATCACTAAAATGAGTTAAGAAATATATATATCATTTAGAAGGACACTATTGATATCCAGCTTCGAATCTAAGCATCCCCTTGATATCAGTGATAATTTTAATGATTTGGTTTTGTTTTCCTCTAAGAGGCTGTACCCTTTACAATCTCATATTAGAAGCCAAAGCATAAGAAGGAGACAACAACTGGGGAGCTGCAGCATTACCACAGCTTGCCTCATAATGCGTTATTTTGACAGACGTGGCGTTTTTATATCTACAAGGACCATTAGGTAATTCATTTATGCTAATAACCCATTTCATATTTCTGAAAATCCAGTTTTACCTATCAACAATTTATTATATGCTATAATGTGAATAATGAACTCACAGAAATGAGCGTGTCAAATCATTCTTGCGTCATGAGGTGAATATGAGTATGTGAAATGTGACATAATGTGACACAGATGTAGCGATGTGTACAGGAGCATGTCAAAAGCAGGCAACAGCTGTTTGAGTTTGTTTCTCAAGGGTAAAGGCTTCTATCACATTTCATTTTTTATTGGAACTTCATATACAAAACAAGATTGCAAGTCTATAGCCATTCTAGTGGCTCCGTGAGGCTGTAAAGCAGTGCTCATATGGTCACGATATTGCAGAGTCAGATGTAAATGTCACTAGTTTTGCAAGTATTTGCTCTTTCACTCATTTAGATTTCAATAAAAATGTGAAATACCTGCTTGTGATACTTGAAAAAAAAGGTAATCGACCCTCACCACGTTGTGTCCTTGAATATTTGTCAAAATGTCTTGGCGATACATCCAGCAGTTGTTATATTTATGTTTATATTTCATCCATCACTGCCACACTGCTAGCCCGGCAAACAGCATAAAGTTAGCCAATATCAGTCATTTCATATCCAGATAAATTTATTCATTTATTCAAATGACTAGTTTACAGAAAATGACCATATGGAAAAGCCTAACTGTTTCTTTTTCTGGAATTTGGATTAGATAGTCAACAAATAATGAAACTACGCAAACTATGGTTTTCTGGTCCACACAAAAACCTTTCATACCTCAACTACATCTATGTGACACATGTAGCCTCTTTTAGGTACCTGTCTTTGTCCTCCTCCCATTCTGTGTCACGTTCACTTTCCTCCATGTTAGTTTGTGTTGCTTTCATGTACGTTTGCTGTCTGCCATCCACGCCATACATGACAATGCAACGCCTCAACCGAAATATTATTTATGACACAGCAAAATAAATGACATAGGGCTCAGCCATTACAGAAATTTTGTCCTGGCAGATGTTTCAACATATATAAAAAAAGACATATGCGCTTACAGTTCTGAATGAAATAAGAGTTATGTTCCAGAGATACCAAAAGTGTGCTTCAGGAAACTATCAGTATTAACAGTTGTGAGAAAATGGTTCACATGGAGTGGAAATTGTTAATAAATAAATTACAGTTCAGTCTAGTCCTATTTGGTTCCACTGAAATGCGTATAAAACTGAAAGCTCAACGAACATAATAATATTAAGATGACAGTGGTTGGGCATGAGGTGTTTTGAAAAGATGGCATTTTATGCAGAACAATGGTCCAACAAGCAGGAAGACCCTGAGGATCAGTACCCCGAGCACATGGAGGGGAAAGACGATCCTGGTCTGCTCCATACAGTCATTAACCTTTTTCCAACAGGGTAGGCTGCATGCTTTCTTCTTTCATTCTATTCACACACTTCATTAACAAGCTCCCTTTCATAGACTAATTCCCATTTCAAATTCACTCTTTGTTAATTAGAGGCAGGTTTAACCTCACAAAGAGCTTCTATTGTGTTTACCTTCTAATAATATTGCCCCATGTAAATGAATTAGCTTAAACGTACACTGTCCAAGGCAGTCACCAAAAAATGTACGGGCAAGTAATTGAGTGTGGATGCTAGTGCATTTGTGCTTTTTCAGTCTAAAATAAAAGCTGGTCTCTTGCCTTGGATTTCTCTTCTGTTGGTGTTCCTAATTAACTCCTGTTTTCAGGGGGGATTTAAAATAGGCCAATGAAGAGACTCACTAAAGGGAGGGTTATAACAGCCTCCTCATCCAGTAAATTAACCTTGGCTGCCTTTTGCACCCAAAATGTAACAGGTTTCTAATCAATTTTTCACTCTAGAACACTATTCGCAAGCTTAGGAAAGAAGCTCAACATGTAATGTTGATAAAGAACATGTAATCCTTGATAAAGAAACTGAACACTTATCTCCAAACCACAAGACACTTTTCTCAGAAACTGTCAGCATACCCTTCCACTTGGATCTGCCCCTGGACTCAAATGACCCACCAATCAAAATACAGCTGGCACAACCTCTAACAAAGTAATTGGATGCATATGTAACAAAGAGAATTGCAAAAATGTATAGTCTGTCCCATGTCAAGGTGATGAAAACCCATTTATCTGAAGACATTCATCTTCAATGTGGGGTCCCTACAGCTCCACCCTCCCTCCTCGACTCCCCTCATCTCTCTCTGCAGTGTCCATTCGAACCATGAACACACAAAATTAATACACAGTCATGCAAACAAACGCAATCTTACATGCCACAGAGGTGCTGACTGCAGCCGTGTCTGTCAATTAAGTGCAAATTTAGAAGGACGGTATCCTTGAAAATACAGGCTTTGACTTTGAGGAAGAATACATTATACAGATTCACCAATAGGGATTTCACTGCTTCTCTTCTCTAATCACTAAGGTGTAATTAAACAAGACAATTAATCTCCAATCCAGAGATTCTACTGTCTTGTAATATTCAAGGGTCAAAGAAGCATGTATCAGCTATGGCTGTGAACTCCACTGCAATATGTGGAATGTCATTACACTTCATAGGTTTTGATATAAATGCACATAAAAGAACTAAAGATGTTTGATTTCGACTTTAAAATGAAACAGGAGCCATTTATCGCCCCTTCACCGACACATAACCATGAAATGACACTCTGCTTAGATCACATCAAAACACTGAGACAATCGACTCTACCCTATCACACACAGTGGCACAAATTACCATATTAAACACAATCCTTCTATTCAGCAGTCTAAATGAGACAGTCTCATTTTGATGGTGAGGGGAAGGGAATATGAGCCATTTCTAGCACTGCTTAATTGGCAGTGTTTGACTAGCACCGCTGACACCAGGGAAGAACAGTCAGTGCTGACACACATGAGTAAGACTGTCAAGGAGACCTTGTGAGGCTGTCATGGACATGAGTCACTTCTATTGTCTTGCACACAAATGCTAATGACAAAATTAAAAAAGAATACAGCTTGAAAATGCCACAGAGTATTAAGTATGAATGGAAAAAAATTGTCAAGCAGTGGGGAAAATGTTTAACATCATAAATTAGTATTACAAGAAGAACGCATGTCAAATGTGTCCAAGAAAAATAAAATAAAAATGAAAATGGATATGTTATAAATGAGAAGATGACATACTTTTGTTATGGACCAACCTGAACAACCCTCAAACACAAGAGACATCAAATACATTTGTCAGGTGATAGGATGATCACATGCAAGATCACATGCAACATGATCAAACCCAAGCAAACGGCTGGAGTTAGCACGGGGACAAGGACCACACGGCAGGCAAAATTAACCATTTAACCATAAATTAACCATTGCAAAAAGAGAGAAAAAACTGCAGCGAGGTGGAAAAAAGGCAGAAAAACAGTCAATTGTGGCTAGTTTGTAATGCTTCATATGATCTTTGCTTATTAATAGTGACAACTGGGAAAGAAAAACTCTACTGGCTCCTATTCAGTATCAAGTAAGACTATAGCTAACAACATTATTAGCATATATGAAAATATTTTTTCTTGAAACTGCAGTTGGTATAAATCCCCAATTTAAGAAAGGTTTGTAAAAGATGAGTTCTTCAAACTGGGTAATTTATGTCAAGAAAACCAGAATTAATCTGACAACTGAGCATATAAACGGCAACACAGCTTAAACAGAAGCTTTTTGTTTATGCAGTCATGTTTTTTTTTCTTTACTTTCAATGAGCAAGACAATGTTATTAAATAAAATGAATAGAAAGCATGAATCTGATTGTGTGCGTATAAAAGCTACAGTGAAAGTGAGATTTAAGAGTGATAAGTTTAAAGAGTGAGGACAGTAAGTTGAGAAGCGTGCAGACAAACATTTCCCAATTATCCTCCATGCAGGGTTTTCATTAAGTACTTCCACATAAGAGTCTGACTGGCTGCTCTTTGTCTCCACAGCAGTCTGGAGCTAATCAAATTCACAGGCCGTCTCAGAAGCCATCTCAGCCTCCCATTATCATTAATCTGGATGGCCATCTCATCGGCACCGTGGTTAACGAACAATGTTAGGGCTAGAAATTCAATTTTCTACAGTTAGCAATTGAATTGGTGATCAATTGTAGCATCTCAGAGATGAAGGATTGTCAAAGCGGGGTCCTCCATTGTTCCATTATCAGAACGCTCAGATGAGCTCCTGAATCCCATTAATAAAGCGGCAGTGCAGCAGCTGTGCATCACAGACGAGCCAACACTGAATCTGTTTCTCTCTGTTATTTCGACTGTGTGAGAATGATGGGAATAACAAACCAAGACAGCTTTTACAAGATGAAATGTAGCACATGGTGCTGCCTACAGTGTGTAGTCCCCAAAGAGGAGGCCAACACCGTGAACATTAATTACAAATATATTATATGGGGAATAAATTATATAAAAATATGAAAATCTTGTGGGCCTTTGTGGAAGTGCAGGATGAGAAGGGGTATGATTTATTTGTACTGTGGTGATGAGAGCTATTAGTAGAATATGAGTGTAACACGACACAAAGTAGAACATCTAATTGCATTACTCTCCTGGAGTGGAATAATGAAATGCATTACTTTTAGAATTTCAGTAACACAATCACATTACAGTTACATACCAACTAGCATCAAGGCCTCATTACTTGCTCTGTAGATGAAAATTTTACTTATTACTCATGTTATCATAAATTATGTTGTCAACATCGATATTGAAAAAAAAAAGATGCAGCCTGTGATATGACATGACATGACAGACAATGAGATGAAAAGGACAAAATAAATGGCAGAGACAGGAGTGTTAACAACTGAAGGATGCAGGTTATTTGGAATTTCTCGAAGCAGGAACAATAAAAAAACAAAACAGCAAAGAAAGAAGCACTTTGCCAAGGGAGCACTGGTTAATAAAATTCAGTTTGTTACAGTTAAATAGCAGTAATGCATTATACATGCAGCATTTTACTTTAATGACCTTGGCAGTGTTATTTATCATGAAGAAAAGTATGAGAAAAGTACTGCATTTAACAGCTGCAATGCTCTGAGTTGTGACTCTGACAACATCCAGTAAGTGGGTCTGGTCTTGTGAGCAGAATAGATGTGGTGTGTTACGGCAGCACCAACCCTTTTCTCAAAGCTGCATAAGCTACACTGTCTGACTGCAGTGGGGTCTATTGAGACAGAGTGCCTGCCAGAAGAGCATAAGACTAATAGCATACTGTCATTTCTGCTTACATTGTTACACTTGTCCCGAAGGATACCTATACTGCTATGAAATTACACCACTAGATGCACTGTTGTGACGTTTTGGCAGAGTATGCATCACAAACTGACATTAGCAACAAGTAGTGGACACAGTAACATTTTAAAATCCCTAACTTAGCTGGACTTACTTTTTTATTTGTCCACTGGCAAAAACCTGCAATTGGAATCATTTAAATTATAGTTTCCTGAAATTAGTTTTTTGTTTTTTTTTTTACAAATACTGTATCTGTATCTGTCTGATTAGGTGAAACTCAATTGTACAATTGAGTTTTCAAATAAAAATCCAAACCAAACTACAAAATTAATAAAAGCACCATTGCTCTCAATGCCACATATTGAGAATGTTGCCACCCTAAAGAAGAAACAACATTTGAACTCCTTGAGTTCTGAAAACAGATGATTAAAGCTGAATAGTGGCGAGTGAATGCTGACAAAGATGAAAAACAGATCAACAAGCATTCACAGACAACTTGATTTCATCATGACAAACATGCAACCAAAAAGAGAGGATGAACACAGAGCCACGAAATCCAACAACATAATGTTCCTAACACTGGTTTCCCTATACTACCCAGTGACCCCCCACACCCACAACCCTGCTTTCCATTCAACCCCTTAACTGTCCCAAAGAGGAGGGGGGAGGGTAGATATGAAAGCACTTATTTGTTGGCCTTTGTGCAGCGAACAGCTCTGTCTGTGCGTGTGTTGGAGTTACTCACCAGCTCACCCGCATACTTGCGGTTGTTAACACCCGTATCTTAGTAACAACACAATGCAAGCAACATTTACGGAGAGTCTTACTGTAGATATAACTGAGGATGACAGGTTCAATCTCTGTGAAAACAAAACTGTGAAAAAAAAAATGTTACGGAACACCAGCGAAAACGTGATTATTATTATTGTTTTTTAATCAAGACTATTGTATGTTTGGGTGTGTTTAAGGGTTGGGTTAGAGCAAAAAAACAATGCATGCAATACAAATACAAAGGTTTGAGTTCCTGTTTTATTTCTAGATGTGTGTGCTACATGAAGGAAGAATGGTTGCACCACCTGGGTATCCTTTTGAGTCAGCGTTCCCGTTAATGTACAGACTCTGTGATTGTCTTGTTCAGTACCACCCATTTCCTGAGCTTTTGTTTGTGTAGACTTTGTAACAGAATATATAAACAGGTATGGATAAATATGAAAAGCAGATGTGGCTGCAAACAAATTGGCATCCTTCACTCCTGAAACAGGTCCAGACGACTGAATACAACACAAAAGTTCCAGCAGTAAATAACATATGGGATCCTAATCATAGGAAAGGACAGAATGTACAATTCTCAACTTCTAAAACTCCATTGTCCCTAATACACGGCATGGATTTTTTCTTGTCTTTTAAATAAAACGGGGGGAAATCCTGTTACTTAAAAAAAAAAGTTTGATATTCCAAGTCAGGTGAAACAAAAACATGAAAACTTAATCTTTCATGTATTTTACAACATCTATTTATTTAATTCGCTGGAAGTGAGTATTGATTATAAATCCAAACCAGATTTGATTTTATGCAGAATCTGAATAGACACCATAGCTGACGAGTTGGACACAGTGAAGAAGAGAAGAGGGAAGCAGATGTTATTATGGTATGAGGGGGATGTGGGCAGAGTCAGGAACTACACAGGACAGTGGCGTCCCTTCTCCTACTCTGCTGGACATAGACTAAGACCCCCTTCGAGGACACTGTGAACTGATCCCGATTATCCCAGTGGGTCTAATCCTCAGAGGCCGGCACTGCCCGGCCACTCCCCCCCCCCCAAAAAAAGACTCACTTCAGTGGACAGAGAATCCCAGACACTGTGCCCCTAAACTGTGAAAACTCTCTTCACAATGGGGACCAAGGAGAGAAAGAGACCCCAAATCCTCCCTCTTCCCTCATCCCCCCACACTCCCCATCGTCACACTTGGGAAAGCAAAGGAGCGCAGCCTCATCCTAGGAATCCTGCTCAATATCCTGGGATTAGCTGTGGCCCCTCTCAGCGCCCCTGCTCTCCCTCCTGCTAAGGCTAATTCAGACTGAACTCGTCTGGCCGAACCCATTGTAAAAGCCCCGCCACACAAGAGAAACAATCAAATATACTAAACTTTAATCTCTTATGAGCTCATATCTCAGTCTCCCCTGCCTACACCCAAATCCCATTGAAGGAGAGAGCCTGGGAGTTTGTTAAATACGACAGGCCACATCCAGGTATACACCCGCACTCAGATATCAGGAAACACATAAGCTCTAATGCAGCATAATTTTTCAGAGGAATCAATGAGCAATTCCACGCTCAAATGTGTCCTGCCATGCAATTTGAAATGTAACAAAATAAAATATACTATACGCAGTTCTATACAAATCAAGCATTTTTTTTCTCATACAAGACGCGCACTTCAGTCAATAGGTTTTGTGTGTGTGTGTGTGTGTATGTGTGTGGTCATGGTCCATATTCAGCAATTAACAGTGAAAATATTACACATTCAGCTGTAGTTTCTAGGGTGAGTTGAGCAAAAGATGTCCCTTTAGTGAAACATGCAATTGTTTCCTCAACAGAGGCTTTGAGGAGTGCTTTGAAGCATCTATGGAAGCCATGGGATGTGGGTCCAGCTGTAAAAATACGGGTCCTGAGACTGCCACCCATGCAGCATGTATTGTGTGTTTGTGTGTCTGTGAGTTAGGCTAAGACTGATCCTGTTGCTGCCATCCCATCTCCATATCCTGTCTCGTCCCCCTCCTTTCTACTTCTGCATACAGATACACATTCACTCTGTGAGGTCTGACACTGAGGGCCGCATGTGCTCATCTGGATACTCAGCGCTTCCCACAAACACTCTGCCCTGTCACAAATGCCTGTTTATTTGGAGATCTCTTGTTCACCCGCTGAAAAGGTGCTCAGAGCAACCAGGACTCCAAAGAGGTGAAAAAAATTGATAGCTCCTTAGCAGAAACCACATTACCCTTTATGCTCTATCAAATTTTATTTTGCCTCAAAGGATGCCTCTTTGCCTCTTGGAAAACCTTTTGAAATTATGTTAGTCTCATGCAGTAGAGGTGAGAGGATCAAAACAACAATCAAGTGCAAATACCTTTATGAGGCATTAGCAACAGAAAATCTGTCAGTGTAATGCTAGTCATCTCCTGCACATTCTGATCATATTAAAACAGACTTCACCATAATGATCCACTGAGATTAAGTTGATTTGTTAGGGTTTGCTTGTCAGACCACAGCTTCACAGAGTGTGCTGTGCTTACAACCAATCTAGTCAGGGGACTAAGCGTAAGTCTGTGAGCTTGCTTTTGGTGGTGGTCTGGCCTTCTTTTGTTCCACTAAAGGCCTGTCGACTTTAGCCACTTTGAAGCACACACAAAGCAGCTGTTAATCAGTGTTTTCCCAGGCAAGAAGCCAGCAGACATTCTCAGTCTAATGCAGCACCTGTAAAAACTGCACACTCATATTAGCTTACATCCTATTTTGCTGTTTGCTTGCCAGTCTCCTTCCTGTTATGGTGGTCATTGAAATGAAGTCATGGATTGGCTTTGCATACAAAAACGTTTAAATGCAAGTTCACGCACAATCTGCTACCCATAAGATAAATCTTTAGACGTGGGAAATGAAGGAGAAAAGGAATAAGACAGCTTAGTGTAAAGAATGAAGCAGAGGTACAGGCCTCTCTCTCTCTCTGAAACTCAGACATAGTGGATTTTTGTACAGTGGCACGTATGCAAATCTGGCCATTGGGAATATGTTCCGGGTCTACTGCGCCCTATTCTGATGATGCAGTTCGAGGCAGTGGAGGAGGAAATTGAGTTTAGTCAGATAGAGAAGCTGAGTTAACACGTGGCCTGAAGGAAAAGAAGACGGAGTCACCTGGGTCCCTTGAAGAGAGAGGAAAAGTCCTCAAGAATCAAAGCTAAGGCACATATCCCCCAGGAGAGAGGGATGTGGAGCTCAGTGGATTCGCCCATAATGATATCTGAATATATAGTCCACTGAGTTTGAGGTGGTAGGTGAGGTATTGAATCTCAGCATTTAAACTGAACAATTCTATTTTTCCTCATTGCCACCACCACCTTTCTAATCACCCAAAATTGACTTTTCCCACTTTTGATGGACAGCTATTCCACGGGCACCTTTATCTGCTGAACTTTCTTTTAATAGCTGATAAAGGCAGACGATCAGCTCCCTCTTACCTGAATCTATGAAGTTTGAGGGACCAAGCACCCAGAGATGAGAAGAGGCAAAGCGGGTGAAAATGCAGAAGAGAGCCAGGTCGGGGGAGGGAGGGAGGTTGAGAAGAGAGGCTGAGAATTTTACTTCACTGTGAGTGTCCAAAATCTTCCCTTTGGGCTTAGAGATTTAACCGAGGACTGGCACACAGTAATGAGCAGCGTTCAGCTCGACACTTTCCTCTGCTTGATGCATTACTACATCACCTTGACATCCGGAGTAGGTAAGAGCTTCTCTGCCCTGAAACACTCCGAGATTTAAAAACAAGGCCCGATCGTGTGACAGAAAGGGCAGGCTCAATAATGATGGGCAGGATATGACAGGCTTATGGGACAGGTACAGAAAAATCTGACAGCTTGTCCTCCCCTAAATAAGTTAATAAGTTGCCACAGACAGTAACTGCCAGAGTGAAGCCTTCAAGCTGATTGCTTTGCCCACTTTACTCCATTCCTTTCATTTCAGTAATTGCAGCAGAATTAAATTTGGCTGTTTGAATAACAGTCGCACTTTGCACTGAATAATCGATTAAACATTATCATATTTCCATTAAGGGTAGTTAAGAAATTAAACTGTCACCGGATTAATAGCAAAGATATTAGCCTGACCCTGACGCAAACATTACCCCCACCACCACCCCCAACCACTCCACAGGACCAACATGTAGCTGACAGCTTGTAGACCTGATCAGTAACAAGAAGGGTGCAATTGTTCTGATTGGACTACACCCCTTTCTGAGATGAGTAATCCTGCTCCGGTTGATATCATTCAGTTGTGTCACTCTCCCTCTGATGAATGAGTGGATACCAACTGTCACTGTCTGAATGTAAATTGTTTGCCAACCAATTAGTCACACAGTCCTAGTTCAGTCCAGTACATCATAGCGGATAAAATTGTCCTCGTCCAGCGACACCTTCCAGTTGGTTTTAAGATGTCTTGCTTGTCTTGTTAACAATAAAAGACAGGAAAAACACAGATGACAAGAGTTGACTGTTTCAGATGAATGACACTTTGTGGAGAATGATGATAATCATAAGGTAGAAAAAAAACAAATAAATGTTGCCCTTTCCCTAGGTCTATGAATAACATTTTCATAAAGGGCTTGTTTGACTTTTTTGACTGTTGCTTCCATCAAGAGGCACAAAATACAACTTTAGCTTTACACTTGGGAGGTATCTATTTTTTCATATCTTCATACCTTACTGACATTTCACATTTCAAGATGATATTTACGTTTAGAAAAAAAAAAAAGTAACATCTGAGCTGCTGGTGACAGAGGTCACTGTAGCATGTTTAACTTCCACAGATTCTTGCTGGAAGAAGTGTTGACACTTTGTCAAATTGAGAATTTTAGACTTGATTTAGACTTATATTAGACTTAGATTAGGTCTTTACATCATTTTATTTTATCTTTTTTACTTATTCAACTATCTAGATAATTTATCTATCATTATCTTCTTTTCCATCATTATCATCATCACATTCTGTTTTATTTGCTTTACACAGTATCCCAACTTTCTTGGAGTCAGGGTTGTAAACAGCTGTTTCCCACAGCTGGCCAGACTAACTTAGTGATGTGAATGACAACACTTAACTGTCATTGTATCAGTGACCATGTGAAGTAAGGTAACGCTGAACATGTCTGTCAGCATATACAGCAAGGTTGAGAGGTATTTTATCAAGTGATTGCAATTTTTCTCAATGCATGCAACACAAGGCCTCTTTCCCCATCTCAGACAGACTTGTTTTGTGAATTTTCAATATCTGGGAAGGCAAACTCAACAAGAAGACAAGAAGAAGTAGTGATCAAAGAAGTAGAGGAATTAGAAGAAGCATAAATAGAAGAATGGCAATGCAAGAGTGCCTGGCAACAGAGCTGCCCTGTCCCCACTAATATAATAATGAAAAGCACCTTATACTGAGGGACTAGGAAGTCTGAACTCTGAAGTTAATATATTAGAGAACGAAAAGAGAACAAAGTCTGTATTTGGCATCCAATACTGTGGTATGGTAGCCAAAGCAGGGACATATTTTATCTGAAAATAAGTAAATTGTCCAGACATAAATACACAACTTTTCTGTAATTAGGCTGTCAGGGACATTATCTTTTTGCTCTTGTTCCTCTCGCTTTTCCTGGCTGTGTCTGTGAAGAGGACTATTTTCTTTACTGAGAGAGAGGGATGTATATCTAAAACTGTTGTGGCAGTAGGAGGGTTTGGACTGAGGGTGAAATATGACCACTAAAACATCTCGGAGGTTAAGTAAGAACAAACAGTTGCTCACCCCGTCTGCACACAGCTTGGTTAGCACAGTTTGATTATGAGTAGTGAAGACAATGAAATATGTTTAACTGCTTACATTAGACTGTCTTTGTATGTTACTTTGTCACTTCTCTTTCCACAAAAGGTTGCAGGTAGACATGACGGCAAAAACTGTACATATGGCTATGTCTATGTAACCCAGACATCACTAATGGGGAAGGCACATACTGTCACAGGTGGTCATGGCACTGAACAAAAGAAAAACAAAACAGTTCCATTTTCCAGTGTCTGTGTATCAGAAAAGCAGGATTATTTTCAAACCCTTGCCACAACCCATACCCTTACTTCCTCTCTTTGTCTTAAACTTGTCACAATAACCAAGAAGAAACTTTGAGGTAGAAGAGGCAGACCTCTACGATACAATATAAAGATAATATTAACAAAGGCCTGACCCGATGAGCTGTAAGTGGAGAGGTTAGCTCTACAGATGAGAAGTCGAAAATAACTAAAATACTCAAGAATCAAGAAGAACATTACATATTATTAGCTTAGCATCATTATAAGCTTAATGTAAGTGGGACAATATGGTTGTTACTCATTCTACAGGCAGCAAATGATACACTACTGCACTTGAAAATTGTAGTGTAGCTTTGGAGTCAAATTCAGAGGTAGTAGTGCTCGAGTAGAAACAGATTCTTGAAATAACTATCTATATCTCTAAGCCTATCAGAAAGCTTTCATACTGTGATGCAGTGTTTGATGTCTTCCAACACTACAGCCACCCCAGCCACAAAGATTAAGAGAGGAGGTACTCATCTCTCGTGTCATGTTACTTAAAGGCTACACTGGTGCTGGCTGCCTGCCTCAGCTCGACCCAGACACTCACACCAAGACTGTGGTTCCGCTTTATGGTTTCTGTGAAGGCAGAAAACCAAAACAACTCGGCCCATTCTTGCAATGAAAAAGGCCAGCAAACGTAAAAAGCAAAAGATCTTCTTGCAGGAAAGCGTGTGATTTATTCATGGCCTTTAGATTCACCCTTTCAGATGCTGGATCATGTGAAGCAGAGCATTAACATCACATGTGCAGGTGCTTTTATGGGCCCTCATCCATTACTCCTGATTTACATTCCTCTGCTAAGACAGTGCTGTAACCAGAGCTGTGAGGATGCCTTTTCTTCAAAAGCAGCCAATAATATGTGTGGGACATGCAGCAGATAGGACCTGTATGTTTGTGCCAGGTCATTTACCACTGCCCACAAACTTTTCTACAGCCCGTTTTTGAATGTGCAAAAATCCTTTGACAATAACAACTTTGCAGCTGAGCACCAAAATAGATAAAGTGGAAACACTGCAACTACATAAGATGTTAAGAGAGGAGAAAAAAAGAATTCATATTTTAGCACCCAGTTTGTGCTAAATTCCTACAAGACTCCCATTTGGAACTTGTCTGCACTTCCGTTAATTTCTACTGCACGGGTAAGCTGATATTTCAGGCTTGTGTGAGGTCCATTTATGCATGTTTACTTATCAGAAACACTGGGGAGTGTGTGTTTTTGTGAGCAAAGAGTGGGTGGGGAAGCATCAAAAAGGCCAAATGAAGCACTTCCAGTACCACTGAGAGATTAGATGGCAGACTCTAGCTTCAAGATATCACTATTGATTTCCCTTTCTTTCTCCCATTTCTCACTCTGTGGAAAAATAACTTCATTACTGTTCTAACTGACTCATCGCTGCACAGAGAAAGAAGCCATATATTTCCAAGACAACCCATCTGGGAAATGCATTTGCACATGACATACAGCACATTGTCTAGCTAATAACCACAATGCAGTTATTTGTTTCGTGGCTGACTGGGCCGAAGCATGTGTGCACATGGTCCACAGAAAGCAGTGTATTACCAATCTGCTGAAAAAGAGATGTATTCAGGTGTATAACAGTATACTTCATCAAAACGCTATCATCACTTTTGAAAACGTTTAATAGGATGAGAAGAAAAATGCCCTTTCATGCTCATAACAGTTGTATTAAAATTTGCCTTTGGGGGAGAGAAATTGAGTTTTTATTTCTACTCCATTCAGTCTTCATGCTAACCTTGAACTTAAACTTGTTATCAGGCCAAGTCAAATTTAATTAGAACTCACTCTTTCAAACCTGAAATTCATGGCTGATTACTTGGCCTCCCTCTTGGTCCATTTGTCTTGAACCATCTCGGACGTCTGTGCCTGGTAAGCACCAGATAAAAAAGGAGAGGGCCCAGAGAAAGCCGGGTAGTTCTGCTCCAACACTCACAACTACATTCAGATTTAATATTTCATAGAGCAGAGTTCATGATTAATGGAGGGATTTGGAAGAGTCATGAGGAGGGACATTTAAATTGTTCTTTATCCCACAGCAGAGTGGGACAAGACAAGCTTCTTCCATCCTTCTATTATATAAGCTTTACATAACGTGAGCCAAAGAGTTTTTTGAGATTTTTTTTTTCCTTGAGTGTTCTGACAAACCAAATGTGGCAGCTTGGGGAGGAAATGAGGAAAAACTGTCATCTAACTCACAGTTATTCAGTCCTGCAACTGAGTTACTTTTCTAACTTTGCTATCCAGCTAATATGAACAAAGCAAAGAGGCACAGATTTGGGAAATAGGACCATTAATTACAAAAAGCTAAATGATTAAGGTGAAGGTTTTAATATTTTTATGTTAAGCTAAACCAAAACCAAACAATTACATGCACTGGCTGCTCCAAATTCCATTTCCAAGAAGCTGAAATATTTTAACTTCATTATTTTGAATTTAAACATGACAGACATGTTTTACACAGCTCATTTCCATTTGTACATCAAGCTGGCTTGTTTTTACCATAATTTAAACACGTATTAAGCAAAGATATAAACTGTGGAATAGAGAAATACGTTGATTATTACGTCAAAGTTTAACATGTGCCAAATATGCACAAGAAATAAACTAATGATGCCAGATGGTGTAAAACTTGTAGATCGGGTGTATTTTTACAGCAGGATATTCTTATCCTCTGCAGAAAAAAAAAAAAAATCAGAGCTCTCAGAAAAAAGAGCAGTAGAATGAGGCTAGTATGTGGTGGTGCTCTACCTGCTGATTGAAGCTGATGTTAGCATGGAGTCAGGTAATAGGATCAGACTACTCAGGCGTCAGAGAGTGCCTGCAATTTTTCTCCAGGGATTGTCAACAAAAGGCCTCCTACAATTACAGTGCTGAGAGGCAGAAGAGACAAGACACATTTCTGTCTCATTAACACCCACTGTCTCTTACTACCTTCATTACCAAATGTGCCTTAAAACAGTCTCCTGTTGTACCAGTTCGACCAGAGAAAAATTCAGTGTCATACTGTGCTCAAGGTTGTGACCTCAGACAATACAAACAGTGTAAGGAGTTTCAGGTTTGAAGTGAAGCTAATCCACAAGTGACTTACACCTGCATTTTATCTTATGGACAGCAGGGGGACACTCCACTGGTTGCAAAAGGAAGTCCAACTATATCCAAGCATATGAGAAAATGTTCCTACTGTTCACTTCATTTATTATCTCACTAAACAGTTTCCTAATGAGATTAAGGTCCCAAGCGCTAGTTACAGGTCGCCTTCAACACAGCATGATGTTTAATTAGTAAACATGGTCCCAAGATGGCGATTGCAAGATTTTAAGCATTTTGTTTAAAGTAGGCCATTGTAAATATGTCTTAAGATGTGTTGTCTATATCTCACTTTTTTCTATTGTGAGTATTTTATGCAAATGCATGATTCACGGTTGATTCACTTTATTTAAAAGTCTTAAAAAGTAAGTGGGGGAATTAAACTGGGGCAAAAGAACTTTACTTATCTCGCATGAATACTTGTGAAAGAACTATATGTCTGTCTGTCGAGCAGATGAAATGAGCAAAAAATGTGATGATTTAAGAGAAAACACACCAAGCATTTAAACTGAAAATGTGACTGCACAGGTCATTTAAAAAGTTCATGCTATTCTGGTGCTTGAGGCACTTTAAGTTTGACATAAATTTCACACCAGAAGCTTCACTCCACCCTCCAACATTTGTGAGTAGTGTGTTAATCTCAGAATCTTTAAATTGACCACAGCAAAGAACATTGCAAATTGAATAATTTGTCAGTACAACTGAAAAAAATAAAATTTGATGTTGAAGAGCCAAATTTGTTGTGAACATAATCAATTACTAATGCATTTAAATGATATTTGCCAAATTACTCTGTTTTTAAAAGGATCTAAAGAGTTCCCATATTTAATTGGAAATCACAATGGTGTACATGTATAGTGTTGTCAAAGGTTACAGTCTTTCCACCACGTAATTTAAAATGAGACGAAAGAAATTTACATGACCATCATTTTGGTCATAGAAGTTTTTCTGATTGCTCTGAGCTCCACTGGCCCAGACAGTAATGTTGTCCTCTGTGATACAGCGAGTCCAGAGCAAGCTAATTTGACAATGGACTCATTTGAAAAACAGCATGTGAGTGCAGGTTTCTCGGGACGCCTGGGACGCCTTTAACTTAATCATGTTGTAATAAATCACATCATATTTCATCACATCTCCCCAAGCTATAGCTGAAATGAAACTTATTGAGTCCTTACAAGTTTGCCTTCCCAGGTAGCCATTTGAGAATATGAACTGAGAGGAAAAACAGAGACACAATCTAATATGCAACACAATTTATGTGGTCAAAAGACCAACAAAAATTGGTTAAGTACTTCCTGTGCTACTACTGCAGTATTAATACTTGAAGGGCATAGCATTAGAGCAAATTCAGGTCATCGGGTAGACACAGGAGTTACAGGTTCTGTCAACACTCTATTGAATTAAGCCATGGGTCAATAAAGCAATATTATTTCCCTGCAAATAGTTATTACAATGATGTCTCTCAAATAGAGGTACAGTCCCAGATAATATAAAAGACCTTTTAGTAAGCTGGAAGGTTTGTAATGAAAACCTTGCAGAGCTGCATCACTCAGGCAGGTCAATAAGGCCTGTCTCAAGCCATTACCCAATAAGAGGAAGATGTGTCAGGGTTCAATGTGGCCAGCTCAGACTTATCCTCTGTCCCTTGGACATGGAGATACAATCTGGTACAAAATAACCTACACTATGAGCTCGAATGAAACTATTTTAATTTCAATTTTATGTCATTATGAAGCTGAATTAATGTTCTATTTTATCTGATCAAAGAACTTAGCAAAGGAGAGAAGGGCAGCATGCACATGAATGTTTCTGAGGCATTATGACAATAAAAATGCCCTTCCTCTGCCACCAAACTCCAGGAAGTGCTCCGGCTTTGCATTAAAATATTTTCATGCCATGATTAAATTACACAGTATCACTGCTATCATTTTGTGAAACTTTTTGCAGAGCACATTCTGATTAAAAAAAAAAAACTTTTGTCCAGTTTTCAGTCTTCCGTGGGTTGAGCAGTAGGGGCAGTATGTACAATGTACAGTATGTACAGTACAAATGTCCTCAAATGCTTATGAATGTTTTGTCAGGATGTAGCAGCATAAGTCTTCTACCATCCAAGTTTACATTCAGATATCAAACTCTAACAAACATTCAATCTAACAGATTTGGACAATTTATGTTCAGGCCAGAAAAGAGAGACATTCTTTTTCAAAGAAATAAACTAAGGAAACAACAAATCATTTAATGAGTATAGGCAGCATGCCTTCCAATGCCCAGTGCCACCATTTTAACTGTCCTTGACTTCAAACAAGTATTAAAAGTCATATTAATTATCTTTTTTTTAACAGTACATGAAGTCTCTCCAGACGTGCAATAAATTAAAAAAAAAAAGTTCTTTGAACCAAAATCAAGTCACAGTGTTTACATGTTTACAACTGTAGACCAAAAAACATGTCACTAAAGTAACAGATTAAAGATCAGAACTCTGCGCCAGTAAATATAGCTATTAATGATTAAAACTGTTTCAGCAGAGACTCAAGTAAGCAGAAAGCAGAAAACAAGCCCTCTCATCTGCACCTGCTGCAGAGCTTATAATGGAGGATCAATCAGTATAAACCCTGCATTGACCTCCCCTCCTTGATATCACCACAGTCATGCCCATCCATCTGACTACAAGGGAACACAAAAAGGAACTTATGAAATCATCTGCACCAAATCATATACCATCTCTTATGGATATGATGATGTGGTTTCGCATGTCATTTTCACATATGATTTGGTTTAGCTTTTTGTTCAATCCAAAGTGAAAAAGTGAAAGGTGAACTTCAAAACAGCACCTTTACAGCTTGTAGAGGCTTGGTGTCTTATTCATGAACACTGCAGTGAAGCAAGCACTTGCTGACATGAAACCAGAGGCTTGTAAGACACTTCAGTATACCCAGTGGTCTTGTGAAAGTGGTCAACAACTCATTAAGTCAACTCAGGTTTTCCAAATGCAGTCACAAGCATTCATATAAAAGACGAGGTGTTTGCGGCATATGGCCGGTCGCAGAGAGGTACGCCAACCAAAAGCAAAGTTGGCCAAAAAAAAAAAAAAAAAAATCACAGACTGTGTGAATGTGCAAATTAATCAGCTTAGACTATAATGTCAATGCCACATCATTAGGGTGCAAGTTGATATGACTATAATTACATTTACATTTACTATAAATACATATTCCATTCAGTCAGTCTATGTTTTAAATGGCATGTGTATGACAGTTATCAACAGAAAAAAATATCTAAATCTAATAACGTAATTCAAAATAGTACTTTCATGTCTAGTACAACAAGTACCAGGCTTTAGTGTTTCAATCAGTCCGTTGTAGCACAATACTGGCATTCAAAATCACAATGAAATGGTTTTAGAAAACAGGAGGCAGGCCTCCCACACAGAAACACACCGATCAGCCACAACATTAAAACCACTGACAGGTGAAGAGAATAACATTAATGATCTCTTTACAATGCAATGCTCTTCAGGGAAATCTTGGGATCTGGCAATCATACGGACGTTACTGACACACACCACCCTGAGCTCTGGGACCTTATATCAATAATGTCATTAATAATGTAATGTAACATCATTTTCCAGAAAACTGATGTGTCAGAGGGTGGTGCTTTTAAACCTGTTGATCTCTTATCTCGAATATGACCTGGTCCAGAGCAGGTTAGGTGCGCAGAACAAGTTACCATGGAGAAGGCAACAACAACAACCTGACCTTGGTAAGAAGTGAATTGCTGCTGTAATAACACTGAAAATCCAGACATAACCCTGAAGTTGCCTCACCAAAAATACCGCTTCGTAGTACAGGCCACAGGCCTCCTTATTCACTACCCAATTAATTAAGAATTTTTACAAAAAATATAAATGATCTAATTATTTCTCACCATTAACAAAGTAAATTAATGGCCAAAAGTTTCCAAGAATAGAGCCTGAGAATTAAAGGGGAAAGTACAGGCTATAGACAGGCAATGTTTCACAGTAAATTGGGTCACAGTGCTCGAATTCCTCGGTAAAGGTGAGATGGCAACCTCCTTAGAGGCAACCTGGATTAAAAAGAAGCAAGAATAAGCAAGATGGAGGATGCTATGGGTATGAGCACAAAGTGTAAAGTTCAGTAGCATCTGTTTCTTTGTCATTTAATGAATCACCAGGCCGTATGGTACCTGTAACCATCATTGCTTTAAATTAAAGATCAAGCAGATAACAAGCGTTTGCAATTATAAATCAAGCCAAATACAGTTCATTTCTTATGAGGGCAAAATCTGATATTACAAAAAAATAAATAAAGCAGTTAAAAAGAGTGAATCAAATACAATGAAATTAATTTGCACCAAAGCTGTAAACTTCTTGCATGACCAAACCAAGATTTTACCTTGACTGAAGGAAAAAAACACATTTTTTAAAAACAGCTACATAAAAGACACAGTAAAGAGATTTCGTTTTCTCAATGCATTAAAAGATCCAAGATGAAGGAAGAAAACTACATGTTAGAGAGACTTTTGTTTCAATATAGTGCAGAAAGCACAGGAGACACTTGTAAGTGAAGTAGGCAAATTAACGTGTTTCAGAATGAATGCAAATGTATGCAGATTCCTTCTATCAGCCTGTACTCTGTTTCTTTTTTTTCTTAAACCTTTGGTCTTTTAAAACTGCAGGCGGACAAACAGCAAGCTGTTTAAAATTCATGAAACATTTATTTAATTCACGGGCAGGGACCTTTCCTGACAACCTTTTACCTTTCCCACTCAAGCCTTGCCAGTCTGAGATTCGTCAGGACCACATTATACGTGATGTATGTTCCATGACAGATTACTCTCCTGCATCATTCACATCTCTCTCCTGGGTCTGCTTTGATCAGGAGGATAAACATTAGCATCACCCACATCACACACACTGAACACTCCTGACAAAAGTAAAGGGCAAACTATGACAGAGGAGTACCGCAAAAGTAGAAACACTTACATGCATGCATACACACATGCAAACACACACCACAGAGACGTCTATGATGACGACACCATTAAAGCAGCTACGAACAGCATGCACACTTTTCAGCATGTTAAGATAAAGTTTCTTTGATGACTTAAGGCAGCTTCAATTGGTGAATGCATGCTGCAAGAAATGCAGTATTTTACTGAAGGAAGCCAAAAAAACAAAATCAAGTGTGCACTTTTTCCCATGATGCCACTTATGCTAGACAGGGAGTTTGAGGAGGTCACAGCCCTGTCATACCTCATGCTTGAGTGTCCAGTCAGTAATCATGTTTATTGACAAAATAAAGGTTCAATAGGGCTTAATGGCCACTCTGACAAATCCTCTGAATCTTCTACTCATCTTCTTTTCTTTCTTGTGCTGCAGCAAGCCCCGGACTCAGCCCATTGCTTTCCCAGCTACCAGTTGAGCCCAGCTGTCCATCGAGTCGCTCTGCTGTGTGAATGACAAGGAAATGCAGTGAGAGGCACTGAACCGCTCAATGTGGAGGAGCTTCTTTGAAATCCTCCAGGTTCTTTTCTTTAAACCCAGGCTGTGTAAAAGTCCATCTACGCCCTCCATGACTTCCCTCCTCCCTTGTGCACCAACCCCCGTAACTAGTTCCCATTCTGGCTCTCTGAGCTGCTCACCCTGCCTCTGTAAAGAAGAGATGCTTTCCCACAACTCCCTGAAGATGCAGTCAGTGCCTTCTACTTCCACAAGACTATGGGTGGTATATATTCAGGGTACAAGGCATACTCACACTTGTTCTTGTGGATTTAGTTCAGATGCTTCTCCCTGGCCATATGGCTCCGGGAACAAGCAGACGTAGAAGTAAATGCCAAGATTAACTTGAATCAGCAAAGTATTTACCAGCACCCATCTCATCAACAGTTTGACCCAAACGTCACTAGTCTTCTGTAAAACACAAATACCACTTAGGGTACCTGAGGAAATAAAGAGGGTATTTAACCCTGAGGGTTGAGCAGATTTTAGCCATCTGTTTTGAAGAGCTTAAGCTCATACAGTGCTCCAATGCCTGTTTGGTGACAAGAAGAAAACCAAACAAGAGCATTCACTCAGGGGTCAAAAAGGCTTGTCCATCTCTTGCTTCAATCTTTGCTTAGTGCATTTACTGATGAGCCATATGTCTGAAAATTCCTGTTTCACTTTGTACTGAATAGGGGTTGACAGGCCATCTGGACAAGTGGGAGTTCCCTCAATGAGATACTCAGCCTGAGGTGCTTCCCGCAAGTTTAGCAAAACTAGAAAATATTTTTTGAACTATTCAAACTAGCTACAATTGTATACACGAGCACAGGTGTGTGTTTCAGCTTTAAATTGGTACATTCTGCTTTTCGTAATGTACACTGAACTGAAAATGGCACAAATATTGAGTAGTGTAGTAGTGCAATAGTGATTACGTCAATATAAGAAATAAGCATTTTGTCACCCTGTACACATGCTTTCTGTCATTACTCAGATAAAATCCAAGCTTCATAAAAAGCTATTTCAAATAATCTAACAAGACTGTGTACTGGTAATCTAGATTTGTTTATTTTTTATTATGTTGTGTTTTTTTAATATGTTTTTCCTCAGAAAGTCTGTGTCCTTATACTCTCAAGCCTGTCATTAACGCCTGTCCTGAAACCTAAAATGCTTTGTTGTCACAAAGTACATCAAAATGGTATTAATCATTACTGCTTTCTGTCTTTTGTGCCATGCCACCAACCAAAACAACAGAAAAACCACATCTATCTCTAAAGCTGCATTCAGCACAACAGTGCTGCGTTTTGGGGACTGTTGACAGGTGTCAAAGGGATTGTGTGCCATGAAAGGCAAATGTCATGCGGAAGTGAGGGATTACACTGTATTACTTTCGGAATAATTTTTCAGAGCCAATAGCATTCTAGTGAAGGAGTGGTAATCTTCTGTGGCCAGACCCCATCTGGACCGACAGCAGCTTAGTTCCACAGAGTTCAGTCCTCGCACTGCCCAAAAGGAAGACTTGGCCTACCATGTCACCGTCCATCAAAGACTTGAAATTTGGCCGTTCACCTCTGCTAATGAAACTGGATCCCAGTGCACACCACACCATCTCTGGCCCTCAACCAAAGAAGACAGCCGTGTTCATTATGAGGGAGTGGGAGCACCTCAGTGTCAGGACCCGCCATGCAAAAATGCAGCTGAGGATAGCTGTAAGAGATGGGGAGCCGGGCTATTTTTTCCCGCAATTTCAGAACTGTCTACATAGACATAAAAGCCAAGCGTTTGATGTCCTTTGCCACTTTTCTCTCCACCTGTACAGATGAAAGAAAAGAAGAAACATCACTATTCTGTCTTTTATTTTGGCCTCTGTGCTATTATAAAAAACTATTGCAAAATTGATACACAGTATACAGGCAAAAATACTCAGACACACCTCTCTATTACTGAATTCAGGTGTGGTATGGGGCTTCTTTTCAGAGGTTGGCCTCAACCCCTTACTTCCAGTGAAGGGAAATCTTAATGCTTCAGCATACCAAGACATTTTGGACAATGCTTTGCTTCCAACTTTGGGGAACAACCTTTTTCTATTCCAGCAGGACTGTGCCTCAGTGCACAAAGCAAAGTCCATAAAGACATGGTCGGAAGAATTTTGGTGTTGAAGAACTTGACTGGCCCTCACAGAGCCCTGACCTCAACCCCATCCAACATGTTTAAGATAAATATATAGTCGCAAAGCTGTCTCTGTGTTTAGAATGAGGGTTGTGATTTTGATTATTGCTTTTAACACTGTGCTGCTCATGATGTGGGCAAGCACTACATTTAAGCTTGTGCCGGTGTTTTCCTCACTGTATGTCACTCTAGATAAGTGTGACAGCTCAATGCCAACTATGTAAATGCTCATTCTGCTGCTCATTCACAGTACATCACACCGATCCTCAGGAGTAAATGGTAGTCGCATAGGAGAGTCCATCAATTCTTACACATTGTCCATTGTCAAAGCTCTCCAGAGAAGAAATTGGTCATATAATGACAGTTATCTGTTTAGACATAGCAAGATTAAGGAAAACTGATCATATAATTAGACTAGATACTATGAAAGGATGTTCTATTGACCAAGTGTCAGATTGGACTGATAAATAGAAACCTAAATTGGCAGCTTTGGAAGGTGGAATATTGACTCTGGTCAAATGGCTCATTGATTATTTGATTATAGCACTCTGTTGTGATTAGTTGATAAGCGGAGTGGTTATTGAGCACACAATCTGTGAGCTTGTCTGATTGGCTAGAAGACAGAGGATCCATTAGATTAGGTAAGCGCCTGTGAATAGAGATGGAAAAAAAGAGCTCTTTGATGTTATGATGAGCCACTGTTTGACAAAATCAGGGATTTATTATCAAATCATTTTAACATGGTACATTATATAAAAAAATATTATTATTGTTATCATATAAAAATAATAAAATATATAAATCATACTGAAACTGAGAATGGCTGCAATAAAAACAATATCTCTGAAAGGAGCTCTCAGTGGTTTGTAATAAGGTTGCCTGGGACTTTGACATCTCCCCTGTCCAGACTTTCGATGCATGTTGACAGCCACAATATGAGTTGTAATAGCTAAGCATTCTGGGATCAAATTAATTCACCCCTCATGAAAACTTTATGAATACACTCTGAGGGACTGAATATAAATGTTCACATTCTGTAGAGGTAATGCAAAGCTGAGGCAGGCAAACGCATCAGAGTACAAATATTGTTAGAATATTTACCTAATTTCTGCACATTATCCTACATACACATTACATAATCCACATTACTAAACAAACAAACTGTGATTTTAATTGGTGCAAGAAGATGAACGTGTGTTGTTTCAACAAAGACAAAGAAATGTGCCTGTTCATAGCAGGTAGCCCACACACCTAATCATTATTAGAGTGAATGGAAAATTACATTCTGCTTTGCTACCCATGCAAAACAAAGTCCGATAACTATAAAGGAAATTATATTGTCCACTAAAATGGACCTTACTGGTCTATTTGTCCATTCAAATAGCAGTCATGCTTATCACTGTCACCCTCACAAGGTTTTCTATACAGATTTTCATTTGTCATGTATAGCAATAATCCAACTGCAATAATTCTATCAGACTGGGACCACAGGGGAAACATCCTTGTAAATATGTAATTTAATTGAAGCCTTGATGGATGCATTTACATGCAGGACAGAGTTTCTACTGTATAATATTCAGGATGCTCATGTATGCCAACCATCATGTCTTGTTTATTATAACCCAGTTAAGATCATATCCCAGTTGTTAGAAGCCTGAACACAAGAACCGCCTTATTATCTGGGATACTGAGGCATGTAAATACTTTAGCCCGATGACTGCAATTTGATTTCCATGGTAATATTCAGACTCATATTCAGGAATGCAAGAATACAGCTTTTTGCTTTGCCTTTTGTTAACTTTGGGAAACTGCACACATCCATCACCATTTCTGCTTAAAAACAGAGTAGAGAAGCTAAGAATTATACTAAAAATGCAAAACAGTTTCAATGAGAAACATAATGGATTTAGCAGGAGGGCAGCTTGTAATTTCTCCATGCTGTTGAATTACTGGGGGGAGAAATGAGGAAAGTGAGTTATGGAGCATTAACCTCTTCATTCACTATTATCCCTCTCTCTCACAATCTGTCTCTGTCTGCCAGTCTCTGTCTCCGTCTTGTATTACACATTGCTTAATGGCACCAAACTGACCAATGCTCCCTGAAGGCGCCGTCCGTCAACCAATTGCCTGATTGTATTTTTCCCAACACCTCTCTCAATCCTCAGAGAGGGGTAAAGAAGCACCTTGATGATATCACTGATATTAGGTTTCAGAGAAGTCTTCGCTCACCATGGAGGTGGGTGAGGAGAGGGCGACTGGGCTGATAAGAATCTCTTTGTCTCAGAGTGACGACCTGTGCTGCTGGGTCAACATCCTGGGGAGCTAACTGGTGTGAGGCATTTTTCAACCTTGGAAAGGTGTTGAGACATTGAAGGGTGGTGTGGAGAGAGCTATTGAGTTACTGTGATGGGGAGGGCTGGGCCGCATGTTTGCTTGATGGCCTGAGGCATTTGTAAGGCAATAAGAGGGCCAGGAGCTCTCGTCTTTCTCCCACCGGTGCCTGGTCTGTATCACATGGGAGGGACACCTGCCCTCTCAAAACTGACTCTAAGACAACGGTTAAGGATGTTGGTCCAAACCTCAGGCTTCACATGCAACATTACCACTGGCACTAGGAGACAGACGCTGGACTGTACTGCCTAAAAAGTTGGCAATTTAAAAAATAGTGAGGTTTCAAAAAAATGCTCAAAGTTCGATAGCAGAGTTAGCTCCTGAAATGAAAACTTGGGTGTAAGACATTAGAAATCATAAGACAATACTTTCTTTTGTATGCACACAGTACCTGTATATGGCTTGCTGCTTTTGCTAGAATACAGTAATGCCATCATCCATCAAACTGATTACTGATTATGCTTTTTTTGCACCAGATTCCAATAATATACCATTTCTAAAGACGCTACGTTCTTGGCCATCTAAGTAACTGTAATAGAACCTCTTTGCCAAAGTCATTTCAGTCGCTGTGTCCTAGCAGAGAATTAACAAGGAAAACTGGTGAGCCCAGTTAGCTCCTAAGTACCTGCTTGCTAATTCTTTGCAAGTCTCCATCTTAGTCCACTCAAACATAATTCAGCACTTCAGGTATGTGAGGTCCCGATGACCTCTTAATTGTAAGCAGAAAAATGTGCTGAAAGCTTACAATTTGGCTGGAAACTTGTGATAATGTCTGTTGTAACCTTTTGGGTATTGTTTCTAATACCAATTTCACAGAGGACACCTTCCTGGATTTTGTTGTCAGTAGGATTCATTTCTAGATCAAATGACCCTGCAGTAAGCATGGGTATTTATTGGCTCTAATTGCAGTTGGCATAACATTGTAACTGTCCTCCATGTCAGCACGTGTTCGGTGCTGCACACGAGCAATTCTCAACATAGATGGGAAGAAGACAAGATGGCTCACTCTTAGCTATTTCCATCATCAGCTCCAGGAAAAGTAACCTGTTTAATTCAGAATGTTACTAAGATTTAACATCTTCTGGATGTAGTCTGAAGAGGTATATGATCAGCTGCTTTTAACTGTTCACAGTCTGCCAACATGCTTGAAAAATAAAACAGAAGGCCAAAGTTGTTCACTGACAATAGAAAAGAAGTCAGGTGCTTCTTTATTTGGGTTTATCGGTGTTTAAAAAAACCTGCATATATGCGTTAATGTTGATGTGAAATGGTATAGACAGAAAGGGACAGCATGTGAGGTTTAATTAAAAAAATAAGTAATGATAATACAATGATAAGAGTGTTATTTTTCATTTCCAGCTCCATAACATTATTTTATTCATTGGTAAAACAGGTGAATAATATTTTTGTAAAGCACTCTGTCTTAAGAGGCAGCAAACCATAAAAGAATTTCATTAGTTTGTATTGACAGAGTTTGTCAAAGTTTTGTCTCAAGGTTGCAGATTACATTTTTCCACATTAACAGGAAACAGCTGAAGGATAAAATTTGCATATTTGACATGCAAATAGTCAAATAAAAGATTTCAATTCCTGAGCCACAACTCTGGCCATCTTCGAGATTAAAAACAAATTAAAAACAATTTTATTAACATACCCTTTAAAAAAAACAATACTACTTGCACACTAATGTTGCTGCTCACCACAAGTGAATGCAAAGTAAACTCAGAAAAGCAACAGGGTTGACAAACAATATAGACAAAAAGGCACCAAGGCTCCCCATCATGAACACGTAAACAGCACTGAGGTGAGCATAACATTAAAAGTCCTGCGGAGAATGGAGCAGTTAGACACCAGTAGGTATTTACTTGATCTTTTTACAGTAGTGCTCTTGCGTTAATTGCTGTCTGAATAATAAAGCACCGGAACATTCCTCGTACTCTCTGATCAATCTGACATACTGGCTAATGAAATAAAAGCTTCAACATTCTCCCAAGCTTTGTTGCCATCTCCTCTTGGACTGTAAAAGAAAGTTGGTGAAATGTGCGATGATAAACACCCATAAAGCCCTGTCTCATTTTACTGAGAGGCCATTATGGTACCATCCTGAGAGATGCTTTCATTCTCTGACAGTTAGTCAGATTCGTCTCATCTATAAAACATGCAGGTTACATTGAGAGGTAGCTGTAAACTGCCAGTTTGCTCATTTAGTAATGTCCGGGGAGTGTAGCTATCAGGTATTCATCTTCTGTCTCCTGGCCTGTTGCTGTGGCCCTGACTGGGAGGACACTCACAGTCATAAATGTACAAATGAACGGGTAAAATCTCCTGTCGAGCCACCACTACTATAACAAATGGTTTTATTAGCTCTGCCGTCGCTGACAATGCTTTATATTGAATGCTTTTTGCTTTCCATGCTCTGGAAGATTAAATAATTATGTCACATTTGTCAAAAACAGATTTGCCACCACATTGCAGTCTGTTGAAGGACAAGCCTGTATATTAAATTATTCAGGCCTGAAGGCTGGTTATATAGCAAGTTGGTGAATTTGGTACTAAAAAGACTGGGAGTAAACACAAAATCCTCCATTTGTACTATCCAATCTTCATTTGTAACATCCAGTGTGCACTTAGTTAGGCTAATTGTTAATGAATTCAAACCCAAACTTTTTCTCTATTCAGGTTACTCAGGTTGTTGCTTCACGTACCGGGCCCGTGGGACACAAAGTCACAGACCCAGGAAGCTTTGCTAATTGAAAAAAGTACACCACGTCAAATTTACAGCCATCCATCTTGCCTTTGTGCAATAACAATGCAATCAAAGAGTAAGTGCACGGAAGAATATGTTTACCGCTAATTGCAATTGAGTGCATTTTCCCTAATGAAGCCCAGACCTGACCCTTCCTTATGCACAGCATATTGAGCAGGCACATGTGAATGTGTGCTTCTTGGTCTCAGAAACCATTCGTGTGAGATGCCAACATATTCCCTTATTTTAAACATAACTTTTAACCCACTAAGCTGTACTTACAAATGTTGTGGCAATGGAGGCGGAAAGAAGTGAATAAAACAAGCAGCCAAACTATGCAGGCAGGTGTGATGCCTTCTCCCATGCACCATTTAGCAGTATAAAGCACAGGCCTGTTGTCTTTTATGATGATTAATCTCCAGGCACACAGGTTTTCAAGACCTCTCCATCAACCCTCTGGCTGCAGGAACCTGGGAATGAGCCTGAGAAACAATGTGTGCACATGTTTCTTCACCCTCCACACACCCTACTATGGACGCAAAACATGTTTCAGACAAAGATGAGGCTCCTAAGTACATTCTTTACAGGGGAGAGGAGCAAATACAGATTTGAGAGTAAAATTGAACAACAAAATTTTATCTCGCTCACTCATATATGAAACACTGGCTTACCCCTGAAAATACCCCTGTCCCAGTGAAGAAACAGAACAAGAGGGGGAAAAAACAAACTAGTAACTAAAGTTTGAGAAAGTTTTAATGAGAAACATTGCAATTGAAAACTGTCATCAGCAAAGGTAGCAACTATCACACTTCTGTAAGACTTTCCTCAACCAGCATAGGAGCAAGAAAAATGGAAGAGGAGTTTTAAATGCAACAATAGTATTAATGTACTCAGCAAAATCAACATCAGATGACTTCTTCCACCACTGCTCATTTCATGACTGTCAGCAGCTCTATGGCTCTGGGTCAAATAAAAATGAACAAGCTAATGTTAGATGGTGTTGTGGCAGACACAGCACAAGCAGAGGTCTGTCTGACCTTAACTGACTGGAAAAACTATGAATAAATGAGGGATATCAACTGAGGCTTTGTCCAAACACATATGGGCATTTTTGAATGCATTTTGGCCTCTCGTTCACACTGAAACAGATGATTTCAAAACGCCTTGAAGCGCAGAAGGACTAATGTTTTTATGTTAGCACGGCTAGGGCCAATTACAACTTCACCTTAACCTAAGCTCTACTGACTCAGCTAGTTTTTCCAGTTTAATGAAATATTTTGTACAACAAAGATCAAGTGGACAGTTTTTGATTTTTCATTTGTTTGTTTGTTTTCTGAAGGAGAGGGAAAATATACATAAAATACATGTAAAATATCTGCATACATGTGGACAAGGCTTGCTTTACATGACATTCACAATGATTCTCTTCACATCCCAGCAGTAATTGAGCAGTTTGAGTCATTAACATCATATTATCAATAGAGTCAACAGTACTGGAGTTTTTTTGGAAACGCAATAGTAACTCATTCAGGATTTCGGTAGCGCGGGATCAATGGCCCACAGGGCCTAAGTTGATCCCTCTAGCGAGGGCCAGGAATGGGCATACAGAATTACATAATGTGATGAAAAAGGGGGGACTCAACTGAGAGCCCTGGACAGTTTCCAGCATGTGCATCCACTAGATCATAGATGTATGATACATCCATGCTAGTAATTCATCTTCGCAAAAGTGTAGCGTGTTTTGATTTAATGACAATAATTTCCTTTGAGAGATGAACAAGAAGTGAACTTTCTTCATCATCACCCAGAGACCAACATTAATGAATCAGCAAACTCAGGCAGTAACAAACAAGAGCAGCTGACCAAGACACACTGCAACATTTAACAACTTCAGCCAACTCTGTGGCGAAGAAAATAATTCTATGCTCTGTCCATTTCTGTGTCTGCTCAGCATCTTGAACAGCGATGTCTTTCCCCGGAGCTAACGGTGCAGTAGAGAGATTGCTCTCCAGTGCCGGAGATGTCATTTTAATAACAACACAGCAGAGTGCTCCGCGTACCCCTCATTTGTTATTCTCAAACAGTCAGGAAACTATAAGATAGTTTCAAGTTAATTCATTAATTAATGAACTGACACCAGTGAATGGTATGGCACATAATGTACTGGAGCAAAACTGGAGCTCACCAGGCACCTCTGTTGGTTAAGCCCAAGCCGGGTTGTCAGCACCAATCAAAAGATACTTTCCATCGGTCTAAAAAGTTTTCTGGTGGAAAGCCTGTGATTAGACAATGTTCCAGAGCATTAAACAATTCCTCATCCGTGTCCATGTTCCACTGACGTTGACTGCATCTCCCAACAGACTGTTGTAACAACAATACAGCAATATACAAATTATAAAATTCAAATTAAAAAATATCCATAAAGCTGAATAAACTTCATACTCTATAACAGGCTTTTCTTGTCTTGGCCACAAAACAGGAACTAAACTGTCATATAAAGGAAGTGTTGCCATCTAAGTATGTTGACATACCACAGCAGACGGTTGTGATTGAGATGCCAGCTGGTGTTTAGAGTGAAAGCCTAAACGTAGTTTACCATAATGAAGCTCTCAGAGGGAGGCAATGCACTCCTTATGCCATAGTGCTTTACTTGGCTTCTTAACACTTCCAAACCTGAAAAGTACACACATGGATTTTTGGGACAAACACAAGATCTCCCTGGTTGCAACAACAAAGTGGCACCGGGTGTGTTTGCACAGCTTGAGAGAACGCCGCTAAACAAATGATTGACGATTTGATGCCAACTTGCATGAGTCTAACAAAATAACAACAACAACAAGTCTTCGTTTAAGGGTGCCAAATTGTCTGAGGATGGCTAAACATAATTTGCCCCCTCTCTGTTGGACATAGTTTTTTTTTTTTCATAGCTTGCTTCTTCAGCACAGAAAGTCTGTTCCAAGACAGTTAAAATCAAACTAAGAAAAAAAATTGAATTATAATGAGCAAAATATAACTAACAGCAAGCATTATAGTATTTGTTCCAAAACGATGATGCCCTGCTCCTGTCTGTTTCTAACGACAACATGCCAGCTCTAACTGTGTTTCACATTTTGAATCTAGGCTTTACTGACTTGCCACAAAAGGACAGTGGACTTAACTCATTGTTTTGAATCACATCAATTGTCTGCTAGCCAAAAGCCCCAACTTGCCTCTCAGCTCTGACTGCTATGTTTTGGCCACTTCAGGACTACTTCATCACAGACAGAGTTTAAGGCAAACTGCCTCTCATCTGAAGGATAGCCCACCCAATCAGTCAAACTTGGCTTCCTATTTTTTCTTTTGGAATCAAGATTTTACAAGATCAGCAAAATCACAAAAGGATGTGGTGTACCAAGATACAAGATGTAGTTCCCAGGTTCTTTCATCATTGTAAATCCCAAAGCAGAATCTCATAGAAGACCTGTTAGAAGCTGCCTCAGGCAAACTGTTGCTCCTTCACACACACCTTGCATACAAGTAAAGCATAGACTGCATGAGGTAAACTTACAAAAAAAAGTTATGTTAATCTAATACATCTTTCCATTATGCTGTCAGTCAGCTCTATAGTATGAATTCAAGAAAAACAGAGGTCCATCTGTTCTGAATGCACCCCAAAATGTAGGAGCTGGTTGGGACAGACTTTATGTTTTGAGATTTTCCAAATGCAAAGCCACACCTTCCATATTACAGACATTTTGACCTCACTTTGTATTTTCCACTCTTTGCTATTCTCTCAACAGTTCCTGTTTTCAAAGAATCAGTGGACAAAGCATCATGATTTAAAAATTCATCAATTAAATACTGCCAGACCTTCTGCTTCTCTCTCCATCCTGCCGGCCCATTCTGACGTGCCTCTTCTCTAATTTCAGCAGCAGAAGCAGCATTAATTGGCCCACAGTTAATTGAGTTGTCATCTGAATGGAAATCACTGTGTAGCTGTTTTCAGGACTTTACCCCATGAACATCCCAGTGTTACCATGTCATGTAAAACACATTTACACAAACAATTATCCTACATTCCTATGTCCACATTACCCTGCCAATTCTGCACTGCAATCAGATATTGTGTGATTTATCTGTTCACGTATTCTAGACAGTCTATCCAAATCCAAAAAAATGCAGTTTATACTAAATCTAAACAATATAATGCAGTTCAGCAAAAAAGAAAAAACGCTTGTGTCAAAGAGTCACCTCCTAGTCTATATTTGTGAGGGCCCTCACTGACACAACACATTCCCCTGCCCCTCACCCTAACCTTAATCATCACAACTAAATACCTAACACAAACCCTTACTATAACCCCAATACCAATTCTAACATAACCCCTTAAACCAAGTTTCAACCGTAACCCAGCCCTTGGTGTGAAACTGAAGACCAGTCAAAATGTCCTCATTTTACAAAAATGTCCTCACTCCTAAGTTTGCCTCATGTGTTGGAAAGACTTTCAGTGGGAGTAGATCTGTGAGAGAGGACCAACTCAAGAAGGACTGAGAAAGAGAATGAATGAAGATGTCAGCATTAGTATTTTGCAATATTCAAGCTCAAAGGTTGGACTCTCCTAAATATGTCATCTGAATTATTTCAGTGGTTATATTTCAATTTGAAATTCATGAGTACTTCAGAAGGTACAGTGAGATTACAATGAATGAGTTTAACAATGACTACAAAGAGCAGTAAAATATAATATTTTACAGGGGAGGTGAAGTAATTGTTTTTTGTTGTGAACACATGAAATGGTTGAAAGGTTGTGATATACTCCCCCAGATATAAACTGCAAGTTGTTTTTGAAGTATTAGTAGAATTACATTTTGGTGCAGTGTGAATTGTGAATGCAGTGATGACTAACTAATTAAATGCCAGTGCCCTAACCTACAGCTATAAATATTGAAAGAGTGCCAGCAATAAATGTATCTTGTTGTACCTCACAAAAATTAGAATTAATCACAATCACACTCACATTCAATTCAAAAAATGATTGAATGAACAATTAGACAACGAATGCTTTACAATTCATTCCATCCTTTTATACAGGAGTCCATTTGTCACCCGCTCAACCCTCCAACTCCCAATATACGGTGAACAGACAGAAACAATAAAGTCACACTTAAAACAGCAGAGACAAACAAGGAGGCTCATTAGAGCAAAGATCCAATAAAACGTTCACTGAAGAGGCAACAGCCTACATCATGACGTTAAGTGCCAAAATAATAATGCAGCTTTGTCATTTTAGGCTTGACAACAATGCATTTTAGCCACAACTGAACAGTTTTCCGATGCCAGTAGATCACTCTGCCCTCCATACTTGTGCTAGTTAAGAATACTGTGAAAAAGAGCACAAGTGGGGTAGGAAAGATGAGCAAATCTTTTGGTAGCACAAATTGCTGAGGTCAAGCTGGCTGTGATAGAAAGGTGTCAGAATACACAGTGAATTGTGAATTGCTATGGGTTGACTTGGCCTCCATATTCCATAGATCTCAATCTGATCACGCGTCTGCGGGATGCACTAAACAACAAGAGCAATCGATGGAGGCCCCAAACTCACAACTTACAGGACTTTTAGGATCTGCTCCTAGCGTGCCACATACCACAGGACAAATTCAGTGGTATAGTGGAGTCCAGATATCCTGTCCGCTGGCAAAAGTTTCTCAAGTCAAGTTAACAGTACAGTAAGGAACCAAATTGTTTCATCTTTTCCACCACTTGTCAAGACATGATATGATAAATGCACCTATCAAATGTAATGTGTTTTATCAACAACGCCACATAGCCTCTGGGGGACAGTGGTGGCTGGAGGATGGCCATGTGGTGCCTGATTATCCAGGGAACATGGGAAATTAAATCTGCTGGGAGTACACAACATCCTCCTCTAAGTCTCCTCCCTGTCATATCTTTCTATTTCTCTTCCTTCCTATTATCTACACTCATCTGGCAGCTTCTCAAAGATTACCTATTAATATAAAGTGGCTCTGCACCTTGTCTTCATGTTTGTTTAAGTGGCAGAACCCATGACCAAAAAAATTAGGCTAAGAAACATAAGATTTTCTCCTTTGCGCTTTCCACATCCACGTTCATCCACAGTAAGCTGTGTTCTTACAAATCAATCAACACCTGGCAGGAGAGGAAAGAAAAGGAGGATGAAGGATCACTTCCTTAGTGCTCATATCAAAGACAGGGTTGTGTGGAAGCTGCTTAGGAGCTGACTATTTACAACAGCCTGAGTTTCAGTCACTCGAGATATAATTAGCTTCACCATCATGCTGAAGCACAACACAATAATGCTGTAACCTAGATATAGCTTTTGGTACAGGGAGAGTTAACTGCTCTGCAGACAAGGTAATATGCCTCAGTTTATCTGGGTATAAATCTACTGCATGTTTTATGTACACTGTTCTGTCTGACTTTCAATCTAGCTTTCATTCTACCTGTATAACTATAATTTTCTCCATAACTTAATATGGTACACAACATGCTATTGATGTCCTTTTAAAATAGCAAAATAAAAAAGAAATCCACAATCTTAACCCCAGCTAAATAAAACGAATAAAGCAAGATTAGCACAACTGAACAGCTCTGTGTTGAAGGAGTTTTCCAGCCCCTAACCTCAAACCCAAATGTATTGGGAATCCTGTTCCATCACAAAGACTGGGTAGTCTTCACCTTATTGGAAACCTTAATCTGATTTGTTTGGGCATGGGAGAGGGACAAAGATTCTATTAGAGAGATTAAATTGTTTCCATAGCCAAGTGAAGCATCAAAGGCCAATCAAATTGCAGCCCCTTACATGAGTGGGTTTCACTAAAGTCACTTATTTGTTCATTTCATCATGCTAATGGCAGAAGCTATCATCCCATTATAGCTCCACAGCTGAGCAAGGTTAAACAAATGCAGTGTGTTTGAGGTCCCACTACCTTCGAATCAGGTCTCACTGCTCTCCCCCAGTACACCACAACAAATCATCAGCTTGTCTATAACTACTCTATATCAGCAACCCTGTGAACCCTGCTGCATTAACCACCTCTGCACTCACTGACAATCAAGGCAGAAGTTCTCTGTTCAGTCTCCTCTCATCATGAAGAAATTTCCTCCCATCCCTGTTATTGCAATAGAATTTGATCTGAGCTTCTTTGGTCAAACTAAAAATCACATTGGTCTTCTGCAGAGTTTGTTAATATCAAATGTCAAGTCATCTGCTTGAACATTCTCAGTATGCAATGGCTCATTACCCTAATAAGCGTCTGAAATGACCAACTGAAGAAATAAAATCCTTCCGTATACAGTACCAACAAAGACTGCAATAAACAGTGCTGAGATCATTTTGTCACAAATGAGCACAAATGGGTTCTGCTTTCCTAAAAACTGATGGAGTTCATTAGTACTCATTGTTTGCCGAGTAGTTACATCAAACATTGGCTTGTAAGCTGTAAGACCATTGAAAATAATAACTCCATCATGCCTAATAGACTCATATCTCCCAGACATTTCACATAAAGCTTAGTGTTCATCATAGCCAACAGAACCTAGCTACATTTCTATTACTGTTCCACTGCACAAAGGTCTTTGTCTATAATGAGTCCACATTCCCTAAGCCCTACAGTAACCACACAATCACTTGTGTCAACAGAAGGGAAATCCATTTCATCAGAATGTCCAGTCAGTGCTTCATTACCATACATGAGGGTAACAACTGTGCAGCTACGTAGCTCCCGAAAGCTGCGACTGAATCCTGGAGCTCAGTGGATTTGCCAGAAGAGTATTGCCTAGTATCCTCATGATTGTACAAAAGATAAAGCATGTTCAATTAAAACAGCATGACTGGTCGGTTGATCATAATGGTATACTGTATCATACCACTTCTTCAACACCAAAACATATAACTGCATGCTTTGACACAGAGAAAGTAAGATTACTTTTTATTTCTTAAATCTCTATTAAACAAGTGCTTATATAAACCACCAACTGTCAGCCTGTTCTCTTTAGGACAGCCTAATTTATATTAGTGAGCATTCAGGAGAGTGTTTCAAGGACAGGGCCACTAAGGTTTGGACTCTTTGGCGATTGTCAACTAACAAAATTTCTTCTCACATTTGTAATTTTCTTAGGCTTCAAAAATTATGTTTCTTTGATTTTGCTTCAACTCTTTTCTAAAGGTAAACTCCAGAAAAGGTTCTCTTATGAACCAGGTTCATTATAGAAGATGGAAAAGGTCTCTCTGATAGTACCTTAGGGTGATTTTCAAGCATAATGTCTATGTTTTGTGGTTCTGTGCTGCTAGTGCTGTCATAAAACATAATTTGGCTATAAAACAGTCTAAAAATATTTTCTCTGACACAATGGGCTTCACAATTTTAACAGATGGCTGTTTGACATCATATTAAGTCAAAGTGCAGACAGTTAGTCATGTTTAATATTTATTCCAAGGTTAAAAATAGGTATACTGTCTAACTTTTATGAGTTTTAATGTTTAAAAATACAACCCTTGTGTTTGGCAAACAAGGCAGCATATGATGATAATATAATAAAATGTAATAGAATAATGTAAATAAAAACACAAATATTGAAATAGCTATAATTATAAAGCATTATTTTGTGTGTGGTAATATTATTTAATGGTCATCTAATTTAATGGCTATTTTTACCTCACCAACTTACAATTTATTGGCTTTTCAAAATATACTGTCAAGGGCATCTTCTTTCCCACAGATTTTTTTTTTTTTTTTTTACCTGTTTATCTTACAACATTGGGACAGTAAGTAAAATGCATAAAATACTGTAAAATTTAAAAAATAAACAAACTCAAGAATATGGTTTTGAAAACATTCTAGAAAGAAAACCAAATCACAGGTTAAACAACAAAATTACTTGTAACAAAAAGATATATAGTTCAGATGAACTCTGCGCTGTGAACTCCTTAATTAAGTCTGAAAATAATGAAAGAAAATAAAGAAAAAAAATGTTGCTTAATTTAGATTTATGGATATTGAAATCTTGGATTGGAGAAAACTAATACTGCCACATTGGCATAATTCTCTGCAGTTAACCACATCAACTGAAAGCGTCTGAGCATCGGGATTGTTACACTGCTGCCTCTTTTAATTACCCCCAATTGCTTAATTAGAGGCAAACCTTGTGAAACTTTTAAAACTAGGAGAGAAACATCAGTTATTTTAAAAGGCGTTCAAAACGGGCAGTTGAGAGCTATTTTTATGAACACGGCCTCTGGTTCCTCAGCTTTGAGAGAAACTTGTACATGCTCACAAATATTGAATGAATTGCCTCAGGTTATAAGAATTGTATTCTCATTTAAAGCTACTCAGCAAACATCACAGTCTTTCATTTCAGTTGCTTGGAGGCCCTCTGATATGGGGAGATACTTCTGTTTAGCAAACAGAGAAATAGTGGGGAAGACACAATTTCCTATATCCATTAAGCACTCATGTTCTAGGTGAAATTTTGATGGAGGCTTAGTCACAGTAACTCTGCACTGGATTATTTTATTTCTGCGACAACACAGCTATATATTCTGTTTTAACCACTGCGTCCCCTCTGAAGTGATTGGGGACTGTGAAGCTCAAGTATTAAATTATCAAATGGTATGTCTGGTGAAAGAAAAATTCCACCCTTCAAAGAAAATATCCTCCACAAAATGTGTGCTTTATATTCCTTTTCTCACTTGTAACATTATGTCACTCATTAACTACGCCATTCCCGCTACCCAGCCAATATACATAAGAGGCCATTACAGAAAACCTTGCTACTGCAGGCACCTCATCAAAATTTCTGCTAACATGCACACTTTTCTGGGCTCTTGATGTACCTGCCTTGCATTTGCTTGTTTCCGCAAAGGTTTACAGTATTCGCAGGACTAGAGATTAACTGAAAAAAACTGAAACTAAACTGAGGGAACTAAGGAAAACATGGGGGTTGGGGTGGGGAGAGCGAACTGGCGTTCAAAGTGGGGTGTTGTGAAAACCAGTGAATCGCCTGCAGGTGACCATGCAGGACACACTGCCTGGGGATTATGCTGGAAAACAGTCAGCAGTCATTGGTTGAATTCTTCAACCCTTTCATTTCATCTGTACCTCACTCTGCTAGTAAAGAGTCTCAGCCAGCATCTCCCCACATGCTCTCACAGATCAAAGAGCTCACTCCCTCTCTGTGAATACAACTGCACACATGCTGTATCTCTACATCTCCATCAGAACTAAAAAAGAAGCACAATCAGACGGATTCTATGCTTATGCTTAGAGTGAAACATCTCAATCTGTATACTGAGCTCCAAAATCAGCATCTCTGCTTCTTTAAGGCTTTTTCATTTTGTTCCAAAATTGTGTTTCAATTTTCAAAAACAGCACAACGTTGAACATTTCTCGAGACAACTGGAGAAGCAGATGCTGAAAATCCTTAGGATGCCTTAAAATTTCCAGTTTTCACCTTGAAAGGCTCTAAAGAAACATCTGTGAAGGGGAAGCAGAAATAAAGAAATTTGTCCATCTGAAATGCAGAACCAGCCCAGTCATCCCACTTCACAAACTTAACTCTGTTATCAGAGACGTCAGTGATACTTAGGTGGAGCCACAGCGTCCCCTACAGGTCATCAGATACATGAGCTTTATGAGCCCCATTCATTTGTTAGTTTGCTCTGCCTGCTTTGTCACCTGTTAAATTAATGTGTTACCTGCTTTACAGTTCTACAAAGATTTTGTTTATCTACTCCCACCACACACACACTCATCCTTCATGTGTAAATGGTAGAACGTGAGTCATTTTGCAACCATCATTTTGAGATATCCTCTCCACTATATTGTTTTGCTTTTCTAAAAGAAGCTTTTTTTCATGACCACCCTTAAACCACTAAAATACCTATGAAGTAAAATTTTCTTAACGAACAGAGAGAATGCCCATATTTGCTTTTAACCATATATTTATCCCTCTACACTCTAGAAATTGACTATAGTTTTTACTATTATCAGAGATCCTCATTTATGAGGGACAAAGGAAAAGAGAAACAGAAGGTGGTGAGTGACTCTTTCCCCATAGTCCCACCTGAATAGCCTCTCTCTAACAAGCTGGAAGGATGAGATCAGGTGTGTGTGCAGCATAAGGTAGCATGATTTCAAACGTTGACCTCAGGACAGGGAGGGGGTTAATGGAACAGAAGTGAGAGGAAGGGAATAGGTAGAAAAATAGGGATACAAACAGTGGCTTAAGTTGTCTGTACACAGGGGGACAAATGAGGACCTGACCTGAATGCTGGACGTCTTTGTGAGTCCTGGCAACTGTCTCCAAAGAGGCAGAGTCAGTTTCATTGCCTAAACATCACTTTGTGTGGTCACGTGTGTGGTGTTTGTGTTTTCAAGTGTGAGTGTTTGTGTTAAAGAGAGAAAAGAAGGTGTGGGCTGGGTCACAAAATGTGCAATTGGGAAGTGGGAAGGAAGGTGAGGCTCATTCCCCCAAACACTCAATACGGTCATAGACCATTAGCAGTCCAAGAAATGAGAGACATTTCTCTAAGTGCTGGCCAGATACACAGTGACAGCACAGATTCCCATGATTACTTTCCATTAGCCACACCTCGTGAAAAATTATTTCTATCTGGCCATGCTGGCACTTCATAGGCCACAGAAGATTAGGTAAACAGCAGTGACATTGACCAAACACTGAGGCAAGCAGCAAGGCTGTTCACAAAGTGAAAAAAAACAGTGAGTCAAAATCAGTTCACATTTACACTTTGATGGCAGGGAAAACCCTGAACTTGTGCTGTATCTCTCTCAGAGCTGATGCGATTAACTGGACCTTTTAGTACAGGACCCAGTGCAACCCATTCACCAGAGTCATTTCACTGTTCAACAGAGCAGCAAGTTCTTTCAGCTAGGGGCATTGATTTTCATTCTTGGTGTGACAGTGCAACAATCACAAGTTTGCTCAAGAAGTTACCAGTCTTCTGCCATGGTTTCTAATGTACTGCATGTGTCTGTCTAAGGGTAAGTGTCATTGTGTGCTTGCATACAGGCAGCAGAGTGAAGAAGCACAGAGAGTGAGACACCCTGAATTGCAGACATATTGCTGGGAGCATGGCTGCATCTCTCAGGGAGGTTATGGCACAGGGTGAGAATCTGTAGAGAGACAGATAAACCCACTGAGCCAGGGTCTCCAGGGGCTGCGCGTGTTATGCAGCAAATCCATGGTCTGATAGAAAATCTAATGAGGAATCTGCACTTACGAGGTACCTGAACAGAAGGAAAACCAAACCAAAAAAGTGAAAGGCTTTATCAATCATTTGAGAAATATAAAAATAAAAAAGTAAATATAACACCATACATTGGCATGCTATGCCACAATCTAGTCTGTATGAGCATATTATTGAGACAACTTATTCAGTAACAGCAAAAAAAAATCTCCATTCCGTGATGTAGTGCCCCAACAACATTTTAAATAGATGCAGTAAAATAAAGATTTGGATAGTAAATACATTTCACACGAGTGTATTGGCATTCACAAAGCAGAATAGGAGAACATGTTATCATATATTACAACAAAACCTTTAAATAACCTTAAGTTGGGGAGCATGACAACGAAAAGTCTGTCTGTTTAGAGTCTACAGACCATGAGCTCAGAGAGATAGAGAGAATAAGACTGCCACATCTACTTTTCATTCTGGAAAGCCTTCTGCTTTGCTGGCTAAAATATTACCAGAGCACTCAGAGAGTCATTCCCTAATAAATAAGGCAGTGCTCTCCATTAAGACGTTGTGACTCCGAGAAGCATATAATATTCTCTGGACATTACACACCATTGTACTGTACTGTTCCTGTGCGGTCACAACGACTGAGGTTTTCAATAAGCAGAAAAGGATGAACCACAACCACCATGTACTTACCTAACCCTTAAAAGAAAGTAACACTCAGAGACGCAAAAAGAATTTGTAGCCCATAATATGCACCTCTTTGTTGGGGATTTGCTTGCTTGTAGTAGTTTTTGTTTTTAATATTTTTGTTTCTTTTGTTTTTCTTCTTAAAACATTTGCCTCAAACTAGCTAATAACATAATCCATGTGTTCTTGTGGTTTCATTTATACCAATAATTACAGACTGAAAAGAAGTTCAGTTCAATTAATAGGATAATATAAGGTAACCAGAGAATGCAATTTCTGAAGAAATTGCAGGTGCAAATGCTGCCTCTGTGGAAGAACTTGTGCTAATCTGAAGTGCTGGTTGAACAATACAAATAAGATATGAAAGATGTAGAATAGTGTAATGTTTCTTGAAAAGCTTACGCTAGACTGAATTGCTGCCTTGAAAGGCTAATGAATAGCAATAATGTATGAATGATGTTGAATATTTGTTGAAAAGTTTATGCTCAACTGGATGAGGCTAACGGCTAAAATTCAGAAAATAACGTATGTTGTAGAGATTTTGAATATTTTAGAATTATTAATGTTCGTTAACAGGATAGACAGAATGACAGAAAAAGAGACAGAGAGACAGAGGGCTTGTGTGTGTGTGTGTGTGTGTGTGTGTGTGTGTGTGTGTGTGTGTGTGTGTGTGTGTTGCTCAGTGATTCTCACACAGGATTAAATATCTCAATCAGCTATTTTTCCAGTATAGATAGTGGTTGCCATGGTGATGCTCACGTTTTTTTTTTTTGTGGTCAGCTGGGTCAGAGAGCGAGAATCATGTTGATTGTGCCCTCTGAACAACACAAGATTAAGCCAGAACCATAGGTCTCATCGTTGATATTATTTTGGAGTGAGAATGCTCACAAGTTGCTAAAGCCTGCACCTAAAATTTGAATTTAAAAATGTCACCACTTGAAGGAGTTAAAAAACAAGCAACGTCTCCTTTTGGCCAAAAAAAAAACAAAACAGTCTCAATAAAATGGAAGCTTATGAGGCAGTTGGCTGGCATACCTCTAACTCAAAGCATCCCTGAGCCAAAACTGTGAGGTCATGAAAAGTTACATGGATAGAACCAACACAAATTTTACTACGTCTTGATGTAATTAGTGCGTACGTGGAGTGAGAATTGTAGCCATGGGGTGAGTTAAAAAGTGGATTTTTAGTTAATTTCTCAGCCTCTCCACCCACTCTAGCTCTGATCATACATACACAATACACAGTTAAAATCTGAGAAGTGCTGAAAATGGAATGAAACCTGAACACGAACTCTGTGAAAACTACGAATGATATAAAATAACTGAACTGACATGTGAAAGTGAAAGTTTTGCGAAAGGTTTTACGTTTCTACATGAATGTCTCACTGAATAATAAGAGGTAGAAGATGAGTGGGTTTGAATGCTTTTCTCGTTGACTTTCATTGCAATGTAGCTTCAAAGAAAGTTGAGTATTTTGAAAAGTTTTGATGGGATTTGAGAGTTGATATTTTGAAAATTTTGAAAGATAATCAAAAATCTGAATGACAGTGATAATGTCCTAATTGAGCTGTTTTGATATGTAAATGGTTTTAAGATGCTAAAAAAATTGTTAAGGTCCAAAAAAATTCAATGAAATAATAATAATAACAAAGAATTCCATGGCTAATAAGGATGCTTACAGCAATAACACCCAATTATGATAATAAAATTTAAAAATGTGATTTAGAAGCCAATTTTGTTTTCTTTAATTCTCTCCTGGTATAACACACGGGTACGCTCGAGACACTCAACTGACTAATAATTTGATCAGGATTTAATACAAATGAATAACATTATCTACAATAGAAAAAAACAGTTTTAAAGCTACATGTTAAATTGCTCTGTCCATAGTATAATATTGTATTCTATTCAGCCAAGATCAGTCTAGATCGGGGCATATAGCCTTCTACACTGTACATTATGCATGAGCCATGAAGGTAAACAATGTGTGCCGAGCAAGCCTGCAGGCAAACAATGTCTGAATCGACTGCATATCAAAAAACTTGTAAAAGTCAATCTCTACAGGATCACAGCATCCTGCCCTCTGAGGGTCACCGCTCTCATCAAACCTGTGATGACTGCAATACGAGCAGCTCCATACAACTGAATACCAATAGCCTTCCTCACACTCGTCTCAACCCCGTCAGCTTTTTATAGCATTCATAACCAGATTCCCAGTGCACACTAAATTGGCTCCTGTAAAAAATGATCTAATATAGAAAGATGGGAAAGGTTTACAGCAGGTAATGGATTAGGAGTCAACCCCTGTGCATAATTATCACAGTCATCATGATAGGAGAAGTCCTCTCCACTTTGCACTGCTATCTTTACGACCTCATTCTCGTCTGAAAGGGATGGTGACTCTCGCATGAACTCCATGCACAAAGACAAGGAGAAAAATGAAAGACATTATCTTGTGTTTGCCATGTAAAAGAAACTGTAATGACATGCATTAAATTTAAAACCCAGTTTGAGAATCCTTTCAACTTTTAGTGAACCCTGCAATTTTCTGTGAAGCATGCCTTGATTAACTGTGATAGCGTCCTCTTTCCATCTGTCATTGTCTGATTACAATCCAAAGATATATCCCAAAGACATGGGCTGCTAGAGGATCAGGAGTGAAGAAGAGCAGTTCTACGTACATCACATAGGTGCAAGGCTTTCGGGAGAACAGTATGAATGAAAAAAGTATAACGCTTGCATGATTACTCCATGCCACTGAAGTTCAATAAAGACAATGTTTCGATCCCACTTGGGTCTTTGTTATGCCAGAGTGTTTGAAAAATGGAAACCACGCCCATATTTATACTTATATAACCACCTAACATGCCACTGTAGAGCTTGTTAATTAATCAGTGTACATTTGCAGGCCATCCCTTTTTTTTCTATTCACTACTAGCGGATCGGAGACATTGTTGGGTATTTGTCTAAATTAAAGAGCAGCAAAATGTCATCATTTGCATAGTGAACACTCTACAGACATTACACAAAGAGAAAACTCAGGGATTTGGAGAATGAATACCCAGGACAAAGCAGTCAGCCCTGTTTGGACCTAAAATACAATTGAGACAGTGCACTGAGTAAAACATGAGATCCACTATTAAGGGATAAGTCATACATAAGGCTCCCTGTTGCCTTCATCCTGTTAAAATAGTAAGAAGAGGATCACATAAGAAGGGGTCTAAAAGCATTTTATGCAGACTAAAAAACTAGCCTGGGCTGGGGCCACTGTTGGGGCTGGACGCTACAGAGCAGCCCACCACGTCATAATATGGTCATCCTGTGCTTCACACACGCAGTTTACCGATTGTCACCAAAGCTCCTTCTGTCCCGCTCTTTCCAGTCTCTCATCCAGGTGACAGTTTGAACACCTCCTGTCCAAGCTCCATCCAAACAGAATTAGGGAAGAATTAAAAACTCAATGAGCCTAATAATTAAACTTTAATGGAGGACATAAAGCAACTTGACACTCTCTAAAAGCCATAGGCAGCCACCGTAACAGCAGTACCAAGCTGGCCCATGTTCACTGAAATTACCGCCATTTCTCCTTTGCAAGCCACATATTGCTGCTGTCATGACAAAGCCTTGTTGCACAAATTTTCAATGTGCTTTTGGCTTATAGAAAACATTCATCATTTTATAAAACACACATCAGCTGCAAACACGTCTCAAACACTGCAGTCTTACTTACCTTGAGAAACACTGACATTTTGGAGTCATTTTGTTCATTCCCTACAGCTGTGTCATAATACTGTATGTAATGATCGACATTTCAATATTCCATCTCACATTACAGTGTCAATATTATATCATTATACTGAATTGTCCATTTCAACTGCAGAAACAAACAGTCAGAACTCTGGGGGCAGGTAGTCCACCACATGGTTAGACAACCTGCTGCTGGAGTTGTATTCTATTCATGTCCACCAAACACAAAAAGAAGAAGAAGAAGCCTAAGTATGTAAAGAACGGAAATGTATTCCTTCCTTCACGTTTCCATACATTTCACACAATAACTTTCACATTTAGTGATAACATTTTCTTAATGAAAATCCCTGCATTTCACATTTGACTCGTGAGGAAAAAAGACATTCTGACAGTTTGCTAACCTTCGGACTAATATTTTCACAGTGCTCAAAAAGTCCCACACTTAACTGAAGACAGTCTGCTGGTGCCAAGCCTTAATGAAAAACACCATGGGAAAATGGAAGTACTGCATGCAAGAGATTGGAAGCAGTAAAGAGATGAAAGGCAAGAAGTTGAGCAAACTATCCAAAGATCTTATCAGTGTATGTCGCCCGACATCCACTATGTTTGTTCACATGCTCAAAACTGTGTTATTCACCAAAATCTGGAAAAGAGCCACTATAGCCAGACCATGTCCAGCTTATTCAAGTAATAAATAACTTGCGACCATTATTTATACAACACAATGGCATACTGTAAAAAAAAAAAAAAAACACTTTTGTTACCACTAACAGAAGCAACAACAAAAAATACCACAGCCTGGAACATTCCATTCACATTAAAATTTACATTCACAGGGTACTACTCTTGTTGAGCAGAGCTGGACAGCAAACTGCACTGCTATTTGTCCAACCACCAGTACCAAGACTACTGGTCCTGCAGTATGAATAGAATAGAAAATTATAAAAAAGGTTTTAGCAATTCCTTCAACCTTTCAGACCCTCTGACAGCCTGCTAAACAGAATGAATTGCCTCCTGGCCAACATGTAGCTCAACCAGAATCCGGACGTCTGGCAGCATTAACTGCTCAAGTAAACTGCCTGCCTTTGCTACAACAGTATTGAACAGTTTAAAACAAAAGCATGCAATATTCCCTCCTGAAACTCTCCTCCATTCTCATATGTGCTGCTGCTATAGTCACTTAATAGAAACACTGCTCACCTTCTCTGTGGCCTTAATCTCAATTTGTTTAAGATATTGACTGCAAATAGATTGGAAATATAAATGGGGCTTCATGTCTGTCGAACTAACAGGAACACATACAATGAGGCCATAAATAAAAGACAAATTCGAACTTAATCTCCATCGGCAAAGAATTAATGCAATGCAGAGATGTGGCAATTATCACAAAACTCGGTGCAAACAACATATTACTTGACCTGTATAATATCAGCTACAAGTGCGGCATTTGTAAAGGTCAACATTTTTGATAAAGCAAGACAACTGCCATGGCATTTAAGTGTGTTTCAGGTGTTTGTTAGTGCTCTAAATTGTGTCTTTTTCTTTTACATGATGCTGACAATAATTCAGAATGTCATGTCACCTTATCGTCAACAGGATGGGTATTTACATAATAGATTAAATTCATTAGCCTCATCCAACTGAGCAGTCTGTTTTTCACATCTATTAATCTCGCATAAATTACAGAGTATTAATTTCACACAAGATGCACACTGCTTAGTAGACTGTAGTGTGTGTGTGTGTGTGTGTGTGTGTGTCGGTATGCATTTGGAAATACTGCAGAAGGAAAAGTTATGAAACACAACTGCAGAACGTAGATCATTTATACAGTATGCTGCTGCCGTACAGCTATAGTGTGGGCCTATCAACTCTATAACGGTAAAATGGGTCAGAGCATCAGCTGCAGAGGCAACAGGTAAAGCAATCTTTTAGGACCTCTGACTATGTGTAGGTAGTGACTGCAGAAAATTATATAACAGCCGTACAAATCTCTGAAAAAGGCATTTCTGTTAACCCTCCCTTATTCAAGGTCCTCTCTTTTACCCACTCTAACAAATCTTTACCAATTAATCAGCAACACTAGATAAGTGATCACTAATCACCACGGCACACACACCACATTAATGCCCTCCTTCATTAACCTTGTGTTTCACTGGCAGAAGGTTAAAACAAACTGCGCAACTGCAAGTAACTTTAAAAGTTAAGTGAGACAGAGTCAGAATATAATCTAAGCACTCATGGTATTTCAGCCTATAAGAAGTTCAATAAGTTCAATAAGAACAGATGACCAGTTTAACAATCGCCTCAAACACATCCATCACTTGTGCAATGCCCCAAGAACCAGCACTTTCTGTATCTTAACAGTAGAGGGCAGCCAAGGACAATTAAATAGCTGAACTGCTTTCATGCAGCAAATACCACCCAACAGCTCCCAAAACTCAAAAGGCAGATCCTTACCAGCATTGACTATGGCATCCACCTCCAAGAGAGTAATATCTCCTTTGTAAAGGGATACTTTATCACTCAGCCCTCCTCCACCTGTCAGCTCTTTCCCTTCCTCTTTCTCATTGGCTGAAATACAAAAAATAGTGATAATAACGTTAATGCACTGCATAATTAACAAAAAACATTAACATACAGAGGTGTCGCTTAGCAAATACCAGCCATCATTCCAGTTTTCTGTGCAGTAATACTTTCTAAAAATTAATTAAAAATACAATTAAACATATACTGTACTTATTGCAGTATCAAGACTCCAGGCAGTGTTTTTAAATGGACTGTAAATTTGAATTCTGAATTTACATATTCTTCAGTAGTTATTTGTATATCTTCCTTATTTCATATAGTAAAACTAGAATTGTCACCTTGTGGTTGTAATGAATGAACCCATAAAGTTGCAGTTTACATCTATGTCCGTCCAGACTCACATAACATATGTAGTAAAGACACTGCAGCATTTTAATAAAAAAGTAATAAGTGTAGTTCTTGGTGAAATGGAAGACATCACTATATTGACATGTATGAAAGTAGATCTATACAGTTAACACAGTTTCAAGGTGGACACCAAAGATAAGCTTCACCAATTCAGCATCTGCCCAAATGTGAAATGTGGTCACAATCTGCCCTTCTGTTCCTTAGTTACGGTATTCAATAATGGACAAAAAAGTGTTTTTTACGGAATATCATGATATCTGTAAACACAAAGCCTGTTGCCATTCTACCTCCATTCACTAAACACGAAATGCAGTCTGTGTGGGTTTTATATCAGTGTACTTTAAAGGTATTTTGAGTTTCTGGTTTGCATACATTGTCTAATTTGCTCATTTTTTTCTATAAATGACCTACATATAGCATTAGGCACACGTCAAAGTACTCATATGTTAAGACAACTATATTCTTATTGCCAAATGCCATTTAAAAGGCATAAAGAGGCAAAACATCCTGCAGAATTCAATGCCAAAGATCCTGTATTTTGAATTTAAAAGGTTGAATTACTGTTTTTAAGAATGGAACCATAACACCATTATGGCACAAAATGCCAATAATTGTTTTTAAGATGGGTACAACTTGCTTTTAAGAGGCTATGATTTGTTCTTGTGGTTTTGATTTTTCTTCCTTTCTTTTTTTTTTTGTTACAACAACACTTGCCTCTAATTTAATTTCACATATGCAAGGTTTAGGGTATGTTCTGAGATATTACAAATTACAAATAATTATCAAGCAATATTTGCTTGGAAAACAACAAGACATGTTAGATTTTTATACCATTTAACAAACATTACCAAATCACCTGATCCCAATCATCAAAAATCAGGTTAAAGGAGCTTTTTAATTTTTACAACATTAGATAAACTTTCAATAAACTTTTCAATAGATAAACTATCAATACTGTGCAAGAACCAGCATTCTGGAAAATACATGTGTGCATAATTAAAGTGCTCTATCTGATGTATTGTATCTCTTACATCTGTTTTCCTCTCTCCAGGATGGAATCTTGTCCAGAGATACAAAGTCTTGACGACGATATTCCTTGCGTCTATCCTCCCGATCTAGACGGAGCAGTCTCTCTGTTGAAGAAAGCAACATTAAATTTATAGAGAATAAAGCTAGTCCTACTGAAGAATAAAACAAGTCTACACAAGTCTAACATTCATATTCAGCGTAAGAAACAGACTTTACACTTAAATCTCAGTTATGTGAACAATCAGTTTCTTTCTTCTCTTAATCTCACACCAATTTGTCTCCCAGTGCCCTTCCTTTACTTTAACTGACCACTACCATTAGTGCTTAGCAGCAGTCACAAGTCTTGTCCCAATTTAGGTTTGGTTTATAACTAGACTCCTCCTCCACCACTCAGCTGTCATCATCATCATTAGGCCTGTCCTCCTTGTTTCTCCTGCTCCACATCTCCCTGGCTCTCTAAATTTTATGAAAAACGTGATCCTTAATGATGTTATCTTCAGCAATGTGATCCTGCTTTGTGCATTAAGATCCTTTTAGCTTGCAGGGTCAATGTGCAGGATCAGCGACAATACAGCAATCTGGAGCTGGTAAGGAATCCGAATCTTGCTCAAATACACATCAGCCGGGTCGCTGCTTGCCACCCAAATGTTTGAACACAAGTACTGTGATTGGACGCTGTTCCGCTCCACTTATTATAACAGTCGTGTTCCACGGAGACCCAAAACAATGCATTTTCTCGCTCCCAGTCAGACACCACCAGTTGATTTCACTCATTAGTCCCTCTTCTTTGGTTGCGAGTGTGTTAATTAGTCAATCTGGCTGTTTTGTGTGGATTGGCTTGAATGAAAATGTGCAAGTATCTCCGTGGCTTGCAGCTGGAATCCACTGCACTATGTCACAATGTCTCTCTACTCTGAACTGTTTGGCCTGTTTGCACTGCTCTACCACTGCGTTTAATCTTATGTGATTTTATTATTAATAGATGGCAGACCTTGAATCATACAGTCTGCACACTTTGTCTGTTATCCGTCTACTGTTCATAAAGAAACTTATTTTCAAACTTGGCTGACATCAGTACGTCACACAGCTGCTGTTTATCCTTAATGCTGCTGGATCACTCTTTGGTCCTCACAGCTTGCGTCCTCATGTTCATCTGCACTGACTGCAAAAAAAAGCCTCAACTTGCTACTGTTTCTTCAGAAAGCACTGGGGTGTTCTGCAAAACAAGCTTGATCCTAATTATATGCTTCACTGTGAAATCTTCACCACATAAATAAGCAGTGTACACAGTGAGGACTTTGGCCACTTAAAACATCCACTCTGTAACAGTTCAAGCAAACCAGAGGTGATATGACAATACACAACAGCCTAATAATAGTTTACTGTATTACACTCTTTTTACAGCAAAAAGTTGAGGTCAAGGATTTAATGATAAGCATGTAATACCCAACAACATAGCAACACTGTACCGTTTTGTTGACAGGGACTATGAGCTATGAGAACTGCCTCTTGCACAAATGAAAGCCTGTATTGAGGCAGTAGGGGCTGAAATACACAGTTCCACTTGTCATCATTTGGCAACATGCCACAGTTGGTCAGCCTTACATTAAAGGTATTTCTGCAGTGGGGGATATCTGTTCCATCCCTTACGAATTTTCTGCCTCTCTTGCCCACTCCTGTCATTCCCAAGGCTGCTTTTATTCTACATGGATGAATAAAAAGGCTGTTCTGAGGTTGAACACAGCAAAGCTCTCTGGCCTACGCTAAAGCACATCATCAATCTGTTGAACTTTTAGTCACTGAAGAACCCAAAAGCTTAGCTTAGATGCCAAGAGAGCAGGATGGGCTCAGAACATGACCTCTTAAATATGATTGTCTACCAGATTGTGTACTGGACCAGCAGCATCACTGATGCTCAGTCCCATGTGATTTTACTGTACTTGATGAGTTCTGGATGAGAAGGTCAGTCACTGTAATGCTGCAAGACATCCCTGAAACCAAATTCTAGTGATAATATAACAGAATAAGATGTGACTGTTTGACACATAATATCTCATTTCATATGATCTCCTACTACTATTTATATTGCTGTTTTATGTTTCAAGATTTAGTTCATTTTGTTTATGAAAGGTCTTTAGAATAGCATGCATCCAAGTAAAATTCTGCATGCTTTTACCCATATGAAATTAAGGCTGATTTTGCAAAACCGCAGGTGCCAACAGGGCTCACAATAATTTAGCTTGGTTTTTACTTTCATTTATTGCTATAATTATTATTTCATTACAATTTTACCCAGCCTATACAGACTAATGCTAGGTCAAAATACTATTTAAAAAAATAATGATAATGATACTGAGTATACTGAGAATTTTTCTTATGCATTTTGACTTGCCTTGATCTCCTGTTAAAAGCAATTTGAACAAGGGGGGTATATGCTCAGAATATAAAAAAATCTGATCTACTTTGATGTTCATTCTGTGCTGCTACCTGCTCAGACAGGAGACAGACAGCTGAGATTAATTATTACTTTAGTTCAGAGAATTTTAATAACCATTATAAGAATTTTCCCATACGTTCCAAAAGATCAGTCGTGACTGAATAAATAAACAAATAAATGAATTAACCGACAGCAATTTCAACAATAATGACAAATAATACTTGTGCCAGTGATTAACTGAGGCCACATCCTGTCCCAAGACCCTAGTCCACTTCAGCCAATGCAACCTGATAAAAACTACCGGTAATACTGCTTCGTGTTTTAACAAACATTCTGACATGTCATAGCAGATAGACAACAGGTGTATACTATCAGTGATGGCTGCGTTCCATTTAGTGCTATAGTTTCAAAGCGATTCGGGTGTGCATTCTCACTCAGAGACATAAGTGGGTAAGGTGGCATAAAACGAACGGAGCTAAATGACGTGATGAATCACACCTGTGCTATACCTGCCATTACAGGCGGAAACGTCGACTGTGGAAAAAAAAACTCTACTGTGTCAGACATTAATTAAGTTAAAAATGAAATAACAGCCACACTATAGATAGAGCTAAAGCTTCTCTTTGCCTGTTGATGCACAACAGGTCTCTGTCCTGCATGTCGCTGGGACTAAAAGCACCTGGAGCCAAACGGACAAGTTTCCATACTAGCATTATACACACCTTTCACTTCGTGTCCGGAACAAAACGAAATAAATTATAAATAACTGCGTTTTAAACTGTTACTCACTCCGTCCCTTTGTTTTACTACGTTGAAAAATGCTGTTTTACTGCAAGAATATTTAGTTGTAGAGAAGGTGGTTTGCAACTCAGTGAGCTACTGCTGGTGTATCACTCAGGTGAAAGGCTGGATATGCTGCTTAGGAGTACTTCAGCAGGCACAAAAAATCGACCCAGGAAAAATCAATGAGAGGTTTAAATGTAAGCTAATAAGCAGGCAAAAGGTACTATATGAACTGTGGTGTTGCCAACGTCAAAAATGCATTACGGCTGCAAAACAGAGACGCAACATCAATATAACATCTGTGCAGTCACCGTATGAGATTACCGAATAGTCTAGATGAAGTAGTATCACAGCAATACGGACAAGACAGAAAGAGTGGCTGTCAATCTTCTGGTATGGTAACAATTCATGCTGTCTGCCATGGAGAGGATGATAGCCTCATTCCCCCCAAAACAAGCCTTACCTTTTTCAGTCTTCCAGTCCTTTTTCTTTTTGCTCATGCTGCCCGAATGATTTGACTTCGAATGGTTGTTTTTTGACTGTGGCAACCCCAGGCTCACAGTGAATAGTGTTCCAGAAAAAAACTGAAATGTAAAGTGAAACAGCCCCTGGACGCTTGCCTCACCTGTGAAGCTGTCAAATTTCTATGGACCTCTGTCGGTTCAACCTACCGTGATTGCGCCGTAAATTATGTGTACGAATATTGGACACATGATTGGCTGTGGGAACAAGAAAGTGGGCGCTCTATTGGTCAGGCCATTGCGTCAATCAGAAAGGGTCTACGTATTGTACGTTGTTTCCGTGGTCAGCCTCCTGGCGTGTGCGGACGCCGGGCTACTTGGATACAAACGTAAGAGAGTAGTGTCTACTTTCAATCACTGCGAGTAAACTTGGCGAAGAAAAACATCCCTGTAAATTGAAAAGGGAAAACTTTTGATTTGTTTATTTTGTGGTAAAATGCTACAGTGTGTTTTGCAATGTTATGAGTTAGATTTTCATCTCATTTCAGAGAAAAGTGTAAGATGCAGGTACATAAGTGTTATGTTATATAAAAACAGAAGGCTATATTGGTAATGTAGTCTATTATAACTTAATATACATAAATCTTATACCTTTAACTATTCTTACTGTTTAAATGTGTTATGTCACAAAATGGAACAAAGCAGTAAGAGATAATGTGGCCATGAATTTAGGCAAATTTCTGTGACATTATTTAACGTGACTATTATTAACATACAAATAGAATCAGAAGCCTAGTAACCTGCTCTTGCTCATGTCAGAGGACAGTATATCACAGGATAGACCAGATCAGACCAGCAAGTCAGGCTGTCATATGTGCGAGGCTGGTTCCAGAGACCACCGTCTGTCATCTGTTATGTTAGCTCTGCTCTGGTCCAGACCCATCTGCTCCTGAAACCGCTGACTTTATCTGAGAGTGGAAAATGTCTTTCATCCAAGCTGTAGTCTGATCTACGTCCAGATTTTTAAAAATGAGGTTTGGTTTAGTGAAATGCGTCCAGTTTACATGTCAACAGTTACAACTTAGGAATCTAAGAATTATATCTAAGAATATCTAAGAATCAAATCAGAAAATGCAAAGGACTTGTTTCCCAAGAGCAGTGTGACACAATTCTCTCTCGGTGTTCACCAGATGTCTCATATTGCAGTCAAATTTAAGATCTTTATCTCGTTGAGCTGCTGCCCTTTTTAGGAAATTAAGACAAAATAATCATCTCACACATCTGCCGCAGAAATTCATAATTTGTCCTTGTAATATCTTAATTAGTTTCCATTCTAACTGCCTAATATGGCTTTACAAAAGAAAGAGTCGATTGAAATATTAATATGTAGTGTCTTCTACCCTATATTTAATCAAAGATAAGAACTGAGTAAAGTGGCAGTTCGTCTTTTTCTTCTGTACTGTTCAAACCAAACCACTAGATGTCAATCTTGCTACATTATATCATCTGTAGCAATGGACTTCAGTAACTGTTTAGAAACTCAGAGGTTTGTGATTCCAAACTGCCTTTACAGAGACATGCAGATATCTCACTAAGGCATGTAGGGATTACTGTTTCAGGCAATCTTCCTTTAAATAGTCAATAATAACAATAATAATAATATATTTATTGCACAGCAATGAGACTGAAGCACGTTTGAGAGTTTAATGACCTCTTTGTCAGACCTAACAAAGACTATGACAACAGAAACTGAAGTATGTGCAACTGTGAAACATAAACGTGAATATGAGTGAAGGTCATTCCATGATTAGCAACTTCTAAGAATGTTATGCAGTGTAACTGAGTGACCTCAGGTTTATTGTGTTACAAAACAGAACAAAATAAGAATGTAAAAAAGCCCTCTTTGTCAGCTCGAGTCTTTATAAAATAAATGCAACATGTCTTTTTTGACTTAGTTGTGATTAGATTACCAGTAACAAGACAACTAACAATGACACTGTGTCGTCTGGACTGTGTTGGTGGTTTAAAATAATCACATAACATTATCTAATGTTTGTTAGATACTGTATGTTGGTGTTTTATTTTTGTGGTTCAGTCTTTCTTCAGCAGGTGTAATGCAGACAACACGATGTCTGTGAAGAGCAGCAAGAAGATCAAACTTGGCTGGCTGTTCCTGAACAGTTGATTCTGCAGGGCAATCTGTATACTCCAAACAGAGGAGGATCTATTTGTGTAAGACTGTGTAGGCAATTGTTATTGTCATGGTTACAGCCCAAGGAGTTTAAGCCGGTGGCTGTACCTACAAGTCAGTAGCAATAACACTGCATCGTCTAATCTGTTGTTGGCTTGATATGTGTGTTTTTCATATCCCACTTGTGATCATGGCAACGTAATTACTGCAAGCAATGCAATTATCTACAGAGAAATGCACAAAATTACCCCCAACTTAAAGTGAGCCCAGGGGCTATAGGAAATATAATTAAGGCAATTGCTGTTTATATGTGTTCTTATGTCAATATCTGTAAGTTCTCTGAGGAGTTTTTAGTAACTCTTTGGTTTGGTAAGTTTCTGTGAAGGGATTATATCACCGTGTCTGGTCGCAGACAGTGCAATGTTAAAACACATGATTTGTTTAGTGCAGTTGTTGGCGGGTTCGCAGGCATAGCTCAGGCCTATAGATGTAGTCTAACTACTTCAGCTCTCTGGGGATCTCCAGTGAAAAAGTGGGCTTAAGACATCTATGCGCAACTGGCCCTTGAGGCATTCAGCAGAGGCTTATTATTATTATTATTAATTATTTAACATTTTAGATTTATTTTATACCTTATTCCGACAATAGAAAGGCTCAGATGAGATTTGACAGTGTTCATGCATGTTAAAGCCTGATTAGATTCTATAAAGGTGATTTCTGGCAAAGAAAACACTTCCACGGCCAAATTTTGTACACACAAATGTGTATATAATGGCTGTTTTTCACATAAATTTGTAGGCATAGTTTTCAAAGCAGTACAGTCATTATACAGGGAAATAGTTCACTGCTGCACTGTTAGATGTGTGATTGTTGTTGAGTGCTGTCTTTGACGTAATGCCTACTATGAACATGAAAACACTATAGATTTGTGGTTTGCGTGGGTTCTTTTCAACCTTCTCAATCAAACATTTATCTGCCCATATCATTCATTGTGACCTGTCTTGTATTATGCTCATCTGTTCCACAGATGTGAGCAGGGGCTCGCTCTTCAAACAAAAGGAGTCTTGAGAAGAATGAGAGCAGCTTGTTTTTTACACCAATACACACCTCTGTACATTCATTATGCTTGCTTATGTGGTAGGTATCTACTTTGCCGTACACAAGAAAAACACATAACTTTTTTAGTACAAAATATGTGCATAAATACAGTTACACAACAGTTGCCTTTGTTGTGTAACTCAGTTTCATCTCTATTGCCGATCTTAGTTATCTTGAAAAGGGCCAATGAAATTAACATTGTGTAATTATTTTGATACAGACAAAAGGTTTATTAGCTTATGAAATTAAACAGCTTATGACTATACTGTTTAATCAAGTGGATAAAATGTGGCCAAAAAAAAACAGAGGTCAAGTAATTTGTTGCCCCATAATAATATTCTTAGTGTTTTAGTATTGTAATATTCAATTTCACATCATATTAATATTTATATTTAATTGCCCTGTCTCATAAACATGATAAAGAAAAAATGGTGAAATATTAGTAAAGTTACATTATGTTTCATGTCTGCTCCTTTAACGTGGGAACACGCAGACCGGTTATGAACATTAATTTGTAAAACTCCTTGCAATACAATAGCTTTAGGCTATAGAGGAAACTTCCATCAGAATGAAAGATCATAGTCCATATTTCTAACAGTATTTCTTATTCTGACTTTGGCACCTGTTTTATTAATGATTACAAGTATTTTTTTTTATTATTATAGTTCACTCATGTCTCTAGTGTATAATTCAGCTGTAAGAGCAATTTGTCATGATATGAACTGCGATGTGCTGAAGTGAATGTAGTGGTTTACTTAGCCGTACTTTGTTTAGTCTACATCCTTAGAATGGGTTTGAGGTTGGATTAAAAAACATCATACTGCGAGTATTCTTTTCCTACAGGATTCCTGTGGGTTGTAGCTTTGGCAAAATGTGTTGCAGCGGCTCCCTCTGTTTATTTTACTCTATTTAATAAAGCCCCCATCCAGCATGTCTCTTCACACTAGAGTGTGCCTGCTTTCTGCCTGTTCAAAGCGGCAGGAATTCCTTCGTGATCGCTGGCTGAACTCAAGCTGAATAGATTTAGTGTGGATGGATGTTCAACATGTTCAGATGTTCAAAGCATATGCACAACAGTGATCCAAACTGTTATGGTCTCTACATATCAACAATTTTCTTTGCAGGATAATTCTATTTATATTGTTGGCCTGTTGCTCTATATTTGCCCTATCCCCAGCACTGTAATTCCTTTGTGTATCTTTCAGTAGTGTTTTTAACTGCCCCCCCCCCAATCCTTTTTCAATTAAACTAAAGCATAAATAGGAAGTTAAAATCTCCTTCATTTGCTAATTTCAGGGTTCTATGATCAGTCAGTGTGTTCCTTCTAACTATGCATCACAGAAACTATATTGTTTACTCTCAAGAAGTCAGTGGATGCTCGACCTCCTTCTTACCCCCTGCCCATGCCATAACACCATGCACAATACAACAATGACCAAATGCTTTAACAGCAGTTTGACAACTTTTCAGTAACACATTTTTGTTCTAACTTTCCAGTATAATAATTCTGAAAAGATTAAGACTGTATGTTCTTGTACCGTCTTTGAATATCAGTCTGTGTAGCATTTGATTGCCCCTCGTACGTTAAGTGTAGCTCACTTTGCCTTACAAATTAGCCTGTGCAAATGCAAATTTGTCTCAAGATGAAGTGGAGAAGGCTTAAAATGACTCATGTCTGCAGTCGGCATAGCCATGAGAGATAACAATAAATCCATTAAAACTGGACTGGCAATTTTCCTCTGCACACCATCAACAAAAGGAAGAAGTTTACACACAGATTTAATGGCATGCGATAGTAAAGCTACCCCCTGAAGGCGATCTGGCCCCTCTTCAGCACTCTGCACCACAGCCCCGGCCCTCTCTCCATTAATTGTTCAGTGGAACGCTTTCATCTCTGTTGACTTGATCCAAAGAAAATAACATTAAGCTGCACATTATGATTAAAGAATGTGCTTGTTTTGGTACACCCATAGAACCTCTGCTTGGACAATAAACATGAAAGAGCCTGTTTCACAACGATAATGATATTGATCTAGTGTTGAATTTAGATGATCAGGAGTTATGAGCTGAATATATATTATATCAGTTTATTGCGCTTTGGGGTATATACCTAAATGCAGCAGGACAGTATACAGAAATAGAAGAGCTACATTTTGTTACAGTCTGAGATGGGAAATATGATATAGTACAGGATGTCAGTGAAAGATCTTCAGGTTTTTTAACAGTATTTTTATGTCTTAGAAGAACCTCACAAGGGAGCAATAATCTTTGCATATATCCAATGATATTGTGAACGTCTAGGCGTCATATCCTCTGCAGGTCACTTCTAATGATGAAACATCTTTCATCTGCAGACTGAGAGAAGTTGAAAGAAAAAAGCGACTGGAGAGCCCAAACTCTATAATAGGATCTGCTTATTTTAGGTTTAAGAGCAAATGGTAGTCATGAAGACCGCAAATTTGTCTGTGTCTGAAGTAATACTGAGTCATTCTTCACACTTAGACAAGAAGTGATTTTTCTTTTCCTTTGGGTTTTAATTATCAGCTGCACAAAATTGTGACAACTGGCCATATCGTGGGGAAAGCACATCCCATTCTTTTTCCTACCTCCTCTCTTTTGCTCCGGAGAAGGCAAAGTGATTACTGAGGACTTGATTTGCAGCTGTGGGGCATAACTTGGATCAAAAATATCTCCTGAGCCAAAGATGGCCTCTGATTAAAAGTTCTCTGTTGTCTGCCCTGACACACAACATGCAGTTTATTCAAGAATGTGTATGAAAACGCAACCAAAGGAGAACATTTTCATAGGGTCATACATATTAATAAATTAGTGCAAATGAGATTTAGTGATAAACTATAACATGAAATGAATAAGTGTGATTAACTGGAAAGATTTCCCCCAAACACTGTCACAAAAGGCTGCTGGTGGCTTTCAAGGGATTTTGTTTCATCTTTTGTAGTGATTTTTTTTAGATGGCAGCATTTTTCCACATTTTTATGCTTTGCTGGGAGGGGCAATAACTCTCCTTTGCCAGACTGTGTGACCAACTAGATGTCCTGATAGGAAAACTTCTTCTTCTTTTAAAACAAGACAAAGACAGAGCGTGCTTTTATTCTCACTATTTTCATCAAAGTCATGCAGGGAGACCACTATTAGAGAAGCATATATAGACACCTATTTCCTCTCTGTCACAACAGGGAAAACATAAATGTACATATTAGCATTAATGAGGACGGTATTCCATTTAGATAATCAAGCAACCTTGTATAATGTGTCACTATGTGTGATGGCTGAGGGAAATGACTACTGGGACACCTGAGTTATCATTAAGAAAATGAGATCCACCTGTGCACAAAATTTCTGCTGGGAAAAGGCTCTACAGTGAGATTGAGTCAAGTAATGCAGCTTCCATCACAGGCACATCCATATTGAAAATGATTTGTCCAATTAGCTCAACTGACAACTGTAAAATGAAATTTACACACAGCATAAACCTCTCTTCATTTAACAAACCAAGCTAACAATTCAGTACAGTATTGTGACTGATAACCATGGCAATAGGTTAAATTGTCATAACCTTAACATCTCTTTTATTATCTATTTTAGTAAATATCAATAATTATATTAAGCTTTTCTTTTTATAACCCTTTCTATCCCAGGAGGTCTGTAAGGGTACAGGCTCTTAGAGCAAGTCACTTAGTGTTTACTGAGATATTTTTCACATGCACAGTCATATTGTCCATGACAGTTATTTAATGTTTCCTCTGTTTTATTTTAACTGTGATACATGGAGAAGGATTCACAAATATTCTCTCATCCAGTCAAGCCTTAATACAACTATTCCTATTCCACAGTAGATCTATATACACACTATATATCACACTTAATCTCGAGACAGATAGCTCAAAACCTGGACAAATAAAACTGATATATATGTGGAAGGGTAAGAGTGTATATATTTCTTTGTGATTTCCATGACTGACCCTTTAATACCAGTGCAGCTAATAATGAAGCATGTCAAAGTGTGATAAACAATGTCCTGGACGTTGATTTTCTAACAAGAAGGAATGGGAGAATCAAATGAGAACCACAAGAGAATTCAATTTAAATTTACCCTGAAAATTTCATCTCACCAGTTATCTGGAATGGAAAATAAAATCTTCATACCATGATTGTTAATTGCACCTTAAATGATAAAATATAAATTCCAAATCATTAAAAAGGAATTCTTTTGATTTTTGTATAATCTATTAAAGATATACACTAACAATAATTTTCAGTGGTAAGTTGTAATAAAACTTTAAAAATGTAGATTTCTGCTTCATGTTTCAGATTCATCTATCTTTCATATCCAATGCGTTTTTGAAAATAAAATAACTTGTAACCGCATTTTATTTGTCCATAAATATCTAACTTTTATTTTGTGCAGCTTCACCCACGTGTGCCAGTGTTTGCGCTGAACGCACTTCCTTAGCAACGTGTATCTGAACCAGGAAGTACTTTTGTATGCTCTGGCTAGCTAGCTGTTGTTAGCACAGAGGAGTGAAAGTGTGTGACAGCAAAGTTTGCCTCACTTACATTTATGAGTCCAGCTGCCGTTTATGTGTGTTAAACACGTGTCGGGTAACGTCGCGGTTAGCACGCAGTTCTGTCGCTGGTAGGAGCGGAGTGAAAATTGTAAGTTCAGAATGTTTTGACCGGTGTGTTAGCGAGTTGTTAGCTAACGAGCTAACGAAAACATAAGAAATTGAATTGAAATGATTTATTTGTCTTCAATTTAGCTGCTATCTTTCTTTACATATTAAACAGAAATGTAGCACAATTAAAAAGTAAACATAAAAAGTAACGCTTGTTTAATAAGGCAAACTATAAAACGACATGCGTAGCGATACATGAACAGCAGGAATGTTTAGAAAGTTAGGGTTAATTTAGGTTAACGAAATTTTGAGATATTTTTATGATCCCTGTGAGATTTGATTCGAATTTCTAAGGACCAGGACTGTTGAAAGCATATTTTTACATACCTTTACCTCTACAAAGTAGATGTTAGTTACGTGGTTTTGTACCCAAATTAATGTTAATAATAATAATAATAATAATAATAATGTTCTTGTAGCGTTATTGACAGACCACTGACAGTGGTTAAGGGTTTTAATTAAGCCGAATAATGATTCATATATGTGTTGTAAAAACTTCTTAATAAGATTCCTTATTTCAGCTACATTCATGTTAAATTAGCTCAATGATATTGCCCCAGAATATTTTTATTCATTTTCTTGTTCCAGGTGTGCCGTGAAAATGATTTCCTTACCACTGTCTGATAGGCAATGATAGGCTTGTCAAGTTATGCAGGGGTTATGGAAAGTCTAATGAATTCTGCTGAAGAGCAGCAACCCCCCTCTCCCCTGGCCAACTCATGGTCCAAAAAACAAGAATCAAGCAAGAATCAAAAGCCAAAAGTTGTTGGTGGATTTGTTTTAGTGCATGCAGGTAAGTGTGCACACCATAATAAACAAGTAGAACTAAGAGCTTATTAGAAAGGAATAGTAAAAAGCACCTTGTCAAGTCTCCAAATATGTTTTTCTGCTTTGAGGAGGTCACCTATCCTTACTTTGTGATTGGTCAACCACTTTCTTCCTTTACTTGCCTTCAGGAGCAGGTTACCATTCTGAATCTAAAGCCAAGGAGTACAAGCATGTGTGCAAAAGAGCCTGCCAGCGAGTAAGTTTATGTTACGATTATTACTATAGTAAACTGTGTGTATGTGTGTGTGTGTGCAAACAAGCAACTTAACCTTGTATACACAACCAAGCTTATTCTTAATGGGTGAAGTAGTAGTAGGCTTAGTAGATGTATTACTTCAAACTATGTAATCTTTCACTTCACAGTGTTTAATCGGAATAATTTCTGAATACAGAGCAACAGATTGACATTGATCATCAATTATCATAGCATTTCAGGACTTTCTTTGAATAAAGGAGAGAAGTCACCACATCATTATATCTAAATATAATTTTAGTTGAAAAATGCAACCACTTGACCTGGTACATAACTTTTTGCAAAGTTTTATCTTGTTTTAAATTCATCTGTGTTAGCTTGATCAGCATGATGTTGGGATTATCTCCTACAATCTCTTACAGGTTTGCTAAAGTTTGCTCAGGTTGTATGAGGAGCATCTCTAAACAGCTGGTGTTCTATATATTTTAAGAGAGATTCCAGTCTGTGTTTTGGCAGCGCCACTTTAGCACTTTAATGTGCTTGTTTGAAGTCCTTCCAGTTTCCATTTTGCTGTATCAAGATCGTCTGTTGAAAGTGAAGAAGTTTCCTCTGGAGAATGTCCTTATATTTAGTTTCATTCGTTCCCTCCATCCTTCCTTAAGTTCCTTACCAACTGGAAAGCAATCTTGTGATGCAGCCCTCACCCTTGCTTTACAATATTAATGTTGTGGGTGACAAGGTGTAGCAGTTTCTAATGGATATGGACCAGTACTTTACATTTAAGGCCAAATTGTTCAATTTTAAAATGGGTCAGCAGTTATTCATATGCCTTGTTGCAACTTGCCAACCGACAATGTCATCAAATTACTATACAAAGGCTGATATGTGTAATGGGTAAAGTTGGTGTGCAGACTGGAAAGTTGTTGGGCTTTAAAGGAGATGTCTCTGTTTGACTTGTTCCAGGCTGTGGACCGGCTCAAGGCTGGTGCACTTGCAGTGGAAGCTGTGGCTGCAGCACTGATTGAGCTTGAGGTTGGTTGGTTATAAACCACATTTGACTATTTGAAGCCACACTTTATTTATGAGCTTTTAAGAATGTCCCACATACATAATATACATGAAAATTATGGATTTAAAAAACGCATCACAACCCATCACCCTAGTGAGCTTAAGGAACTTAATTTGAAATGTGCATGTGTTTATCCAAAGCAGCTTGATTCTGCTTTAGCGTCTAATGCATGTACATACATTTTGTTGGATGACATTAGGGATCATTTTGTCAGAATCTTTCCAATAAACTCTTTGCAGCAGCAAAAATATACAGGGAAGAGCGTTGTAGCAATCACTCCTGTTATAAGATAAATTAGAATGATCATACATTGTGTAAACAAATGCAAGTCACAGAAATTTATTCTCACTGTTACTCCTTTGAAAGTGAAGTTATTTACGTGCTGTAAGTGCTGCAGCTGGTTATTAGCAAAATACATGCTTAAGCACAAGTCATCGCACTGATATGAGAAACAAAGAACTCACAGAACAATTAATAACCTCCCGTGTATTAAGTAAGTAATAAGCCAAAGCCAGCAACAGCAAACAAGATAAAAAATAACTGTGTAATAGTGAAGGATATTTGTTCTTCATAATTAAGTGGTCCATACTGGCTTTGATATGGAAAGAGAGACATAACAATTGTATTGTTCAAAAATGAAAATGTGACAAAAGCAAATTTTGTTTTGAATAATCGTATGAATCTGGTCTACAGCCCTCATCTATATCAGATAACTAGATAGTATCAAAGAACAGCATTTTTGTCCCGAAATCATTATCACTATTATTGTCCAAGGCAGGTATTTTAAGGGACAACAACAATGTAAGTGTTTCTGACTGCTGTTGAGTTATCATACATATTGACTCTTGTCTTTTTTCTGAATATTTACATTATGACTTTTATAACCACAAGGAAGATTGATTCCTTTTTGTCCTCTATAAACTGTATATAAAAAAGAATGATTTCAACATATTAACGCTGACAACATAGTTAATTACAAATAAAGTTTTGTTTTAGGCTCCATTTGTTTTTGATTATTTTTAGGACTCTCCTTTTACAAATGCTGGAATGGGCTCCAACCTTAATTTGTCAGGGGAGATTGAGTGTGATGCTAGTATCATGGATGGGAAGTCACTGCAATATGGCGCCGTAGGGGCTATTAGTGGTGAGTAATAACACACGGTGATATGCTGATATTTATCTATCTAACACTGCTATATTGTTGTTGTTGCACTGAAGTAATGGCAGTCAGTCAAGCCTTGATGTGTTATATGTGTTACTGATTGTTTTAAGAGATTACTAGACGAAATTGGCATCATTAAACTTCACAACTGGGGACCACCCATTTTTTTACCCAGAGAAAAACCAAGAACTGCTGTTAAATCATATACCTCAGCATGCTCACAGAGAGGTTTCTTAGAAGGCTTTCAACAAAAGCTTCCTGATCTATTCTAAATAGCTGGCACTTAACAATTAGTCCAATAGACAATGGGTTGTTTTTATTACTGTCTGCATCATGTAGTAGTTAGCCATATAATTTATATATAAAATGTATACCTGCAAACTGGTGTTCACAGGTGGGCTTTTGTATCAGCTGCAAATGAAATATGCAGTACAGAAGGTCAATACAGATTTTCCAAAAATCAAAATCATAGTCACTTTATCTGTACTACAAAACTCACAGAGAAAGACTTGCACTTTGGTCTTTTAATAATGCTCTTCCTGTTATTTACGATTCATTATTTCACCAATACTGATTCGACTAAAAGATTATGTGTGGGTGTATTGCGTAGTTTACTCATGCAGAGAGTATCCTGGCATGCTGACACTGTAATAAGCCACATGAAATCATTCTGACTTTTCCTTCAGGTATTAAGAACCCAGTCTTAGTTGCAAATCGTCTACTGAGTGAAGCACAGAGAGGGAAACTATCAGCTGGCAGAATACCCCCCTGGTGATTATGATGGTTATTAATTTACGTCTTATTAATGTAACCATATCCACTTTTACGGATATAATTTTTTTCTGTTTTGTCAGCTTTTTAGTGGGGCGAGGAGCGCATGATTGGGCAGTCAGCCATGGAATATCACCATGTCCTTCAGAGAAAATGGCCACCAGTGAGTTTTGTTGCACCAATTTAGAAAAATGGTTCATTTAAGGAATTTGTTTTCTTTAGCTTCAAAACTGAACCAAACATAGTGGTCAGAACAACCTTAGAAATATGTGCATCAGCTCATGTGGGTACATTGGATTTAAATTTATTTTTTTTTTACGCACAGAATTCAGTTTATCTGCATACAAGAGGAACAAGCGAAAGATGGAGCTTGCAGAAAAAATTGACACAGGATATAATCAGAGAAAGAAAAGACGACAATCAAGTGAAACTGTGAGTACTATGCTATCAGTTAGAATGAGATGGCATTAAGTGTGTCATTGTCAACTGCTTCCTTCAGCTGATTTTGTACTCTTGATGGCAAACATCTTGTTTCATCTTCATTCCACAGGTGCTAAAATTATAGTTAAAATCTGATTAACTGACTACGGCCATCATTTGGGCTAAGCAAAAAATAAAACACCTGCCATTGTGTGTAGGGAAGAACAGAAGGAACAGAACAAACAAATCTCAAGTTAATGCAAAGTACACCAGAAGGGAAAAGGAAGGAGGGTAAAGCAGTAACAACAGCAAGAGCATGTACTTTTCCCTGTTATAAAAATGTATAGTCACGTTTCCCTCTCAAAATTCAACATGAATGCGGCCGCATCACTTGGTCTATAGAGGTTACTGTTATTGTTGGTGTTCTTGTGGTTTTAGACCCTATTTTATCATGCAGCCCACTCTAGATTATAAATCAGCAGTTAATCAAGGGGAAACCATATACAGCATCAAACTGAATTTAGGAAAGACAGAAGGAAAGGAAATTGAATATACTGCAAGTTATGATTTCACATTCTCGCATTGTCATCAAAGGCAGTGACATTACCAGGCCGCACAGAGGGTTCCAAGAAACAATTAAAGTGTTGACAAGAGTTGGTGCAAAGTTTCAGTGCCCTGAGCAGCACATCAAGAGAATGGCCTGATGATGAGCTGAGCTAAAAGCAGCTGAGAGGAGACTCTTTCTGCTCTGAAGTTCCTAGCAGTGGCAGCAATAGGGAATAAGGCAGGAGAGTTTGTCTTTGGTCAGATGCGAGTTGTGCTAAATGGCGTAAAAACATGTAAACGGCCACACTCCGATATACTTCATTGGTCCTGCTTTTGAACAGTATTTCTGTTTGTTTAGTTCAGTCACATCAATCCTCAGTATTTATGATATATCCAGAAAAGGAAAGACTAACAACTGAGACGGACTGTTTATTGACTCAGGCAAGTGATATATGATGAAATGATTGATTCTTGTTTCAAATGGCTAGTCAGCCTAATGAGAGTTTAAGGTTTGGGTTGCCCTCTGTTCTCATCTGTCTCCCACATGTTTACACAAAACTGCTTGGCCTATTAAAGATTAATATGTGACCATTTGGTACAGTGAAGCTACCACTGATTTGAACATAACTGTCACTCAGACTGTGACTGTTCAGCATTTAAGGGAATTTTACAGGAATTTGACATCAGCCTTGTTTTTATTTTTTAATCTGCCATTGACATATAATGTCAGTTAGTAGGAAATAACCACCTTTGTATCAAGAATGGCTATTAGAGACTTGTGTGCTCAACAAAAAGTTTTTAGAGCAAGTCAGGTTTTACTTGTCATACTCAATGTTCCCACTTAAAAAAAGAAAGGCAAGAAGAAAGGCATTTCTTTTTGCTTTTCTTTTGTTAAGTGCAATATAATTACCTGTCTCATGATAGTTGCTAAATATATCAATATAATTCCAAAGACATCCTTAAGTTTTAAAGTTATTGTTTACTGAGGGTTTTTTTTTTCCATTTAACAACAATGATAAGGAATGACAAGATGGTCTCTATAGCATTTTGAAATAGCTGGCTAACATTGTTTTTGGCTTCATCAGCCCAGATTTAGGAGAGCCTAAGACAGATGAGAACCACTGCTGTTTTTTTACTCTGACTTTTTAGTCCAGGGTTCAATGGAGATCTGAAATTTCTGGTAGAAGTAGATCATGATCATGTATCAGAATAATGCCATTTTGCACATTTTCCCTGTAGAACTCTATTTATCATGCAGTGTGACTAATGATGGTTCACAAATAAGCCACTTCCAAACCAAACTGCAATCAAGGAAGGGAAAGAGCTGATTGAAATCATAACAGCACAATTTTAATGAAACATGAAATGTAAGGATGACTGATTCATGAATATATGCAGTACATTCTTTATTTTGGAAATGTCCTTAGTCAAAAATGATGTCTCTGCTAAAGAATGTGAACATTTTGGATTTCACCTCCTTTGTGTTGCCTGAAATCCTCACTTCAGTACAGTTTTTATTTGAAAATGTCCATTTTATTCCTGTGAATCCTTGACTTGCAGGAAAACGGTTCAGGGTGCCTCGACACAGTTGGAGCCGTTGTGGTAGACCTGGAAGGGAATGTAGCTGCAGCGGTGTCCAGTGGAGGCCTGGCCATGAAACATCCTGGCAGGGTTGGCCAGGTAGTCAGGCCCATTTCTTTTTTCTCATAATAGCAGCTGAAAAACAAAACAAATATGCAAAAAAACAACCTGCTATTCCCTGCTTAAATGATCTGAAACTAAGGGGAGTAGCTTTCATATTAACAGTGAATTATCTCAGAGAGAGAAGTTTCGCTTGTAGTGAGAACCCATAGCAAATTATTGCCCAACTCTGCAGTTCAGGTCATTGTTTTGGTTTTACACTCCTCACATTTTTTTTATGATGCAGTCATACACAGTTCATAAAATCTGTTTTCGGCATTCAGTCATTTTCAGCAAGCCCTAAGTAGTATTCTGCTTAGTATTGGTATTAGTATTCTGCCTTCCCAGCATCAAACAGCAGTTAACGTTAGTGATGAGCTCGTGAAGAGAATGGGATATCCAATAGCTACAGACTCAGATATTGTTTGTAGGAGTTGGTGGAAACCAAAACAAAGCTAGAAACTCAGTTTATATTGAACTCATTGGGAATTTGCGTCAAAAGCAGAACTGAGAAGCACGTACGGTGACATTTAGTCCGTTCAGTTTGCACTTACTCCTACATCTGTATGACTAACTGTAGCAGCGGGCCAAAACTATCTTCAGAAGGCTAACAGACAGCAGAAATTTCTTTGGCAAAATGAGGTTTGCTGCAGGCTAATTCGCTGATTTTATTTCCTTGCCCACCATAGCAGGTAGGGGGAGTCTGCCTCTAGTGAAACCTGCAAGCTTATAGTGACAATCGGTACCTTTATGAACCATTGCACATAAGTTCAGCATACAAACAGCAGGAGATCTGTGTGACTGTAACAGCTGCATGTGGACAGTATGTGCGCTCTGTGTGCTTGCCAGGGCCCGCGTCAGTGTGAATTGGTACATTTCTGTCAAAAATTCTTTGTATGTGAATTGCTACAAACACGATGCCAGTGGAAAGCTGATTTCTGTTAGATGTGTAAATGTGTTGCCAATGTCTTGCCAGCACATTAACCACAAACAATTTAACAAGGCCGTATTGTGCCATGGCTGTGTTTTGGAGTTTTTATGCCCTCTAGTGGCCAAACCATTATCTGTCTGATATCATTAATAGAACTAAACCTGAATGTAGATTTTCTGAATTAATGAGGCGACCTGGCATGGAGGAATTACCTCAGATCATCCTTATGGATTTTCAACTCAGCAACTCTGAGCAAATCCAAGTAATTCATTTCTTTTTTGGAAGTTTTTTACTTTGAGGCATCTACAGGAAGTTATGAGTTTGCATTAACAGCAGCTTAACAGGAAAAAAATCCAGCATCCTAACTGTGGGGGCTGAACAGAATGAATGAATCAGTAGGATTTACTGCTTTGACCTAATTAACACTATTACTGTTAAAAAATTCGTAGCTCCAAGCAGTAGAGCACCGAGTGTGTCATGCTGTTCAAGTGTGGTTAATAGTGTGGAAATGTAAATTTCGCTGAGGTGCCCACTCCAGCCTGTAGTGTAAGTTCTAAATTCTTTTATTCAGCTGTGAGCATGCCTTACTCAAAGCTATTATTTGAGATTTATGATGTTTTTCTGTCCTTCCTCCTTTGAATCTAAAATGTCCTCTTCTCCTGTCTCTTCTTAGGCTGCTCATTATGGATGTGGCTGCTGGGCTGAAAACGCCTGTAATATGAATCCTTACTCTACAGCAGTGAGTACCTCAGGTATACCACAGCACAATCTCTACAGCCTACTTTGCAGTTGTGTATGTGTGCAACTTTTCCTCTTGCTGTTCATGTTTACCACCAGCCTACCTTTTTGTTATAGACATGGTATGAATCAGAAACAGATATTTGATGTGAGCCCCTTATTTAGCCTCAGTGAGTCAGGCTTCAAAAAGCCTGATAATACTTTCCGATGACCTCCAACCATTCCTGCTGAGTGATTCTCATCAGTCACTTCCTCAGCTGATTGAGTCATCATTCTCCGCTCTTTGTTAGCCAGCTGCATGCCAGGTGCATTGCAAAGCTCTTTGGATTTGCAGTGACATTTGACATGGGACACCTGCTGTAGATATGGTGGAGGATGAATGGAGTGCAGAGGAAAGATGGTAAATTTGCAAAACTTCAAGTACAGTCATCTTCCATGTCCATTATTCATGTCACAACGTTGCTGTTGTAAATGAGTTTGCAATAAGAATTTAATAATTATGGTCAAAAATGAAGAGTAGTGCATGTAAATCAGCTCTCCATCAAAGCTAAACACACTATATGTGCTTTCATGGGAGTTGCTGTCTTGAAAATCTTTCTGATGCTTAGTCATGTTCGCCAACTTCTTTTAACTCACTGGAAGCGATTAAATGAAATACATCATTCAGTAAAATTAAGGATTTCACTGGGTTTTAAGGTTGTTAGAAACATTTGGGGTACTGTAAGTACACATCTCTAGTCTTGTTTTTTTTTGTTCCTTGTGGAAATGCCACATATTGTGTCTTTAAATATGTATCATATGTGCTTTATTTTATTATGAAATAAGAGGACACCATCACATGCAAAAGTCATGAAGTAATGATGTTACCAGGTTTTCATTTTGCATGTGTCATTAATTTTACCAATATGAGGAGTTTAACTACATGTATTCTTTTAAATTCCATTCAGATGACACATATTATTCAACATAGATATGCATTATGTATTATTTTTGATACTGCTTTTGCTAACAGTTGAAATATCAAGTACACAACTCAGTTGTTGTGGACTGGCTCTTGTTTCATTTGTAGACAGCCTCTGACACTTGTCTCACTACCCCCCACCCCCCACTTTGTGCCATGGTAATGATTTATAGTTTTCACCTGTCACGTACTGCTCGTCCTTCTCCCTTCGTTTTTTTTCTGCAGTGTCAGCTTCACGAGGGGGATTTGGAAGAACTAGGTGTTGGCTATTGTTTCATCTCCATGCAGAGGTGGAAAGCTGAACTACTCCATCTGACAGTCTGCTTTTTTTTTCATAGTGGTAAATAGTGAACATCAAGAGTTTAACCTCATCAATAATTTATTAAAGAAAATCTGAGCTATTCAGACAGCTCTGGCTTACCCAGATGTTATCATATCACATTTATCATACAGAACAGTGCTGTGAAAGGATATTTAATTATAGAAAGATTGCAGGGGCTGCATTGGATAATTAAGTCCCTGCAACTCTGAGTACAACCTTAGACGTTCAGTCTTTCATCAGCCATACAAAGATAAGTTAAAATGTCTAAATTAATTCATGCTTACAGTTTTGGAAGACATCAGACTTATCAGGCTAAATTTGGGACTTTTGACACTGCTAGAAAAAAATGCAACCGACAAATTAATTCTGGAATTATCTCAACAATAAAGCAGGCCATGAAAAACAAGAGGTTGAATGATTTAAACTGACGTTATAGAAATACATATAAAGTATTGTTTTTACATTTGCAGCATCACTGTAGCAGGCAAGACCAATCTCCATCCAGTAATTTATCCTTGGATTTTTAAATGATTTTAAATGATTGAATGATTGACAGTTATAGTACAGGACAATTATAACTGAAGCATAATCCACATTCAGATGATTAGATTGAAATCTTCTGACACCACTGGCAAGTACTTCTGCCTGTGGATTACCCAGAGTAACCAGAACATTGTCCCCTGAGAGAAACATTGGTGTTGAGTTTGTTTTAAGTGTACACTTTGATTGTGGTGATTACCACACGATTTTATTCACCACATCTATAAAGACTAAGTGAGCAAAAACTGACCTTTTAAAATGTTTGAGTTTACCAAATGTTTATGTGTGACAGTGGATCTGTTTCCTACCTTCTGTCAGTGAGTCAGTTGCAACTTATTTTTAGCTCAGTCTCAAGTGGTGTAAGGATGATGGATGAGATAGACATTGTGTTTGTATGGACTAAACCCTAGCCTTTATTGCACCAACATGTCTTGCAGAAATGAATATTTCTTACTTCCACTGGCAAGAAAAACTTGAATAAACTGTGAATCTTGTGATTAAATCAGTTTCTGCCTTTCCAAGTCTGCATGTTGAGAAACTGTATTAGCCACATTCTTGCGTCCGCTCTTCCTCTGCTGTCAGCACGCACAGAAGCAGGGAGTGTTTCTCCTGAAGCACTGTCTCTTAACTAATACAGAGAGTCAATTGGACAAAGACGTCCTTCTCTTTCAGGACCAATCTGCCATCTCAAAGACAAGTTGCTTTCTTCTCAAACATATTTATACAATGTATACAAGCGTGCCTTAGTGTTTCCAAAAAATGAGAGTGCATTTTTCTTTTGGCCGAAAGCAACATTGCTCTCTGTTAGCCGTATGGTTTTGAATGTGAGGTAGAGAGGCTATATTACTGCTTTAAGATGTGTAGACATCTGCGACATGGCTTCTGGGGAGCATTAAAACCTTTTGATGTGGATCTGTAGCCTAATGCATCTCAGTGCACATGAGCTGATTTGATCAGACAGGCTGAAGCTCAAGTCAGATGTACAACTGAAATAGCCAGCATTTTGTACCACTAAAGCTTGCAGGAATATATGATCTCAAGCAATCAGTGAGAAATTTAGGGCAGTGTAACTACAAAAGCAGTTATACTGACCCTGTTTTAGATAAACAATTCTTGGAACTTTGTAGTGTAATCAAAGCCACAGGTCTGAAAGGCCCAGTATAGTATCTGCTATGTAGGAAGCCCATAAGAAAACATGTGCCTCTTTCAGGCAATTCCAACATGCTCTGGCACATTTCTCTGAAGCAAAAAATAAAAAGAAATCTCTTTTATAGGTAACATCAGCATCTTAGTGGTTTTTATGACCATATCTATCTGTGTTTGACCCAACTAGCATAAGAAGTAAATAGTGATTTTAACTGTGTTGGGTATATCAGTAACTATGATCACGAAAGATGCTAGTTTGGTATTAAAGTCTGTCACTTACTTAAAGACTAGTTTAAAGATGATAAGTAATCTAGCCCGTGAACTGATCTGTGGTGTATTTATTATATTAAACACGCAGTTTAAGACCACTATGAACTTCATCAGTTATCCCGGTAGATCCTGTTTTCCTATATTGTGGCTCTGCCTTTGATGTTACTAAGAGAAAAAAAAGCTTCCCTTATGCGTATGGAGTGCATAACGTCTGTTCCAGTACGACACCTGTTTTTAATTTCCTAACATGAAAGGCATTCCCATCACGAGAATCAGAAAAACAGTCATTTTCGTTCTGTCACGAGGAGCCTGAGCCTCACCCAGTATGTCACTATTTCTTCCCTTCACCTGACCACCGCTTTGCCTGTCTGCCCTCCCTCCCCACCCTCTCCGTTATAGTCTGTTGCGTAATATGTGGCTCGTGTGGCTCTTTGTTTTAAATGCATTGACTGGCTCGCCAGGCCTCCTCTTTGCTGCATCCAGTGAGAGGGCTGCTCACAAACTTGACTGTTTACTCTCCCTGCTGTTGGCTGTCACATACCGTGTCTCCGTTTGTTGGCTTCATCCCTTTTACATTTCTCATCTGTGGAGTTGCTGCTTTCGTCTGGGCTCCAGGCTGCAGCTCCACTTAAAATATGTTCGTGCTGCCATGATATGCAGGTCCCCCAGGACAGAGTGGTTTATGGTAAACACATTACAAAAGGCACAGTACCTGGCCAATCTGCTCTTGTTAAAAAGGAACGTCAAATTGCCCCAGGCATCTGGTCTCCACAGTTACCAACCTGCATTCAGTTTTGTTGTAGTTACCTGATATTTTATGGGGCCTTCATTTGTGTTTACAGAAACAACAAGGCTATATTCTTTAGTCTTTATGGGTTTTCACAGGAGCTTTAGCCAGATGTGCTGTGTTTTCACTTTTAGATTTCTTGTTGGGGTAGTTTTTATATTTAAGATGGGTCATATTGTAAGCACACAACATACATCCAATATCTGTCTTTTCTTTTGCAACAGCACAGTATTGGTTTTAATGTTAGTCTCTTAAGCAGTAAGTAACATATTATATAAGATATTAAAAAAAAAGCACACCTGCTATGTTTTGACTTGGAAGTGGTAGGTGAGACATTTGTACATGCTGCCCATGTTTTTTATGGTTCCTGGTTTGCTTAAATGCTTTGTTTCTCTCCCTGGACTTTTCTGTACACCACAAGCCATATAAATGAAAGGCATCAGAGAGATTCATGTACTAATTGAAGACAACTGGACAACTTCTCTTATTTTATTTGAATTAATTCAGACTATCAGCATTTTTTAGCATGAATAAAATGGTTTTGCTGGTTTTGTTTCTCTGGACTTTAAGAAAAGCTTGTCACAGCCTTCACAGATAAGATTGCTAGTTATTACATTTGGCATGCGCTCATGTATATCTCCACACAGCTGTTTCACATCTTAACTCCCTGCTGTTCAGTCAGAGGTCTAATAAGAACAGTTTCTTTTTGTTTACCCTGTTATACTTTGGTGTTTTATTTTCCCAGTATAACTGGGGAAAAGCATATTTCTAAAAATACACATTATGGTAACATGTCAATGTAAAACCTTAAGATAAAACTGATGCATAAATCTGTAATTGGGATCCATGTTGTAAGTATGCATGCACATTCACAGTTACACAGTGAGCTACAGCACAGAGTTTACAGAAGTGGAATTAATACTGAGTGGTTGCTGATTCAAATTCCCTGACCAGCTGGGAATCTGGGCTGGGGAAACTGAATGAGAAATTACTGTCAGTGTGCCCTTGAGCAAGGCAGCTGTACTTGGCTGCCTCTCTGTGCTGTCATCTGTACCTGAAATAATAAAATAAAGTTGGTAAAATGACTGCAGTAGCGCTAAATCTGTGTGAGCTGGAAAATAGAACCCTTTAATTTTGCACTGCTTTCCATTACGTAATGTAATTACAGATATATTGGAAAAACGTGATTTTTAACAAGTTTGAAAATCAAAGCATAGCATGACAAATGATAATCAGGAAATACTCAGACATGCTGTCCTTTTTGAAATTTACTGAAACATCACGATGTGATTGATACCATACACAACTAATGTTTAAAAAAGCCTTTTTTAATGTACCTTGAAGTCTTGGGTGTAAGTTGTGCTACAGCTCTCTCAAAGTTCTCTTTCTGGAGACCTTGTGCATTTCAGACTGAAGGCACGCATTCTTGCAGAAGGGGAATGAGTTAACACAAGTTCATGATACAGGTTCAAATGTGTCCGTGTGTCTTTTGGCAGGCTGTGGAGAGCATCTGATGCGCACCATGCTGGCACGGGAATGTTCTGCTGCCATGCAGTCTGAAGATGCCCACCAAGCGCTGCTGGAGGCTATGCAAACTAAGTTCATCAGTGAGTCACCCACATGCAGCCTGATTCACACTCCTTTCTATAGACACTGGTTGTCAGCCAAGAATGTGTTTGCAAGGAGCACAAATGCACAAAGAGAATTAAACTAACAAACAGATGTTGCATAACATATGAATGAGCTAACAACTGGAAACATAGGAAATAATAGAACCAGAACAGACAGTTTTTTGATTTATGGATCGTTGTTATTGTCTAAACAGGGCCTTCAAATGTTCCACACATCATAGCTGACAGCCACAGACAATTTTGGAAGGCATAATTGTTTTGCTGAAAGTTCATGTGAAGATGTAATGTTTTTTTGGCCATTTTCTCAGAAGTGGTCAGTTTGAGAAAGCCTTGTTAAGTGTGTTTGCTGTGAATGACCACTGGGACAGCTCAGAGAAGACAGAGCTCAGGAAGAAAAGACATGTGGAAACATGTGGTGGTTTTTGCCTTGTTTTGGCCTCCTTTAGAAGTCCATCCCAGTTCAGTTTGTCATGGACATCTGTGACACCGAGACACTTGGATGGGCTGGATAAAGTCGATTTGGAGTTAATTCTTCTGTTGTTTCCTTTCAAGATTCACATTACGTTTAACAAAGCTCTGTAAATCCTGCCTTAGTAAGAGCAGTGATGACAGTGTCTGTGATGTGGAGGCCTCACAGTCGACTTCCTCGATACTTTTTGTCAGATTGCCTAAATCGACGCCATCAGTATTTTTAGATCTTATTGTATAGCTACACCTGCCAAACACATACACACAAATATCAACACTTTGAAATAGTTTAATCCCATTAATGTGTCCTCTTATTGTTATGGGTAAAATAATGGTGGACATGAAGGCAAAAGGTGAATTACTCTCATGTTTACAGCATGGAAAGATGTCAGTTATTATGGAATGTTTAACAAAATAAATTTAAGAGGCTTTAAAAATGTACCCCAAGTACTGGGATTTTGTGTGAGTGTTGTCCAAGATATACAAAAAAAGTGTTTTATAGAGTGAAGGAAGAATTACAACACGGAACCAAAATTGGTGTAAAATGCAACAATGAAGCAATGGCAGACACAAAAATATTTTCATCAAATGCACCAATTGGTCCTGTTCTTTTACTTGTTGTTGTGTTGAGCCACTTCAGTCATGCTGTAGCTGTTTATAGTTTATTCTTTTCCAAACTGGGCCTTTTTTCCTTTATTGTCCCATGCTAATCAGTCATGAAAATGTTTTTTGCATGTCAAACACTAGTCAAGTTTGTATCTTCTGAAGTTCAGTCAGGGTTCAGAAAAGGTTCTCATAACACACAATTGATTTCTCTTGTGTTGTTTTTAAAGCTCAAAGGTCTTTGAGAGTTTAGTTAGTTGGATGGACTTCTTTAAATAAAATATTGTGTTACGGGAGTGTGGACAGTGTGGACAGTTAAAATGACATGACCTGTCTTAACCTGCTGTGTGCCAAAAACCTGTCCATAGAGTTGAATTGTATTTCTATTGAACCATCTGCTAAGTATAATTAATACATCGGGAGAGAATAATTACTTTGACTTGTTAAACTTGGCCAGACCACAAACAACTTGAATAGAGGATTTTTATTTCTTTATTTTATGTTTTGTCTGGTCTCTTTTCTTGTGTTATACTTGGTTCGATGCGTTAGGGTGGAGAACCGGCAGCGTACAAGAAACTGATTTATTCACTACAAACTTGTCATTTTCAAAGTGTTTATGCCTCATTTAGTCATCTCAAGTATGGTGTTTTCTTTGTGTCCACTCCAGGCTCACCCTTTCTGGCCAGCGAAGATCGCGTATTGGGTGGAGTAATTGTCTTGCGCTGCTGCAGATGTGCGGAAGCTCCGCCATCTCAAAATATTCAGGGTATACTGGGTAAGACATGTATCGTGTAGAGGTTCGAGTGATCATACCCATGTCCCACACCGCAGCTTATGGTATGCAAAGATTTGGCTGTTAATATTTAAAAATCCATCATCAGATAGATGGGGGGAGGAGGGGGGAAGAGGGTGGAGGAGGCACTGCGGCTTTCCTAGCGGGTGGTCTGTGTTTTAACTTGAACAGTCAGGCTCAGGTTTCACACCCTTCATCTCAGATTCAAACAGAGACCTCCCACTATGAAATCAGCAGCTAATCTTTGGACAAGTGGAGGCCCTCTGAGTACTGCCCAGTTTGGCTGATTGAATTGGAGGATCTTGTTTTTCTACATGGAGGTTCTGAGAATGATCTTTTGCAAAGCTGTGATCATGGAACTTGACTTCATCAGAAATCTGTGCAAAGTTTAGGCCATATAATTTACTGCCCTTTGGCCTAACGTGAGGTGAATCGCACTCAGTTTCAGAGAAATCAAAAGATGAGTTCATGTTTTCTGATGAAGTAGAGCAGATGTTTCTCTGGTGTAGGTCAGGAGGACATTTTGATTTCAAATTAACCGTGATGGCAAAAGAATAGTTAAATGCTGTTTATTTTATACATTATACGCACTTAAATAATAAAATGTTCCAAAGTATTATTTACTCAGTGATGTACAGACCCTGTTTGATGCTGTTTATGGACCGTAGCCTTTATGCAGAATGTGGACGACCCCAGATTATTGCGGATTGCAAGCGGCTCTGCGTTGATTTACAAATATAAACAAAATGTCGACCACATCCTTTGGGTGCTGTAATTGAGTTTCTACTCTGACTCACAAGTCCTACCTTCCTCTGCAGTTATGTCACCACTACAAGACATATATTTTCATGATGCCTGCTCAGAGTTTACCACAGTTGAGCGTGCTGAGTCACCTGCCAGACGTTTCCCTCTGGCAGATGGAAACATTGTTGCTGCTGATTTCTTTTTTTTTTTTGAAATTGTACTTTAATTTTGTAACAGTCTGCTATGTTCCCAAGCTCTTTATTAAATTAGATAAATTTATATTTGTGTTAGTTGTTAGTTTTTCCCGTGTTCACACTGTGATTGACATTTTTGTCCATGTCCTGTGTTTTCACAGTGGAGTTCCTATGGAGTCACACCACAGAGAGCATGTGTGTTGGCTACATGTCTGCCCAAGATAGCAAAGCAAAGGTGAGCTTGTCTATTAGCATGACAAACAAAATGATTTTCGTTGAATTTTAAATACTCTTCTATATCAATGGAACCATTTTTACCTCAGTAAAGGTACAGTCAGACACACAGTAAACTTCAAAGTTCATAAAATGTGAAATTTATTACTTGCGCATCACTGACCAGTGCAAGTGGCTTAAATTAAATATTTTCAGTGAGTCTGTGACAGATTTGTAAAGTCTGTCAGACTGTCAAAACATAATTCTGCTCAATTTGTTGTATTAGCGTGTGTGCTCTTTTTCTAAGCTCACTTGTCCTGAGAAATAAATGTCCACACTATTCATTTGAGAAGTGAATAAAGAGATAATGAGCATATCTGTTGTTATTTTTCTACTTGAAAAACATTAGCATTAGAGGGACCGCAGGTATTCAAGGAGACTTCTACACACGATATAATAATTTTCCATATAGTGATTTTCTCCTGCTTCAGAAGCAGCACCTGTTAAAATCCATTATACTCCTTTATAAAATGCATCTGATGTCATGCATGTTGATTTCCATAAAAAGTTATTCATTACCATAATTTGTTTATTTGAAAATGTGGTAATTGTTGAATTGGTTCTAAACTTGCTTTGTGTTTATTAGATGACTAGCTGCTGCTAATGAGTTGCACCAGCTGTCTGCGTCCTTTTCCTTCACCTGCAGATTGCATCCAGCACTCATGTCCTTTTTTTCACAATTTTATTTGAATTTTTATTTAAATCAATTTATTTTTCCTCCCGATATGGAATGTCAAAATCCTGAGAAATCGCAGGTCTTGTCTCTACTAACTAGGTTGTTGACGAGTTGCAGAGTATATGATGAGTGCCTCCCATGATACGCAGGGTGAAGCTGCTGCTTGTCACAGCTAGTGATGGCCTTTACCAACAGGGTGTAATGCCCAGGTTCACATTAACCCTCAACATCTCTCCTGCAAACACTGCATGTTTTTGTGTCATGGTAAGTCACAACTGGCTAGAACTTCGTCCCTGCAGCACCTGTGCTTGTTGTCTTGTTTGGTATGTAGTCTGCTGGTGACCTTGGCTTTTGGATTATGGGACCAAAAATCTTTATACTCTTTTAAGGACATTACAATCACAGGTTTGTGGACAATAGATGCCTGAATCATGAATGTCTGAGGTTGGCTTTGTGATCTTCCTCCAGGACCAAAACTCCAAGCACATAAATTATGTGACTTGAGTCAGTCATTGTGGATTTTGCAGCTACAGGGCTTAGTGCTCTGGGCTCCTAGCTCTAAGTGGAGTCTCAGCTTAGACTGATTTGTTTGGCTAATGTATCTCTGTCACTCTGTATAAAGAGAGGGCACTGTTGTTGAAGCTCGGTTCAGATTTCAAAGTGTTTGCCCTCTGTCCCGCCTCCCGGCCCCCTCACCCGTCCCTCTCCCATCTCTCTCCATGTCTCTTGGTTTGTCTCTCTCGTTGCTCCCCATCTCTGGCCCTACCTGGTCCTAAAGTACCATAAAGTTTACTGAAAGTCATGCTCCACTGGGGATATCAGTATCAAACTGCATATTTGTCAAATGTGCTCTGTGTATTGGGCTTTGAGGTGGAATGTGAGTATGCAAGCTCCCCTTTCACGCCTGTGCCAACGTAAAGAGGTGAACAGAACACAGTGGACCGTGTACTGTTTAAGGGCACTTTCGGTCACCAAACATTGCTTTTATTTGTAAGTTTTTGTTTTCTTGTCATTGTTACGCAGTGTTTGTGTAGTTGGAGGTTTAACATGAAGTTAGCTGGAGTTGTTGTTACTGGTTTTATACTGTAGGCACAATCATATCAATGTTAGTTTCTCCACAATGTCCCTACTGTCATTTAACTACTTTTCTAAAAAGCACTATCAGTGAATCAGTCACCCAGCATCACTTCATTAAGTGAGGCATACAAAATGCTTTTCATAAAACTAATGTGGCCAGGAATATCATCTGTCAGTAGTGGTTTCTGGATCTCCTGGGAATTGGTATCCACTTCCACTCCACAGGGCACTGGTGACGCAGTGATATTGGAGAGTGCAACCAAGAACACAGCTGCTGCACCAAACCTCACACTGTTCTACTCAGCAGCGAGCTGTGGGGCCGAGGTGACGAAACCTCCATGTGTCGCTGTGGCTCTCACCATCTGCATACCAGATCTGTTTTTTCTGTCCTTCATGGGTGCAAACTTATTTTCCACGCTGGGTGCAAAATGAGGTTTCACCGGTTTTCCCCAGCTGGTCCCAGAGTTCCCCACCAGCCCACTGCCAACATATCATCCACTGAGAGGATGCCACACAGCATCTGTTTAATCTCCAGTCTGGTGAAGTTTAAAAAACCAGTGATGGGAATCTTAATGCCATCAGGCTGTTGTCATGATGTCTGTTGCTTGTAAACCCAGTTTAGAAAGTGGTCTGCATGCCATGGAGACCCAGGAGGTGATACCTGTATGTCCATGTCCCTGATGCCAGGCGTCAAAACTGTTTGGATGTTCTTGCTCACAATTTTGTGGGAAAGAATGACGGAAAGTGCACATGCTGTGGAGATAAACTAGTATTTAGTTCAGTTCTCAACTCTCTGTCGTCTTGCCACATTACACTGTAGCATTGGAAGCGGTGCAGTTGATGCTGGTGACCGAGCTGCAATGGGACAGGGAGTACAGAACAAGTTCTTCTAGTGAAGACTTCCTGTGTTGTTATAAATACTTGCTGAAGAACACTTGAAAAGAGCTGGCGTTCTCATCATGTTCTCTTAAACAAGCCCAAAGAATTCAAGCATAATTTTAGCATGTACAAATTTTCACTTTTGCACTGAGTTGCAGACATAGCATATAGAACCAGAGCTGTCCACAGCCCCAGCTGCTATTGTGCAGACATTCCTCCCATTCCTGTTAGCATCCCACTGGGCGTTTCTAACCAGCCAGTAAGAGTCCATCTTCCGCTGCTTCTCTCTGATAAGAACATGAAAGGGCTGATACACAGTAGCAGGAGTATTTAGGACAGAGGTCAGACTGGATTTATATTGTAGCGAGTCTATTTCTCTTTTACGGTCTTTCACTTCTCTGATTTGTATGTGTGTATTTTGTCTGACAAACGAACATTGAAGCATGCTATAGTTCACTCCAACGTGTCCTGGATGTCAGGGCAGTTTTTCAGAATCTGTGCTGGCGGCTCCTCTGTGTTTTATTTTCCTTTCTTTTCAGTCAGATATTGTTTCTGTGGAAATTTGAGTCTGTATCCTAGTCCTTTTGACATTCAACTGTAAAATAGCTATAAAAAAGCAGTGCTGCAGAGGGAGAGCATCTGGTTTTATTCAAACCCTCACCTGTGTTTGCACTGGATAGGACATCAGAACATCAATCCATGTTTTACGCAGAGCTACACAAAACTGCATGGACAGGCAAGTGGCGGCACTTCTGAAACAGTTAGACTATTGTTTTATTGTTTCCCATGATTGGACAGATGAAAGAAAAGTGTAGGATCCACAGCACCACCACCATGGCTCAGTTCCCTCCTCCTGGACATCATTACCACTATAAAGCTTTTGCTGCTCAAATTGTTTAAGGCCAGAGAATATCAAATGGCATGCAATTCAGGCCTCCTGGTTATTGTCTCCTTTGTATATTACACGACAAATGTCTTTTATTATGGTGCATTTTGGTTTTATTATCCATCTCAGCTGGAGAATAAATAGCATGTTTTTTTTTTTATTTTAAAAGAAAAGAATGTGAAAACCACAACACAAAAACAGCGGCATAGTCATAGAACTAAATTTATCCTTTAGCCTTCACTGTGGTGTTAATGTGTGGCTTCTCTAGCTCCTAAACACATTCATATCACCAAAGAATGTTGTTTTTCTCCAACAGATACAATGGAACTGTGTTTTTCACGTTATGTTTTGACTCTGCTGAAGTCCTGTTATGTGGTCATTTCAGTCACTTGTTACCAAGCTGGCAACAGACTCACTGTAGGTTTGTGTCTGTTCATTTCTTTTTCCTGACTAATTGTCCCAACTGTCATATAATTCTACATTTGTTTGCTACTCTTTCAACCCTCCTGACTTTATAACTAGTTTATGCTGCTTCTGTAAACATGAATTCCACACCGAGAATTCATCAAACCAATAAATTGAAACTCTCAGCTGATGATAGGGTACGTTGTGAAAGAGAGGTTGAGATGGACATCGTTCGTGGTAATGGTAACTCTTGGCCTTCATCACCCATTGAAATAGCCAAAAAAATTCCCTTTTAAGTAACTGTCACCTTATCAGCTCTGCCACAGCTATAGGGTTTCAATACAGCTGGTGCTGTACTGTATGTGTGCTAGTACTGAACTGAATCATCAAAGACTTTAAAAGCTTTTCTTCTTGTGAGTCAAATATCTGCTGCAGCCTCATCGTCAAAATATGAAAATCACCGTGGTGCTAAAGGTTGGCACAACGTATACACACAGACATTTGAATGTGAATTAATAATTTAGTGTTTACACATCTGGCATCTGCTATGTGACTGAGCCTAAAGCCCTACTCATCCTCACTACTGTGTCCTTGTTACCTGGACTTACGAAAAAGCTCCATAACCTGTGAAAGGCATGAATGCTTTTACTGCATTGGTGTAATTACTAACTTGTTTGCTTTAGTGAGCTTTTTACTCTTCCTACGGACTCATTCATGTTGTCTACCCTGTCAGATTGAAACAAAATTAAGAGCTTAATGTATGGTATGGTTTTGCATGTAAGGATGATGGTCAGAGCACACTGGTGTCATTGTCAGACATGGTTTTCTTACAAAATATATGAAGTCATGCAGCTAGGCACTAATTGTGCCCAGTAGTGTATTTTCAGCTGTGTACTCAGTGTGGTAGAAATTTAAAAGAACATTGCAAAGCTCTTTGCTTCTGACATGCAAACATCAAAAGGAAAACACTTAACATGTCACCATTAGTTAATTATGTCAGCTATAGACCTTCGCTCAAAACAGTTCAAACAAGGCCTGTCTTTAACCTCATCTTTAGAAGATGAACCCAGAGACGAGTCCTGGAGCCATAATAGCCCCTGAGAGTGTTGCCATGTGTGCATGGCCTTGTCTGGCTCTTTTCCCATTGTAGTGACAGTTGCCCCTCGGGCTGCCAGGGAACATAGTCCAAGTCTATATGAAAAGAAGTCCGGTTGACAGGAAAGCTCCCGCAACTGGAGGAGTGATGTCAGGCCAATTCAGTGGCCCGGGTCAATAAGTGGATGGACTCTTCCCCCAAGGCTGGAGCCAGTGTTAGCCTCTGTGGAGTGAGAGAGGAAGGAGGATGACAGCTGTTATTGGCACAGGGAGAGTTGGTCACCTTTGATCCCCAGTTGAAGAATCACTCCTGTCTTCACAGCTGTGTTTGCCCCATCCCTCCTCCTCTGAGTCTCTGCTCAAACACACAACACTAGTACTCTGTTCACTTAGTCCACTTACTCTGTCTCTCCATAAATACTCACTTGTCATCTTCGGACTTCGGTGGTACATGCTCATGATGCAACAGTTGCAGCCTTATGTTATGATTGATAAATGAAATGATCATCTGTGATTTAAATTATAATTTAATAAATTTTAACATTGGATCCACACTTACCAAGCAAGCACTTAAAATTTAATTTCATTTGTTATGGGGTTTGGGTATCCCCATAACCTTTGTGAACTATGTAGTGTCAGGTGCAATGGCTCTCGGTACTTCTACTTCTTCTTACAGTAAGCGCTACGTCTGAGGTGCTATAGGAAATCCATAGTCCTTCTGTGGGACCATAACTGTTGGCAGTGACATAAAACCCTGAATGAGGTTTGTTGGGAAGGAACAGCCCCCAGATCAGAACCTGAACAGTTATTTTGGACTTACTGTACTGGCCCTGTGCTGTACACCATGTACCTCATGTTACCTCAAGACCTAAGGTTGTTTACGAGTACGCCTGGCTACACATAACGTTGGACCAAAAATTAATGTTGACTTTGTAGCTTTACTGTCATATTTCAATTTTAGAACTGTAAAAATTGGAAACTAGACAGACCAGGCCTTGTTTGCTCTAGTTTGCTTGTTGTCTAGTTGAAGCAAGTGCAAGGAATCCATGGTCATGTATTCAACCCTATCCTGTCCATTAGCTCAACTTTCTCACTGTGTTTGTGTCTCTTCTTTTTTCGTTTGCAGACACACATATCCAGATTACCACCTGGGACTGTTCCTGGACAGTGTTTGGCCATCGAGGGAGGTGTGTGTCGACTGATGAGTGTAGTGGAGTGAGCTGCATTTAACCTCCTTTAGGCTTCTTCAGCAATACTCCAATATAAACCCTTCCACCCACCACCCACAAAAACAAACACACCACATGCACCACACGCACCTCCCCAGTACTCTTGTGATGCAAGAAGTGATAAGCTTTAGCTGTTTTAACAGGTGCCCGGGAAGAAGGAAGCAGTGTTAGCTTCTACTTAGTGCACTTACAGGACTTCCCTTTGCTACCGTCTGCCTCCAGCATGTACTCTATGCCAACTTACCCCCCTGCTGTCCAGTGTCACCTGGATTAGACTTGACCCACCATTGCCTTGATGTACCTTTTCTTCCTTTGTTACTCTTTTCCAACTAAAAGTGGCATTCTTCCTTTTGTATATAAGCTATGATTTAGGAAAACAGGGTGGATGTTCATGTGGTTTTGTTTTGTTGAACAGATGTGACTATTTTCAAATATTTAGGAATTTCAAATTCAAGATGTTACTTTGTTCTTACAAACACAAGTCAAAAAAAGATGTCAGGTGAGACCCTGTGGAATGCCTACTTCTCAAGATAATTGTTATGAATGAAGCATTTATAGCTATGTGAGCTGAACAGCGATGATAAAAGCTATTTACAATGTTAACACGTACAGATCAACTTCATGTGCTCGTACAAATATATTGTCATTAATCCTCCAGCGTACCATATAATGTAGCATAACATGCATCGTAGATGCCCATGACTTTTATGACCATTTCAGCCATAGAATGCTTTGCTTTGATTGTTTGGAAATGTGAATACATAAATATTGCATGTACAAAATCTGCAGTAAGCCACTTAAACTCTTACACAGACGCAGAGTTTATCAAGAGGCAGGAAGCTATGCACTTCCAGAGTGATGCTGATACACACACACATATATATATATATAAATAGTGCTCAGGTAGCAGCATTTGATCTCACCACCAATCATGACTGTTAGTCCTCATTTAAAAGTTGCAGTTTATATTTCTATAGTTACATAGACAGAGCCGTGTATTTTCTTGCTAAAAAGAGGACAGGTAAAAACTCATTTGTATGCATCAAGCCCATGAAATGGTGCTTTTGAGAATTGTACTTGAAAGGTGTAAAGGTCTAAATTCTTTTAGATTATCGGTTCCTCTGGTTTTGCTGTTTCACTTAGCCACTGCTAAGAATTCCAGTCTCAACAAAACCGTAATAGAGCTTGTTTATTCTTTACTTGAAAATGCATCTAATATAAAATGGTATAAGCTATTGAAATGGTAATATGTGTACAGCTCTCCACAATGCTCAAAAAGTAAATAAAATCTATGTTGCTACAGTTCTGCCTCCTTAGTCTCCATGACATGAGATATAGTCTTCCACCTTCCACTGTAAATAAATGAACTGTGCGCTGCCAAATAGATATATAGTCTGGGAATTAATTACATGCTGGATTTGGAAAGGAATTCCTTCACCAGATGAACTGGTGAGAATGCATGTCTGTTTTTGTCAAGAAACCTCAGGTGCCTTCAAGAATGTCTTAGTATGTCCCTACCACACACACACACACACACACACACACACGTTTCTCGTCCCTTTTTTTGACTTTTCAGTTTTTATTCACTTTTCACCGAATTTGAAGTCCTCCAGTGTTTAGGTAAAATTCTTTTGTTCTTTTGAGTTGTGTTGATTTGACTCCTCATAAATATGCTTTCATTGGCTCTTATTAGGGAAGGCATTTATTTATTGTGTCAGTCTGTAGTGCGAGTCTAGCTGCTGGCTCCGTGTCTGAGAGGAATGTGCAATAGAGATGTTCAAGAGGATAAAAATATTCCCGTTTGAAGAGAGAATGATGGCTCCCTGTCAGTATGTCATGCCAGGTTGTGGGATATATTGATGATATCCAACCAGTTTGCCTTTCAGGTGTAAGATGTCACAGTCCGCTGACGTCATTAACATGCAAAATGTATTTGACAGGTCAGGAGGAGCAGCAGAAAGTTGCTTGTGGAGGTCCTGTGCATGTTTGTTTTTGTTCCACAGCCTCCTGACCCCGGTGTGATCTTCAGGGTCCAGTCTAGGAGTTGTATGTTACTTTGCCATTCACCCACTGTCACACCGTTCTCCATAAACTTGATCATGTGTTATTATGGAGCTCTCTCTTTTCATCAGCTCTAATCTGTGTTGCTGGGAGACCCTTGACCCTATTCAGTCCAGACCCTTCCCCTTCAAACATCATCCCTCCCTGTCCTGGATCCCCTTAGCTTTGAAAAAGGATCCTTGGTCTTTAAAATGTGGACAGGGTCCTGAGCCATTCAAGGTGTATCCAATGCCTTGCGCTCAGCAAGGCTCTTAAATGCAAAACAGACGGTGGAGCAAATAAAGATCAAAGGCAGCAGCCTTGCCCGCCTGCCCTGCTGTCCTCACATGCCAGGCAGTGCTGTCACAGTGAATCACAGCCATGCAGCTTCCGTGCTCATGCTGAATCCCCCTCCCTCAGCAGCTAAGGGCCACCAACTCGCTCGACAGTGTTACAACCCCTCTGTGCCATTTTCTCCCAACGACATTCAGACACACAGGTTTAAAGCGAGACAACGTATGGGACTGTCCTTGTCAGACCAAGCCGCAGTTGACCCTGAGAATCAAGAGACAAATGTCTCTCACCTTTATGTACTTTAGGAGTTCTTGCTCATTGTGTTCACTGCTGAGCTCTGAATCAAACAGTTGAGCATTTTAGTAGTATCAGTGGTTTATTCACTGTAACTGCTTAGGACACAGTGGATAATTCCACTGTTCCTTCATTTGTTTTATTTCTCATTATGAAATCAGTGACTTTATGTATATGCATGGTGGATATTGTTTGTCTATGCAATGATCTGTTGGCAGTACAATCTGACAAGTACAATCTGCTTCTTTAAAAGTCCATTTGCATTGCTCCCACTAGCACATAATGCCAGTAGAGTATATGAAACATGTGGTGGTGCATTAGTCATAAGTTTAGCTCAATGAAAAGTTGACTGAGTATAATAAAAAAGGGGGCGAAGCAAGGCTTTTTTCCTGTGTTGCCCTCATTTGTCCGACAGCTTTGTGTATGTGAATTTACGAGCGGGTGTGTGTTATTTTAGCTTTTGTTTGAACTGGTATATTAGACACGAGCCATTGGCAGGTGCCATTCAAGCCACTTTGCCCTTCTAACAAGAGGATGTAAAACGCATGGTAGTGACGCTATATGGCCAAGTGAATGTGGGTTTGCTTGTGTGCTTTGCCATTGTTCCCCTATGGGTGGTGTGACTGCGGATCCCTGCAGCATCTCAGCGATGTCCTGGCAGCAGGGGTTAAGCACGGCACACATGCCCTCCCAGGGGCTCTACAGCTTCTTGACCTGTTTGTTCAGCTGTACATCCAGGCACATGTTTGTTGTCACACTCCCTCCCTCTCTTGCTGTGCCAAAGGTGCTAGTCTATTGCAGGTATAGTTCCAGCGACCCTACAACAGTTTTGCCAGTAGGACAATGATTTCGGTTTAAATTTTGAGGGGGAAGGGTAGAGCAGCTAGATTAACAATTTCCTGGACCAGGTCAGCTATTACAGATTAGTGGAAGAAAGAAAAACCTTTTAATTAGCTTTCCCGTCCTGTTTGGGCCCTGTGGTATTGCGGCCCAGACACTTCCTGCATGGTGCTACACCACCCTTAAAGTAGCAGAGCGGGGGAGCTAGCGAAAGAAAGTGAACAAGAGCAGCTAAAAATGGTTCTGCCACATCTACAGCACAGCGCAAAACAAAGAGATGCCTGACTGTCATCATGAACTGCAGTTATTTACCTATTGGGAGCCCTCCAGCATGGACAACAAACCACCTGGACTTGTTTTAACGTGAATTATTTCTAGGGAATATTTTGGACAGTGGCTGAGTTTTGCCTTCATTTAATACAACATTAACCCTTTCAAGTTTCCAGTCCTCTCTTTCTTTTTCTTTTGTCACTTTTTTTTTTTTTTTTTTATTCCAACAGTCAGGTCTTGTGTGGAGATCTACCGGGAAATCCCAGTCAATCCTGTCAAACTCAGTCTAAAACAGTTTAAGTGCATTGCACATAATTTTCCTCTTATAACAAAAATAGCGGCAAAATACCAACAATCATATTTTGGTGATGCTTAATGAGCCCTTTCGGATCCTTGACAATATACCACTAATATGGTGCTTTGCATCCTTTGAAACATACCAGAGTAGAGCCCTGGAAATAGTAACACAAAAGCAGGGCCTCACTGACGCCCCATAGCCAACACAACAAGTTCTCCCTGTATTCTCTGTTCTCGCCAGCATGTCTGCCCTCTCATCCATTTTCACACTAATTTCACTCAGCCTGTAAATCTTTATATCTGTATTCCTACCTGCGCCTTAGCCCAGGAATCAAGTTGTGCTAGTGTTTGTAGGGGAGGGGAGGGGAGAAGAAATGAGAGACGAAAAGTGAGGAGGGTGTACGAGTAATTGCCTGCTCTGGAGACACGTGGAGCCTGTCTGGAGAAGAGATACTGGGGGCGGAGAAGCAGGGGGTGGAGGTATGTCATCAATTTGAGCTCAGGCCTCAAAATAAAGATGAACACCTCACTTTGATCTTCATGGCCAGTTCAGCAGACGGTCTGCAAAGATAACATCCAATGGCGGTTACTGTAATCTTAGCCTCGAACTATGCTTTTACTGAAGAGAGGGACAGAGGATTTAAAAAGAGAGTTTTACGCACCATGAGTCTGATAGCGCAGAAGAAGAATTATATCTACAGTTTAAAAGAATGTATCTGTGTGATTTACAGTGAGTATTCGAGGGTGGGTTGTTGATAAAAAGGCTGTGTTTGGGATAAATGGGTCGAAGGATACGTGTGGAGGAATTTTGTATGAATAGTGAAGCAAGAAGCGCCTCAAGGGTGTGGAACGTGCTGGGGCCTGCTGCATTATAAAGACGAGCCCCACACCCGGCCAGCTGTGCCGTGCACAAGACTGCAGGAATGAGAGCACCGTGAATGGCTTTCTCTGTGTGACAATGACTGCAGCACTCAGCCGAGAGGGAATGGTCAGAGGTCCTTGCTATGGACAGGCAGCATTGAGTGCGTGTGTGTGTGTGAGAGAGAAGGAGAGAGTACACTGAGAAATTACTCAGGAATGTGAGGATACATGCCAAAGACAAAGAATTTGAGTCACATTCAACGGAACCTTACCCTCCTCGCCTCTTCTGAAGAAATATCACAATCCCATCAAAAGGCCTGGCACGAGAGCCACACTGGATGGAACTAATGGAAGTTTTGTGCACTGGCTTAAGTGCACAAAAATCTAATAACAGCTGATGAAACTTTGAAATCTAGTTATGCTTATACCTTCCAAAGGTATTCATCAAGAAGATCAGACATGCAAAAATAATTTTTCCCCCTAGCGACACATTCTTTGGCTTTTTAAAAATTTATTCATAGTTTTATATCTCAAAAATCTTTCCATACAGTTGAATTCACACACTCCTTACTCTCTGTTATGGTTTAATCCTAACTTGAGATAAGCACATTCAAGTTTGAGCTCGAGAGGGATCTCAAGTTAGCATTCAGCCATATGTGGCTCAGAAACCACAGTCAATGACACCCAACTCAGACGCAGCTACGACTTAATAAATACTTTACAAAAATAATGCAGGCTTTTTACAATGAAGATCTGCCTCAGAGACACAAGGGACACAAGGGTCGTAATTAATGGTGAAAATAAGAGAAAAGTGTGCATGCTAAATAAACTCACAAGCATACATGAGAACCTGGATATTGTGAATGACAAAATGGCAGAAAATCGGATGACCCTGTTCTCTGCCACCCGCCATCCCCACCACCCAACACATTCCTGAAGGATCTCATTATTCTATTACCACAGGACTCTCAGATTCACCAAACATAAACAATCTATGGAGACGAACATGGACACAATCTAAATGAAGATTCCTACAATAATAATTTTCCCTTTTAAGAATATAAACTCTGTTCTCCCTTTAGTGACCAAAGCTGAGTTACAATTGGTGACACATTTGCCAGCAAAAATTTCATTCAATTTTTCAGAGGCATTATTTAGAAACAAAAACAAAGACATGTTTTCTGCCTGGTTTTGGTGAAGTCAAGAAAAGTTCCTTGTGTATTCTGACTCTGTGGGATTTTTATTCCTCTTGTTTCAAAAGAGCAGTAAGTCTTGTTCCTCAGAGCCTAAAAGTTCATGTGTTATTTGACAGAATTAAAAAGTGGTTTCAGCACCATTTTTGAGGTTTAGCTGAATATTTAAGCAGTGTCTTTTTTTTCCCCTTTCAATCTACAGCAGGCTAGAATTCCCTCGCTTCTTCAAACTGTTTGTAATAGTCCTCCTCCTGAGGGTTGTCAGGGCACTTCTGCCCATTGTTTGGCGGCCTGGCCTGGTTGTAGCGGCTCCAGTCTCCTTTGCAGATGATCCAGGGCAGGATGTCCACCTTGTAGTGCAGGTCAGCTGAGAACTCTGTGCTGATGAGGTTGGGCGTGCCGGCCCCTTTGCCACGAGTGATGAGCTTCATGTTGTCATCGTAGCAGCAGTGTTGTGCTGCCAGAGTGGTGGATTCCAGCGTCAGCATTGAGCGGATGCAGTAACGGGCCGTGGGCTTGTAGATCTCCAGCTTCTCTTTTGGTCCGCTGGCATCTTTCCATCGGAAATCTCTGCGTGTGAGAGCATCATATACGTCTGCTGTGCTGTAAGCCACCTCAGTTGGGTAAGAGCAAGGGCAGCTGGGAAGGTCGTTTGCCACCTTGGTCATGTACTTCTTCAAGAAGTCACTCTTGCAGTTCATCCACCGCTCGCAGCTGTCTGTGTCTGCAAGAAATGAAGACATCCTTAAATGCTGCACCTCCTTCCTAACATTCCTCAACATCAGAATACGAAACCAGAAGTTCGAGAAGGTGTAATATTCAACATTAAGGCACGTTTCCACTGCATTGATTAACAACAGACAGGCAAAGAAAGAATGGGCAGCAGCATACTGTGCTCTTCCTGCCCTGCTGCACATTTTCATCACTGCACAGTAATGGAGCACAGCCTGAGCACGCGGATTGCTAAGTGTGTGAACGAACAGTGCTGCCAGGTGGATGAACTGCCTTTGATAGTCTGAGAGCCTCTGAAGGAGGGATAGTCTGAAGTAAGACAGTAGCATCTTACCAACACCAAAGAGCTCTGTGGCGTTGAATTCATCCGTTCCAGCTAACAGGCTCACTTCAGTAGCTGCTGTCTTGAAGGCATCTTCAATACCTTAAAAGAGATGAATGCAGGGTGAATGGTGGATCAAAGGATGAAAGAATACTATGTCAGCACATGCGCTTACAAACTGTCCATTAACACCACCTTTACTGATGAAATCGTTTTTTTTTCTGTGATCCAAAATCAAGGCTTTACCTGGGCAGCTGGGCATATCACACGTTCTGGACTCTGTGGCTGTGCAGGCGTAACCACATGACCTCGTTCTCTTCTGGTTTCCATTTCCACAGGTGACACTACATGCTGTCCAGTTACTCCAGTCCCCCTCTCCGTCGATATAGTCTGGATCAGAAAGAGAGAGATCCTCAGCTCTGATGCAGGCCACATGCTGAACTTACTCAGGCCTGTTAGCATGCCTCACTAATAATAAGTGGGGGGAGGACACAAAAGGGGAAGTGGGGGAGTTCAAAGTTTTCTGACTTTGCCCCTCAAAGCAGATACCTCGAAAGCATGTATACACTCGCACAATGTGGTATTCGCTACAGTTGTTGAAACAAAGAATCCAAGCCTAGCAGAAGCAATGGGGAATCACTTTGCAAAAAAAGCTACAGGGGATCTGGCAATTTACAAATGGAAATCTTCCCTGACACAGTGGCAACTGAACAGGATTCAGCTGCTCTATCTGTGATGCATTGGTTTGAAAATGGGAAGTGAAATGGCAAGAAATCCTCTTTAACTCCAATTATCACTGAGCAGATCACTGTAATGGGTATACATGGAAACAGTTACACTAGGTTATGCGACTACCTCACCCCACCACCACCATTACTACCACACACACTCACACACACACATCTTGAAAGCAGTACTCCATCAATGAGGAGAATTAATGTGGGCATGTTGGGATGGAAGCATTTCTGGCCAGGGTCCAAACCTTCCTATACAGCCCTCTCCCCACTGCCATCTGCCCCTCATTATGAGCATTTTGTATGAATACAGGCCAGATAGCCATCTAGCACTGCTCCCCTCCCTCTTCCTTACTACGACCAGTGAGCTGGTGGCAGCTCAGACAATATATGGAAAACTTGATAATAACCTGCAATGAGCCCACGGACGAAACAACTGTATGTTCTATCAGTGGTGTGTGATGAATGACCCTCACTGCCTGTCCGCAGTTATGATTTTTAGGTTTAAAATGATAGTAACGATGATAAAACTTTCCCTTGTCAATTAGCAGGGTTTGAAAAAAGGGATGAACGAGAACTGACCGCAGCGATAAGCCAGAAACATTAAACATGGGCTAGGGTTTGACAAAATAAAGATTATAAAATCTCCTTCCTCACCGCTGCAGTGCAAGTGCTGCAAGTGGATAAAATGACGTTTACCACAGCACACACATTCCTGTTCAACCATGTTGGTTTGGGCATGCTACAACACAGCCGTCCGCATACTGTATGACAGTGAGTGTAAATTCTTCCAGGGCAGATTTATCTGCGGGGTTACTTTTGGAGAGTGTTGTGAGAGTGGTGTGGCAGCCAAACAGTGCTTCTGGCCCCACTCCTGCTGCTGAACTTTGATGTAGAGAGGCGTTTAAACTGTGTCACGTAGCTAGCACCACACCGCAGAGGAATCCATCTCGTAAAAGAGTGTTAAAGGCTTCAATCAGGGGCTCCCAAAGGCTCGCCTGGGATGACTGCACTTATTATGGTGACAGTTTAAATCAGCAAATCTGCAAATTACAGATTCCACATCAGACTATGGTCATCTGTGGAAACGCTGGAGACCAGTGTGCTCAAATAAGACTGTATGGACCCAGCTAAATATTCTGCAGTGTACATTGTGCTCTCATTCCCTCACAAACACACCCTCCTGTCATTCTCACCATATTCAGTTTGGGCTTTGCTTCCTCCCCCGGTGCCTCCTCTCCTGTCCCACTCTGCTGGCGGCCTGAGGAAGTTGCTGTCTTCGCTGTTGCTCCCGTAGGAGCGATCATGCTCCTCTGATTGATGAGTGGTAGAAGAGGAGGAGGCTGAAGAAGAGTGAGGCCACCAGTTTCTCCAGTTAGGAGAAGCCCAGTTGGGTTTGCTTTCCTTGTGGAGGCCTTTTTCAGGCTCATGGCTCTCCAGTCCGTCCACCACTTCAATGGTCACCTGTATTCAAGGGCAGAAGTCCAGTTAAAGTCCAATTTTGTGCAGAATTGGCCAACCGGTTTCTGTGAGGTGACACATTCTGATACCCCTACACATGATACAACCCCCTCCCCCTTTCTGCCCTAGCACATGTGCCTCCCAGATGAGTGGGGACCATCACCCCTGCCCCACAGTCACCCTCCCACCTCTTGGGCTCTTTCCACCTAAACACAAAGTTCAAAGGGCTACTCAGCCTCCTCCAGACCATGAAAGCCAGATGAATCCCAGGATCAAAGACACCCCCCTCCTTCTGCCCCCCTGCTCCCACAGCCTCACGCCTTTGCTCAATTGGTTGCTCAGCTCTCTTCCCACATCTTGAGATGTTAATACACTTTGTTCATGCTCAGATTTAGCAGTGATGCTCTCAGAAATGGAAGGACCCCCTTGCTGGATCAGACAGGAGAATGATTTAAACATGGCAGCGGTTACTCGGCCATCTGCACCAGCGAGGGACTTACAGGCAAGAGCTTGCCACCATTTACATAAGCTGCTGTCTGTCTCCCTGCACATGGGTTAAGAGAGTGGCATTGCTGGTTAGTGTCTGCCTTTCAGCTGTCATTATGATGGACTGAAACCTTAGTGTCTGTGGTAAGCTTCACTATGAGCCAGGAAGTGTGAAAGGGGACGGGCGGAGAAGGAAGGAGGAAGGGGCAGAAAAAGGGGTTAGTGATGTGCACCAAACTATTCTCCTTCTTCCTGTTTGCTCTTCCTGTCCTACGTGCTTGAGTAGCCATGTCTTACAAGTGAGTGAAAACATCAAAGCATGCTGGCAGGTGCACAGACACACATGGTCACCTGTATGTTGGGATTCTGTCCATTGATATCGGCTTTGGAGAGATCAGGGAAATTGTGTAGATCTAGGAAGAAAGCTCCAGTGCCGTCCCTGTGTACGTTGCTGCCTTGGGCCCAGGGGAGGGTGGCAGGCCGGGGGGCCAGCCGGTGTTCCGGACCAGACCTCCGGTCTTCAGGAGCCAGCTGGACAGAGGAGCTGCTTTTTGCATTTATATTGTTCTGCTGAGAAGAGAAAGGAACAAAATATGAATTTATTATTGGTTTGTGCATTTACAGTATAAGATTGTTAGAATGTTTAAAAAATATCTGAATCTCTTTTTTGTGAGTGTTAAGACTAAGGGCCATGTATGTCACTTGGTGTCTGCGGAGTCTGCTCACTCAGCAACACGAGATTGATCTCTCTTGTTGACAGAGGTTCATGTGGCCATGACCTCGGTCATTAATCCTGTGGAGACACTGACGCTCTTGACTGCTTGGAGGCCATAAAGAAGGAGCCACTGAAACGGCGGGACAAACAACACACTGACTTCTGTGCGTCTGAATGTCTGCTTCCACCAAAATATACTGTAATCTTTCTCTAAGCCTGCATTCAGAGCCAGTGTCACGGTTAGACTGTATATTTTTCCATTTTTAGCTGACAGAGTATGCTGTTTCTTTACCATAGTAATATAATGTGGACATTTTTAGCACATTCTGGTGCTCGCTGGGAGAAAAGAGCAATGTAAGGTTTTCCTCCACTGGGGTTATACAGAGAAACCTAAGCAAACATTGCAAAATAATTACATCTGCCTTCTTGAAGACAGAAAAACATTTGGTTTACTGACAGAGAGGGTTGTAAATTCATCCCAAAAGGACAGCTAAGGCATATGTCTCCTGTCAGGTATGCACAGAAGGAACAATTATTCCTCAATTGGACAGACAGCCATAAGTAGTCGGCAATCATCCATTCTGGGGTGGCAGAAAATAAGATCAAAGAAAGCCATCAATCATGTTCCTTGTTTTCTTTTTTCATGTCCCATTTCTTCCTCCCTAGCGTTTTTGTGGCCAGGCTGAGGCCTGAGAATATGGCAGCAGTGCTGTACGGTTGCGGTGGCCAGTCACAGACAAAGTGTCAGCTCAGCCACATTGTGGTGGGCATAAAAGCCCCCAGTGAAGCTGTTTGTGTCCAGCCAAGGTGCACTCTGGGACAATATAGATGCTGTAAATGGAGCTGCACAGCAAGGGAGGAAGGATTATAAATGTACATGTAACACAATTCAACCACAGAAGGGACAGGGGCTGCACAAACAGAGTCTCAAACCCATTTAGTGTTACTCTTCTTAATTCACTACCGCAAACCAGATGCAAGTTAATATGATAATATGACGCGCTTCAAAGAATTAAAAAACTTTCACATCACATATCTTGATGATATAATTACAGTGATTATACAATTGGCCATAATTTTGAGGAAGAAGAGTAGGTGGTTTTGCATTTTGCCTGTGGACACTAAATAAAAAGAGGGATAGGTTTTTACTGCTGATAAGATGATGAGTTTTTTATGACAATTTATGTTCAAATTCATAAAGTTTGGGGTAAAAAAGATTCTGAAAATGCAGATTCCAATTAAAACCACAAATGTCTTTTCCAAAACCAAACAATTATGGCTGAGGGCTTAACAGTATCATCATCACAAGGCCCTACTTGGTTCTATCACAAGTACTCGGGCCTTGAGATGTCCATGTGATAATTGTGTCTTTCAAGTTCCCAGCCTTCAGAAGTCACTCAGCGGCTGTAGTTGAGCTCTACTGCAGGAGACAGCCCCACACAATACTTACAGTGTAATGCAAACACATATAAACTGTTGTAAATACAGTAAACAGGTGTGATTGATCTGAGGGTGGATCATATTTTTATGGATTGTATTAGCATCTGGCTACAGACCACACAGGCTGCTCTTCAGTCCAGACATCACTGTTTTATGATACTGGTACTACAAACAATAATTTAAACCTGCTGCCAGAAAACACTCAACCAAAACTAAAGACAGACAATTTTTTCTTGTTTTCCCATCATAAGGCTGTGAAGCGTTTTCATTCGTGAGAGCCAGTCACAGTGTTTACGGGCAGATTAATCTTTCATTATCCAGTCTAATCCCATCTGAATGTTCTGTTGTGTCACATTATGCTGTATTATACATGGCAGACAGATTATCTAATCCTGACATAAATTTGGTTTACTTGAAGTCAAATGTGAAAGCATTCTGATCCCAGAGCAACATTTGTGATGATGTTTCACTCACCATGGGAGGCCACTGAGCTGAGGCCTGCTTGTAAACACTGACAGTTTGTCAGTTTATGAGCAAATATTAGTAGCTTAGCACTAATGCGATTTGATTTAAATTTAAGCCATAGATTATCTTGCAAACACTAGGGTAAGAATGCACCAAATGGAAGAACTGCTGATCAGTGAACACTGCAGAAGTGCTGCAAATTTGAATAAAACTAATGATAATGATTTGCCATAAAACTACTTAAGGAAAAAAATACATAGGAAAGCAACATGAATCAAACTGATCCATTAAGTCTTCAACCTACCACAGTAAGCATCTTTTCTGTAAGTTTCAATTTACAAAATGAGTCTTGGTGAGGCTATGAAGTCTGAAAACACTCATGAGGATGTACAAATAAAGAAAAAAACTATTTCCACTTGGAAATAGACTGTATTAGACTGTTATAGACTTGGAATTATTTAAGCTACATCAGACACACTTGAAGATCTGCCAATTATAGCTACATTGAGGTGAATCAGAAAATCATTTCCTAACCTAACCCAGGATTTCTCATCCATTATTGCATTTAAACCCACAACACTGGATTTGAAAGCCATTTTCTCTAATCTAAACCTGCACCTTATACCAAGGACCTAATGAAGAGCAATTTTGCAATCTTCTGTTTCTGCCCATCCTTACGCAGATGACACACTGCTGTGTTATGTTACTGACAAAGTACATTTAGCAGTTGAAAACTACGTGTTCACATAGATAATCTCATGTGCAGACTCAAGCAAGAGGCGGTGGACTATTTCTACAGAAATTAAATCATCTCTCCTGTGTTTTATAGGAAAATGTTGTTGAGGCAGTTTTCACGTCAGACTACAGTGACGTGAATTATAGGCTTACATCCTCCTCAAGTCTGGACTCTATCACAGCCTTTAGATTTATTACCAGTGAGATTTGCAGTACACGCCATTGAGTTTTAGATGGCCGGGTTAGGTGGTCCTCTCTCCAACAGACATATGATACACACTGGTATCTTTTTATCCAGACAGCCCTTACTGGAAAATTTCTATGTGACCTTTCAGAATTGCTTCATCCCTCGGATGGACGAGAGCCAGTCCTGGTCGACTGACTGGCAACTGTTTCATGTTCCACAAGTTAGGTCTGAACTTTGCAAGACTGCTTTTAAATTTAGTGACTCTCGAAATAAAATGCAGCACCTTCTTAAAGTGTATTTCAGAAATTTGATCTTAAACCTCCCAGCCTTTTACATATCTGTATTTTATTTTACATTTGGTTATACCATAATTACAATGTTCTCTCTTTTACAAAACAAAGACATTTCCCCATTACATTTTCCTGTTTTTACAAAAAAGGAAATTTAATAATGTCTTCCCCCTTAAGCTAATTTTTTATTTCCATCTGGGAGCTCTGCAGTGTGAAGGACAAACCATGAAATTTTATATGTCCAAATAATGTTTTCTGACTCAATTAGTATTTCAGCCGAGCAACTACAGCAGAATCAGTAGAATTGAAGTTCACAACATGGGAATTAGTCATCACAAAGGAATGGCATGTGTATCAGTTATGTAAAGTCCGTCTTGATTCTTGATAATGGCGGCATAAACACCTCTCTTTGTCTTTTCCAAATGACTCTCGGTGGAGCCTTTTGACACAACTTAATGAGAAAAACATGCTGTTTCCTCATTTTTCTTTAATAGAGCCCAGACTGTAACCTTGCACAGGAGTGAGTAATTTCAATGTTAAAAAATCAGCAGTGTTCTCCTTTGATGCTGAGGTTGCTTTACAGTCGCTATCACTCATCTGAGATCTTCCTCGATGAGGAACGCGCTTTAATTTGGAGATCAAAAGTGACACACCATTCCTCAGTTCATCTGGGGCCTCCCAGGATGTCACCCCCCACTCTCAAAAGCCGTGAATGAACACTTGCACACACAAGCCACCCCCTCTCCCTCCTCACAGTATCTCCTCTTCTTTTCCCGCTTCCCCCTTTTTCACTTTGTGAGGGCTGCTTAAAGGGGCATGACTCCATTTTCAATTGGGAGCAACTCAGGGGTCCTTCCCCCAGGGAGGCTGGCAGGAAATGAAGGCAGTGCACATTGTGCCAGATGCTTTTCAGCACTATGCTTACGGAGGTGGAAGAGAAAACTATCCTTCCCCTGTCACACACCTCATACTGAGTGTGTGTTTATTTACAGGATCAAACTGAGAAGATACATACTACAGCGGAGTCATGGGCTCAAAACTGAGTCATTGTAAGTCTTGTAACTCAGGTATAGAAAATTCTGATTAATTGCGTAGTACAGTGTATATTTTTAGCTGACAAGTACCATATAAAACAAAATCCCACTGACTTTTCACTGGCACTTCCTGCTTCAGTGATGACTGGACCGAAGACTTTTCTCTCTCCACTACAGGTGCATGAAGCCACATCCTGTCATTTGTGTTTCTGTGAAAGCCATTTTAAATATGACACCTTGGCATGACAATGCACCCCCTGGGCCGTGACAAGGCTTGCCGAAAGATGACATCACCGTCTTCAGTGGCAGACCGGTGAGGCATGTCCGCACATAGTTGAGCATTCATGGGAAAAAAAAACCAAAAAAACATTCATTGCTTTTCTCAACATGGGGCATGAGTGGCAATGTGGACTCTTTCATCACAAGCCAGAATTTCTATGTAAATTTGAACTAGTGACAAAAAGGATGTTGAGGCTGGAATGGGTGGCATGTGATAAGCATTTTTAATGCAATTCCTCAGGAGAAACTCCCTCCTGGTCCTCATCCCAGCTCATCCAATCCAGCATTTGGCTGTGTGACAAATATTTGATAAATTCTTGGAATACTTCCACAGCTTTGCATGCTCTTATATCCAACCGAACACAGGCTTGCTGTTGCACATACGCAGGTCGGACTATAGTGATTGCAGTGAGAGTGAAGATAAGAGAAATTACCCTCACTGCCCCCTGTTAAGTAAAAATTCTTTCCATTCATCTCCTCCAAGCCCTAATAAAGAATTTATGAAGGGATGGCATTTCAGTAGGCATAAATAGCCATTTATCATTGGGACATGAAGAAAGTATTTCAGTAGCTTGCTAAATATACATCAAAAAGCAGCTGAAGGATGCTTAACACTCTCTAAAAAAGCCTGTTGATCCCAGACCTGTCTTAACACTCGAGTCAGACTCTGCTGGAGTCTGTGTGCTTTACACTGATGTTAAAATGGGCAGTTAAACTTTTAAACCTGTCTTAAGTGGTGTCATGTTGACAAATGCCTCTCTTGTGAAATTTTGCTGAGGCACGATCTTAACTGGATCACAATGCAAAAGGTGTCATTAAAATATAATTAAAAAAAAAAAAAAAAATCACACTACTCCAAGATTTCCAAAATTGATATTCTCCTATTTTTTGTTTTATTCAATTATTTGTCTTGTCCTCAATATTGAACATTAATGTTTTCATAAATGAGTTTAGTGCAGCTCCAAATTGGGCTTAAGAGTTGGAGCAGGACAGAAGTCAGACTGTTCTCCAAACAAAACTTTATGTGTGTTTGTGTGTGTGAGCGTGTGTGTGTGTGTGTGTGTGTGTGTGTGTGAGTGTGTGTGTGGGGCGAGGGGGCGCTTCAGGGGTTCAGCTCTGACCCTCTGCCTCACCAACTGAAAGCTTGGATGACAGTGATGAGCCCATGATGACAGAGAAGTGCCTGCAGCCAACATTTAACCCCCAACAATAGGGAGGTGCGTCTGGTGTAGGGTCTTTCTGACCCTGCCTGATCTTCCATCCCTCTCCTGGCTCCCTGCCATTCCCGGGGAGCGGGGGGGGGGCACCCCAGGGAGCCCACATCCGTGTGGATGTCAACAGTCCTGCAAGACTCACAGGTTTTCCCGGGGAATGGAATGGCTTCATTTTACCTGGGCCATCAGTTCATGGGATGATTTTATCAAACCCATCTGTGACCAGATGAGACCTCTCAGACATCACATTACGCTTCAAGTTTCCCCCCAAGAAATCTCTCTCACGGAAAGCACCTCACTACTAACAGATTTCCTCACTCACCTCTCTTAGCGCTGTGTCCTGATCCAGGCTCAGAGTTACATTTCCCTGGGGCAGCGGACTGCTTCGCAGTACCGTGATGTGCAAGGTAAGGAGAAGAAGTCCCAGGAGCAGCAGCAGTTCCGCCGCCAGTCGCACCATCCTTTTAACGCGGCCGCTCTTGGGAGCCTGCGTTGTGGCCGGAGCTCCGACTCCGCCTCCTCCCGGTGCAGAGACTCCAATCTCCGGATCCGCCGGGGACGAGGAGCCGCAACACCACTTCGGAGCCACTTCGGGAATCAGAATTGCAAATAAAATGAAGGGAAAAGGATCGGAGGGTGGGCAGTCAAATAATTCTGGAAAAGTGCTGTGGATTAATTTGGATCCGGTTGGTTTTCTTTAAAAAGTGTGGGATGGTATTTAATTAAGATGTATCCTCTTGTAGTGATTGTTCATGTAGTTTGATTTTTTAGTTTGAAGACAAAGAGGATGCGCCGATCTGCCAGTTAATACAGTGTGCTGAACACTGCAGGGCTGATCCAGCGCGCAGCATTAACACTTTCCGCTCCTGTTGCGCCCTCGTCAGATCTCCAAGCTCGGGAAACTTGCGTGTTGTCCCCACCACATTGTCAGCCTCACGCTTCAGCTTTCCTCGTTTCCACTTCAGCCGCTTTACGCACTTGTTGTTTTGTCCACATTCTGCGCTATCCAACGCGTTATTCGACGAGGCTACCTTTGGGGGAAAGTACAGGTAGTTAAAAGTATCTATCTTCCCAGTTAAGACTTTCACGGCGGAGTTGTCTCTGCTTCAAAAACAGTATTCATCCATCATGGTGCGGATCGTGAGCCCACCAAAGTGAAGACGCGGGCTTGCGTGCGTCTGTAACGAGTCCTGCTGGAGGAAACAAGTCAGACCATCAAACTACGGCTTACTAAGACACACGCTGTTCTTGTTGTGCGCTCTTGAGGTGGTTTTATACTATACGCCCCTATGCAGGCGCCCTCCCCCTGGTTAACTCTTTCGTCCCTCTCAACCCACAGTCCCCCACAAGCTGGAGTCCGGCCGGGTTCAACACCAAATATTTTTACAGGACTTCTGATGTGACACAAGCCAAAAGTAAACTATGCTCCTTTCCCCATTGCAAATTAGATACATTTAAATTTTTTCTATTCATACAATCAAAACACATAGACACATAGATTATGTTTTTTTTTTTTTTTTATCTCAGATAGGTTGACATGACATATAAAATGTGTCCTTCTCAATAGGCAATAAAATATGCGTACGTAGTCTATTCTGATGGAGTTATTTATGATTGAAAGAACAATAGGCATTTCCTAAAACAACCCCAGGTAACCTTGGTGGTCCCCGGAAGCGCACTGGGCACACAGGCGCGTCGGAGCAGCACAGAGGAAGACGCCCGGAGGCGCATTAAAGGACGTCTGCCTCTCCTGTTGTCATGTGTGCAGCAGCAGCAGCAGGCTTGTCTCAGATAAAACCGCTGCGACGGAAGGTGCCTTGACACTTCCCTTAAAGGAGACAAATGGCGCGTAATGTGATTAGCCCTCGTGGGACTTTTTATTGTCCCCTTCAAAGAACGGATCTCTGTCAAATTACGCACCAAGCAGGGATGCCGCCGCTTCATCCTGGGCGACAATTCACTGAACCCCCGAGGCAGAGAACACACCGTGCATCTAATATCATTAGTCATCTTTCACGTCGACATTCAGTTTGAGCACAAGGGAAGCAAAAGTGTTACAGATGATGATTGACAAGCTCTCATTATCTGGTTAGTGTCATAACAGCTTGCATAAAATCAACTTTCAAATCCATAATTTCAACACATGGTTTGTCGGCCTGTACACACGCACGATTCTTGATGTTGTGGCCAAATGTTGCGTAACGCACCACCAAGCCAATGCAGTTCCACAGTATAGCCTACTTCCATTAAAACAGCAAATAGACTGAAAGAGTAGAATATTACATGGTTGATGTTATTTTCGTCACTTGCATCACATGTTCCTGTATCAGCCGATTCAACCCAAAGTGTTGAAAGCAAGGCAAAGACAAACCCACGAGGGACATCGTTCATTTTATTAACGATTAGCTTCCGGTCTTTTACTGTGAGATGAGCTTCCTGCGTGATTCCTTGAACAACTCCAGCGCTGAACTCACTTCAGCTGTGATAAAGCCAACTCCAGCGTGCTCATGTCAGAAGGCACAGTGGATAAATGTGGTCTGTGGCAGGTGGCCTTTTATTCCAGAGAGATAGAGTAAAGTGCAACTGGCAGCAAATACTGATAATGGCGCACTGCAGCACCTTTGATGAATGATGAATTACCCAGTATCATATTTCATACAGTAATGAATATCCATATACCCCCACTAAAGCTGCTGGAATACCACAAATATAAGAAGAAGCTCATCAAATATCTGTATAAGCCTAAAACATACAACTACATGCTCCTACTTATCATCTGTACTCATCAAATACACACACTGATTCATAACATTCACTGTTAACGAGTCGATCCCAGTGTACAGCTTTATTGAAGTTTTCTGTTATAGTCTTGCTTACTCTAGGAAGAGCATAGCTGTCTAAACCATGTAAATCTGTTCCTTGTCTGCTTCACTTCAAAAATCCCTTTCCAGAATAGAAAAATCTGTCTAAATGGAAAACAGAGAGCAGAGAGAATGGCTTGCCTGCTTTGGACACAGTGGTGGACATCAAAGGCGTAACAGAGGATCCCCCTTCAGAATAGCAGCTACATGCCATTCCAATAAGTGCAGTGTATTTGGATCTGTAGTTCAAAAGAGGCTGGTGCAGGCAGGCAGGTCTCTGGGGCCTTACCACCAGTAGTCCAGTTGCACAGATGTTTTGAATGCCAGCGCAGACCATTTCTGTTGAAAGTGAGCGCAGTTAGAAGTGGCTGGAATTTGCCAAGACACATGCTTCCACCTTGCCGGGCTGTCAGCGTGTCACTTTGTTTCTTTGACCAGAACGTGACAGCTCTGGATTAGGCAGCCCTTACACATTTTGATGACAACCACATCTTTAATAATCCACCAGAATCCATCACATCCCTGGTCAATAGTTTGCACATTCCTGCACAACACTATCCAGCTCTTTCATGTAAATAAAATAGTCATATTGTACTTATTTCTTTTCTATGTCTGTTTCCTATTTTCTTTTATCTTTTCTATTTTACTTTTTACTTGCTTCTTCATATTTTCTATGATTGTTATTATGCACCAAAATACCAAGGCAAATTCCTTGTATTTGAAAACATACTTGACAGTATAAAATGATGCTATGCCAGTCATTTCTTCAATTGTGCTGCCAGCACAATTGTTGCGACACGAAGACAGTTTAGCTGACTAAAGTTGTAAGTTTTGTGTCTGCTAACTACCACTTTCCTTTGCAAATAAATAGCAGTTATACGCACAGCCTCAGAGATATATAAGTTAAACCTTTTTAACTCTGAATACTGACTAAAACACAAAACAGAACAAAAAACAACGGCACCATCTTAATTTCATCCTCAAAACTCATTCTCAGATACGCGTTTCCTTAAACAAGTGTTTGTCCTGCTGTGCAACTGTTGAAAAAAAATGTTGCTGGTAAATCTCAGCAAGTTGAGCTTGACTTTCTGCAGAATCACTGAGGAACTTCCTATTTGAGTGCTTCGTGCCTGTGATACACTAAGTTGTGTTTGAGAATGAATTCAAGCCTTTAAGTTTCTCTTTATACACATCTGTCTTCTGCTGTAAACCCACAACGCATTTAACAATGTCCACATTGAGACTAAAGGTGAAAATAAACACAAATTATTAACAGAGATCCTGAGGATTTCAGTGCACCCCAGTGCAACATTTGAGGCCATGTTTCCCTTCTCCTCCAAATCTTTATGGGACAATACATTGCCAGATGTGAATATTCTCTTACAGAACAAAGTGATCTAGTGCAGAACATAGATTTCAGAGGTTTTCTCCTTTAGGGGAAAAGGGTTTTTTCTTAATCTTTCTTTCCACCCTTTTCCTACTGAACCTATGTTTGCAGTACATCCAACATGTTTTTCCCAAAGACTGCATATTGCATTTTAATTCCATCGTGTAAAAAGTTATCGCTGTGTTTGTTGTTTATAAGGAAGGAAAAAACACAAACATGCTAACGTCCTGAGGCCAAACAAGTGTCGACTCGAGCCAATTTGACACACTGTGAAAACACATTTATCATCCATCCATAATCCTTCCTGTGTTAATCAAATGATTACCCCATACCACGAGAATTTAGAGTTCAGCGCTAATTGCTAGGTTAGGTTTCTGTTGGCTCAGGTGCTGCATACTCCACATGCTTACCTTCACTGCTCTTACACAGTCTGTGTGTGCAAGAGAACAGCAGGTCTTAAAAACATCAACAATTAAGCTGTTAAGACTCAGTGAATATGAGCCGTCTTGCCACAGAACAAGCCATAACACCCTTTTTTATTCGGTGCGGGGGCTGTTGTCATTTACCCACATGTCACAGAAGTAATTGTTGTATGATCTATTACTTACAGGAAGGTTATCATTTACTGCAGAGATGAAAGTGTAGTTATACTGTGGACGTTTTCATAAAAACAGTTCACTGTGGAACACTCTAAAGGCGTATTTGTCAGATTTGGTTCAATCAGTTCAGCTGTGAGTAGTGTAAATAATCATTTGTCAGGAAATGAACACATTTCTGAAAGACAAGGTTCAGGACATTTAGAAACTTGTTATTTGGATAATCTATCAACCTTTAAACTATCAAACACATACAGGAAGTTTGGCATTTGATGTGTGGCATTTGAGTTTTATTGAAAAAAAAATTAGCAGACTCAGAGTTTAATAAATTCAGCAGTACATCAGAGGGGAACATTTCAAACTACTACCAGCATTTTTAATAAATGGCAGCTGATATTAATTTATGAGAAGCAAAAATGCCTCCATAGCAAAGTTTTATCGTCTAAATATAGACATCAGTAATTAGAATAACTGTGTATAACGGATGTATTGAACTGAAATTTGAAAAATGTCTTCAGACCTGGATGTGATTTGTCTGAGTATAAAAAAAAAAAAAAACAAAAGATATTTTACACAGTTCTTGAGTAATTCTTGAGAAATCATTTCATTTATGTATGCACAAATAAAAGCATTCAGAAAAACTTTTCATAAAGAGTTCATACACTTTCTCTCGCACAAAAAAATGTGCTGTAAAATCACATTGTTTTACAAACATATAAAAAGTGGCAGCTGTCAAACATTTGGCCCGTGCTCTGCAGTGAGAAGTGGGTGCTACTCTACATTGTGCATTTATGGGTCTGCTGCAGCATGGATACGGAGTTTTGACACTGTGAAATGGAGGTGTCAAGGGTCATATCAGCTGTCCAGCTCAAAATCTGTCTCCTCACAGGGGTCAGGCTGGGGAGTGTATTTCTGCCGTGAGAACTTCAGACAGAGAGTGTCTCCCAGCTCGTTCAGATGGTGCAGCACCTGAGCAAAGAGGAAAAGGCTCAGAAAACATGTATATATGTTCAATTTGGATGGAACACACCCTCCAAAGCCTCCGGGCTCATTGCTTGTGACGCTTGTGTGTGAGTGTGCGTACCTTGTCCAAAATGTCTCTGGTGTGTGCTGCAGACAGACAGAAGCGAGCTCGGGCCTCTGTAATCGGCGTCGCTGGAAAGCCGACAACGACTACACCAATTTTCCTCGCTAGCATTTCTCGAGCAAAAGCCCTGGTCATCAACACAAAACAGAGACAACTATCAGTTTTTATGTATTATGGAACACAAATGACTATAGAGACAATAAGTCACTTCAGGAGACACCTCTCACCAACAACAATGATGCCAGGAGCCTATAAAGTCACTGAAACACCAGTTTATGTATTAGACGAGGAAACAGCATCAGGCATCAATGTTCACCTACCCAATAAAAAACACTGAACAACAACTCTCTCTCACATTTATCACACACTTCAACACATTTTTAAGGTTTGAAATCTTCAAAATGTGCAGCGACCCCACAAGCCACTTCATAATAAAGAAGCATTTGCTGCTTTGCCACATCACATTACAAGCCATGAGGAATGATGCTCCTTCCAGCTCCTCCAAATCCTTAATTATGTGATAATTTCTGCAAATCAAGATAAATTAAAAAGAGCACATACCACATACATTTTTAAGGGTTAGAAGCGGTATATTTACTTTAATGAGGCAGTGGATAAATCTTCATTTTATGGCTGAAGGAACAATGTGCTTAAAATGTGCTCTCGAAATGATTCATTGAAACTGACACAGCAGATGTTTACAGCTTTGTACATCTGAGAAGATTATTGATGTGTGCGCAGTGCTCTGTACAGATGCTAGTGCAGAACCTCAATCTAACAGCAGCATCTTTGAGATCTACTGTATAAAGCTAGGACAACATCTAGTAGAGAAGCTACAGATACAGTCATTTCATGCAATTGTTACAAAATACCTAACAAATGCACCTCTGTGTTATAAGGCTAAAATTCTATAGATCTTAAAAAAAACCAAACAAACAAAAAAAACATTTTAATTGTTGCAATGTAAAATCAGGAACCACGAACACTGTGTCAGTATATGAAAGTAGTCTCTTATTGTGCCAGTTACCATGCAGTATTAGCCTTTACATGGATGTTAATAGTGACTGGCACTGAAAGACACTTTATATCCAATTGATTATACGTAAGGGGCCCAAACAATCCTGGGTTATACCTAATCAAGATCTGATGCTGCCTTCTAAGTAGTTACAGAACCCAAGTCTACAGAGATACAATCTACACTCCTGATTCATGGAAACTTTGGTGTGTGTAATATGGAAGCCATCCAAACCATTTAGTGATGACACATTGTGAGCTGACCTGAACTTGCTGGTGACAACAAAGGCTGGTGAAGTAAATATTAACTGTTTCAGTTTTAGTCTTCAATGAACAAACTGGTAATCTGACTCTAAAAAAAGGCAAGTGATTTGGATTCGAGTGTGTACTTACACCACTTTGCCTGGCATGTAGAGCAGGATTGGAACCACAGGTGAGTCATCATTGCCGTAGATTATGAAACCCATCTCCTTCAGTCTGGCCCTGAAGTATCTGGTGTTCTCTGCCAGTTGGCGGATTCGTCTAATGCCTCAATTAAAACAAGGACACCACCAGATGTACATGAGTAAAGATGTAAACTCACCGTGTTTCTTTTTCAACCATGTTCCCACTATTCCCTTTAGGGAGGGACATCACCTTTCTGTAGTATCTTAAAGTAATGAGTTCTTTGCAAAGCCATCTCATCCTGAGTCCTGCATCTCCATCTGGGCCATACCAGCCTCCACTGAGAACTTGCTCATGATCGCAACTCAGCTGCAGCAGCAGATGGTTCAGTTTGGCATACGTGTCTGCACGCTGCCAAAATGAGGGTTTGCAAATTCGATACGATGGATTTTAGGAAAAACGAGTGACTGTGAACTGCCACTGGAACACAGCCATGACTGAAATGGAATACGAATAAGTCTTAAGTATCACATGTATTTCAGATACAGGTATTAGAAAACAAATCAAATACTGCACAGGTGGGCTGCCTTGCGAACCTCCTGTGTTTCCAAATGATGTGCCTGGTGCTCCATGTCTGCAAGCAGAGTTTGGCATGGCCCAGCCTTGAAACACAGCTCTCTTTGCCACTGCTTACCTGGGAGCACACTGGCAATTCTTTTGTAGGGATGTAAGAGAGCACTTTAAATCCCCTTATCTCAGCATGGCGAGAGAGAGAGATAGAGAGATAGAGATGAGAAAATACATAAATATCTAAGATAGAGGGCATGGAGGTCAAAAACCTGCTGCAGACATAGAAATCATATGTGCTGGCTGAGAATGTGTGGATGTTGCTGTCTGTCAGACAGACTTCCCTATTTCAAAGCAGTTGTCACGAGAGTACTTTAAAGTGTGAAATTCAACATCAGCAAAAAAGATGAGGGGGACAGAGAAAGACTGAAGGAAGGAGGAAGAAAACGCATCAGGCACACATGCAAAGAGTATCTGACGTTCCTTGTCACAGTGGGTTTTTAAAGCGTTGTGATGGACATTAGAGCTGATGTTTTCAAAGCCTGCACTGTTTGCTGTGTTTCCCTCCCCTCTATACAGGTCAGGACTGATTCTTCCACAACACCTATTTCTCTGGGCTATGTTGGGTGCAAAGAATTTCTGGTTCAGAGCCACATGAGAAAGTTACTCATCTCTGCATGAAACCAGAATATACCTCAACCATAGGACGAGAGACTTTAGTCCCTGGAGTGATGAACTGTTACAGCAATCTGCAGCAGATGTGTGTATTGTTGTAAGCCACACTGTTTACATGGCTGCCTATTCTTGCAATATTTTAAGTCCATTTACCTTCTGTACCACCAGTTCGTCCAGCACTCCACACAGTCATAACTCTACTCTAACTAGTACTTCTTCTTACAACTCTTAGCAGAACTACAACTACAATAACTCACAAAGAATAACTCTGGCAGTGTTGCGACTGGTCTGGTAATGACTACTTTCCTGCCCTTGTGTCTGATGCCATTAAAGCAGAAACTTTTCAGGCGTGCAGTGGTCCTCACAACACACACGTGAAAATGATTTCCTCCACGTTAGGGTCACGTGTGCTCAGGGACTGCACGTCCTCCTTCGTCTTTCTACCACTGCAGACCCCTGTAATTGCTACCACATTTTCTGACCAAGCAGCTGTTTGTCTTTCCCTGCAGGTCTGGACTTACTCCTAATGTTAACATTGGTACTGTCCTCTGGACTGGGTTTGCTATTGTTTCCGTAAAAATTATATAAAAGGCGCAAAGATTTTTTAAGCTAGACATAATATTTGTCTGTGTAAAGAACGTCAGGTTTTGAGAGACCCTCACCCTCTGTGCTCCCGTCTTTTCCCATGATGCACTTCATGGCACGTAAGATCTGCTCAGTGACAGGAGGGGACATGGCTGTGGCGTACACAGCACTGTGAGAATGACTACGTAGGTAGTCCACCATCTCCTGCAACATAGGCCAGAGTCACACAGATAATGAGCAGACATACTACACAGTATGTTTCCAATGTACGGCATTATTTGTTACAACATCAAGAAAATATGTATGCATTTTCAATATCTGAGAAACTGCTTATTTCATATCTTCTATGTAACAGAAGTGTTGCCCTGCACTTTTAATTTAGCACCACTAGAGCGAGCTCAAGTGTAGTCAACACCTGAGACAATTAAAATACCTCGAGTCATTTCTTCGTCATTTCTTGGCACTGACTGTAAGATAGCTCCAGATCCTTTCCTGCGTTCTGCTCTGAGAGAGCCAGAGGACTAATTTGAGAAAGAACCATAGCTGAAACAAGCCAGAATGAGGACTTTCATGCTCTTATCAGCAGGGGATTAATTCTGCTTGTGGTTGTCAGGAGAAGAGCAGGATTTCAGGAAACTGATTCAGTCATGGGTCTCTAGAGCACATGTGTGTAAATGGAGTGGGCTGTGATGTGCTGCTGCTTGGTGGCTGCATGGTGGCCAGCGGGTGCGGGGTGATGACACGTAGCCGGAGATGCTGTCTGGCCACCATTTCCACTCAGCACCATCTGTCCCCACTGGGCGGCGGCTGTGGCTTCCTCGCACACATGAGGGGAAGGGATTTTAGGGGAAATGCTCAAACGTAGGATAAGAACCTTGAAACAGCCTGACATCTGTTTTCGTTTAAGGCAGGGGATTTTCACCGCTTTAGGGCCCCGCAGGATTTTGGTGCGACCAAGATAAACCAGTTAAGAGAACATGTCCGAAATCCATCTCACGTCTGCGGTGTGGAATGACAGCTCGGAGTGTCTGCTCAGCCGCACGGTGGCCGCAATACTGATGTGGCGATACACGTCCACAATGCCACAGAGTAGGAGCAGTGCCAGAACAGTGCACGTGCTTGTACACACTTCTCCAACGGATGTATTTAATAATCTAATTTCAGTCCAGATTTTGAGCAAAGGGTTAATGTCAACCGCCTCCCTCATGCAAGGTTGAAGTGAATTAGAAGGAGCTTGGAGTGTATTTATTGGGGTATTTATTTTTGGTACTCTCATAAAATAGCTGCAACATGAATGTTTTCCAGAACACATCTGCAAGGTCTTTTGTCGGTCGACCCAAATCCATTTAATGTAGGATTTGGGGGATTTCACCACAACAACAAATACGTCAAATCTAAAGGCTTTCTCTCTCTTTTCCTGCGTATTTCTTTCAGGAGTTTACTACAGCCAGCTGTCCAACAAGGCAGAGTGTTCATACTTCAAACATCATCATGCTTGTTAAAAGTCATCCTGTTAAATCTGGAGCGCAGTTCCGATGCCTGCCACAAGAAGGGGCTGGCCCTCTGCCAGCTTTACCTTCTTATTATGGCAGAGCAGGGCTGAGCCAACATAAGGCAATAGCAGGAAAGGTCTCTCTCTGAATACCTAATTCAAGCAACATGGCCGTTTCCTCTCTTGCTTTCTAATCAACTCCTACAAACGCGGTGTGGTTATGTACTAAAGTGTACTTTTTAATGGAGTAAAATGGAATTACAAAGGCCCGGAGTCACAGCCTGGGGAACATTTGTTGGACACATGAGAGCTACGAGGGAGGTGGAGTGTGATGGAGTGTGTATGATTGAGTCCCATACATCTTTAAAGGCAGACCTGGGTTAAGCAGTATTTGAAAATGCTTTGTATGATGTGTTTTAACTTGGAGCCAGGCAGGTTAATGCTGTTACACAGAAAATAGTTGCCAGGTTCTTTAAACAATGTTAGGAAAGGATCAGAAAATCACCTCAGTTATTTTATTTTCTAAGGCTTGTAGCATACCCAAGGCTATTGGCCTTGTTTCAGTGTGATTAATCCCACCTACATATGTATTGAACGTTATCTTGACACTGTTTGGGTCTAGGAGGATTATTTTTGCACAGCAACGGGACTAGTTTCTGCCTGACTGGAGAATCAACAGGTCTACTGCAGTGTTTACAAGTTCAGTCTTTTACCGTGTGCTATGAACTGGTGAAATGGAGGGAACTGAAAACAATGATGATGGATGGACTGTAATTAAAGAAAGGATAAGAATAAAAAGGAATACACTGTCTTTTCCATTAGCTGTTGTGCTATGACAGGACTGGTTGCTGTTTCATATCAGAGTATTCAGTCCTGCAAAATGTCCTTCATGGTAAAATGAAAGCAGAGAAAGCTCAAACAGAAAATCTTAAGATCCACAAGAACCTTTTTCCCTGCGATATAGCCTCCAGCAGCCCCAAAGCTCTTGGTGAAGGTGCCCATCATCACATCCACGTCAGCTGGGTTCACATCAAACAGCTCGGTCACACCCCTCCCTGACGGTCCCACTGCTCCGATACTGTGGGCCTCATCCAGATACAGATACGCTTTATACTTCTTCTTCAGTGCGATAATTTCGGATAGTCGCACCACTGAGCCCTCCATGCTAATGACAGAGAATCACATTAACAAGGAATACGATAACATAAGGAACAACAAGGTCACATACATTTCATTAATTATAAATCAAACTCTTACAGTGAATCAGTTTAAAAGGAAAATAACCTCGACTTCACTTTATCCACCACAGAGCATACACCTGCAAAGGCTTATTACAAAATTCGCATGCCCCTGTCTTTCAAGAATCTTTTGGTTTGCCTCTTTCACTTTACTCCCACCTCTCTCTCTCGCTCTTCTTCGCCTCTGATTCAAACCTTTTAAGGCTACAAATAGACAGCATGAGGGAGTGTATGGCTGGGGAATAGAGCAATCCCAGACCTGCTATCCTTGCTATGGCTGACAATGTCTGCAGCCCAAATGACATAAGACAGGGTCTCACCAGGGCCGATGTGGACATCAAAGGGGGGCCTGGGATATAGCCAGAGCTTGCTTACTCTTTATCCGAGCCTTTTGATGTTGCATGGCAACATTTTGTTAATGTCTGTCTGAGTCTGACATTAGGTATTATCACCTGATAAAGCTAGTCCAATCATGTGTAATTAAGTTGTCGCTTAAATTACCAGCACTGTTGTGGAAGTAACAGTAAATTAATACCAAGTGATAGCCATGTTCAAGGTTTCCTCTTCATTTGATAATAAGGACTGCCACAAAACAATGAAGTAAACTTCACAGCTGGCTGACTATAGGTAAAGTGTTGAGGAAAAAATAACATGTTGACTAAAGGCACAATGACTACACCATGTTTCAGGAGGGCTGAAATGTAAGGACCGACTGAGGGCAGAAAGAAAGAAGAAAAGAGAAAAGAAAATGGCCGTGATAAACAGTTGGAGCTGGGGGTGTAGCCAAGTCAATCTCTGTGGCTCCATTTGGCCTTGATTTGGAGCTAATGAGCAGATGGAGAGGGTCACTAAGACTTGGGATCGCTCACTGCCGAGAGAGACACACAATACCTTCCTCCTCTCTCCAGTAATCAAACGGTACCAAACCATACACACACACACACACACACACGCATACACACTATCCATTATTCAAAGGCAATGAGGAAAGCAATTGAAAAAGAGACTATTACAGAAACTGCTATACACAGGCTGGAGGCTCCCCTCAGGTTACAAATGAAGAATTCTATGTGAGTCTGACCACCTGGAAGACCATACTTACAGAGATTGATCCAACAACTTAACCGACCCAAGATTTTGAGACTGTGAGAGAGCGATTACACTAATGTGTGTGTGCGTGTTGCATAATGACAGCTGACCTATAGATGCCTTCCACCATGATGAGGATCTTCCTCCAGGGTCTGTGGGTACGTGGCTGCCCTGAGCAAATCGCCTCTTTTAGCATCTTCTCCAGACTGTGCATGTCTGACACACACACACACACACACACACACACACACACACACACACACACACACACACACACACACACACACACACACACACAAGAGTGAGAGGAACAGGGACTGAAAAAAGCAGACAAGAACTCAACAATCTAATCTAATTTCAAAACTTATTACAGGGAAAAACAAAAAATGAAAAATGCAAAGAACTTTATACTCAAAAACTTTGCAACAGTAGTTTGGGCTTGTACCATGAAATCACATATAACTAAACACTTAATATCTACAAAACATACAGAGAATTTAGAGTGTGGCAATACAAGAAATAGGAAACAAAAGTAAACAGTAATAATTTCCTCAGGGCAGGGCAGAGCACAGAGTGAACAAGGCACCACTTTATCTGGCAGAAACGCCTTCTACAAACTGCACAGGAAATACCTCTGCTGTCTGATGCTAATGAACACCTGCAATCTTTGTATCATAGAGGATTACTAACTGAGCTAAATCTGGTTTTGGCCAAAGGTCTCCTCTGTGCAATCTGCAGGGTTGTTTAAAATTATGATTGAAATATTGGCCTCAGCAACATTATTCCCCAGCAGCATTAAGAGTTCATAACAGGTAATGGCGACACTTTTAAAGATTGTCCGCTGCACACCAGCAGATGGCAGTATTGAACAGCTGTAGCTGATAGAGAGCGTTATTCAAAGTGTGACTGCGATCTAACCAGTTTCCAATAAAGAGTAAACCTGTCATACCTAATAATCTGTCATAGATGATCGGCACAGAAACGCCTTTACTGAAGAGGCAGCAGATGTTCTTATGATAAAATCAGAGTTCAGCAGAGAAGATAACACCCAATGTTACCAATATCAACATAGAGGAAACCAGGCAGTGAAGGAGCAATCCACAGAGGCTTTCTGTGTGTGCAGACAAGAAGGAGGGAAAGATTATTTCTCTGTTAAGCACTGATTTAAGATAAACCCCTGCCTGATATCAGATACAGTATAATCGTAAGGAGGAGGATGGTAGTCTTAGACTCTACAGAAGATGTGCATATATTTCTGAATATATGTAACGTATTGTTATCGGTACACTGACTCCTGTGGTGCAACTTGCTACCAGATCAGCATTCCAATAAGCACATTTAATTATTTCAAAGAATAAGAGTGGCAACCTTTAAAAAGAAGTGGCCTTTGTATCTGACTATTTGAAGCATTTCAAACAAACTAGCCTGATTATGGTACACTGGACAAACGAGTTCATCCAGTCTCCAGTGTGAAATTCCATCTGTGCTAAAGCTGGACCATGCAAATACCATTAGCATTTTAGACATTTTAGACTTATCTGATATTGTGGCTGAGTTAATCTGTATGAACCTCTTTGTAAATATTGGCCTTGTACTAATAAGAGTGTGTGAGGGCCTCGTGCTGCAAATATGGAGGCAGGGAGGGGTCAGCTCCTCAGGTGCCTGAGGGCTCTTTGCCTTCAGACAGGCCTCTGGGATCTGCTCGAGGAACCCATAACTGACTCTGCTTGTACCTGTCAGGACACATTTGCTGTTAGAGGATTGGCTCATTTGTCCTTTCTGCTGAAAGAGCATTGGATGTTTCCAATGCAGGCACGATGAATGTGGTATCGTTCATGCCTAATAATTCTCCCTTATCATCAACTGACAATATGTAATTTGACAACATAATAGAGAACAGACTGTTTTAAGTAGGATGACATTTTCATAAAAATAAACGTCTGTTTCGCTTCTGTGCTGCTGATGGATAAAACACAGTCGTGACTATAAAGTGAATCCATTTTGTTAAGGCTTTTACATTTGCCGCTATAAACACAGAATGTATGACAAAAAGTAATGTGTTTCTTGCAGCAGCTCACAGTTGAATACAATGAAAACAAGAAATGCTGGATAATTTGAGTAGTGGTGGTTGAAAAAACAGGAATTTAAACTTCATCAGCAGACAGTCCGTTTCAAAATGCATCACAGTGCAATCACCAATATTTGACTGGCAGGGTAACATTGAGCTGGCAAAATAAAACGATTCAGATCTCACTGCCTCTAACTTAAATGATGCTGTGTATTAACACTGTTGTTGTACGGCAGAAGAACTACGACTTGCATTCAGATGAGAGAGCTGCTGCACTTACTGTTGTGTTTGAACACCCGGATTGTCGCTCCCGACAGTCTGGCCCCTAGGACGAGAGATGTGTGATTGAGCTCATCACTCAGTATCAAACAGCCCTGGAAATCAGCACACAGAAAAGGTTTTATGCAAATTTCCAGTGTCGTAGCAAAGTCCTGTTCCTGCATTCTTGAAATCAAAAACTCCACATGACTCCTGTATATACATATGTTCCCCTGAAAGGAATCTGTGGTAATTGGTGATTATAGTGTATATGATGCTGTTCTGAATTTTGTGGTTCGTACCAATATGATTTTCCCTTGGTTGCAGAAGAAATTAATTAATTTGTAAATAGTAAGTTATTTTTTAGAAATTACATGTTTTTTGTGTATTTCAACATATATTTTGGGGCTTCATACTGTGTCCTTGTAGAATGTACTGTATAACAGCTGTTGTTCTAAAAGGATCCACTTGGCCAATTATGTGCCAGCCCACTCCTCTTGCCCATCCCCCTTCCATGCCTCAATCATAATCATTTCTATCTTGGTCCTCTGTGTATGATGATAGTTATATGTACTGCACAAATCATTTTTTTCCTCTTTCATGTCTGGCGATGTTTGGACCAACAGACACATTACAATTTTCATAATGTATGGTACTTCGTATTTCACACAAATCAGCATGCAAATTAATTCAGCCGTTCCACGAAATTTTCTCCAGTACATTAGCATATTTAACACTAAAGCTCTAAGCGTTTGACTGCATTAGTTTGAATGAACTCTTGCAGAGGGTATGTTGACACCGTCTCAGTGACAGATACCCTCAGTCTGGCCTGGGGTCCAGCTGGCCTGGTCCCTGGTCTACCAGCAGCTGTCACTCTAATGTAGCTCTGCCTGCACAGCACGGCCTGTCCTGGAACAGCCTGTCCCTGTAGGATAGAGTTGGCAGGGTGGGTTGACCTCCAGCCCCTGCAGGGTTACTGTGGGGGCTGCAACCTAAGGGGCTGCTACACCTCTTGGTCTGCATAAATGACCCTGTCCTCATCACTTAAACAGTCAACCTCTCCTCCCTCCTGTCCAGTCCAATCACAGATATTCATGCTGTGTGTTGCCCCTGGTAACCCATGGCTATGTGCGTGTGTGAGCCAGGCTGGTGAGCTGACAGGCCAGAGTATGGGTAATCATACCCTTGAGTAGTGCTCTTAACAAAACCTGCCTGTCCTTGTCTATGTGTCTGAGAGCAGCTATGCCCAGAGCCTCGTCCTCCTGCCTACTGTAAGGTTTAATTATGATTTTAATTAATGGTGGGTTCGCCACTGAGTGTAGTTGACTGTTCATTCATTAATTTAGGTCATATGCAAAAAAAGAACAAAAGCTCGGGTTAATTAGATAAATTCCTGCTGTGCTGTAAAAATCATATTCATATACAGTAGACTTTTTTAAATACAATAGAAAACTATCCAACCTTTCCAACAAGTGCCGGAATGTTCATTGAGTTGGTGGCAAAACCCATCCCAAAAGTCATGGAAGACTCTACTCCAAGGAAACTGGCCACAAGTTGCTCCAGCTCTTCATGGATGGTCAGGTTACCTTCAAGACAGAGATCACAAAAGAGTAACTCACCCTGACAGGATCACTCTACCTGCAAGTTTATCTGTTGGGTTTTCTCATCTTTGTCATCCAATCACACGTTTTGACAGAGCTGAATGAGAAACGAGAGACGTACGGGCGAAAGCCTGGACTACCAGCACACGCGATGTCAGCTTCTCTCATACTCTTGGGCTTTGAAGAGATTTATAAGATTCAAGATGTGCTAAATTTGTAATTTAGTTCAACTACCCCTTTTCATCCCAGGTAATATCAAGGCAAGTCCAAGGTCTAAAATGGTTCTGCAGCACACTTTGGGACTGAGACAGTTGTTAAAACCCAATGTGACAGGTGGGGACCAGAATTCATTTAGAAAACGGATCAGAATTTAATCTGTCACCTGACATGGTGTTTTCTATTTTGTTCAATAAAAATGGAATTTGGGGGTATCTCTGGGTGCTTTCAGTACTGCCTTTGTGGTCAGCTGATACAAAAAGAATTACTGTCATAATTGTAAACTACAGGGAGAGAGGCTGGCAGAGAAAGGTTTACACGTCATGTAATTTATTTCTGCTGGCTCTGTGCAATGCTATATGGTAGAAGAAATATACCAGAACATGTGTTCATTACATCTATCACACTCTGCACTTACTATAAAGTTACTGCAGTAGTTGCTAGTTTGTGTACTACAGAGTTTAAATTACTCTAATGTACGCTAATATACCGGTAGTATAAATAGTGGCAGCTCAGCAGTGATGCAACTAACAGCTGTTAATGAATGTTTTAATAACACAGAATATCACCCCATTTATTCTCAGTAGATACTGTAAAACATCGACACTGACAACATCACAACAAAAATGCAGTTAAACTCTCAGCAAAAAGAAAGCATCTTTAATACACTAGACTAATAAAGGCCTATCTTATCTTGTTTATGCCTAATATGCCTTGAACATACATTAAGTCGGTGAGTATCAGCAACGTAAATAAAAACTGAAGTCTGGTTTTGAGACGATGTACTTAAGGCAGTCCTCTTAAGAAAATGGTGCATTTATTTCATATACTTGGGATACTAATCAAGGGAATCATAATCAATATCAATCAGTAACCACAGAAAGCAGGCATTAAAAAGTTCAAAAAGACTCAATGTTTCAGGAGGGACTGTGAAATGGGTATCGACTGATGTGTATAAAACCATAATACAGTGAAGCGGCTCCGTCTTTATGGTGATTCCCATGCAGTGCTTTCCATCAGGCCTTGCGTAAAGTCAAATCGATTCATACATTTCCTCAACCACTCAGGCTCAAAGCCCCTGCTGGCACGTTCAGCCTTTTTGATCAGGCCGCATCGGCATTTGCTCTCCATATAGAACATTTTACTTAGCCGTGCCTTTATAGAGAGGCCTTGCCTCCTTATTGATATGCTAACCTCATAATGCTGCTCTAGGTCTGGATACTCTTCAGGTAAAGGAGAAAGCTAAATCTTCATTAGACCTCACTCTGTTCAGCTAAAATACAGTGATACCTACACTGTCACGTGCATCTGATTAAGCTTGGTCACCTGCTCTCTGAATTATCACAATCACCAAAGCTTGTTGACAAAAAAGCTCTATAACCATTGCCAGGCTTGCCGAGCAATTCTGTGCAGAGACAACAAAGACTGTGCTCGTAAATCTCTGAGCTAAATCCGTGTCTTTCATTGTAAATCCGTGACTGAGGTATTTCTTCAAAGCCTTTACAACAAGACAAGAAAACACCCAACCTGGAAGAGTTCATCATTTCTCTTGCCAACTCTGACTGGAGTCTCAACACGCAAGTGCAGCATTTATGGCTTAGTTTTCACATGTAAAATAGCCCCATTATATTGAGATATTAGTGTACAGTTTGACTCACTACAATGTAATTGGTAGCTACACCAAGGGCTGGTGCCTAGTAGACTTAATATTTCTTGATCAATTGTCATTCATTTGAATGATGTCATTATCTAATTTATTGTATGTTAATGATTGGAGGAAAAGTGGGAACGGCAAGCTGTCCATTAAGATAAATCCATGAATGTTTGACATGTCTGTTTATTCAATGGGCGTGCTGTCAGTGTACTTTGTATCTACATTCATGATAACTAAAAATACCTTAAATTTCACTCTCTGCACCCTTGCCTGCGTAATGTTTGTGGGAGAATAGATAATTTATCATGTTTGATAACTTTTTAACTCTTTAACCAACTTGAATGAAATGAAACTGAGTTTCTAAATGCATGTAATATCAGATAATGCTATTGGGGAAATGAGATGAAACATGTGAATAAACAGAGTGCCGGTAAACTCAATAAAACCCCATCCAAGTAAATTTCATTTTGAAGGTTTTCTGTGTATCACTAATACAAATCACTCCATGTGAACCAATACGCTGGAGATGGGGTCGTCACTGTTACTACAGAGACACTGGGGTCTTTAATAATTGATGCGTAATAAGGCCTCATGGGAGTAATGCTTGTTATTCCTTAACCCTCTCGGTGAACCAGCTGAAACACAGATTACAAGCCCAGGGGTAAACAATCCTGTTTTGAAAGAGAAAGCAACAAATGAATAAATCACAAAAATGAATAATGAAACGGAGTGTGTGTGTGTGTGTGTGTGAAGGACGGCTCGTACTTGCACTCTGACATGCGTATATCTCACAATCACATGCCCTTTTATTCCTCTGGCTTTCTGTGTTCTTGTCAAACTGCTGATATCGCGCAACACTTTGCAGCGACTCAAGCCGCTCTGAGCTCGTATGTCAGCACGCTTTCTGCTAGCCTGCTCTCAGCAGATACACAGCACAGTGGTGTCAGAAGTGTCATAAACTAAGCATAACTGACAGAGAGAAAAACAACCACTTCTCTCAAGGAAACTTTGCTACATCTGGCCTGTTCAGTGAGCTCTATAATGTTTATGGTTTTGACCAATAAACACATGGCTGATGGACAGTCATCAGGTTTTACTGCAGCAACATTGCTATGCCAGAACACGTGATCTCGAAACACGCACTCACTTAAACACCATCAGAAGCCGGGCTGAAGTTCAGAGGATAAAGCATCATTTAAAATTCATCTGAAGCCACAGATCCCACTTTCTGATCCTTGCTGTTCTGACACTTCCATCACATATGCTGCTTTTGCATCCTGCCCAGAGTTCAAGGTGCTTCGTAACTTTTACATTCCTGTATAATATCATTTACACTCCAGTATAATATCATTTGCCCCACTCCTCAGTGTGGCTCAGTTTATGTCCAAATGGTACATAATTCAACAAAGGATGAATAATCTGTATAACACTCCAGTCGCTGAAAGATAATTAAAAACGTGGGCAGTATAATTCACGAGAAAGATAATAAATGACAGCATATGTGATGAGGGAGATGGGATTTTATTTCATGATACTAAACCCATTCAGTGTCATCGGGGTCTGGCAGAGACTTTTAAAACAGATGCACATGTACAAAAAAACTGGAGCACTTTAAGAGGAAATAAAAGACACAGGAACATATGCTGTTTTATTCTGAATTGCTTTTCAATTATTTGCTCAAGGTAAAAAGAATGCCCTTCTTCAAAATAGCACAGACCACAAACTCACCCATTTCCTGCCTGGTGCTGCAAACCCCAACCCCATACAGGCGTGTTTTGTCTGCCACAGTCTCCAGGAAATCAGCATTGTTCTCAGCAAAACCGAGGTAGTTGTAAGAGCCCATGTTGATGACATTGTTTATTGTCCTCCCAGTTAACCTGCAGGCATGTAAACATTAAGAATCACCGAGCCTCCCTATGTTTTTTTCTCTCAGAGAATTAATTACATATTATGAAATGTAATCAACATTCAATTGCATGGAATTGCTAAGTAGTAAATATGTAATGAGTAGAGCGATTCTGTGTGTAAGCTGCATTAATTTTTCCTGTTTCCTTAGACATATTTTAAGTATACAATCAAATATTCAGAACTCATTTTAGCCAGAATCAAGAGATTATGCTGCCCATTAATATGTAAGCACACACAAAACTCCATAGAGAGCAAACTGGGGAAAGAGTGAGTGCAATAAGTTTTTGCAATGAGGCCAGTTGAAGTTCACGCGGTCAGTCGAGAGCATAAAGCTTCACTGTACATCAGTATCAGAGTATTTTAAAAGCACTGATCCATTTCATCAACTGACCCACTTACTTTCACTTCTCACTACAAAAACCAATCTGCATGTTTACCCATTCACCACACGTCACCACAAAAGACAAGCTGACTGCCCCATTTCTACTTTTTCCGGTCACATTAAACCTCTTTAAACATGTAATCCACGCCTACCTCTCTTTCCCAAAATCGTCGTGTCATATCCCCTCCCCATGGCTCTATTCAGATTTCTATAAATAATATATTCCCTGAATATAAGTCCCTGTGCAGCATAGAAACATCTCAACCACATCCAAAAATTCAACACTGACATATTCTTACCGAAGACACAAACCCACGTACTTTAGGTTCTATGTTTCCCCATTAGATCATAGAGGAAGAGCTTGATCTAGCCAATTAAATGTAGGCTAGTTGCTAGCCACAGCAGAGAGATGATTGTGTTCTATTTTAAGGTGGAAATACTTTTGTATATCTTAAAGTTGAGCAGTATATATGATTATGAGCCTACAGTATGTCTCATCTACAGTGTGTATATGATAGACGACTGGATTACAGTACCTGAAAGTCCAGTTGTAGTCATCAGACACCCTCTCCATCAGGTCAAAGACAGGGCCTGGCAGGCTGCACACAGGACGGTTCCAGTTGTCTCGTACCCTCATGTACAGGTTTCGAGTGTAAAAGTTCTCAAAATCTTGATAAAGCGGTATGAAATCCTGAGAGCAAAGAGAAACCTTTTCAGTAAACTCCCAGTAATGCAGCAGCAGGATGTCTCCAAGCAGGGGAGCAATGAGAGTCACACTAAAAGTTATGCAAAACAAAACAAATGTTGTTGTTAGTTGCTATTTTCATAAAAACTATAAGATTTAGCACATACTTTATGGCAATACATGGATTTTTTTTTTTACACAATTCAGAATCAGCAAGTCTTTTCCATTTATAAAGTGAGTGATTAAAAAGTAGATATATGATTTGCTTACATTTTGAGACCAGGTGCATTTCTTGGCCCACTGGACTTCTTCCAGCAAGGCACATATAGCACATTATCTGTGTTTGCTGCTCTAACACTCTAGGATCATATAGGTGTTCATAATATTGTGCCCACCTGTGTCTCCTGTCGGCGCCGTTTACTGATATTATTTGGGCCTCTGCCTTTGTTGCCTCCCTGTGCCTCTGATCCAGTGAAACAACCATTACAAGAGAGCCCACATACACTTAAGCTCCTCTTCCCTTTACGTCACCATGTCACTGACAAACGTCTCTGCAATCATACTGCCTCACCAGGATAAAATCAAAATTTGGTCACAGTATTAATATGTTGAGTCACACAAAACAAAATGAGTACCAACTTAACTGTGATTTTTGGATTCAGGAAATCAAAACTATAGTAATACTTTACCACTAAGGTAGCAGTGCCCAGGCCTGATCTACAATCCAAAGCACAGTAACAAAGAAAGAACCTGATTCCTCTGAGATTTAATTAGATCTTCAGCAGATACTCTCTGTGGTATCCTGTCCCACCCATGGCAACATTATAGTGCAGAGGAGCAGGAAGGAGGAAGGCAGTGAAAGAACTTAAAAAATTGAAATAATTAGGAAGAAACAAAATGTGTTGACACCTAAGGCAAGCATGCTCCTCTATTCCAAATGTCTTGCTGCAAGCGTGCTTCGACACCGTGTGTGTGTGCCTAAAATATGCCTGTTTCTGCTGATTGCATGTTTTACCTACCTTCTGTTCCTCTCTTTCCCGGGCAAGGTGGCACTTCTCTAAGCCCACGGCTCTGAGGAAATCTCTGAGGTAGCCAAACAGTGTGACAATGCCAAAACCCAGGTATGTCATGACAGCTACGTACATGGGCGCCTGTTCAAAGGACTCCTGCCTGGGCTTCCTGGAGGCGACACCAGTCCCAGGGCCATTTTTCTGTACAACAAGAGACCCACATAAGCTGTCTCACATTGCAAAGAACCATTTGAATAAAAGTGGCTCAGTTTCAAACAAAGGGTTATAGTTAACAAGCAATTAACCTAAATAAAAAAGGAGACAGGCAGTGGCCCGCTGCACTTACAGGAGTAACTAACACATATTATTCAACACTGAAGGAAGAAGAGGGGAAAGACTATCCTTAGTAATGCCATACCAAATAGAAACTGCATAAAATATTGCAGACAGCTGTGGTCTGAAGTTTTTGAGTTGTCCTTCCCATTCAGTCCTTATTATCATATTTTAGCACTCACAGCTAGGATATCAAATTAAAATTTTGTTATTGTACAATGGACAAACTTTTTTTTTTTTCAGAAATCATTTTTGGGGAAATTTATTTTACGTGTACCAACGGTTTTTAGTTTGGTCTATTCCCCCCTCGGCTAACATGGAGGGAAAGGGGATTATGACCTGTACTGGAGCCGGCCACTAGGGGGCGAACAAAAATATTTTGGTTTTACTTTTAGGGCGCTCTGATGTTGTCAGTGACCTTTACAAAAACCGGTGCTATGCCAAAATTTGGACGTATAATCAGCTACAAATAAACGAATAAGTAAATAAATACCAAATTATATTATGCTCATTAAATGACTTGTTCATTGGATTCAACTTGAGGACCCCTAATAAGGTTGGTGGATTCAATTGGACAACATAACACGGTTGACTTAATTGCTAACTGAAGCAGCGACAAGACTTGTATTTTTATGACAGCTAGCTAGCCATTATGCTAATATGTAAGCTTACATATCTAACATTACGCCTCACAGAAATTCAAAATAAACAATGACTTTTTAGCCTGAACAAACCTTAAATTATAAATAAAACCGCCTACATCCTACGCAACTCATTCGTCGCTCACCAGTTAAAATTACTCATGGACTGACCTTTCCATGTGCAAACATTTAATCGACAAGCGCATACAGTGACTGCATCTTTACCACCTTTAGCTACCCAGCCAGAAGGCAACGTAAACCTGCTTTGGAAAGGGGGAGGAATGTCAGGGTGGGGTCTTTGGTTCATTTGTTGCTGTTTACAAAGTCCTTTTTTGAGGAACTAAACACTTCACCACAGCAGGCACAACTTTTCGTACCGTGGGGATTAGAAAAGAGAACAACACTGTTGTCTTTTACGTGCATATTGCCTAAACCAGCATAACTATTGCATGTGATGTGATTTGATGTGATGTGATATTCAGCAGGGGAAACAATCTCTGTGGATTACATTGTGGGTCTACGTCACAGAGGTGGTTTCAGGTAAACAGCCATACTGAAAACAACATTTTCACAGATTCAAGACTGTCTCTCCAAGAAAGTTGTGAAATACCTGACTCAAGAATCTTGAATAATTTGGCGTATGTAAATAAATGCAGCCGCTGACAGACATACCTCTCTCTTGTCGTGATAGCCATTTTTCTTGATTTCTTCGCATTTCAGTCCATTCTGGTTCAAATGTGTTTTCAGGCGCCCGTTAGCCGCAGTTTCTGTCATTTTCCTGTGAGCAGAGCAGCGACTGTCTGCTGTGTCAGACTGTCAGGTAATGCCGGTGTGCTGTGAGTGACTTCCTCTTTCCTCTTTCCTCTTCACTTAACGTACCGTTTCGTTATTGTGTCAGCGAGCCAGTCTGCCAACTCTCTGTTCCTCCTTATTCAAAAGAGAAACTTAATGAGCACCGTGAAAAACACAAGTGCACATATCATATCTAGTATATCTAATATCTGTTTAAATATACTGCTTTTGTTTAAATCTAATCTATTACTGGAGTATAAATTCTTTTCTTGATTGTCTAACTAACTTTCTTAACTTTCTGTTAGAGAGTAACTCTTTCCAAAATACATTTACGCAATAACTGAACTGAAATGGAGCTTTGTATACTATAGCCTACTAGTTTCATTATTTCCGTCTACTGTAACTTTGTACTTCTACTACACTGTGATAGCTTTAGTAACTTACTAACGATTCTTCAGCTGTGCAATACTCTGGCATTAATACTACATTTACACTGTGCATTTCGATTACCTTTTATTTCAAATGTTATTTACACTGGGGTTATATATCGTAGTATGATGCACTTATTTTTACACATTTTTACCTAATTTTTTTGCTTTATATTTATTGTAATATATTGTAGTGCAGTGCACACATTTAGAAATATTTTCCTTATCTTCTCTTTTTCTTATAATTTCTCTATGCTAATATATATTTCTCTTTTGCTTGCAATTATATTGATATTGATATATATCTGATTCTGATGGATTATAACCCCCAAAGTCATATTATAGACATTCAGATGAGATAACTTATTCAAAGCTGCACACTTAAACTGACATAAAATTGCTGACAACTGAGCTGCATAATTTAGTAATAAAGTGAAAATCTTCATGCAGTCATAGGGAAGAGGGCAGGTTCTGCTACATCTGGAGCTGAGCGGCAATGCACATTCTCACCCGAGGACCCCTGAGCAAGGCAGACGTTGGGGCTTGAACTCATGCTCACTGTCTGGACAATTGTCCTAAAGGTACAGTGAGTAACAGGAACATTTTATTTGCTACATGCAGCCTATTGGATTACATTTCAGGTTACAGCTTGGAGCAGTAATGTGAGAAAGTCCAACTCAGCCTAATGATAACACACTGCACTCCTCACGGCTACTGTAGTGTTGTCTGTGTAGAGCACAGAGACACTTAAGTTTTAGAGCAGGACATTTGCTGCCCCTGCAGTTAGTCTTCCCAGTTTATGATTTACAGAAGTGTCATAAGTCAGACACGTTGTTACTGGCATAGGTCAAACCAAAATAGCCTTGTAAACTTACTTCGGTATGCAGTCTGTTGACAATTTGACAATCCACCTGCATTGTTCAATTTTCCCGTCTGGATAAACACAAAAAGATTGTTTGTTAGTAAAAGGTCAACGCCTACTCAGTGTTCTTGTGGTGCACTTAGTTTGTGGGTAAAGCTGAGTATGAACTGTGTTGTGACAGAAAGTGTGGTAAGGATTTTTCTTGACATACTGACATCGACTTGTTGCTGTTTTGGAGAGCTTGTCTCTCAGTGGGCGTGAACAAGCAGAAGCAGTCAGACCAAATGATAATGTCAAGGGGAGCTCAGAGATTGGAATGCAAGCGCATGTCTGAACATTATCCCGTAAGATTAGGGAACACTTGGATGACAGTATCTGCTGTACACGCTTTGCTTGCTTTCTTTTAGGCTATTCTGCTGGTGTTTGTTTGGACAGGGAGAACATTTGATTGAAGAACTGCAACATGGGACATTTTACAGCCTGTCTGAAATCTGCTATCCCCATGTGATTTTAATGCAAATCATTTACCAAGAAATGTATGAGACTTTCACTTCCTTCACAACCTTTCACCATTTAACAGACACCATTTTCTCCTTTACCAAGCTACCACAATCAGAAATTGTACTTGTACTTTGACGTGCGTCTAGAGTTCTTAAGTCTTCATTTGAATTGAAAAGCGAATAGAATGAGGCCTTCTTTGAATGCATTGTGTGCTGTTTTGCCTGAAAACACTCCTGTGGGATAAAGTGTGTCATCCGTTATTATTTCAGAGCTGCCCTCACTACACACTAACTGATAAAGGTTGATGTTGTCTGTGTTGTCTAATAACTCAATACCCTTGTCAGGGAGGGAGCTGTTTGTGTTTATTTTTTTGGGGGGGGAGGCGGGGGCACTGGATATTTGCATGAGGGTAGAGTTGGAAGGCTGACAGAGGAGTGCAGGGAGATCATGAGCATTGCGGTTTGAGTGAAGCGCAGAAAGGAGGCTGTATCCTGAATCCGGATTAGTCACTCTGCATCCAGCTGCTTTACAGAAAATGATTGAATGGAGGGGAGCGTACCGCAGTCTTAGTAAATTAAAGGTATCCGCGGCTCTCAGCTCCTCTCAGCTCAGCTTGGAGTGTTGAATGGAGCTGTCACATCGGCTGGTGCCTCCCTGCGTTCACTACAGGATTGCTTTCTTCCAGTGGGATCAGATGTAACCTACATCTGCCAGGCTTCATTAGCTATGTCAATCTAGATCGCACTGTTCATTTTGACTTCACAATTGTATTTTGTTTGTTAATTCGTCAATTCAGCTGTGAATACAAACTACAATTATGACTTGTAGTTTGAAATTTCAAGGACCGGCCTTCTAGATGTACTTTATTAACTTGTGACTGACCATACTGTCATTGAGAGTTTAACTAAAGTTGATCAGCATTTAAGGAGGATGACAAAGTTAAGTTCATCTCTGCAGGGAAATTCTCCATTTTACACTCCAGCAACCAACTTTCATATTTTTCAGTTACTTCCTGTTTGATATTGACTGATGTTTTAATTTCCTAACAGATCCTTGTATTTTTCACCATGGCTTCTCCCCTCTCAATTAGATGGAGTTTTGCTTGTTAAGATGTGATGGGGAAAACTATTTTGAAGCCTCCATGAAAGAGATTACCTACCTTGAATACAAATGAACGGTGAAACTGTGTAAAGAGGGAATAAGCTGCCCTGAGCGCCCAGTGGGATGTTTCCATCTAGACTGCTTTCATGTGACTGTCATGTAAAATGGGGCTTTCCTTAAATACATTATGAATACTAATTCATATTTGATCTGCTTCCATGATTTTAATCGACTTACATTCACAGTTTTGCTAGCTTGACTAATTTTTTTTCCTGCAATGTGCCCCATGAATTAATTTCTGTGTTTAGGGTGTTTATTAAATTAAAAACAAAAATAATAATATAATATGTACTCAAAAAACACTTTTTGTAAAACACTAGAGTGCTTACATGGGTAGAAGCTTTCTGATAAGTAGCCTGCAAGAGTTATGTGTTGTTCCTCCACCTAGTGGCAGTGCACGGTACAGCACCGCAGGGTACAGCACCTCAGCCTACACTCACTCATGCGCACACGCACACACAGACACATGCACAGCCCCATTCCCACTTCCTACACCACGCCCGTGTTTTCCCTCTAATTAAATATCAGATTATAAGCAGACATTTGCATAAGCAGATGGACAAGACGTTATTGACATGTAGTGTTTGCTCACTGTAGTACTTGTGCTGATAGCAGGACCCATCCAGGATTTAAGTGTCTATGGATGAACTCATGTCATGCTGTACTGTTGGAGGCCAGTTGTAATGCAGAGCTATATTTAAACTTCCCCCAGGGTACCATTAAATCATGTAATTTCTTCGTCAGGCTTGGCTGACCTCATTTTAATACTCACATCAGACAGCATTAAGAAAAAAAACATTAAAGAGAGGAATATTGAATTTTATATCTACTGTGTTATCTTACATTTTATGTTTAAGCCCTTTTGCTGACATTCTTATCACATTAGACTTACAGGCAGAATAAGCTCAGATTCCTTACATTTGGATGTTGTAACGGGAGCAATATACAACGTGTTGATACGGATTTGTGCTGTTTGTGTCAGCTGCCGGGAGGGAGAGTTGAAAGCGTGGCTATGTGTAGTTCTGCAAAGTGCTCAGTCCATTTGGACCACCGAGAGAAATGAGAAAATCATAAAAGGCTGATGCATACAGTGGCTGCACAGTGGCTGCATTGTTGTTTTTTTCTTTGTCAGAGACAAGAATACAGAGTGTGTTTTTCACTCACCTAAATGGGATATAAATCTTAAACTGAGAGGATGGATGGAAACATCAGCTTGTTTTAGAGTCCTAGAGATTTTAAGATTCTGTTATTATCATTATAATTTTTTTGGGCAGATTTGTGTGTACTATACAGACGTCTTCAATTAGTCTTATATGACAGTAGAAACCTTGGTCTGTTTAGCCCCTGCAGCTGCAGCACTCCTAACCTTGAGTGGGTGTTCACATCCACAGGGGATGGAAGATTCCCCTGTTCTCTTCAGAAGTGAGCGGGGGGGGACAGACTCAGAGACAGATATTTATAGAGAGAGTGGGAGAAAGTGAGATCTGGGCTTGAAAGGTTAACGTAAGAGGGAGTGGCAGAATGACAGAGAAAGAGAACGACAGAGTTGTCAGGTGAAATGGGGAGATGGTGGAAAATAAAGCTGAAGCGAGAAGACTTAGAAATGGATGATAGTGCAGACATCACCAGAGGCTGTTTGTGGACAGTGTTCTAAATCTATGTCTCTTTGGGTCAGGGTGGCACTTTATTGTCTGTGCTGACCCTAATTAAGTCCTGCAGATACTGTGAATGAGTCACTGCAGGGCTAGAAGAAATATCCTCTTTGGCTGTGTATTTTTATGTCCACTGTTTGCCCCACTGCGTCATCCTCTCCTCACCCTGTAAACATTACTTTAATGTACTGATCCTAAAAACAGATTGTTAATTCTGGGAGAGAATTGGAAATATTTATATGCTGCAGAAATGATATAGGTCGGTGAGTTTATTAGCATAGTGGGTGGAAGTAAAATGAAGCGTTATTAATGTTGAATAGCTCATACATAAGTGAGAATGTGAACTCAGCGTCTTAATATTCCCATCTGGGCAGAATTATGTCACTAAGCAGACAGCTAAACCAGTGTATCTCCTCCTCTGAAGTCAAATTTGCCCAAATCAGTGGTTCTTTTTCTCCTTCTCTGACAACTGAAGCAACCATTTGTTCCAGGCACCCAGGAATCTGTAGGCCTTATGGCATTGAATCTCTGCAGGGCTCCAGATTCCCAGTAAGCTTCCTCCCAGCTGTAATTACTGTTTCCTATCTGCTGAGATTGTCCCGAACAGGCCCACTGAGACTCCACACTAAATCTCCTTGATGTCGTCCGTCAGCCAAACCAGATAGGTAGCTGGACGACTGGGAAAAGGCAGTGCCTCCTGGAAGCAAGCTCTTCTCCAAGGTGGATGATGTATGGACCGACGTGGGCAGTTTTTAACGGATGGTCTCACCTCCCACACTGGGCCGTTCAGAAGTTGTTGTCACACTGGGTAGGACAGATGGGAGTTTACCGTGTTCAGGATAGGGAAGAGAAAATGTTGTCCAGAGTGCACATGGCTGATGAGATGGGACAGACCGACGTTTTCGTGTTGCGAAAGGAAGGGGTTTTTAAGAGCTGGGCTGTCAAGAGAAGGAATTAATGGGGATACGTGGAGGGAGGTGTTAGTTACAACTCAGATGTTAAAGATGGTACTTTTGCCTGTGTGGTGTTTTGAGAGTGCAGGTACTGTACACCTGTTACAATTAGTTTGGTCAATGGTTCTTTTGCAATCGAAGCATGGTTAATACAGCAACAAAACACTTAGTTTCAAGCTGAATAATTCATGGAGAAATTTGAAAAAAAGTAAGAAATGGGAACAAAGGAGAATAGTGGGCTTAGAGCATCAACAATGTCCATGATCAATGAGCATGTGGGTGTTTCACATTCCATTTGTTTCCAGCTCTTTCAATAGAAAGTGTTCAATATGGTTTTGATGTACAAAGCCTATTGACTGAGAGCACTGCTGAATTTTAGTGGCATGTGTTTCAATTATTGTTATAAGGATGTCTGGGGCTTTGTGTTTTCTTTATGTTGAAAAGGTCTTTTTAAGGGATGTGAATTAGACTGAGATGTAAAACATTTCATCAAGCTTTGTTGCAGGCTTAGAGGCGCTGATGGTAAAAGGTGCTGATCGTCACAGTGTCTTTAGTTTGTAATATTGATTTGTTTTTTCATTGTGGTCCAAAAGCAAATTAAACACTTTTCAAATCAATGTAAGGCTTCTGAAACTAGGCTGCAGTAATCAGACTTTCTCAGTGAAACCAGTTCCTATTCAGTTTGTATCACACTGCAATTGTGTGCTTAAAAAAATAAAGAAAAAATAGATTAAAACATGAAAATAAACTGCACACTTTGCAAAAATATGAAACAATGATAAAGGTTATAGAGTAAAACTCGTTATCTACACTCATTCACAACTGTGCACGTCAGCGTGTCAGTCCACGAGAAAAGTGCAACCAGTTGTGCTTTGAGCTGTTCTTCCGTGCAACTGCAATTGAATTAGTATGAAATGTGAAAGAAAAATACAAAGAGAGACAGATAGCTGAAGGGGCTTTTTTCCCCTTTTTTTGCAGGCTTGCTTAGTCAAGCACAGTTATTAGGAGAGTATCAATCCACATTACGACACACTGCTGTTCCACTCATTTACAACACGCTGCCTGTCCTCAAATGGGAATATCACAGTGACTGTATTTAAAAGTCACATTCAATATTTGTTATTCTTCCAGCTTCAGCAAGAGAGGAATGTTAATAAGCCTCATATGCCATGCAGAGCGTTGACTCCTTGTCACCGCACTGCAGGTTTTATCCTGCCTTGTGTGAGACAACACATGGTGAGACTGACATTCATGCCTCTTAGTTTCCTAAGACTGGGTGAAAATGCAATGGCAAGTGCAAACTGGGGGGTGCAAGCTTGCAGCCGAGTAATTATTGCAGCCTTTGAAATGTGGAGAGGAGGCTGCAGCAGGGTGAATTTATTATCATAGGATGAAGACAGTAACAGGAGGTGGAGTTCTGGCATCTTTTAGGAAAGGTCAGTCACATCTGCTCTTCTCATTTCCTTTCAAAAGCAGTGACAAATCCAATACAGAACTGTTTTTTTTTCATTTTTGCTTTTGGTGTTAAAGAGGCATGAAGTGAAAGGCCCCGGTGCTCTTTGAGGCCCGAGTGCTCTATGAAAGGTGCTGTGTCTACAGTTCGCTTCACTCTCAGTCCTCTCACTTTGGAAGAGTCCCAGAAAAGAATGGGTCGATAAAGGAAACTCCCAGAGCAAAGACGCAAGTTAATGCTTCACTTTTACCCTATGAAAGAGAGATCAATAAAACATACAGTTGCATTAAACAAAGTATTTCTCAAATGTCTGGCACTTTGAAATAACACACTGGAGTTTGAGCTCGCTGCTGATGTATAAGTCCGGTTTAAATGAGTTAAAAATGTTCTCTGTGCAGCTGTGAATTTCAGCAACACAATGAAAAAACAGCATTCCTCCCACTGATCACATCACTCCTCAGTGGTTTGCAGTGGTTCAAGGTACAGCTGCACGGAACAAACTCACACCATTAGGTGATATTTTTCAAGATGATTCGGTGCTAAAAGCTGAGGTGCTAAAACCTCACAATTATTGAGTAATGTTCCATTTTTCGGTCAGACCTGAGAAATTGCATTCCTGCAGTGTGTCTGCTCATGTAACCGTCATTGTGGGTGTCCACCAGGGTGCTAGACTCATACCTTGTGGCTGAAACTGCTAATAGCTAATACTGTATACTGTCACTTATTTCTGATGTGCTGGTTAACTAGTTTCATGCCAGTAATGAGGAGGTTTTGAGTCTGTCCTGAACAGCTGCTTTGTTGGGAGAGCAGAAAACCATACTACTGAAATCCCTTTAAGACAAGCGCCTATTCAGAGCTTTCCTCACCAAAATTGAATTAACAGCTTAATGAGTTAAAAGATTTTCCAGTATTGAAACATGCCAATTGGCGTGTGGTGAGGCTTACACTCTTGACTTTGCTGTGCTGAGTCTCGGCGTGCAGTTGAAGAATGGACATTGTGAATGATGGCGGCTGGCTGTGACACTGGTGGCAACAGGCCTGTGTGTCTGGAGGGCTGGGTGGGGGGGGTTAAGAGCAGGCAGAGCTGGGAGTAAAGGAGAGATGAGTGACTGATGGGCATGTGTCAACCCTCCTCCTACTGCGAACGTTGAGGGGGAACAAGGGCGGCTCGCTAATTGGGGCGAGATGTAAAAGTCCCTGTCACTCATCATCATCTTCACTAATATGTTTAGAGGCAAAAGCCATCTGAAGCATGGGGCTGAATGATTAGTCACCAGAGTCAGGGGCAGAATGAAGGATGCATTTCCACTCAAAATATCTTTTTTTGGACATAGCTCTTGCACTGATAAGATTGGTGCCACACTGTGCCGCCGAGCACAAAGCGTTCTTCTTTAGTTATTGAATGTCTGTACATTTAATTTGTAAGGCAATTTCAGAGAGCAACCCAGTGAGTCTGAGCCTTGTACTGATATTTTTTTCCCTCTTTTGCACAATCTGTCCAAATGTATGTTGTATTAATAGCAATGTCCCGTACTGACATAATTGAGCACAGGTCTTGGCCTTCCTGCATCTGCAATACTTCTTTGACATTGATTTGTTCCCTTTTTTCAGAAGAACCCTTCATGTGAAGTCCTCAGGGAAAAATTGGCAAAGAGGAGAGTGGGATGCAGCCTGGAGACGTGTTATCCCAGCACCTTGCTTAACCACGGTGAAAAACAGATAGTGACAGCGATAACGAAGCAGGTAATGAAATAGTAAATCCTCTTCATGCTGTTGTATGTGTTTACCCCTTTCTTTTACCTTTTGTAGCCTTCCCTATGGGACAGTGGAACAACAATGTAGCTGTTTCACTTGATAATTGCAGTCATATTAAAAAACTAAGTTTGATGACAAGATGATTTAATTTTACACAATAATTTTTACTCTCACATGTTAAACATGCTTTCAAATTGCCCCAAAACTTTTTTTGTTTCAATAGGTATAATTAAGATTAACTTACCATATAATTATATTAATATGCTACCAAAATCCCCAGTCTCTTTTTAATGGCTTTTTAATACTAGTAGTTGGCAGCGTCTCTTCTCTGTAATTCCTGCTCTTGAATTTAACGATCTGAACAAAGCCGACCAGTTATATGGTGCAATTTGAGTGGCTTTAACAACCTGCTAAGATCTAATTTCCATAACCCTCTAACTGGGAAAACAACAGCAATTATGGGACTGGTATTAGCATGAAGTGACACCCCTGAGCTGCAGTCATGCAGCAGGTGGGTAATTGGCCCTGAGCTGTACAGTGGCCACTCTGTGGGACTGTCCTTGTCTTGTGATGGGGACGTCGGCAGCTCCACGGGGTGAACTTATCAGCTTGCTGCCCTCTGAGCCAGATGCAGCATTTCATAATTAACCAAGTGAGACGAGTTGGGTCAGAACGAGACACTGCTGTTCTGTACTGTAACTTGCTCAGCTGAGGCAGCGATCATACACTTAGAGTAAATGTGACTCTCCTCTCTAGTCTGCTCTTCCTCTCATCACATGTACAGTATTCAGATTACTTGCTTGCAGATAGTGTGTTAGTGAGACAGACAGAGAGAGTTTTATTGCTGAGAATGAAACTGGACTCCAGAGGCCTCCCTGGTGTTAATTGAGGTGCAGTGTGATTTGTTTTGCTGGCCCCTCAAGCAGCCCTTCCCAGTCCATTGAATCAGATCCCCCTGCGATGGCTCTCTAATGGCCTCAGATACGTCTGTGTGCTTTAAACAACCTGCAACTGCCGAAGATAAAATGATAAGGTTAATGCTGCTGTGACAGTATGCAAAGTGAATAACCATTTAAACAGTCTGTCTTTACAGCACCACTGCAGTGTACTTAAGAGAATATGCTCTTAAACGTAAAGACTACTTTCCAGCAGATGATAAGCCTGAGGGCTGATGCTGGTGCTGTACCTTTTGCATCTGGTGCACATCCACATTTTAACTTATATAATTACTTAACTCACTAATTCTTGCAGGTGAAGCTGTGTGAGCAAAGGAGCAACCAAACCTAAGTAAGGAGAAGTACTGCTTTTAGGCTCTACACTTTCAGAGTCCACTCTTTCAGTTCATTAAATGCCTGTAGCCAGAATTCACTGTCATTCTCTGAACATAATTACGTACTTCAGCAATGTGACTTGAAGGAGTACTTCATCCTAATGTAATATGCCCTTTTTGGTGCTCAGAGCACCAAAGAGTGAAATTAGAAGGTCAACATGCATGTATCTTTCCCAATACAGTGACATGGTTCCTCATAGCACTCCACAAATCTCATTATGATCTTTTAACTGGGAACTACTTTTTTACCTGATCGCATCTGCCAGCTCTTTAGCCCTGGGTAGAAGGAATAAACTATTCACAGCAAGTTCTGTGACATATTTATACTGATTTCATTTCATTTGTAAATACACACTGATATAGAAATTTACACATATGTTTACACATATTTGATTAGCATAAATCAAATTCAATTGAATCCTTACAAACAAAAGCAATGCTCAAATCGGACCATAAATATCTAGACTCATAAATCATTCTGTGTGGACAAACCCCCTCCCCCAAAAAACGTTGTATTTCGGGTGCACCTTTAATGGTACAATCAGTGACCTCATCATTCAAAGGCCCAGGTATTTTGTTGGGGCGAGGGGCTTATATTTGGTTGTGTCATATCGTTTACTTCAATACAATATCCAGTAGTGACAACATGAAACAATGGGATTTTCTTTTTCTATTATGAAAAAAACAGGCTACCAAGTGCAGGCCTATGGGGAATGTATTTATTTATTATAGGCAGGCACGTCGACATGTGGAGCTATACCCGACTAAACCGTTCATTCTTGAGTGACCTTTCTGCATTGGTGCCACTGCACTGCAGTTCATGAATGTTTAATGGAAAGGCTGGCTGTTTTGGGCCTGCCAAGCTGGGTTTGCTGCCTGACAGAAACATACTAACTCAAAGGCAGAGTGGAGGTTAAAACCAGTGGGTGCTACAAACAAAGGACACCAAACACAAGACAAGTAACCACCTCTCAGACCACAGGTGAGTATCAGATAAAGGGGGCATGCAATGATGCACGCAGACACGCACAAACACAGATTCCCACTTTTGTTTTGCGTCTGTCACGCTCACACATTGTGATCTCACATTGTCCCACATTATATGAAGCTTAGCGAAAGTTCAGTCAGGAAGAATACCTCTTTGCGCATGCCCTTTAAGTCACAAGTGTTTTCCCGCAGTCCTTTAGTTCCACCATGTCATTCCTCGCTCTTTCATTCGCATTTCTCCTGCAACCAAATGCTAGAAAGCAATCAAATGTGTTAAAAGTGTTCTCTCTCTCCACTGTCATTCAGTTGTCTGTTCAGTTCTGTTGAATATTTGCATCCCACCTCCACCCCTTCAGCACCGCTACTGTGATGTCTGGCCATCTTCAATCAAATCCTCCATCTTCAAGTTGCCCTTCCCCGCAGTCAGCGTCCCTCCTCATTACCACCGCAAGTGTTTAGGCTCCGGGGGTGGGGGGTCTCTCGCGTGGAAGCACCTCGTTTGTCAGTTGGTTTTCCATGGTGATCTACTTCCTGCTGGGGTCTAAGCGCCAAAGTCTATTTTGCTCTTCACAATAAATTAATTTGACTCGAATCATCTCGTTAATTTTTCTCTCTTATTAGTCTCTCTCCACACAACTATCAAGAACACTAGATGGTTTACTTGATAGTTTGAAAGACAAGCAGCAAGCTGAGGCAGAATGAATAAGCGAGGCTGAGGACAAAGTGGGAGAGAAGAACTCGCTCAGCTGAGGAACAACAGGATGTACTGCTGGTGTGGTGTCATTGCGATAATTTCTTCTTTACATTCTGGCCCACAAGATACATCCCCTGACACCTTTTCTGTCTCTTTGTAGTTCCTACTCAGCACCATATGCTCTCCAGTAAAGAAGAGTACAAAAGAAGACAATAACAAGAAGCAGTTTGCAGAAAGGAATGATAATATGGGAATTATAATTGGATTTGAGAGTGAACTGAGACTGTATGCAAAACAGTGAGAAAATGTGTGAAGGATGGTTGCTGCTTTGGCTGGCGGATACTAATTCACATAACAGTTACCTAACTTATAAAAAAAACATAATACATCCTAAAATCTGCACCTGTTTTCTGATGCGACTTGACTGTAAAAGCAAAAACAACATCAAATCAAATCAAAGTCTTGTACTTTCTGTTTGTAAGATAAACACAATCAGCTTCTCATATCTGTCTGACAGCATCCCACTCTTCCAGCTTTATGAAGGACGCAGCACAAAGGAAATACTAGTCAAGTGTGTCATGAAATGTGAGTGCGTGTGTGAGAGAAAAAGAGAGAGACCGAGGTTATCTTCAACACCGCAGAAGTGCACGGAAACTTTTACTCCAGTGAAATGGCACATTTTAGTGCCAGGGTGGCATGACGAGATAAAACCTTCAGCTCTGAGCTGGAATCCAAGGGGGAGAACAAGTAGATGAGTCAGCTGCACTAACACAGCTGACGGCATACAGATGTGATTTCAATTTTGAAAAAAAAAGAAAAAAAATATTCAGAGCTCCTACATATTCATTGAGTCCAACTGTGGAAACTCAGTTTGACAACTTAAGCATAGCTAATATATGTCTGACCAAAGTAAGTAAGACAATAAAAAGAGGATACAATTTGGAATTTCACATGGTATGTATTAGGCATGTAAGCAGCAGATATTGTTTCTAATTATTATTCTCTCCTTTCAGCTTGCATTATCCAATAGAGCCTTTACCTCTTCAGTGATGCCCCACTTCACCTTGAGGCGTCTTTTTAAATTTCCATCGGTTCTTAGTTTAGAGAAGCACCGAAGAGGGAAATAGACGATAGAGCCCTTTCTGTCTGGGCTGGGGCTGTGATGCAGAGAGTGGATCTCATTGATAATGCATCAGGAGAAGAAATCCATCAGGGACCACATTCATTTAATACACGAAGCAGACATTTATGCATGAAAGTGCGCGTGGCCTCTCGCTCCGGACCTGTGACCGGGCTAAGTGAGCCTGTCCTCTTCGAGCTGTCACTGAGTACAGTAGCTCAGGTCTCGGGGACATGGTGGCCTGCTCTCTATCACTCCTGCCCCTCTCCAGACAAAAGAATGAAACATTTATGAGCTGTCTTTGCGACAGTGGCAGATTCAACATCGTTTGATTAATTTGAAAAACAAACACACACGTACACACATGCATGCTTGCACACACGCACGTGCACATCCTCATATCTGCTGGCCCACTTGATAGAGCTTTCAGGAGAAAACATAAAGCCAGTGTGGAGTGATTACCGAATGTGCTCCTGCAGAGGAAGCACTGGCATTTCTCTCTTTTTGTTGTGCCTCTGACCTTTGAAAATATCACAGATTAGATCTTTAATTATTTATGAATGCTAGTGATGGTGTTGGGAGAAGAGAGGGGGATGTTGCCACATGTGACAGGGCATCCTTACTATAATGGAAAGATATTGTTTGGTGTAGGTTTGGTCTCATTTGACCAATACAAGTTCATGCATGTACTGAGTTGCCCACTTTACTGTTTGACATTATAAGATGTTTTTGTTTTGAGAAATTTGTGCTGTCAGTGTGCAATCTGCACTCTCAAATGTTATGATTTAGATTTTAAATTCTTCAGAATAGCAACCCTCAGATCCTGCTCACATCAACTACCCTCATGCTGTAAACATTCCTGACACATTCATTTGGAAATAATCAAATAATAATGGTGCAAAAAAAAAAAAATAATAGAGAAACAAACAACAGAGAAAATAACTGTGCTATGTGGGAAAAAAGTATTTCCCCGGAGAATGGTTTAACCAGTGATTGATATGCAAATTCTCTTTTTCATCGGAACCCCCAGTAAATGTCGGGGGGGCACTGGGGAGGGGCTGAACATCTCAATTAAAGAGCACTAACATGCATCATTCCAAACAACCCGTGAAATGAAAGGCATCGTTTAGATTGATCTACAGCATCAGTGAGAATAAATCAGAGCAGCAGCCTAATAATGCAACACTCCAGGGTGCGTCTGAAAATTGCGGATAGCAATTCAGACCAGTGTCTGCATAATGGTGTTCCAGGTGATGAAGTTGGCGATCACAATTTGGGAATGGGGCACCATCGCTGCAAAGTTAAATGCTAAGATGTATCTGCGAGAGAAGAGTGAGTGTGCATCTGAACCTCTGTAATGGCTGAATTGTGCTTACAGTTTGTTTTCTTTGGCCCAAACTGTGGTTGAAGGCTGTAAAATGATTTGTCTGCACTTCCAATTAAACCCCTCCGGTGTTCATGCCAGTTAAGCACTTTCAAGGAGTTAGTAAATGTGCTCCTTGGCATACTGAGCCTGTGCTATATATTGAAATGGCACTCCATGTTGGCTCTTGGCTAATTTTAGTATTTTAAGTTTTAAGTTTTTCCTTCTTGCTATCTGTCTATTGTCTCAGAATATCCATGGGCACTTGTGCATAAAGTGATCTCCTGCAGATTTGTTAATGGTTCTGATTATGTTTGAACTTGTGACAAACTACATCATGGACTTTGTGGTGTATCTGAGACCTCTTTTTCAGGGCATTAGATAAGTACTTAAAAAAGAAAAAAAAACAACCTACAGTACTAATGTATTTTAGCATGGTTTTGTCGCATGATTTGGTGGGTGAAGATTTTCCTATCAGTTTTATAGATGGTTTCTACTTTAATCAGTCCAGAATAATGTGTCTCGCTACCCTAAAGGACACATCTCTGTTCTCATTAGTCTCATCTCTAAAAATTGCTCACTTGCAAATAGAAAGACATTCTTAAAAAATGACTCAGCTCAATGTGAATTTATTTGCCCAGCATGAGAAATGTACATGGATTTGTGTTGGCGACATCGATGTAGGAACATAGCAGCATCTTACAAAAAATATGTTGTTTTATCAACAGCAGGACCCCACATTTATCTCAAGAGAACGGTGTGAGTCCTACAGCAGAGACCATACTGTCCAGTCATACTTTTACAAAGAGTGAATGCTGATTGCATTAAAGATATACTGACAACCCCACTGAGAGTGACCTAATTAGCTCACCCAGGAGGGGGTGAGATTTTAAGGTCACACTGAGAGAGGCTTTACCACTGATGTCACTTTTGACTGCTCTATTTGCTTATTTTAAAAGAAAGCACCCGTGTGGAAAGATGGCTGTGTGTGTGTTTGTGTGTGTGTGTGTGTGTGTGTGTGGGGGGGGGGTGTTATCATTCACACCTGGACACATGGGACTATCGAGTCATTTGATGGCTGTGTGTGACCCATGCACCCCCTTGCAGCCACATGTTGGCTGGGCAGGTCTACTATCTAGTTTTAATACCTGGGACTCCCAATCAATTAATTAGAACTGAAGAAGCCTTTTGGATGAGAGGTGAAACTTTTAAACTGAAGTTCAGTTGCCCCAACCTAAGCTGTTCTGTGCGTCTGTTTGACTTGATAATGGTTCTCAAGAAACATACAGTGTACATAAAGGAACATATCAAAAGATTGGCATTTACTTACTTTTGCCTCAGTGTTGAATATTTTAGGATTACTTTGCAGTAACTAGAGGGTGATTTAGGCTAATGCTTATCCCTAAAGCTTTTAATTTTCACCTGGGTGTGATACATTGTGATCTTGAGCTGCACCCTTTTCTGGTAACATACAGATCTGACCTTTGCCTGGTCAGGATGTTCTGTCACACAGTGAGATGGCCACCATTTCAGCTCAGACTGTAATCTGAGACATTCTTTGCTCGTTACACAGCTCAACATGTTCCCCAGCATCTAATGCAAATGCAAGATGTGGAAGATTAAAGGAATTACTTGGAATTTTTTTTCTTTTTTTTAAAAAAGACTGCATTTAAGGTTTTAGATGACCCAGTTTCCAGGCATCCATCCAGTGGCTTAGATGCTCTGGAGGCTTCTGAATATAGTATTTGTGGATTCACTATGCAGTGTGTGTGTTTGTGCATGTGACTGTGCCGTGTGTGCATGCACGCATGCATGCAAATGCTTTTTTTGTGTTTGTGCTCTTGCTTATATGCAGCTTTTTTTTTTTTGCTTGTGTTGGTTGGTACACATCCTTAGATCTCATCAAAAAACAGTGACCTAGATATAATTAACCCCCTCAAACCGGCAGAAAATTGTGTTTAAAAGTAGCACAGCACCCATCAATCTGCTCCTCATGTCAGCACAGAGCTGCTCCCCATGTTCAAGTCGGGTTCCTAATAGAGGGGGGCATCATGCACTCCCTGCAGCATGTCAAGCTGGCAGCACATGAGCGAGGCGCTCAGAGAGATGTAGTAGACAGCTGATGGAATGAATAAGCTTGTCTGAAGGTACTTCACATGAAACAGAGAATCTACAAAATGAAGAGCTTCTGTTATTGTTAAAATGTGCATCACTTACTTGATAGCTGAGAAACAATAAATGCCCTCAGCAGTGACTTTTGCTGTTTTTGATAGCACGACACAGAGGTGCTTGAGAGGCATTTCATTCATTTTTGCTCAGCTAGCCGCTTGTAAGGCATTATTCAGTGCAATATTCCTTTGTCTCAATAGCTCCACTCATGTCATTTGAACTGAAGAAGCACACCCACATCACACGCCGCCTTTAAGGATCTTTGCTAATGTGTAAGATCCTGACTACACTTTGCCTTTAATCTAATAATCTGATTTAATTTGACTGTTAGTTTGTTCAGGCATACCAGTGTGGGAATACAGTGAAACCGCTTTCTTCAAATTGACAGGACAAGTTATGGATGCTGTAGTTATCATGTAGGAAGCCAGCATTAACCCATGTGTATTCTATCTGATCAGATCAGAGTCATTTTCAGTGTTTTTTTCACATTCTCATGAGAGTGATTTCCCCTGAAGCCCTCTTTAGAAGATCAAGATGCTCTTGGTTGCTCATGCATGTAACTGATAAATTATGAGTTACATCAACTGTTGCTTGCATGCTCACAGTATGTCATAAAGTGGCTGCTTTCTCAGAAAAGGGAAAAATTAATTCAAGGATATGAAATGAGGATTGATTGATTCCAGGCGCAGAATAATGTTACTTTGAAAAGGAAATTAGCAACTGCACACAATAATTAATCATACTCAGAAAGGGTAAATTCCCTGGGTTTCAAGCAGTACTCTTAGTTGCTATTAGGCATCATAAACTCTCACTTAGTTTTGCACAAGGTTAAAATAAATAAAAATTCAACCCGTGGATTTGTTTGGCTTTTATGAGTACTCTCATACAATCAGAACTCATTTGTTATGAACTGAAAATCAATTATTAATTATGTACTGAAATTTTTTTTTGACTCAGTCTCAAAGTTGCTGCTCTTATTTGTGATGAGAGTATCCACGCTATAACTTCATCCTAATGCTGATATTTCTACATTTATATCTATATTTCTTCTCTAATTAACAGATTTGTCTTTTTTTTCCCACACAAAATAATGGCTAATTCATACTGCACATATGTATTACAAGACAGCAATATTCTGCCTTTTTTCCCCTGCGTTTTTTTTCCTGAACAATGCAGCAGTGCTGATGCGTGGTTTCCTCACCCTCCCTCTGGGAGGTGTGAACCAAGGAAGGGAAGGGTAGAAACAGGAGAAAGAGGAGGTGGGGAACATGGAACACAGTAAACTTCAATAAGTACAACGTCCTCGTCTCCTTGTTCTGAGCATCAGACTTACCTGGTTTTGCTCTGGAAATGAAGAATTGGTAATCTAATACACCTGCTATTTCTAGTAGTATGTCTAATAAGTTGATTGGATGAAAACATTATCACAGTATTCACAAACACTCATTAATTTGGCTGATTTTGTTGACAAATCAAGCCCACTTGTAGGTTGCGATTCAAAAAGACATACTGTGCCTCCACGGGCATTTTACCAAAAAGCTTAAACATCAGAGCCCTGAGTCTGTCACACTTTGTGGAAACTAAGTAGAAGAGTAGTGCATCCTATATTACAGACAATTGAATAAGTGAATATATTTATGATAAAGTATCTTTTCTCAGGCCTCGTCAAAATAGCAGCACAGCTGTAAATCCTACTGACACATAGTCCTACCCTGGGGCTTGGGGATTACATGTGCTGCGTACACGTTAAAGCCTCTAAACCTCGCCTCCTCAGAGCTGATCTGACTGCACAATCAACCCCTCACTCTCAGCTCCACTCCGCTGGCCATGAGGCCCCCATTCTCTAAGGATGCCGACTGCTTACTTCCAGATCAGCAGAGCTCCGCAGTGCCCGCGAAGGTCGGACCAAGAGTAAATTTGTCAGCTTGCCTCCATGTTCACTGGTTCACCTGGGAGTTGACCCTCTAGCTCACCATCAGTTCATAGAGTCAGGCAGTCTGACTGGAGTGAGGATTTTTCAAAATAAATGCATCTCCTCTGTTTTTATGTATCAGTTTATTTTTAGAAGGAAAACAGGTCAAAAGAACAGTTGGAGTTATTGTTTTTCACGCTGCGCTTGAACCCCCTTACACCTAGACTGACATACATGCAAAAACACACTTAGGACGATCACACATGCCTGCTCAAAAGCACTCACACACACTCTCACACCCACTTCCACCCACACATACGCAAACACAACACATCTGCAATTTCAGCGGGTGAATTGAGAGCCTAGAGTAAGGAATACCTCGCAGGGTAGAGCATATTCAATTAGCCCCTGGCAGTTCTTCATCCTCACCTATCATCATTGCATCACATTTCAATATTGCACAGAGGTGTGCCGCCAACGCACTGCTGACACATCAAAGGGCTGCGGCAAATCCACACTCCTTCTCGGAGCCTCACAGCTATGTCACAGCTGTTAGACCAGGTAGGGTAGGCCAGAGAGGCACTGGGAGAGGCCAGGCATGACTAAACACCTCAGCAGACATATTAAAAAATGGATTCTTCATTTCCCACTTCGGTGAGTTAAAGTTATCAGGCGAGCCTGTGGGTAGGGTTTGATAGTTTCCTGGTCCACCATGGCATGGTTAACTCTGAGGGTTAGGGGGAGAGATGATCTGGATCCTAAGACGTGTGCGACAGAGTAGATGTGATGAATGAATTTTAAGTGCAGCACTTTTTCAGACTTGATTTTTTATTTTTATTTTTCCCAAGCTTGTTTCTGGATAAAGCTAACTAAATCATGTCCTCTCCCCAAGTACAGTAGTATCCCAGGTGCACAGTAAGTAGTGATCCATTCAGCATGGTAATGGAAGTCATGTCCTCGTTCATACAATAAATGGGTGCAAGGACATGAGAAATAAGTAATGACACACCCCCAGTTCTCTCTCTTCCATCCAACTCACTTTTGGCTGGTTAAGATGGAGGCAGTAAGGGCCACAGTGGTTCATTGATATCTTTATCAGGCAATACTTACTACAGATATATTTTTAGGAATTGCACGAGTTAAAGTTAAAACAATGTGCTCATTTGTTGCTGCTGGGTTTGCCTCCTTACCTCTGTGCTGCCTCTTCCCCTCTCTCTTCTCCTTTAGTGTTGGACAAATGATTTAGAGCTCTAAATTGAATTTCATTTTCATGTATTTCTTCCAGAGGGCTCGCTAATTAAGAATTTAATTATGACTGGGAACAAAACACAGGAAACAAAACCCCCTCATGTCAAAACATCTTTGGACTCTTCGTCCCCCTCTTTGCTTTTTCCCCCCTCTGCTTCCTTCCTTAAGTGTGTTTTCTGAAAGTTTTGAGGTGAACTGAAGGTAAGACATACACTAAGATGGTAATCAGAAAGGACTACACCAGAAATTCTCAAGAGTGAACATGTGATGCATGCATGATCAAAGAAAGCTAGAAGGCAGGACTGTAAGATATTCAATGCTTGTTGATGTTGCTTGTTGATGAATAGGCCCGTTTGTTGGAATAATACTCTCAGCGTCTAAATCCCCAAAAATAAAATTAATATTTGATGATTATGGCAATGAAAAAAAAGCTTTAGTAGCATCATGTGTTTTACTTTTTCCTTTGACTCTCTCTGCGAGCACTGCACAGTGATATTTTATAATTATTACAATGTCTCCTGTCTTAGTGCTTTGCTGCCTGGTGGACTGTTCCCCTGCCTGAGGGCTCTCCTCGGTGTGAACTTGTCCTGTTCACCCTACTGTACTTTTCTCCCTCTTTCCATCATGCAGACCCTCTCATCTTTTCTCTGTGGGCCAACCCTCCAGCAACTATTTGTCACAAGCAGATGTTTCAGAGAACCATGACCTCCATGTGCGGTTGCTGGGGAATGGGAGCTTGGCGCCAGCGATGATTGGAAACCTGCAGAGCAGAGAGGCTATGGTCAAGGTAAGTAATACTAGCTTCTCTCTGGTCCTCAGGTCAGCTAATCTCCCATGGCAATCAGGAAAGCAATAGAACAAGTGAGAGGTCCCTGAGTGGGGCTGTTCAGACCCTGACATAGCGATGATGGGGCCAGTCTGGGACCGACTTTCAGGGACGTCATTTAATGCTTCCTCTTCAACTATCCCACACAAGTTGACAGGTCTTCAGAAAGGCATCTGATGCGACTTCAGAAATCTGCTGATTTAGTAAAATCACACAGAAACATGTCATTATGACTGTAGCATGTGTGGTTAGATTTGAACCAGCACAAGTTATACTAGTATTATAGATGTCTGAATCCATTGAAATACAAAAGAAAGCAAGAATATTCTGACATCAAGCATATGTTGGTTTCTGTTTGGAGGCCAGGTAGCACTAATGAGCAAATTTGAGCAGGAATAATATGTGCGAGGGAAGAGAGGAAGGGAGAACAAAGAGCAGATTCTCTTAATAAGGTTTTGGATATTTCATCTTTTAAAGGTGTTCTGGCTGGATACAGTGGAATATAAGAGATGCACATGAGTGACAAATGAAAAAAGAAACACCTAAACGCGGCTTAGTAAGGTGTTTGGCCACCATGACCTGCCAAAATGGTTTCTTTGAATCTACTAAATGGATGAACACTCTGTTTATTTGTTGTTTTTTTTTGTTTTTGTTTTTGTTTTGTTTTTTTTTACTAATTTGAGTTACTTTGAATTAAGCTGACCAATAGCTAATTTAATTTTGTTATAGCAATTTATTGGTTGTATCATATTGTCTTCTACCACTGGCTTTACGCAAATGCACACGATAATGATGCAACAGTCTCAATCAGTAATGTGATTTAAAAGTGGCATTCAGCGTGTTTTTTAATATCCACACAATGGATGTTTGGGACAAATTCGTGGCTGTTTAGAAACGGACTCCATATTGTACTTTCAAATGTCATTTTTTTTCTCTCTCTTTATTTGCCTCATCGCCCCTTCACTCTCTCTCTCTCTCTCTCTCTTTCTCTTTCTCTCTTTCACTCACTCATTCACACAGACACACACAGACACACACACACACACACACACACACACAGACAGACTGTATCACCTCACATCTTGCAGGTCATGTGCTATTACAGTCTATTGTTGTACTCCTGCAGCCACAGGTGGAATGATTTCCCTGTGGTCTGTTGTATATAGTTTTGCTTCTGTTGGAGAGAGGTCCAAAGAGACAGGAAAGATGTGGGGACATGTTGTGGGCCAAGTAACTATTGTACAATACATAATGAGACACGTTCAAGCCAGTGTTGTCTATCTTTGGTAGACATCTTCGTTCATTGATTGAAAATGTGTGTCGAAAGTCCAAAATCTTTTTTGAAAACTTGCTTCCGGTTAAAATTATATGCTTTGCTTTTTAAACTAGTGAGTGCTCATTTTCTAATGTAACAGAAGAAAAAAACAAGCTGTGGGTGTAATTTCACTGAAGATCCATTAATAATAAGATCTGAGCGGGTAGCTAAGATACTAATGAATTTGGACAGATATGTGAGTAGGGGAAGCAAATGAGACAAAGTAGATATTTTCAGTGAAGTGCAGCTCCAAGTGTGATGCTGGAAATGGAATTTTCAGTGTATATTAAACAGATACTCTGTCATTGGCTGTAAATGCAATTCAGTGAAATCTGTCAGACAGAATGTAGATGCATGTTAATGGCTGAGTTAAAGGACTGTGAGTGCAAGTGCAAAATACATGCAGTCACTTAATCTTGTTCATTATCAATATATGAAGTGTAACCGCTTGCAGTGCAAAAGTAGTTTAACCCAAATATCAGTTATGGAATTTCAACCATGCCGAGAAATTGCAAGACCGGGTCAAAAGCTGGTGTATGGCTGAGGTGCATATGGTCAGTGTGTGAAATTGTTGTCAGTTTGTTACAGGGGACAGAGGTACTGCCTATCATGTGAATTCTACAAAACGATATAGCACTGTCCATGAATCGTTAGTTGCTATACCACCTTTGTGGTAAACTTAATAGTTACAGATCCATTTTGTATCTGAGCCATATATCCAACAGTGCCTGTCTGGGTTACATACCGTTTGCATCCCCTTTGTGGTAATAGTAATCACAGTGGGCAGCCTGAGAATAGGCAGCTCACATGAAAGGGAAGACATGTCAGGTTATCATTTCTTTCTTCTTTTTTCTTTCAAATTTAACTTCAAACAGAGCTAAATATCAGTGTGATGCTGACTATCACACATGCAACAAGCAGTGAAGTTGCGTGGCATACAAATGTAATTAAAACAAAGCTCTATAATTCTCTTCATAAGAAAATTACTACCACCTCTGTGAAAATGCAGATGGTGTTGTTTTAGCCAGAGAGGCAAGATGAAATGTGGTGTGGCAAATTCCCCTAATGATATGATATACATACTGTAATTCATTTCAGGATGCATTTGCTGAAAATTCTGACTTCCCTAATGAACATAATGAAGAGCACTGATCCCTTTCTCCTCAAATTACTGCACACGCATAGGCTGTGGTTGTTCAATTAATATGTTCTGAAATCAGTAATTAATAAACAGGTTAGCATGCACATAATTTTGTGATTCAACCTATTAAGCCTTGGATATCAGACATTCTGCCGTGAAACCACTTTAAATTTTAATTTGTCCTTTCAAGAGCTGTTGTTAGCATTTACATCTTCCCTTTTCCCTCGTTTTGTCCATCTCACTTTGGTGTGGGTTTTAATGAAGATTTTGAGGCTGGAACTGATTCCCTGGACTTTATTCAGCTGTTTCTCCATCTGGCACTTGAGCACCTGAGGTAAAGCTTCTTCTGCAAACTGATTTTCCCTTCGTCTGTAAATCACTTTTCTGTTATTGTGTGCTTTGTTTTGGTTCCTCCTTTCTCTTCTCTCTTCTCTGCTACCTTCTGGGTCCCAACCCTTTTGAGGAGGCATTTACGTTATTACTGCCTTTTAGGTCTATTTAACTTAATTTAACTTGATTTTCCCAGCATTGAGCACTAAGCGCTGATACAGCTCCTCGAGCTGGAACTTGCAAAGTGAACAGTCTGAGAGGCCAGATTTGATAACACGGTGTAGCACAGAGCTTCTCAGCTCTAATGAACACTACAGATGTGTCCAGCAAGGGAGGAGGAGTGTGCCAATGGCAATGTAAACAGCAGCCAATTACCTGCCTGGATGACGATTCTCCACTCCTGCTTAGTGCACACACGTGAAGAGGCCAGCGCATCTGCTGCGAGGCCGAGCACCATTGTGGTACACACACCAATATCATCCGGTGAGCTGCCATTATACGCGCTTCCTCTCAAGCATGTGTCGTTTCATTGTCCCTTCTTTCGCTTTCTATAATGCAGTCAGGTTAGTCATCTTTGAAACAAAAATAGAACCAATCCATTTGTATTGTATTGTTTTGCATAATATGCCATACGAATACAGATAAAGGCAGATATGAACATAAAGGGGGAATTTGGTGAAAATGAAAGTATGAGAACTGCATTATAATGCCCATGTTTCAGTTTTGACCAAAGTGAAAAATTTACCATTTGTTATCATGTTTCTTTTCCTACGGCAGAGAAATTTTAGCTCATACTGGCATCAGAATTTTTCACATGGCTTTACTATTGAGTGAGACAGAACAAATACGATTTGAACAGCAGTTATGAGTCAAACAGGAAGAAGTAGAGAAAGAGAGAGAAAGACTTGGCATCTGGATGTTTCCTGAGCTCAGCCTCAGGCAAGATTGGCTGATTCGAAGGACGCCCCTCTGTAATCTAGATGCTGTATGGTTTGGTTTTGCTCTTTATGTAAGAGTTATATAACAGATGCACTGAAGATGATCATTGCCTCCATATTTTGGAACCGTCAGTTTTTATGTGGTCAAACGTTTTAGGAGAAGTTTTGAAAAATAAGCTCTTGTGTAACAATTCACACTGGCGTCCCTTGGTTTGATGACCTGCTAATGCATGTGCTGTTTTTCAAGGCCACATTTATTTGGTTTTCTGCCTGGTTTTACAACCATTACAGTTTGATCATTCAAGTTTTTGATGAAGTCGCTTCTTGAGAAAGGAAAGTAATGATGTCCACTCACTGAAGAGAAAGAAAGAAGATGACCTTTAAAGAAATAAATGGCAGAAACAGATGATAACTTGTTTTGAGAGTTGATAAATTGCAGCAGTAGTGCAGTTCTACTTATTCAGATAATAAACAGGGCTAAAGTAAGTCTCTGTCCCATGGCATGGCACATATACATATCAGCCTGAGGTGCTAGCTTTTATCTCTGTTTTCTTCTCAAAATAGCTCCTCCTATATGTACATGTGAAACAATAAAACATAAACATCAGATCTTGATCACACGAGATGAAGAAGAAGTTGTTTGCACAGTGTGCCAGTTTTCCAGCCTGTCTACATATAGTCATTGAGCCAAAGCTTTTAAAAGTGCCTGAAAGGCAGCATAGTTTTCATTTAGTGTGGTCAGAGAGTAATGCATGGTGACAGGTCTTGACTGAAGGTAGCTCATTATACTGCACTATGAAACTAAAGAAATCAATATTAGTAATGCCTGGCTTCCCACCAAAAGGGATACTGTATAGCAGTCGGCTCAATTTCACATCCACAGTGCAATACGTTTGGAAATAAAGAATGTGACTATTTTTATTAAGAGATATTGCTGATGCACGTCTCTGAATTGAGTAAATAAGAACGTCCTTATCAGAGTGGCTAGAGTGTTTGCACAGATTCATCTCTTTGAATTCAGCGAGCTGTAAAAGTGGCACTCCTTCCCACAAGGGGAAGTGGAGCTAGTTGAGAGATATACTGCAGGATGGCTGACGGAAGGAACATGCCTCTCTGCGGTCCATAATCATATTTCACTGTGGAATGTGGCAATTCTGATATGATTGAAGTCTGTTTTGTGCTCATTGGCATAACACGGTCATCGCTGTCTAGAGGGTTTCTCAAGACAGTCATACTTTATGATGCAGAAAGCCTAAATCTCATTACCTTAAAGTGCTGTATTGCTAACATACAAGTCGACAGTGTCTTTGAGGTGTGTGAAGCACGACATTCCCAGAACTAAAATGGCCTGACTTTATTCCGCTGGACCAAAAGCCACTGCCCATGCAGGCCTCCCAGGGGTTTAAATTAGCTACACCCCTGTCCCTCTGTGGCCTCTGAAGCCCCCTTACTTCTACTGCATGGGCTTACACCATGTCTCTAGCGGCAGGGCTTACTTAAAGCCCAACCCACATACTGTACCAAGGCATGAGCTATCTTTGAAAATAACCTTGAGAAAGTAGGGCTGGAGGGGAGGGTTTTGGTACACTTGATTTGTCTCCACTATAATAAGACTACATGATTTGGACTTGCTTGTCACAGAGCAGTCAATGCTGAATGCTGCCCTCTAAAACTATTGGAAGACCAACAATGCATTTAATGGTCTGGCTTAATGCAGTGCAGTTATGTAAGCTCTGTGTTACACAAAAATGAAAATGTGTGGGTGACAATGAAATAGTATATGACCAAGCTCCTTATTAACCAGATGGATATGGCACTTACAATGTACTGTGCGCTCATGCTTTCAAGAAGTGGAGGAACATTTTTAAGTGAGGATTTTTAATAGGCCTACAAGGGAATTTTTGTATCTCGAGTAAGCCACTGCTCAACATCCCAACTGCCTCATAGTGCCAGGAAAAGAACATATCTGAGATTGTGTGTGCTACATACTGCTCCACTTTGTATGCTGTGCACATGTGTGTTCACATATGGTACATACTCATCTATATGAATAATAATGACCCCACCCAACACCACTTTATGGACACTTTCTTCTGTCTATCTGAGCTGCCCTGTGGCCAGAACTACTGTCAGCTCTGTGACGCCTGCCTTGAAATATTCACAATATACCATGAGTCATGTTGAGACTGCACGGAGAGCTGTGCTTCACTATCCTGTTCCCCAATCGGACCTGGTTAAGAGCAGTTGCTGTTCACTTTGTTCCTTCTCATGCCATGCTAATTCTCTACATTCTCTAACTCTTTTTCTGTCATACCATGCTGGCCTCACCGTTCTGTCTCCAACATTTAATAAATCGATATAGCTAGAAGGAAGGCAGAATAACAACCTTTACTTTCACGGAAGCAACAACATATTAGCATGGAAATTTTGAACATTTGTTAAAGAGGTGCCTCTGGAGCCGATGATGAGTAGTGGCAGAGTATATACAGTATGTGAGAAGTGCAGTGTTGATTTGGCGTCTTGGTCGTAAATTAGCAGAAACAAAGAATATCATCCCCCTGAGCAGCAGTTATTAATCTCACTTTGGGCAGCATGTTCCCAAGTCAGGCGGCATTTGCTTGGCCATTTATTCATTACAGCCCTGAAGAACATCTGTGGACACCTCAGTTGTTGCTGGAAAAAAAAATGCTTCTTATGTTTTGCTGCTCATTATATCGAGTACCAAGTCGCACATGTTTGCCATGGTGCATATATACCCCGAAGGCACACACCAGAAGAACAGTTCATTTACTGTGGCATTTGCTAAACCTGCAGAAGGCACAGAGTGCACCCTCTTTTGGCTCAGTCACTACAACTGCGTAATTGGACTTTACACATCTGCACTTTTATGCATTATGTCCAAACTATGTCCTACTTTCTTAGACAAAAGTGCTCTCACGGGTTTAGAGGATTTCCTCAAACGCAAAAGCCAACTGTCAAAAAAAGACAGGTTTTGATTTGGTCTCACCCACCTCAAGTCAATGTGGCCCTTAGTCTGAATATCCCACTCAGAGTATTAATAGGCCACAGTTCATCCATCCTAACTAACTGTGTGTTGAACCTTGCAAAAATGTGAGGAGAAAGTCTTTCAAGGGCAAACAGAGCCTCCCTGAGGTATCACAACCAGTACATTTGTTGTCCAAAATAGTAAACTAATGAGATACATTAAGGCCAGAGTCAAGTGTCCTTCGGTGTCTCATATGAGAAAAAGTCCTCTGCCTTGTCACTCCTAATTGGTGAACTTGTTAGGGTCAATAGAAGAGCAAAGTGAGTCTGAGGATAAGCAGCTATGTGAGTTACTACACTTTCTCACTTGGTAGCCAATAATCTGTTGTTGTTACTTCTGCATTCGTCAAGTGCCATTAAAATGACATTTCATTTTGTAGAAAGTACTAGTATTTTCTGTTTTTAGAAATGATTATTTTTTTTTTTTTGTAAAATCATTTTTAGAAATGACAAGAAGTGTTCAGCTGCCTTGAAAGACAAATCTTCAAAGAACGTTGTGTCCTTGCTTCTTTTTTTACCCACTAGACCTGTTCTGTAGTTGTGACAGAGTGAATAAGTGGCTGATATTGACTTTGGAATGAAAATGTCAATGAAGACTGAAAGACAATGCTTTGCATACTTGTGACAAGAACAAAGATACTGAGTGCACAGCGTGGTTATTGAACTTCACACTCATCTCACCAGAGAATTGAGATGTTAGTGCATGCTGTTAGCAGACCTCCTAATCAATGATGGACAAACACTGGATTCACCGGTCCACTGGAAGGGATTCTCAGCAGGGTCTTTGTTCTGCTTCACAAAAACTGGACGAAGCAAGGACATCCTGTACTCTCTCTCTGAACAGAAAAAAGATACCACTGACATTTTAAAGTACTTTGATAACTGAAAAGCCAAAAGGCTGCCTTGTCAGTCAAGGGAAATGTAAAATCTTTTCCCAGGTTGATAGTGCAATTTAAACTCTACAGTGGCAGCAAATTTGACTTGGTCTTTTTAGACTGAGGTCACAATTGTTTGACTTCTTTAATGGCACATAATTATGTAAGTGTCCTTATATCTGAATTGCCTTAATGAGTGTAATTTGGAGTGGTCCTTCTTGCCTCAAGAGGCTGCAGTGTTTTTCTTTCAACACCTGCTGCCCTTGAGAAAAACAGGAAGCCCTTTCAAGAAAAAGTCTACTAATAAAACCGATTAACCAGTCTGTCAGGTTCCCATAGTAATCACCATGGAAAGAAGATTGGGTAGCACTAAAGGCCAATCAAAGTGACAGGCAATCAGAAATTAAAAGACCATTAAGTTTTAGCCTTCAGTTGCACTCATGGCCATTGCACACTGGACAGGAGAGAAAGCTACCATGGAAAGTGCAGTGAAGAATGGTTTAGTCAGGTTTCTTCCTGAACATGAACATGACAACAATAAATATATTTTTTTTCACAGAATAATGATTAATGTTATTGAATTTATAGACCATATAAAAATGGGTGATATATGATAGCAAACAAAATTGATGGAAGAATACAACCCTGTACATAGAGGCCCTCTACTGCCAGAAAGTGTTTAGCAGTTAAAGAGTTGAATGAGGATGCCTTTTGTATCCTGTTACCTTATCTCTCTGTATTGTCACTTTTCAAATATCAGTATTTTTGCAATTGATTTAACGATACTCACAAAATACCGTTACAGTTTTGAATGTTTTACATACAGATTAAACACGTATTTCACATAATGTATAAAATAAAACAAAAACATTTCTCTCAGAGATGCAAATGTATGAAGATAAGGCTGACAATGAAAGACTGAGTTGGTTATGAAGCAGAGATGTACAGTAGTAGAACATTATGACTCTTGCAATTCTTCATCAACTGAGTGGCATGAAAAACATTTATAGCATATCTGCTGACAAACTAGAATGTAATTTGTATTGATTTTTATGAAATACAATTCAAATAAAGCAGAAGTGGCTGAACAGAGAAAAAACTTCCAGAGGGAAAAAATACAGCTATTATGATCAATTCATTTTCTCCAAGAAGTTTTCTAATTCTTCATTGTATTTTTTCTCCTTTTGCAATTGCACATTCTCATGATATCATGTATTAACAGGCAAATTCATGGTGTCTTGTGCTTCTTTCGACTGGGATGCAGCAGAGTATCACACTTTGTTGTGATCAAGGTCAGCTCTCACCCTCCAGACCTGATTTTCCTTGTCGGTATTCCAAGCACCTCAGAAGACATTGGCAGCAGTTTTCACTTGGCAGATACTCCCAGACCCGATAGGGCACATGGACAAGACACTCTCTGAATAGTCGATTCTTCCAACCTGTGGTCAGCATTCCACATGCATCCCTCGGAGCTAAATGCTCTTCCTCTGCTCTCCTTTTAAGCCCTCTGACAGGAAGGATGTGATATTGCACCTGGCCTCTTTCATGGCTCCCTCCCTCCCTTTGCCTCTGCCTCGTTGTGGAACTGTTCCACCACTCCACACTAATTGTTCATTCCTCTCTCTCTTATTCCGCTCTGACACCTCCTCCCTGTAGGGCCTCAGGCTTCACGCCTTGAGAAAAGAGGACGACTCGTTATTCAAACTGTTAAACAGATGAGTTCATAAGCAAGAACAGCTTTGCACCCCGGTGATACAGAAACAGTGAAACCCACTATAAATCCGTTTTGATCTGGGCAGAGTTTCAACACAGCAGACTTTCCTGATGCCAGAAAGATAAACATAGCATCTTCCTGCTCAGCTTCAGAAAGTCTGGGTTGTTTAATGAATCCCAATCAGCGGGACCAACCTGGCAAAGGATCTCAATCAAACTTCATCTTCTTATCTAATGACTCCATGTGGGACTTCCGGGTCCCGGCATGATGCACCTCAGAGTCCAGCTCCATGTCCAACTTTTCAAATAAGCATCCTGGATGCAAAAGTGAATCTACACACATTAAAGAAAAACACACAAGTAATACATTTATTTTATTTTATTTATTACATGCTTAACATTCTTCAAGAATCATGTAAAAGTTATCTACAAAGCTGCAGTGGTTGCTCATTTCAGTTCCTCATCGAATAGTGTAGGTCATGTTCTTATATTTGCACTTGCATTACATTAGTGGCTTGCAAACATTGTAGTCCTTTGTATGTTTGTAATTTGCTTTGTGCGTTTACTTGTAGATTCAAAATGTGATCATTTCAGTTTGTATTTTATGATCAAACAAGAGATAATTTATGGTGATGATTTACATGATAAAAGGTTGAATTATTACGCAATGTTTGTGGTTGCTTGTATTAAGTGCAGCTGTGACCTCAATAATGTCAAAGTTTCTCTGAGATAGAACTTTAAATACCACAAAAATATTTCAGCTCACACAGTTAAAAACTGTAGATGTTTGGCTGAACAGTTGGCTGCAAGAGGAAGAGGGCCATCTTAACATCAAACCATCTTTTAAAAGCTTTTTTCCAAGAAGCAGTTACTTGATTCCATAAATATAGCAATAAAAACATTAAATAATGTTACAAAATCAAATTAAAATACTAGCTCCAGGCATTGTTTGATATACAATACATTTTGGTTAGTACATTAAAAATGAGCACATAACATGTACATGTTCCAACATTTGCTGGCTAGTAAACTAACTAAGAGTCTTTGTGGCTATAAATAATAAACGAAGATTATTTGTGTTGCGCTCTCTGCCATTTGAGTATAAGAAGATTGTTCAAGTAACACTACTTGAAGGTTGCTAATTCACAGAAAGTACAAGATGCACAACATGCAGCGTATGTTAGGCTGGACCTTGTAAATATAATTCTCAGCTGACCTTCAGTATTCAGCTGTGGGTCCTTGTGTGCAGCAGAGGAACAATTACATCAGCGTTTAGTTCACAATTTGTACTGATAACCACATACATACATGGAATTTATAGAAAAGTTTCATTTGATTAAATAGCAAGCAAAACCTAAATTGCAGTTGTCTGATTAAGCGTTTGTCTTCATTGTTCATGATCCTCCTGTCACACATGAGAGTGATTAGGGATTCATTATAACATGGCCTGTCAGTGCTCAGCCTGTGTACATGTGTGCAGTGGATCAATGTTGATTCTCCAGCATGGAGTCTGGCCTTGTCGTGTGGCGTGGGGGTATGCAGCAAAGGAGCGGGCAGATTAAAGCAGCTTTGTCTCTGTGTAAGTGGATTATCAGCAGGTAGAGTGCTCCTTGTGTTTCTTCAGCGATTGTGTTAGTGCGCATCCTGCCTGGCCACAGAGAGGACCATCTGCCATTTAGCTCTGATGGATGGTCCCAAGCAGACGTCAGTCTCCTCTACGCAGAACACCTGCTGAATCCTGATCACACTGTTGGCTCATATTAGTAAAACCCATCACTTTGACACGATAGCATCCGTGTCTTGCTGCTGAAGTTCAACAGGAACAAGCATGCACACACACACACACACACACACTCAGATCTGTTTAACAAGATAAACAGATCCGGGTGCTCAACCAGTGTGGCACTGATTCAAAACATACCACGCCAGGTGAACGTATAACCAAGCCTCATTATGGACTGCATTATTGCCATTGCTCATTATATCAGCGAACAGACTGTAATATTTTGACTGGCACCAAATGGACGTAATTGTGCCAATGGCTAACAGGATTATGTGTCTTGAAGCATACACTCACCCAGTGGCAAAGTACAGTATGTCTACTTCATGCACACAAGGGAAAAAAGAAAACCAGAGGGACAGACAAGAAAAGAAAACCAGGAGGAGGAAAAGGAGAATAAATATGAGTTTCAGTTAATAAAGGGAAACACTGCAGTCAGAAAGATCCGAATGTACTAAGGATATCAAAGTCATACTGTAACCCCATGGATCGGACCAGTGGCTCATTCAGACACCAGTTAGAGGGGGAGGAGATGACAGCTTTTCATGTGACAAGTTGGGAGACAAAAATGTAAATGAAACGAGAGAATTTTTCCATATATAATATTAAAGAAGAGAAGATCTTTGTGCAAAGAAAGCTGAATTCTTTGATGACAAAAAAAGGCCCCTCAGCTTGTCAAATGACCACCAATAACTACAAGACATGCAAAACAAAAACAGAGACTTTACAAGTGGAAATTTCGTACAGTAAAACGTGTACTTTGGCACATTTGAATGTTCAATTGCAGAATGTGATAGTAGCTCACAAATGACAGTGTATTCATCTTTAACATTCAAACACATGTAAACACACTGACACTGAATCAGTGTTACCAAGACACACTTAATCATTACCTTTTCTACCATTGTCACATTGGTTACCATCTCCCAGTTTCCCTCAAATATACAATAACATTTCCTTTTCAGCTTGCTGTTTGTGTGTTTTTTTTTTGTCATCCCCAGAAATGGAAAGTGTTTTTTCTCCCCATTAAGACATTTATAGGCTTAAGAGCAACTATATGTGTGTTGAAACAGTGTCAGTCACAGAACAAAAACAGATTTTGTTGCAGTGTGAAGGCTATTGACCCTTGCGGTGTGGCAAGCCTGCTCTCAGCCAGATCAGAGGACCTGATAGCCACCAAAAGGCAGCCAGAAGAAAGACCCTGTCTCTTTGTGACAACCATCTCCCACCACTCATCACTTTATCTCATCAAGCCTGTCAAGAAATAAATTAGAATTCAGAAAAAGCAGCAGGAAAACCATCGCTGTGTCCTTTGTGACACACATAACATGGCTGACAATCTCGTTTAGGCGTGAACGCTTCTATAATTTCGTGAATGTGCATTATGAGATGGATTCCAGTACGGCTCTGGTTTGATAATAAAATGGTGTTGCCTTTTAAATTATGAAAAATGAAATACTATTATGTTGATGTGACACGCATTACAAATGCAATTGCCACTGAAATCTTAATTCGCAGTGCAGTAGAACTTTGATTAGAGGAAAAAGATGATTCTGAATGAGATTGATTGAATGAGAATTTGATGAGATTTTCTTTTTCGAAATAATATTTCAGATTCTACAATAATAATAGTCAGTGTAATTGAATGAAGCTGCCATTAATTTCTTGAACTACTGATTTTAAAAGATTATGTTGATGAAAAGATTTTGAATTTCATAAAATTAAAGCGGGAAACAAACATTCCCAGCAGTATAAAATAGTGTAGTGGTCCTCTACTTGAAACATTTGATCACAGATGTGGTAACCAAAATTACAGTGAGGAAAAAAGAGCAAGACCCGTCATCAAGAAAGCATTCATATCAGAGGGTAAACGGACACCTACATGTCAGGGTGATGTCTAAGCTCAGTTGAATTTTGGATTTAGTCACTTTAAAGTTGTAAAGTGTTCAGTTGTAAAGCATTCACATCTCTGATGGTGCTAAACATATCAGTGAGAGCAGCTGCTCACAGAAATATGGTGATCTTAAGACAATTTTCCTGAGAAAGCTGAATTTGTCTAGTGCAGAGAACCAGAAGGTGAAAGTGCAGATTTGTGTGATCCTTCGCTGCTGCAGCTTCCAGCTGTGTCTGCAGCTCTGCACACCCAGTCACCCACACTGCTGAACTCTTTAGCTCACAGTGTTGAACCCTTTAGCTTTCTCCTCTGCATTTCTAAATCACAGCCACTCTGTGAGAGAGATGTTCTGTGCCGTCCATAAAAAGCAAAAACAGATGATAGTGCCCTGATGGGAGTGTGAGCAACAAACAATTCTATCAATCAAACTAAGTACGACAAGCAATGCAACAGCTTATTGCGTGTAAATGAAAGGGCACTTCAACATAATCAAAAACTCACTTGTATGTGTGCCCATGACCATGCTGCTACCACAGGGTCTGCATGCAGGCATTGCCAGTCATTTCCAATCATTCTGATCTCATCATGCTTATCTGGTACAGAAAAGGCAGAATGAACAAATATAATTTCTTTGCAAAATTGGTATTAAAAATTAGATGTGTTGCACCTTTAATCCTATTGTAGGTTGTATTTTTAAGCTTTAAGCTGGCTCTACCTGTTGTATGTCTTATGGTACTTCGAGATAAATTAATCAGTCCTTGGCAGGATGGACCGTATCTCACCAATCTGATACAGATATCAAGCACATGCCTGTGTGCATCTTGCAGTGTTACACTGTGCCTGCCTCTCAGTAATAACCCTAAATCTTCTCTATAGATTTCCATCCGCTGCTGACTGCCTCAGGCCACTCATATTCTATCAAAACAACTGGTATGGCCTTCTCAGTCTTCCACCACCTGCAGTGCTTTTTACTGCCCTTCCCATGAGTGCTGGGGTGTTGTTGTAACTAAAATACTCACCGACTCACCTAACTGTCGACAGGTGCAATAGTTTTCCCTGCAGCACTAAATGCATTGTAGAGGGGCAAACGGAAACACATAGTTCCACATAGTGCCCCAGGATTCTGATTTCGAATTATGTCAGAGAATCTGTGCAACTTCTAAAGTCAGTATTTAATCTTTGAACGATTGGTACCAGTCACATCCAACCGGCATCCGAAACCAGAGTGATCCGACTGTCTGTCACATAAAGCCCCCCTGCATCTGCCCCCCCCCCCCATCCCTATGTGACCCAGTGCTGCTTTAATCCTCTTCCTCCAACTACAAAGTGAATGCTGTGCTGCAGCTGGGACGCAGCCAGCCAAGTAAGGAGTGTACCACTCAGACACTGACTACAAACTATAAAATCACCCCCACCCTGCCTCAACTCACTCTCTCCTCTTTCTTTCTCTGTCTCGCTCTCTCCAAGCTCATAAACACCCCGGCTTCCATTTTGCAGAAAAGACATTTTGCCATAATTGCTGTGCTGTTCGTTTTCTGTGCTGTAGGATTACAGGTTATGTCCAGGCCTGCAGATATACACTGGCAGACCAGTGTCCCACTGACCCTCCAAAGCCTGCAATTTAGCAGGGTTATTTATGGGGTGAGGAGAACACATCCTCCCCGCCTGCTCCTCTCTGCTTTCATGATGGTGGACAGCCGCAGAGGCCCTTCACACTTGTGCCTCAGCCCTCCCCTGCTTGGTGAGCATGGCACTTTCTCTGTGCACCACAATCCTATTACCCCTCTACGGCCTCGTGGTGGGGCGATAAGAGCAGCCTGAGCCAAGAGGGGTAGCACCGAGTCTCCTTTAGCTGCGGTAGGTGGTTTAACCACAGGAAGAATGCTCAGCAGAGCTTTTGCACCCATCATTTCAGTGGGAACTGGCTTTTGCAAAGAGGTGTGTATGTTTATTACAGATGAAATAGCCTGGAGGAAAATAAACTAGAATATAGACTTAAACCATCAGCAATGTAAAATACAGTGAAATATTTTTTATAAAAATAGGGGTATATATATATAGATATATATCTCTCTATATATATCTGTCTCTGTATATATATATAGATAGATATATATATATACTGACAGAGAAAAATGAACTGGTCACAAAACAACACAATGTGCTATATGTGCTCTACATTTTTCTGTGTGGAACACTGCACACACAATAGAAATACTGTCCTTATTTGGTTAATTTATGCCCACAATTCAATTTGGCCTTTCTACTTTAATGCACCATCAAAAATAAAATAGCATCTCCTCCTGACTCACTGAATCGTAGCAGCAGTTAGCGCATGCTGGTTGTCTCGTATGGAAAATGGAAATATTTGTCCTGAATTTTAAAACCACTCACAAAGACATGAGAAGAGTTTGTACACATTGAGACAAGTATACAAACAGCAAAACACGGAGACTTGGTCACCACACATACCGTGAGATATTTATCCAAATTGTACTGTATGTTTATGCAAATAGCAACAATTTCTGTGCAGTGCCTGGTAATGTACATAGTAAACTACAGTATATCTTCCCATGTTTTTCCTCTGCCGTGTGCTACCAGGGCGCTGACACTGTTAGATATATTAAAAAGAAGACAGCCTATCTCATCCTCCTCTCACCCCCTGAAAGGAAATGAATGTCACCTCATTGAAATTGGCTCTCTTTCATTGCAATGGAGTAATATTATTTCTGATGTCAGTGTGCTATTTGTGGCTGCCTTTTCTCTCCCCTGTATTGAAAATGCACTGAACTGTACCTGCTTTTGATTACCTTAAGGTCTCATACACAACTGTATTTGAATGTTTCAAACCATATTCTGCATGCAGCTTAGTGTCCACATTTCATTTGCATCACCATGTCCAAGTTTGAAGTAAGGCAGCTTGTGTCAGCTGACAGGGTTTTTTAGTTGTAACATGTGTAAGAAACTGCTGAAAGTGCTCTTAACCCTTCCATCAAAGCCCCAGCTTTGCTCTGAACCCCCTCCTCACTCAGGCCTTCATGCAGTCATCAAACCCTGTTCAGCCCTGTACACTGTCCCTAATTATACTGAGGCCAGCATGAGAAGTAGAAGGAGCCTCCACTGTACAACTCTAACCCCGTCAGAGCAAGAAAGAAGGAATAGGAGAAAAGGGGTGGATAATTAGGAATCTGGATCGTTTTCCTTTTCCACTTTAACTCCTCTCAGTCTCACCCAGCTTCATCTGCATGTTTCAGAAGGTTTCTCCAATTACCGAGGCAGTACCCCCAACCGCTTCTCCAACCGCCGCTGGGGGGTAGTAGGAGGGTGTGTGAGGAGATGAGAAAATGGAATGATTCTGGGAACAGTGTGAGTTTGAATTAATGGCTTAAATTAGCTGTTCTATGGGATAGTGTAAAAACCAAGGTGAGAAATATCTGCACTGAGACTTTATATGCTTTGCAGTGACTTCTGTTTGACTGTGTTCTTACTGCTGGTCAGATGCACATGAACGAACATATGCTACAGAAGAAATTTTCGCCTAAGGGGATGCCTCACATGCGCTGTGCTTCGTAAAAATGGCAGTGTGATGTCAGCTAAAGCAGGAAATGGTGTGAATGAGTTGCCTGGGGGGAACATATAGATGTCATACATTCGTGCAGGACTTACCTCTCTTTGTATGAGTCATTGGCTACCTCATGGATTATCAGTCATCAGTGAGGACAGTGGCCTTTAAATGGCATTGCAGTAATATCAATCTTATTGAAATATTGACTGATTAGAGACATCTGAGTTTGTAACATCAACCTTAATGGCCACACATTGTGGATTGCTACCACAAGCGTACATGCAGTAAAACCACCTTCGCACTCCATCTCATTTCTCAGTTTTGCAGAGTCAGCTGTAGCAGAGGTGACAATATGCTGGTGCTGAGGGGAGGATGGTGAAAGGTGAAAATGACTGAAAGCTGACAGGAAGAATGGACGAAAGTGATTTGGATTTCCTGTCACCTTTTCACACTGATGGAAGTGGAGGTTAATGTTCTGTTCTGTGGGGGGGACAACATCATGAATACTATCTCAACTAGTAAGCAGTACTGTCACTTCTATATGTGGTGAACAGTTCAAAACGGTTGACCACTGAAGGTGGATTTTTGAGTGGAGCGAAAGAGTACGACTAGCCATACCACATTAAAAATGAGGCTTTTAAGAACAAAAAATTAATAGCTATTGTGATACTTTCATCGGACCTAATTCTTTGACAGCTTACGCATCGAATATTGGAAGCTCCAGCTGACTGTCGCCTCTGCACAGCTGCTGCGTGAAACCCTTTCACTGTGCTCAGACAGAGAAAATCAGCCAATTATTGCCCTGTCTTAATTGTTATAGTTTCAAACATCAGCTTTGACGGAAAGGTTCGGTGCGCTTAGTTTAATGGTAATAATGCATTTAGAACAAAAATTATACAAGAACATTTATGACAGGAACTGCAAGCATTATCTTGCATTTTCACCTGGAAAGGTATGAATTACTTTATTCCCCATGTCCGCTTCAGCTACTTTTACTTCAGATCTTGAGTCATTGTTTCCCTTTTCAGTTGCCATTAGTTTCCCCCTAAAATAGCAGACGGCAGCAAAAACCTCTGAAGCTAATCTCTGTCTTCCTATTTGGTCGGTATCAGCCCCGTTCCTCGCTCTGCCGCTCACTTTCAGCAGAGATTAGGCTGTATGAATTCACTGGGCTGGCTGTGGCTGCAGTGGTATAAAATGAACACGTGTGAGCCCCGTATCAAGCCATGTGTGCTACACGTCCATGGACACACTACCACTTTATGTTTCTGTTGACCCCATAATTCTCAGTTGTCCCTGATTTATAACTGAGAATTGCTACAAAAATCCCCTCCACCACTCTGCAATTCATACACAGGAACCAATGGGAGGCATGTCATAGCTTCTTATGAATAAAAATGGATAACATTATGGAGGTTTCATTTCAACCGTACGTGTAATGTTGTTTTCATGGAGCCCAATGTATATGACACCAGAGAAATATCCCCCTGATCCCATGAGAGAAATTTCATTCTCACACAGCCGTAAGTCCCGCAACATCCTCAGAATATGAAATCAGCATACGAGGATGGATGGAAGCAAAATTGCCACTGGGTATAATAGGCAGACATATTAAAAACATACTGCGGTCATGGGAGGAGTCAGCGTAGTTGCAAGGTCATCATGGGCACCAACCTAATTTACTCGGGCCGGTAATGCTGCCTAGAAATGATCAAGAGTACTTAGCTAGCAGTGAGAGACAGCTGCTCCTCTAATGCATTAATATCATGGCATTACCAACTACTAAATGACCTCTATTAAACCAGTATGGATAGTGCTGTGCCAGAGATTTGACCCTTTCAACCCAACAGAGTGGCACCAACATATGCAGTGGAGAACAAAACAGGCACAGAGAGAGAGAGAGCGAGAGAGAGTTAGTTTTAGACAGCACAAAACAACAGATTAACAAAGCACCGTATTAACCTTCAGGTGCATCTAATTGTTGGGAAATTGAATGCAGCTCTCAGTGAAGGGGGGATCAATATATCGAGCTGGCCTGGCTTACAACCTCTAATCCTGCAAATCTTCTTGGGGTCCTGAAGTGCTGTATTGAATATCTGAATGACTCAGAGAGCACTGCTTAAGCATAATTTATCTAATGCATCTGCCTGTGTCCACATTCATTCCCGCCCGGTGATTTTTCAAGATCAGTCGACCTTTCTCCCATCAAGATATATTTAACCGCAGCGCACATTGAGTATCAGCTTTGATTATGTCACACATAAAAACAATAGATGATGAGATTTGAAGGGTTGAAAATAAATTTTTAAACTGTGACAAACATTAAGATTGGAATGTCTGACATAATTATTTCACTCGCATGCATGTCATGTTGCAAATCTGTGCTTTGCAGATGTTCAGCCAGCTCCTCTCAGAGATTCAAGTCATCATTTCAACCTAAACTTTTTGGTCTAGAACTAAAAAAAAGAGGCTGTGCAAATAGATCAGATGAGCCTTGACAGGAGCTCTACTGTACGCTCAGCTAATCATGTGACTTGGACAAACATACAAAACGTATGGAGCTGTTGTGACGATTATTTGTAAGGGGATTTAAGGACCATGAGGTGGAGTTTCCTAGGAGGTTGAGCGTCTGTGAGTTCCTGCCCAGGCTTGGTCTTATGGTGCTTAACTTTTGTTTGTTTGTTTGTTTTCAGGTCATTTCTGCTGATAAATGTCATGTCGAATCTTGGTTTAACTGTTTTGCTATGTGACATGTATCAGACCACATAATTCAGGCTTTGGCACGAACACTTTAAACCTGTGTTGCTTCATCTGCTGTTTACCAAGAATATCGTTTTCAGGGCATATCTGATCTGTCAGCTATCAACTTGATCTAAACAGTAATGATACGTTCTTAAATAGAGAAGCATCTGAAGATGTTGATCACAGTTGGTTCAGCTGTAGAGAAAAACAGCATGGCACAAAGAAAATGAGATATCTGCTTTATCAAGAGCTGGGTGAAGCCTGCACATATGCTCTACCTCCCACATCCCTAATGTTTAGCACGGAAACAAGCTGCCTCTTCTCTTTGTTTTGAAGCTGTGACACTGCATGTGCTGATTTCAGAGGGAAAAACAAATGTATATTGTCTCACTTGCTACATTTTTCAAATCCAGATATGATAAGTCTATTTCTTACTTGCAATTATCTCTAAAAAACATGTTTCGTGTCTTTGAACCCCTTAATTCACTGAGTCTCGTCACTTGTGCAGGGTGAGGCTGCCCTTAAGCCCCCTGCCTGTACCTTCAATCACAGGTTACTGTGCCACTTGTCATCTGAAGTCAGGCCTGTTATTGAGAGGCTTCCCTCAGGCCATCTCTTTGTCTTTAGTGGCGCGATTAAATTATCCTGACACCTGGCATGAATCCTCATCTGTAATGGCCCTTCTTTTCATGCTGTCCTTTTTTATCAGCATAATAGACCTCTGATGAAAAATTACAAACCTACAGCTCTTTCTCTGTGCTTCACTGAACTCCGTGTGAGGTCGAAAGAAACAAATCATTGGTTCATGATGACATGTATTCAAATATGCATGAATAACATCAGGATGCAGCAGACTGTCTGCAATCCTCACATATTGTAGTCGTTGGGTAAATTACTTTTGAAATTACACGAGAGCTCTAATCGCGTTAAATGTAATATTAGTAACTTGTTCACACTTGTCATGTTGAGGTGATGGTGGGTGGTGATATTTTTAACCTCTGCAAGGCAATGGCGGATATTTCTGGAAATAGAGAGCTACGTCGGAAAGACAGCCTTCGTGTGGTGGTTCACACTTACACTTTGCCATATATAATGCATTTTATGCACCTTTGTTATGCAAAAGAGGCATGATGAAAAGGATTTCATCATTGAGAAATGGAACCCCAGCTGCCCCTCCTCCTCCATTGGTCATAAGCGCTGCTGGAGGTGCAGCGCTGCACACTGGAGGAAAATCCCCTCCACTCCAATCTTGCTGAGCTGACTTACTTGGCCTTTTTATATTTCATGTATAGGGATGGGCAGAGAGATGCTTGAGGAGGAGGAGGAGGATGCTTGATGAAAGATATTAATTATTCACACAGTACCTTGCTAACAGTGTCAGTGCAGATTTCCTCGTTTCCTAACCTTGCACAGTTTGAGCATAATTAACTTCCTTCTGTTGTTTCATGTTTTTAGAGTATTTTAATAGTGGATACCTATGAATGGATTTGCTCTGCTCATTTTAGTCCTGAATTTGGTGACAACATAATAATTGATAGCCAGAGAAATTATGCTGAAAGTAGATGCACCACTGGAGCACCAATCTGTTGACTCTTTGTTGCTGTGAGGTGGTCAAGATCTCCAACAACATAAGTTATCTGTCAGAGAATCCAAAGGACTCACTAACCCAACAAAAATGTGGCATTGTCCTTTTCTGTATATATTACATTTACGTTTCCTATTCAAAATGTATTTATTTATATTTTTAAATTAAATCTTCAATTTCCATTTCAGTTTTCTAATTTTATGTTCTAAGTGACAATACTGTTTAAGGTCTGGTTAGGTTAAGTTAAGTAAGGCACAAAAACCACTTGGATAGGAATGGGATGAGATTATGTTTTGGTTTAAAATACTTGGGTTTGTCACCACAAACATGGCTGGAAGAGTCCTGCCATGTGGCTAAAACAGTGTCCAGTGGCCAGTTAGCTTTTATTAGTGGTCTGCTGTCGTCACCATAAGCTTAACCTCCAGATGAGGCACTCAGCCCATATAAATGTAATGTGAGGTAAGTCACTATAGAAATGTTAATATGGTACACGTGAAATGTAAAAATATAACACAGAAACGTTGTTTTCAGAAACGTACAATGCCAACATTTTTTTCTGACGACTGGGCTGGATTTCTCGTGATTCATTTCCTGTTTATTACTCTCAGGTGATCAGAAAAAATGTAAATCTCACTTTTATGCTGGGGTTTATAAACGTGATTATACCCATGATTGTTGTTATTCTACCTTTCATCCCACTACTACCGTCTACTAGATAAACAATACAACATCGCAGATTCAGCAGAACTTCCACTGAGCCTGCCACACAGATAGTCATGTATGGTGTAGTGTGCAGAGGTGTATATTCCACCTTTAGGATGAGTGCCTCAAATGGAAGTCTGATGCTATCTTTCTCTATGGCTTTCAAATAATTTCATTATTTTTCATCACAACTACAGTCTAAGCAGATGCATTTGTCAGAGATGTCACCTGGCTTCCCTCTGCACAAAGCACGTATAACACATGCACCAGTACGCGAAACACAAAAACACTGAGCAGGAAATGTTTCATAAAACGCAACGCTTTCATTCATCTCATGTCCTGTGATTATTTCCAGCAGCTCAGAGAGAGAAAAGCTTTGGTATCTCAAAGGGAAGGGAAAATAAGGGGAAGGTAAGGCACAGTAAAGCTTAAATTGAGGCCATTATTGAGGGCAGTGAGGGAATAGGCTGGGGCTTCACTGAAAAAAAAAGCATAGGTGGGAAGAATTTTAGTTAGGTCAGACGAACACTGATGGCATTTCCTGTAAATCTCTGAAATGATAGAAAAGTACAAAACATTCAGTTCTCACCTTCACCTGCCAATTAGACAAGGTATCGGTCTTACTGATAAAGTGCAACCATTTGATGTTACTCTGCATTTAAACTTTAAGTGATGTTTTTCTTTATCCAGTACAACAGAGGGAAGTAACTTCAGACGCTTTAGAGCAACTTGGAAACTGGCTTTCTTACTGACAGTTGAGGCAGCTGCAGCTAATTATCTCACTTAATGGTAAGATGAGAAAAGATTCTTTGCTTCACCAACATCAGATTCATCATCAGCTTGACAATTAGGCTGGAATCGTGCAGCTGCGGGGATGTTTATAAAGACATCTTACAGAGATGTGGAGCTGCTGTGAATGCAGGTGTATTACTGTCAATCCCTCTTTGATTCAACACAGAGCCGCTGCTGCAAAGCTATAATGAATTGTGTGACACTTGCCTCTAAAGTGTGTATTAGGACAGAACTGCCTAGGTAATGGCTTTTTGAACAGTGCTAATTGTGTGGACTTTTAGATACAGTAACTGGTTTTCCCTGTGGTAAGCAGGACATACAAAAGGGCAGAAGAACAGGAGATAGCGCTCCACTTCTTAAATTAGGCCACAAAAAGCAGGCTGGTAGAGCTCAGTTGGATTTCAAAGAACTCTAGCACATTATCACTCCACTATAGACGTATTATGCTCTTTCAGTAATTCATGCTTAAATTGCCAATATGGAGGAATGTTCGGTCACTTTAAGGTTAAATAGAGAGAAAATGGGCATTCAGAAAGTAAAATTCACTTGTAGAAATGTGTATTCAGGGACAGAAATGCATCTCGGTGGCACTGTTAAATTGTGCTGAGTCCAGTCCAGTTTCTGATTTGTTTGATAAAAGCAATACCTTGTTGCCAGTATTATGTCTCTCTTGATTGCCAGGCTCCAAGCAGCCAAGAGATAAGATGCTACAGCAGATATTAAGTGAATAGGGGAAAAGGCAGTTAATGCATTATTCTGGCAATAACTATACAGTACATTTCCATTCCATTCATACTTGTACAAATGCAAACCGTGAATGCAATCATTTAAAAATGTGTCACTTCACATTTTCTTTGTCCTTAGAGGAAATAATTAAATTTGAAAGCCAGATTTCCTGTGTTCGAGTTCTGAATGGATGCTCACAAAGCTAGAATTCCATGCCTCTCTATGCTCTTTCTCCATCTCTGGATCACCCTCTCTCACACATTAAAACACATTAGCCCCCCCGCCCCCCATACAGCTCACTTAGAGAGATAGGGAGAGAGATAGAGAGAGGGAGAGGGCCATAGCATGTGTACAAATGAATCAGTGCTGTTTGTTGTACTGTTTCAGGCTCGAGCTGTTTCAAGTATCTTATTTGAGAGAGCCGCAGATCATGTGTAGTAAGCTCACTCTCATTATATCAGACCCTGGGGAGAGAAGGGCCCTCTCACTCCATACAATCAAAGCCATGGAGCTGCCTTAGAGGACATGCTTCAGTATGAATAGAGGCTCTAGAGTACACACAAAAAAGTAGCATGCTCAGACCTCATCACCTCTCTCAGTGGGAAGCTGCCGACATTCAAGGTTTTGATCAAGCCTTGCTGTAATGGCTGTGGTTGACAGGTATATGAGACCATAGTTGTGTGGATAAATAGCTTGATTAGCATAATGCATCACCAACAAATTCAGCTCTCAGAGTGCCCGAAAGAACTATTTTTTGTCTGAGTGCAGCATTCACATACCTTCTGAGATCATAATTCATAGGACAAACACACAATTATGTAAACAGGGTGTTTACCGCCGTACCATTGAAAGGTAATAGAATTTACTTCCAGTGTGTGCCCGATGCTCGGTCGTGATGTTGTCTGTATTTTTGACTGCTTTGAATGGGCTTTGCAGCTCCCATTGTCCACCAAAGGCATATTTCCACTCTTTCAGCAATCATAATTCACCTGATCCACAGAGCGCTTACCTCCAGAAATCTCAGCCATATTGATCCACCTGGAGCTGAGCGACATCGCTATAAACAGGCTAATCTAACATAAAAGCTGGCCTTTCAATGTCCCAGCCTGTTGAAACGATTTAGCTCTGCCTGGTACCAATGAATAAATAAATAGATAAATGAGACACACAATGGCAGACTCACTCCTGCAGTGTATCCTAAACACATACGACTAGAGGCAACAGCTCTGTGATAGGAGATTATTGAGAATAATATCCTGTGCATTCTGCAAGACTTTAGCACTGCAGGGTTGGGAATGGGGATGACAAAGAAACAATGGTGTGGCTATCATCACTCAAACTCCAGTCTGTGTCCTCGTCTCCACCCACACCTTGCATCTGATCTTTGTGACCTTTTGCCATTCTCACATATGATTAATTGCTACTTGGATGGTCCACTAATAATCTATGTGATAATTATCCAGGGAATGAATGTTTTATCTGACAGACTCACCGCTTTCCCTGTCATTGTCCTCTCACCCTCTGCCTTGTCCCTGCTTCACTGGCTGCCAGTGGACTGAGGTTGGTGCAGTAAGGATAGTGGCTGGGGGGGGTTCAGACTCCCTTACATCTGTCAGGATTACAGCAATTCTTTGTAACCTTCAGCAGCCCTTGCCAGATGCTTTCATAACACTTACTGGGCAGTTTTTGCACTTAGAATGCACCAGTATACTCTGTACTGTAATGTAACCCATGCTTAGAGAAAACATATGGTTTAAGGGGAGTTACGGGAATAGGGGGCTTTGAGGTTTCCTTCGAGATTTGGTGAATTAAAAATCATATTTTTAAATTATTTTCTTTGATGAATTCTTTAAACCCACAGCTGTGTTTCCCCTTCTCTCTTTGGCCATTATTAATTCATTGACATTTTGCTAGGATGGAAATTATAAAAATGTTCGGGAGTGGATATGTGATTGCCTGCAGTGAACAGACTGATGTTTGATACGGTAAAGCAACAGAACATGGTCCCTCTCACCATTTTCTTTTCCCTTGTGTGATTTTTTCTTTTTTTTTTTTTTTTTCTGTTGGATGGATTTCAGAAACATTTCTCTCTGGTTTAACCCCACACCACAGTAACATGCCTCCTAGTCAGTGATGTCATGGTTTGTGCTTGTTTGTGTTTGTAGAGTAGAGTTAGGAAAGAATATCACCCCTCTTAGATATAGAAGGACCTTTTCGTTCTGTTCACAGATTTAGCTGCACTTGGAACAATCAGTATTACAGAGCATTAAGAATGTTGATTAGTGGTAATCCACACTCCTCCCTCATGTCAGACTGAATCTTTTCATCCTTAATTCGTATTGAACAGTAATTAAATCCTCAATGAGACTTTCCTGAGCAATATGTGCCCACTCTGTGTCACTAATGAGCAACTCCCCCCCCCAACCGTATGTTTTTTCCAAAGCTTGGCTATGTTAGGTACACAATCCACAGTCACATTTGAATGATTCTATACTGTGATAAACAGATGCAAGTCTGTGAACCCTTTGAACTATCTGTTAATATTTCAGTAGTAAAATGAAAGAGGATGCCAGCACTGTAGAGTGAGCAATCCTAAAGACTGTGTGACATATGTAACATTAATGTTTAGTATTAAATCATCACACTGACTTCCTTACGAGTATGCCAGATCTCTCCTGTGCTTCCCTTTACTAACAAACTAATTCTAATTAGATGCCTAACCATGCATTTTATTCTTAGCCCCACAGGATTTAATTGCTTTTCATTCATAGAATTAAAATGGTTTTCTACAATAATAAAATAAAAAATAACTATGTTTTCACTACAGTAAGTATAATATAGTAATCACATAATAAATATATGATAGATTTATATGTTAAAGGGTCTTAGAAGACATTTGTCTACTTTGTAAGAGCAAGTGATTAGAGCTGTCAACACAGCTGCTGATTGAAGTCTTGCTATTGATCCAAAGGTTTGTTTTTGGTAATGTGCTCCATGAAGAACAGAGCTGTTCCCACCATGCTTCTGGCAGGGAGCTGGTAGCCTCTGGCAGCTCTTCTGGGCCTTCTGAGCTCAATGTGAACACCAAAAAAATGTCAGGTCGATAGGCCTGAGTAGCAATTGATCCACGACAATAAAAGGAGGAAAATGTCTCTCCAGAGTTCTGTTTTTTTGGTTTTGTTTTGTTTTGTTTTTTTCCTTAGAGGTGACACAAATTACATATGAACCCCTGCATGCAGTTTTATATTTTCACTGAATCAAAGCAAAACTAACTGTGAAAGTGTTGCCACACATCAGTTTCGTTCTCATAATGAAAAGATGTCTCTATCTGCTGAAAACAGACCTGCTCTTGGATCCTGGCACATTCTTGTCCCCTGCTGCCTTCGGTGCAATTAATGATCTCGCTTACGACATTAGCACCACAATCATGAAAAATCTCACTGAAGCACTGAGTCTCCCAACATATTGAGTTCAATTCATCAAGGGCTTCATGCTCATTGGCGATGTCAAACTGGGTCTCAGTGTTATTGAGTGTCTTGGTAATCAAGTACCTGCCATAAGTTCCCTGGAGTGATTATCTTTTTGAACATACAGGAATGAAGAGATATGATTCATCTCGAGATTCAGTAAATGACACATCTTATATTAGAGCTTGACAGCGTAAGAGGTGCTCGCGGAAAGCAAGTGTCTTTGTTCATCCAGTGTTTTGTAAGTGCGTGAGCAACTGTGTCTGTGAAATTTTAACTTAATGGGCAAAACAGGTGCAGCACCTCTAAAAGTGTTTTTATCAACAGATACACACATCAAGATTGCCCTTGGGTCAAACAGCCAGTGTGGTATGCCGGGAATTCAACACTTTAGAGTTTTTAGGCGTTCAAGTAATAAAATGTGATATAAGCCTCTCTGTATCTCTTGAGACTTGAAAATATATGACAGCCATGTGTTTGTGACTGCATTCCGTGAAAGTTCAACATTGTAGAGATTATTTGCCATGCTGTCAGTGTCTCACACCTTTGCGGAAGTGATGGCATATCAAAAAGTCATACTTTAGAGTTGTAGCCTATTAAAATTCATATTAATGAGTGGGGAGGTATAATGTTGTGTAGTTCGGTGGTATGCAGAATAGGCTTGGAGTGTGACAGACAAAAAGGAGGGTGTATAAGTGACATGAAGATAGGGATCATCAATCAACAGACAGCTTCCCTTGACATTGTAAATCGCTGCAGCGCCAGAAGGGCATCATCTGTCCCTGTCTCAGACAAAGTTCAGACAAAGTATGTAGCATTATCACTTTTTACAGATGGGATGTACAACCAATATGTACCACTTCTTTTTTATTTGCATCATCAACAATCGTACACATTCGTTGGTCTCCCAGCACTGTAGCACGTAAACACAGGACATGAACACCAGTTCGTCCATCCATTATCATCAGCCGACAAGCCTGTGGACGTTTATCCTACACCAGAAAAAAATATTAAGTAGCACAGTAAATCAAAAAGATCTGCCTCATTAAAAAGAACAAGTAAAACAAAATAACAATTCAATTACAAACCAACATCAGTGCAGTCCTGTAGCATAAACAGTATGCTTCTGCAAATACTGATACTTTATAATCACATTGGGAGGGAGTGCTCAGCAGTTCAGAGTGCACAGGGTTTTTTTAAACAAAGGGAAGTAAAAGTCCATAAGATTAACAGCCTCTAACACTGAATCAATCATTGATCTTTTTGCTGTAAACAAAACCAAGGCGCCCGGAACAATTAGTAGTACACCTTAGATGAAATGGAACAGTTCTGCCCATGCTGTAGGTACTGCAATGCAGACAGATTTATATGGAAAACCAGAGAAATCATTCACTCTACCTGTACTAACAAATGGTGATCACTTTAAGTAAAATGTCACTGTAAACATAATGAAACTAATCTGAATGAAACCTCACAGGAGTGGCTGAGATGAGTGCAGGTGCAGAGCAACATGCTACAGAGAGATACTGTAAAGGGTTATGTGTCTCATTATATCTAGTGCTCCCTAATCTAAGGCTCCTCAAGCCCCCTCTAAGTGCCCTGTTACTAGATTTATAGTATCGAAAAGCTGCAGATTCAATTGAAACCCCTCAAATACAAATGTCTAATGAAATTTGAAGTTGATATTGAATGTCACACAGCCTTTTTCACTTCATTTACAATGCTAATGGTCCAGACTGATTCATGACACGAAATGCTCATTGCAGAGTATAGAATGTGAAGTATTGCTGCTATATATGTGCATTCTATGCAAGCATAGAAATAATAAGCATATTGTAGCATATTCATCATATAAGATATCTTTGTGGGCAGCATTGGCCACAGTTGTGGTATCATATACATTTCATAATTTACATATGTTCATATATACATGCACATCTAGTGCAAGATATTTTTTTTCTTCTATGACTTTTGTTCATCCGCATACTTGGACAACTCAACATCTTGAAACATTTATCTGGTCCTTATCAAGTGGACTATTCACTGAAATTAAAACCACACAAGACCCTTTCACAGGCCCGAGATAAGATTTTTTTCTTTTTTTTTTTTAACAGCAGTGACAAAAATAAATAAGAGAAAGTGACACTATGCACAAAGTGACAATTTTCTGTTTTGAGTAAGTGCACTGAATATCAGTCCAGTGTGTGCACAGGGGATATCAAGCATAGAAGATGAGCTCAGGAATCTGCCCCCCCTGCACTCCTGTGCCGTTAGTGCTGTCCGAGGAGCACTGGAACTGAAATGTCACTTTCCCACACTGCACCTCTGTCATCCCTTCCTGTCCAAAGTAGCTCAGCTCGTTCCCATCCAGAACCACACTGGCAGTGTAGAAGGTATCAGGCTCGATCTGGACTGGATACTCAAACCATACAGGGAAGGTGTTGCTGGAACCATCAGAGAAGTATTTGCTGAGGTTTTGTCCCAGCAATACTCCTTGACGTTTCAACTCAATCTTGGCACTGTACTCTGCTGAGCCACAGCTAGATCCATACAGTCCAAAACCAGCGATGAAAACTCTTTTATCCACTGCAAACTGTATACTGTCACAGCGGCCCCGATAACGCCACTGATTGCTTCGATAGGCACAGGACTGGAATCTGTGGCAGCGCTGGGGTGTCAGGCCCTTCCTAGGCTGACTGACAAACTCCAGCTCAGGCTTCTTGGCGGCTGTGTACCACAGGAAGATGTCATTGGTCTCAGTAAGCGTCAACACGCCTGACTGGGCTGCTCCGTTGGCAAAATCATCCAGAGCCATTGTAGGGATGCGTATCAGGTACATGGCCTTGCCCAAAACCTTACGCTTGTTATCGGTCGACAAGGTGAGCTCCTGTCTTTGGCATTCAGCCTCAGCCCAGTTGAGCGCTGCCTCAAACACAACTATCTCTTTAGCATTGAGTGTCTCTCGCTGTAGGATACTCTCCAGGGTCTGGGAGTCGATGTCGCAGAAGCCCTCCGAGCGTAACGCCAGTTCGGCCTGGGCATCAATCACCTCCCAGCAGCGCTGTGTCAGCTCTGGCTCCTCAAACAGACAGCTCTGGGAGAGTAACACACAGGCATTCTTGGCACTCAGGCTGGTCTCCAGGAAGTTGACGCAGGCACGTGCCAGGTGAGGGACAATGTACTTTTTGGCAGCATAAAGAGTGGCCAACACTGTGTCAGCACTCAGGTCAATCTCATCACAGTAAATGTACCTGTAGACACAAAAATGTTACTTTCTCAGCACAGGCAACACATTTAGCACCACAGAAATGACATGTTTGTAAAGATGATTATTGATCATGTTTGAAATGACTGACAGTATGGTATTGTAAGCAATAAGGAGAACAATGTCAGGAAACAATGAGATAAGATTGTAAATGGAGAAATCACTGTGCAGACTAATCAAGCCAGCTAAAATAGTATTCCTCCTACATCCCTGTCTTACCACCTACTGCAAAGTGGGTGAAAGTGATGGAGAAACAGGCAGGAGGAGGTAGAGAAGAATATGAAATGATTCAGCAATGAAAAACAGAAAATTTAATGAAATGAAAACGGACAGATATAGATTCTATCTCTCAGATAAAAGAGGAAACACTTCATTTCATCTGTCTGGCAGGATAAGGGCAAAACGGGGACCAGAGATTTTTTTTTCCACCAACATCAAATTGAAATAGCTGTCCTGTACTTAAAGCTGACATTATTTTTTTTATAAAGGACATCGTCAGATCACAGAACAGGGCCAGCTGATGGAAGAGTTCAGAGGGAGGAGAATCCTTACTTCAACATTGCCAGGAAAGCTGCCGGTTCCACATCTGGAATATGAATTTCATCCTTGTTCTCAGCCAGTTCACCATAAAACATGGCGTGGAACACTGAGCTGCCCACAGCCAAAACATACTGTTGGAAGAAGAAGAGAAAACAAAGTGACAGAGTGAAAAGAGAAATGAAGACATGCTGTAGTTTCACTGGAAATCACATGATGTGAAATACAGTTTGGTCAAAAAAGAGAAAGATAATTTGAAATTGGATGTATATTTACATAAAGAACAAATCTCTTTGTGAATATTGAACAGTGCCTCAACTCTAATCACTGGAGAGATTGAACCTGCTTAGTTTCTCACATAATGAGCAGATCTCACTCTTGCTTTTCCCCCTGAGGACAGGGAGGCAGATTTGTAATGAACAAGAGTGCAGCTGAATAAAAAGGAAATAAGGAAATCCTGATAACACAAGTGAACAGAGTGCAGAATAGGTTCAGTGTACTAAAATTAATGACTTATCTGAACTCATGATGAAATCAGATGCAACACAATGCTGCTAATCATTTCAGTAATGAGCATTGTATACAAGGCTATGAATTCTGCAATTACACTGCAAGTATATTCACGTGTGTGTGTGTGTCTGCGTGTGTTCGTTCAGTCAAGTATGTGTAGGTGGATATGTGGGTGGTATAAAATTTTCTCAAAAAGGCACACAGGCTTTCTCTGCAGCAAATTGCAATGAACCCAGCCTAAAATAAACTGTGCAAATAAGGGTTTTTGAAAACAATGCTGCTGTTGTTGTTACACACTGCAATTCATTCTTTTTTTTCAGGTCAGTTGCAAGACAGTTGCTTTTTCATATGGATTTTAGAGACTAGTATATAAATACAGCATATCCAAATGAGATTGGTCTTGCCTCTTGACCTTTTGTATTTATTATAGGCTCACATAAATTACTGCTTTTAGCTGCTAGATGCATCCCTCATCTTGTAAGGATTTAACATTGTAAATTAAATCATAATGCATATCTGAATTCCTGCCAAATGGACACAATAAAGATTGCTGCCCTGAACATCATTGTATCCCATTGGCATAATGTCTCAGCATAAAGTGCAGTCAAGTCATCCTCAGTATCCCTCTGTAACTACTTTCTTTAAAAGCACAAAGTGCACTGCAGCTACCAATCATAGATAGTACATTTGAGTCTCATATAAAGAACACAAAAGATGACCCATGCATCTGACTGTGTATGTGGGATGAATTGACAGCCAAGCGAAATTCATGGCTACAAAATCACTTAGCGGATTTAATGTGAATGTTATATTTATATTCAAACAGAGATGACATAATGATGTGCTTTTAGATGAGGCACAAGGTCCAGGCAACTATAAACCTTAATCATTTATGTGAACGTCTTGAAAAAGCAATGAGGTCAGAAGGTGGATTAAACAAAGAAGTCATGTCGACCTGCAGGTCAAAATTGGCATAAACAGGATGAATATGGGCCCAGCTGTAATAATTATAACTAATTATTGCAGATTTGCTCCAAAACTGAAAAGATAAGCTATTTAATGAGTACAAAAGTATTTGTATGCACCTTACTCTATGCCTTATCATTATGATTGTGTGTTGTTGGATGTGTTTGATTTAAATTTGAGTAATTGCAGAGATGGATATGAAAAGCTGAACTAACGCAGAGACAAAGGCGATCCATTCTGTGTCAGATGACTGCTGAAGAGGATATCCCTTCCTCCTTCGCTCACTCTGAGCCTCTATCCTTCAGCCTCATTTGCATAAATAATTGAGGACTGTCTCGAAAAGACACATGGTGCGGAAGTGAGAGTGGAGTACAAAGGATTTTAGTTGCATTAGTGCCGGCAATGAGGAAGATTGTTTTTATGCTGACATGATATGAACAGCACTGGGCCTGATAGCTTGTTTGTTAATTTCCTGCTACCGTGACTTTACTGGTTAATGTAATTCTTACTCTGTGTCCAGGCAGCCGCTGGGTCCTTCCAGGCTGGCCCACCACAAAGTGAACATCTGCCATCAACTCATTGTTGAACATTACTGAATTCCTAAAGAGGTAAAGAAGAAAGAGGAAAGAAGTAGTTTCTTTGCATTAAAGGAGGGTCTATATGCACATAAACATCTTAGGTGAATAATAAAACTCCAACACCAGTTAGTGGCCAGAGTCTTAAGATGCCAAAATGGTAAAATATGTGTTTCTTTACCATTTCAACTACTCTAAAAACAGGAGAAATGTGAACATTTGATGCATCCCAAGTGAGTCAGGCATGACCATGATATTTATGTATTCTAAAATTCTTACATAGCACATTTAAATACAAAAAATGATTGCAGAGCTCAGTCATTTTTCTACATTAAGACTGACAAACTAGACAATGAACTGAATGGAAAATCCCCACTGTGAAAGAATGGCACCAACAATAAAGCTGTGTTCATATATTATTGAATAGTGGAACATGTCACAGGGGTGGATAAACAGCCCCATGATGTTCTGGAGAGACAACAAAGCCAGGTTGGAAAGCACACATTTTGCTCTGGACAGCTGGGGTCTTTTACTGATAGGCCAAGGTAAATATTTTGCTTTTAGGACAGAGCAGCCTCTGCCTGTTGTGCATATCAAACGCACCCTGTGCCTGTCCACCCTCTGTTATGTCAGAGCCTCTAAGTCTGAGAGGGTGTAAACAGAGATACCTCCGGCAGATTGAGGGCAGGGCAGAGGGAACACCCACACACCCACACACACACACACACACACACACACACACACACTCATGCACACACCCACAAAGACCTTAATATGCAAGCGTGATTAGCTTAAATAAATATTTTTTTGCTATACATTTTTAGATTTAATGGAGGTTCTGTTCAAAAAATTGCACACAAACATGCAGTTCTTATCTATTGAACTTTTTGAAATTTCACTAGTTAAAAGGACAAATTCATCTTCCCTGAATGTAATGTTGATGAAAGCTGTTCAGAGCAGCAGAAATGGTTCCTGCTTCAGACACAGGCTTGTTGGCTCTGCTTACCTTTCTCTTATAGTGGAGTAGAGTCCTTGCCAGTTACAGTTCTGTATGGTGTTGTTGTTGTTGAGGTTCTGCTGCTGGTACTGTTGCACTGTGGTGGTGGATGCCGGCTTTTTGGTGGGAAAAATATCTGCTGCCATCTTCTTCTTCTTCTTGCTCCTCAGAGTGATTATCTCATAGCAGACTGGGGGAAGCTTGGAGCTACCACTGGCATTCCCTTTCTTGGAGCTCTTACTTGACTTGCTTTTCACTGACTCGGGAAGCATTAAGAAGAAAGTCAGACATTTCATGTTCCTTCCCTTGGCATCGACCATGAGTGTGTTCAACTGCCGAGCAGTGGGAGAGCACGCAAAGAAGGCATTCACCAGGAGCAGGCAGGTGCAAGGAGGACCGAGGGGGACTTGGGAAGAGGACAGCAGCTGGGCTGTACTCAGCAGTGCAGTAGTTAGATTTCCAGTACAAGGTTTCACCGTTCAAGAACCAATAGGGTAGCTCTCTTGTTTTGCCTGATTTTCTCACTTTGAAGAGGCAGACTCAGACTGGGGATCCGAAGGCACTTTTTCTGTGTGAAGTTTGATTTGCTGCCGGAGAAGCTCTCTGGGTTCCCATCCCTGCTCGTTCAGAGTGATGAAATCAGCTCTTCAGTCACTTCTTTTTCTCCTCTGCTCCCTTGCTTCTCTCACTTAATGCTTTGCTGAGGGTTGGCCTGACAGCCCCAGATTTAGTACAGCTGCAGTGGTCCTCAGGCAGGCAGTAGTGCTTACTCAAATCCTTTCATTTCCACTCTTACTCTTCTTCTGTGCTCCTTTTCCCCTTTCAGGCTCTTGTCATCTGTGGATCTGCCTTTTTCTCTCTGGCACTCGTTATTCTTTCCTCTCCCCCTCGTCCACGGAGCAGAGTCATCTGCAGGATGCTGTAGCCGGGATGCTGTGTTGCTGCTCAGCCACTCGTTCTGCTGACTACTGAGGTTGAATGAGAGAGCACAGAGGAGATAGAGCTTCCCCCCTCACAGCACAGTGCACGGCTCTCTCAGTAGCTCAGCCAATGGCATCCCACCACATTCATGATTGGCTAATGCAGCCTAGTGCATCACATACTTGAATATGCAATAGTCAACATCTCAATTAAAGTGACAGCCATGCCCCATAAAAATGATATATTCATCTACAGTTTTACTTTCTGTGTTTGCTTTACCTGGAGCCTGCATTTAGTTTGTAAATACAGAGTCCATGTTGTAATTCAAAAGGGCAATGCAAATTTACATGCGCTTTTTAAGGGCAGAATTTGCTTAATTCATGGATCCTCAGACAGCCGTACTTCGTTTTTAATGAGCTTTCCATGAATGCATACAGTTGAATTTGCATTTCATTGGTCTTTGCTGCTTTGAATAGACTTCTGACCTCTAAACAGTTTTGCAAGTACACAAGAAAGTCCACATATGATTTGCAGAAAAATGTCAAAATGGATATACATACACAAACTATTCTTACACTGGTAGACTTTGATGATTTTGTAATGTAATATTGTAAAATAAATTTAGATTTGAAGGAATGTCCAGTTTTGCCATTTTAAATAAGTCAAAACACTGATAAATACCATAAAGAAATGCCTTTCTTTTGAAAAGCCAAGTGCTTCCAGTCTTAACCAAGAATATGCACTTGTGCTTAAGTTTTCTTGTTAAATCATCTCTTCAGGAGAGAACACGGGGCTATAAATGTAATGCACTCTTTGCACAATGTATAATGCATACCATTCCTTTGCTTCTCTTGTCTAGTTGGACCTGCACACAGTGAGCACTCTATTTAAAGCACCAGAATGAGTTAGCTATTTGGCCATGGTTGGTTTGAAATGTTAGGAAATGCTGTCATATTAGATATAATAATTGATATTTTATTTCTTTTACTTAGTGACACTTTTGGGAATTTTTGCACTACTGTTATGTACATCGCATGTTATAACACATTGTATTTGTACGAATGACAATCAAACAGATAAAAAGGCAGGTTGTGGTGAATAAATTTAATTGAGAATGTCTTCCTTGAACCACTGTCACAATATTGATTTTTCCATAAACCCTAATTAACTGTCTTAGTGTTTGCTGCTCTGAGGAGCATTCGCCCCCTAAGCTCCCTTTTACGCTGTGTGCTGTGGAACAGAAAAAGGAAGCCAACATTACAGGGCACCATACTCTCAAATTACAAGCCACTGGAGATGTTACCTTGGTAACCACATCCACTAGCAACAGCAGGACAAAAATGTAGTGTACAGACAAAAAAAAAAAACAAAACAATGATGGTAGTAAAGGAAAGGTCCTAATGCAGTTCGTCACCTTTTGATTTAAGAAGAAAACTTGATTTAGATATACATTTGTGCTACGATCTTTTGTGCTGTCATTCCACAGAAATCCAGTGCCAGTACTGCTAAACTGAAATTGCAATGTTTAAGAAGCAACCTTGATAACTGGCGACACAATGTACACGTTCACCCAATAGTTTTGTGATTTATCTTGCATTGTGTCTCAACAGCCTATATGATAAGCAGAATGTCAGTATATATCACGCTGAAAGGCTTCCTGCTTTCTTTAATTGCATTTGCTCTCCATTCATCAGCAGAAAATGTAATCTTGTTATTCACACATTCAGAGGTAGGAGTGAGAGGAGGAAGTAATGATGGTGTTGTCACAGCATCAACCTCACCTTTGTCTCACACTTTGTCATCACGTAATCACACATTTCACAGGAAAGGAAAACATTAGCATGACTATAGTAGCACAGCTAACTGCATTGTGGCTGAAAGTTCATTCATGATAAAATAATGTAGAAATGTACACAACCACAGACTGGAACAAAAATAAAAGAAAATAATATAAGCCATTTTATATTAAATTATATATGGTAGTAGATCCCTTAAGATATGAATCAAGTTGAAATATTTCCCTCATGTTTCAGTGCTTGGCAGTGCTCCAGCCGCAGTGGAAGCCCAGCTGTGCCTTTGTTAATTGCTTCTTGATGATACTACTCGGCCCAACAACTTCATCTTCAAAGTAGTTATACCAGGACGTCTTTCACGAAGTAACTACAGTGGAATACATGCGAGCCAGAGGAGACTGAAAAAGTAGATGCAGACAGATATCTCACACGCCACTATGTATGTTTTATCCACACCAACACATCAAGCATGTGTTGGTGTGAATATCTGTCAGTAAGCTCAAGGGGTTTCTGTGAAGAAAGCTTTGTGTCCATCAAGATTACACATTCTGTTTAAGAGTGGATGTAAGCAGCTAATTTTTTGAATAACAGGATATTCAAACACAATAGTTATATTACTTATAGTATTTACTGTGTTTTCTTATCAAAATAAAAAAAATATATGAGTAACTATCAGGCAGATCATTACAGTCTGATTACTGGCCCGCACTCACAGTGCTGTAAGACAAAAAAAAAAAAAAAAAAAAGAAGTGCCAAGTACAAGTGTTTCATATAAAAAGCTCTTAAATAGGTCTGAGATCTTAATCAAGTTTTCTCCAAAACTCACTGAATACTGACGTGATTATTTATACTGTGGAACCGACTGCTTGTTGTTCTGAGTTTGAGCACAGAGATGCTGCCTTGTGTGGTGGCAGAGCTTTTCTGCCGAGAGACACTTGCTGAGAGGCTTGGCTGAGCACAGCGGAGGAGAGAGGAGGCTGGGAAATGAACTGTGATGCAGGCCAGGCACACAGAAACAGGGACAGGATCCAACTTTTCATCCACTATTAAAGCAGGCAAGGGCACCTGGCAGGTGGAAGGGGCGGAAGTGATGGCGCCTGCCCAAACGACAGGGCTTAGAACTCCTGAAAAGAGGACTGTTAGTCAGCTGGGTCTGGAAGACGGCAGTGTGAGTGTGAATGCATGTGAATGTGTGTGAGTGTGTGTGAGACAGTGAGAGGGAGAGAAGTGTCCATATGCAATTTGTTGTGTGTTTATGAGGCTGAAACTTGTGATTTATCCAAGCTCTTTTTCCGACACTGTTTCTGCTTGTTTGTCACAGCATAAATTAAGTCAGTCATCTCAGATTTTGTCAGCTTCAGTTGTATAATCAGCTTGTCAGTGTTTGAATAAGACGTTTGAACAACGACATAGTAAACATTTAATTAGAAAAAACAACATGAATATTTAATGATGAACTGACCCACAAATGGCCACATGTGCTTCCACATTATGACATTATGAACACATTATGACTGACCGGAGAAGACGGCAACACTATAGATAAGACGATAACCTCTCCTTCAGCTCACAATGAATGCGTCAGAAGTCAGAGAATCAGTCAGAAGATGTTTGAAGAAGATGGGGTAATTCTACTTGCCTAGCGAGCTCAGAAAAACCAGAGACTGTAGGAGGGCTGCAAGAGTCACAAACTTCTCTGCATCATATGCACAAGAGCAACCATTTTATACCATTTCATACAATGGCATCCTTCCCCCACACGTGCAGTAGCTAATCTATCAAATCTATCTGTTTTGCAGCTATATGTGTGTGTGTGTGTTTCTGAATGCGTGGACAGGGTAATGACAGTGTAGAGAAGACCTTTTAACCCCAGCCTACCACATGCTCACATGCTGACTCCTACACACTTTCTGCCATTACTCACTCATCATCCTCCCTCTGCTGTCATACAAAACTTGATAGCCATAATTTTGTATGATTAAATGTTTTGTGCATGGCATAAGGTGCTCTTTGCAGATGCATTACATATTCTGCCGTGCGGTTAATTTGGTTAATTTGGTTGAGCGTAGTTTGGTGCCTACCCTGAAGAAATAACATCTCTTTCGTGATAGAGAGGCCAGTGCAGGCCATCGACCTTGCAGTTATTGTCCAAGCTTGTTCTTGGTTGGTATGTGCATAACACCTAATTGGCTCTTACCCTCTTAATTGCACAATTATAGAGAGACATTGCGATACTTACGTTGGCAACATAGAAATCTGAAAGGGTCTAACTGATAGCATCTGAAACCAAACTGTAATACAGAACTTTTTTATAAATAATTCATAATGAATACCACGTACAGACGCAAAGATGTTCATGACTTGAAACATGAGTAACGGTTGATGATCCAGCAGTTTTCATTATGAATGACTGTTCACTATTAACAGCTATAACTAGGCAGAAGCAACAGCTGTACTGTTCTGTATATAGCTTGTCTAGCTGAAGCTTATGTGCACCTCCCTTACTTGGAATTTAGATTTTAGATCAAAACAGCCAAACAAACAAGTTGATAAAAGTAGCTTAGGAATAAAACAACAGGACAGATAAAACCACCTGTGTACTTGTGTATATACATGTGTCTGTTTGTGTTGTATTGCACATGACAATGTGTATACATTGGCATACTGTCAGTGTTATATCATGTCTGTGTGCATATAATTTTTAAGTGTGAATACACAACGTAAGCAGAGATATGAAGAGCGATTAGAAAAATGTGTATGTAAGTGTAATGAATCCAACAGTCAAGTTACAAGTTGTTCACTGTTCGCATCTTTGTTTAGGTCAGGTTTTCACTTGTGTAGTGAAAAAGTTATGCTCTGCCTCTGATTTCAGATCAGTCCTTTTCCTGCAAAAGATAACTGACCAAAAGTTGTTTTGCATTTCGAGACTCGATTGTCTATTCTTTGATCAACTTACACACTAAATCTGGGGAAAGGCCACATACACAGTATACATACACTGTAGACAGTGGTCAGTGGAGATGGGGGAAATGCCAAAATTTGTCTGGGAACATTTTTGCAAGGTGAAATGTACACTTTGAACAAATCCAGGCAGACACGCTTTCAGTTCAGCAGGCAGTGCTGTAGTGTCTGAAAAGCCCTCTTTGAATGGCATTTAGTGCTACTAAAAACCTATTGGACTTTTATCGCTGAATTTCAATCAGTTCTGTCTTGAGTGGATCAAGAATATTTGTGATTATTACATAGTGACATGAAGTTACTAGGATCTCTCTTATCCTTTCTCTGATTTTACTACCAACCAGATCAATATGTGATTCATAAATTTCGAACACTCTTGGCAGTCGTCTTACCCTGGAGTCTGACTGGAAGTATATGCTTCTTCACTAAATTATGAGGGTAATAAAGTACTACTTTATGAGCCCATATCTTTCATTAAATTTACTGATGTGGAATGTACTAAATAACATGACCAACAGTGATTGTCGTGCCAATCTGGACACAGCTTATGTGCTTTGCATAGATCACTGAGGCAGTAACAGATCTCTGCAGAGGAATTGCTAAATGCTCTGTTGACACAAGTTTTGATTTCGTGATAGGATTGTGTTCCCTGATGTATCCATGTGGAGATGCCACTGAAGTGTGGGTGCTGGGACAACCGCAGGGAGCTACCCAGTACTTTATACACTCAGAGTGAGAGTTGCTTTAAAATATTCAGCTTTCAGTATTGCTTTTTCAAAGTTGGTGCCAGCTCCAGGGAAAGATTTAGAGCCAGGTGCAGCTAAGGTTTGGGCAGTGTCCGTCTTATTTGAATGTGTAAGGATAAGCTGCCTCAAGTGGAAGTCTTTTAGTTGAAGACTTGTGGTCTCACAGGTGTGGTCCCTTATCTTTACCCTTAGTTCTCTTTGACCTTTGGTGCAGTCAATTTACTCCACACACTACTTGAATTTAAATCCAAATTATTCACCACACCCCTCTCTCTTCATGATTACTCCCAAATTATTTTTATTTTTATTTCTGATTCTTTGTGATGTATGTATGAAAACAAACAATTTAGTTGAATTATTTGAGACTGAAAACCCATCTTAACCTCTTTTTTTAAAAAAATAAATAAATAAATAAAAAAAATTAATAATGTTTACCCTGCAAATGCTTCTCATTAAACACACACATACACCTTCATCACCACCAGCGAGACCTCAACTGCTTTAGCTTTAAGTTTCAAATTCCAGTCCACCGTCTGATGTACACAAACTCACCTGCAGCACCACTCAGTTGATTTTTGAGTAGCAGTGACAGTCAATTATATTTAAAATGTTGGTGATCTTTAACAGCTAAAAACCTGCGTACTCTCAAACCTACGTGGCACATTGTGTTGCCTGTCCCTGCGGCATAGTACCATGGTTTGCTCTAACTAAAATATGTAAAGCAAGGTGTTGACGAAGCTGTTTCAGTGCTGGCAGGAGTCCCACCGATGCTGGAAAGGGTGGCCATATGGTTCCTCCTGTGATGTGATTTACAGTAACATGTCTCTATTCCATGCATATGCAGGAACTAGTGTGTTTACACTAGAAGCCCAGTGAAAATGTACACCTTACTGTATCTTCAGCATGCAAATTTTTGGACAGCATACTACCATAGGAGTTGTACTGTCTAGGATTGTGATAAATATGTATATGAGTATCTAGACTCCTTATGTGTTCAAGCTGCGCCAAAGGAGCCCCATAGGAGCAGATTGCTGACCAGGCACATGCAGGCATGGAGAAAACAAAGAGAGAGAGAGAGAGAGAGAGAGAGATGGAAACAAATGTAATGACGGTCCTTTTGTCAAGGGAGGAGGGGATGTCTTTTTACTGTCTTAATAAAGCGGCTGTGGGATAACAGTAATGATGTGAAAATAAAGTAAAATGTAAAATAAAAAGAGAGGGAGAGGTAATGTAAACATTCAGTATACGTGCTACATGTTATTTGGTCGAATGTTTAAGATTACTAAATAGGTTATGTCACATATTGCTGAGTGTGAGGTGCTGCTGTAAAGATGCTGCAGCACTGTGGTCAGATGCTGTAGGCTGTTGCAACATGGATGCTGTCAGGGGACCCCAGTGTTCCATATTGCAACATGAAATTGTATATGGGTTTGTGCGTGTGCGTGTTAATCAACAGAAACCACTGGGCAAGAGAAGGTCGGAGAGGAGATTGGGTTTTCTGAACTGAGTGAAAACAGTCCCTATAGAAAGCCCCGGAAAAGCAAAAAGTGAGATATGGTTCTATGGAGCACATGGGAAAAGCCCTTCAAAGCTCAGTCTTAATCCTTTTCTACCCCAGACCTCCTCCCTTCTCCTTCCCTCAGTTTAATCTCTGACACTGCATTAACATTAAAATTTTCACAGCAATTTGATTCTAGTGTATGCCACGACCACCTAGATTTATTCATTTACACTAATTACCTGCTGCTGGGATGGGAGTGGATGGTTTAACCTTCTCACTGCTAATTTCTCATGATTTCTCCGAAGCCGCGCCCGGCCCCACAGGGGCCAAAATATGACCTTTTCCAATTTTATTAGCAGCAACACAAATAAAATGACACTAATCAGGATGATGTGGTGGCACCTTTTAAAAAGCCATTCCATTTTAATTTGTAGCAGTAGATGAGATGAAAGCGATGACATAGAAAGATTTACTTTCAAACATTGCATATTTCTGTTAGTTTTGTGGTGTTTTTTTGGCAGCTGGCCAGCATGTTGTATTCAATGTGTTTGAACAACTGAAGCACTAAACCTGTTGCAGAGATTGCTTTGGATGATTGTAAAAGTTTTACTGATTTTTCTGTCCATCCAGTCACTGCCTTTGGTTTGATGCTCCTGGCAAAGACAAAATAATCGCTTCTTGAGACAGAAGGACTCTGTGTGCCCTTGAGAACTGTGCTGTAAATGGCAATTTCACAAATATGTGCAGGGTGAGCGACAAGAAGTGATGCCACACAGATTTAAATGAATTATCTAAGATGAATTATTATCGTGTTTACTTAAATACAAGAGTATGTTAAGGATTAGTCATATTGTCAGTGTAAGGCAGAGTAAAAAGTGGAATTACTGTAAGCAAAGCAGTTGGTCTGAACTGGAAGGAGGATTAGAGACACTTAAACAGTCCTGAGGGCCAACTGCCCAGATGGAGGAAGTCTCCCAACTAGTCCTCCAGACTAACTGCTAAAATAGGTCATTTGTCTTTCACTTCCAAGATAACCCAAAATGAGTGTGTTTCCTGCTGTTCCTATACAGGCAGGACAACATCTTTTCATCACTAGAGAAAGGATCCATATGACATCATGTGATACATGAGATTGTGTGTTTTCCGCTTGGGATGGTTTCAGGCACCAGCACTATTTGGAAAGTTTACAGAAATATTCAAGACTACTTCTAAATTTTGCATCTGAGAGATATCAGTCCTAGTTTGCACTGCCACAAGGGGCCATCGCCATTGCTGTTGTTTTTCTGGTGAGTTCAGTCTTACATTCCCTGACACCTTGCCCCAATCTGCATATCATTTTCTGACTCAAGCCTGACCCAGAGAGGGCGGGATGTCTCGATGGACAAACTGAGACTAACCTTTACGTGCATGCAAATCAAACATATGAACAGTGCCAATTAGAGTGACAGCTGAAAGATTCAGTGTTTTTTCCTTCTTTGCTGTGTGTGCTAAGCCCTAAGGCATCTGGTAATTTCTCAGCACAATTAATTTGAGTAAACTTTGTTAAAAGGTCAGCAGTGAATGATGGATTATGGCTTGTTTTAATTAAGACTTTTTTTTTTCGTGATGTGATTGAAAGTGAGATATTGAGTCAAGACAAATGCAATGCACTTTTCCTTCTTTACCTGGCATGAAAAGGTAAACTTTTTGGATCTATGTGATAATACTGTAAGCATCTCACAGAGAAATGTGTGGCTGTGCTGTTGCACATTAAAAAAGAACATTTTCTGCTCCTTTCTGCCAATAAGATTCAGGTACACAAGATAACAAGTGATATTACCCTGAAGCAAAACCTTCATATTCTCAAAAGTGCTAATGTTTGTCATATCCAATCCCACCACGGGTCTGAACAATCTATTCATACTTTCCTCATCCGAATATTTTTTAGGAAGGAGAGCCAAAGCCGACTAATTAGAATGATACTGCTTTTGGTGCTACGGTTCTGCTTTCTAATTTCAGATTTGTCTGACAGTGGTGCTGCCCATGTGGGTGGTGTAAATTCCTGGCAGCTCATATCCAACGTGCCCAGTGAAAAGAATGCAGAAGAAGAACATTGTTGCCGCATTACAAGATGGCCAAAGAATTTGTTTTTTTTTTTAATGTCACAGATTAAATCCTAAAGGATAAGCTCGGATTTCTATTTTCTAGTTTGAAAGGGTGTATGCCCAGTCAAAAAAAAAACCCCTTCAAAAACAATAATGCACATGTGATTTGATCTTTAATACGCAGATACAGCACAGGGTGGAATTAGAGGGGATTAGCATGTAATTGTTTTATTTCTAGAATGAATGTTTTGAATACTGGCTATAAAAATGTGTATATACAAAAAACATCTATTAGAAAAGCATTTAAGGTCAGTTTAGTGTATTTTAGCACTAATTTAACGACACCACTAAAACTACTTTGATGCAGTAACTCACATCCATCTGCCAGGAGAGTAAAACAAACATTTGCGTGTGCTGTTTGCTGTACAGTTTCTTGTACTGTACAGTAGGTGTGGTGCAGTCTGTCGCCGCCGTGTTCCACCCCTGAGTGCTGTGAAGCTGATTTATTAGAGGGAGGGGCCCGGGAGCTGCAATCAGCCCATTTCCATCAGCGTTATGGCTGCCTGACAACATCCAGCTGTCCCTGATGTGCCACCAAGGGCTGATGGTGCGCTTGTCAGCTCTGCTGTTTTACTGCAGCGCTCACTGAGACGAAAACATACACACACTTGCTCACACAGTCACGCATGGTGAAATGCGTGCTCCCTCACACACAAAATCGCCAAAGGAAATAGATCATTGTTGTTCCCAGTTTTGTCATGAAATATATAGCTATCTATGTTATAGATAGATAGATAAATAAATAGATAGGTGTATCTATATTGTATAATATAGATATATCAATGTTAAATAGGAAATGTGAGAAATGCTGATTATCCAAGAGTTACCCAGGGTGACATCAGAGCCACATATAACAATACAGTCTAGTAGCAATCCTTTATTACTAGACAACTTATTTTACACAAATAGCCATAGGTGTTGTCTGGTATAGATCACTCAAGGACATGAAGACTACAAGCATTCAATAAATTCCATCATATTAGTGTTGATAGTCATAATTTTATTATGACCATGATGAAAATGAAAATAATAACAGTTTTTACAATTGTTGTTTGAATCATATGGCGTCTTTTGCAGTAATTCTCATGCTTATTTGGTATCTGTTTGTAGTCTGCATGGACACAAATGGTTCATGTATAGCATGTGATTTTTTTCTTTTTTTAAAAAAAAAAATTTCATAATGTACATGAAACCCTTTTTCTCCAATTCACTTTTCATACATTTCAAGTGTCATGTGAAGGTTACAAGCAGTGAATAAGTTTAACATGATGACGCTCTGGGTCGAGCTCACACCTAATCAGAGCACTGACTCAACAATGCATCAGTGCTGTGCTTCATCAGTGCAATCTCTCCTGATGTCTCCTCTCCAGCTGCTCCCACTAACTTATGATATAATGACATTATAGAGAAACTTGGTAATTGTGAACCCAGCTGGCTGAAGCAGATTTTGCTCTAACAGATTTGATGCTGTGTGTACAATGCACCCACCATGTTGCTGGGGCAATGCATGAAAACCAATAAGAAAATCTAATCTGATTATATCATTCTTCTTTTGTAAGGTAATAATAAAAAGGTTGACATGATAAAGTAGGTAAATAAGAAAAAAAGTGTTCTTGGCTAAATAACACGGTTCAACCAGGGCAATCAGTGCTATTCCTGACTGCTGTTTCTCTGGTTCATGCTGCTCTCTGTCAGAGCTGCAGAGCTACAAATTATACCCCAAATAGATCCTTCTATCTTGATGTTGTACTTTATATTTGAGTGTGTTTCTGTGAAGACATGAAGACAGCATGACAACACTGTTGACTGGTAGCTGGTGGACTCAGGCGTGTCAAAACACGGGCATCCACTGAAATGAACTATACACGCGTCAGCCATTTTGGGCTAAAGGTCAGTACATTAATGGTAGACACTGTAATCAACATACAAAACAAAATTGTTTTGTGGATTAAAACTGAAAGAGCTCTTTTATTCTTAAATTCTTTCTATGTATAGGGCATAGAATGAAACGTTTGGACTGAGAGTAGAAGCCAAGTCGTGGTTATTAAATCAAAAAATTTTAGCTGAACCTTTTCTTCTTTATTTGTTTAATGTCATTTTTCATGTGCTGTTATGGTTATCATACATCAGCATTATGCCAAAATTCGAGGGCTGTATCTGAAAATCGTGTGAACTTCTCCTCTCCTTCTCCTCCTTTTTTTTTCTTTCCACAGCTTTCTTTTGCTTCATGTGTTTGACTGCATGCAAGACCATGAACACATTCATTTCATTCATTGATACAGGAGAGACTGAGACAGTATTTTAATGAGTATTTAAACATGCTAGCTGGATTTTTTCACCCCTCCTTCAGTGTGGTCACCCAGAACAGCTGTAAAGACTTTTGCCTTCTGATGTGCTCAGACAACAAGCCGTTCAAACTAATTCTTTTCCAGCACAACCCAACTCTTAGAGTAGCGTGTTGTTGCATGGTGTGTCAGTATTAATCTTACAGTGCAGCTGTGGCTAATGGGAAAATGGGAATTAGTTTAATAGATATCTTAAGCATTAAACACGAGGAATGCTTAAATGCTTAACCTGCTGCCGGTGCTGAGATAAGATGGAGCACTGGGTAACACCAAACTAGACATTATTTCATCATGTCTAATAAATTAGTTTTTTGTTTAAGTTAGTTCTATTTAAGCCATATTTACACTTCACTGACAAAAAACTGCTGCTGTTCCCAAAAACATATAAGAAACATACCAGATAAATGCTCACCCATATGGTATGATAAAGTTATCACACATCATTTGCAATTCTGATGTTTTGTGATCTTATTTCTCCCCTTATGTGCTTCTAAGACCTGAGCTGGAAGCTGCAATAAAGGGATTGCTGGGCAGAGAGCATGGCCACACAGCCAAAGCAGCAATCTTTAATGTCTTAACGTAACCATGGCTAAATTCTCTTCTCTTGGCAATTTCATTTTTAAACAGAGCGTGAAATAAAAAAATGTGTTTTTCCGGTCTGGTAGGCTGACAGTGCAGACATTTATTGATTTTGCCCATTTATTGCATTCAAGATATAATACCACGGCTCTGCTCAGCTGAGGAACTTGTCTATCTTTGTCTTATCAAGCATAACTAACAGCTCACATTTTATTTAGTGCATTTTACCATAGTTGGATGACGGCTGTCTCAAACAAGTGGCTATGCCTTCACTGCATAAAGATGCAAGAGAAGCTGCTGAGCTGAGAATTTATCCTGCCACTATGTATTACATACATGGCTGCAAAGTCTACATGCATTGCAGAATTTTCATCTCTCAATTTGCAATTAATTATAATCAATAATGATTATCAAAAGCGTTGAGATCAAAAGCAACAAGAAATGTATTTATGTAATGTATTTATTTAACAATAAGGAAAAATGATGTTAATTGAAATGCAGTGTCATTTGGCAAACTGCTGATCTGAGAAAATGAATAAATGAAGCGTCAAATGGTTCTTAATATGTTCCTTTCGCTGTCATTTTGTCTCCTGTTATATCATCTAAGGCAAAGTTATTGCTTAGGTGCCTCTGAAAAGAAATCTTTAAAAGACAACATTCCCTAATTCTCAAACAGAGGGTTCAGATCACACTCTGATCAGACTTCAGTGGGTGTATAATTAATCAGTTGAACCACAATATATCAATCCCGATCCTTTATTTTCATTGAAATACTACAGACATGTTGCTCTGGTTTTACATACTTTAACCTTTACCATGTCTGATCTGCCACTTGAGACTGGTTTGTGCATTTTGCTTCTTGCCTTAGCCCATATTTTGTAGTTGAGATAGACAAAATAGACCTCTTGGGACTTGGGGAAGTTCCCATGACTTTCAGGATTGTGTGTGTGTGTGTGCACGCGTGTGTGTGTATATAAGTCTCAGCTAGCTAATCCGTTTCAGGGTGCTTGTTTGAGTCTTCATACAGTCGCAGTGGCAATGGCTGAAGATGCACAAAGTGCCCTTTCTCCATTTCTCTTCAGTGATAGATAGAAGAGTAGAAATGATAGAGCATGTAGTGGGAGAGAAAAGGCCATTTACAGCCCCTGGGCTGACATGTGCCTGCTAGAAATGGAGCTAGACAGATCAACTCAAGCACTCATCAAATAATGAAAATATGTTTTTACTCGTCTTTTTGTCACAGGTGATCTCTGGGTTACCTCCAAGTTTGTAGGATGCAGCTGCATGGGCATTTAATATTCCAGAGTTTTGCCTGATGTTGTCATCCATGGTGACTCTTTCTAAGAACAACACGTCCACCATGTTAGCAAGAGCCTTGGATTTGTTAACCAGCCACAGTTAGAAACAGAGGTTCCTGTCCTCTCTATGCCTTGAATATTGTGACACACACTTTGAGAAGAGTTTGTTTTTAATAATGCACAGTCGTATTAGCAGGGGTATTTCTAAATACCTCAAGCTTTTTGAAGACACCCTGCTCTGTTGCATATTGTTTGTGTTGTTTGTGCTTAATTCATACCCAGCTTCTGTGGCAGATATGCTCATGGGGGCGGCTTGCAGACATTTGAATTAAAGCTGCAAAACTATTAAAAATGTATGGTCTGTATGAATGCATGACCTATATTTTCCATTCAAATAAATAAATAAACAGGGGTTTAGGGAGGATGATGCAAATCTTCAGAAGTGGGACACCGGAGGAGCTAATGACATTATAACAATGAAGACTGGATTGGACTTGGATTTCACACTGAGCGCGTAATGGAGATCAGTCCTATCTTACCCCATCCTTTCCTCTTTGCCCACAATCAGTCTGCCCCACAATGCCACCTGCTTTAGCTAAGCATGGCTGTGTTTGAATTGGCCTCTCCCATTTGAAGTGTGTGTGTTGTGACTCACCTCTCTCTGTGCACTTCAGGAGAGCAGAGAGAATGCCTTCGCTTTCATGTAGTGGTGTGTTTTTCAAGAGCTAAGACATTGACGCATGGCGGTTTTTGGAGTCTTTGTCTCACTGACGGTGACGTGGCCTTTCTCCTTCATTCTGTCGGTGGACTGTGTCTGTCTGTCTTCTTTTTTTCAGCCTGTCTCTATGCTCATCCACCTGCCCCCCCCCCCTCTGTTGTCTTAGTAGATTTCTTCTTCACTCTGCCATTCAGACAATGTCAGGGACCATGGCAGCGAGAATAAAGGCCACTGCTTTCTCTCGATTCATGATGAACTGTTACTGTCTGACTGAAGCAGCCTCTAAAAACAAACCCATCAACTATCAACAGCAGCTGATGTGTGTGAAACTTTCACAGGCCGAGTTGTTCAGCCTGAGCTGCAGCAGTCGCTCCGTGGTGTTAAAAGAAGTGAAACCAAAACCCTGGCTGTTTGCAGGAAGAGATTTTGAGTCAAGGCATTAACATCAATTTGTCATTTAAGTCCTGTGCATGAAAAGGTCGCCTTGTTATCTCTCACATCGTCTTGTGTGGTATTCGTTTGCAGCCTGAAATCTGTCTATAGACCACTGAACCAGAGACATAAGACTGACCCTCGCTCTGTAATGGGAGAATAACCTTTTACCTCATGGTTTTTGCAAAGGCCATCCTGTCTCTGAAGCGACTCATAAACCAGTGTTTCTTAGCCCCTTTGTGTATGTGCCTGTGCCTGTCCATTTATGCATGTATCCCTGTTTGTGTGTGTCTAAGCTCAGGCAAGGCTGTTGGCTGTTTATGTGAAGCAGAAGAGTGTATCCATGCTGAAATGACTAATTGGGAAACACAGTGTACAAGCTCATTTGATGCACCGAGCAACTTATTTCCTTTGCATGAATAACTACAGGTTTGTACTCTGAATACAGTGTTTGTGTGTAGCTTCTATCACCACTGACAACAGCATATTGTTGTATTGACTTTAAACACAGCTATAGATTATAAGAATCTGGAAACTTTTTTTTTATCTCATGTACATTGTGTTTTCCACCCTGAGGGACAACCCCCCCCCCCCCTTGCACCTCTGCTGAGGCTACTGCCACAAGCTTGGCATCAAGCGGCCATTAAAAAGGCTTCTTCTAAATGAACTTGACAGCCAAGCCAAGGCGTGGTGATATGGGTGGACATGCAAATCAATATTTCACGTCATCAGCCACTGGTTGGTGGAGCATGGGGACAGGATGACAAGGTGCGGCCAATATTGTCATTGATTTAGACCCCAAGAGAAATGGAGGAGATCCAGTTAGGACTTACTGGTTGCGTCTTATTCTTGAATTATAGGTGTTGTGACAGTAATCAGAAGCAAGGAATCGTCATTTCTTTCTTTCTTATACTTTCTTATACAATCCTCATTCTTCTTCATTGAGGTGCCACAGTCATTTTCTTTCTGTGGCACCTCAGCTCACAGTTTATGGAAAGATGAGTTTGAGGCTGTTGATCACACTGAAATGACATCTGCGCTTTGTTTATCCACCCTTACACACCATAACTGTTTGCAATCTCAGTGCAGACAGAAAGGCTCTGTGTAAGCAAAGCAGATGGAAGGCATATGGGAGCAGAGACATTTTCCCTCTTATTGAATTGTATCATTTAGTGCTACAGACCGGCTAAGCAATGTGTCACAACACGAGCACCGTAGAAGCGGCTTGGCAGCCCCATGAACAGCAAACATGTCATTCAGTTGTAAATTATGTTACACGCAAGGTCACCTTGTGTAAAGGTTGGGTAGGAGGAGGAAATGAGCTGAGGGTGTAATTCATCTCTTCATGTCAGAGACATACATCACACTGTGGAAATCGAAACACATGCAGTTAAACTCCTAGATAACACAAACACAAACGTTGCAGAAATGTCTATATTTATGAGCCTGTTAAACCATGCATCTAAAGACTGTCGATTGTGTGTTTATGGTTGTAAATCTTATATTGCAGTAAATCCCATTTCACTGTATCATTATAAAAAGTGTCATTTGGTGTTGATTTGTTAATAAGGTCAAACAAAATCAACCAATATTAACAGAACCATCTAAACAAATTTATGCAGATGCTGCACTGCTTGTCATCCAGGACTTGTAGCTGGAATCTTCATGTTGGCCCCGCTAACTCTCCGTCCTTGTGTGACTTTCAACTCCAAGCCATACTCCCTCAAGGATACATGTCTTAGCATAATACAGACAGCTTAGGAGTCATTGAGATGAGGTCCCTCTACTCTGATAGGCAGACACTGCCAGGCAAGGATCCCCCCTCCCCCTATACCAGCTCGTTGCCAGCACAATGCTAGCTCTGTGCCTCTACAGCTTTGGCACCCTTGACCGTTGACTCTATGTCATTCACACCTCCCCCTCCCCCAGACACACAGTATACACTGTCAGTTAAGGAGACAGGTTAAGGTAGGACACCATGCATTCTCAAATTGAGTTAGTTTGTAGCTGTTTTTTTCCACAAAAGCACAAAAGCAAAAGCACTTTTATCTAATCATAAAATCACCTTTTCATTGGGTACTGTGCCAGATATAGGAAGACAGGCAAGGTCAAATCTATCCCCACAGTCCCCAGCTGGCACTAACTCCAGTGACAAGGGTGTCTGGGAGAGGGGGACTTTTTCATGCTGGATGCACAATTTATCCAGTGTTTATTCTCCTGTCCATTTGCATCACTGACAGTAGACCTGAGTGACATCAAGATGAAGCCATTGGCACAGAATATGGAGTGGAGGGTGTAGGTGTGTGTGTGTTTGTGTGTGTGTTTGGGGGGGGGGGGGGGGGGGGGTCATGGTCATGTGTATCCAGTGCAAGTAGGTAAACACACTGTATGTTTGTATAATAAGGATCTTTTATTGTTGACATCCACTCTTGTTTTATATCCTAAGTATATTCTGCTTGACGGTAACCTGAACCTAAATCTAAGCAGGGATAAACACTACTTCTTTCTGAGAGCAGTGACTTCCTGGACCACAGCCAAAAAAATAGTTTAGCCCATAATCCCACAAGAAACCACAAGTTTAACTTTTTACATGTTTTTGTGGGAATTAAGCAAATAATACATAATGTGTCAATTAGTGAGCTTTAGAGCTGCTGGACTGTGTTTTTTTTTTTTTTTAAATTTTGTACAGAGCTAGGCAAGCTGTTTCGCCCTGCACACTTTACAAATGTATTATGGCTCTGATGCAAATTGCAAATTGGAAGTGCAAGTATACATGTTGAGCTGCATAAGTTTTAGTGCCAAAGACTTCAATACATCACAGCATTTTAATACAGAGGCTAGAACTCTGTGTTCCTATGTCACTCCACATTGCTTCACTCCCCACAGGCCTCTGTGAAATAAACCCCTGAAATCAGTGAAATTACCAAAGACCAAATACAGTGCAGTCTGTGATACATCTGAATAGATTATTGAGATACAAAACTGTGAAATTAGCTCAATGAAGGTGCACTTTTTTTCACACCAAATGCTTCCAAGAAACGCCTTAATCCACCCGATTTCAAGCAGTGGGTTTTGCCGGGTTGTGACGTTCCAACCTTTTGAGTCATTCCAACATCTTTATTTTTATTTTCACACCTCATCAGGAAATAATCTGAGTGTGTAGCTGGATGTGCTTATTTGATATTCAGCTTTGCCAATGGAATTGCATGGTCCTATATCATATATTACATAAGCACAACAGGGTTCCTCAACCCTGCTAAGAAATGTATAGTCACACCTGATGATGAGCAGAATGACCTGATTTCCTGTATCCCCAGAGACATCTGTGCAGATGAAGGAGCGCGGTGCATCAGGCCTCCATTTCGCTTCTCCTGCAACCTGTCATGGAATCAATCCTGCCTTTAGATGTGCTCTCCATAGGGAACGAATCAGAGAAGGTGCTGTGGTTTAACCTTCTCTGTCTTTCTCTCCTCTTTCTATTTCTATCTGTGAACAGATCTATCCATCCATCCTTTTATTTTATCATCCTTTCTCTTCTTCCTCCTCAGAGATTAGCTCTCTTTCCTCCCTCTCATGCAGACTCTCTTTCCGCCTCGCTCTGTCTTTTTATGTCTCCTTGTCTTCTCCTCCCTCCCTCCCTCTGTCTCGCTCTCTTGCTCTCACTCTCTCTCCCCCTATCTTAGTTGCATGGCAGCTCTTGGAGCTGAGGGACTATGATTAGGACAGAAGAGAACTGGCTGTAAGACAGAGACAAACTCAGAACTGGGTCATCATTGTTTCTGTGTGAGGGGCCCGCGCTGCAGATGAAAAGCTCGAAGACAAGAGGAGCAAACGACGCTCAATACAGCACTGAGAGCCCCAGACATTTCTGGGCTACAGAAAATACTAATACAAAGGAAAAATCTGAACTGCAACTTGGAATTTATGTAATAAGAGCTGAATTAAACATGCTGCTGGCCCGCTTTGCTATCTTTGAACCCATCAAGTTAGTGGTCGTCCATTGGTCGGCTGTAGCTGCACAATCACAGAGAAGTGCGGTGGTCATGAAGCACGAGACAGGGAAAACCTTGGCTGTCACAGGCTAATAGTATTTTGACATCAATCACCATTTTTCTCTTGCTCTCATGCTCTATCTCTCTTTCTTGTCTTCTCTGCAGTCATATCTCTCTCTCTCTCTCACTGTCTTCCACCCCTTTAGCAGACAGTCTGACAGGGTTTGTCCCACTGGCCAACCATTCAGCACTCATCATGCGCATCATTTCCTCTCATCATTCCCCCCGGTGTGCTTCTTCCATCTCCTCTGGCCTGTTCGCTCACCATCAACCACTCCCCATAAACCCTTTTTGTTTGTGCCTCTGTGTGTATTTGCGCCTCAGCGTGTAGTGTGTAGGCACAGCTGTAGTATATATATGGGTATGCATGCTATCAGATGCATCCCGCTTCTACATGTTGTTTGTGTTTATGTTACAGTGTGCCTATATATAATATTGTCTCAGGAAAAGGATGTGTCGCCATGTGCGCTGTGAAGTGAAATGACTTGTGGCATCATTTGAAACAACCTGTATTATTTTCAATTTTCAAAGCAGCAAATTATGGTTTTACTTATGATTTTGTACGCCACCAGCATCTCACCATGGATAACTTCTCATCTACTGCTGCTAGCTAGAGCCACAGTCTGTGTCTTATCTATATCTATCTGATTCAGTATGTTATTGAATCAGAATTTAAACAGCATTTACTGTACTTTCTGCTGTTCTGTTTGATGGTAGTGTCTCTACAGCAAGTCAGTTGATGACAGGAGCCTCTGTTTTATGTGTCATACTATACTAAATCCCTTCTCAATTCCCACAAAATGGCATCGGATGGAATATCCTACATTCACATGTTGTTCTTGCGTTTCCCTCTACGCCATACATTTGCTGTTTGTTGCTTGCTTGTTAAAGCTTTATTGAAAAACAGAATTGGTGGTGCCCTGCCCTACTTTCCAAAGTAGGAAAAGTAGGGCTATTGGAGAACTATTTTCTTCTCCATCAAGGACCAAATAGTCAGTCACAGCTGAGGATTTGCCTGGCAGTGTCTCAAACGTGGATGCCTGTGAAACATCCTTTTCTGCAAGTGTGTATTGCACCGAGAGACTTTGAGGGGCATTCAGGGTTTCTTTGACAGGGACAATACTGAGACTTCTGCTGCCATCTAGAGTGTGATAGCAGGTGGTTCATGGGAGAGAGAGAGAGAGAGAGAGAACTGTGTGGTCAGACTGAATTTCTGCCATACCAAATGTATTGTGTGGATGTATGTGGAACTGTATTTGTGCACATGTCATAATCACAGCTCAGGCTTGCATAATTCACCTATTTAGCAGTTTATTTATTCAGGTCTGACATGTACCGATTACAGTATTTATTTTAACAGACAAAGTGATTTTACATGTTACATGTTACATGTCATGGACTTGCTCTTTCACGGCCTCTCCGCCTCCTTCCTCCATGAGCCTAGTCCTCACAGCACAGAAGTAATGCCAGAACAGCTCTCAGTGCCAGAAATTTGCCCAAAGGTTTATAAATGAACTGCTTGTTCAGACTCTGGGAAGATATTTTTTATTATTTTAAAAATAACCCACTACCAGCCACCAAAAAAAAAAAAAGAAAGACAGGGATCAACAGTAGCTTAAACCTCTTTTGAAGTATTATCCACCTAATCACCTAATTTTTCATTTGATTTCCTCCTCTTATGAATATTTCTTCCTTTGTAATCTTTGCTGGGCTGCTACGACATAATTCAGAATATCTCTGCCACTCTTTGCTGATTGTGCACCACAATGATTTTTCTAATCACCATTTTCATCTTGCTTTAATTAAACCTTTTATTGGACAGAGGCACGGGCCATTATGCTCTCTATAATTCAGACAGAATGGATTGGAAAATGACTAATACCTTATGCTGACCTTTCTCAGTCGCTGCCTGCTGGCAAGGCTATGCTAAGCAATTTCACCAACATATTTATCTCATCCATAGCACACCTTAGACTTAATCCTAATGGTCCTTTCATTACCCTTTTAATTGAGCAGCATGGAGAGTGTTAAAATGTCTCTCAGCAGCTTTTGAAAAGTAGCTTCATGTCAGGTTCAGCATGCACATTAATTTGGGGTAGTTAAACCCATGTTAACCTCAAGGCGTTGTCATCAGTCGCACATGCTCTCACTATTTTATTCCTAATCTGTCCATGTGACATAGTAAATAACCTGCTAAATGAATGGCTTGCATTTGCATATGAGCTATGTGTATCACAGGGTTGGGGGAAATGATTACTTGGTAATTACGTGAATAGTATTTCATTAATCTCATTACAAAGCACCGACTGTCATTTCATACAACTACTATATAATCACAAACACAATTTTAAAAATGACTCAGTGCTTGTTAGATTGTATAGTACATTATTGACTATTTATTGAAATGTTTTGTCTATGAAGATGCCACTTTAAATTACAGTAAAAAATATCCCAAAATAAAATCATAATAAAACTTCATTTTATATGGACATTAGAGACCAAAAAAATCAGATTAACTAGTAATCAGTTTTGTTGACGTGATCATTTATGTAATCAGATAAATAAAACACTTTTAATGTGATGAAATGGGAAATTTAACAGGCATTTAAACGTGTTAAAAAGTTCTTGGCTTGCAGAAATCACAGTTACAGTTTTTGAACGAAGCACCTGGACGTGAAAGCTGTGCATGTCTTTTGCACATCAGTCCGCTAAATCTACCTCATGCTTACATCACTAATGCACAGCTTGAAGCATGTGATTTCTCCAGCCGTGGGTATTCATGCAGACATGGAAGATAACTGTTCAGCATTGCCTGCTCTGTATGAATAATAGGATCTAATCACAATCACTTCATAATCAGCCCCAAGAGGCATTCTTTATCTGTACAGAAATTCAGGACAGTGGTGTGAAGTTTGTGAGACAGCCAGTAGATGGCAGTATGTCCCCAGCTTGTCCAAACTGGCAGAGAGCGTATACCAGGGACAAAGGTCAAATAACACAGCACTGTTGACCAGGACAGGGTCAACACATAAATATCCCCGGGGACTTTCTCAAGTGCCTTATGCAGCTACTCAGTGTGAGATTTGCCAGAAGAAAAGGCAGAAGTCCCATTTCCACCTCAGCAAAATGAAATCAGAAGCCCCTGGGATTTGACTCTGACCTTCCTGGCTTTCACTGCTGCTGAGTGATTACTGAAATATAAGAGGCTAGAAGGTGTAGGGCTGCATTAACTACAGAAGGGTTTACAGCCCAAATATGAAACAATATTCACATGTTAATAAGGATTATCTTCTAATTAACATCTCACTACCTGCCTCATTAGTTGTAATGTAGAGTCTCGTAGAGCAGACAGACAGTCACGAATGCACAAAGGGATTATTATAAACACAGGAAGACACTGCAGCATTAAGTAATAATTATTTATACTTTCGACTGTAATATAAGGCTAAATACCTTGCTTGTTTGTTTAATATTTCGTGGACAGGAATTCCATTGGTTTGCTTCAGACCTGCATGCATTTTATTGGCTTGTGTGGGATTTGGGCAGGAAACCAGAGCTAATGCCCCCTCTCCCACTTCAAACGGATGCCAGGCACCCTTAAATGTCATGGGGTGGTTAGAGAGTTGAAGGAGGTAGGAGGGAGGGAGGGGGATGGAGGATTGAGGAGCTGGGGCTCGCTGGCGAAAGAGAGAAATCCAGCCACACCAGTGCTGGCCTCAGAGCTTATCAGTGTCTGCTGGATGTAGCTTTTCTGAGGCTGCTAAGGCAAACCAGATGCAGTGTAGGTTGTTCTGTGCCACTATGTGTCAGGTACAGCCCGGGTCAACCTGAGGCGCCTTGGTAGTATTGGGGGGAGGCCACTGTACGGTTAAAACTCACTGCAGATGGTCCTGACTAGCCTACAGTTGATTATTGGGTCCTGCAGTTCATCCTCTTGACAGCATCTTTTGAAAAGTTTTGAAAGTTTCATGGTGTCACTTCAATTACACACCCAGATGGATTTTTCTGCGTCTTAGATTGACAACTTGCAAGTGGTTTATAGTTGAGAGTATCAAAGACTATGTGTGTGTGTGTGTGTGTGTGTATGTGTTCTGGGGTGTTTTGGTCACTGGGAATCCCACGATGTCTTTATACTCTTGCCAGCGGCAGTGTTTATAGGATTTTGTCTCATTTTCTCCAGTGTTAATTTATTTCCATAAAGGCAGCCATGACACATTCTCTCCTCTGCCTTCAGTCTCTGTGTGGCTCTACTTTACTGAGCTCTGTACTTCTCACCCTCCCTCTCTGTGCTGAATGGAAGAATAGACCGGTTTGACCTCAGTCTCTGCTAGCATTGTTATTGTGACAATGAGCATCACCATCACTGTCAATTTCTATACATTTCATCCTCTCTGTGTCTCCTCTTCTCCCTGAAGTCTATTTGTCTACACCCTGCTATTGCATTGTTTTGTGGTTTTGGATAAGTTCTCGCTATACTGTCACGTTTCCTGAGGTATGTCATTATGGCTCATCTGTGTCAGTGGGTAAATGAACGTATTGCTGCATGGCTGACTTCGGTTTCCCATGTCTGCAACTAACTATCTCAAAGCTCTCCAGTATTATACTCCTCCCTTCTTCTGTCTGGCAACCAGAAAATACCATCTCTCTCATCATCGGGATTATATCAAGCTCCTTTTCCTTTGATTGCAACACCATTAATGCACAAATGTATTGGTGACTGAACTGTGACCTTTCTCATCAACTGACAAGCAAATCTGGTCTCATCACTTCTCCTCTCAGGCTCTTTGGACCCCAGAGGTCTGGGTCAGGGTTTGGTAGTGTTTGTGCTGTCTTTCTGTCAGAATTGCATGATTCACTGCCACTTAACAAGGGAGAACAAGGCTGAGGGACGAGGCATTTCCGGGCCCAAGGGTTTATTCCTACAGCACAGTGGATTACATTACATATTACATATTACAACATATAAAGGGAAGATGTGACTCATCTTTTACAAAGTCACCCGCAACCCTGTTCTAGGTCATCTTAGCATCTAATCTGTAAGGAGAAAGCTTGTAGATAGGGTGCAAAGCCTACAGATGTGTTCTTACACTATGTCACATATTTTATTTTTGGCCTCAGTTCTATCTGTGCTTTAAAAAGGTGAAGCATGACGAGTCCTAATCAGGCTTATATTGTTGTACCCTGAGGAATTATTTTGCTGGATGCTAAAAAAGAAATCCTTATCACATATGCAGTGGAGCCAAGCACTATCTGCCTCTGTCTTCTCTTTTTACTGTTCACTTTCAGTCATGCCACAAATATGTGAAACAGAAAGAGATTCAAATAGAAAAAAAAATAAAATAAATGATTGTAGTCATTGTGTTTGTATTCTTTGTTTATTTCTAGAAATATGTTTTTCACAGGCATTTTTCTGTCCATACATTGAAACAATATGGATTATATATTACTGTCTACAAAGAACAAAGTTAAAGTCATATGGTGACGCTTTAAAATAGAAAAATGTCAAATAAAAACACAAAAACCCAAAGCCACATTACTATTTGACATGCCTTAAAAAAAACGCATTTGGTTCCAGGAATCTATGAAAAACATTTTTATCAATGCAGAAAACATGTTCACATCAGGAAGCAAATAACTAACAGAAGATGGCATGCCATTTCACATTACAAGTTATTCTACAGATAGACATACTCATCACCACAGTTTCTATCTTGTCTGTAATTATCTCGTATCATCAGATAGCCATCACTTTCCTCCGTGGAGGAGTTTCCATGGTGACTGCATCTCTATCTGGGGAAACTGTTGGGGTGGGATCAGGGTTCACCAGGTCCTGCAGGAGCAGAGGGTGCTGCTGGGAGGTGAGGCTGGGTGGGGGCTGGCGAAGGACAACAATTTGAGCACTGGGTCCCTGCAACAGGATCTCATTCAACTCTTCCAGTGTAGCATTGACCACCGGTACACCATTCACCTCCACCAGTCTACAAAGCCAATAACAAACAGAAACATGTACATTAATAAAGCATGTCAAAGACACAGCGTCGTCAATAGAGTTGTGGATCATCTCATTTTGTTAAAAAAAGAAACCTTGTAACTAAAGATTCTCTCTCAGCTCCTTCAAAGTTGTTTTTTCAACTGTAATGTTTACTTTCATAAATTCACAAATCACAGAGCATGAAATATTAAAAACATCATCTTTACACAGAGCTTATTAAAAAAATTATTTATAGCCACCTGGATAAAAGTGAGAAGCCTTTTGTGTTTTTTTCTTTAGCTGTGTAAAGAAGATGCTGTGATTAGTGAACACACACAGTGAAGCTCAAAGCTCAGTTTCTGTGGTTCTGTCTCTGCATTATCATGCAGGATCTTTCTTTGGTAGGATTGTCTCAAACAGGGATGTCAACTGCAATGTGTGTGTGTGAGTATGTGTGTGTTTGTGTATGAATACCCATGAGTTTGAGAGTGCTGCGTATCTAAGTATGTACTTGCTGTAATGCAGTAATTGCTTAATTATATGAAACTCTTTTATCTGCTGTTCTCTCTCTTCTGCATCCAAGCATTACATTACAGTGTTTGCTTATTTTGGGGCTAATATCTGAGGGATTTACATAGCTACAAGGCATAGAAACATAAGAGCGATGAAAGAAATGTGTGGGATGAATACTCAAGAGTACTCTCACTAACTAGGTGGCCTCTCGTGAACACTAACCAAGTATTTGCCGTTAAGCCTGGATAAATTGCTTGATTTGAATTTTTTTATATATGTTTGTGTTTACCTGTCACCCACGCAGAGGTGAGAACTGTCCACCTTTACCACCACCAGCCCACTGCCTTCTCTGTAGCAACATGTGAAGCCATAATGGCCATCAGGGTCATGGTTCTCCTGTACAACCAGCAGCATGGCTGGAGACTGCAGGGATACCAGCTGGCCCAGGCTACTGATTGCCAAAGTCTTTTTCTGGACTTTCTCCTGAATGCAGAAACAGAAAGAATGCAAACACATGTTTACAAATGCAAAGGCACAGACTGCTCAAAAGCAAACATTCTGGATTTAAATCAGACTGCAAGGCATATCCCATTTGTGGTGGACTGAGATAAATGTAAATTTCATGCAAAATATACTGTGTGTGACCCAAGCAGCAGTAAAAATCAAGGCCCATTTCATGCTTTAATCAGACTTCAATATCATCTAGTAGTATGTTTGCAGTAAGTAAAGCAAAGGTGAAGGAATACATACTGCTATGTAATTGTACAGTCAGGAGATTGTTATCTTTGAAGCAGGTAGCTTGGCTCTGCCTGATGGTGTCCAAAAGCTTATGTTTTAGCTTGGTTGTTTATTAAGCACAAAAAATATATAAAAACCACAAGTTTTAAGGGGGGTTATATTCAGGGTTATTTCTTGTTGCACTGACTTAGTGGAGTCCTGTCATCAGGTCCGCAACCGCTCTGTAACAACAAAAAGCCCTCCAGGGGCCCCACCTTCTTTTCCTTTGGACAGAGCCAGCCAGGCTTTCTGTTTCTCCCTGTTCCTGGCCTTTATGCTAGGCTAAGCTAACCATCTTCTGGCTGTATTTAAGGGACAGATGTTAGAATGGTATCCAGCTTCTTATTTAACTCTGGGCAACAAGAATTGTATTTTCTAAACTGACAAACCATTTCTTTAATGGCAGATATTTAAAGGGGATCATAAGTAACTAAGTATAGCCTTTTCAAAAGAATCTTTCACAGAAGTCAAACAATCTTTAAAATTTTCTGTGTGTGTGCCTGTGCCTCTGAAACAGGAAATTAACTATCTTTATTTCTTGAAATAAAACCTTAAAGATTACAGATACCACTACTTGAAACTCCACAAGAACGAAGCTGCGTCAAAGCCAGAAGACCACCGAGATGTAATGATTAGCTTTGGAAAAAATCACACCACAAGTAGCTTGCAGGGATCAGAAAAAACTTGTGAGTCTGACCACTGAATTCCAGTGTTCCCTTATCCAACTTCTTGACATACTCCCCCTTCCCCCCAATGGCATGTGAATGCCTTGCAGCAATAGATGCCGCCTTGCCTGGGTCAGGGGTCAAAGCTAAGGCTTCTCTCTCCTCAGACAAGTGAGCCAGACAGGATATATTCACGGAAACGCAGCTGAAGCCCCTTGAGAAAGACCCTCTAACCGCATCATTTTCCCTTTTAGTTTGCCTCAATGTTGGACACACGCCAAAAGCCCAAGGAATTTTCTCTTCATATTCTTCTTGTTTATCCACAAGAGCTGATCAAATCCTGTGACACACACACCTGTGCCAGACACAGGGCATATATCCCATATACACCACCAGTGGACTGTTAGGTGGTATTTAAAACACTCATATTCGAAAAAACCAAGGTCAGTTAGGTGCAAAATAATGACTCGTTTAAACTGGATGTAAGTTGCAAATTGCATAAACACACTAATTTGCTTCCATCGTAGGAAGCTACAACATGATCTGTGACAGAAATTTGTTTCACTCAGTGTGAGAAATGATTTTCTGACAGGCCAGACAACTTCGATGCTAAGTGGAAGGGATCACATTTCTTTTATAATGATGGGTGTTAGTAGTTGCTGCATTCAGTGCTGTCATCCTGAATGTGGACGTGTTGGCTGCTCCAACAGAAGAGATCTTTAACACTGTCAAAATGGAGGACAGAGTAATGGGAGACAGTCTGACCACATCGATCAACTACAACTCGTATCACATAACTGTTTCTATATGAAAACTGGAAGCATCCTATCCAGTCAAGGGTATGCCATGGAAAAGAGAAGGCAGAGTCGTCTCACAAGTCAATTCATCCTCAAACATGTGACAAAAAAGTGGGTGAATCAGTAATTCTTCCAATTTCCCCTCTTTAAGCGTGTGTGTGAAGTTTTTGAGTTGCTTATTTAAAATAATTTCCGCTAGTTGTTGTCCTTCCCCTCCTCTCACCCTTCTCTCCCTCTGTTTCTCTTTCTCCTTCCCTTTTGACTGCTTTATTGATGCTCTCTAGTTACAAGTTACAATATATCCTGGAGATTAGACTGCAATGATGAAATATTTCCTTATTCTCTGTAATGCGGGGCAGCCTACAAGACCAAACACAGGGCAGTCTGCTCCTTATTAGAGCAGCAGCTCCATCAGTTTCCCAGGCTGCTCCTCAGCTCTGACCTGTGTGTTAACTCTGATTAGGTCATATGATAAACATTAGCGCTGCTGCTTTTCCCACAAACTCAGCACCTAAAAAAGCGTGGCCCTGGGGCGGCAACGTGACACGGGGCACCTTTCAAAGCTGAAGCCGCGTGTGTCCTTTCATGGCACCTCGTTAGGGCTTCTCCAACGGGATAAAAGAGCCACATTAAAAAAGAAGTGGGCTCCTCCGGGGATAGATGGAGATAGTTTTACACATGCTGGCCCATTTCTCCATTGCACTCTCCCATTGGCTTTTGTCACACACATTCCATTGTTGGTATGGTCACAGGCTCTCGGATGTCAGCGCTAAGCATCATTTTCTTGGAAAAAGTGCATGTTCATCCAAAAGACTTCACTCAACCTTCTATATCCACTCTCACACAACGGGACTAGCTGCACAGCCTAATGAAACAGAGTAGAGTGAATGGAGCATTGTGTTGTCACTCAGGAGAACAGTGAAGAGAGGATCAAACATGATGGACATAAAAGTGTCTAGTAATGACCTACCACATCAGGAAGCTGTTACGACCTTTTCTAGCGTGTCCTAATTCTACTGTCAGACAATTAAGTGTTCTACAGATTCATTTATCCTGTAGGTGATCCTCACAATGTGGCTTTCATTAGCGCGGAAAATGCCAGTTACCATTGGTGTATTGCACAAGCTGGTCTGACACGTTTAAAGGTCCAGTGTGTGGGATTTAGTGTCATTTAGCTGTGTGGTTGCAGATAACAACCAGCTGACACCCCCCCCCCTTTGCCTTACCCTCCGTTAGTATGGCTGTAAAACATGAAAAACACAAAAGGCCTCTCAAGAGGCAGTGGATGGTTTCTCCATTCTGGTAGAAGACCTGCTCCCTCTGTAGATATAAATCCTACCCACTGGAGGCAGAGGGAAAACAGTATTTGGCATTGCCAAAATCACCAAATTTGACTCTGTTCTTTCTTCAGCAGAAGATTGATTTCAGTTTCCCATACCATACATGCTTCTCTTGATAACTAATGTTGTTTTGGTGCAACAGTTTCTCATTGTTTATTTTTAGCAAACAAAACATTCTCTGACTCAGACCATACAGCTTTCCCACGTCTTGGTGTAACTGTGTTTCACATGCTGCTCATTAAACTCCACTCACTGACAAGACCTTGTTGGTTTCTGCAGTAGTACAAATAATCCAAGAGAAGTGTTAGTAATATTAATTAAATCAGTAGTACCTTAACATGGCTCTCTTGCAGAGCATTTTGGAGTTGAGCCATCTGTCGGTTGAGATGCACGATGGAAATCTCCTCTTTAAACACTTGGCAATTCAGCTTCATCTTTTCCAAGAGACGAACATCCAGCTGCCTGAATGCCACATTATGGAAAAGGTCACAGATGTTCACACATACATGCATGCCAGGTTTATGAAATATCTATTTTAGATATAATTGGCTTTGTGAATTTCACTGTAGTTAAATAAACATAGAAGACCTTTTGTTTATTTTCCTTGGGCTTGCAAGGCCTTTTGACTTCTATATATCTACTCTAAGTGGAATAGATATATCACTGCAAAGTAATACATGCTGGACATTGTGGGAATTTGTAGATGCTAGTTCTCCAATTTCTCTAATTTTATTTGGTGAAACAAAAACTACATTCCCTAAAAGTCTATAAAGATTTTTAGCCTCTATTAGCTTACATATTCACTTATTGATTAACTGTTTCTAAACCTTTTATGTCCGCTGTACCTTCATATATAGTATACTGGGTGGCTGAATTTGCTCGTGTTTACAGTATGTTCTAATCTAACTGCCTGTTATATCTTTGGAGGGTGACAGAAAAGTTTTATGCATTGTTGAACAAGCTACTGATTAACAGAGAAAGTCTGCCTACTTCTTGTTGTGAGCCGTGGAGTTGTTAGGGTTGTCTCTGAGGGCCTGCAGGCTCTGCCTTTTGTCATTCAGTCGGACTCTAACCAACTCCAGCCTCTGCTTCAGCTCAGCAGAGCCAAGCTTCTCGGTATTCACATCTCCATCCATGTTCTTTAACTCTGAACAAAATGCTACCAGTTCATGATGGAGCTCCTGGACCTTTTGGAGTCAAAGGATTAGTTTTCAGTGGTGATTATATTCTCACAGTTATGACTACTTTAGATGTAGAGCAGATGTTGGTGACATTTTTAATAGATGTAGTCGAAGAAAGTGATTGACCTGAAGGATGACATTTTGAAGGGAGTCCACCTGTTGCTTTAACTCCCTGATCCTCTCTTCTTTAGCTGTCTGGTTCCCATTTTTGTTGATGCTGCTGTTCTCATCAGAGTTGTTGGCCTCAGGATTATTTTGTGAAGCAATACCTGATGACTTCTCCTATGATGCAAAAGCATACAGAGAGGTATCTTCTTAAATATTATATTTGAGGTAAAGACTGGTACCTTACATATAAATATTAGCAAAATTATTGGTGATACTGTTTTGCACAAGTGTAGCTCTAGTTGTCTGTTCTCTGATGTCGATTTCAGAAGACTCCCAATCTGCTGATCTGGTGGCAGCTCCTCTGATGAACCTTCATATCAGTGCATACATTACAGTATGTGAATATGTCATCAGTTTTTTGCGTGGGATAATTATATATGATGATGATTTTATGATGTGTGCTGTGCATCATGTATTGTGCACCTTGTGTTTCTTTCAGTATGAAGAGGCTCTTATCTTCTGTCATTCCCAACATTTTGACACAGGAATCCTTGATTTTTCCCACCGTTGTTTCCTTTGGGGTTCTGAGATGAACTATCCGCTCTGATGCTGCAACACATGGCACGGCGGCCAGACGAAATATAAAGGGACCACATCAGTGTTTGTGATAAAAGCTAAGCAACATCCATCCCATTCATACTGCACTAATTTTCAGGGGTGGATTTTCTTTATATTGTCTAAGGGACATTGCATATAGTGCGTGTAAACCAATTCAGTGACTCACCATTAATAGTAATCTCTATTAGTTGAGTATTCCTCTGAACCATGCAGTTTTGACTGTTGTTTCTATATTAGAAAAAAGCCAAGAGATTATCACAAAGCTTCTTTTTTGTTTGCTTTCATTGTATACACGAGAGGCTGTACCTGAGCTTGAGAGAACGTTGATTCATGCTCAGGCAGCTCACATGAGGAGAGGACTTAGACTTGCTCATTGACATTAAGGTTGCTGTGAATGTCTCAACATTATTAGGGCCTGAGGATTCTGTAGATAAAAAGAAACATCATGAAGCATCTTCTCAACTTACTTCAATAGCAGACAGTGAAGGAAAATGTTTATTTATCGTGCTGGAACGATAAAAGTGTACCAAGCAGAGAGTCGAGTCTCTGGGTGAAAGCGGTGGGAGGGTGCAGCTCATTATAAATGGCAGACAGTAGCTGCTCCCTATCTTGCAGTGTGGTGATATGTAGGACGTCCAGAGTGTTCGCATCCACTGAAGATATGTCTGCTCCACACAGTTTTGCTTCTGAAAGAGAAAAAATAATTCATAGGTTTACATGCTTAAAGAAATCTGAGAGATGTGCTGCTGCCAATAATAATCATTGACAACAAACATTTAAAGACAATTCTGGTATAAAAGCAAATGATGAGTTTTTGCACAACTGAAAACTATCTACTTTCTAAAAATAAAAATGTTCAAAACTGAATATTTGCAAATTTGCACAATTGACATCTTTACAAGGTGAAAGCAGAACAAATCAGAAAATTAGCATGTAACTAATGTGCGTTTTAAAGCCTTTCGACTGTGTTAGCTCTTAGCTAATTGATTTGATTACAAATTGATTTCAGTTTGTAAGGTTTGTACCTTTTTCAAGCAACTTAGTCATCTCCAATTTTGTCTTCAATGCCACTGAAATTAATAAGAGCAAACTTATTTCTGAACATTGGAGCCTGTTTGTGTTTAATGGTGTCAGGTTGAATTGAACACTACCCTCAACTTTTTTACCTCTTAACTTAAAATTGTTCTTTTTAAAACAAAAACTGTTTTGATTTGATCTGTGGTAAAGATAAATCAAATTGGCAATAGTTGCCTTTGTTACAAAACCGCAAGGCTGGGAGAGGAGACAGACAGAGAAATAATGGGTTTTACCTCTGATGAAGGGGAGACATTTTTGCAGTCCAATTTTTGTGAACCACTGGCAGACTTCATCTGTGTTTAGCTTCCCAAGAGACTTGGCCACCTGCCTGTCAATGCCCTGGAGGGAAGGAGAGGTTACATACCTTCCGCTAAATTCTGCCTTCACTAGTCAAAAACCCATTGTAAATGTCCTATATCATTATTCACTGTGTCATAATGCTTGATGCACAAGCAGCATACTGTTTAAACCACTGTTTGGACATGTGATACAGTGGCATATATTTCTTAATTTTTAAGATCCGTAAAGTAAGCAAAGACTGGGAATTGGAAAGACATGACACACGAAGATGATTCAGACTCGATCATGCTGCGTGTGAAAAATAGTAGGAGGCAAAACAAAAGCATCAAGACAAAACCTGGTTAAACTCAAAAGCGTTCCCTCATTGTCTGTATCACTGATTCATTCAAAGTCAAAGTATGACTGTGTTGGATATCCATGTTTTGATATATTACAGCTAGCCATTTGTGTGTTTAAGTGTAAACAAATGTTTGAAATTCAAAAGAAATTCAACTGAGAACCATAAACACCGGTTTCTATGTAATCGTTGCCTTAGTCACAGATTGTCTGTTTATGGTGTTCCTGGGAAGAAGACTGCCAGATGAGGCTTTATAAGGTAACTGCGGAGTGATTAGATAAAATGAGGTAAGAGGTTTGCCTTGTATTAAGGTTTTCACTATTATGTTATGAGACAGAAAGACTTTTAGAAAAAACCCCTATTAGATCATAATGTACGAAAACTGCATGCATAATCCATGTTTTCGGCCATTTTATTTAATTTGTGGTCCCAGTGTGAGGCTCCAACATGAGGCATGGCTGTTTAAGATATATGTTGCATAAATTACTCACATGTAATGGACAGGGTACCAGAGGAAACTATAACTGTTGATAATGCTCTGAGAATATAAGTGCAGGAGGTGAGCAATTTGCTTTTAAAAAAAAAAAAATCTTTCCATTTTGTGTTTCAGCTAACACATGGATCGCTAAGGATACGAGCAATCTTGCTTGGCAAATCCTGGACACAAAGAGTAAAATCCTGAGACTATTTGCAGAGTCATTGCTTTGACAGATCAAGGGAGCTGGGAAATATAAACAGAGCATGTTCTGTAATTGCAGCAGCTCTGGGCTGTGTGCTGATGCCACCCTGAAGGCCCTGCTTTGATGGTTTACAGTACCTTCTCAGGGAAGTTTCCATTCTGATCCTTACACTGAGGCATATATGATGCTGCATGAAAGGCATGAAAAAACAGAGATTTGCAAGGTAATTTTTGAATTATATATGAGTCGAAGCAATAGTATTACGTAGAACAATCCCTAGTGTGATAATGCTGGACTCACCAACGGTTGTGCGACGTTGCTGCGGCGAGCCCTCCTCTTCCTGGTGCTCTGAGGTCTGGGTTAATGCATGAAAAGTGCTGCTCCTAGTGATTGTGTCCCCAGCACTGCTGGAGCGTGTTATTGTCCGCTGTCACATAGCACAGGTTTCAATTAACATTAAACTGAAAATCCAGCCCAGTCTAATCAATTTACAGTCGGTAAGTATTTTCAGCTTCATGAGTCGTAATACACAGTCACAGTCTAAATCAGATAAAGCACATTTCTTCCAGGAATGTGTTGTGACTCTCTGTAGATACCTTTAAATACATTATGTGTGGGCCTTGTTGGTTGTGGATAGAGCATGTGATTTACAAAATGAAGAGATCGTGAGAAAAGCTTTTGGGGAAAAAATGTTGCGTGCATGGTTTTCATACCCGTTGGTGGATATATGTGTCCATATTGGTGGTGTGAGGAAGCAGACAAAGATCAGCTTTCAGCATATCAGAGCAGCTCACATCTATGTTGCTCAGGTCATCTGCACAGTAATAGAAACAGTAAGTCAAGAAGAAGAATTTTTTCCCAGGTACAAACTATTTAAGGAGGTTCTTGTTTTCACCCTTTTGAGCCACTTCTTTCTTGTAGATTTAGTTCCTCTTTCAGATCTCCAGGTCTATTTACAGTACACATAGCTGGCAACCCGTTAGACACATTCATGTCCATCTGGTTGATGGCATACTTCTCTGACTACCCAAGTTCTTTCCCACAGAAAGCTCATATTCTTACATTTTCCAAATGTCACTTGGTCAGCAAGCTTTTTTTTTTTAACTATAATAACAAGCAAGACGAATGAGGTTTAAAATATGGCATCCAAGTTAGGGCCTGGCTTTCTCAGGAAACACAACACTGTGACGTGATAGTGATGGATGGAATTTTTGTTTTGACTGCTTTTAGTTTTAGACCTTCACATACAAAAAACTTCACAACAAAAAAATTTTTATTTCAAATAGTTGACCCAACACAAGAATTTAGACTAATTTCTTAAACACGTGTTTTTCATTTCAGGGGACTTTTTCTGAAAGGCTGGTTTGACATGGACAGGAGTTTAGATGGAGTCAGAATCAGATAAGACAGTGTAATTGGTTTATGTGTGTCAGCGGTGGAATCTTGTCTGGGCCCTGCAGAGACAGTGGAGCACAAAGAGGGGGGCAGTGAGCTGGCACTCTCTTCATCACCTGGCTGGCCTGTGAATCACTCTGTAGTCGATCATAAAGTCTGACTTACAGCTAAGCAAATTCTAAACACAACCGTCTTGAATGAATTGACCAGTGATAGAAGCAATGAGGCTAAATATGAAGACATATAGGGGCTCACACCTCGAGCTGACCTCAGACTGTGAAATCACTTCCAGTCTCACTCTGTGACATCTTTTCACCGTGCATGGCAGAAGAGACACGAGATGGAGAGCTGTCTGGGAATGCTAATGGAGGTTAGCAGTACACCCACCCTACCGCAGTCATGTTCAGACTTTATACAGCCCGTGTCTTCCAGAAAAAACCCAATCAAAACAAAGAAGGACAGGAAATTTTGGGCAGGCTTAGGGACACAGCTTGATGTTGCCTTAAAGGGTGAAATCACCAGTAATGGAGAGATGGACATCATTCCCAGTCTGAGTTGGCACAGTCAGGACGAGCCGAAGCTTGAGTGAGTTCTCTCACCCTTGACTGGGTAGCACAGACAAACAAATTTCATACTTGCATGCACACACAGACATGTGCTGAGCAATGTAGGTTTGGTGCGTGACAAAGTTTGCCAAGCATTCACACACAGAAACACAGGGTATTACGACAAAGCAAAGCTTCAGAGTCAAAACTTTTCAGCACATTTTTGTAATGGATAGGCAGACGAGATGCCTATCGTTTCCAGTATTATTGTCCTCCACTGGTTTGAAAAGAAATTAAGCTCTTTGAGAGACGAATGAGGGAGGAGAGCATGCTGAGTCACAGGAACCCAAAACCTGGGAACCGCCTGCCCAACCACGCACTGGGAATACACACACAATGGCTAAAAGGGGATTCCAACAAATGAGAACTTCTGCAATTCCCAAAGGAGGCGTTTGAGGTACTGTAGCCATGTCACATAATGACTGCAATTTCACCTGAATGGGGAACTGAGATCAAAACGAAGCGGTAACTCATGAGCTCAGCAGCTGGATGGGACTAACAATCATTTGGTGCCTCTCACCTGCAGTTTGCCTAAGTGGAAACAAAAAAATTCAAATAAGAATACTTTGAAAACTTACCCAAGTTGTGCTCAGTAAATGACAAGAGTTTAATTCCAGTGTTGAAGCCCCCTGTGACAGAGATAGAAACCATGATGACAATTTCCTTTGAAATTAAAAAAAATTGAAGAAACACATTTTAGTAAGAACTTTTTCAGCTTTGTCGTTGTGTATGTTCAGGCAAGAGATTTTTAACTGCAGATATTTTGACTAATAGGAAATAGGAAAAACAAAAGTGTTACAAATAATTTTAAATGTCCTGTTATATTCAAGTCAGCTAGCATGTACAATACCAGAACCCTGAAAGTGAAGAAGCTAAATGGAATTCAGTCATCATTAATGCATCATTTATACTTTTCCTGTCCTTTTTAGCCTTCTTAAAAAAAAAAAAATCATACTTTGCAACAGCTCAGAATGTTGATTCTGATAGCTTAGTGTCTAGCAAAAAGACCAGACATACACTTTTCATCCAGCTACCAGACAGAAACAACTATATTTTCTACATTATCAGAGTACTTCTTCAATGAAACAGCGCTGTTAGACTCACTTTTCTGAGGGTACTCAGGGAGAGGAGCCACCTGGTACGCGCTCTGTAAGAATCTGACCTTTGTTTTCTCTCTTTCGCCCTCTTTGGCTGGCACAGCCTCTCTTTCTTCTCCAAACTCATCACTTGGTCCTTGCTCAGGCCCAGGTGCACTATCGGCACTGAACTTATTCTCAGCTAGTGTGACTTCCTCTGTTGACTCCTCTGCCTCCACTGTCTCCATCTTTTCCTTATAACTCTCCTGGTCACCAGCAACAAAGCTTCCATCACCGCCAGATGTATGTGCCACGCTTTCCTCTGAATTAATGTCAAAGAACTGATCATTGTCAGCAATGTCAGAAGGGGTTGGTGGGATCAAATTAATGACAGGACGTGTCAGGAGGCTTTCAGAAGGTACTATGCTATTAGTGCCACTTTCAAACAGCAACGTGTCCACTTCCTCTTCCTCATCATCTTCTCCACTGGTACTAGTGGTGACGAATTTGGCTGGCGGCTGTAACGGGAGTGAAGACAGAGGCTTCAGTCGTTTCTTTTTCCGAAAGCGAGTCCTCGAGCAGGCAGACACAGAACTGGCTGAACGGGTCATGCTCTTCCCCTGGGTCAGGGGGTCCTCTTCCAACAGGCTGAAGCTGGTATTAACTATCCCCAGATCTTCTACTGTAATCTGGATAGTCTCCTTCTTACCTGATCCCTGTTGATCCAAGTGTGGATGCTGAGAGCCCCCGTTAATCTTCACTTCCTGCTCTTGCAGATGCATCTTCTCCTCACCTTGCAAAGACGAGCAGCAGAACAGCCTGCTTAAAAAACGCTGAATGCTTTTTCTCCGCGGACGCCTAGAAGGCCTCTGTTTCTCTGCCTTAGCACTTGCCATAGCCGTGGCTGTCTGACAGGCTATACTACTAAAGACATCATTCTTTGATCAGATTAATTTGATCAGATAAACCTCTGCGGACAGAAGAGAGCATAAACAACCGTCCACATCTCTGAGATATAACACTGCCCCGTAATATAAGCCACAGCATCTGCATACAACACAAACACTCATCTGCAATGTGTGCTGCTAGGGAGTGGGTAAAAAATGGACCAATTCATGCTCTCCAGGTCAGGTGAACACTTGAAATGAATGTAGGTCTTTGATATGTTAAGCAGCATCATTGTGGACACAGCTCTGGTTTCAAAGGGTTCTAATAAGACTGGAATACCCTGGCAAAATAAAATCTTTACCTAAACTGTAGGAAATTAAAATAAGAAAGTAATCTTGTAAAAATAAAATCAGTCATGCATTTGTGTGATTATACAGTGTGTGTGTGTGTATTAGTGCACGTGTCCATGCACGATTGAGCATGTGATTATATTATTATATGTCAGTGTTCAGTTTCTCTGTGGCTCCTCTGTCGGGGACTTACAGCATGTATGGAAACAGGTGAGAATATGGGCTGGCGGATGCTTGGCCCATAGAGCCCCTATGGCATCAGATGACATTTCCTTCATTCCACAGGCCCAGTCCTGTTCCCGGCTACATGATAAGTCATCCAGCTTCAGCTTAAAACCATTTTGCCACACCACCCACATTATGGGCTTGTATGAAAAGATGATATCCGTGTTTCTTTCTCACGCCCAGAAAGTGACAGTCTAGTGAAGGGAATAATTACCCCCCCACCCACCAACATCCACCTCTCACGTATCAGTGTCTCTTTGGAGTCAAAAGAAGCTGCTACTTTTTTTTTTTTTTTTTTTTTTTTTACTTTACTTTGTTTCTTTAACATTTTGCCAGTTTCTTCCACTTCTGCCTCCATCAGGTTTTCCCCTGAGAAGCCATGATATTTACCTTCTCCAGTGTTTGCAATCCGTATTAACTTCCGAGGGTTTTAAAGTAATTCTACACATCTTTCTTCTCTTGTAAACCTAAGTGCCAATACTTTCTATTACCCACATTCATATGGAAAACTCAGCTCTATGTTTAAATTAAAATATACCACAAAGATTGCCTTAATTGGAGTTTTAACAACACTGACTATTTTTTTCCCATATAAAAGCTGACCTCAGGCACAGTAACTATTCTCAAATTAGGCTAAATAATCTGTCGGTTTACAATAGTGTAATTTGTGTGCCCTGGCAGCAGCTACAAGCAAAAGCAGTTAATTCTGTTTGTCTAGATACTTTTCAGCTTTTCAGGTAATAAAGCTCCCATAGACTTTGTTGCTAGGAACAGAATTAGAGCACCTCGAGGTGATTTTCAGTGGGAGGCCAGCTGACTATTGACAGACTTAGTGCAGGGCTGAAGACTCTTTGTAGTGGAGTGAAAAGTGCTCTTAAATCCATGTCACTCAGAGACCCACATGATGGTTTCCATGGGATGAAGGGGTGGTCTGAAACTGAGCAACACTGCCTCAGAGTTAGCATCAGATGAGTAAACATTTGGGTTCAGTTTTATGTCAAATGTGAGCATGACGCAGCAAAGCTAAGCAAAGGCAAAGGCCAAGATGCAAGATGAGAGCTGCACTGCACTTGAGAAGTGAGGAGGGCATGCATTAGAAAAAGGAAACTTGCCCTCTACTTAAAAACAGCTGCAAACCATTTTTGGAATTAAACAGTTGAGCAAAAAAAAAAAATAATAATAATGTATGTAAATTGTATGATTCTTCCGTGTTGAGAGCGAGTGCACATTGCTAGAACATCGTGTAGTACTGTTAAAGAGGGAATTAGAAGGTAAGGGTCTGTGTCACAATCCTGGTCAATACTGCGTGGCCAACATAGGGGGGCAGTAGAGAACAGATGTGCTATACTGACAGGACATAAAACAGAGCCCACCACTTCTTAGAAAGACCTCCTCTGGCATTCACAAGTCTGGATAAAGTTAAACCACACAAGTGCTTTTTATTCTCAGCCTAGTGGGGCCAGCTTTCATGATATCTTGATCTGGTCTTTGCAGAAATATCAAGTTTGGTCATAATCCTTTTTACATGTTGTTTGAGTGTACATAAGCAGTAGGGGAATGAAAAGATATATGTGGGATTAATGTTTCATCTCCTTTATATGGGACGTTTAAAATGAGCTGAAAATCTGTGACCTAACTGGCAGATTCCTAAAAAAAATTTAGTTCCTTATGATAAATGTTGAGAGACATCATAAGTGACAGAGCAGACAAAGATGAATGCCTCACAGCTGCCATGGCCTGGGGCCATTTGTGGGAGAGATGACTGAGACAGACATGGGAACCCACTGGTCTCCGCTCTCTGAGTGACGATGTAAATTTTAAACTATTTTAATTATTTGTCTTTAACTTAGCCTCTTGGGTTTATTTGACTTTCTTCGTGCATTCATGAAGTTACATCACCAGACTTCATTGCACTTGGAGAGTTAGTCTTCATGTCCAAACATAGGTCCATGAGTATCTGAGCATGCTCTGTGTGCGTTATAACTTGCCTCACTCCCAGCGAGTGGTAGATTCTGGACATCCCCCAGATGGCTGTGTAGCCAACATCAACACCAGCCCTCAGCTCTGTGAGGGCTCCTCTCTAAAACACCGTCACCTCTTGCTCAGTTTCAGCACGGTTAAACATGTTGAACATTTCCTGTGACAGTCATGTTTCCATAGTCATCAAGACTCTGCGTCCATAGTCAGTGGTGGTTTGTGTGGTGAACCCTGTTTGGCCATGCAGAGAACTCACACAGGCACTCACAAAAAGAAAGAAATAGAGGGTTTTTCTCCGCTCTAATTCACAGAAGGGGAGAGTGCGTCGACCCAGCTTGTAATTGCATTTACTAAACAAGACAGCAGCATGAGTCACTTTCCAGAGGCAAGGAATGTCACCTCTTCCCCTGAAACAAGGAGGAATGGGAGGGAGTCATTATTTCAGAGTAACATTCAGAACCCTCTATATAGCGTCAAGGATGTTGAGCAACCACAGAGGGCCAAACAACATGGTGGCATTCTTAGAGCTGCAAGGGGAGCAGCAAGCACAAAAATAAGCGTATTCAGCTGAGGATGTTGAGTTCCCAGTTCAACAGATAAATCAACACATCGTGATCTGAGCCTTTTCACCACTGAGTTTCGCTTAAACAGATGCTTCCATTTTGCTTACACAGATCTTCCTGTTTGTGCTCACCGCCACCGAACCTCTTGGAAGTTGGACCAAGTGTACCAAATATTTGCAGTTTCCCCTGTGGCTGATACCTAATAGCATGAGAAAAGGAGTTTGGCGGGGGGGAAAGGAGAGGGCAGTGACCTTGAGAACTTCTGGGTTGAACTCCCCCCCCCCTCCCCCACCAGTCCTGTGCTCCCTAATCAATTACTGTTGGCAGTCAGGAGACCACCAATGATTAGCAGCAGCAAGGCAGACGTGGTTTGGGGGTTGGAGTGTGGGATGTGGGAGGCTGGGAGGGTGGCGCGTGGGGGACAGGAGAGGAAAGAGATCCTGCAAATGGCTTTGATCAAAAAGCTGCCTTGAGAAAAGTGTAATGCAACAGGACCCCCCCGGTTTTAAATGACCCTTGAACAGTTTTATTTATCTACAAGAATGAAAGACGACATCCTTTTGTATTTTGTTTCTCAGACTGTTGCACGTGAGCTGGCAGCTGAAGATCCAAAATATTGTTTACACTTGCACATGCACAGTAGAAACCAGCATGAAACCAACATCACCAACCAACAGGCTCAAAGACAACAACACCACACATAAACACAAACCTTTTTTGTTGTTCGGGACTTTGAAGCACAAAGGAAATAATTTACAGGCTTTTTTTTTTTTAGTGAGAATCTGGTCTGTTCCCACGCCCAGTGTGGCAGGAAAGCTCAACAAAATCATTTATCTTAGATTGGCTGATTGGCTTGCTGGAATCTGAATTTGTTCTTTGACAGTGATTGAAGTTTAATTTGATGATAGGAACTGTCAAACCACACCCACCCACAAGTGCTCTCCTCTCACTTTTATTCTTTAGCTCTCTTTTTCTCTCCGTCTCTATACTTTAAGTTTATTGGTTTATCTTTAAATATTTATAGAGTGACAGTGAGGCTGACATAAAGAGGCCCCGCGTTCTTGCAGACGTCAAAAACGTTTGTGTCATTAATTCTCCCTTCTTGTTTTAAGTGAGAGGCAGTTTATGTGTGAGGGGGAGAGAGTGAGGGAGAAAAACACAGAGAAAAAGATTAAATACGGAAGGATTAAACAGCAAGAAAGACAGACGATTAGAGCCAGAGAAGCAAGAATACAACAGCCTTGACTCCATGCAGAACAGCAGATTGCATTAAGCTCACACAAACCTGCTTTATAAGATGTGGCTGCCTCTGGGGCCCTCCACGGCTAGTCTTTTCTCCAACTCTCCCTGCACACAATTAATGGCATTATGAGCACCACTGGAAAGCTTCAACTAAACAGTTGTGTCTACAATTTTCCCATGGGAACACCATTTTGTGTAGATGCCAAGCACTCTGAAGTGATACGGTTATCTCTTTTCACTGATGTTCTCCTTTGGGACTTGCACTGTTGAGATAGCTTTGAGGAAATAAAGCAAAATCAAATTAAATTTTATCTGTAATTTCAGAGCCAACACGGATTATCATGATACATCACTGAGTAATGCAGGCTGGACTCTGACTCGGGTAGTTTTGGAATCCAGTCTGTGGTATTGTTTGCTGCTCTGGGTTTGTCTTTGTCATGAGATGTTTTTCACAGCCGGACAAGTATGGTCACTGTGATGTCCGCAGCCAGAGCATCTGAGCCTCATCAGGCAGGCATTTCAAAGCTGCTGTCATGGGTATTTAGAAAGGGGGCAGACCAAGGACAAAGGCAGACTACTGGCAACTTGTCCATTTTGTAGCCCCTTTGAGGTTCCCTAATGATGCCTGTGCCCTCATAGAAATCACTGCAAATTAATTTTAACACTCAGTGAAAAGACAGATTAGTGCCGATAGGATGGCACAAAGGGTGTTAAATATGGTGAGCAGCATGTTGGACCACAGGCCAGGCCTGGGACACATTACCCACAGCTGCCAACCCTGACCTATTTTCACCAAACCAGCTTAAAGATTTTTTAGTAACCTCTATTGTGCAAAGGCCCTGCAGAGCACACCATTGAAGTTTTATCTGCATGACCCCCTTTGGATATGGTGCCCTTTGATGCCTTTCATAAAGGCAATGATTGGGTTTTAATTAAGTGTGGCAGGTGATTAGATGGTCCATATTGATCTGGAGGGCTAGGGGCAGATGTTGCAAGAGACAACCAGGGGGAAATAGCTCTATAAAGAATACAAACAAGGGCTCAGACTATTGTGGTGGAGACTCCAGTTACAAACAAGACTCTCACTCTTAAACCACAAGAGAAAAGTGATTTCAGATTCAATTATCTTCTTTGCAAGAGGAAATAGTGAGCAGATGGCAACAACAGTCACGGGCCTCACCATGATCAGCACACTTTATGGACATCTTTTCTTTGAGACAAATTTACCGTGGCCTCATGAGGTTTTCATTGAGCACCAGGAGGTGAAGCTTGCCAACAGGTCAGTGGCATTGCAGACATGACAGAGGTCCAAAACATCAGGATATTTTATGTAAACTCCTTCTGACACCGTAACCCTTCTATAAAAGATATTCTTTGTCTGCTTGTGCTTTGTCAGTTTAATGTTTTGGGGGAGAAAGTGATTTTTGGGTGTACAGGAAATATGCTGAATATAATTGAACCTTCTTTACTGCATATCATTTCACGTTAGGCAAGTACTGGCATAGCTGACCAACATTTATACATGTCAGTATGTAGGTCACTCAGGAGAAATGATCCTGTGTAATGCTATGAATCATGAAAACTGGATAACCAGTTGCAACATACAAGGGTTTGTGATTGTTTTAGATTTGGTCATGAGGTGACTAATTTGGAGTTTATACAGTTCATGAGAGAAATTTATGATAGATAACAACGTAGAGACAAGTCTGAGTTTGCCTGCTGGCTATCACTATGGGAGCAGAGTGAGAACCATGTTTAACTTTTGACCAAGTCTTTTTAACACAAATAAATTACCTCCATTTAAGGGTACATAAATCTGATCCTTTGGAAGGGCAGTGGCCCTTCTGAGACTGCACAGGCTAAATTTCTTGTTATATTCATGCCATGGCTGAATGAGAAGGGAATGTGTTTACTTTTTGGAAATAGCCATAAATAAAACAAATGGGACCAAGGAGAAATCCGAAAATGTTTATTGACAAAGAAGTAAGAAAGATTCAAAGAGTTCTAACAGATATGTTATCTTAAAGTGGGTTTATAAAACAGCAGTTATACTGTGCTGTGTTTATGCTTACTGTAAGAATATAATAGGATTGAAGCAGCTCCCTTTGTCTTGGCATTTCATTAACATGAGGTCTAAACTGAGTAATAAACAGTGGCTGACATATAAAACAGCAGCCCATGCGCGAATCTTCAGTCTAACGCTTGTGGATCATCTCCCATTATTGTCAACATTTGGCAATGTATCTGCACTGCCATATGTCCATAAATTGGTTTTAAGTGGTTTGCAGATGTCAGGGATGCCTAAGGAATAGGCTAAAGCATTTGCAAAGTTCAGCTGTGTGCCTGCACTTATTGGCTGTTGCCTTTCTAAAGTGGGCTTTGCATCTGTGCCCTTAATCTTGGCATGAATAACACATTAAACAGCAATAGCACTTAAAATGTGTGTGATTAACATTATGAGAGAAGAGTGATTACAGGTAAAGTTAAGAGCGTGCTATAGGCGGATACCACTCTTTTGTTCACGTGTAAAGAAAACTGGATCAGATTTGCAAAATAAATGTGTCAATCAGTCTGACTGGAGTGATGTGCACTTGTTACATTGTAAACATTCAATACAGCATGTCCAGTTTACTTTAAAATCACAAGATATTTATTTGATTTGTGGTCTGATTTATATATTGTAATGTCTGCATGTGTGCATTTCCATGCTTATCTGTATATGATTTCAGGGTGAGGGAGAAATGGTAAAAGACTGAAAAATCTGTACTTGATGTGACTGAATAGAAAAGGGACACACACTTACACACACTTCATTTTTCTATCTTTCTTTCATCACTCACTGAAATGCAGGATGGCACAAAGGCCATCTTTGAGAGCGTAATGTCACACATAAAATCCGTCAGCACCTAGAATGGCCTGAACAGAAGCCTGGAAACACAATGGGATCAAATGTACTGCATATTTATTAGTCACCTATGACAACCGTCAGTGTTCGTGCAGATTGCCAACATTTGAGGAACCGAGGCAGTGATCCTTTAATTTCACAGTGTGGAAAGAAACCTGAACCTTCCCAGCAGCTAAATTAGAAAAGGGGAACACAATAGTTGCTCATTTCCTGCATTGAATAGACATTTGAAATGACCTAAAGCTTAATCATCCTCTTACTATTATCAGAGTTTGCATGACATAGTGCCGTTCCTGTTAGGAATTTGCAAGCGTCCTGTTTGTAGAAATTACACTTGTGTCATTGTGCACAGGAAATGGCTGTCCATGTAATGGTCATTTACAAATTCCATTAACTTGTCACATCCAGGGTTGTTTTTATCTATCAGCAACCATATACATTCCACCATGAGACACAGTGTACACTGGGTGTCCCATTGCCTATAGCCTGTTGAAAATAGTGTGTGCTAAAGTGTTAGCATGGGGCTCTCACCCAGTTATCCACTGGGCATACATATATATTATTTAGGTCTATGCTGTAATCTAAAAGATCATCAATGATATGACCAGAAGACCATTTTTGTGATCCTTTAAATCAAGTGTTTCTGTTTGCTGTTACAGTTGTACAATCTCCCCCGTCCTCTGCGCTGCTGGGGTGTGAGAGGGGAGTATCTGTGTTCTTTTCCTCCTGTGCTGACGGTCCTCTCAGGAGGCCATTAATGGTGCATGTCTAGTCAGGCTAGACAGCAGCAGGCTGTTTTAGTACTCAGGTTGCTGAAGGTTGCTCTCTCACCTTGACCCCACTGAAACAGGAGAGCTTGAATACTATCTTCCCCCATGTCTTCAAATAGCAACATCAGGGTTTTTTTTCACACAAGGATATTATGGTATCTGTGTATTCAACAGACTTTATAATCACAATGTGTGTATCATTTTCCATTATTTGCGGTTCTTTCCTTTTTTAGCCATTGCCTCTGTTCTTTGTTTTGCTTGGTTGTTATTGAGAGCAATATGGGGTTAAGCAAAAGCTCAGTGAAGTCATCTTATACTCCACTGTTTGTTGTATTAGTGATATATTTTTGGGTCAGTAGAAGCTACTCAGAGCACATGCTCATTGCCACACAGAATGATGTTGATTTTTTACATTGCATCTTTCACAAAATAAATGTCTAAGTGGTTGGAAAGTCCACACGTGGTTGGAAGTACAAATACAAACTTAACCAAATGAAAGAAGTACCAGTCAGTTCAATTCTGTGAAAATATTTTAATATCCTCTTTCATACTCACATGTTTTATGATTAAAACTTAAATAACATCCAGTTTGAAATTCATGTGAACACATTTGTAAAAAGGTGTTGTGAAGGTGGTGAAGGGCTACTTGAGTTCACTGGCCTAGGCTGTGTGGGTACATCTCATACAGCTAAAACAGTCGTCCTGAGTGCCCAAAGACTAAATATAGTCACCTATGATAAGGAAAACTCCCTTTGCAGCCAAATGATTTGACTAATCTTGAACATTTCTTCAGCCTTGTGCTTAGGCAAGCCCAGAAAACACTTGTACCAAAGCCGATTCAACATTTCAGTTGTGGAAACAAATGGGTTAATAAATAAACATATTTGTTGTCCTGCTGTCTGTACCATGCACAACAAAATCATAAAATGTTCTTAATTGTTGTTTTCTACCATCAAGCTGTGCTTTAGCATTGTTAGTTGTACAGTGTCTAAATTACAACAAGGCTAGCTGCAAGGCCTTTATAGAGATAATTACACTGTGAAACAGAAATTTAGCACAGCAAAAGAAAACCTCATTACAGCTTCAGCAAATCGCAGTCCGTTTTATCTCCCTAATAGATGGCAGCTCAGACTGAGGGTCAGTTTGAGTGTCAAAAGGAGGGAACAGGTCCACGTTGTCAGTTTGATTAGGATTCATACCCTTTCACAAAACCCTGTCCCCAGCCTCCCCCTCACCTCATCCCGGGCCTGAGTGGAATGCAGGGGAATCTGATGGCAGACAGGAAGTCCTTATTGTACTAGTGCAGAGATCCCGGAGCCAGACAGCATACGGGAGCGATGTCATCCCTGGCCTGGCCAGGCATATCTTTGTGCTTGCTCACCGCGTAACAAAGACGTAAATAAACACTGTTACCCCCACTGGTCTTCAACTGTCATTTCAATTAGGCAGTGTAGTGATCGAAAGCCACGGCCTGTGTTTTTCCCAGCCATGCCGTTACCTCTGACCCCTGCGGCTCGTGCCTGAGGTGATTTTCTTTATTAGTCCATGGGGTCAGTATTTAGCCCCATAGCCATCAGTAGCTGGCTTAAATCTGCAGAGTCAACACTCTGCCTTCCTGGCTGTTAGCTGCATTAGCACACTGAAGGCCCACAGCCCTCCCACTCCCACTCCCCAAACATCCTCCCTAAGGCCAGATAACATCTCTGTCCTGTGCATTCATGAGCCGGCCAAAAAAGAAGTGTTCTGCAGCTCAGCTTCTGCACATGTGGATGCAGAGAGGCTTTCTAGGAAGTCTTTTCAGTTTAAATAAGTGACATTAGACAAAGGTTTTACCAACAGAAACAAGTTCAGAGCTGTAATAAACTCATTGGCTGCTTAAATTAGTTTGACTTTGTGTGGTTGCTGATTGATTTTCTTACCTTGATTTGTTTTCAGTCTTCTAAACAGTCTAAGCATAAAAGTTATAAATTGAGAAAGGGCAAAGGTATATAGCTATAATCTACCTCATAGGTTTTTGTTTAAATAAATATATGCAGGTCCCTGAACACAAACCATATAGCACTGGAGGTCTTGACTTTTTAAACCCTTAATTACAACTAGAATTGAAGCAAAGATGTTAACAGAGCTGTGACCAAATGATACATTTTCCAGGAAGCCAAGCCTTTGGGATTGAAACAGTAAATGTTTTGTTACTGGTCATAAATCATGACATTGTTTTAATTAGCATCCTCCAAATTCTCATTCATTGCGGTGTGCCTCTGAGATGTTTCCCTTTTTGGCTTTTACTCACATATTTCTCAAGCTATTCCACCCATCAATTTTGCCACTGAGGAAGATAGAGGCAAATGTTAATTACACAGGAGGGAAATCGGGTGAGGAATAAAATGGGTCATTGTGATAATCTTCTCAGAGGGATTTACAATCCCCATCAGATAAAGAAAAAAAACAGCCATTTGCTTATCTGGCCTTCAAGGCAGCTTGTCACATTTTTACCATCTAACAAAACAATGTGCGTAATTACTACTTCGGTTGCAGATACAATTCAAACTGCATAAAAGTGCAGTCTCACCAAAGTGTCTTCTGCTCACAGAAACTATAGCTATAAATACTGACAAAATACCATTCCTCCCACTCTCCTCTATCCCTGAGCTTCACCTGAATCTAATCTCAAAGGGTATCTCAGCTATACAAAACCCTGTTAGCCTGGGTAAGACGATGCCTTGTTGGTGGTGGTCTCTAAAGACCAGCGGGAACAATGGATCAAACACAAACCGAGACTCTTTGAACTATTGTTGTTACTCCCTTTCCCTCTATTGCTTATGCCCACCATGACCCTTTGCTCCTCCTCTGCTCCTCCTCTGCTCCTGATGTCTCGTTTGCTATCCAACTAAGTGAAAGTACCTCATTCTAGAGGGGGAGGAAATTTATGATTTGTCAATCTCATCTACCTGTTACCTAGATAACTGTGACTACTCAATGAATGCATGCGGCCTTCATACTCGCTTGCTGGTGTTTAATCTGATAAAAATCTACTCGGAATTCCCCTCCGTCCATCTGACTGCAGGGTCATAAAAGAAAAGCAGTTTGGAAACCATGGGTGTGTATGAAGATCATGTTCACTTCAGCGGAAACAGAAGGATTTGGGAATAACAGATGACATGAAACAGGATTACATGTAATCCAAATGATTATAAATTCCGATGTAAAGAAAAGCCTATACAGTTCTCATTGTTTGCATACATGCCTTTTGTAGTTCAATTGTCTTTTCTCTTTTCCTTTACGCACCCATTAAACATGAGCCATGAAACATTAGTCATCCACAAAGCACTTAGATGTTCAAGTGTACTCAGGGGAAAAGCTTGGCAAATGTGACTGTAATATTTAACAGTAACAGCCTCATAACTGCATGGTCGCAAAAAAAGCCATAAAAATTTCATTATGCATTTTCAGAAATAAGCCATGCACTGACAACTGTCAAAAAGGAAAGGCAGTTTGGAGAAGTGGGAGCTTATTTGTGTGTAGATATTGAAGAGCGCTGCCAGCTTTCATGAATAACACAGTAAAACAGTTGAACAGTGCTACAGAAATCTTCCAGGTTTCCAAATGGTTGAAAAATGGGACTTTCTTTCGCAAGAGGAATCCCAAGGAATCTGATCCTTGGATATCAATCTCTGTCTGCGTGATAAAGACACTGATGACAGAGGAGTTGATCACTAGCCCAGGGTGGGTCCATGCATATTTGTCTGCAGTTCTACAGTAAATGCTGCTGTCTCCACCCAAACTCAAACCACTCCACAGACTTGTCTCTCTTCCCGAGCTGTCGGCAGACATCAAGTCTAACATATTGTATGCACTGCGTTTACCTTCATTCCATCAACCATTTCCACAGGACAAGACCACAAGGAGCCTCGGCTAATGAGAAAACAACATGTATGTAATCAGCTTGAGAGAACTGGTGGAATTCTGCAGACCTCAGTAAAGCTATCGCTGGCTGAGGCTGCTTATGATACAGGCCTGACAATTTCTGCCAGCTGGCACAGACGCCCTGGCAAAACTGTGCCTCGTGGTTAATGAATCATAAAGGTTTGCTGGGAGCCACTTCACAGCTCGAGTTGATTTAGCAATGTAACACAAACCCATTAGTGCTGTGTTTCTGTGTAAGTAAGCATGGCATTCAGACTTCATGCAGCATACATGCTCCATGCTGCAAAACACAGACTTACAGCCCTCGTAAATCATCAAGTCTGGGCAACATGCACAAAATGACAGCTACTCATTTTCATCAAAAGAAATGATACAGCTTATCACATAATCACTGTAAAATTATTGGCACGCCCAAGGTAATTATTCTCAAATGCTTCATGTTAAACCATAAGAGCAATTTCCTAACCATTCTGTCCACAAAAACAATCTGACAAATTCAAAATGATGCCAGTGTGTAACTCATTAGAAGAAGAAATGCACTGCCTTCTTTAGAAAACTGGCTGCATTGTTTTGCCTCTTAATTTCATAGCACTTTGCACATATAAACAATTCTTCCATTCAAGGGTGGGTTGACAAAGAAGGTTCTCTCTTACCTTAAAACATAAAGGCCCATAAAGGTCATCACTATTCCAGGAGCGTACAGTTAAACTGAAGACACTTTTCCTCCATCACTTTCTGTGTTTGTAGATAAGTGACACACTGTAGATTGTGTGCTGGCATGAGGACAAGCCTGGCTGGCTGACAGGAAGAGATTAAACAGTATTAAGAGTGTCCAGATGCAGGACCACTTGCACATTTGTTCAAACTCATACTCTGACATACTGACACACTGCCCTGGAACATAAACAATGATCATAACCATCGCCATTATCTCACAGCACCAATACTCGTCCTTCCACTGTGTTATATTTGCACATTAAAAACAGTTATGCTTGCTAGATGCTAACTACTGTAGCAATCATTTAATCTGTTTTTACACATGCGCTTTGTATCATTTCTCTGCCTGTAGGTCTGTCATTTAAAGCTGATTAAAATCTGCCAGATGGACCTCAGAGCCCACACCCACTCTGTGTCACCAGCCCACCCCTCAGTGAAGAATACACATCTGGGTCAGGCCTGTTTTTGAAAGTATATGGTCGAGATTTTGTGAGGATAATGTTTGTTTTTCAGATTTCAGCATCATAGCCATTGCTCTGAAATTACTCGAGTGTCACTACGAGTTAATCAACACAAAACCTCACACAAGGACACACATGAGATGATTTCATTTTCCTCTATGGCCCATTTAAATATCATTTTTCTTTATAATCTACATTTCCTCTGAGATCATTGTACGAAGGCATAGTTTATTAACCTGTAGTTTGTTACAAAGGCCCGCAATTCCATTGCCACAGATCTGGGGCCAGCCCTGCTCCCTGGACAGCCTCCCTGGGAAGTCTCCTGTGACCCTTCAGACTTTCCATAAATCTGCTGAGTGATTGCGGTGGTCAATTAACACTCTGTGAATTGCTCCCAGTGGAGAGAACGGTCACATCCGTAACAACCAGAAACCAAAGCCGTGGGTTCACTCTGAGTTCTGCAATAATAACACGGTGGACCTGGTACAATGAAAAATGGGTTCAGGGCCCAAAACTATAATAGCATCTATTGTGCTGGTGGTCACACAGTCACTCAAGTGCAATATTCAGGAAGGCCATTTCATTACATCCAATAGAGCCTCAATCATGTGTAAAATTTGCTGTTTGAATGGGCTCGCTATCATATCAATCATCAGTGGCCACAGTAAAGGCTAATGGAGGTCCTTTCTTCCTGCTGACTCTTTTGGCTTAATTTAGACATTTTTTTAATCAAGCCAGGCCTTTTAGAGATTACTGTTGTGCCGCACCATGATGCACTCAGCAATATGTTTCCTCAAGATTAGAAGAAAATAGAATTTGCTCTGCTGGAGGAAAGAAATCAGTCAAAAGGTGTTTGATGCAAAGAATGTGTTTAACTTTCAAGTCCTGAGTTCAGATGATAACTATGGTAGACAAAATTAAGAGAACTTAAAATATGAGGTAGTTTCTAGCCACATTAGTGGCTGAAAAGTGCTAATTAGCAAGACTCTAAACTGCAGTGGACTGCCGTGGTAAACATTATCATGTTTATTAGGGTGAGCGTGTGTTAGCAATCTGATATTAGCATTTAGATGAAAGCATTGCTTTGCTGAAGCACAGCCTCAGAAGTGCAAGCACGACTTTTTCCGGTAAGCAGTGATCTTACACATGATTATATTAAAATGTGAGCATTCAGTATGCTTAAAGCAAACTATTTCATATGACAAGTCTTCGGATCTCACATAAAACCGAAAGTATTGCTTCCGAATAACTAATAACTAACTACAATAAAACACAGAGCAAAAAGCCTGCCTGAGCCTCCTGACTGCATTACATTGGCTCCTTGATGTCTCTTTAAGAACTCTGTGGCTTTTGCATGATTTAGATTTCTCAGTGCAAGGAATGGTGGTGGTGGTGGTGGAGTGGGCTGGGGTGGGGGGGTTCACACTCTATTCTTCAAATGAAGTCACAATCTGACAAGTACTTTATTTTGAGGCAGACTGGGGCCCTGACCTGTCCCATGCTCCCCTGTCCATTCTGGTCTGCATCAGGCATGAATGGCACTACTTTATGAATCTACTGTATATATGGGGAAGTGTAAGGTTTAAGATCAGAGGATGCTGACGTTTGAGATTCACTCTGCAGCTGTAGGAAGCAGAGGAAGCCCCAAAAGGGAAGTGATGCAGTCGGCGTAATCATACTGATGATTCACAAAGGCTGCTGAAAAGAGGCACTCCAACTATTTCATCATCATGAACAGATCAGCATTTAAGAGAGCAAATCAGGAAAAAAAATCTCTCAGAACTGGAGTTTATTCATGTATCACATGTATGAAACACTGAATTCATTTCACACTGAAGTTAAATTACTGTAATTTAGGATTTCTTATCTTGGCATATTTTGTTTATTGTGCCAGTAATAAATTTGGAGGGGACAAAAGTTTTAAATGAAAATAATAGGCACCCTTACTTTTAATTGAATGCACAGCTTTTGTTCCTCGCCTCCAAATGCTCATTACCCTAGAATGACCTCATCTGTGGTCACACTCATGGGTGTGTGTTGATGGTTGAAAACTTTTACTTTGTTTACAGATGTTGTGACTTGGAGTGTGGAAAATAGGTGGTCAGCGCCCCCCACCCCCACCCCCAACACCCTTTAATTTGCACTTTGTCGGGCATGTTTTTATGATGCTGCGAACAATTTTTTTATACAAGGAACAACCCATAAAAGGCACTAATATAAACATTTTAAGACTGCAGACGATCTTCTCCCAAGACATTATAGGAAGCAAACACATGACTTCATGATCTATATATTATAACTTTGGAGTTACAATACACTCTGCAAGGTGCTTGGCAGGAAATCAATAGCAGACACTTGCCTTATTCCAGCATGTAGGTCATTGTTCTCTAGCCGTTTCAAGTCAAGTCCGGCTTTGCAGAGCTCAGCTGTGGCTTTTGGTCCCCCGTAAAATGTTTTTATGTCTAGACATCGCACCAAAATAGAAACATTGAATGGATTTAGCCGAGCATCAGCTCACTCTTACCCTTCCCAAAGGATGAGTGTACTTTCTCATGCGGGAAAAAAAGTGCCAGCTTCCTTTCTGTTGTTTGACTTCACAGTCCAATAGACCTGTCAGCTGGCATGGCAATGTTGATACAGCAATAAGGATGGGTGAGATTGCAATTATATTTGCTCTAGATTTGAAGACAGGCATGAACCACTGAACTGAGTTAATGACTGAGGAAAATTGAGTATTACTGATTTGAATTCAAACATTTAAGCAAAGAAAATTTTATCAAATAACTGAGGCAAGGCATATTTTTGAGTGTTGACTTGGATATAATTTAGAAAAATAGAAAGCATTACTACTTAGCAGTGGAAGAATATTTGGAAGAAAACTGATTTCAGAAACGTGAGAGGAGCTGACCTGGGTGAATGTTTTCTTTTACTTCTCTCTATGATTACAAGCAGGGAGTGCATGCATTTGATAAAATACCCAATATTATTTTAGCATTTGTTTTGTTGACCTTGCAATAGTCTGCTGACAAATTGTTTGTTGAAAATGCCTTTGACTTTTGTTTTTCTCCCAGAGTTTTGGAAAATTGTGAAATGTTCTAAATGGGTCTGCAATTTAAATTTCCAGTTGACTGTTCCCTACTAAATTCGATAGGTGCTTACCCAGTGAGCTTGTGAGTCAGGGTTAAGGAATCCCCTCATTCACTGCTAATGCACAGTGACAAACAGCGAGGATGGATCGGGATCTCCAAACATTCTCCACAGGCTTCATAGAACAATCAATTTATCACAGGCCTGGTAGAGCGGTGCCAAGGCTTTTAACTGCAACACAAGACGCGGTCCGTGCTGCTAACAGGGGGAGAGCATGAAGATTGATGGCCAGATGAAACTCTATTATGACTAAACCCACTTGGTGGTTTTCAGACGGTGCCGTAAGGCTGCTTTAACACTACCAGTGGTGCTGGCGGATCAGCATGACCCTGCCAGTGAGAGTGACAAGGAAGACTTGTGAGTGGCACTGCCTGAGGATGTTTTGCGGAGTCTTAACAATCTGATCTGCGTTGTGTTTGTCTGCAGGCAACAGACAGCAGTGGCCCAGCTCTGGCAGTGATCCACGCTAACAAACGCCAGCTTTAACTGTGGAGAGCAGATAGTCTCCACTCTTATTCTGAGTAATGTCTGCCTCTCATTCATTTGGGCGGCGCATGAAAAGTTTTCAGACACCGGGGCCATGCCAGAGGTGACATCACACCATATTTTCTCCTCCTATGAGGCAGACTTCTGCAGGATGTTAGGGAGGGTGACATGACAAAACCACCTCTACTTACAAACGTGTTCGTGTCAACGCCCTTTATATGTGTGTGGTGTGAGAGTGTGTGTGTGTGCCAACGTGTGTGTGCTGTTATTGTGCCAGATTGTATGTGTTTATGATCAAATGTGTTCAGCGTTTGATGATGGCGCAGGTCTGTAAAGTCATTTTCCTCTGTAGTGAAGTTAAATGGGGTAGGGGTGAAATGCTTGAATAAAACAGATTTATTGGACCACTGAGGCATAAATTCTATTTTCTCTGTAGTTTTTTTTTTTTTAAAGAGGTAGAACAGAATAATAGAATAACTCTGCATCCAAGAAAGAGCTGTTGATGACTGGGTTATGCCTGATGAGCTTGCAGATTGCATGTGTGTAGAGGTTAAAATGTCCCTTATATAAGATTGTTGGCCTCTGTGTTTCATTCCGCCTTGAAACCTTGATACGGTTAAAAGACAAACGTACACCTTATTTAATTTTACATGTATGTCAGCTGCTCCATTAATCTTCTGAAAAAATGAAGAAAGTGCTGGTCTATGCAATATTATTATAGAATGCAATTATATCTTTAGCATTTTTAAGGCCTTTGTAGACCACATGTTTTCTTAACTTGCTATTGGCAGTGATTGCAATTATACACTTTTATGTTCCAACCATTGAGAGCTTACTTTTGCCTGAGCTGCTCTGCGGTGTAATTTATATTTCAGCGCTGACAGCAGATAAAGACAAGGGCCTTTGTGTCTGTGACAGATGGAATGTAACTAGGAATTAACTGAGCTTCAAATGGCCTAATACAGCTAAATAATTACTCACAATAATTGCAGTTTGCTTAAGCACTAGATAGAGAAGGCTTTAGAGGTCTCATGTTACAAAACACTGTTTTGCATCACGTGTTCTTGTTTAGATCATCTCTTAGGCTAGACTTGTGGTAGTCCTTGCTGAAATACGGAAACATAAAACAGGCATCACACCTACAACTTCCCCCTGTGCAATCAGGGCCTGTCTCTGTGGTCGTCACGGTGTTTGAATTTCAAGTTCATTGTTTTAAATTCCCCTCCTCACTGCACATCGTTTAGTTATTAGATTGGGAGGGAGAGAGTGATGTAGCAAGAGAGAAAATGGGGAAGGAGGAGTATGTTTGCAAGATTTTTTTTTTTTTACCCTAAACTTAGCCTCTCTTCCTTGCCTTCCTTCTGCATTCCCTTGTCCTCAGTCTGCAGTCTCTAACAGAAGAGGGCTTCAAGGAGAGGCTGGTCGAAGTCAGACAGGGATGGGCCTGAAAGAGGCGTATTGTGAGGTCACATTCTTCCCAAATGCAGGCAGGAGCCAAGTCAGTAGCTGGCGGAATTACCCCCATGAATCATGCCCATTGTGATGCCTACCCAGGATGAGAACATGGAAAGGAATTAGGTATGGCAGAGCCTTATCAGCTTCCCATTGGGAACCGGTTGGTTGTTTGGTGTGAGCAGCCGGACGGCCTTTGCTATCCTTGCTCATGTAGAGTGTCCGCAAATGTGGAATTCCTCCACTGCCATGTGTTGTTACTTAAGTGTGTGCTGCAGCCAAGTTGCTGCGCACTTTTCCATCCACGCCCGTCCTCCTGTCTGTGCACTTCCTTCCCTCCCATTTACCCAGAGATCTTTGTGGTAGGTCCTGGAGTTCAAGCAATATTAGGTTGCACCTCTTAAAACATGTCAGGCTTTGTGGTGAAAATTAAAGAATGGAAAAATGATGAAATGTAACATTTTGCTTAGGGCTTTTTCACATTTAAGCAAAAGGGAGAGAAGATGAGACGAATGGAAACGCACTTGACAACTTTTATCATACTGGGTTTATTTTTTATGTACAGCCCCATTTTGCTCCTCTTAAACAGCTGTCTGCAGAGCCCATGTTAAGTAGCATGTCTTGTCTTGAGGGGCATCTTTGGTTTGAAGTTCAACCATTTCTCTCACCAGCAAAACAATGAAGACGTAAGAAATAAAATATTTTTGCTGTGCAATTTTGGGAATTTAATATATCATTATATATATATCACAACTTTCCATTTAAATCCATTCATAAGTTGCTGTTTGCAAAGAACAGAGATCCCCCTTTGATTCTGCTCGTTGTCTTGGGATGAGAGATTCTTGATATGACAAATGAAGTGAATTTCATTGCGAACAAAGAAATGTGTTTGTCATTTTTGTCGAGGAGGATGAAAGAGATAGACATCCAAATGCTGTAATAGAAAACACTCCACAGTGAAGGCATGCGTTCTCACTCCAAACCAACCCTCTGGTGATTTGAATGAAAAGAGCGAGCCAAGAGGACAAATGAGTCTGCTCCATGATAAACTATGCTATGCAGCTATCAAGCCTTACATGACTTCAGCGAAAGGTTTTTGTAGCCCTCCAGGACTTTGTGATGGATGGTAAACAATCCTGAACAGCTCTGAAACTTGTATGAATGAGGTAATAGCAACAAGACAGGAAAATGGACTTTGCCAGGAAGTCTCATGTCAGCATTTTCAACTGTCCATGAGAACAAAAGAGAAAGAAAAAAATCTTGCAGAGTGAATCTAACTATCCTCTGTCTGTTTGTGTGTGTGTGTGTGTGTGTGTGTGTGGAGGTGTTTTACTTACGTTGTGAGGACAAAACTCTGTCTCTGTTTACACAATTGCACATGTGGACTCACCTTCCTTATGGGGACAAAAGCCAAGTCCACATGAAGCAAATGATTTTAGGGTAAAGACTTATTTTAAGGTTACGTTGAGGTTAAGGTTTAGTGTAAAGGTTAGGGTTAGGCAAGTAATGGTTATGGTTGTTATGGTTAGAGTAAGTCTACAGGAAATTAGTGTAAGTCTATGTAATGTCCCCATAGGGAATGAAAACAAGACAGTGTGTGTGTGTGTGTGTGTGTGTGAAGTCCATCAACACCAGGCAGGACAGGACAGGGTGCAGGCAGGAATCACCCCCTCCACCCTCCTCCAGTCCCTCCCTCCTTTCAGCCCTCTCTGGCTGGGAAGGGCAGGCCGGGTGGGGCTGGCAGAGCTTTTGAGGGCCCCCATACTTCATAAGGGCATGACACAGGCGCTGACTGCATACATCCGGGGAGTGAAGTTTTTGTCATAACACAGTTCTCTGCAAAATAAAATAAACACACAAGAGGGAGAAAGGAGAGGGTGGGGAGAGATAAGGACAGGGAAGGAACCAGTGTGAGCAGGTAGGAGGCAGTGGAGAAAAAAAGTTGAGTAAGACAAAGAAAGGGAGTGCGGGAGAAAGGTGGTGCATGAAACAAAGCGACAAGCCCCCCCAAGTTGATTACTATTGAGTAAGCCCTGAGTCCATTAGCCCAAATAACATCCAGGTGCTGCTGAGGCTATGGTGGCTTTTTTCACTGGGGTGTAAACGACCTGCTTCTTTTCATGCTCCAACACGGGAGGCCGGGAAACAGGCCAGACAAGCGCCATGTCTCCTTGGGCTATTCCTCTCTCCCTCTCTCCCTCTTCACTCCATCACCTGAGTCCCATCAGGAGTCCTGCTGCTCCGCCAGACATGCTCTGTTCATCTGCCGCCATTGACAACACCCAAAAACACTGTTGCTCTCTGATCTGTGTGTGTGTGTGTGTGTGTGCGTGTGTTGAATGTGGGTGTCTTCTCTCCCTGGGTGAGACCTCCCTCCATTAACCGTTAAAGTTCCCTCGCCACAACTGAGCCGGGGGGCCCCTGAGCTCGCACTAAACACGCTTTCTTTTTCGCAAGTTTAATGAGGACTCGGCGAAAGAGTGGGAGAAAGAATGCTTGGCAGAAAGAAAGGGTGGAGGGATTTTTCAAAACAGCCACAGAGGATTTATTTGACAGAGGGAGAAAGGAGAGAGAGGGAGAGTCAAGAGACATTCTGAATGGAGAGACAGGGAACCACATTACACCCGTGTTACCTCTCATTACCTCCAGATAAGCAGCAGTGCACCACAGCTGGCTGCTGTCTCTCAGTAATGACCACTATAGTACAAATTAGTGCCTGTAGCCAAGCCCAGTCTCTTTGGCTATTAGTCCTGGAACCTGCATCCTCTGGGTCTCTGTTTCACAACTTGAGAGAAACAAGCTCAAGTGTTTGTCATTACGTCTCATTTGAGGCTACAAGTCATTCAGGCCAAAAAGTCCCCCTTCAGTATAAATTCTCAGAGACGTGGAGTTAACGTAACTAGGTTACATGTAATCTGGTTACAAAACACAATAAGTGCAATCCATTAGAGACAGAGTCAGAACCACTTTGATTTCCCGAGTACACGTTTACAAGCAATGTGACTTGGTGACACTAAGACATACTACATACACACACACACACACACATATATACAGTGTATATACATAATACACATAGAAGCTGCACATAACATTGAACAGGACCTCATTAGTGCCAAGGGGATGGTGCAGCATACACAGGAATATTAATATTAATCCATTATCTCCCACAAACAACCGTTCACACTCACGGGCAATTCAAAATCATGAGTTACGCTAACCGTTGGAAGGAAGCCACACAAACACAGGAAGAACATTCATACTCTGCACAGAAAGGCCCTGGCCGAGATTCGAACCAAGAGCTTTCTCGCTGTGAGGTAACTGTGTGAACCACTGCACCGCACTTACAGTCAAGAGAAAAATTTGAGGGGAAAATTAAATGAAATGGAAAAACCTTAAATATGTTAGTAAGATGCTGAGCCACCATTTTAATGTTCCTCCATATGCCTCTGAACCCTGCTGAAGGGACAAACACCGTTTTGGTGTTTTCAGTGCCATTTAACATATCAATCTAAGATCTCCCGTAGTTGTTCAGTTGGGTTGTGATCTGCTGACATAGAAAAATAAAACACTCTCAAGTCTTTATGCAGCATGTGACCGATCCATGACTGTTAAAGCATTCAATCAAAAAGAAAATGATTGATGAAATGTAAAGGAGTAAAAGTGAATGAGGCTAAGTGAATGAGGCTAATCAACAGACCATTTGCAATCCATAAATTATTTCAATCCATAAATTATTTCTCAACCCACTGCTTTGACAATATGTCAAAAATTTGACAAAACTGTAGTTGCCATTTGGGAACGTTCATTTATTTTATTTCAGTCAGTGGTCACAAAATTGTACTCTACTTAATCTACTTTTTATGACCATTCCAAGTGCTCACTTAAAAATTAAAAAGTTGAAGAATTCATTTTTGTCCTTTGAAACAGCAGTAGACAAAATAACATAACCTCATTTTCCATTTATTAGTGTTGTAGTGCAGCAGCAGCAGCAGATGATGATTTTCATAGTTTGTGAACATTGTCAGAGGAAAAACTTATCTGGTTAACGAGTAATCTGATATCAATTTGCACCTTAGTATAGAGCCTTCATGAGGCCATAAAGTAAAGGACTCAGACGAAAGACAGTGAATAGATGGCTAAGGCATACTCTACTGCTGCTTTGCACTCAGGTGACCGACTGTACAAAGTATGGAGGCGCTCAATCACTGCAGCCTTCACCATCGCCCTCATGTTTCCAGTAGTCCTTTCTGGGTTATGTATTGTGCATGTCAAAACAAGAAGTTCAGTCCTTGCAGGCAGTGATCGTGCGAGCCTCCTGTCCTTCTTACCACAGTGTTTGCTCTGCTAGCTGCTGCTTTTGTCCCCTGTTTACCCCTGTATCTCAGAAGTGCTTCACCTCTGCTTCGCCCCTTCGCTGTAAAACAGTTTGTGTTGCGGTACGAGCTCTGTGTCGTCCTGTGTCAATTCCCCATGAAGATGTGTGTGAAACATTCACTCAGCAGGGATACAAGCAGTTACAGGAGGCTGCATTGGGGACAAACCAGGCAGAAAATCCACTCATCCCTGTGGTGACCGTTAGATATGGTATGTTGATGTGATATGGGACTGGGTGGTGTTTGAGGTGAGGAGGCCTTGTCAGAAGACACAGCTCACAGTCTTGAGGATTTCAGCCTTAAAACTCCATGACAAGGGAACAAAGCTGAAGCTGTGATCGTTAAGCTCCATAATGACTGTGTGTATGTCATCCATAGGGACTGATCCTATGTTTGCAGTGTTTAGGTCTGTGATCCTCATGTTCTTGCCTGCTCTCTATAGTAGTGGTGAGTACAATATCAAGCATTGTTGAAGGAGTGTCTGGAATCTGTCCAGCTCCATTATCGCTACAATACAGATATGTAAAGAAGGGTGTATCTGGATTTGTGAGCACACTGAGTGAAATGTGTGAGCATGTAGTTGGGTGGAGATCACAGGTGAAAGTAAGTGTTTGTGTGTGTGTGTGTGTGTGTGTGAGAGAGCATACCATTTTGTTTGTTAATATTAGTGTTTGTACATGCCACTGCCTCACAGTTTGTGTAAGGCATTTATCTGCTACTCAAGGCCTCCAGGAGGAAAAGCTGCTACAGCCCTGAATAAATGTTATTTATGGCCACTTTGACAGATGCTCATGAAGGAACTGCGCACACGGAAGCCAACTCCAAGCACTTGGCGTAAACATACCGAGGTGATAAATCCTAGTTAAAAAAAGCCGCTTAACATTAAAGTGAGAGGATTTTTCTATTGCAGAATGAGAAAAATTGTTTGAAATATTTCAAGGAGCTCTAAAGTTTTGTTTTAAATACAAAAATTTGTGAATGAGCGGTTTACTGAAAACGTGCCGAAAATGAAAATGCAGAACATGACAGTGCTGAAAAATACAACATATAAAGTTGTCAACACAAAAATATTAGAGAGGGTAATCAAAACCCGGGGGCTTTTAGGGTGCCGCTGCCCTGGTCACATATAAATTCAGCAGTGCCAAAGACTGCCACCGTGGCTTGAACCGAGACACTCCCATCACCAGCGATTATTCTGCCAATGACACAATGATACAGTAATTCCACTGATTCAGTGGAAAATAAAGCATGTAGTGACAGATCAAAAATTTATTGCATCAACATTTGCCAAAACCAGGAGTCACTACTGGCATAGCAATGTCACACTGCGTAACAGATGATCATGTTATCGCTTGATTCATTTCCTTAAGGGTCCTTTTAATTATAGCATTGATGTCATATTTCCAACTTCCAATGTAAATTAGTTGGAAGGTTTTCGGGAAGGCCTGGTTGCTTTCACCACACAGGCAAAGCAGGTTGGGTGAACTTATTTTGTCATTGTGTGTAAACCCAAACCCTTTTGGCTTTCCTTGCCCCTTCTCTGTCCTACTCTGATGCACTGCTCTACATCAGTATTGGACACTTATATTAACCCACTTTATTAAACTTTATTATGTTTGATTTGCACAGTAAAACACACAGTTTCCATGGCAATGGTCAGGCTCTACAGTGAAAGCCTTATTTGTTTGTGGGATGGTTTCCTCACCCTCACTAGTTCACTGCCCTGGGTTGGACTCTCATGTTTGGTGGATTTGATGAGCGAACAGCAAATGTACACTGCGTGTTGGAAGTGGTCCATTTCTGACCCAATTCTCCAGTCTACAGTGTATGCTTAAATGCCATATTAAAAACGACATACTGTAACTGGTGTGGCAGGGTCATTGGAGACATAGTGAAAAAAAACGGTGCGTGACATTTTTGCGTTCATTGAGTGCATTCCATTTACTTTCCAAAATGCAAAATGCCCCAGTCACATGACAATGATAGCATAGTATAAGTACCCACAATTAAAGCCATGTGTGCATTGATGCACTTTTTTTTTGTTAAAAAAAAGTAAGACAACAAGGTATCACACCTTAGGTCCAAAATTTCCATACATTCCATACTGAGCCATTAAAAATTACAAATTCAACACAGATGACAAGTGATTCCCTGTGGGATTCTTTTTTGTATTACAGTGAATGAAAATGCATCATCCTGTTAAACTGCTCAGAAGGAATACAACATCATTAGTAGGAGGTTCTCATCTAAACTACAGGGCATTTTTACAGTGGGGCTGGCTGAATAAATCAACTCTCTTGGATTTCTCAAACTAAATAGGTTTTACTTGGCCTCTTTGATCTCTGCAGAGCACCTGCATCCGATGTCTCAGGGAAAATCCTTTAAAAGTCTGAGGCATGTTTATGTGGCAGCCACAGACCTGTTTTCTCATCACTTTATTATCAAGTCTTTTAACTCTGTCTGTAAGAAACCAGACTGAAGCTCCTGAGCGGTACCAAAGCACGAGCATGAGGAAATACCTAAAGACACAATAATCATTAAATGATTAAACCAGGAAAGTGAGCGGTGAGTCATTTCATGTGTATTCAGTGTAAATGCTGCAACTCTCAAGAGGCACCTGTGTTCCATCAGGATGCCATTAGCGTCTAAAAAGATCACGTCCAGGATCCTGTTAACATCCTGTTTCTCCCGACTCTGTGTGTGTGTGTGTGTGTGTGTGTGTGTGTGTGTGTGTCACAGTCCATGTGTACTGTATATGTGTGGAGGAGGAGTAGGGGCTGGGTGTGGGGAAGGGGGGCTGTATACTAGACTAAGTTGTTTTGTTTTAATCAGTTTCGCCTGTAATCACACTGCTCGGAGTTGGCAGGCGATGAGACTGGAGATGGGCCCAGTGTGGGTAAAATGACTTCCTGTCTCTCGCTCTCCCTCTCGCTCTCTCACTCTTCGCAGGCTGACTCATAGCTGGGGAGCGGCCGTGCATGTGAGTGTAAAGAAGAGGGGAAGTGAGCTCACTGGTGGGCCGAACTGGCCCTCCTGGGGCCAAATCACTGCCCGCTAATTAACCACAGAGTGGCCCCATCCCAACAGCACCCAGCAGGGAGTCTGTTCACCGCAGCCACTGAGCCCAGAGAGTCAGTGGTCACTCTTTTCAGCTTTGCAGTATTTTCTTGCATTTTCACCGCATGAGCATAAGTGTTAATCCTCTTACTGATCTAAAATATACCTGGCAAAGTGCACCAGAAATCTCTGTTCGACACTTTCAGTGACATCAGTTGTTTTATTTGAGCATAGACCTTGATGATCTGGTCCTGGGACCATGTTGCCCATGTTGCCATGACAGTGTGTACCTTGTGTTGTGTAATGTATTCCAGATGGATAGGTAAAGCCAAACATACTACATTACGCTAGCGTCTGGTAGAATAATCTCCTACCACCTCCAAAATGCTTTCCTTGGATGCAGAAAGGAAGTGATGATCACGATTTACAACAATCTGCTTTGATTTCTGGAAATCTAGACCACCACCTTGTCTTGGCTGGCTGTGACTTATAAACTGGCAAGATGGGAGTCTGTGGCTTGAAGCTAATAGGTTGAAGAACAGCCAAGCCCACCCACACCTGACAATCCAGAGCAATATCCAATAAAAAAAAGGCAAGCATTAAATGAATAGGGATTTGCTTTTTTGATTTTTACTCACTCTTGAAAAGACAGGATAACTATTTAAGAACTCACCGCAGAGTTTGAGGGATATTTTTGCTCTAACAATAGTAAACAACATATGGTGGTCTGGCTTACAAGGAGAAGCAACATGCTGATTGACAGATAGTTTCCAGGAGAAGTCCAACAAGGGCGCCAGGATGATTAATGTGGTCACTTAAATACAATAATCTTTTTGCATAGTTTTTCTGGAGTGAGACAAGACCTCAAATAAACTCTCTTCAGTATGGATTCTGTTCACCAGCATTACTGCAGTTAGTGAACACAAAAAACAATTTTCATTCAGATCATGGGACTGATATCCATTTTGAGCATGATGAATCAGAATTAACTTGACAGTGCCTCACCTTATACTAAATTGGAAAATTTGGGCTATGAAACCGATTTATTATCCTAAATGATATCGTGGTTCCTAGTTTGGAGTCTTTTCTGTCTGTCTGAAGAGACAAAACTCTGCAATGAAATACAAATTCTCCCCTAGAAGACACAGATTTTCATTTATCTGGATAAACGATGATCTTTGGGTCTCTTATTGCTGATGATTTCTTTTTCATTTTGGACCACACATGAGGTAAATTGATACAGTGTCACAGGAGATTTATACGCCTGACATATAACTTATTTTAATAAAGAGAAATTATGCAGACTTGTAATATATAATAATGTCTCTATAATCCCTTTGGAGGTCCCACTGTGCACTTTAAAATAGAATCATTCTGTAACTGCCTGTTACAGCACAGCTTTACAAATAACCAGTATTGAGAGCCATATGACAGCCATTGACGGGAAACGCATTAAAGCTTTGCATCATGGGATGTATCATCCGTTTAGCAGTTGGCATGGCGCTATGTTGATGTAATATGGCAGTCATTATCTACCACATTCCCTGCCAAAGGAGGAATACCCTCTCGAATGTCAAGTCAGATCATCTCTGTGGAAAACCACAGTGACAACAAGAGCCAATTTGTCACATTTGCAGCATGTGGCACCACACCAGCTCCAGTAACATTCATTCTTGCCCTGATTGGCCCTCATTAGGAGAGCAATAAAATGAACTGACTCTGTACAGTCCCACTAATCATATAGATATTGTATTTTCTTTTTATTGTCAAATTCAATTGCTGGCCAGAGGATTAATTCTATTTTTGGCATGCACAGCAAATGACTACCACTTTGTGAATAAAGGAGCAAATACACTTTAACTGCCAAGAAAAATAAATGTACAGGACTTTGTCTTGGCACTATTAGAGCAGAGGCAGATGGACAATATACAGTGTTTAACAGAACAAACTGACAGACATACAGTAGAGCAAGGACAGCAGGACCCCCATACTGTGTGCAGGAATCTGAAAGACATACTATGGACACAGAGCATATACACTATATAAAATACTTAAATGTCTTATTTTTCAACATAAACTGCATGCACTTGTTTGTAGTTTGTGTTTAATTTGTAGGATCCTTTACATTTTGTACTTTCTGTTTTCATGATCATAGTTATGCAAGTTATGCGTGTGGGTTAATTTTTTTTTTTTATTTTATGTAGGCGTGTGTGTGTGTGTGTGTGTTAGGCATTAGTTCTGATGGTTAAGGTTAGGGTTAAGGGCTCAGCAATGAATTATGTCAATGAGGGAAAGACTAACTAACACACTGTGTGTGTGTGTGTGTGTGTGTGTGTGATCATGCTGTGCTGTATTGAGCAATGCTGTTATTGCATGTGAGGCATGTGAGAATATAGCTAGTTCTCTATTTCCAGGGGGCAGGGATGGGATGCCTCTTAGAAGCATACATACCTTCTGTTGTGATTGGGCTGAGATTAAACTACTGAGGTTACAAACACAAATGTGGACCACATATGAATTAATGCAAACTACAACCATATGAAGCTGATGGCATACAAATGGCATACAAATGAAAGAAAGAAAATAGACAATGACTGCAAGGTCTATTGTAATTAGAAGCAGTGGGCCTGCTGGAAATACCCCACTGAATTGATGAGATTGATTTTGTCTCTGTCTGCACACACAAAAGTACACCATTATAAATGTGCAAATGTACATGCACATGCTCGTATGTGCATGCACAGAGCTCTGGAGGATTTACTTTTCCTGGCATGCCTACCATATTAATGCTTTTATACACTGAAGTGAAAAAAGAGCTTGTAGTCAGGCTCTTTTGCCAATAGCTGTTGCAATACTTCTCTCATGCAGAGTGAAAATTTGGGGTTGGGAATATGAATCCGCAGTGTTACAGATATACACTAAGCAGGCAAGCCAAAAACTTTTCTGCAAAACCACCTCTGCATTTCTGGTCCTGTTTAACTCAATGAACAGCTTTAAGTGGTAATACATGTTCTGTGGAAAAGTATAACACAGTTGGAACATTAAAAAGAAAAAAAAACATGGGGCCAAACTTCTCGTATTAATTGAAATAATTAAAATTCAGTTATGTCTCTTCTGTGAATACTTTTGTGCTGTTTGATCAGATTCCTTTTGCTACATACAAAGCTAAATCATCTCAATTATGGAAAATTTCCCGTACTGAGATAAGGAAATGTAGGAGTATGGGAATGTAAAGCAGGAGTTGTAAGGAAGACGTGTTTTTGAGGGAGAGCTCAGCCTTGATTTGCCTTCAGAAAATAACAAACCAAGCCATTTTTGTAAAGGACACGCTCTCCTTGTTCAGGTTTGTACATACAGCTTAGCTTTCTGTCTGCTTTCAATATTGTTCCACAGCAGCTGGCAGGCTGCAACACACACCTGGGTAAACACACTACGCTCTTGTCCTGTTCGCTCTCTGTGTCTCTGTGTAACCAGTGAAGATCACTGGCTGTTGCAGGGGCCTTCGTTTGTCTTCTTTCTTCATTCTGCTCGCTGTCAGGTTCACAAGGCTCGGCTCCAACGGCAGATCAATCTCACTTCACCCACACTGTCCACCTAGACACCGGAGGGACACCACATCGAAATGCCCACCCCAAAATCCCTCCAAATCCTCCTCATGCCGAGCAAGCAGGACTCGCAGCAGTGTGCATTACCTCAGGAGGCTGACATAGCCCAGCCCCGCGCTCTGGACTGCAGGGCTCGTTTACAACCAGAATGCTGATTGTATCAGCTCTGGTGATGTCAGCCTGCTCTGCTGCTAACAGCTTTCTGCCAATCTCTCTCACTCTCTATGTCAGTCCTGCCAGCAGATTAATCTGTGGCTCCCCACCACACACTCATCACTTTCCCAACAACAGGCACAAACTCATACTGCGCAGAACGGGATATAGGCCATTAATGTCACACCTGACTGAAATTCACATTGTATAAGCTGCCCTCACCCACTCCAGCTTTACTATTTGGTTCAGCAATTTATTTCACAGTATTGAAAAAGCCTGCTCCTGCGCTGACCTCCCCTCAATTGCTGCATGGGCCTCCAGATGCTGGTGACTTAACCCCTCGCCTGTAAAACAAGAGTAAGAAAAACACCCTGGTTATGATGACTATATTGGTGGCCTCGTTCTCCCATGGAGCAGCGGCTTGGCCGAGGCTCTGTGCGACTACAGAGGGCCAGTGGATATTAGTGGTTACTGTAAAGTTTTTTTGGGAGTCATTGAGTTTGGTATCAGACCAGTATGCCTCCACTGACCCTTCTCTCTCTGTCGTGCCCCTTGCAGCCCTCCTTGCTGTTCCCCTTCAGAGTGGGGAAGTCCATGTTAAGGGTTTGTAGTTCTCAACGTTACTTATTTATGAGTGTTTAAATGCCACAGCACCCTGGCAAGGACTTTAATGGAGGTGAGACACTCCCATGTCGCACTACTCCCCTCAGTAAAGTTTTACAGCGTCCCACCACACTCTCCAGAGAGGCCAGGGGAAAGTGACGCCATAGCCTAGGAAAATACTCTGTACTCATGCCTGGACTGACACTCTGGTGCAGTAGAGAAATTGTGCTTTTTGATACAATGCCAAATGTTAACATTGTCAAATATTGCACATTAGGTGAATAAGTAAGCTGCTCAAACGCAGTCAAAACAAAGGATTTTGCCACATTTGATAGCAATTATCACAATGTTATGACTCTCATGTAATGTTGCCTTCTCAACTTGTGCTAATCAGCCCACAAGCCGGTTGTATCTGCCAGGCTTCACCACCACTGCAGCTAATGGATCCGTACTTTATCACATTGACTCTCCCTGTAAAGCCGGCCCCCCCTGTCAACCCACCCACCTTTCCCCCTTCACTCATATGGCCTTGATGAGATCCAGACTCTGTGTGGAAGCATATTAAAGTGGCCCAACAGTGTCAGCAGGAGAGCTAAATGGAAAGGTAGTGAAATCTTTTGAACCTCTGTTACATTATAACAGTTCTAAACACATCCAGCTGGGTCCAAAGTTCAGGGAAGACATAAAAGCACTATTGCATGTTACCTTGGAGGATGATAATAGCCGAGCACCTCTAAAACTACTAAGACAGTCCACAATCAAAGGACCCAGAGGAAGGACTCCCCGCACTTCTTACTGGCTGCTAATGGCCTGTGTGTCAGAGACAACCTATCTGACAGTCGTTATATCTCCTATAACACACACTCCATACGTTGTAAAGGCAGGGAACTTTTTCGGTGTTAGTGATTAACTCCATCAACATTGGGTTAATTAAAACACAAAAGACTTAGAACATCAGTAATTACACTGTACCAGCCAGGTAGTTCACGCCTTAAGCAAGTTGCAATGCACTGATCTTAATGGGAGGCTCCTCGTGCCGTGACTTCATGGCTGCCAGACTTTGCTTGTTTTACAGGAGTTGCACTGCTTACACTGATGATATTGCTGATTCTGTCTATATTACTGAGAAGATGTATTGGACAGACATAGCAGGGTGAGGCCAGACAGTATACGGCGTGTGTGTGTGTGTTCTTTGAGCTATGTGCTGGCGTTTCAACCACACACGATAAATATGAGCTTGTGGCGAGGCCGTGGTGCCCCAGGAATGCTCACATGTGGTGGAGCAGCTCTCACCACCATTGACAAGAGAGTTAGATGGCTTTTGGTCATCAAGATTCTTGGTGGGGAGAGCTACATAGGAGGCCGTTTGACTCAAGGCTTGAGGCCGTGGTTGCCAGTTTCCTTTCTGGCTCAAGTCTCTTAGTAAAGCGTGTTATTTGTTTACTCCAAACTCTGACGAAGCAACCAATCACACTATTGTTTACTGGCTGACTGAACTCGGTCAGGGCCAAAAATGCACTTAATCACTAGTTACCAGCATCTGAAACAAACATGGAATGACATGGTGGACAGCAATATTTCCCAGATCAATTGTAACTATGAATGTCTTTCCATATTTATTTATGTCACTCAGAAATGCTCTCACAGCCTCCATGAGGCTGAAGTTAAGTCTGGCATAGCTAGTTTGACCTAAAACATAGGATTTGACCAAAAAAGAAAGTGAGCAAGTAAGGAGGTTAGGAATCTGTGCAACATGCCAAAAACAATATGAGCCATGATAAGCTCAGTCTTAGCTGTCAGGACATTCATCAATGAGACGTTTAAACTGAGAAGCAGCAAGACTAACCCCACCCAAAGACACATAATGCCCACCAGCTATCTGCACACACTCCTCAGTAGTTTTTCTGGTACTTTGATGTACCTACACTAGACATGACCTGTCCCTCCCAAGCCATAACGAACTTACAATGTCAAAACCTACCACCTCCATCAATCTGGCCAAGTCAGACAAAACTAATAATATTCACAATGTCCTTAATAGCAACTTCCCTATCAAAATGAAAACACTTATCCTGATTGTTGCTGCAGCGACTGGGCTGTCTGTTATTTTAATATCAAAAGTCTAGAGAGATAGAGCCAAAGTCATTTGTTACTCTCAACATTTGCGCCAAAATATTTATATGGATGTATCACTCATACTGTAAGCGGACTTTCTCAAAATGATTCATGTTCCTTACAGAGCTCATTAAACACTGGCATAAATACTACTGCAGCTGGAATTTGAAAATTGTTTCACAAGCAACAACAGCAATTACCAAAGTGATTTAATTGGGTCAATTACGCAGTGGTCAAGCTATTAAATTCGTTTTCTACCATACATCAGTAGTTTTAAGAAGAAGTCAGTGTAAATCATGGGACTACAAAATGCCCTTTCCTTCCACACATCCGTCATCGGAGACTAATCTGTTGTCTCCCATAACTTCATGGCCGACAAGGGTCATTTGCCTGAGGCCCCGGCGGAGACTATATCCCCTCTCTGGACAGATGCAGTGGCATAAGGGGGGCCCGGATGCCCCCCTCTTCTCCTACTGACCTCTCCTTCTCTCCCAGAGTCTGAGAAAGGGTCCCAAGGTTGAGAAGGTCCTGGGGACTGGACACATTGCGGCATTAATTACACACTCGGTTACCATTGAGCCTAATGTTTTGCTCCCCCCCTCCCCCTGGGTTAACTCCTTCCTGACAAGCAGGGAAAGTAATGGGGCCTCTGTGGCTCGTTTGCCAGCAGTCGACCAAGACAGCTCCTCTACGTCCTCTTCCGCAGCCCTGGTCTTGCTGACTGACAGCAGCTAAATGGTTCAGTCCCGCGTCGCTTTGCATGGGGATCACACACAGGGAGGAGGAGATGGAGATAATGGGAGGTGTGAGGCGGCGGGTGACAGGCGGGACACTTCATCCCATCAAAGGCTTTTTTTTTTTGCTGGTCGTCTTGTGCAAACAAAGAGGCTTTTTTGGAGCGTTATCTATCGGAGGTCTCTCCTGCTGACATCCTCGCTGTGCCAGTGACTGTGATTGGCTAAGAAGACAGAGAAAGAAGAAAGGGAGCGTACATAGACAGGATATCCCCCCTGGTTAACAGCAAAGTAAACACAGTAGAAAGAGAGAGAAGGAAGTCTACCTCTGTCACACAGACTTGAGGTGAGATGCTTGCAGATCTCCTTCCATGTATTAAAGATTAGTTCCTGAACTTTGGCAGGGCTGGTCTTCTCCTCCAAAACGCTGCTGGCTACAACTGTAATCATAAGTGTCTCTGCCTATTGCTGAAGTAATCCGATTTCTGCTGACAGGCACTGTAGTTGGTAATCTGACACGAGAGTACTTACAATATCAAGGCTTGTATTTCGTTTGATTAATTCATAGCCTACAGGGTCTGTGAGATAGAAGGAGAGCGCAGCATGAGATCATGACCCTGGAATTCTAAACAATAACCATCTGTGGCGAACCGTGTTGAGCTCAATACGACTCTCGCTTTTCCTCTCTCACTTCCTTTTTCTCTTCCTCTCTTTTTTTCCCTCGCTCTCTCTTTCAAGATAACACATTAAGACACACTCACATGTGAAACGCCACGCACCTGCAGCAGCCGTTTTGCATGCACAACCAACCAGCCAAGTACTAAAAAATATGTCACGACATGCATGCTGTTGAAAATAGCATACTGCTGGGCCTGAGGCACAGATCACACCTGAGCTACAACAGAGACTCTGTGAAACTCTGTGAAACTCCTGTATATGTAGCCCTCTGCCCGAATCTTGCAAGTAAAGTTGAGAACACCCCTAATTCATTTTCCCTTTTAGAATTGAATTGTGTAATTTAACAGATACTTAAATATAATCAGCTTGGCAGCAGTGCTTTACCTTACAAGCTGTTAGCATTAACAGCAAAGAAAAATAAATTCTGTTCCATGTTGGATTTAATGAATTACTGCATGGCTCTGGGCTGGAACAAATGCCCCTATGTTTCTGCATGTTTGAATCTGACATTTTAAAAGAGGGATGGCCTGAATTTAAAGTTTTAAGAGTTGCTTTTCTGTGCTCCACAAAAATGAAAACAACATCTCTGTAAATGTCAGAGCTCTTCCAGCATCTCCTTCACTGTTAAGAAAAAGTGACGTGGTTTGTTCTCTTTCAGCTGGTTGCCACAGGGCTGAGAATGATAGATGAAGTGTTACTTCAAGGGCTATTTTTAACTTTTCCAAACCGATGTTCAGACATCCCATCTGGACAGGGTTAGGGGCAAGGCAGCACAAGTTCTTTGCCATTAGTTACAGTAACAGACACTGTGAGCTCTCCTCAGAGGTCTGAACACAAACATTATGCTTGTTTATGTGCCATGGCATGATAAGTTCAGCCTGGTTTGCAACAGTTTGCAAGATGTGATGAGGTGAACGACTGATTTAAAAAGCTTAAAAGAGCTTTTTCTGTTTATGCTCTGAAACACAGCATATCAGACTCCACAACAGGTCTGCAAATAAGTTTTACATTTACAGAATTGATACTTTAACTACATAGTAAAACCAGTGGTTTAGTAGCAATCCCTTGGAATAGCTGTTAATCCACCATCCCGCTTAATTGGTTGTGTCTTCAGTCACATATTTAAATTTATGCCTCATGCAGCTGCCCCAAAGGCCACTATATTTAATGACAAAAGGTTCATCATTAGAACAGTGGAGACTGTACAACTTTTAAATAATATGATATGATATTAAAATAATATTGTGATACACTTCACAGATAGGAATTTTATCAAATTCATAATGAAAGCAATTCATTTGAAAATGGCCCCCTACAGAAGAATGATTGGGGTCAAAGTCACTATTTGCAATCAGGATACATCCGGAATGTTTCTCTGTTTAACAGTAACACACCTGATGATTGCCCCACGTGTTGGCAAAATAATTATCTTTGCCAACATAGTAGGCAGATGATAGGGGGTGGTGACGTGTTATCACAGGACGTGTGACATCAAATGGAGCAGGAAGTACCTGATTAGCCACTGTCTGAAAGTGACTGGTTATAATTACGGAACTTGTTTCCTTTCTCTTTAAATGTCACCAAGAAGGTCCAAGTTACAGTAAAGCAAGATTTGCTATGCTTCTTTATAGCTCTGAATTTGACTGTCATCGGCACACCTCCAGTGAAATCAGGGGTTCTTTCAGTGTGTGTCTACAATTGAAAAAGACATGGTAAGACAGTTGTTCAGAGGATGTGGGTAGCAACTATCAGCCATTATGGTCGGGGTTTTATAAATACTAGAGGTCAGCATGTATTTTTTGTTTTTTATTTTGGGCCTATAAGAGTATAATCTTTGAAGTTCAGAGACAGAATTACATTGAGAGCCACACTAAACACTTATTAAACAGTACATATGTTGTACATGATTTTGGTGCACTATAATATTTTTTAAAAAGAGATTGAAAGAATTGTTGAGAATCTTTTTTCTCTCCCAGCTACCTAACATACAGATTTCTAAAATTACATGGCCTTCAAGTGGCCTCCAAAGGCTTCACTTTTGAACAGGATGAATGACCTGTGAAGGATGGCCTTTCCAGAGAAGGACTAGTTATCAGCCTGGAATCTTGTTATGTTTATGCTTTAAGGGGTGTGTCAGGATGAGAGTGTTAGGCTGAGATTCTTTGAGAAAAAGGAGGTACGCCCTGCCTCACGGCCAGAGTTGAATGTCAAGTGCAGATACGCTGCAGAACAATGCTGCCGCAACACCATTTCTAATGAAAAATGTCCTCCTGTCTTCAGCTGGAGCACAAGCGGCCCCACAGAGCTGCTCTAATACGCTACATTTCCATTCTGTTTTTTTTTTTTTCCAGACTAACCACAACATCCACAAATAACCCTATATTGCACATAATGCATTTTATCAGCAGAGGACTCTCACTCCATACCACTATTTTTGACTTTATAGTGAGAGAGGGTGTTCCCTTGATTATGGTTATACTGCGAACAATAACTGGAGTTAAGTTTCCCTCTGTGCCCTATGAGCCTCAAATAGCGTGTCCACCGCAAAGAGAGCCTTAGGTTTTCAATTACACTCTCAAAGTGGTCCCCGATCGCTCCCCTTGTCACAGGTGGTGGGATGTATGTGGAGTGGCAAAACCTGGTGTTCCATTTAAGAAATATGTGGGGAAAAAACTCACTCCGAGACCTATTTGTTTGGAATGTTTATGGTTACAGATGTGACCTATACTGTGCCTACGTCACTCTAAACTAGCAATGTCTAACCACTAATTACAGCAGCTGAGCCCCTCATCAGAAGTGGGACTAATTAACACTGGTGCTAATTTTCATGATGTTTAAAAAAAAAGTTTTCAAAAATCTCACCTTAACTGAAGCACAAACACTTTCCCTGTCAGTTTCTGTCGCCTTGCCGTTGGCATTTACTCAGGTGGCCCCATATTGCTGTGGGGAATTCTCATGAGGTATGTAATATTATAAAAACCCACCCGCTATTCTCTCACTCCACACTCATCTGTAATACATGTGTTATTTTGGGGGGCAGTAAGCCACCAAAGTAGAACACAAACTTCCCTCTTAAGGGGCTTTGTGTGCAAGAGAACAGTAGAGAAACGGAGTAAGACAACAGAGTGAAAGACACAGAGTAAGAGAGAGAGAGAGAGAGAGAGAGAGAGAGAGAGAGAGAGAGAGCATTGTGCCTTGCACCAGAGAGCCACGGTGTTCCACCAGAGGACTCTGAGGGGGAAGCCCACACAGCTTGATCAACAGTACAGTTACAGCATGATGGGAAAACATTCATGATTAATTTTCATCAGATATAACAGAAATCCAGAAAAAAAAGAAAAACACTTACATGCATATCGTACCTAAATCTGACCAGTTTCCTTTGCGATAAGTCATGTGTTAAGCTGTATCCTGTGGTTCAACCTGGTGGTCAGGCAGACTGTCTGCAGGGGGGGGGCAAGTCCCTCACCAGGACCTGGCAGCAAACTGCAAGCTGTACCTTGGACAAGCAAAGGTCAATGGACAGAGAAGAGATGGTCCCTTTTCACCGATATCATTTCCACACTGAAACTCAAAGCCTCGATGAAACTTGAAACAACATGAGGGAATGTGTGAACACTTACAGTGATGTGCCAGAGAGAATTTTAAACTAAGCAATGACCATCTGCTGTATGCACACACATGAGCTATAGGGATTTCTAAACAAACAAAAATGAGCTTGTGATTTTTTGCTAAATGATTTTATATCATCCTGGCCTACTGAAACAGTTCAACATCTTCTCTATACTAAATCACTTATCATTACTTTAAAGAAATAGTACAGCATTTTGGAAAATGGCTGAAACATCATTGGCTGTCTTGCCATGAGATAGATGAGTAGATCTGTACCTCTCTGATGTCTGTACGATAACCACCTTCTGGTGAAGACAATACTGCAAGACACAACAACATACTGTCTTTACCCTTTGTTTTGTTTTTCTGTTTGTTTGGGTTTTTTTTTTTTTTGCATAGATTTCAGAAACAAGATATAACATGTTAATAAGTGTGCTGAGGAGGTGGTGAAAGGCTGTTGTTTCACCCTGTGTCCAGTCTTTCTGCTATACTAAGCTAACATTGCAACACTAGCTTCATTCTTTAGTGTTCAGATGAGACAGTGGTATCAATCTTTTCACCAAACTCCCTAAAAAAAAACAAAAACATATTTACCAAATTGTTGAATTATTCCTTTAAGTAAGTAGTTTAGTGTGGAGCAATGTTCTGGTCCACTGCTACTTTTTGTCATCATTTAATGGTCTCCACCACATGCAGTCATGAATTTAAAGATATATGTGTTCAGGAGTGACCCTACAAATCAAACCTCTGCAGCTTTTGTCCAGATGAGCAGCAGCAAGTATGGAATCAAAGAAAACAGTCTCTGAACCTGACCCCTTAAAAGGCAGCGGTGTCCTTTGACCCCTTCCATCCGCCTTCACAGGAACCCATTTCTAGACACGCACACTCTTTACCCTCATTAGCAATTAGGATTCATTAGAAACTGGAAATTTAATTAGTGGTTTCAGTTTGTCACCGGGTAGCATTTCCTCTGTCTGAAAACCAACCACACAGACACCCACTAACGCCTGTTAGCAAAAAGGATTTTGAAATGGAAATGCTGTTGTGGCCGACCTCCACACCCTTCTATCATTTCTCTTAACCAAACCCGCCCAGAAATGCAATTACTCAAATGCAAGGGGATTTTCAATTTTTTTCCTCCTTTCTCTCTTACACTCGTGTACTTCTTTTTGCAAGTGGAAAAGCAGCACACTTTGCGGAATTCAGTCGCCCACGCACTCTGTCAGGACACTTGATTCCAATTAGATATTTTTCTTTGCTTTCTTGTTCTAGCCTGTCTGGGCCTCCTGCTTTTATCCCTCCCTCTGCCCTCCCCTCTAACTCCCTCACTGTTGAACTCTCCCCTCCTCTTTCCCATTTCCTTGCTCGTGTCCTCATTCTCTCAATCTCTATCACAATATGTAGTTTTGTGAACCACAGTACCCTGATTTGCTTTCATGTATTCACTCATACGCAGATTTCTCACAGCCTGACATCCTGTGACCGATTTTAAACTTCAACACTGCCACATACGACACATCAGAGCTGTAAAACAATGTGACACATCTATGGCAGCAGAAAAAAACAGATAACACATAACGATAAAGCAAGGATTTAGAAGTGACTTTAGAAGTTTGCAAATGGCCCTTGTTTTGTTCCTAGGCAGTGAATATTTATTAAGCTATGGATCCATTTGATTACAGTGTGAGGTTAGCTCCGTGCTGTGAAGGTCTTCCCACACATTCAGTAATGACAGCCTAGCTGTGGAGCGCATACAATACATTTCACCCAGAGCACGGTAGCCACATGTAATTCCTCATCCAAATTACTGTAATTAAAACATTCCACAATCTTTTATATGCTATATGTTCCCTTCATGTGCTGTTTTTTCTTGTCTCAGCTCTCTTTTAATTTGAACAAATCAAATGGAGGCTATTAGTCTCACTGTAGATGATATTTGTGTTCTGTGTTTTTAAATCTTGGTGACATTAATAGTTCTGCTGACTCATACAGACTACAGCCTTATGGCACAGCCCAAATACAGGAAAGAAAAATCTCTCTGTGTTATTACGGTATTAGCTTAAAAAAGAAAGTCAGTAACGTTTCTGCAGAGACGAGAGGTTTAGTACACTGAAAGGCTATTGTTGCTAACTCTTGGGTCCATTTCTCTTTTGTCACAGGCCACAGACAGATGATTTAGAGTGCATCTCTTCAACCTTAATTGCTTCCAAGCAGGGGGTTCCTCTGCAGCGTCCAGCCCATTGCTTCACGACTGAGGCCTCAAGTTTCTGCTCCATGTTGCATGGCAGTTTCCAAGAGCCGAGCTATTGTATGTGTCAGCCACATTTATCATGTAGTTGTACAAGCTTGGAACATTCTATGTTACAGTTTGGAAATTCGTGGCTAACCACAATAAGGGAATAATAACAATATCTAGTATATGTGATATTTTCAGAAATGTATCAGTAAAGTTTGAAAGCTTGCAATTGAATTTGTTGTTGAGTTGACGAGGTTCTGTTTCTTATTATGCAATTGCTTAATGGTGGGCTAAATGAATTTGTAATGGAAAACTGAGCTTCACAGTCACTTCTGGTCTCCCACCTTCAATTAGATGTGATTCTGGATGGGATTATGTTACCGATGGACCAGCTGAGGAAGTAAACCCTAATTAGAAGTGATACTCAAGGGACAGATTAGTACTGAAAATGTATGGGGGCGGTGGCATATATGCATGCTTGTTTATCCTTCACATTCAGTTCAACATACAAACCGCAGAATAGCTGGTGTTGAGCAATACCATCTATGTCAGACTGTAGGTATTGTGCACCACCCACCTTCAGCAGTGAAAACCTCTTACTGCTCACTTGGGGCTGAACCCTTCATCACACGGAAAAGAGGGAAGGATGAAAACGTACCCCCTGGTCAAGGAGAGAATATATTCAGTAAGTCAAAAAATCATCAGATTGCCTTCAAACCCAAAACACATCCAACTCGTCCGGAAGATAATATCTGATGTCGTGCATGGGCTGAATGTAGATAGCAGATGGACCTGCAGATGGACTTTTATTATGGACTTTCCAGATGACAAGATTTACCCACAGACTCTCAATTGTACTGTAAACCAACCTATGCACAGTGAAATTACATTTGGAAGATGACAGACAAAATGATATCAAATTGAAAAAAATAAATTGATTTCGGACAGAAAGAAAAGACAAAATGTGTGAGGTTAAATTTAAGTTGAAAATGTAACATGCATGACTAAAATGTGTGGGGGAAATGGAAATGTGATTACAGTAATCAATGCAATATTCAAGGCATTTTACTTTCCTTTCACCTCGGAAATAGAAAGCAAAATTCTGAGAAAACTAAAACAAGGAATGATTAAATAATTGTGTGTACTATTAAATATAAATGTCCTCCTGCAGCGCTTTATGTAAATAACTGAGGCTTAAAAGGAAATGTTTCCAAGGCCCTCCAAAAAGTCTTTCAGGATTTCGGAAGTGCTAGCAGGTGGGATTTTGACTATCACTGAATATCACAGGCTGTAAATGAGGAACACATGCTTTTAGCCAAGCATTAGTTTAAAAGTGTTTTAAAATTTTGCCCCAAGAATCTCATGTCGGTGCACTTAAAGGAACCAAGAGGAAATGTTGCATTGACAGATGTGCCATCAGAAAAAGGCCGGACCACACAGGATAATCCTTCGTGGCTCTTCAAGGATGGAGTCATGCAGGCATGAAAGATCTACAACTGAAGGGGAAGCCTAGCCTTGCACTATGCCTTTAAAATGCATTCGCTCTCCTTGAGTGTCTCCAGAGTGGGACAGATGCAACAAGGCAAGGCGACCTCTAGGAGGGGTCAAGGAAAAACACAGGGATGCTTGGAAGGGGGAGGGTAGTGTTGACCTTACTGAAGGTATCTATCATTCACTGAGGATGTTGGCACCTCAGCAGGCACGCATGCACAAAAACACACATCCTCAAACATACACTAAGAAATCACCTCCACGCACACTTGTCTATCGTCTTCTCGTGACAGGAGGTCCCTGATGAATGTGGCAATCTGAAGACCCTTGAGAGGAAGCAAGGCCACTCTCACTCCTACCGCTGAGTCTGCAGGGCACAGAGAGGCCCTCACATGTCTGCGTTTCACAAGATAACAGAACTGAAAAGCCGTCTCCAGACAAATGTGCTCTGTCAAGGGCTGAGGGCTGTATTTATGTGTCCAAGTCCCTGTCTGACAGAGACATGGAAGGTCCGCTCTGAGGAACTGGTTGTTCATGGCTGTTACAGTCACTGGCACAGTGATGAGGCCCTTCAACTCGACAATACCCGTATTATCCATCTCTCTCTTTCTCTGCCCCTACTAATGTGCACCAGGCACTCTGTCTTGATACCCAACAAACACTGTCAGCGTGTTATGGCCCCACTCAAGTGACTGTATAAATTCAGATTATGGGAGAATTATTCTGGTCTGTCTGGCAATTAAAAACGCTCATGTGTGGCTTTCCAGGGCAGCCAGCCAAGCTCTCATCGGCACCAGTCCCAGTCCAATCTAATTCTACCAAGCGCCTCTCTTTGTCTGTGGTAGTGCATTTTTATTGAGGAGGGGGAATGTGTCTCATAGGATTGAAATATCTCTTTCCACTGACGCTCACTGAAACCTTTGGTACAACAGCAAAGGCATCAAAAATCTCTTTTGGTCTGTGTGGCTGCGCTGGCAAATCCAAACAAGATGAGGCTGTCTTACAGTCATCTGGAATTTGTATGACAAAGGGATGTCCAGTTCATTTCATTGTTACTTAATACTCATAGTGGCTTATTCCCCTGAGAAAAAAAAGCCAAGTTTTCTATCTTGACTCTGTTGCAGAACTGGAGAGGGTAATGAGCAGCTGGCGGTGGATAAAACACAGTAAAATGCTTTTAAAGGGCCAAGTGGATATTCTGAGACATGGTGCAGGTTATCCGTGGTCTCTGGGTGTGTGGAAGATACATGTTTATTTTGGAGTAGAGTGACAGTGAACACTAGCGCAAAGGCTCTGAAGTCTCAGAGGCAGGAGACATCACGTCAGAGCCCCTCTCACCGCAGTGAAAGCCACTAACGAAGGCTCGCCGCCACCAACATGCTCGTAAGGCACACACACGCTCACGCCATCACCTTCAGGGGGGACCCACCACCCTGCAGCTAAGCCTGGCTCCTCGCCAGCTGAGAGGGAAGAGAGGGTTTTAAGTGCGGAGCCTGGCCTGGCCTCATCCAAAACGCAGAGACCACTTAAAACACATTCCTGCAGCCATTTAACACGGCGGCTCAACACAGCTCAGCAACTGAGGTCTTCCAAACTCCAAGAGCAGTTGAACTGGTTGGGGTCGCTGATACTGTGTGGGGGGCTGTGGGATTAAGCTATTACCTTAACCACAGGAAGCAGATGAAATATGAAACCTAGTAATCTCACCAAACCTCCTATTGAGCTGTATGTTTCTGCACTGGCCTTTTTGTTAAACTCTTACGTCATATTTTAGGTTTAAGACACCTTTACTTGTCACTGTCATCTCATTATTAAGGCTTGGAAAGAATAATCAGATGAGAAAATAAATGGCAGATAATAGTAGGGGACAGAGATAGACATATAATCAGTAGGAGCTATGATCACAAAATAAGAAGCTGAACCTATGGTACACAATGTCCTCATCTTTAAAACTGCTGAGGTAAGTGATCTAAATGCTGGCATAAAACTTTTATGTCTATAACAAGAAGAAACTTGTCATATTGCAGCTATATACATTGGCACACCAACAGAAAAACACCATAATTCCCAGGCCTGAGCTTGTGAATTATGATGTTAGAAATCTTTTTGTACATGATATTCAATCTGGCTTTGTAATAATGAAAGGTTTTGTTCATCATTCATTCCACAGTATAAATGTGGGAGATGATGTTCTATTATGCCACATAGCCTCAAATAGGCTATGTCAACCCTTATTATTATAGTAGTATATTAATATGTATAATGTTTCTTATTTTAAAAATTAAGTAATAAGACACATGAAAAAAAAGCTACAGCCATGGCAGCAAAAGGTATGTTTACTGCCTTAGTCACCATCTTATTTTAAGTGTGTTAGCATTCCAACAATGCTAACAGCTAATACTATACACAAAGCTAACCTGAGGCTGATGATGTCATTTGCTGTGCTGTTACTGGGGAGGGGAACGTGAATGTCTGAAACAAACTGGCAGCCCGTACAGTAGCTGTCAAGACTAAAAACAAAACTGTGAACCTTTAGCGCCATTAGCTAAAGGAAAAGTCCGGGGATCACCAAAGTCACTGAGTATTTATCCACTCTGATAAATGTACAACATTTCATGGCAACAGACTGACATTGCCATTCCTAGAGCTGTGCCAGTTGTCAAACATAAGACCTAGAATACTCTGAGGTTGGGCTGCTTTTGCTGTAGTGATGATGATGCACATCTGGAGACCTGTCAGTTTAAGGTTCAAAATCTAAAGAACTATTAGTTTTGGCTGGATAGTTTCCTCAAGTCAAAATAATTCCTCTGAACTATTTTTGTGCAGAAAAGTAACACACCATCGCCCCATTTCTCCATGACACTTTCAATCAAGCTCTGAATTACTGGGGGCAGAAGAAATGTTCTCCTCAGGTGCATATAGACAGATGTGTAAATGAAAGTACACGGCACTCATCACTATGAAAACTTACATGAAGACTTAAAATAGAACATTCTGGTGAAAGACCTTGATAGGCAATGTTTTACGTCCTTATGAAACATCTGGCCTCGCTTTGCAGTTGAGTATTGTAGAGCTTTACTTGTAGTGTCGTGTCAGACGATTAAGTCACTTGAGGACATGCAGAGAGAACAGTGAATAATCTCCATTTTGTTAGGGAACCAATATAAGGATCTGATGTGACTTCAGGGTACGAATAGCCTCTGTGATTGCTCACATGAACATTAAGTGTATGAAGGAACCCTCTAGAGGAAAGCATTTGACCCTGATGTCGGAAAAAACAGGAGTAACTGAGGTCTCTATCTACAGTAGAAGAAGAAAGAGAGAAAGTCCCTCTGGTTAATCTGACAGAGGTGGTAGTTATTATGAAGAGGACAGATAACACATGTGGAAAAAATCACATCTGCAGACTCAAACACACGCAAGCAACAGGCACACAAACTTCCTGTCACAAGCACTTCTTCCACACACTTAAACACATGCAATGTGAAATTCAGGCCATCCAAACACGTCCATACAGACCAGCACTCTTATATCCTAGTTTACCACACAACTTGCCTCTTACACAAACAAACTCTTGACTTTTTCTGAAAGATGAGTTGTTACATATTGTATGGTCATTTGCACACATACACATAGACACACACAGACACACTGGCCCTGTTTTTTTCCCTTTCGTCCTGCACTGGAGCACGGACAGGCCAAAGCTCACTTTTCAAGAGGGGATGCTTTGAGTTCCAGAGGGGTGCACATGAAAGAGCAGCAGAATATAAAGGAGTGCCCAAGGATACACTGCAGTGCTCAATGTGAGGACAATTTAGCCCTGATGGAAAACCTGGATCAAAGGCCTGGCCTCCATAATTGCACATTCCCCAACAAAAACACTGTGCCATAGAGTGGGCCAGACCTCCGGACTCCTGAGACCTGTTCTTGTGCACAGACACAGGCAGCCCCATTCCTTTCACCTTGCTATGTTCTCTATCTCAATGTCTCGCTAAAAGATTAGAGAAATGCTTTCATTCCAAAAGTGCTTGTGATTTCTCTTTGAATGTCAAGATACTGACCGAGGCTGAGCCAAACAGCCCTCAGAGTTTTTCCCTCTTTTGTTAAAGGTCGCCAAGACGCGGTCATCACCATGGTGAGTCAGGGTGCCGAATAACAAGACTCGTATTCAGATGCATGTTACTTACTAGTATAATCTCTTTGCTTTGTGAGGTGACCTTTAGGCTGCAATGTGCTAGCATCACCAATAAGGACAACTAAATGTTTTGGTTGCATAAACAGCTCACAAATTGATGGCTGTGTACCTCTGCTGAAGTTCCAAAATAAGTTCCTGCTTTCCTGGCTAATTCTAATGGCATTAGGATGACTTATTTAAACTCATGGGTTTATCTTTATGAGAGAATCCGTTGTGTGCAGGACATTGCTCTTCGTGTACTTACCTGTTGGAACAGAAAACTGTTTTAAAATCAATGTTTTCTTAATCCCTTGAGCACTGCCAGGAGGTTTATTCTCTTCTGCATGCGTGTTCAGCCACGAGAATGCACTTTCAGAGATTGTAAATCTAGCTTGGATGTGTTCACTGTGCAGCAGGTGGGAGACCTCTGGATATTGTGGAATGTCTTGGCCCTGATAGGAAGGAGACCATGAATTTAAACAAATCTGTGAAATCTTCAAGAAAACTGTCTTTTGAAAATTTCCTGAAGAATTGGCGTCTGTGTTGAAATGCTGAAGACCTTTCATTATCAGATTTTGTTTTGCATTTTACTTCCTCACAACTCACATTGTAAACTGGTGGATAAGACAATGAGCTTTGCGTGTTCTTGTTGTCCTACTACTGTATTCCTTCCCCTTGCTCTGTTACCCTACATCACATTGACATAGTAATGTTTGCACAGAGAGCAGCAGAAAACCAGCATGGTTGAGCACACACTGACAGTTCTGTCCATGAGAGTCAGTGAGTGCTTACTCCAGGACTTCTGATGGTTTTATGTTGCGTCTAGACTTTAATAAGTGGTTGTGTTTTCCCGAAAGCATACCCCAAATCCCCCCTGAAAATCCTATGGTGATGCTTTAGTAATAAAATACTGTATGCATGTGTTGTTGAGCTGGACTCAAATAAACATGCCCTTAATAGGCTCAAATGTGGCAAACCAACAGAAAGTGCCCTGTCAACAGAAATATCAATCACTTTCTGTGTTTTGTGAATTTTCTTACTCTTAAACTTACTTTGAAAAGGTTTTCATGAAAGTATATATCACACATAGAAATAGGACAATGAAGACAGCATAAAGAACTTTACAACTTTCTCCAAAACACTCAGTGTTTTTAATGTTTGAAGTCAGCACGGTAGCTTGGAGCTGTATAAACAAACCTGCAATTAATATTGAGCAACTGAAGTTTGACCTGCACAAGTAGTTCTGATCTATTGTTTGTAGCTTTAAAGTGACACTGCGCTACTCTTGAAAGAAGAAACAACACATTGTCTCTTTAACAGATAAAAAGTTTCATTACTATGTAGTAAACACACCCTGTATGTTCAAGGTTGTTGCTACAGCCTTACTTATGACCAGTGGCTTAAAGTATCTCATGTTAGGTAATGTTAACAAACTTGAAACAGATATTACTATGTAAGTGTTCTTCACTTGTGGCTAATGTGCAGTAGGCTTTAGCATTTAGAACTAATTCATAATTATCCCTTGTGGACTTTCTGGCTGCTTGTCAGCAAAAGTTATAGTCTCGCTTTAGGGATGATTTTATGCAGATTTGGAAGAAGAATCAAACAGTTTTTTTGATGACTTGGGCAAAGGTTGTATGACAAATTATTTTTGTCAAAGGTATTGTAACACAGAAATGAAAAACTTTCTGTTTTGAGATCAGACAAAAAATCTGTGGCTCAGATCAAAGCTATATTTTTGATTTACATGCAGAAGTTTTATTTACCAGGTTTTGTACTTTATCGCATACTATTTCAATTTAATTACCCCTTTAACTTACTTCTCTTGCACAAGGACCATGAATAAAAAATAGCAGTAACTTTGGTACAATATAGTCTGTACTGTATAAAAATACTGTAAGCTGCCTGTTTTGTTGAAATCCAACTCTACAGTGAGCCACCAGTAGTTTATGAATCACTGGGGCCATTATGATCTAGAAACACTGATACACATACATCTGCCATCTGTGGCTCACCTGTGACCCAGTTCTATTATACTTGCTAACCAGATGGACCATCAGATAGCCACTCCCTCGGGACTCTCGGGACTCTGTAAATGTATAGGCCTAAGTTCTTCATTCACCAATGACCTATCGCTAACCTGGGAGGATTTTCTTCAGTTGTCAGTGAAAAGCATTTGAGTGGGTCAGATTGAATTTCTCTTTTTCTGACATTCAAGTTCAAAGCAATCATGTCGAGTAGGTCGGAAGGTTCAAGAAAATAACTAAGTTTAAGACTTGGTTTGAATGTTTTTCAAAAGAACCACAGTGGGGCTGTGATGAAACATTATGATAATTGCCTTGCTACGCTAAGCTTTGAGGAGAAAAGAAAAACAGAAATGTAGACAACTGAACATGTCCCAAGTTTTATTCCTTTTTGGCGTTGGTAAAATCTGTTGAGGTGTTAATAACAAGATGCAGACTGTCCACAGACGCGATTTTGACAAAACCACAGTCTCCATTTCACTGTGAGGCTGCATCACTGCAGAGATGAAAGCAGGGAGGGGAAAGGGGAGGCCTTTGGTGTTAATCAGGTGCTGATTGGCAGCTTGGGAGCCTTTAAGAATTTGGAAAATCTGTACAGAAAAGGGTCAACACCAAAGCATTTCCTCTTTGCTGTTGTTAGCACCAGCTCAGGTGAAAGATTTAGTTTCATCTTTATCCTCTTTGTTAAAAGACACCAGTGAGAAAGAAGGTGTGCTTTGTCTTTAAGGATTCCGAAAGTCAAATTGAGATTAAAATTCCTGTTTGTTACAAGTCATTGCTGCATTGCAATCAAAATTCTGCTTTCCAAAACAATGTAATTTATGATTTTTTTTTTTCTGCAATGATATTGCCCCTAGATTAGTGAGTGGCTTTGGGCTTTTTTCTTATGAACTGTTAACTTGCTTGTTAGCTGTTATGTAGTCCCATCTGTGATTTAAACACTGTGTACATTTCTATGTAATTCCGTGCATTACTCATGTTACTCAATGCTGTGAGTCAGATCACAGGGTAACTTACACAGTGCTGAGGTTTGAGAAATTTTTCTATGATTGTTTTTTAAAAGAATATTTTTTCCTTTACCATATCTGGACCCATTAAGGCAAATTGCTGGTCAGACCCCCCATTCTTCCTGTAATACAGGATAAACACTGAGTGTGCGGGATCTGACACAGCAGGTGTTGAAATAATATGAATGAAAAGTGATATCTAATGATAATCAGTGCTTATGTTACCGAGCCAGCCTAACTAAGCCCTTTTGCGACTGAAAAACTGGTGACAGGAAAGGAACAAACATCTTAAATTGTTGGTGATAGTTATTGCTATGTGTGTGTGTACATAGCCAAAGTGGGGAGAATTTGGAGGGTTTTGAACAAATTTAGGACTTTGCTAACCCCAACATGATGTGTTCTGCTGAACCAAACTGCCCTGTGAAACACTGTGACTGATCCTTGGAAAGGAAGATCTCACTCTTTCATGTCCAAAGTAAAGCCCCTTTCCAATAAATGTGTTCTCAAGATCTTCAAGGGAAGGGCACACACGTTGGATAATTGGAGGGGTGGCAGGGGTTAAATACTTCCCTCAACGTTTCAATCCGTCACTCCACACCACTGCATGCTGGGACTAAAGTCTAGACCTGAATGTGTGAGTCCATCTGAGCCTTTCCAAGGACACTAAATTGGAGACACCCCAGAGAGGCTGCCACTGCCCCCTCTGAGGAAGCACACCAACCAACTGTGAGCCACACAGATCCAATCCATCACCTTAGTCATCACACTTCTGTTCTCACTGATGCCTGTTAATTTCTAAAATCTCAAATATAAATGTCCAACTTAAAGGTCCACGAAGTGTAACACATTTTCTCAGCATTCGCTGATAGACTGCTGGCAGCAGTGAATCTTCCTCTTTATCCTGTTGGGGCCCCAAACTGATAGAAGTCTTGCTCATGTTGCTTAAGTCAGTCTGTATAACCTCAGGCCTCACAAGATATGGTGTGAAGTACATGCACACACCGCACCTCTTAGATTGTAATCTTTTGATTATATGCTGCCAATTTCAGCCATATTACATGCAGCTGATCGATGCACTGTTAGTGAATCGGTCCTTCAGTATCACACCAAATTACTAGTGGTGCCGTATTACTATGGTGCAATATGCTTTTCATCATGGTGCTTGCATAGTTTTCTCCAACATACTACTTTGTCTCACGGAGTGATTACTGTTGTTTTTTTTGTTTTTTTTACTAGCCAAGCACAGTTGTGCATATATGCATTTATACATTTGAAAATTACAGTTTGATTAGTTTTCCACAGAGAAGATGAAATTCATGAATTTCAAGAATTTCCCTCCAGGGATTAATAAAGGAATTCTGATGCAAGATAGCTGTACAGATTGCTAAAGAGGGAGGGGGTTGTCACATACTTGCTGCTGTCTTTCAACACTAAATAAAGGGTGTTTTCTGTCTCTGGCAGTTTGTTTAACCACTTGTATGATTGGATTGCTCATTAATTCTCATTCTGTCACATCCCAACATTAATCATGCTTTAAATGTGCCTTTAAACTGCCACCCTCAACATCTGTCTAATGATTTAATGCTGACATAATACACAGTGAGCTGTTTTTCTGCCACTGATATATTCTGATGCTTTGATGCAATGAAGCGTTGTAATTCATTTTAACCAAATTAGTGCTCCGAGTCATATTAGATTTGATATGGTGAGGCCCAGGCAAAATCTGTGAGTAGGAAGTCTGGAAAGTCAGTCCACAAACATGTGTACAGCCCTTAATATAGTTAGACTGGTAGTGTGGCTGTGTTTTACCCGAGCATGTAAAGTAATGCACGAAGTCATTGTAAGCAAGACCAGTTTTTATTTGTAGGAAAGTTTAAATAAAGATTTTATAAAAAAACGGGCCACCAAGACGTAAGAATTATGAAGATCCTTATCATTATTATCATTAGCTTTCCCCTCCCCCTTCCAACCCAAAAACACACTCCAAAACCCACTTATCTTGATAAGCTGTCAGCTTTGCATTACCATTCAGTATGAGGCTGAGGTGAAGCCTTTTTTTTCTCTACTGCTTTCTACACATTAGTGGCCGCAAGCCTCAATAGCCACATCCCTGCTGAATGCTGGTCACCACACCTATAGAAAACACGCCCACAGGACATGGTTTATACCTCAAAATATTGAAAATATTATCCGTTATCCATTTGTTGGGTAAGCAAATATTTCACTGGCGAAAAAAATCCATCAACTTATGTTAAACATTCAGAGACTTGAGCAACAAAATTGTCGCGTAGGTCTTGTAGCTCTGCAAATCTTTGCATTTGCTGTTTACTTTTTGCTGATATGCAAACATCTTCTCTTTAGCTTTCCCACTTTCCCTCACGTTCCCTCAGCCCTGGAGTATATTCTGGATGTGTCTGAGTAAATGTTTGTTTTTTGCAAATTCACTTCACATATGCAAACATTTTGTCCTCACAACCCAACTAGCATTTGTAGTCAGATTTTCTTACACATAATTTAAAATGCTCATAAAACAGGTGGAAACTCACTCCATTTTATGGCCAACAGGGAAGAAAGAAATGTACGCACAGAGTCACAGCACGTTAATGTCAACTCTGTCTCCTAAAGATTACATTCATAATCAACGTATATGCATTGTCATTTTGTGGGAAACATTACACTGTAATTACATGTTATATTGTCAAGATGAATTCTCTCTGGTACAAGAATGTTACACTTCCTGCCTCAAAACAAAACATAGCCAGTGAACATAAATCAGATGGCAAATATGTGTCTTCGTATATATATTTGGCAATGGTTGATATTGTATTGTAAATCCTGTGTATTTGTTCAGTCATAATGACTTTACACTTATATATAAAAAAAAATGTGAATGTTCCAGCTTTCAGACAAGTATATGAATGGTTTAACACAGTGGAAGGACGCAGGCCAGCTGTGGTTCTGATCCAGCTGTTCGCTTGTGTGGGTCCAGACAGATCAGTGTGAGGGAGGGTTTGCTGCTGTGAGGCTGCTCCACCTAATCCCAGGGCTGCATTACACAACCAGGCCAGTCAAACAGCACACAGACGCGGGGACTTCCCCTTCCCTCCAAAGACGTAGAGGAATACTGTATTGCCTCATGCACCACTGAGGTAATATCATTACTTCAACCAAATGCTCCAAGGTCTAACCTGAGTATTGTCTTAAGTGTCTAAACGTCATTGTGGGAGAGTATATGCAAAAACCAAAAAGTTTTAAAGCAACAGCATTTCCATAATATTTGGATTATTGTTGCATCAAAATACATCTCACGGTGCTATTTAACAAAGTTGTCTCTGGTTGTAACCTTAGTCTGCTGAGAGTTCCCCAACAGAGAGTATTACCCTGCTCCTGCCAAGAATATCGAACAATGCTCTCAGTCTATTCATGTTTTTCTCTGATAGATACCAATCAAGCTTTCTTTAGGGGAAATCCATCACATGGGTGTGCAGCAGCTCCACAAGGTATTGTCTATTGCACGCAACTCTTAAATTACTGCTATCCACTGTTGCTGGCTCGCTACTGGCACCCGTTCAACACCTTCAGGGTGTTGAGAGGTGTCATTTGTAAACGGCCCAAAACACTGTGGATAACCCTGCTCATATCTGTTGGAACATGGCTCGTAAAATCCACCTTTTCTGCATAATATGCGGTTCACACGTACTCTGTTTTGAGGCTAAATAATGTGAAGAAAGAGGTAAGAAGTCACAGTTTGAATAGAATCGGATAACCTTTCCATTAAAAGTTGTGACACGTAGGCAAACTTTTGAGGAGGTTACCACATGTAATTAAGTCACGGGCAGGTTCATTCCTCTTCAGGATCATAACTAGGAGAAGAGTCTGTGTGAAGAGTACAAACTGGATCTGCACTGACATATTTCCCCTGATAGATAAATATGAACTTGAAGCAAAGCGTTGGGTCTATCTCTGAAAACAAACAGGGCCATATATTTCACTTGGAATAACAGAGATCAGCTGTATCAACACTGGTCCTCCTACTGCAGCCAGCCACCTCAAGTGAGGAACCGTCGAGTCTGAGAACCGTCCTCTGAGTGTGTTTGAGCAGACATGAGGCAAAGCCATTGTCATTCAGCTGAGGAAACTCCATATTGAACTAAACAGGGTTTGTCACCAATGAGATCTGGTTTAATGGCAAGTCTCAACTACAACTGTTAAGTGTAGAAAAGTGTTCAGACAAAATAAAAACACCAAATCTACAGACACAGCTGAACAACACTTTGTGGCTGTCGTGATTTGATGGCAGTATTATGTTAACAAGGTCTGCCTAACTTTTCCCTCACAAATAATCTGACTGCTGTTTGCACTGGCACAGCTGTTTGTGTTGCCTTTGTTCAGCTGTCTGTGCACTCCCTCCCTTTCCCCAGTTTGATAACATAATACTCTGAGTATGTTTCTAAAGGGTAATAAAACGAGAATGAGCCGCTATCTGCTCTTTGATTGAGCAACAGCACATTTGAACACATCCCATGAACCTGGAACGTTCAACCAGCCAGTGTTTTCTCTCTCTCATACATCCTGAAGGCATGGAGCACGCAGCAAGGCTGAAAGGATTGTTTTCTTTTCAAGGCAGAAACCCACCTCAAAAAGATTCAGATTTGTCGAGCCTTTGATGTTGAACATTTGTCATTTAATAACAGTGAGCATGAACTGCAACCATGTCAAACAGCTACAGTCTAAAAGGATACAATTCTTATCTGAAGTTACAATCTGTTCCTAACCTTACAGCAGTTTCTTTTAACTCAAACCTTAACTGTACTGGTGACTATCATAAAATAGTCATATAAATCATTTGGTAACACTACATAACTCAACCTGTGATTTATAGTGTAATTTCCCATTGACATTTACCATTTTGCAATGATTAGATGCATTTTGAGAAACATTCTGTAATCAGTGTTTTTGCTGTGTGTTATTACACTTGGTATAAAGAATATACAACTTTTTCTTCCATCTCAATACACAGATTATCTTATATGTAAGCTGTCACCTTAGAATTTGCATCCTGTATTATAAAGACATGATCACCTTTGCTTTTTTGTCTTGTTTTCTGCATTTGTTAATATGTTGTTATTTCCCTGCTGCAGTCACTAGCCCCAACCAATAGCCACAAATGAGCTGGCTGCTCACCACACCTATAGGAAACACACCCACAGGAAATGGTTTATCCCTCAAAATATTGAAATTATTATCCACATCCATGCTTTGGGTAAACAAATATTTCACTAGCCAAAAAAAAATCATCAACTATACTGTCAAATGTTCATAAGGAGTTGGAACAAAATTATAGACGAGCATTACATGCGTTGTTCAGACTCTGGCTCATGTCTACATGTTACTTTCATGAAATAACAAATTATGTTGTCTTGCCAACAGTGGATCTAAAATGTTCACAAATGCAACACTTATTCTTTGCTTTCCCTTTAACATTTAATAGCCTTAAATGCAGAGTATGTAGTTTCTGCTGCAAGGGGTCTCTTAATAAATACAAAAGGCATAAGTCGCATAGGATCATGGGAGGTGCTCTCCATAATAATAATAATAATAATAGTTATTCGTATTATTATTATTATTACTACTCAGTGTAGTTTCTAGTTTCCTTCAAAACATTTTTCTGGAAATTTGTAGAATTTTGTAGCATATTTGTAGTTGTTGGGGCTATTTCGGGAGAAGGGGCCATTACACAAAAATGGCTTTTTATTTCATAGAAGGTCAAAGAATTGTGACCAGGCAGATCCACCTTTGACCTCACAAAATCACTGTCATTGTCAAGACTGTCTGGTCATCTGCATGCCATCAGTGACGCTGCCACAGCATGTGTTGATGGATGACAGTAGACTCTATTTAAGAGCCTGTCTTGTTTGTAGCTTTAGGAAAGAGTTGTAAATGTGCACACATCCAGACTAAACACATACAGTAAGAAAAGGGGCACAAATACTTACATTTTGGAAGCTATAGTTCTCATACAAGCGTGACCACGTGCTTAGTCACAGACCTGCAAGCTGTAGCCTGGGGGGTACTCCGTGTTTTGTTTCAGTCATCAAAGCTATTGGGTTTAGGGTCTCCTCTCTCTGCCTATCACTCAGCAACACTCATGGCCACTCAGACCTTGAAATTTTACTCCAGGCTGCTGAGAGGAGCGGGTAGTGGGGCTGAAGAAAACGTCTCCCTGGCCTTGCTCTGCACTGCCGGGGGTCACTCCGCCATTCTTCTGTTACACAAAAGACTTCTTCAAGTGCCTGTGTGACAATGGCCTTTAGATCAGTGGAGCGTAATGATTGCTGGTTAACATGAATGCACTCTGTATTAATTGAGCCAGAATTAATATGAAGTTTTTAGTATTTTTTCTGCGTTGGCAAGGAAACTTGTTAGTAATGTTCAGTAACCATGACTAAATGTTCATGCTGTCCTTCATTAATTTATTTTTTGCATAGCAAACATTATTGTGGTGGATGATAGTTAAAGACTTGACAGTCTGGTCCCAGACTGGGACTCATTCAGAGCCCGTTAATGAGCACAACCTCTCACTTTCAACCCTCAAAGCTAACATAATGTCACTCGCAAGCTCCTCATAATGAACGTGCACAAACCTCATGTCCACAATAGCAGTGAAGCATGATTTCACAAGACAAGCTTTTAACTTAACACAAAGGAATGTCAGATGTGCTGACACAAAAGATCTCCCTTTTTTCTCACTGATTTACATAAGACATAACGCATCGAGGGAGATGAGGGGTTCAAGCATTTGCACACCACATTAAAATGCATTCAGAGATTCTGATTAGGTCAGAATGAAAAACATTATCAAATAAAAAATAATTAAGACAAGGTTTGGAGTCTGTTTTCGTTTAGCCCTCATCATAAACAGAGTTAGCAGTGTCTGTCAGTGAATTAAGAAAACACTGGGCTGTTCTGCTGTGCTGACTTCAATTCATAGATCCTATGAGACTTGCCAGCAGTTCGCTCTCTTTCAGCACAAGTCAACTCAGCCAGTGACAGACAGGCACCCTCATGTCAAAACACTGTCTGCCACTGCCAGCCTGTAGTCAGCCCCAGACAGCATGCAGCAAGTCACGGTGACACTGTTACCCTTAACATCACCAGTGTATCTATGTATACACTATGACAACATATGCTCTTTATTAAAAGAGCAATATACCTGGTCATTGTAAGCTAACAAAACTGCCAAGCCTCGTCAACAGTCATGCATTTATTCTGATAAATGATGTCTGAAGCTCTTCCATGCATTGTCTTCCCTCTGATCTACAGCATTGATCTTTTAGCTCCATTTTCCAAAACCACTTTAATTTAAAAGTTTAATGTGCCTTTGCTGACTGTTATCTCTTCTTGTCAATACTTTATCAGGATTTTTTTTCCTGACTCTGGTGGTGATTTGCTGGTGATTTGCTTGCTTTGCTTTGGTGTTTTGGATCATTTAGTGTGGCGTATCCACAAGAGGACAGAGCCAGGCAGAGATGCCAGTTTGGTGCAAACGTACACCTCTTCAAAGGACTCTGAGTCTGCCAACCATGTAGGGGTATCGCCTTTCCTACCTGAGTTCAAAAGACAAATTCTCACACTTACAGATGACTGGATGTTGGTATAGAGCATGACACTGGTACCTGTGCACTCTGAAAGCAGCCAAATAAATGAAGCTTTTTTTTTCTCCCTGCGTGCTTATTTTATTCCCACTTTAACCACTGGAATGCTCTGAGGTAGAGGAAGAAGGAAATTATGAGCCTGAACGTTCCCCTCTCTCTCTTCTCATGATGTCTTGGATGCAGCACTGTTGTGCACAGAATTTCCCTGCCTTCACATGATGTAGGAAAGTTATGAAGCCAACATGTTCAACTGCAGAAACATTGAGGTTCTCTTGAGGATGAAGATGTTGGTCCATTTTTATCTTGAAAAAATGAGAGCTGCAGGACTGGGAAAAAGACATTCATGTGTAGGGATTTCTAAGATCTTTTGTGCATCACTGATGATTATCATTGATGCCACATGTTTTCTGAATTTGTGTATAATTAAATAACTAAAATCCCTTCGCTCTTTTTAGGCTTGGCTTAGCCAATAAATTTGACAAGAACAAGAAAACAACTGTAGCAATAAAATCATTGTAATGTCACACTCCAAATAGTTTAACCAGATAGTTATTTGGTTTTTCTCCTACACCAACAAAACAAGAAACGTTCAGACAACAACTTGACGGGCCAAACTGTAGCATTACACATAACAGTATGTTGTCTGTATGACACCCACTCATACATTGCCTACATGTTATTTGTCATCATGCTCTGTGGAAAATATTGCTACTACTGACAGCTTTATGACTACTTCACACAGCATTTCAAGAGTCATGGCCAAGAAAAAAAGAGATGGCAGTAAAAGCCTCCTGTTGCCTATTAAGCTAGTGAAATTTAACCATATTGAGGTTTACCATTGATCGTGTGTCGTGGCTCCTATTGTACAGATGGAACGGAAGCACGACATTTCCTTTGTCTTCACAAACCGCCTGAAAAATTTCTAATTTGTCTACAGTACAAGATATGGTAACAACATATAAAATGTAAGTCTGTCAGCTCAAGTCAAAAAAATTAACACGCAGATGTTGGTGTTGCAACCTTCGAAGCTGGGACAAGGCTGCACATAATTCAGTTGTGACTTTGTTTAATAGCTGAATGCTATGTGTAGACAAGTTTTCCTGGCCTGTTTATCATCTTTGTAGATTAAAACCAGATCAGCACAGTATGATTAGTTTTATCAATACATTGGGAAACTATGGTCACTGGATCCTGGAAGTGAGAACACACACTGGAGTGAGCTGGAGATTACATGACTGCTCCAACAATGCATTAGTTTTCAGTAAACAGAGTTCAAGAAGACCAAAAACTTCATCAGGTGAACATAAACAAAACTTGAAATAATTGCGAACAACAACATCTTTTTACAGCAACGATTTTGCCATATCAAATTATTAATGTAAGTGATGTCGGGGTTGTCTAAAGTGGCCAAAAAAATCAGTTATTGCAAGTTTGAAGGAACAGATCAACATTTTTTGGAAATAATCTTATTCTCATTTCTTTTATAACTGTTTGTTAAATCTGAAGCTAAATGAAGCTAAATCTGAAGCTAGTTTGACAGGCAGATTTTTTCATCTTTAGACGGTGCCTAGCTAACTGTTTCCTTCTGCTTTACACTAAACTAAGCTAAGCTACTGAATTTAGCTTCTTAGTTAGCATACATATGAGAATAGTATCTTCTCATCTAACTCTTGCCAAGAAATCCACGCGGTATATTCCCCCAACTCTCATTTTTTTATTTATGAAAGATAAATGTTTCAGTATAAACTACAGAATCAACACATGGATGCAGCAATACACGTGTGCATGGGGATTTGAATTGTGTGTCAGACCTTTTAAACTGGCAGGGCATTAGCAATGGGAATGAAAGTAAACTCATTAGTTTAACATTAACAGGTAGTTGACATGCTCCAATGAAGTGGACTCATTCAATATTCAGCTCTGCCATGTGATTTGTAAGTGAGTTGTTCCCACATATCTCTGTGTTGTTTGTGACTGCTCCACTTCTCCTTCAGCACAGTCAGAGGCATGTCTATAAACAAAATGAATATTGTACCTCACTTGTTAGTTAACATTGTATAATCTAATTGTCAGTATATTGACTCAGTAAATGTTGCCACTGGGTCTCAGCCCAACACCAAACATGACAAGCAATGAGTTTATTGTCATATAGGATTAACAGAACACATGTGGACTATAATTAATTACTGTGAAGAAAAGTGCTAAACATTCTGACAGGCTTTTTCTGTAGAATTTAATTCTCATATTGGTCATATTTTTACTTCCGAACACATGCTACTTTTTCATGTCACATCATAGACTTACACACTGAAATAATATTGTGGCTTTCAACCCGCAAACTTACAAAAACAACATCAGTTCAAACCGACTCGCTGAAGAGTGAGGAGACTGTACACGAACACATTTATCAGCTGGTGAATGCCTGTTTTATCTCAAGACTCATTCCTGGTGTGTAATCATCCATTCTGTACATGTGTGTATAAGAGAGCCGGTGGATTTTGTTTACTTAAGAGGAAAGTGAAATGGCGGGGTCACCTATATTAAAACTGACAGGCCCATTTGGAAGCAATCATCAAATGTGTCATGGAAAAACCACGATGTCATGGTGCAAGGGATGTCATGACTTTGCCAGCATCAATATTTTTCTTCAAGACTGGCAATTGATGTAGTTTTGACTGGGTTTATGCACATCAAGTTTCTCTCAACAAGTCTACAGGTCGTTTTATGTGAGGGTTTGCCTCAGCATGAATAATCTGCTCTCTTTATTTCCTCTGACACAACTACATGATCCAAAGTGTAACGTGATCGACAAACAGACACAGAAGAGAGGAAGAGTTTTATCAGTGTCACCTCCTCCAGATAGGAAGTTCAGGTAATTAGCCACACTCACCTCAAGTGAGGGGCCAATATCCTGTTTGAAGAGAGCACTGTTCTGACTCAATGATCCCGAGGGCAGCATACACAGACCCTCCTAACTTTGGTAGACCACCTTGGATGGTGTGATGTGCAAAGGATCTAATCTTCCTGCCTGAATAGTTTGCATCCTCCCACCTGAGATCATTGTCACATTGATCAATGATTTAAGTCGCAAACATTCCTCAGAGTTCCAGCGATTTCTCAAACAGCCTTTGCACTGCAGGGACAAATCTAATCAAACACAGGCTTGACTCTCCACAGTGAAGCAACTGTCCTATGACATATTACGCACTCACACAAATCACTTAATCACATGATCAAAAGTGTCAGCCCAGCAGTATGAGCTCTGTTATTGTTAGCTAGGTGAAAATGCTACGCTGGTGAGTAGTAGGTTACTAGCCTAAGCAGGGATAATCTGATTTGTTGCAGTCCTGTGGCCTGCCCTCCCCTCAGAGGATCAAACACAACCCCTGGCCATTAAGGATGTGCGAGGACACACACAGACTGATGATCCATTCGCAGGTTCTTAACCTGACACATGTGTACTCATGCAGACTGCTGATCCAGTCAATCTCTTCATGCTGTGCACGTGCACATTCAAAAGTAAAAACCCTGTAGTTCCTCAGTGTCACTGAGATATGCAGCACCACTCTGGGAAGAAAAACCTAAAAGAAAGACAACTAGAATAAACATGACATAAATGAGTCACCCTCAGCATCACCACAGCAATTAAGCACAGTTTGAACCAATGAAAATCAAAACCCATGCTCTTAACCTAACCCTCTATAATCCAATTTTAAATTAACCTTCACAGAGCGGCTGGACTCCCTGTGCACAAACCACACTGAGGTACACACCATGTACGCAGTTAGACATCAAAACACCATCACCTCTCAGGATGGGCTCTCGAATAAACGTTGAATCTAACAAAGTGGCTAACTTTAACAGTGGAAAATAATATTTATCTGAGCGTCGATTGCTGATACCATCTGTAATACGTTCTGTAAAAGCAGCTCCCATAAACACACCGTGTAAACATTGTGAACACTGAATTACAGAGAGATCCTCCCTTTTCGCTCTGTAGTAGTCTGAAGTCTCATCTCCTCTTCAGATGTGCTTCTTCACCTCACACATTCATTACTCACACGCAAAGATTGACTTCACTTTAAAAATTCACTAGTTCACTACATTTCCTTATGTTTGCACATCTCTTGTGTTTCCACCGTGATAGTAGTTTATCACAGCGTTTAGCTGTTGAACTTAATTGCACCACAACACCATATAAATGAGTCAGACATTACTGCGCCATGTCGTGCATTTGCCGTAAACTTGTAGTGATTGTTTAGAATCCATTTTTGCTTTGTTGTGGAGAATGGCAAATATGATGAGGGTGGAGTTTTCACTGGAAACTTTACTAGATCACAAACTATACTGCATATGTGCTCAGCATTACTGCAGCTGTGGAAGAAGTACTCAGATCTGCAGTAGTACTCCATTACAAGTAAATGATTTATCAGCACATAAGCAGCACTACTGTTGGAGGTGGTCATGGTGGAGCTATTTTTTTCCTCAAAAATGTTAAAATGCCTTGTTGCTAATTCTTAAAATGACATTCATGCCTTCTCCCTTACTGAAAAATCCAGAATCTACAAATATGTAAATATTTTTCATTTCCAAACAGTAAGTACAGGAGTCAAGATGTTCCCTTGGAGGGCTCCTTGCATACTGTAGCATGAACGGTTTCCAAATTGCTTGCAATATCACAAAATCAAGCTACCCCTTGAGGTACCACCAATTCAAAGTGACATAAACCTTCGCTTTTCAATAGATGGCTATGAAAGCCCTCGAGTGTCAAACTCTGCACATGCATCATCCTGCACAGTGAAAGCAAAACACATTTTTGAATGGAAGGAGACTTTAAACTTGCTCCACTGTGTCTTACTTACAACAGTCTCTACTGTGAGCAGAAACGTGCAGCAGAACACACAAGGAGCCCCAGCTGACTGATCACAACTCTTGCCAGACAATAACAACATTAAGGCAAATGGGATAAAATTTAGACTGGTAGTTGTAAATCTGTTTAGGAGAGAGTGCACCACAGATTTTAGTAAAGGTAGGGGGAAGGGAAAGCTCACTAAGCATATAATCCACCACATTCTTGTTAGGGGTCCGAGCCTGAATTCAGGCAGGCTTCAGTGCCATGCACTACGATAGGAGGGGTTGCAAAAGGCTGAGGTAATTGGATTGGAATACGGCATTGAGTGTCAGACAACAAAAGATATCCATCTCTCTCATGGCTGTTCAGCTCTTTTGTCGCTGGCTGGAATTTATTTGGTCATTCACTCTACTCTTCCGAGCCCAGCGAGGACAGAAGAACAGAGGCGGGCCACCAGGACCGGCTCAGTCTGGTGGTCTCGTATGTGGGCCAGTGGAGTCACAGCGCCTGTGCAGCCACTGTGTGAGGATGTGTGAAGCACGGATCCCCCAAAGCCCAGGGGTCATTTGTGTGATCATTACCATAATCACATTAAGGCTGCAGGAGATTAGCACCATGGCCTCAGAGGAGAAACCCTGTCTGTGCTCCATGACGACTACACACCATGCTTATAAGCAACAGTGAACACACTGCCTGGATACCTGTCAGCTTTATGATAGACAGGCAAACTGGCAGTCAAGCAGGACAGCTGGATAAAGCATCTGTTTTTAGCTTGTCCATTTTGCAAAATGTTGTGGTAGACATTTTCTCTCAAGAGACAAACTTTCAAAATGTATTATAGGCCATTACAGTCCTTTTTTTAGTGACAGTCACCACCACCATCACTGTCATCATCCCAACACAAGCATCATGGCAGACAGGATCCCGTCACAAACATTCACAATCTCTAGACTTAGTTTTGGCTTTTGGCATCAAGGCAAAAGAAAAAAAAGGGAAAATTTCCCAAGGGTTAAAAACCTCTCAAATTAACCCTAATTACCCTGAAAGAGTATTTCAGCGAGGCCTGTAACCTGAGATGTCTATCAGCTCAGCGGCTGAGGCGAGCGGGGAGGAAGTCGTACCTTTCATCTTGAAGTTCAACCACAGGAAATGTGACATCGGCAGCAGTGATTTAAAATGGTGGAAATAACACTTAGATGTTTCTTTTTTTTTTTAGATAGAAATACATTTCACCACAATACTACAACTATCACCGGTTATAAACAAGATGTTTCAAAACAAATCCTTTAGGACATTTAGGGTTATCCCTGCAGAATCTACTGTGAACATCTTTTGTCACTGAGGCATCTGAACTAAAGATAAGATAAGCATTTTGCTTTGCTGCCTCAATGAAAACTAGACCATGGTTACTTACAAAGAATCTGATGAAAATAGTAAGAAAATTACCCTGTCCGTCGGCATTTCAGGAACAAACGCATACACGAGAGACGTGTGACGCCCTCATAAAGAGCTATAAAGTGTGATGGTGAAACATTAAATAGTTACTGATTGATACGGTCCTCTCTATAAATGCCACAGTATCCAGCTGTGTTTCCCCGATTGTGACCCATTGACTGACCTGTGTAATTGGTCCACACAAATCACTAACCACAGGGGCAGAGGGGGTTCCCATCCTCTCATATGAGTGTTTGTGTGTGGCTATCTGTGTGTGTATGTGTGTGCATATTCACTGATCCATTCACAGATTACCTTCAGAGGTACACCCAGCTGCAATTGTCCTTCAGCACCAAAAGGATAGTGGAGACATGATATCTTTCAGCAACCTGTCAGCATGTTCGTCTGTGGCACCTTCAATGAACTGAATGTTTAAGGCATAAATCTGGTCAGCAGGGGTTTTATTCAGACTAATATCCATCCAGGCATTATATTTGGCCATAAAACTCAAGGATGGTTGTTTGAAAGAGCTTTGGGTTGCAAGTCATTTAAAATGCGTGACATTCCTCAGGCAGGCACAAAACCTGCAGGTCTGCCACTCTGGGGCACTGTTGTGTGCACTCCTGATAACATCATGCTGTTAGAGTTCACTTTCAGAGTGTATTTAAATGCCAAAAACATTCTTAAACAGCTGAAAATGTGCAGATATTGAGCATTTTTCTACCACGGTATTCAATCCATGCTCTTTAACCAAGGCTTCCATTAGAGGTGGAAAGATGTCTGACATACTTCACATTTAACAAAATGCTCTTGACTCAGCTACTGGCCTTGGTACGTGCTCATTTTGCAATCCACTTGATTTAGTGTTACCTAATGCAGAGGAGAGTAAAACCAGCTAAACTCGGTCTACCCACCTTTTAGGCTGGCATAAATCTTTATGAGGTAAATTAGTAGTAGAAACTGTGGTGAGTATAGTAATGCAGCTAATGCAGGATGGAAGAGGATATAAAGAGGTAGAAATTGATGCTTGTCTGAAAACATCATTATTTATGTTTAGGTTTGTGGTCGTGATGTCTTATGATTATCAGTGTGACTGCAGGTCATAGATTATTTCCAGTCTTATTTTCCACCACATCACCGCCAAAGAGTCCTTAAGAGCAATCCTGAGTGTATGATTATCCTCATAATGTGAGAGGGGCGGGCTCACTGTGGCCCTGCTCATGAATATGGAGACTCGGGACCGTGCAGACACTCCCTCTCAGTTGAACTTGTGTAGCCAGGCTCCGGCTCTGGCCAGCAGTCAGTCAGTCAGCAGTGGGCTCGGCTGCCGCATGGCCACTGTGTGAAAACTTTCTTCAACACGCGCACACACAGACACACACACGCAAAGTGGAAACTGTCGGATAACGAAGAAGAACAGACGCTCGGAGAGGTTGAGGGACATACTAGGAAGAGGTCTTGAATGAATGTGGAACTTGTGCTCCGCTTATCAAAGTGTCGTTTCCCACTCGTGCATGTTTAAACCAGAGGAGAGCTCTGGTGCCGTGTGTCGGCCAGACGACTAGTACAAACGAGTGGCAACAGCAGTCCGGAGGCATGATTTTGAGACGGGGCTCAGTCCTTGCTGCCTTTTTGCTCTGCTTTCTGGCGAAGGTATGTGCATGACTTCAGGGGGGGAAAAAAAACAACAGGCAGGGTCAAACAGTTCAGCTGCTTGGATGTACTTTGACTGCATGTGTTGTCGTGTTATGTGTGCGCGGCTATGCTAACATACATGTAACCGTACCCCCCCCCCAGTGCAAAATTGTGTCAACTGAGCCTGCTGCAAGTGCAAATGATGTGCGGCAAAACAGCCAGTTTTTATTGTCTCTAATTTCTGTTATTAAGCTTTTGCTTGTATTCACTGTTCTGTCTTCAACAGGTGTCGCAGGGATCTGGACAATTCGAGTTGCAAATCTTATCGATGCACATTGTAAACGGAGAGCTGCTGAACGGCATGTGTTGTGACGGCACACGGAACACGGCGGATCGAAAATGCACACGGGACGAGTGCGATACGTTTTTTAAAGTTTGCCTGAAGGAATACCAGTCGAGGGTTTCTGCTGCAGGGCCCTGTAGCTTCGGAATGGGATCTACGCCTGTCCTCGGAGGGAATACCTTTTCTTTCAAGAGCTCTGTCAGGAATGACAAATCCAGGATAGTTTTGCCCTTCAGTTTTGCCTGGCCGGTGAGTTGAAGACTTGAGAGCGAAAAAACGCGCTTCTCCAAACAAAAAGAAAGAGAAAGAGAGGGAGAAAAGTGTGTTTGCGAGGCAATTCTGTGCAATTACTGTCCGTCAGTCATTTTCAGTAAGTGGATAGAAAGCAAACAAACAAAGAATGAGTTTCACGTTTGGTGGTTAACTCTGAATTATCCTTTTGAGCAAAGACCCCCCCGGTCTCCTTATTATCTGCGCCAATTAACCAGGTGCAGGTATTTTCCCCCATCAGACCGAGACCTGCCTGCTCTGACTAAATAATGTTCAAACTTCTCTGTTAGATAACGTTAAACCCCAGAGTTCAGTGGGGAATCTAAAAAGGGTCTCTGACTTACAAGCTGCAGTAAATAAATAAATAAATTAAAAACATACAAAACAAAAAACTAGATATCAGTCAGTATGGATAAAACTGAAATATATTAAGAAAAACCCACTTTAGTTTTGTTCCGCCTTTTCCAGCTGTGTTATCGACAATAAGCCAGTTGGACATTACTTTTTACAGTGCTTTCATGAATTGTTCCTCATAAATATTTTCCATTATCTTGCTTTGATTCAACAAATAAAAAGTTAAGATGAAACGTTGGGTGAGCTGTGTTCTCACAGATTTCCCCTCCTGCCCCCCCCCCCGGCAGCTGCTCATGTTGCACAGTACAGTAACTTCAGAGTGAAAACCTACTTTCTGGTTTCCTCAAGTGTCAGCTCTTCTTTGTAGAGTAAATACATGGGTCTGACAGGCCTGTGGGAGCATTGTAGCTCCGTGAGAGATATGATTTGCCATGCTGGAGCGCATTTCGATGTAGTGAAAAAAGCAGGACTGTGCACAGACTGACTGGCCCCACAGCTTGGCCCGCAAACGCCTCCGCTGTGCCTGATGGGTGAAAGGCACAGTCTGCTTGGTATGTGTGTGTCCAATTACATCAAGGCTATTTTTACCTCAATCCTGATGGAAGTTCTCGTTGTAGTTTTAAGCATTGTGTGCGGCAAATGTCCTCCAGCAGCCCGAATAAGTGAAGGAACTGAAAGATCATTTGTGTTTTCCTTTCATTTTTCTGTCGTTACATGCGATTTGTGTTTTCTCTATGATCCGATAGCCAGTATAACAATGTTCTCAGCAGGGTAGCGTGCAATTTGATATGGTCTGTATTTTTTATTTGCTTTGCACTTGGACACTGGCGCCTCACACCTTTTTTTAAAAGACAAAGGTTTCTGTTTATTTTCAAGCTATGGCAGCACCAAGTTGGCACGAGCTCTCTGAATCAGATTAGTTTCAACTTACTGTTTGAAAATCACTCCAACAAAACAGGACTTGCTGACATTGTAATGAAACCTGGGGCCATTTCAAGTTTAAGGACTCGACTAGCTTTACTCTTTTGTTTTCTGACATGTTTATAAAATGCAAGGGCATTTAGCCTTGATCTAATGGAGGCTGTCCTTGGAAATATCAAAACTAGGAGTTTGCATTGACAGTGAGATTTGTAGATAGTGAAGCTTTTTCACTGTGCTGCACCAATATTCTAATGAAGAAATCTCTTGCATAGATTGCAGATTAATTACGATATTGTAGAAAACAGGAGTGTGGAGCGCTGAGATGTGGGAAAGAGCAGAGAGGCTTGTTAGATTCTCTTATCCTTCACTTCAAGTGCTTTAATTCAGGGCACATTAACAGTCGGCAGGTTAGGTCTGATATCACTCATTGTCCTTTTCATCAGTTGATTGGCTGTTGTGGACAGATGGCAGTGGTGGTGCAACTGGGTTTTCGGGTACTCCGAGTTCATGAAGCCCCCCTCCCTGTCATCCTCTCTTGTGAGCTGCATGAAGTTGGCCTCTTGTCCAGGCAAGGGCTTTGTTTAAGTCACGCTCGGTTGGACCCTAGGCATTTCATCGCTTTAACCTTGCCACCCACAGTAACTGCTGCACTTAATGAGGCTACACACATGTGCTCAGATCAGGTAGGGCAAGAGCCAGGCGTCCAGCTGAATGCCGTCGGCCAGGCTTCTTTAACATGAGCACATCGCTGTTTTAGAGCCCCGGCATGGGTTCACCAATGTCTGCTATGGGCTTTTATTCCACAGAGAAGTGAGGGCCTTCACAGTGTATCAAGCGGGAACAATGGTGTGCCCTCAGTGACTACAGTGAGGATTACAGAGCACAATAGAGGCAGTGCAGCTGTAATGCCAGCACAGGGCAAGCAACAGGAAGCAGTTGTAGTAGACTCAGCAGTGATGAAGTTTGCTCACAGGCAAACTGTGACCTTGCCTCCATGACCACCTCAGCATATTTACCCATGTTGCACCACAAGGAAAGACAGATTGGGTCAGTATTTTAGAGGTTATATTGAGCTTTCAGAGGCACGTTTCTGCTCACTTGTCAAGTAATTCCTTTTCTACGTGATCTCCTTGATCTGGCACCTTCATTCTGCTCGCATCTGATTTAATTTTCCTCCATCTTTCACTTAACTCCGGTGCTGGCATGTCCTCTCACACCTGGGACATGTTGGCATCGCTGTGATTGCTTTGTTGAGCTGTCTGAGAACTTGCATCAGGTGAGGTGCAGAACAATTGCTCAGCCTTGAGGGCAATACCGCCGGCTGCTGTGGGAGTAATGACATGTTTGTTTTATATAGTCTGCTCTGATGTGGCCGTTAAGTGCAAATTACTCAAGTGAAAGAGGGACAAGAACTGTTCTTTTCTTCCTCTCCACCTCTCCCTGTCCACTTACTTTAACAAGTACTTTTTCAGCATTCTTGCAGTGTTGTGTCAGTGTCACGTTACATAATGGTTTTGCTGATTGTCAGAGTTGTTTCAAGCGATATGGAAGCATGACATGCATAGAAAATACATTTAATTTGAATCATCTGCGCCCTGTTTTTGTTTCCCTTAATGGGGAGTGACCCTTGCAAAAGCAGATAACTGGCTGCTTGTTTAGTTAAAGACTTGATGTGACTTTTATTTCTGGTGCCTGGTTCATGTTTTGATCTTGTTTGCAGTGTCTGTTGTTTTAGTTGGCAAACAGTGACATACTTTTGTCGGGCTTAGGTTCTGCCTCTTCCCGCACTGACCTACCTTTACAGTGTATTTAATAAGCTGTTGATGGTACAACAGTCTTTCTCCAGCACTTGTGATGAAAACCTCATGGCAGGCAGTGCATTCCTTCTTTCCCAGTACATCGTTGCAGTCAGTGGCTTTTCAAGTCATTATGAGTGTTGTCTTTTTCTGACTGAGCCTTGGTGAAACAGGGTGTGTTACTTAGCAGTCTCAATCACTGGTTAGATCTCAGTTTGATACCATTGAAGTGATTGACTTAGGAAAACTGATACAGAAGGTCAACATCTCTTTGACTGGGCTGTTGACATTTCCTCTGTGCTGACTGTAGACCAGCCTAATCTGCTGGGCCTTGCCTTTATTTAGACCTTTGCCTGTTTCGTTCTGTTATTCTGTAAGAGACACACTGTTCTTTTTCTTTTGTTGTATTACCTTGTAATGGTACATCAGATGAGTAAATTTTCAGTGGAGGGCAGAGCGTCCCTGCGAGTGTGTGTATGTGTGTGTGTTGCGAAAATTCCCCTACTGAGAGGATTCAGTAGTGTTCTTTGGCAAGTCATTGTGTTTCGAACTGGAATGATCTTTATCGCTTATGTTGCTTGTCTGTTGGACAGTGTCTGCTTGGCCAGGAAAGATAAGAAGACATATGGCCACACTTATTGCACTTGGACGTGTGTGTGTATGTGTGCGCGCGCTCTTCAGTTCAAAGAGAAGTTGTGTGTCAGCTGGGAGCCTGGGAAAAGTGAACCTGGCAGTGGCAGATCGTTCCAAGCTGATAACAGCCAGGGAGTTATGGACTGTTAGTGAATGAGGAGTCAGGCAGTATCTCACTTTCTGGAAGCAGTTATTTGGTCTGGACTAAACATCTCAATACTGAGGCTACTTGTTAGGTCAAGCCAGTATGACATTGTTGTTGGATATTACAAAGTTTGTGAATCTTCAGCTGTAATTTACTTGATGTAAACTCTCAAATAGGTGAATAGTAAACATTCTTATCTAAGGCCACTATGTTTTAAGTTTCAAGTTTCTGTAGTGTGTGCTTCAGGTTTATGTAATGGTAACATGATCAGTCAGTGATGGAGATGATCACAGTGCTGCAATATCTTCCATGCTGAGGCAAGTCCAAATCATGTAAGATGTGGGCATGTTGTCATGGTTTTATGAATCTGCCGTTAACACATTAAACTTTATCTCTCTTGGCAACATTCCACAAAGTGATTATTTGATTCCATGATTTTACCTTCCTGTAGCAGGGTTTTATTTGGCAGGGATCCGTTGGTCATGCCTGTAAAATGCTCATGTTAAGAAATGCTTAGCTTGTTTGAGAGGTCACCAAAAGGTGACCTAACTGTAGTAAAACACTAATTCTAAGGCATGTTTTTTCCCCTATATTTTCAGCTTCTCATATTACTCAACAACTACGTCAGTTTAATGTTGCACTGGTGACTAATATTAAAATTTCAAGAGATGAATAATCGACTTCCTTCATGGGCATTGCGTGTTGCATTTGAGTTCCTGTTTAAGGATGAGCCACGCTTACTGCATCGTGTCATATTATGTGGGATTTCTTTAGCATGGCCCTCTTAACTAGAACTGCCCCAGCCCAAAATGTGTCAGAGATTGGTGTGCAGACATTGGAATGATGCATTCATTCCAGTTGTACGGCCTGAAAAAAAGCATCCCTCCAATGGGAAATCAAATCTCTTTTGCAACTGGACACATGAAGTGAACATCAAAGCAATAACGCGATACTGCTTGAAAAGAACCCAGCAGATTCTTGTTCTCAGTGTTAATATGATTAGCTGTAGGTTGGGTTATAGATGATAGAGTGTCACATTACCACTGACTCACTCACTCGAGTTCTGTGGCAAGTGATTGCAGCCAGTTGTGAGTCAAAGCATACTGTAAGGGCTACGTTGCTGATAAACTCTGAATTTCAAATAATAGCTGCCCTGATTGCAATGAAATACTGGCACAGGATGAGACAAATGTCTCCTGGAAAGATGGAAAGTTGAATGGCTTGCAAAACAAGGCAAAGCCATGAAAAAAAAAAGACCCAGGAATGAGTCATGTTGCTTTCTGTGCAAAGTGAACAGGGGGTTTCCATCAAGCAGGTTTGTTTACCATGAAGTCATAGTAGCAGAGGGCCACAGACACGATGCAGAATTGCTGAAATGTCTCCGAACAGCTCTGCTTGGGACAAGCATGTGTGTGAATATAACAAGTAGGTGTTTCTAGTGGATGCTCAAGCACTGTAAGTGGATTACATTTTCTCACAATCGCATACTTTCTCTCTGAGTCTGTCGCGCACGCTCTCAGACTCATTGTTCGTCCCCTCATGACTGCGGCACAGGGCAATGTGACTGTGTAAGCTGATATCGGTGTGAGCGCCACCGACTCTGAATGGGACAAAGCGTTTTTCGGGAGTGCTGAAATCAAGACAGGCCCTCCGGAGTGTACCACTCGTTCACTCTTATAAACTTGCACTTTTTTTTTTTTAATCTCTTCATTTTTCCACCTGTGTTGACTTTGCTTTAAAAGAAGTGTACTTAAGCACTTCATTTTGGATTTCTCACAGCATTCTTGGCACACGGCACCAGGGGTTTATGAATTAGCATAAAATTGAAAATCCCACATACATTGCAAAAGAGAACTGACTTTTTGCTTTCTCAGAACATTGGAAATCATCCACTGACTTCTCTCACCGCACTGTATAAACATGTGGAAAAACAGTTTCTGAGGAGAGCAAGAAGACCATGTCTGAGATGGAGATGTGTTTTGAGCATGGCAGGATGTCCTATCTTTTCTGTGCTATTTGGCTTTTTTGTGTATGTTTTTTTTTTTTTTTTTTTTTATTTTGATCTATTGTAATCATTACTCGAGTCTGTGTTGTGTAGCCCTGTGGTATCTGGCTGGTGTTTGGTGTATCAGACACCCTCCTGCTGGGTGGGTGGTTGGTTGTCCAGTTAGTCCAGACCACTGCCCATGTGTCTGTCATCATAATCATTGCAGCAGAGAGACCTCTGCACCGTGAGCTTATCCTCTTAATCGGTTAACAGTGAGCAGCGTCTGTGCTGGGCCTTTTTGTGAGCTAACTCGGTGAGGAGGAGATAAAACTTTGGCTGGCGAGGTCGTGGGAAACTGTTAAGGATTTTTTTTGTAAGTATTGAGCGATAAATTTAGAAAGAAAAATATGTTCATCTCTCTGTTTATTGAAACATTTGATAATTCAAACTGTGTGATATGTGTCAAAGGGGAAATGCGTGGGAACCAGCTGGTACAAGTTAGTTTGCATGGTAACTAACAAACAAAAGACTGTCAACTGTTCTGCGGTTGTCTGCACAATACATTTTATGAAACATCACTCAGTACTTGAATGGTAATGTTTATAGTTGTGTTTTATTATACAGTGACAACTTGATGATCCTGGTCTTGGCTAACGCTCCTTTTATCTCTGTCTTGTCTTTCTCAGAGGTCCTACACTTTGATAGTGGAAGCCTTGGACTTCAATAATGAAACCAGTGGTGAGTATTTGTCCTTGTCTGGCATTTCCATCTTTCCTTCCCCCTCCCACCCCTGGCAGTGTCTGTGAGCAGTCTTGTTGAAGGTCAGAAAAGGAAGTTTATTCTCCTTGAACTCCCTGCCTTCTTCCTCATGGTCCACTGGGTGTACATGTGTGTGTCTGAGTCAAAGAAAGTGTGTTGACAGGTGTCTGCAGGACGGAGAACAGGACGGAGAATTGAGCTGGCGGAGAAGTGGGGACAGGGCAGATGGGAGGAGGGGTGAGGATGGAAGGAGGTGCGGTGAGGTAGAGGAGGGCAGGAGTACACAGGGGAGCATTACTGTGCCCCTATTAAAATGTTTTCATTTTGCCGGTGACTGATGGCAGGTGCTGCCAGCCAGGGTCAGGGTCACACTGTCTCACTGTCACTGAGGCGTGAAACACTGAGTTCATCCGGCCGCCCAGCACCAGCGCTGCCATCAGCCTGTGTTCATAATGTGGGTTTGTGGGTAGGGGGGTGAGGCTATCCTGTATGCTATCCTGTAGGTTAAAGTTACCTCTGACACAGGTGGGCTGAAGACTGAGAAGGTGCAGCGTATATCCCATGAACATAGGAAGAACACAGTGGTAACATACTGGATCTAAATTCTGGTTGTCAGGTTTGGTTTCTGCCGTTAACTTCGCTGGGATTCCTGCTGGCTGGCAGTCAGATTGGCGACAGCATGGTGATTCCAGCTGTGGGGAGGGCCTTATCCCATGCTTGTTTATGCAGGTCTGTTTGAGGTCAACAAGGCTTCGGTCTTTTCTGCTGTATTTGCCGCTCCCCAGAGAGCTATTAGGGCATTGGTGTGAAAAGCCCCCTGAATGTACACAGTCAATGCTGGTTAAGCCCCTCTGAGCTCCACCAGACTAGTTCACAGCTCTGATAGCTTCATAGGCTGTGACTATCAGGACTGATATTTAACTGCAAGAACTGAAAATCTTTTTTTTTTTTTTTTTTTTTTGATTTATACATAGGTTGATTTGCAAGCACTATTATTTTCAATCTTGAAAAAGATTGATTTTCTATGTTTATCTAATTTATCTGTCATAAAAGCTCAAACGTTAATATTTTCTCAGAATGACTTTGGTGCTCAAGCATGACCTTTCCAAGCTTTATAAAGCTTGTCTGATTTATGTTTAGCAGTGAGCCGGGCAGCAGGTAGTAAGGATGTGCTACTCCTGACACTGCAGGCCAGCAGTCGGTAGAGAAATGCCACACAGCTGAGCTCTGGATTCCAGACCACTGCGAAATGTTACTGGGCACTGTGATTTCAGCCAACCCCTAACCCCTACCAGACCCCTGTACATACACCAGAGCACAGTAAATAAATGACAGCGGACCATCCTCCACCTCGCTGCATTGCATCATACTACACAGAGGAGCGATTCACCCAGCGGTCAGCCACCTCTGCTCATGTGAATGCAGTAAATAACAGCTGTGACATATTTTTCATTCTCTCCCAGGTGGAAAATTTAGATATCAAGTAGCGAGTGCTTTATGTGAGAGTGAATGAGTGGTGTTAATATGCAGGGCTTTGTGCAGTGTAGTGTCTCGAGATGGGCTGAGCATGTTCGCTCACTTTGAGTGTGTTTGCTCTCCATGTAATCACAGCCCTTGGCTCGTAGGTCAGTCCTTGCCCGTTTGACAGAGCCGTGACCTCATCATGTTTGACATGAAATTAAGTTTGTTTTGGGGTCTAGGTCTGTGTGTTTTCAAGTCTCTTTAAGTATTGCACCATCATAACATAGATTGGCCCTTTGCTGTCCATCTGAGGTATCAATAGATACTTGGAAGTGTGTAAAAACAACATTACTTGAGATCTTTTTTGATTGCTGTTATTACAAGAATGTATTTTTAAAGAAAGTGCTGATGGTACACTGGCAGGCTTCCCAGCAATGACTGTGGCATCGGTGTCCTCATGCTGTAATTTATGGCGGCTGTGGTTCTGTCCTTGCCCGAGCAGATGCAGAGGGCAGCATCTGAGACCGGTAATATCCTCAAGCTGTAAACCTGAGAATCAGAAACCAACCAGGGAGAGTTGGAAAGGGAGCGTGAGAAAAAAAGCAGTTAAGAGTGCTCATTACAGGCAGCCTTTTCCTTTTTTTTCTGCATTTCCTCCTTGTACTTTTCTTCCTCTCTTGCACACATAGTTGCTTTAATTACATATAATCTGGTATAGAAGAAATCTTCTGCAATTTGTGTCCAAATTTTCGGAGCATTTTTGGGTTCCCACTGTATGATCACGGGGCCCAACGCAACCCCCAAATGCATGTTGTACGTAGGAATCAGCTTTCCACGTCTCTCCCTCTCTCTCCTTCTCTCTCTCTCTCTCTCTCTCTCTTCTTGGCTGTTAACATTTGATGAACACTAAATTCAGTTCTTTAACAAGTCTTTGTTGATCGTGTCAAAATTGACCTTTCAGGTGCTGATGGGAAGTTAATAGAGAAAGCCTCTCTCTCTGGCATGATCAATCCCAGCCCACACTGGCAGAAGATGACTCACAATGGTCCTGTAGCCCAGTTCGAGTACCAGATCCGGGTCAGCTGTGACGAGCACTACTATGGCTTTGGTTGCAACAAGTTTTGTCGGCCCAGGGATGAGTTCTTCGGGCATTACACATGCGACTACAATGGAAACAAGACCTGTCTGGAAGGCTGGTCTGGACCTGACTGCAACACGGGTGAGCACTGCAGAAATGGGTGACATCACTTCAACATGGGAACACTGATCAAGACAGCAGCTTGAGACTGTCGGATAAGTATTTATGACTATGAATGAGTCCTCTAAAGCTAGCAGCCAGACTGATATGTGATTCATGCTGATATGCTGTCTGGTGCGTAGTTTGCATTGAATGGAGGACTTTGTTTCTGCCCCCTCATATCATTATCCTCTTCCTTTTCCATTCAAATAAAGCTTTTCATTGCCTGTATGAGCAGGAATAAACTTTAACCCCCAGAAAATCAGCCTGGGCAGTAATCAGTTTCTTATTAAATATTTTACTGTCATATATTGCAAGGTAAGAAGTGTTTACTCTCACAGGATGACATGTCAGAGAGGGTAGTAATTATATAATTCAGTGCTATAATTAAAATGTTCTGGAAAAAATGAGCTAAGTTTGAATCTAGTTACGAGCCAATAATTGTTGTTCTCCCTTTTCTAGCTATATGTCGACAAGGCTGCAGCACTGAACACGGATCATGTAAGGAGCCAGGAGGATGCAGGTAAGTGACCAAGGCTGCTCTGTATGAATGGGTTTCCTGCTCTTTTACTATATAAAATGTCAAACTTGGTTTGTTCTACTGCTGTTACTTATTGTGGAGGCTGGTGCCAGAAGCATGTGGTGTGGATCAGTCAGATATCAAGGGATTGTTTCCGAGCACCAGTTTTGTCATGGCATGGATATTTCCCTGTACGTTCTTGGTGTTCTGGCCAAGAGACTATCAGAACCCGGGCTTTAGCAGAGATGCAAGCTGAGCTTTAAATCTCTTGTGGAGCTTTGGACTGGACCTGCCAGTCTTGAGTAGAGAAGAGGCTCAACTGCCAAGACACCATGTTGGGGAAATGTAGCCTATGTGTTTCACTCTAATGAGGCAGGCGTTATCACTCAAATCGTGTGTAACTTTCGGATGAGTTTAAAGTGTATTGTTTATGTAGCTAATGGCTTCCTAATGCTGTTTATGCACACAGCCAGGGGAAAAGCCAGACACAGATGGATATCAGAGCTGGGGCATTGTGTGCAGTAACAGTTGTATCTCATCCTCATCCTGGAGGAGGCCCTGCACTGCCTGACTCTCCCACAGTTCAGGCATTGGTTGCTTATTTAGTTGCCTGACTTGGCTCTACATCAAGCATAGGGATGATCAGGTTTGTTCATTTTGTGCCGCAGCCTTGTTATGTTTCCCAAGCTTTTGACATCATCAGATGTCTTGTAAGTGCTTGTGTGGCCACTGGCAGAACAAGAGGTTCAGTTGCTTTAGTCTCTGCACAGGTGTGGCTATATTTAAGGCTCTGGGGTTTAACTTGTTTTGTATGCACTGTGCCAGCAAGCTTCAATACTGTTGTAGTCGGTGAGTATTTTCCCATCATTGTGCTGACAGTGTTTGAACAATAGCAGTACACAGCAACATTGGCAGCAGGTGAGGCCTCGTCACTAACTTTAAGTCAGCAGAACCACTAATGATGCTCTGTGGGAATTTTTTTTTTTTTTTTTTTTTTTTTTTTTTTTAAGCAGCAGAGTTTTTAACGACACCCTGAGCGCTCTCATTGTTACCAGTAGAGTAATAACAGTGCACCTGTGGACCAGGAGTGCCACAGTAGAAAGTAGGTTTGAAAAACTCCGACACAACACACATACTCTTAAAAGAGGTCTGTTTTCATGTTGAGGCTTAACATCTTTATGTTCATCAGCAGTGCTGAACAATGTAATGTCACATTCCCCAGTAATTTGTCTGTGTAATAACTGTAAATGATTTGGGACCCTGCTGGGGAATCCTGCTCTGCTTCTCATGGAGAGGATTAGCACACTTTTAAGAATAGCCTCTTTAATCACAGACTGAGGTTTACTTAACCACCGCGTTTATTTTTACAGTCCGTCCGTTTCTTGGGGCTAATCAGTGTGCCGCTCCCCCAGAGGGACACTGTGTTTCCTGTCGCTAGGCTCCACAGTGCAACTGTATTGCCACCTCGCCACCTTTAAAGAGTGGACTTATCAGTCCGGCTGGATTGCTGTCTTAATTATGGAGCCAAGGAAGAAAAAGGGGCAGCATTATCAGTGTAATTATGGACCTGGACATTTCAGTGGTCAGCAAGCTGTGTTCCCCTCCTCAGCCTTGGGGCACAAGCCAAACTCCTGACTCATGGGAACCAGGATGAGCAGCAGTGTAACAGCCCAAAGGAGGGCTGAGCACTCCTCTCTGCAAGGATGTCGCTTCTGCCAAGCCACAGGCACAGTGTTGTTAAAGGGAGCGTCTGGCCGCATGCTAATGTTAGCTGTGCTAAAGGTCCCAATGGAACTGTAATTTAGTGTTTTGTTTTTTTGTGTTTGGTAAAATGCTAAATACTCCTCTGTTTCCGTGTCCCCAAGTATTGTTTAAAAGCTGTTGCATAAACACCCTGCTACTTAAGATTCATTTGTGGTCTTTTAAGATGCAGCCCAGTTTTGAGGTCAAGAATACTGCCTCTTTGTTTGTTTCATTTGTGCAGCTCCATGCTGTAGATGCTAAAGTGTAGTTCATTAAGTTCAGATTATCGCTGTATTGCTTGTGAAGGAATTTGGAATAAACAGAAGATTAAGATATTAGCATTTTCAGATACCACAGGGATTATGTGACCTCGCTGGGAATGTATTTGACTGTTCTATGTGTGTGTGTTTGTGTTTGGGCTAATTTTCATTTTATGTCTTACCTCTGAGGCTGATAGCGTGCCTCTCTGTGTGTCTTCTAGGTGTCTGTATGGCTGGCAGGGCCAGTACTGTGACAAGTGCATCCCGCACCCTGGCTGTGTACATGGCACCTGCGTAGAGCCCTGGCAGTGTCTGTGCGACACCAACTGGGGCGGCCACCTTTGTGATAAAGGTTAATTCCCTTCTCTGATTTCAGTTGCAGTCACTGTAGGGGCAGCCCGTGTTGTGTGAAAACAAATTAAAGCTGTGCGAAATTCTCCTCTGCCAGATCTGAACTACTGTGGCACTCACCAGCCGTGCCTGAATGGAGGGACATGCATCAACACAGGACCTGACAAGTACCAGTGTACCTGCGCTGAGGGCTATTCTGGTGCCAACTGTGAAAGAGGTGAGTATCAGTGCTCCCCTGCAAGAGAACTTGCAAAACTCTCTGGTTATTGTTAGCTAACTTTGAACAACACAACAGCCAATCACTTACACTTCTTTCAAGGTTCCTCTTTGCTGTGAAAGTACCAACTCTAACTAACTCAACGCTTAAAATGTCCCTCAAAATTGAGTTCTAAGAACTATGCTCATTCTAAGTTCTTCTGATATGGATACATTAAGAACTTTTTCTATCCAAGTTGTTAGAATATACCTAATTTAGGGAGCTTTCTTAGGTCTGAGGAAAATATTCCTGATGATGTCATCAAGGTCGCCAGCTGAGGAGGGTCTAATAAACGTTGCAATCAAGTTGTATTGTGGGACATTTAGAAATCAGTTGTTTTAGAGGTCAGAATATCTTGTCTGCTGCTTCCTTTTTGACCACATTTTTCTCTAAGTCCCTCAGCCTTATGCAAGTGCGATGCTAAATTGCTCCAAGAGCTTCCCTTTTTTTATTTATTATTTTTGTAATTTATGAGACAATCCACAATTGGGACCTAAAAGATTTAATTTCATGGGGTCTCAAACTGCTTGCAGTTACAATAAGTGGAAAGGTTCTAGGCTTGTGGAGTTTACAGACAAAAGGTCAGAGGTGCCTTGAGTTTGTAATCAGAGGAGGTGGGTAACTAGGCAATAATCTGTTTCCACTCCAGTGTGAGTGGCCCCCCAAGTCAGGTAATCCCCCAGTTTGATCCTCAGGGGCCGGTCATCCCTTCTTTCCTCAGGGATACGAGACACATGGGTGTGGTGCTGAAGTTCAGCTGCTGCGAACACTTACCACGGAGATGATGGTTTTTTCCTCATTAAATCTGAGCCTCGCGGGGTGCTGACAGCTTAACTGCAGAGATGTCAGGAAACTGTGCCCTTCGTAACAGGAGGTCCGCAGACCAAGGGATATGTCAAGCTATTGTAACACAGACGACCCAGAGTGCAACACTGCATCCTCTCTCCCTTCTCCCCCCAGCATACCAAGAGCTGTCCACTGATCACCTCCAACTGCCTAGTTATACCCAGAGTAAATCATTCATTTTTGATTCATTTGGGATCCACTCATCCTTAACTCATCTGCAAAGCAGAAACTAAAGGGCAGTGGCTCCCTCTCTCCCCCTTCCCCTCCCGCCAATCTCTCATCTTGTGCCGCCTCTCAGAAGAAGAATGGTGGGGAGTCGGAGGGAAGTCACGGTGCGTTGGTCAGGTCAACTTAGCATGAAAGATGATTTCCTGGTGGTGTGGTCTGCTGGGCGGGTAATGGGAGTGAGAGGGAGATTTTTAGCGGGATTTTGGGGCAAGGGAGGAGGAGGAGGAGGGGTAGGTGATGGGTGAGGGAAGGAGTCAGCCCCCTGAGTATGTTCTGCTGACAGAGGCCCAGGGAAGAGGAGTTAGGTTTTCCAGGGATGAGAGTCAGAAGCTGAAATGTATTTTTGCATTTGATTTGCTTTCTTGTGAACAATAGGGCAAATGTAGACTACAAGATGTCACAGTGAAATTTTCTCATGGCAGCTACAAAAAAAAAATCAGGTTATCAGCCAAAAAGGATCAAGTTCATGCATCACTGTGTTCTGAGAATTTAATCACAAAGTAAGTGTTATAAATTGACAATAGGAGTGGCCAAAAGGAGTGGATTTTCTTCTTTAAAATGACTCACAAGGGTGTGTGTGACCTGTCCTCTCATTCTAGCGGAACATGCCTGCCTGTCCAATCCATGCGCTAATGGAGGAAGCTGTTCAGAAACCAGTCAGGGCTACGAATGTCAGTGTGCACCAGGCTGGAGCGGTCCCTCCTGCACCATCAGTAAGCTTGCACTCAATCTGCTGTTACCCTCATAGAAGAAAAGCACGCTGAATAAACAGAATTGATTTCTTCTGCTTAGATGTTGACGACTGCGCTCTGAACCCCTGCAATCATGGAGGTACCTGTCAGGATCTGGTTAATGGTTTCAAGTGTCACTGTCCTTCACAGTGGATAGGGAAGACTTGTCTGATAGGTGAGCCACCCAGCCTGTTCTCTTTCCACCGCTTCATGCCTGTCAGCTGCACATGCAAATGCCACAAACCCTTCCTGTCCCTCTCCAGATGCCAATGAATGCGACAGCAAGCCTTGTGTCAATGCCAACTCATGCCGCAACTTGATTGGTGGATACTTCTGTGAGTGTGTTCCTGGTTGGACGGGGCAGAACTGCGACCACAGTGAGTTGATGGCTGTCAGCTGCAGCTGTGGAACGGGACACCTGTCCAGCTCCTGCCTCTTTTCTTTATTCCTCTCTGTTCATTCAGTACAGGCTGAATTGAAGCTGTAATATGAAGGAGTGAAGCAAATGGTTGGACAAGTGCAGCCTTTTCCTGCAGTGTAAATGAATCTGCTGTATCATTATTAGCCCTGTGTGTGGCCAAAGCTGTGGTAATTTAGAGGTGGCTCAAAACAATCCCAGGCCTAGTTTCACTTGGCAGCAGACAGGATTGCTCAATACTCTTGTGTTGCACTAATTCTGGGGCCACGTTATCCAAGCCTTGCAGAGTGCTCTATAGCTCTGACAATGTTTTTAAAGGCCCCTAGCATGGGAAACATAAAGCACAGACTTGTTTTTCAAAGACAGACTATTTAGTCAAGCTGTTCAGAATTAATCCTCAGATTTGTTTTCCCATGCAGATATAAACGACTGCAAGGACCAGTGCCAGAATGGAGGAACTTGCAAGGTACGTGTTGGGTTAAACACCATCCAATTTTATCTGGTATCTGTGCTTTGTTTGCCAGCTTGTTTGTTTGTTTTATTGCGTCTTTTTCTCGAAGCCCAGCGGTTATATATAAATAGCTGCTGTAAACCGTTCTTTCCAAACCGACAGTGGAACTGGTGTGGAATTCCTCTCTGAAATCAAATCTGAGGGGAGTGGGTTCAGAGGGGTTCTAAGGGAAGAACACAGAAGTTTTTCTGACCATGTTAGATTGAATTACCATAAACATTATTGTGTTGAACCCGTGCCAGGAAAATGTGTTGAAATAAATGTGAAGCTGTGATAATATTCCTCCAAACTTGTCACGGCCCTTTGCCCTCTGAGCTTCAGCCCTCGTTCTTTTCTCTGGTTTGACAGTTATTGTTTGGGCCCCACCCCATCAAAGCACTTAATTAAATTTGGGGCTGCATGAGGTTAACTCTGGTTTCTCCCTCTCTCTCTCACAGGACTTGGTAAATGGTTATCGTTGCATGTGCCCGCCAGGCTTTTCCGGCGAGCATTGCGAGAGGGATGTCGATGAATGTGCGAGCTCGCCGTGCCTAAATGGCGGACGCTGTCAGGACGAAGTGAACGGCTTCCAGTGCCTTTGTCTGGCTGGTTTTTCAGGAAATCTCTGCCAGGTGAGACACAACTCACCAGTATCCCTGATACAAAAAAGCCCACATGTATGCTTCCTTCCTGCTATCATTTAGCATCTTAAGCCCTTGCCCTCCTCCCAAGTCCCCCTGATGCCACATTGTTGTATCTTTGGTCTCGTTGGAAAGTTTTTCAGCCCCACCCTCTTCAATGGCTGTTGTTCCACAGTCCTTTTTAAAAGGGAGTGCTTTGTTGAAGCTGCTCCTGGCTACAGCGGGATACATTCCTCAGTGCTGAAGCCCAGACTCTGAGGACGGCTCCTATGTCTCTGCCTTGTTTTTCCCCCTTCCTCCAAGTGCTGTGCGTGTGTTGTTTCCTGGCACAGCCTGAAGGGAGGATGCTGTGGGTTTTGCTCTGTTTAGTGTAGCCGAAACTATGTCGGCTATCAGGTTCACCGCTTTCTATTCAATACCTTTCTGCACTAGCTGGATATCGATTACTGCTCTCCCAACCCGTGTCAGAATGGAGCGCCCTGCTTCAACCTGGCCACAGACTACTACTGCGCTTGTCCAGAGGACTACGAGGGCAAAAACTGCTCTCACCTCAAAGACCACTGTCGCACCACCACTTGTAAAGGTACGTCTCTTGCCTGCAACAACCACAAATTTTTTGCGCTTTGTCTTTTTCCAGAACATTTCTGTAAGGTGATCCACGTAGCGTGTTGTAGTAAAATGCTGAATAAGACCAGGTCTTCACCATTTGCCTGAATGCTTTGCCCACATTTTTCCCATGAGGGCAATACCTATATTTTGTTTCATGCACTGAAGTTTCTTGGCTAAGGTGCGCAATTTTTTCAAATGTAGCTCCCTTGATGAATGCCCCCCTCCATCTCCTCAGCAAAGCTTTTCCAGTGATTCTCCCCTCCTCTGATTTCCTTGAAAATCTGGCAAAAGGTTGATAGCACTGTGTGTGTTCTTGGTAATGACTTGGTGGGCTACCTCTTCTTTTCCCCCTTTGACTGTGCACGCATTTCTGTGTACGCGTGTGTGTGCGCGTGCGTGCATGTGTGTAATTGAGTGAGTGGACCAACCACGGAGTCAGATACCAGACGGTGGGATTCTCACTGCTCTTGGCAAGAATTAAGTGATTACAGCAGAGCAGATTCCCCCCCGCCTCCTAACCTGATCAGACAAGGGGAAAGGAAGGGATTTCAGTGCAGCGTGAAAAAGATCACTCTGAATTGCTTCTGAAAGCACAACAGCTTTCACTGTTTCTTCTATCAATCCGTTTTTTTTCGACGGATATGAACTTTTTTAGAGACTTGTTGCCATTGTCTGGAAAGGCCAGCTAAATTGTAGATCTCTTCCGTCATCTTTGCCTCTGGTCCATTCTTTCTCTCGGCTCTCCTTTCTTTTCAGTAGATCAGGTGCTAAACCAAAAAATAAATTCCCTTACTACTTGGAAGACACAATGATGATAATGATTTTGAGCGAGTATTCAAACGGGCTTCATCAGTGGTTTTGCTTTCTAACTGTCTCTCCTTTCCGCAGTGATTGACAGCTGCACTGTTGCTGTGGCGTCCAACAGCACGCCGGGAGGAGAGCGCTACATTTCTTCGAATGTGTGTGGACCTCACGGCCGCTGCCGCAGCCAGGCCGGGGGCCAGTTCACCTGCGAGTGCCAGGAGGGCTTCAGGGGGACCTACTGTCATGAGAGTAAGACCAAATTTAGACACAGATAACACAGGGCATTTATCTGATTGGCTTCTGTCAAAAAAAGGGGGAAAAACATTATCAGTCTCATTTTTTTTTTCATCATTCACTTTTTTTTCCTTTTATTTCAGACATCAATGACTGTGAGAGTAATCCATGCCGGAATGGGGGCACCTGCATCGACAAAGTCAGCGTGTACCAGTGCATCTGCGGCGACGGATGGGAGGGCGAGCACTGTGAGATCAGTAAGTTGGACTGCATGTCCCGTGACCTCAAAACAAAACCACACCTTCCTAATGGGACTGTTCAGTCCATGTTTTAACACAAGAAAAAGTCTTGTTTGATGAGGTGTTTAATGTGCCACGCATAAATCACGCTCATGTCTCCACCAGACATTGATGACTGCCGCACCAACCCGTGTCGAAATGGAGGGACATGTCGAGACCTGGTGACTGATTTCTTTTGCGAGTGCAAGAATGGCTGGAAGGGAAAGACTTGCCACTCCCGTAAGAGCCCTATTTGTGCTTTTTTTTTCCACGCCCATGTAGTGTGTCTGTGCAGGCTCATGGTATGTGCTGATGGCTGTATATAATTACCGAACCTTCCATACAGTATGTGAGTGTGTGCGACTTGTGAGTGCACAGCTTAACCAACCCTAAGATTTTAAATGCTCTCCTCAGGTGAAAGTCAGTGCGATGAAGCCACATGCAACAATGGAGGCACCTGCCACGATGAGGGCGACACGTTCCAGTGCAACTGTTCCCCAGGGTGGGAGGGAACGACGTGCAATATAGGTGAGTCAACCAGTCACGGCGGTTTGCCTTAATGTTGCATATTCACACAAACACTCACAGAGGATTGCTTTGTGGGAGAGCTGCGTCTTGTCTCAGATATTAATCAGATCTGTCAGATCCGCGAGGACCAAAAACAGTTTTTATCCCCAGACTCTGTCAACGCTCCCTCCCTTCCCATCTCTCTTCTTTCCCATTTCTCCCTCTCCTGAGAGTGCTGACAGATATGTGCTTAAAATCCCTGATTGCACTGACAATACACTTCAAAGTTGTGGAATGCAGATTCCCTCAGAGAAAAACGGAAACCTCACTGAAAAAAGCCAAACCAGCTGCAGTCCCCTGTGACTGTTTATGATCGTTGATTTCACTGATAATCTTGTTGGGAGAAGAAAAAAATCTAAACTACGTTTTTTTTTTCTATGTCTCTCTTTCTCTCTCTCAAGCCAAAAACTCAAGTTGTCTTCCAAACCCATGTGAGAATGGAGGTACCTGTGTGGTGACTGGGGAGTCGTTCACTTGTGTCTGCAAAGAAGGCTGGGAGGGTCTCACATGCACCCAGAGTAAGTGCTCTTTAAAGAGGAATGGTGGATGGGTTAAGGTGGACCTTTATTGCTTTTACATGATGATAAACCTCCTGCTACTTAAAGCAGAGGTGAAGTCCTGCATCTTATTAAATCTCTCCCATCCTCTCTTGATCTGTACCTTTTTCTCTTTCCTTTCTCCCTGGCTCCTGCTGGCCATAAGAGGAGGAAGAGGAGGAGGGAGAGAGGGGCTCAGGAAAGTGGAGACAGATGTTTCTCTCCCCCCTCACCCCCACCCTCTGCCTTGTCCAACCCCCCCCCCCCCCTCGTCGTTGCATTCCTGTCTAAACAGTGACATGTCGGCTTGTTCTACAGCCCTCCTCCATTTCCCTGACTTCCCTGTACACATGTAGTCCAAAGTATAAATTCCCCAACTTTTGTTAGGGAGGGAGAAACATCCAGGGTGGGAATCTGGGTGTTGTCAGGGGTGGTGGGGGGCTGGAACTCATTTGAGGGTGAGAGCCGAATCAACTCGATTATTTGCTCAGTGTTGTTAAAGAGGCAGAGTAATCAGGCAGTGCTGAGTCCATGCCCAACCGGCCCGACACGCCTCTGAACACGCAAGCTCAGACGTGCTCTTTGCTGTGATGTGCACTAAACATTCACATATCTGTGAGAAAAAAAATAATAACACACTCACTACTTTCTGTCTCTCCCTCCCTTTGTCTGTTTTTTTTTTCTCTTTCAGATACCAACGACTGCAGTCCACACCCATGGTAAGTGGAAGCCAAACATTTCCTGTCGATTTAGACAGATGTAAACAGGGTGCTCCTCCTGTATCATAGTTTCTCACCTGCAGGCTTTCTCCCTCTCTTTCCGTGTCTCTGCTGAGAACCTTGCATATACACCCTGTCATTCCTGGGATGCAATCAGCTTAACCCTCTTTTGTGAACTCCCAGGCACGACTCTTATTTAACCACAAACCACTGGAGCTCACTCCCAAACCCCTGCACAGTTTTTCAATAAAAAGAACAAGTCTGATTGCCTTAATTGCCTTTGAGAAATTGTTGTTATACGCATGCTGACTGAGAACTGAGAAGATGTCCGCCTGTGAAACAAACCTGGGGGGTATTCTGAGATACAAACTGAAGTCTCACACCCCCTTTCCTTTTCCCCCTTTTTTTTTTTCCCTGCAGCTACAACAGCGGAACCTGCGTGGACGGGGATAACTGGTACCGGTGCGAGTGCGCCCCAGGCTTCGCTGGTCCAGACTGTCGGATCAGTGAGTATTAACCTTGCCTCCCACTCCTCCCTGATCCCTGTCAGAGCGGGCTGCGGGACCGTCACAGTCTCTCCAAATGGAAGGTCTAGCCAGCCAATTATCTGTGCATTGGGCTGCAGGCCAGGCCGAGCCATTTCGGTGTCACTCCACCGGGTCTTGCTGGTGTCCCTGGGGGAAACCGGCTTAGCAGGCCAACAGCTAATCAGCCATGCTCTCTGACACTGATTACACAGATTGTTTTCCCTCTTAAAGGCTTTCAGATGGCCACATTCTTTCCCATTGCAAACCCTTTGTTCTGCTAAGTCCAGCCTTTAGCTCCTGCATACCTGCTAATGATGCTGCCTTTAATAAAACTGCATGGGGCAAAAATGTTCAGGCCTGATGTAAAGCATGTTTGCTTGTGTTTTATTAACTGGCCTGTATGTGTGTGTACTGTTCAAATGACACATGACCTTAGTGAATTTAGCTTAGGAATTAGATTTGTGTGCTGACTGCTTAACCCAATATTTGAGTGCTGTCTGGGTGCACTCTTTCTTCCAAAAGAGAGCCTTTTCTTACCTCTCGCTTTTCTCCTCTGTGACAGATATTAATGAGTGCCAGTCCTCTCCATGTGCCTTTGGCTCCACTTGTGTGGATGAGATCAACGGGTATCGCTGCCTGTGTCCAACAGACAGGACTGGTCCTCACTGTCAAGAAGGTAAAAATCTTCACAAGAAGATTAAGCCAAATAAACATAACAAACTCACCTTCCGTGCTATAGCTCTAATACTGTGGTTGGATTTAACACAGCGACAAGAAAACATTGCTCTGTTAATGGACAAGTCACCCTTGATGGAGCCAAATGGGACGAAGACTGCAACACCTGCCACTGTTCCAATGGGAAAGTTGTGTGCACAAAGGTATGTCTAAACAAACTCTGCTTGTGCATTTGGTATAGAAGTGATATGAAGGTGAAGTATTTGTGATGGCTCTGTACAGCTGTCAAGCATATGATGTCATTTTTTACTAATGGGAGGAGAGCTGTAGAGAATAACTGTGTAATAAATAGTTGCAGACTCAAAGCTTCTGTGGGTGGTTAAACTTGACTACCTTCAGAGATCTCAGGTTGGGCCATGTCAGGCCACAACAACACTCATACACACACACACACAGGGCGGAGTTGGTTTGGGAGTGTCAAATTCCATACAGACATGATGCAGTTTGTTTTGAAAAGAAACACAATGCAGCTGTCAGAAACAGGTGACCATTGGGTGAGATACAGTAGAGGCCTGAAGTAGGGTTATCACTCTCATGCTCCTCTAACCACAAGATGAACAATGGTGCTTCACTGATACTGCTTCCCTCAGGACTAAAAATGCATCATGGGGTGAAAGTGATCTAGCACTGTAAGGTACAGGCTGCTACGTTAAATATAGTTTGATACTGGAGCAAAACTACGTGGGTTATTCCATGGTTTTGCTAACAGCAGCTTGTCTGTTTCATTCTTTCATTCTTTTTGCACTGGTTGTTGTATCAGACGGAAAACATTAAACATTTGAAAACTTTGACATCTTAAGTTTAGAAAGTGTTTTATCTAAAAACATGTTTATATTCTTCAGAGTAAGATAACAACAGGAGTCTGCAGCCACATTAATGGCTCTGTGAGAACGTTACTAGGCAAAGCAGTGGATCAGCACATTTTCGCAGGTTATTTTGTCATCATCCAAAGTATGTGATAAAGTGATTGTGACCTGTTGATGGCACTAGTCAGATGATCACTATAGGTTCATTATGATTTATGTTGTTAGCCTACAGCCATACTGGTCACTCTACAGGCTGTACTAAATGCTAAAGTCAGTTGATCTACCTGCAATAACTTGGCAGATTTTCCAGGTTGAGTTTTGTTAACATGCTAATGTTTGCTAATTAGCACTAAACAAAAAGTACAGCTGAGGCTGATGGGACTGTCATTAGTTTTGCAGGTTATTTGGTTATTGGTGAAAAATTGACCTGCTAAATGAAACATCGGGGGATCACTAAAAGTTTTCACAATTCATGCTATGGCAGCCATGAATATTCCTAATAAATTCCAACCCAAGCTGAGAGAGTTAGAAATAACTAGAGCCACACCACTAATGTGGCTTAGAAAAGATCAACACCTGTACATATTTGTTTAATTTAAACAAAAGTGTAACACCTTTTCCCCATCATGTTTTCCTCTCCAGATGTGGTGTGGTCCTACGTCATGCCAACTGGGTGTCAAAGGTCGAGGTGGGTGTCCTTCAGGCCAGAGCTGCGTCCCCATCAGGGAGGGCCACTGCTTTGTGAAGCCCTGCATTGGCCTTGGCGAGTGCTGGCGCTCCAACCCTCCCCCGCCTCCCACCAAATGCCACCCCAGCTCCAGTTACCAGGACAACAGCTGCGCCAACATCACCTTCACCTTCAACAAGGAAACCATGTCTCGAGTGAGTTACCTAGGCACCAGAAAGGGAGAAATCGAATTAAAAGGTTCTGGGGTCATTTTTCATGCCTCTCCACTGCTCTTAAATGAATGGGAGCCTGAAAACCTGTGAAAGATCAGGTTTTCAGAAGTGCTCAGCCCATCCCTCCTGGGAAAAAGGATTTCTAGTCTGAGACTCCTGGACAAATTAGTCACATATCTAATTGTGTTCCAGCGAGGAAAAAAATGTGGCGATATCTGTTGCTGTTCTCTCCTTGTTTTTTGTCGACTGCATCCAAGTTTTGGTGTTCTTGAGAATCAGACATTCGTGATTTGTCGACTCATGCCAATCCCCTCTTAACCCAACCGCACTGCAAGATTAATTTTAGGATCATATGGATTTGAGCTGAACGGGACCACTGGCGACTCTGTCACCACATAGGATCATCACTCGCCAGTTCCCTAACAAGCATGACAGCAGATAGTGACAAGCATATGAGTCTGTGGTCTTTAATCCAAATTAGGTGGATCACAACCAGATAGCATGCTGGACCTACTGCCAATGCAGGCCTAACTCTTCTTTTTTCTTTTTGATTGCCCTCTGCTTTTCCAACAGAATGTATTAACATTTGCTTCATTTCTTCTTTGTGTCCAGGGCTTGACTGTGGAGGATGTGTGTAAGCAGCTGAGGCGCTTGTACGTAGTAAAGAATTTCTCCTTGGAGCATTCTGTGTCCATAACCTGTGACCCCTCATTCTCAGCCAGCAACGAGATCCACGTCTGCATCGTAAGTACCTCCTCCCACTCCGCCATAAGTTTGTCTGTCTCTATTATTAATGCGCATACTCAAAAGAAAAAAAATCCCCTTTGATTTATAGTGCAGTGTACATTCTCAGTTGCTTTAAGACATGTTCTGATGGGGTATGTTGGATTTAGGTTTGGTTGTTTTGTGCCATCAGCTGACAGCAAGTAAACACAATCAGTGGCAGACGAGCTAGGACTTAAACCTAAACCAACAGATTTCAAAAGCACTTTCTTCTTGTCATTTGTAGTCTACCGAGGACCATCGTTTGGATCGGAGCCCAATTAAAGAGATCACAGACAGGATAATCGACCTGGTTAGCAAACGCAATGGGAACAACACAATCATCACCTCCATCGTGGAGGTGCGCGTGCCAAGCCCCAGCAAAACTGGTATGAACCGCTTTTAAACTCTTGCTGTTGCCTGTGAATTTTCCCAGACTTGCACACACTTGCATGCATAGAAATGGGTGGGAGGATTTTTTTTTATTTTTGTTTTGCTTTTTTTTTTTTTTTTTTAAAAAAAAGGTCTGATGAGATAGAGCCAAGCCCTGAATATGACAGCAATGCCAAGCACCCAAGAAAAATGTGAAAAATAATCTTAACCTCCTGTATAACTCAGGCCGCCCAGGTCTGCCATCTAATGGCAGTTGTAATGGAGCTTAAGTAGAATCTAGCCAACATTTCGATGGAAAAAGCAGACCTGCTTGGCTGTGTGGCTTTAGATTGGCTCGTACTGTGACTGGCTGGACTGTGACTAGTAAGACTCCCACATGTGTCCACCATTCATCAAAACAGCGACAGCAGACTGCCGCCACAGCCAAATAGAAGCAGCCTCCTCCCTGTTCAGGGCTCAGAGGTCAGGTTGCACTGGCAAAAGCATGCTAATGATTTAGCAAACTTGACGCAGTACTACAATAAAACCTTTTTATATGTTGTTTAACTGGGACATCATTCTTTCACTCTGGTGGAATCTCTGACCTGTGATTGTCATCTTTCTGCCATCAGACTACCTAGTGCCACTCCTCAGCTCCATCTTCATCGTCATCTGGGTCCTTGTGCTGGTCTCTATTTTGCTGTGGTGCATGCGGCGCCGGCGGAAACAGAGCAACCACAACGGGACGTCAGCTGCCGGCTCTGAGGACAACACCACCAACAATGTGCGGGAGCAGCTTAACCAGATCAAGAACCCTATAGAGAAGCATGTGGCCATCAAAGACTATGAAAACAAGAACTCCATCATTGCCAAAATAAGGACAAATCATCCCGAGGGGGATGAGGATGACAAGGAGAGGCACCTACAGAAGGGCCGCTTTGCCAAACAGCCAGCATACACACTGGTGGAGAGAGACGAGAAGACACCCATCTCCAATCCCAACTCCACATCCAAAAATCCTAATTGGACTAATAAACAGGACAACAGAGACTTGGAGACAGCAAACAGCATAAACAGGATGGACTACATAGTATAGCAGACAGCTGTGTTGCTGTGCAACCAAGCCTTATGCCTTCACACCCCGGTGGTGGGTGAAACGGGGGAGCTTTGGCATGTGTAGTTAGTAAACTGTCATGTCACTCGTGACCCCTCAGTATTTTCAGATATTCCCCGTGTTAATTTAAGTTTTGACAAGCTGGCTTACACTGGCAGTGACAGTTGCTTTGTTTGGCTGGAAACACAAGGCACTGGTATACATTTCACTGTAGAATTAATTGCAAAAGTGTCCTCCTCTGCATTTCATCCCCCCCACCCCCTTTTTTAAAAAACAAAAAACAAAAAAAAACATTTACTGGACACATAGAAGGGGCTCCAGGGGTGTAATTGTTGTACAATGACTAAAAACTACCCGACGTGTTCAACACTAGAGCTAAATACTTTTAGTATGTGTTTGAATTCTTTCTAGTTCCGTTTGGAGAAAGTGCCTTTTCAGCTTTAGACTCAAGCAACTGTCAGATGAGAAAAAAAGATCAACTTTATTATTTATTTTTATTTTGGGTTGGGGAAGGGGAGGGAAGGGCTCAATGTCAGCAGTTGCTGCCAATATGAAGAATTTATGTGTCAATTTAGAACATGTAGATATGTACATTTTTTTATTAATCATTGTATATATTTGATTTATTAACTTAATAATCAAGAGCCTTAAGATATCATTCCTTTTTATTTATATGTTCTGTCTAGTTTGAAGGTTTTGACAGCTGTGGAAGCCTACCATTTCTTTCAATGACTTTTTTTTTTCCAACGCATTCTATAAAAGCCAAATTTCAAAGAGGACAAAGGATGGGCACTTTTTGCCTGAAAGAAAAACTTTTTTTTTTCTCCTCACACATTTGACATTTCATTATTTGTTGCCAGGACCTTGATAGAAGGCAAGTGAGGTTAAGACGATGAAAGATCACGGCTGCTGCGAGGGATGGACATGGTGGCAGACATATTGCTTGCCACTAATGGATTAATACTTAAGGGAACAAAAATCCTTCACCAGCTTCAGTTTAACCCATTGACACATTTCAAAGACTGTAAAAATTCACCAGCTTGCGAGGCAAATCACATCAATATGACACGCCAGAATTCCCATCTGCTTTAGTCAGCATAATATCATAAGCTAGACCATGAGTACTTGAACAGTAGGGGGGCAATGGGAACACTGTAGAATCAGATGAAATACACTGCCTTGCTTGGCAAGAATCTGCTTTGTTTCTGTGCACATTTTCTTTTTTTTCTTAATGAGGCTCTTAAAGACAAACATGTTTTATCTCATTTGTTAACCCTTTGAGATCATGGCAACATTTTGTCCTATTTTTGACTTTGTGTTATGAACTTGAGAATTTTGTGTTGATCTGGCAATATATTTTTGAAAGTCATATTTATTAAATATTTTGTATGAAAAGAGAATTAAAGTTGTCTTGGTTCTGGAGAGCGAGTGAAGAGTCTGTCTGTGATGCATCAAGCCAAACATGTCAGAGCATATGAAAGACTTCTCATGCAGCTGGCGTGGGAACCGCTGCTGGAGAGACATCATAGACTTGCGGAAGGTCTCAGTCCAAATGTGTTTACAGCTAATTACGTTGTAGCAAGACATCGTCGTATTAAGTCGATCCTGGAGACAAAAATGCCCTCACTAGTCATGATCCTCAGACAATGTTGCCCTTGTTGGTCTGGTTTAAGTAGCAGGCTTAACTAAAACCTTTCAGACTAGGCCTGGAGAAGCCTATATTGTAGAGCTGAAGTGATTTTAAGACTTATTCCTCTCCAGAATCTGTTTAAAAGGATTAAAGTCAAGACGAAAGATTATCAACACCTCTTGAGAAAAACCTTAAACATATTAGTACTTAAAAGAACTGGGTCAGTTTCACTCATCCACCATAATGTGTCTGTCTTGATAAGAACTGGCTTCAGCTTGTCATCTCAGGTTACAACCCTGACAGGGAATGGGAACAGAGAAGCGCTGGTTTGTTAAGATCACTGTTGTTGGACAGACTTTCACTGTCAGACTGCCATGTGCATCAGCCAGTCTGGACTGTGTGTGAACAAAACAATGTGCAGACATGTACGTTATTTCATGCAAAAAAAATTATCAGCCTATTTGCATCCTTCCACAAAGATTCAAAGCATTTTTTTTTCCTGGCAAAAACAAATTTATTTAAGTAATAAAATGTCTTTCCAGTAAATTAAAAATATAAATAAGGCAATATCATGTCATGCAATGGAATGTCTTGGGCTTTACAAAAGTGACTGTTGTCCCCTTGTTGCTCCATGTTCTCCCTGGCCCAGAGAGAACACGGAGTGATGACAGCAGCTACATTTTAACCTGTGATACTGTATACGTCCTACTATTTCCAAATAAAACCACTAATATTTCAAAACTGCTCATACACCCACACATATTTGGATCAAGTTCATTTTAAAAGCTACACAATACCCACAAATTTAAAGATACAGTAAAGGTGCTTAGCAACTAAGTATTGAAAATTGTATATGAATGAAATCTAACTACAAGAGTACATTTTTGAGAATGAGGTGATGAAATAAATCTGGAAAGAGCAATCAATCACACAAGAGCTTCAGTGGGGAAGCTGGACAGTTTTCAGACACGTAGGAGCCAGTATTTCAGACTGAAAGCCATGACGTACTGCATGGCTCCTGCCTGTCTGAAATCCCCAATCTTTAACACAAAACCAAATCTAAACTCCAATTAAAGGTTTTTGACTTTCATTTGCGAGCCTCTCTTGACCACCACTACTTATGGGTGGAGGCAAAGTCTGTTTCAAGTATTTGACAAAGCGTAACTCAAACGCTCATGTATCAATTGCCACAATATGTTCAGTATTTGACCTGTGTGTTTGTGTGTCTGTGAAGCTGTATGCACAACATATGTGAAAACAATAGATATTGTAGTAAATTGTGACACGTGTACAAATGCATGTCATCTGTGGTGACTGCATGGGGTAAACATGTAGTCTAACACAAAATCATCTCTATCTTTGTGGCGTCAAGCATCTTTACCGTAACTTGTCTCTCCCCCTCAGGACTTCTTCAGTCGTCGTAATCTCGAGGTTCTGGGCACATTTTCACTCCCCTCCTCTCTGAGTGTGGATCTGGAACTAATAGAGGAGCCTGAGGATGCAGGCTTGACAGATAGGCCTCTCAGACTTGCGGCCAGCCTGTTTTGGTTTGTCTGTGCCGTGTTATTGCTTGTGAGGGGGAGCCTCTGGGCCCGTTTCCCTAGAGTAAGCAGCTCTACTTCCAGTGTGGTTTTCTTGCATTCGGAGACTGGGAAAGCCTTGGACTCTGCCTTGGCTTCGGCTGGAGGAAGGTCATGCTTGGATGTTTGCGTGGACCACTCGGTGGAGTGAGTTTGAACTGTGGCTGGAGGTCTTCCAAGGCACGTCCTCTTGGCCCTCTGCGGGTGAGGGTCTTCCCCTACACTGCTCAGCTTGCACCTCTTGCGGGTCTCCTGACTGATTTCATGTTGGCTGAAAACTACTGAGGCCCCATTTGGGTTGATGCTGTCTGGAGGACTGCTCTCGCTCTGCTGCTTCAGGGTCGGGCCCAGCTGCAGAGCAGTCACAATCTGGCCCACAACTTCATCTAACGCAGGGGCGAAAGGCACCTTGAGAGCTTTCTGTCCAGAGCTGGACACAGTCTCCTTTGAACCCAGTTCTGACTCTTCAGCACTAAGTTCCTCTGTCTGGTTTTTGGGACAGGCCCAATGGTCAATCTGCTGCTCCCCTGTACCAGAGCCATAGCACTCTCGCTGGACACTAGCCTGTTTGGCTCTGAAAAAGTTAAAAGGATAAGAGAATATGAACAGATACTTGAATGTCCTCAATGGCTGGCGCGGTTGGAAGGTTCTACATTAGATCATACTTACATCTTTTGAAGCACAGTCTTCTTTGTTTTTGCAGGGCTGTTAAAAGGTTCTTGAGTTTCTCCCACTTTGGAAAAATATTCCGATCTGCTTTGTTCACTCAGCTCAGTCTAGAAAGGACAAACAGAATTGGTGTAAACAAAAAAATATTATTACTGGCATCTCCTGGAAATATTTGGCTCCACAGCAGACTGCTGTTATCATCTGGCATTGTCGGAAATCAAAAAACATTCACAACACTGCTGTAAAAATGATAATATAATGAATACAATTAAAAGGCAAAATAATACAATGCAGTAAACAGAGTTCAAATAAATTTATCATCTGATTCCTGGATTCCCAAGAGTCTTTTTGCCTCACTATTTGAACTATGATACAGTACAAGAGGAATGTTTTCTATAATGCCTTTAGAGACGCTTAGTAACGCGCCAGCTGGTCCAATGAATTAGTCTCCCATTTAATACTGTCCAAAGCAACCACCTCAAAGACTGCAGACAATAATCACCGCCTTGTTATAGTGTGAGATGTGTTTCATTGTCTCTGGTGTCTGAGGCTTGGAGTGATACTTGCAGCTTGAGGCAGAATTACTAAACCATGGTGACAAGTTAAAACAGTGATTAAAGATGGATCATTTAAAAGGATGATGGAGCGAGACAGGAAAAATATAACTGAGACTTGTGAATAGAAAAATGCAAAAAAGAAAAAAAAAAGAAGAAGAACACCTGTGCTTTTTACAGAAACTCTTCTGTAACTCCGGTTTCAAAGTTCAGTATACCCACATACTAAAAGAACTCTCTGAGGCAGAACAAGGAAGAGGCCAAAGATTAGATCTCACCAACATGTGCCCTCAACAGGCCACTAATGAAGGTAAATCATAGTTTTTTCCCTGGCTGACCTCAAACAGATTCTAGATTTATGAGAGAACAGGAGACGCTGCTACTAAATTGAGCAGAACTTAAAGCTTGAGAGCTTGTCAATTTATAGCAAATTAATTCATTGCAGGGGTTGGTGGGAGAACATCAGAGTAGCTCTGCTTTAGAAATTGAGCTGAAGTTTACTTGTTTGACCACAATGTTCAGCACACAGGTGAAGAGCTGTCCGTCATTGCTGTCCTCACTAGTCGACACCAGAAATAATAGCCCGTTAATAAACTAATTATTATTATTATTTTATAAACATACTTTTAGTCACTTCTCAAGCTAAATGTATGTAGCACACCACATGGGTCCGCTGGCACTTTTGTGCTTTGGGTCACTTACATTACTGCAATGTTTAACCTTATAGAATAAATTATGCTAATTTTTGAGTATTTTCTTACTTTTAGACTAGTTGACTAGTCTAAGCTTAAACCTCCTGTATAAACATCCACTTAGAGAAAGCCCACACAGGCACAGGGAAAACATGCAAACTCCACACAGACAGGCCCTGCACCAAATTTCATGGCAATCAATCCAGTTGTTGTTAAGATATTTCAGTCTGACCCAAAGTGGTGAACTGACTGACACTACTATCACAGAGCCATGCCGCAAGCATGGCTAAAAACACTCTATAGACTATTGGAGTGAGAAAATACAACCAGACAGAAGTTAAATCTTGGAAAATTCAATATTGCGGCCTCTATGTCTAAATATCAGCCATTTTTCAGATCATTACTATTCCATAAACTGGTTGGTATAATGATCAATGCGCACTCTAAGATGGGGAAAGTCAATGCGGTAAGCTCTGGCATCCACTAGTTGCTGTGAACACAGAGAAAAAAAAATCATCTTCTACCATATGTCATGATAACAGTGACAACATATGACTCGAAACATAAAGCGGGGAGACGTAATTGTCCCAAGCTGTAAGGGCAAGCTGGGGCATTGTGGCTTTGCACTGAGTGTTGAGACCCAGCAATTTGACTCTGTTCTGTGTGGTGGACAGAGGAAGGGGAGTAAATAAGGAGGCTGGGCAACAAGGATGTATTTGGAGAGAACAAGATACAAAGGACAAGACACTAAATAATGAATAAGAGACAGAGAGAGTGTTTTGAGGGGAGTACAACAAAAGAGGAGACAGTCCCCAGAGTAACATTGCCTGACCTCAGTAGTCTCTTCAACATGCCCACAAACACAAGAATCCTCACACAGGAAGTTCTCCACAGGCTGCCCTTTGTGTAGAGATGGAGTCATGTTAGAGTGTGGGCAGAGGTTCAGGCTTCATGTCCTTTCATATCCAGAGCTACAGAGCTAGCCCTGGATTTGGTACAGTGACACACATACAAACTTGGATTTGCCTACACACTCACACACCCACCCCAACAACAACAATTCTGAGAAAGATGTGGGTGCCATCATTTGCATTGTAATGCCTTGATATGTATTCTCAACTGTTTAATATGAATAAATGCTGTTTGAAAATGAACTTGAAAGTAAAATCAACAAGAAGCCAATGGGAGGTTCTCTGGGAAAGTTTAGTGCCTTTCTGTTCCTGTCGGCATGACTTCAAAAGAGCGAGAGCGGGAGGGAGGGAAGGAATACAGTTATGGAAAGGAAGCAGAATGAAGAGAGGAAGAGGCTGGATATTCATAGCAAGCAAAAGCAGAAAGAGAGAAAGTAAGACAGAGAGAGAGAGATGTTGCATGAATTATTATCACCAGGGATCCAAGGGTTGGACATTCTGTATATAGCAACTACAGAAGAAAGTACTAAAGATGTGCAGAGAGAGGGGGAGAGAAAGGGGGGGGTGAATAAACTTAAAAATGATCACAAGCTACGTGGATAATACAGTAGGTATTGTGTGGGAACTGAGGGAGCCTAATCTTGTACGGAATGATGCCAACTCCAATAGCTGGAGAGCGTCCCATGAAACAGGAGGGAGGGACGGCGGTAAATAAGAACCTCTACCCGCCGCCACCAACACCACCTCTCCCTGAGCAACAAGGATTTAACCCCCCTGCCGCCGCCAGACAGTCTGTTCGCCCCCACACAAAGCTGCAAAATACTTCTTGTGATGCAACATGTAAAGTACACCAAGATTACCCTTCCCAGTCCCAGAGCCTCCAAAACAACATGGCTCCACCATGGGAGCTGCAACAAAACAGCACATCTGGAAGTCAGATTATAGAGATAAGCCTGGCAAAAGGGCAAGGAGAGCAGAGAGAATGAATCACTTGGTTTAAAAGGACAGAAATACAGATGCTCATAGCTTGCCCTAACTCTGAATGACTCCTGGAAACAACTTCAAAAAGATAACAAACTACTGGCTCCATAAAATACAGGGAATGGACAGTTTCTCAGCCATCCAAGATAAGGTAGAAACACAGATATGAAGATTATGCAGGTTATCTTTCAATGCAGCTGCACTTGAAAGCCATGCACTGATATGAACAAATATTCTGTGAGTAGTCTAAAATACTCCACTGCTGCAGGGGATGACAAAATCTCTCTCGGTATCCATAGCATGGTATTATGCAATGTTGACAGATAGTAGAGGTTCACTCAGTATAGTCTACAAAAAAGTCTACTGTCATTCATCTGTACAATACAATTTTGCTGGGAAAAAAAACATTCAGTTTTTTAGGAACCAAGAATAACAGGCTTTTTTGTAGTTTGATGACCACGCATTTTTTTTAGTTTATCCATGGGTTTTGTAAGGATTAAGAGGTCACAGACCATTCGCAATCATCATGGAGACATTGCAAACTTTAGTTGAAACTGAAACATGAAAATTACCAGGAAAAAAAAAACCTCAAGATGACAAGTAAGAAAACATGGCAACATGGAAAGCTCGGATCAACATCAACCCATAGTTGCTTGTGATCTTCCACAGTGGAAGCCATATTGTTTGTTCTAGGGATACTCTGTCTTTATACCTTTCCTAACACACATCAAACTAGTAAGATGCCATCTTATAAAGCTTTTCACTCAGCTGTAACAGCATAATGATTTATACCACTTGAAATGCTTGAATTCCTAAAACTATTCAAGTTATAAAAATGGAATTATTCTTTCCACTGCAAAGCCTTTGAACAGCTTTGTGATGGTACAACTAAGTATACAAAATCCTTAAACTGGCACCAAAAAACAACAACACCATTTAACTGTCAGGGCAGAAACACCTCCCGCAGAGATGTTCGTGAAACAAGTCCACAAATTCCACCCCCCCACTTTCAACCTACTCTGCTCCCACAGAGGAAACATGCCCTGTTTGTCTAAGCTCACCACATCTTCCCTGCAACAAAGTCAACAAACATGCATGGGCACATACTTGTCTAAAATAGAGGACAGTTCTTATCCCAGAACAATGGAAAAAGTTTTTGGATCCACCCATGTGTAAAGATTAAGAAAAGCTGTTAACTGTTTGGACTCACTTCATGCAAATCAATGACAGCAACTTTAGACATGATGGGAATATGGATTATGTAGGTTTAAAGACCATAGCCATGCATTTGGCCTTGGTGGAGAGGAGATCAGCAGACACTGGATGCTTGGGAAAGTGCTGCTGCTAGCTGTTGCGAGCTGTGAAGAACAGAGGCACGCTGAGGTCATGAGTAAACACACCGACTCATCCAGAGCACAGAAGAGGGGGGGGGACTGGAAACACATCTGCTCTGCCTTTGATCCAAACTTCTGCAGCCCAGCACGCCACTCACCTCAGCTGCCCACTCTGTGCCTGACTAGAAAACAATGGCCACAATCCTAAACACTCACTCTTCCTTCCCATGCTGCCCTCCTTGCTGCTGGTGCTGACGTTACACAATAAAAGCAAATTTTATTAAGGATTTGAATCTTCAGATCATCAAGAAAAAATATATTATTGCCTTTTATTTGCTTCCCACAGTCTCATGTTAACACTTCAGTGGCCCTACCCATGCAGAGCAACAGCTGGTTCTAGGTACTAGGAGTACTGGCTATCAGGTATATGAACTAGACATTCATCTCTTAATACTCTTTACAGATCGACAGTTAACATCACCCCCATTTGTGTGATGGATGTCAGGATTTTACTCAACTCCAGACACGACAGACATGATTTTAAAGGAATCAGGCACAAACCAAAGCACTGATTTGCTAGCTGAACAGCATTTTAAACTATATCTGCCATCAGTTTCCATGAAAATGGGGGGTCAAAATTTGAGAAACTTTTTTAAAGACTGTCCGTCATGCTGACTTCAGGCAGTGACTGGCCTGGTTGTGGAGGTGAGAAAACCAAAAGGGTTTGATCTTCACTGTTTTGATTGTTTACTCAACTACTTCTTCCACTTTTGTGCAAACCCCAGTGTAACACTATGAATGCCTTCCAGAAAAACTGCCTGATCGAACAACTGGCACAGCAAGCTTTTCACCCCAGCAGTTTGTGGTTGAACAGGATATCGTACAAAACGGGTTTGTTACAAACATACCCCTAAGTTAAAAAATGTATTTAAATTAGCTTCAACTTGCTTGAAGGTTTAGCTAACCATTACATCTACATCAACTGATTTTTGCGAACATGTTACTGAATTAGTAAATCCAATATTCACTGCCCCTGTGGGAAATATCTGGTTTATTTGCACTTTGATGTGTCAATATTTTCACCAGCTAGTCAATAAATCTGTCTGCCTGGCGCTAGACAGGTAGTGTGCAGTGGGTTTATCGGAGCTTGTTGCTGAAAACAGATGCCTGGTGCTGTTGCAAATAGTGCTGATGACAGCTGTGAGACTAAACCAAAACAGTAACATTGTGAGTGTAACAACAAACCAACGTGCTGAAAGATACCACGTAAGCGAACACTTCTAATTCTTCTAATTCAACACTAATTCTAGGTGGGTTGGTCACTCTGAGCAAGCTGTTCTGAATTGATTATCAGAGCAAATTTTATTTACTTGTGTTAGCAAGGAGTTTTGTTGTCTTTTAATGGTCCTTAATGTTGCCTAAAACATCTACAAGCTGCAGCCTGAGTACCAAAACTCCAATAATAATTGATATTCTAGTTCCGTCTACACTACTGGAAGTGACTAAATCTCACCATCTTCCTCTTCTGACTGAACCACAGCTGGAAATATGACTAATAAGGGAGCACAGTGTACAGGAGACGTACGGCATACAGCTCAAGTGTGGGAGAGAGATGTTAGTGTTCGCAGGACAAAAGGCCAACCATGATGTCAGCTTAGTTCCCTCACAACATAACCTCCTGACCTTGTGAGAACTGCTAATTTGATGAGCCTACATTTCCACTGCGGTTAAAATTTTTTGTTCAACAAGTCACACAAACTGAATCCTAACAACAAAACCAAAGCCTCCCTAAATATGGGGATATGTGGCCTTTTCTGGGGACGAGCAGGATCAGTTTGTCAAGAGTTGTAGGATTAAAAAAAAAAGACCTTTCTTACATATATGACCAACTTTGACATTTAACTCCAAAGACTCTTTTATTTTTAGACAGCAACATTATAATGCTTTATAAGAGTTTTGACTAAAGGCATATACTTTTTTTCCATTTAGATTTTTAACTTTAACTGGCAAGATTTTCTTGCAAACACTCCCTTTCTGACAAATTAGAACAGAGCAATGGACATAAACAAATAATTGTTTTTGTCATGTGAAAAACTTTAGCCTTGCTGTCTGGTATCTTTCCCTTACAAACCACGTTCGAGGTTGGGCTTGTGAGAGCTCCACCACAAGACTCCCACCCTCCAATTCCCTCTGCTTGTACTGTATGAGCCCAGAGAACCACATCCTGAGGAGTGGAACACAATCGACAGCAATGCCTCCTTGAACTGGAAAATTGGTTACACAATCTGAACTTTTCACTGACGACTGTGTTGCTCCACTAAAAATATTACAATCACTGCTTTCATTGGAAGCCAAACTGTGGAGAGTACAGAGACGTTTCAAAGGGAAACAATAGCAAAAACACCATAGAAAAACAGAAGGCCCCTGATCATGGGATGTGATCGGAGAGATGTCTGTCCTTGATGTGAGTGCCAAGGTGAGAGGCTCCTTTGCCATTTCCCAGAATGCTCTGGAGAGCACCGGTTAAAGAACAGTTGTCTTTAATACAAATGTTCAAGTAGGTCTTATGACATGGGCAAGAGTACAACATCATATACACCGCATGGACTCTTACCGGGATACACCAACTGAGGCTTTATCTGAGTCCAGTCAATCACGGCACATGACTTTTAGTTGCAGTCAATCACATCAACTGGATTCTTCTTTAAAAACCCAAACAATGTGCATGTAACAGAATGAACACTGTCGCTGTAGTTCTGTTAAACAATGAATTATATACTGTGTAACGGAGAATATGATATATTAAGTGTATTATTCATGTTAGACAATATTAACATTGCTGAATATTATGTTCCTACAATGCCAACTTTGCCACAATGAGCTTGTGTGAAAACAGAAACAATCCTGCTTTTTGTTGTTCCCTGCCACATTAGTTCAAAACAGATCTTTAGTGTGTGAAAATTCCAGAAAAGTCTTTGAATTTCTAAATGCTAAAATGTACAAAATTAGCTCTGGCTACATTTTTTACCTATTAATGTTGAGGTTTAGAACATTCTCATGTTTGGCAAAAAAAGCTGACAGCTGGGGTGAATTGTCAGAGTTGTGGGAGCAGGAACTCACAAAGAAGCAGTGACTACAGCTTTGGTCCCCACCTCACTTCGCCCCTCAGGTCTCTGAAAAGCGCTGGCAGGTTCAGAGCTCCTCAGCCCACCCCCATCCCTCACATAAAGAGGATCAGCATATATAAAGTGAGAGCACAATTTGGCAATACATCCCTATAATAACACACAGACCAATACAAGACTTTTTGCCAGGCGACTGGAAGAGGAAATAGAGGAGTATAAACAGCACTCACTGCGGCCAGGCTCGGGTTTCCATGGTGTGCTGAGGCATCCTCTGGACAGTTCACACACACAACATAGCGTTCAGGAAACACACGCAAATCTGAAGGCAGGCAGGGAAACAACACAGACCATGCTAGTTAATAACACAGGCTCACCTCTCATTATGAGTCAAAGTCAGACAGAGGGAATTGTGGTGGAGGTTTGAATTTATATCTACAAACACCAAGTATTTAATATCCCTCAGACCTAGAAGAAATGGGCAGTTTACAGATAATTGCTGAGCTTTATGAGCCGCGTTAGCAGCATGAAATATTAGAAAATTTTATGGTAACAATGGCTCCTGGGAGTAATATGACTTTCACAGACTTCAAAGGCAAAGACCATTTACAAAAACAATACTATTAAAAACGGTTTATATCACGATAACTCCAACTGATGTCAACATATCACTTAAACTGGAAAGGCAACCGGACCAATAGCTGCCCTATGGATTGGTACATAGCCTCTTATATGTAAAAACAACTCTATACTAAAATATTGATGAAGAAGTAACTGATCACTGTGATCAGTAATAATGAAATGTGCTGAGCACATTTATCCACCGTATGAAATAAACCCTGTAATTTTAATGACTTCAAGGCAGTTCCTGTCATGCCAACCACAAGACAAACTTTTGATCATTGATAACAGAACATAGAACATACCTAGAACATAAAAACTGTCAGTATGTTATTTTGTCCTTTCAACAGTTTTGTGCTGTGGGATGAAATGAAAGTATTACCTCAGAAAATACCACTTTAATCATGCTAACAAAGTTATAAAAAGACTCACTTTTAGCCTCACAATCTTTACAAGTCAAGCACAAACTGGCCACTTTGCAATGTGTAACTAGCCAATCAGAGTAAAGACTTTTAACTATCTGTTTAATAGCTAATTGCACTTTTATATGACCTAATTACTATGTACAGCTAACTCAGTGGACCAAATTACACAACCTTTGACCCCAGCAGACTGGGTCTAATTTGATGTGTAACGGGCCTGCTGAGAGAAGCCGTCATCTCAGTCTGCAGCAGGTCAGAGCAGCCTTAACATCCAGGCCCCTAGGGAGCAGATATTAACTTTACTGACAGGAAGAGAGCCGTGTCAGTCCCATGAAAAGGTGGCCAAGGGTCACAGGCACTAGATGGGCCATGGAGATAGATTCTCACTGCCCTCCATAGACAGCCCTCCAATCTTTCTCTATCCCACTCACAGTAGCCTCTCGAGAGAACCACTTAATGGCGTTCTGTTCTCAACAACACCCCGAACAGGTAGGGACAGGACATAAAAACAAGTGAGGGGGAGAAAAATCAACATTCATACCACAGATGACTTGCTCCTACTGTGGGAAATTTGGCTGAGTATGAGTCACTGGGATATATCTTTCCAGTTCATTTAATTAGAAATTGATTTATTGAAAACACGTAGGTTACATACCTCCATAGTGCTGCTTGGAAATACATCTGAGGTTAAAGTGCCGCTTCAGAAAATGGCCAACTAGGTTGACATTTTTCCCTATAAAAAAAAAAAAAGCAGAAAAACAGTTAAGAGGAAAAAAGTGTAGAAAGTCACTCAAACAAAAATTGTCTTTTAATTACATATTTTTTGGGGCCTTTATGGCTTTATTGGATAGGACAATCAGCAGTCAGAGAGATAGAGAGACAGATAGACAGAGAGAGAGAGAGAGAGAGAGAGAGAGAGAGAGAGGGGGAGAGAGTATGTGTGTGTGTGTGTGTGTATGTGGTGGTGGTTTTCAAACTTGAAAAACAATGCCCATTCCTATAAATTATTATACTATTGGCTCTGCAGATAGATACATCCCATCAATTTTCTACTAACCATAATCCTGTGCTCAGACTAATGGCCAGAATACCACCAAACTCTAACCCCGAACTCATTCATTCATGGTGTGAGAGACTGTTCCTTCAGTTTCATTTGAACTGACATCCAAGTTAGACTGGGAGGTCCAGAGAAACCGTGGCCCCCGCCTCTGCTCTATTTGTCATGGAATGTTTGTCATGGTATGCAAGATGCGCTGGACAGAAAAAGTGGCCGGTTGCCTAATCTGGTAGGAATTTATTGACTAAAAGCAAGGGTCTGGCTAACACGCTATCCGCCTGTTCTTTGTAAACAGGACAACAGTGCTGGAAAGCTGACAGAGCGTGCTCATCCTTTAGTACCTAATTTGTACCCTTTTCCTTTTCTTGATGTAGTGATGATAAAATTACACCCTGCTTGACTTTACCACCACCTCTCTATTATTTCTTATTTGGCCTTCTCAGATTGCTGTTGCCGTGTGAAATCCTCATTAACTGCTAACTGTGGGGATTTTTTGCATTTTAACTCCAATTTAGGGATTACATGTGTTCTACAGTTTGAGAAAAAACTTGACCTGTTGCACTCTAGGCTCTTTCAGAACTCCCTGGATAATCTCAAATACGCACTGGCATCAAGATAAAACGAGGCTGTCTTTGTGTCTAAGAAGCTGACATTTTGGTTTTCACCCATCGGCAACAGCACACTGACAGTCAAACTTGGACAAGCCTCAACTAAAAGTTGACCTACACCCAGGACAAATATGTTCCATGCTGTTTTAGTATGAAAATACCAGGGCCGAAATAATTCCTCCAGTAACTCAATAACAAAAACTTTGACAAAAATTCTTTGCTTCAAAGTTTCATTTAATCTACACAACAATATAAAGCACAGGGACGATTATGACTGATGCACAATGCTGTGGACACACAGAAAACAAAGTGATGGCGCCGATTGCAAAATGGACAAACATAGAGAATAGTGAGGTAAAGTTCTGCTCAAGAAAATAACCACCAAAAATAAAATTCTGCAGTCAGTGTGTGAAAGCCTGAGCTTCATTCAGGTTATTACTGTGACAGAAGCAGCATACATACACACTCACTCACACTCTCCAGTAGACCAGGTATAGTCATTTTAATTTGATTGCAGGTGTCAGGCAAAAACTTCTGTTCACCAGAATGACTAAGAGTTGGCTTTCAGCTGGTGACCGCACTCACTGCAAAGAACAATTAGTTGTTCATTAACCTGTCTTATTTTCTCCTCTTTATATCCACTACTGCCGTTTAACAAAGCAAAAGTATTTCATCTAATTACTTGTTTAAGCATTGAGATAATCGATAGAATACTTGATTACTAAGATAACTAATGGCTGCAGTCCTAGAGCATATAACACAGAGCAAACAACACAGCATTTGGCCCACACATAAGTGTGAGTGGGCTGCTGTGAACATCCCCCTTACTCTGTTAGCTGATGTCCACTCAGCACCAACTCCAAGCATCTAATTATGGTCTTCAAAAAGAAGCAGTCTTGTGATAATGACATACAATTACAGAGACAGTTTGCCACAAAATTGCCACAGGTAAACACTTAAGACCACTGGCCAGTGATTAATGGCACTACCTCTGCTTTCTTTTTCCCTGTGCTTGTGGCCGAATTGGCAACCAGGGTCACTTTATAGCAAACACCTATTTATATCTTCAAAAATACACAAAGCATACACAAATGAGTGGAGGGATGAATTATTTAAATGGTCAATCTAATCTGTCAACCAAGATTAAATCCCTACAGTTTAAAGTTAAGTCCAGCACAAATTAAACTGAACTAAGAAATCAACAGGTTATTAAGGTTTTCAAAATATGAAGTCTTATTTGTTAGTACGACACAAAGTAATTACAGTCAATATTTTTTGAACAGGGTAAAATTGTTGCTAAGGTGACAGGCTAAAACACTAGTCAGTTTAGCACCTATGTGAATGCATCTGATCCTCAAAAGCCGTTAAGTAGAAATTTAGCCTACAGCAAAATTCACGCATTAGAGACAGTATCAGACAGCTTATTGAAGACGTGTGAAAACACATTAAAAACTCTCTTCTCATACACAGACCAAAAACAAATCTCTAATGCGCATAATAGAAAGGAGATTAATCAGGAAAAAGCAGTCTCAATTTGTATGACACTTGGCATCAAATGACAATGCTTTTTTTTTTTTTTGCACTAGATGTGCATCACTTTCATAATGTGTCAGTTGATACTATTACAGTCTAGAGACTTATTCACAGTTATGTATTCTCAAGTTCCATAATGACAATACAATGAAATCTATACTTAATGACATCATTTATTGTGGTGGTATTTTCCAAGATACTTCAGGGTATGACTTCTCTTATAGAAGAAGCTCATTTTACCTGATTTCCTTAGGTTAGTGATTGTTACATCCATGTGACAGCATTAAGGGAACGATAAATAGGGATTTACAGAAATTTCCATTTTGCCTTATCAACCAAGGTCTCAGGTAACTCCATAGGCACAGTCTGTAAGACTAATGATAATGAGACATGTTTTACTGGCTCTGTACCACATCACACTGAATTTGCAACAATCACTTAGTGTCATATTTTAGCTTTAATTTGTGAGTGTTAACATCCCTGTTTTATTCATAGTATAGTACTTTTTTATATACTTTTTACGCGTAATGCAGCTGAGCAAATAAACAAACCTACATAAAGTTTAGCATTTTGGTTGCAAATTCTTTGCAGTCAGCAATAAAACACTGTCATCAGATTGGTAACTTCCCTAGTGGTGCTTTAGTTTTTTGGCTGTTTGGGTGGCTTTTGGGGCTTATGTCTAATCCTCAGCAAGTGAAACACATGTTGGATTAAAGTCAGGTGGTTGAAATGGCCACTCACAAGAACAAAAATGTGTCCAAATTCTTAGGGACTACACTGTACAGGGTGTACAGGTTGTTGAACCTGAAGACAACTGTGAGTGATAGATTTATGAGTACACATGCTATTAGAGTACATCACTGATCTGCACTCCTTGAAAGTCTGTCTCTTTAACAATTGTACATAAAGTCCATAGTAATGCCAGATAAGGCAACACACTTGAAATAGAGTTCTTTATTAATCCCATAGGAAAATTAACAGGCTATATGGTATGCTGAGCATGGTTGCAGTTAATAATAGCAGCATTCCTTTATTGGGGAAAAAAATCTGATATTCTGTTATTCTTTAAATAGCAAAGCAGTGACCATCCATCGCCCATTCTGGAAGTCCACTCAAAGAGGAATGCAGATCCGTATCTCTGTTTTCTCTGCCCGTTCTGGGTTCAGGAGGGACCAGGAACCAAGGCTCTTTCACTGCACATTCATGGCTTTCCATGTTTTTCCATGTTTTTAGAAGCTTTGATTTAGTTCATTAGACTCTTTAACCTTGTGTCTAGCCCTCCAACTATTCTCACTGCTTTCCCTGGTGGGTTGGGCTTGCCAATTCCCAGGACAAGTTTGACAGGGACGTCTGGACACAGATTTGGGAACCAGTGCAATGCCATGGCCTGAGACATCAGCTGTTGCTCCAACTTTGTAACGTCCTGCACAGCGCAGAGTTGCTCTTGGCCCTCTGCCCAGGTTCTCTCGTGCTAAGCTTACATTCATGTTTCTCTCTCACAAACAGTTTGCTAGTGCCTCCTCTGGGAATGAGTGGCCCCTTTCTGTGGCAACTGTGGCCCACAGTGGTGCAATACCCACATCTGCAGAGAAGACACTTTAATGGGTTTCAATGGTACTTCCTTCAAGAGAAGATGGCCTTGCTTAATTGTTTTGAAACCCAATGCACAGCAATATTATGACAGGTCAAATCAAACAGTCAACAAGCCAGCACGCCATGTTTTCAGAAATGTGGTAGATAATATTGTAACTGCTTGTATGCTGAGTCTTCTACCATCTTGTAACACACCACAAGACAACTGCAGAAAAAAGACACAGACTCCACAGGGCCGGTGCCAAGGCTAGAATATTGTACTTTTGAAACACACACACACACTCACACACACACACACACACTTATCCCTGCAGCTTTCACCACTTCCTGGGAAAACAATGAGAGGAAAGTAAAGTCAACAAACCAAAAAAGCATCCAGAGTGACTCGGACTGTAAAATGGAAAAGACAGGGGTGAGAGGCATTCAGACCAGGGTCAAAGGTAAGTCCCTGTGGAACAGACTTCATTAACTTCGGTGATATCCTGAGGAGATCATTAAAACGGCCATAGAAAACATAGCCTACTTCTTCTCACCATCCGCATTCCTGGCAGGCCCTGCTGTCGTGACTCTTGCAGGAATCCATGTGAGTTTCTGCACTGATAAGGAGGCTTTTTCTGGTTTTCAAAGCAAGCCTTAGCCATACTTTAGGCTGACAGTGGGCCCAGGACCTTTAACAACTTAAGTGTCTTCCATCAGTGCATTTAAATGCACCTGGTTTCTCTGAGCTTCCTGCTCAGGTTATCTGATTTCAATAATGTAATGCAAAAAAAAAAAAAAAAGGTTTCCATAAATAGATCATAAATATGTCAAAAAGAATTTTGTGGGACCTAGCAAGACTTTTACTGGATGAAACCAAGTGCCTATATCTATGCTTAACTGTGTTTCTAACAAGATTTTATTTATAAAAGCAGATGTGCATGGTGATACTTTCAGAATGTAAGGAAAGTATCATCGTGGCAACAGTGCTAACAGATAGAAGGTAAGATGATAACTTTTAGCAATGTATCCATTTATGCAAATAGTTATACCCACAGCCTGACTAAGATTAAATTGGAAACAAATACGTCTAAATAAGGTGGTTTCCACAAATGAATGGAAGATTATTTTAAAATTCAGGCTCATGTCATAATAAGGAAAATATTAGTACCTCTCAGTCAGTTAGTCCAAATGTTTCCACCAAAAATGAAAAACACTCTCCAGGCTACAGTATTGTATATCATTAATACACTTACATTATACCGACACTGCCTAAAAAACATGGCACTGAGAAGCAGAGAAACCTGATTACCCACCAGCTGCATGTAAACATAGGTTTTACAGTAACTTAGTTATTCCAGTGCATGTAAAGGCATTCTCCGATTTCCTGCCTTAACCTGATTTATCCCATTAACCACGTTTCTAGTGTGCATGTAAATGTACTGACTGTATGTCAGGAGAACTGCAATTCCCACGCAACCCCTTTATGAACAGGAGTTAAATCAGCAGGACAGTCAGACATCAGTGCCTGAGAATCCTGCTCTTTTGACATCTCTGCTTTGATGTGGACCCCCTCCCTCTGTCCTCAAGTGTGGGTGGAGAGTTGGGGCTTAGAACGAGAGAGAGGGGTGGAGTGGTGAAGGATGAGAGAGCATGAGGAAGTTACCCATATGTAAGTGGGGGCTTTCCTGGAAGGACATCACTCTCTGTGTGTAACTGTAACTACGGCCGTAGCAGAGCACTGTGCCTTATCATCCTGCACAACGTCCACCTGAAACAATATTTGCACATGAGTGTTCAATTTAACATTTGGGTGACCCCTTCATCGCAGTTACAAAATACGCCGCAGCATGGTAGCTCAGGCCAACCCATAATGCAGCATGTGACTAAAGTGGTGGGGAGCATTTTGGAGCACAGAACAATTATCAAGGGAAAAAAATATAGTTCTCAGAAACATAATCTGATGAGAGAAACGCAGTCACAATACAACCTGTCATATTTAATCATCATTATATCTTAATTAGCCCAAAAGGCCTTGAATCTCTAAAGGCCCTTGCACAGTTTATATTTAAAGAGCATTTCGAATGAGGACAATGCAAACTGCTTATTTTGCATTAAGCTCCTTTGGATTAATGTTGTGCAGAGCAGTTTGTGGACTTAAGGTATGCATTGTGCTGGCCTTTTAAAACTCAAATCAAGGTCTCATTGGAAGCAGGCAGTCTCTGCCAGCTGGTTCCTCTGTAAATCTGCTAGCCTTTGTTTAGAGATCCAGATAGTTGAACCATGGCACAAATGGCGATTCTATCAAGGTTTTGCTACCAGTGACTAATGATAACAGGACGATAAGGCCATGACGAAAAGAAGAATATTCGGTGTTTAAACTGACCAAAGTTCAGAATTTTATTTAAACATTTAAAGAAACGCAACAAAACATTTGAATTTGGACACTTTTAACTTTTAACGCAACAAAATGCCTGGAAAGCATTAATGTGTTCAATTAAACTGTGCTGCTGTTGTTTAAGTCGTCCCAGCCTGGCCTTAACCAGGAACAACCACAGCGCTCATAAGAGCACATGACATGGGGCCATTTCTTTCAAAGCGAAGCAAAGGCCAGAGAAAAACAATGACATCCTCTGAAACATTTTACTAATTCTTAAAACAAGGCATTCTGGTCAGGCTGAACACTTAGCATGAGTTCAAGAGAGTGTGTGCCATCTCCCAGACCAGATTGTGGTAAAGGGGAACAGTCACATGAATGTGATCCGTGCTCAGGCTCAGGCCTTAATTATATGGGAAAAGAGTGTGGTGTGACAGCTATGGCAGGGATTGCGGTTGTGTCCTAAGAGAGTGCAGTTGACCCTGCAGAGAAGGAGAGGGACAGAATGTGAGAACACACAAAGAGACGGCATGAGGAGAGGCCTGGAGAGGAGAGGAGAGGAGAGTGCATATATGTGAAAAAAAGAACAAAGAAAAGAAAAGAAAAAAAAAAAAGAAAAAGTGTGCGTCTATGTGTGCAATAAAAAGGGGGGGGGGGGTTAATAGTGGAGTCAGGCTGTCCTATGTGTTGCTGCTGAGTAAGGCCAGGGGCTTTCAGGAAGGATTTAAAGAGCCACAGCAATACCACAAAGCACCAGGGGGAATGGGGCTGCCCAGCAGGGCCCAGGGGAGGGAGGGCAAGCAGGGAGAGGGACAGGCTGGCTGGAGTGGCTACTCTGATCAGGATCCATTTCCAGCCTGGGCCTTGGAATTCCTTTGTTCCTGTCACAGGTCTCCGTTTCCCCCTCGCCTTAATCCCAGCCTGCCTCACGCCCAGTAACACAGAGCCAGGGCAGGTAACTCTGCCACAGGCATGCCTCTCTATTTCCAGACCAGTCCTCACATAACAGCCACTTGCACAAATAGCAATAGCTGTGGTGGCACTGAGAGGAAAAATGGTGGGTTAATACAAGTTGCTGGTTAATAAAAAAAAAAAAACTATTCTGTGTCATGTTGTGAACTGTCTCAGCAGGAAGCTGAAAAACTGGCATGTATTCATTTACTCTAAAATAGACATCCAACACACAAGTAATGGTTTATATGGTTTTTTTGTATACAGTCTCGGTCACATTAATAGTTTTTTTTTTTAGCTTGGAGCAGTATGCCTTTCAAGAGCCAGAGAAGTCAAACAAATCAAAATCTGTGACACTGCAGTGCAGAAATTAACCATTCCAGTCTCTACACATCCTCCGCATTCTTTACTAGGAGGGAGATGGTCATTCGTAAACACATTCTCCAACGGTAAAGCTATCCAGCAACACTTGTGCTTTTCCCGCAATGGCCATGGCCAGGCTGCCTTAAGCCCCCTTCAGAGGGCTGCCAAGAGGAGTCAGTGGTACACTGTGCAGCACTTGCAAAGCCCTCTCCCACGGCTATTAGTGACCATTCATCTGGGGAGCCTGGGAAAATGCCTCTCCAGCTTGCCGTGGCCATGGGGAAACAAGTTGGCAGGTGTTCCCTCCCCCTAAGCCCTGGCACCTGTGCAGGGACAGGAAGAAGAAGGAACCAGCTCCGCCATGGGCTAAAACGGTCTCTAGGTACCACTTTGCCATAGCTCCTCTAACTGCTCTGACTGGTAGCAAGACCCTCAAACACTGGACTAAAACATACCCGAGCTGTGCCTCACATGGAGAGATCAATGTAGGTGTATCGATGCTAATAGAAGGCGTATGACATCTGGTATTGTGCTTTGGCAGTTTGAAACGGCATGTTAACTAAATCCGTGTAAAATGGGCCTTCTCGGTTTACACTCTACACATCCACACAAATATATACCATTGTGGAGTAGAACATCAGTACACCCTTGATATAAATATTACTAGGAGGATTTTTTTTTATATTATATTATTTTTGATATTACCAGGAGCAAGAGAAATCAAGATAGCACACAATCAGTTTAAATAAACAAAATCTAATCTAATGCAAAAAGTAGCAGTGTATTCATAATATGTGGCAAACTCTGGGGCAGTCTGCACATTGTGTTGTCTGAAATGAGCAGGTTTTCTGTCCAGGTTTGTTTTCTGCACAGCAGTGGCATCTCCTGCTGTCACAGTCCATAAACCACCAGCCCCTTTAGTCACATATCCTATCAAATGACAAAAATGTATTCCTAAAAGCATCTTATCCATTCCTATTCATTCATTTTCAATCTGTAATTACTCTGAGAAATGTGGGTGTGTTCAGCACAGTTATACCAGGGAAAATGCAAGAGGCCGCTCCCAAACTCCCCTTCCCTGGACTTCTAAAGTCTAGCATGTCCATTCTGCTTGTCCAGAGCCAAGATGTTTGGTGGGAAAAGTTCCCTGTGTTCATCTCTCTAAAAACATAAATAAATCACATCACTATGAGCTAATCATGAAGTCTCAAGTAGCCTGGGTAAAAATGAGAGGGGGGTACTAGGGGTTGACAGTTGGAAATTGGCCTCTGCAGCTGAGACGGGAAGAAATGGCTTGGATTTATGTTGGCAGAAGACATGGGATAAGACCCTCTCTGACATGTTCACTGGGTGCTATACACACACACATACGCACGCACGCATCCAACACAGCATATATACGTAAATACTATAACCCATAGAGATAACTCAGATACAAACACTTGCACTGAAGGACCTTGGAATGTTAAAAGCTGTTGATGGCTCATTTGAAGTGCCAACAGCTGAGGCGGTTACGCTGTTCTTACTGCTGTCTTTTGGCGGAAGCCCCTGTGATTTCACACTGGCACCAGCTCAAACACCGCCTCATACAAGACCCACAATCCCCCTCCCATAACATCTCACACATAACACCACACTCTATCCGCCTATTCTTGGCAACGCCATCAGCGCTACCCTCGCCTGACACCTTTCGCTATAGGCAACAACATGCACGTGTTCTATCACATACACATGTCTCACTCCAGGATATCCAGTTTAATTCTGCTCTCAAATAACACCATGCTGCACAGATGGGATTGCACAGATGCAAATGGGTCTACTGACAAAACAGATAGAAGCAGAAAACCAGCATCCCCTCCCTGTTACAGACAGTCTGAAAGTCCTGTGAGGATTAGCAGGTTAGCGTTTGACCTGCTTGCAGAAAAGACGACCCCTATACTTAATACCCACCCTGAGGTTTACTGGGCTTCCCTCCCTAAGTCTATAGTCCTGTCCTACCTTTTTTATGGCTCCTGCCTGCCTGCTTACTTCTCACAGTCTCAGTCTCCACCTTTACTGCTCTGTCGCCTCCCTCACATGGGACAATGAAAAGACCAAGAATGTCATTACACTCACTTAAGACATTTAATAGGACTAGAGCACATGAACTGTGTAGGCCTGCTTTAGGCACTAAACCTTTTCAAGTTCTGAGAGGGGAAAATTCTCCAATATGGTATGGAGTCATGTTCCACTGGTTACACTCTTTTTGGCAAAGCTGCAAGGAGCTTAATCATTTTTACATGCATATTTCACTGCTGAAATACTGATAGTGTCCTTGTTCACATAGTGGAGCAGATGGGTGCGCGCAACTGTGTGTTTGGAGTCTCAGTCTGTGATCTCCATCATTACAGATGTCTGTCTCTCTTCAGTCTGTCATGGGCAATATGAGACAGGATTTTCAGTAACTTTACACTGTCAGCCTGTTCACACCTAGCCCAGGAGGGGGGTATATCTCTCCAGCATACTGTCACTCCATGTGATTTTCTCTGGCTCTGTCGCGTGTGAGCGCCTGTCTGCGTGCACACAGCCCGTGGGCTTGCTTGTGAAGACTTAATGTTCATCAAGAGAATTTACCAAAAGTTAAACACGTGCATCTGCGTATGAAAACAAATGCACACATGGACGAGCAATTTTATTGGATGAGAAGACTAAAGTGGAAGAGAGTAGCGTGAGAGGCAGAGCTGCAGCCAAAGGAGAAACTTTATGGGGCCGACTGCCCTGTAATCCCAACTCTCACAGTCAGGCCTGTCCCGCTGAGTGAGCCCAGTTTAACTGCCCTTAACTGCTACCTGTGACAAACCTTTCTGCCTGACGACACGCAGCTGGGGGTTCCTCTGAGCTAGGCTTACAGTGCTTCAAAGGCATGTGTGTGGGTGGCTGAAGGAATGCACTCGCATTGGATAAACAGGGTCGAATTGAATTGGCTTAGTTTTTGAATTTTCCTCTCTGTGAATATGGTTGAGCAGTGTTTGTATATGTGTCAAGGTAACTGTTTTTTGTGTTACCCAGCTAAAGTGCAAATACACAGGTGAGCCAACACACACAGAGCGGTAACAAACATTAGCCATTTTAATTACTTACTCACAAAATGTGCCAAGTTAAACACTAAAATATAATATAAAAACTCCTATCAGCTCTCGCCTTCAGGTCACACCCTGGGCGTAGAGAGCCACCATGTCCCAACTAGTTCTGTTGTCTTTCCTCCCACACTCGAGACAGGTGGCCATGAAATACTTTTTAGACTGTTTTGTAACTCCATTCCCATCCTTCAGTGTTCAGAGCTCAGTGGCCCACTTCCATACACACAGCCACAGACCTGCACTGAGGTCCAAGTGGATAAATAATAGATTAGAGCTTATTTATTCAAGAGGTGATGGCAGTCACACCTTAGACAAAGATAACTACCCTGCACAGGAATGACTAACTGCGAAATCAAAACAGAATATAAAAAAAAAACATCATACTGATTAACAAATGGCACTTTAAAATAATACTCAAAGTACATGAAGTAGTAAGTACGTAAACATAATGTTACATAATAATGGCTCATAAAGCAATAACTTAAATCTAAATGTATACTGGACTATGCTCTGGTGCAGCATGAGCGTCACAGGATGTTGTGTTACCTTTCAGAATAAAGGTTGAAGCAGGTGCCGGCTCCTTCTTCTGTTTGGGTTGTCTTCTATTTCGGAGGGATTCTGAGTACTGCTTAACCCTCTGGTCCACAGTATCTTGGACCAGGGCCGTGACTTCCTACAAACAGTGTGCACATATTTCAGTGATTAAACATGTTTTTGAACTGCTGACAGGACACGTTTTGATGATAGACACAGAAAAACAACAGGACAGTAGAAGTTCTCAAGTGAAAGGCCAGCAAGGCAACTCCACAAGTGTCTATGCGGAGAGATGACAACAGTTTTGCAACAATAAAAGCCCCTAAGAAGAATAGACAGAAGGCTCAAAGTCATTTCAGATTCCATGCTGCTGCTGTCTTTTGAAAAGGCCCCCAGCAGAACAGAAGCCATATATTCACTCACACACACATATTCACACCCACGCCCTTCTCTCTATGTCTGTACCTCGATGTGGCCAGTAGTAAACCAGCTGGCGTCCTCTTGGCCGCCTAGGGGCAGAACGTGAAGATCCACCAGCACAGCAAAGTTCCCACACTGTAACACAAAGAGGAAAGACAGCCACAGGTTGCTGAGGGGCATTGAGCTCACAGACAACAAAGGAAATCAGAGCGTGGGTGATTGACAGCGAGACAAACCACAACGACCTCCTGTGTCCTCAAACATCACCCCAGGCTTCTCACAGCAGTCCCCTCCCTCCAGTTTCTCTGTCTAGCCATCTCTTTACCAATCTCTTTAGGAAAAAGTATGGCCCGGACTGTCTCCTCAAATTTCCCCTATCTCAGCGTAAAAACTATTTTCTTATTCTATAGGTTTTACTGTGCAGTAACTGCCTCAGGTCACACAGGCGGCACAGAAAAGTCTAAAGATGTACCACATAAATGAGGATTAGCCTATTTTGTATCGTTGTATTGAGTGGTGATAAAACTCTCAGATCTACTCTTAAGAGCCATGAGTTTCTGCACTTTTGCACTACAACTTTGGAGTGCTGTAGAAAGCTGAGTAGAGGGCTGCAGAGTGGATTCCTGAAGCACTATGTCATCGTGTCAGTGACAATAAGCTACAAGGGACAGGGAGGCCAGAAATGCCGCGGCTGGTTAAGTTGCTGTTACATCTTTCTTAGGCTAGCCTGATTATGGTTTACACATGAGTGCAAAAGCTGCCCGCTGCAGAGAACAAATGGATGTGGGTCTCGTGTGAACTTCGCCTCTCCCTGGACAAGGAAGTAATGGATGGACCGAGACCACCCACAACACGACACAGAGGAACAACAAGTACTGCCCTAAAACCAGGAGTGATAATGCAGCTAAAAGCATTAAACTGAATGCAATGCAAAAATACATGAAGACAAAAACAGGCACAGATTTCAGGCTCATGACGTAGAACCGGACTAGAGCATGTACAAACAGATGAGGTTTTTCATTTAGTAATGAAGGATACTCATGCATCCTAAAGGCTTTGTTTAGAGCCAGGCTCGTTCCCTGGGCAACAATCGCAGACTGAATGACTAAACTCTACAGCCCAGACTTGAGGGATGTTTCTTCACCTCACTCAAGGGATGACAAGGGAGAATGAATTAGTGGGATGTGTAGGGGAAGGTTCTAGCTACTGAGGTTCTAATTCTACACACAAGCTTACACTTCCCAACTCCAAACTCTCTCGAGTTGTCTCCTCCTCTTGTTTGAAAGGAGACTGAGAACATTTTGTTCACAGTTGTAAAGCTGAATTTGTAATGGGGAACCTTTCATCAAGTGACATTAATAGGTTAAATATGTCTTTGAGCAAATGAGGTTGGCATGGAGGTTCCTCATGAGTGCATTTTCCTTTCTCGTCATCTCCTTGAAGAGAACTTGCGTCCTTGCTTCTACCTGCAGATCAGTTGGAGGAGAGAGCACCTCCACATGACTGATCGGTTAATGTCAATTTCAGTCATAGCTTGCCATGACTAAAGCTCTAATGTGTGCCAACTTGTACTTGCATCAAATCTACTGGGAAATTAATTCTCCCATGAATTTTCTCTTATGAAGCAATGCTTTAATAATCTGTGATACTCTGACTCATCAAGAACGTGAGAACAAGACAGAGAAAGTCCAAACATGAAGATATGATGACTGTAAAACGAAAATTCTTTGTCCAAATTAAAAAAAAATTAACAAATGTTGTTGTACAAAAACATGCTTTTACAAAGAATGCCACGGACCAGAACAGAGGCCCCTTATACGCAAGTCCTTCATGTATGAAATGTGTGCACGTTGCCTGTCAGTACCAACTCATCCCTACAGATCAGTATTCTCTTCATCCTCTGCCCTTTGTCTCCCAGCGCTCCATGGATGACTGGTGGCCTCAGCTGACTGCCTCCAACAATCACCAGTGTGGGAAACCCTAGCAACAGAGGGTCAGACCTTGTCAATCAAAACACAGGGACTGAATAGTGGACGAGCCCCACGTTGGACTTGACACAAGCTGGATGGGATTTGGTTTCCTGACTTTAGTCTCTGATTTTTGAAAGTAAGAAAGGTATAAGGTGTGGGGACTCTCGTGATGCTACCAGGTCATCGGGTATAAAGGTCCTAAAATCTGTAAAACTCAAAATGTGTGAGAGATGTTAATGGTAATTTTTGCATATGGTCATATTTAATGGTGGTGTGGCATTGGACTGCTTTATACTGAGAGTGGCTTCTCATTTTCTGTCCCCTGCATGCGTGTAAATCCTGACAGGAACCACAAGATCAATGTACACGGTACATTAGAACTACACAAGGTTAATTTAATCAATAACCTGCAACGAAGAGAGCAGTATAGAGAGCTGCTCAGTCATTTTGGAGAGACACGGCAGGGTGAATCCCCTCAAGTGGTTCTCTGAGCTCCTGATTGAGTCTGTGTTTTTGGCTGAAAGCCAGACATTTAGCAAGCCTTAGACTAACTTCCTTTTATCACATTAGTGCAGCAGACGAGACTCAACTGGGAACTGGACATTAATGATAAACACTGGTCTGCCCCTTACACAAAAACAGCATGTGATTCTCCAGCCTTCTCAGAAATTGGGAATTTTGTCAGGAATGCAAACTAATGCAATCACACTAATAAGAAAACAATTAATTTGCTCAGCACAACTGGCAGTTTGGTGGAGGTGGAAATTGCCTGTTCAAGTGTCAATCTCTGAGTCAAGGCTGCAGTGTTTAGGTGCAGCTATCAGAGCATTTTACAAAGCATGTTAGTGTTAAGTGTGGCAGATAAGACAAGAAAGCAGCAGATTCTAATTTTATACAAAGGCTCTGACTACAATCACATCATGTGGTCTAAATTTGTCAACTCCGTGCACAAAGAGTGACCTGTGGATCTCTAAGCTGAACTCTGTCATGAACTATGGCCTCTGTGTATCCCCCCTTAAAGCCCAGCTATGGTCCCTCTTTTGCAAGATCTCTGCAAGCAGCCTAATAATTTGTGGATGTAGTAAAGGAGACCACAAGGACCTTGCCTTCCTCGAGCAAAGCAATATGAAAGTACCCAAAAGTTTACCCACTGAAAGAGAGAAAAGAAAAAACAAGACAAACAACTTAAAAACAGCAAATACTACCACATATATGACACCTTTCCCCATAACACCATCTGTGCAGTATCATAAACAGGAACATAAAGGATTTAATTAACCTTAGAATTTCCTTGATAAAATTCATGAGCTGTCCTATTTTGTTTACTTAGCTTTGACACATTTAAGGCAATACTCTGAGCAACTGTCTCTGTTGTTGGAGAGAAAGGTTTGATAAAGGGCCAAGTTCTAGAGGAAGTTACTCTTTTCAGACATAGTAAAGTGGGCCAGCACTGCTTTGTTCTCTGTCTTGCAGAGGCTTTTCAGTGTTATGAACAGGGGCTGAAGTCTGAAAGAGAGGCGGCAAGGAGCGCTACTTAATACCAAATCCTTTATTGTGCCATCTTTTGTGTGCTGTCACACAGTGAATGAATAGTACTGAGTCTTCCTGCAGGCTAAGCTCAACTTCTCTATCCTAATTCTCCCCACTGCCAATCTGATATCAATGACCTGTGGGGAGAGGAGGGGTTAACAAATACAAAAACACTAGAAACATTTGAGACTGAGGCTTCACACATAGTCCACAGCGCAACATGAGAAAATTCCTTCATATATTCTGTCTGTAAATAAACAAATCCTCAATCAAACCGACTGACGGCTCCTTTCTCTTTCTAGTCTTCGGAGCTCTGGTCTATATCACTCTCAGTTCCCAAAACACTCTCTACCTTCCCTTATCTCTCTCCCAGACCCGGCCCTCCATCCTCCTGCCTGTCCTGCTCCAAGTTGGGCACGGGGCCCAAACTCTTCGAGCTGCTTCACCCGCCTCCCCACCTCGCTGCCCTTTGCCATTGCTATCGCGTCGTATAAGAACCAGACCTTCTCGGACTGCACTTAGCTCAGAGGCTAACACTAACCAGCCGCAGATGTTTACACTGGGAGAGAAGGGGCAGCAGATGCAGTCTCACTCAATAAAACTTGCATCTCTCCCTTTGTCTCTCTATTTTTCTGACTTTCTCTCTTTCTGCAAGTCTGCAAAGAACCCAGGGGAGCTCTTTAGAGCTGTGGGTGGAACAGCCTTGCTCTCAGGCTTTATTTGTCTCATGCTCAGCTCTTTCTGTGCTGTGAGTCACCTGGGTTTCCCCTTAAAGAAAAGAAAAAAAAAGAATTTCAAACTGCCAGATATACTGAGCACTGAAGCTTGATACATGATTATTATTATTGAGGCAAATGTTATTTACAGAAAGTGCGCGGAAGTGTTTTGTGTGCAAAGCTCCCTTCATTCATGTGAATGTTAGCACACCTGAGTCCTCTTTATTTGATGATAAAAAGAGACACAACCCAAGAGTGGAATTCCAGCAGCAAGAACAGACAGGAATATCTCCAGGTAACACTCAGCAAACAAAACTCAGGCAGACACATCCTTGAGAAATTGGTAGATAGAGAGAAATAGCAGGCTGAGAAGTGTTTGGCCTCATTAGGAAATGTGAATTCTCATATGTCAATGCGGGCAGAACTGAGATGAAAAGACTTTCTTTTTTTTTTTTTTCCCCCTGGTTACATTCTCTTGCAAAAGATTCCCCAAGCTGAAAAGTGTCTAAATTCTTCTAATGAGACTGCACTGATTTTGTACAGATGCACAACGTGTGGTCCGATATGAGTTCATCTACAGGGTGACAACAACACTGAACAGCACATAAACCTCTGACATTAAACTGTTCTGTGATACCTCAGTCTTTTATTCTTGCAAACCTCTGTCTCAATCTACTACATTAGCTGGTTAGGAAGTCAGAAGTGCATATTGCTAATAGAAGGCAGATTGAAGAGCTGTGCAGCAGCAATGTTCTGGCAGACAGAAAGCACTTCAGTGGATCAGTGTTTTGGCCTGCAGGCCCTTTTCAGGAGGTCTGAGAAGTGGCAGGTCACTATATAGTCTAAGCCTATTTAAGAAGGAGCATACCAGCACCTCCTGCAGTTCCGCAGACCAGTGAGGGAGCTGCTTTGAAAACATCTTAAGAGAAATAATCATAAAACACACTGTGAAACAGCCTACTAAACATGGCAAGGTGGATCCAGGAGGATATCTCATAACTGCTTCAATAATCCTTGCAGTCTGTGCAAGTCAATGAACAGAGTTTGGAACATGCCTTCATGAAAGCAGTGTCTTTGTGCAGATTTCTGTTCTTTAATTACACTGAGAAGTTAATTCATTCATTAAAAAACATGGGGATAGTGGTGTTCGTTTTGCAGAAGAGGAGCCTAGGGTAGTGCCTTGAATGCTATTGTTTGGAGTGATTCCCTCTGACATACTTGTTTGTGGTTAGCTGGTTAAGCACGGTAGAGACTGTGTGCATTTTCTCAGGCAGAGTAACACAACAGTATCATTATGTGCCCAGTGGGAAGGAACCTTCTGTGAACCTCCAGGGTTTTCTTCTCCCACAAGCAACTGAGTGGGGTGGTGGGGTAGTCTGTATGCATATGAAACAAATAAAGGGAGTGAAGGCAATATCTGGTCAACTAGGCACACACGGCATTATGGAGGATGTGAGAGATCAGTGCAAATGTCTGTAGCCCTCGTCCAAAACTCTCAATAAATGAAACATCAACAAAAGAGAAAGCAGCGGCTTTTCTTGCACTTAACAAAAACATCTGATGTGCATTATTCCTGACAGAGTATCAGACTGAGGATGAACAGCATGGCTTTTTAATAGAATGAGATTCTTCTGCTCTGTATGGCTGTGTCGATTAACAAAAGGCCGTCCAGGAGGCAGTCAGTTAATATTTGCAAAAGGTGACCAGAAATTCAGTATAAAGTGTTCTGAGGGATGAATAACAACATCAGAAAGTGGAGGCAATGCAGTTGAAACATGTGTCTGCACTTCCCCCTAGTGGCCAAATAATTTGCTATCGAGAAGAACAAAACAAAGAATACATAAAAGATGTTGCAACAGAGAGCTAATACTGTAGATGGGAAGCATTCCGTATATTCTCATATTGCATATTTTCCCCTACAGGCAAACAGCTTTTCAGTGGTTTAGCACAGACCATAATAACTCTAGTCACTTGCCGGAAATAGTGTCTGTAGCAGTTCTACTGTTTGGCAATAACACATGCGTAGTTGTTTATCATGAAAGCTGACAAAAGTTGAAAGGCCTTAATCAAATGCAGATTCATCTTAAATATGTATTGTGCATTTTGTGTGGGGAAACATTTTGTTTAAAGTAATTATGAAGCTTTGTGGTCAGTGAAAAGCACCGAAAAGCTCCTTTTCTGAAAAACAATAGCTTTTCCCACACATAACATATGTACATGTTCAGAAGATGCTAAACACAATGATAAAGACGTGTTAAGATGATAACCTTAAAAGGTTATGGCCACAGGTTGTTGGCAATTACATTAGCTCAGTACCATTTTTTACACTATAACATGAGTACAGCACTGATTTTGCAAAGGGAGATTGTGAGCAAATGTATTACAATATCATATTAAAAATCTAAATTCAACATATTTCTTAGATACAACTGCACTGCAAGTATATGGTATAATTCATCTTCACTTACCTTAATAACAAATTTCACAGGAGCCATTGCAGCCTGCTAATTTCACCTGAAACAAATGAACAGTCCTTGATTACATCTGGCAGGCCAAAAACAACACACTCCAACGATCATACAACATTTAACGAGTATTCGTCTTCTTGCAGTGATGAGATTAGTTGCACAACGCTGAATTTCTTGCAGGTATTTATTATTGGTTTCCTGAACACAACAATGTTAATCCTAACCATAAACTACATGAGTTTGGTGAAACAAACGCTAACATCGTTTAGTTAACGTAACGTTAAAATCAACGTTTTAGCCAACGCTTTAAGTTTCATTCGCCAGTATGTTCAGGTAGTGCAAACCAACCTGGATGGCGTTAACGTGGCTGCTTCAAGTGCAGCTACGTTAAAACTGAAGCATTTTTGCAATTTATAACAGAATTACAGTTTAACTGACTTAGTGGTTGCAACGTAAGGAGTTATCCAGGAGGCCATCGGTTCAGTTAATCTGAACGGTTGGACTGACAAGACGAATGTTTGTGCTAGGAAACAACATGATGGCTTTTAAGCACCGTTTAGCGCCGATTAGCAAATAACACTATGAATAACACTGCTTTTGTCGATATAATGTTGTGTAAGTACAATAAAATTAACAAGAAATGTCATACCGCCAATAGTTTTGAATGTTTGACAAACGACTAGGCGGCAGGAGATGACGTCACATCCTGTTTGTAGTCAAACAACAGTAAAACTAGTTTGAGTCGGAGCTTTCAGCGCATGACTTTTTGCAGAAAAGTAAAAAGTGACTTTTCATCTGTTTTAAGCGGGGTAGTAGTGGTGTTAAAGAGTATTAGACTGACTATCTGTCGAACAGCAACAGTTTCTAGAAACTGGCAAAAGAATGCGACTGTTTATTGCCTAGGACCCCACAAGGACCCAACGCGGCGACCGCTACCATGGAAACGCATTGCATATTGAAAATGTTGCATATTCATTTTGATATCACACATTGTCGAATTATGTGTAGATATATTTTTGATCACACAATAACCACTATAATATTAAATTAACACAATTTGTTTTAAAAGGTGTATCCAATAATTGTTTGGGTTTTTTTTTGTCAGGCATGGCATAAGCCTCATAATCCGAAATGTGGAAAGCAAGTCAGCGTTTTCCAGCGAATTTCGTTAATCAGACAGTGTAAATGGACATTTAAAACTTGTCTTGCTGTCGCCACTGAAAAGTCGACTCACAAGACACCGTTATGTTTAGTCTGTCGACTATGGTCCTGCCGTGAACCTGCTTTGCCAGCGCGTTCAGGATTTGCTGCTTAAGTGATGTCTCGACTCGTCAAAAAATCTCCTTCTCTTTGTACGGATCTACCACTGGACAACAGTGATATTTATAACAAGCTTTTTTTGCTTTGGCAGCTTCTGAGATCGTGCTTTGGTCCAACAGGTAGACTAAAACAAGTCCATAACAACATTGGAGGGCTCGTTGTAACCACCTCAACCTCCTCAGTTCTCCTTCCAGCCATTTCCTCTTCACAGCCTTTCGTCAATTTGATAAAAACCTCTGTTCTCAACCACGTTTCTCGTTTCAGTGACTGTGGTTTGTTTGCTGCCATTTTTTGTTTGTCTCTCATTGAGCGAGCAAAACAGTCTGATCTCAGAGGAAATGTGGCTATCAGAGTGAACAAGCACTTGCTGGGTCTGTGCACCGACTACCTGCAACGCGAAGACTGTGGCTGCAAAGTGAGCATCGACTTCTGCAGCAGCCGTAACTTGATCAAATTAGCTCTCAGCATTATCTCCAGTAAACCAGCATGTGTACTAACAGAGCCAGAGGCACTTCATATCAGCAAGTTGGCTGTACAAGCTTTTCTGCTGACTGTTCCCTGTAACAGCCCGGGTACAGTCAAACTTGGCAAAATGGTGACTGTCTGTGTTGAAGGCCACTCGGTGCTCAGCTCTGCAGTGATTCCAGGCTTACTGGTGGACATACCTGATGCCTTTTGCTTCAGCGAGATAGAGAACATGCATTCAAACCCGCTGCACATGGTGTTGTTCAGCGCATCTCTTGCTGGGGACCTTTCTGAACTAGGAGATGGTGTAATTGAGGTGCACCCAGGTGTAGACACAGACTCACAGATCCTGGATCAGCTCCTGGAGCTTTGCAAACAGGTGGTTAAAGATGAAGTGAAGCTTTTTGCTTGCCAGAAGGTCATACACCCGGTCCTACAGCAATACCTGAGGAGTCATGGTGTTGTAGTGATAGAGAGATTGGGAATCTCTCTCATGGAGCCACTTACTCAGTTGACAGGTAGGCCTCCAGATATCTTAAATCCTATGTGGATAAATTATTTCAGATAGACCTTACACACCAACATATAGACAAGCCCTTAGAAACCAGACAGACAGCAGGATTGAATTGCTGTTGAGATACCAAAGTTTCCACATAAATATTTTCATCCTATATACATTGAAGATCTTTGAAATGATATCGTGGGTCAGAATACTGAAATGTGTGTAAATGTATTCAGACTAAATGCTGCTATAGAGTTTTGCAACTTTTTCATTTTCTTAGATGATAAATTGTGATTTACAGATTGTGTGGACATACAGTCTCTGTATTTTACTGTCACTTTGCAGTGTGAAATCCTCCTTTGTTTTTGTCCACTTTAACAAAAAGGTGCTCAGCCCGTGGCCACATTACATACCACAATCCCAGCCAAGGCCTATGGGAAGGTGAGCAATCTCAGTATCAGGCAGTTTGGATCCAAGACAATGCTGCATTTACACCCTGCTGCGGAGTCAACGATCTGTACGATGATCCTCTGCCACAGGAACGAGACAATGTTAAGTGAGCTGAAGGTAAGATGAAATGAGGCTGTTGGCTTCTGGGATATCACTTAATTTGGTAAAGCAGGAATATGCTTAATAATTTATGACTCCATTGAGCTCTGTTGGTAGGCTGTTTCACTAACATAGTCAGTGGGAGAGGTTTAATTCCTCTACAGAAGTTTTGCTAAAAGCATCCATCGACTGCGATCGGCTATTTTTAAACCTGTTTTAAAAATTGCTTTTACACATGACAGATGAACTGATGTATTAACTAATTTCCATCTGTGTCATAGGTGGTGTGCCAGAAATCAGAACACGTGTTGAGGCTCACTCTGAGGGATCCCTTCGCCTTACTTGGAGGGGGGTGCACCGAAACCCACTTAGCTGCTTATGTCAGACACAAGGTGAGATCAAGTTTTAAACCAGTTCAATATTATTGGTTTCACGTTTCCACAGCGACATTATCAAAACGTGTCTTGAATATGCCACATTTTTTAGAGCACGACTGAAGTCTCAGAGACATTACCAGCACTGGGGTGCTCACAGACTGAGTACCTTCTTGGCGTGGAGGGATTCTGTCACTCTCTGGAGTCTACGGCTGCAGCGCTGGAGCACGACGGTGGAAATTCTTTAATCGACCTAACTTATGCTCACCACTGGACTCTCCCTTCTGAAGACCGCATGGAGGACAGCTTGGGCTTCTGTGGCTGTGGATTGGTGGAAAATAGCCCAGATAAGAAGTGGACTTATTTAAATACTAAGTACTCACATTTCTCCCCTGCAACACCATCTGCAGACACTACTGTGCAGCCACGTGTGCTTGACTCCTTCACAGCTAAACTGAATGCATTGCAAGTTGCTGTAGAAACTGCTAATCTCGCACTGGATGTGCAATATATAATTCAAGATACGAACTGACATGCATTCTATCCAGTATGGAATGAAAACCGTGAATGAATGCTGTTTTTTATTTTTCAAACATTATATTCAGTTCAGACACTAGATGTTAGCATTGTCTTGAGTGAAAATCTGATTGAAACCTTTTGTAAGTCATTGTGAAGGACTTGTCTGTATCCTGTTGTTTTAAGTGTTATCTTGTAATTATCTTGTGATTTACCTTTGTGAAATTGTTAAATTCCAGCTCCTAGAGAAGTTATCAGACAAACTCCTTGTTTCCAATTTCCACACTTTTTGTCACATCAAAACTGATGATTCTAAACCTGATGACTGGCATGAAACAACCTGACATCTAAACAAATACAACCCTCAGGTAGTGTTCCACGATGATGCCTTATTCTCAGTGTTTCAGGATGGTCATTGTCTGATGAAATCTGAAGTTCCATTCAGTGTAATGAGGTGTGTTATATTTAAACTCATTTCATGCATCTCATGCAGTTTGAATATGTAATATTTGCATAAAAACAAAAACTTCTGCTTAACACAAAATTTTTCTTGTGCACCAAGTTATTCTGTCATTGTTTTTTGCAAGTTTCTCCCATAGAAGTTTGTATAGAAAAAGTTCTATAATCGGTTACAATGGTTTAGTATAGTAATGACTGCAAGAAAAGTCAAAACAGATTATTTTTTAGGCAGTAAAAGGGGTGTAATTTCTGTTTAAAAATACAATAATACAGTTTGAATTCTGTTCTTGTCCTCTGCTGGTGGTTCAGTCATTGTGTGCCCTCACAAGATGATAGGCAGGTGCATATTCTCTCACAGGATGAATGGAATCAAAGCCTTTCGTAACTTGGGATAGTCTTTGAACGTCTCTCGGTAAAACCTATAACAGACAAGCAGAACATCTGTCACTCAGAAATGCCATACGGTGGGTAAATTCATGTTCTTTATCGGGATTGCTTTATTCTTCATGAAGGTCAGGCACCTGTGATGATAAAAGGCTCTTGGTCCAATGAAGCACAGGGTAAACACAGCGAACGAGAGTGCAGGAAGGGACCAGGTGGCCACAGCGTAGCCGAGCCACTCCACTATCTCTCCTAAGTAGTTGGCACCAGACACATATTCAAACAGACCTCCTGCAGGAGATTATGAGGACCACAGGTCACGATGAGCACGCAGCGGGTGAGGGGGGTTATTCAGGCACAATCTCCATTTCTTACCTCTTGGAATCTTGTAAACTATTTCCCCCGGTTTCCTTAAGTTACGAAGGATATAGTCACTATGTATATTGATACCCATGCCAATGTAAAACAGCAGCAAACCTAGAAGAAAAAACAATAATTTTAAACACAATTCATTAGGCCCCTCGGATTTTAAAAGTTTTCAAAGTAAAGAATAAATGTTACTTCTACCAGTTTTATAGCGATAGTCAGCTGACCATTCATCTTCAAACTCGGCACAGTGTAGCAGATAGTGTCCCTGCAGGAAGCCATTGAAAGAGCAGAAGAAACCCGCTGCCACCATCACAACCAGTGGGAAAGGCTTTCCTCTGGTCAGTAGGGAATAGACAAATGTCCTGTGATTGGTGAAGAAACAGCAGATGCAGCAGGTGGAAAGAGCAGGGGTTGATGACAGTGCATTTTATTCGTGTTGGTGCATGCAAATAACATTTTTTACGAGAGATGTTGGACACATGATTTAGTATTTAAGTGAAGGAAAAAAAAGAAATAGAAAATGGTGCTATTAAGCCCCTTTCTTCACGGGAGGTTAGCCATGCATTCCTCACAGTGTTTTAGCCTTCAGATTACAGCAGCAGGAAATCTCCTTTCCAAAGCTCCATTTTCAATGTCTCCATCTGAGAGTGTGCAACTGGGCTTTTGCTTTCAGTTACAAAGTGGATAAATACATACTGTGTAGATAGTAACACCACGTGAGGTGAAAACAATAGATAAATTGCAATCATTACGCTACAATACATTAAGAAAAGGTTTAACTAAAAGAATGTATTCAGCTCATTTCATTTTTCACTGATGAATCAGTGACATAATAAATCAATATGGTTTCTATTCTAAATGTAACTAGATTTATGAAGGATACATTAACTCATAGAGTACCCATATACTGCAAGTATAGTTTTGATGTCCAAGGAAAATGCAACCAAGGCAATAAAAGAAAACATTTGCAAATATGAAAAAAATCATAGGAAACAATTAGGACAAACTATAACTCTCATCAAACCAGTGTGAATAACTGAAAAATGCTAACAGGTTATTCTTAATTTTGTAAAGTTGTTTGTATTTTGAATGGATGAGGAGCTCCAAAGACAATGATCACTGCTATACATCTTTATGGACACGCTTACCTTCACACGCACATTAAATGGGTAAAACCATGCTTGTCACTGCTTTTACCTTTGGACGTAGTGCATGCAAAAGGTCCCAAGCAGCAGGTACTTCCCCATACAGAAGGGTTTGTGCGAGGTGAGCATTAAAAGCAGAGGGATCAGGAGAGCTGGCATCTCCTGGAGAAACCAGGCTAGTCTGGCGGGGACTGTCTGAGTCGAAGGAGAAAGTCCCATGTGCCGCCCATAGGAGGGTTGTACCTTCCTGTGATGAACCAAGTGCCAGAGTCCGGTCAGGATCATCACACAGCTGAGACAGTTGACCCAGTCCCAATAGCAGTGCATCTTGCAGGTTTGAGCATCAGGGCTGATAGAGCTGTAGTAAGATTTAGGTGTTTGTATGAAGTTCAATGGATGTAAGCAGCCTCTATGACTCCTCCCAAAGCAAAGAAAGAGAGGCGTGTCACCGTGTTGAAATTTGAGAGTACTCCTTTTTTCACAGTGTGTGTGAAAACACTGGAGGTGAGGCTATGATTACCCCCCCCCCCTTGGAATGTTTGCACTAATATTAAATTTCTGAATTTCCCAAAGCTACAATATCAGTGAAAAGAATTGCGTGGAATATTATAATCACCATGAAAGCAGCTGCTAAACATCTGTGTTGGTCTAAAGTCAACCAGAGCCTCTTGCTTGCACATCCTCTGCTGGTCCATCCTGTTTACAGACACGCACAGCAACGTCGGCTCCAACCCTAAATTCTGTGGCTCCTTTTTGTATTTGTAACATTTTACAGTGTGAGCAAATCTACAAACTTTCCAGTCCTACTTTTTACCAATGAGTGGCTTGAATAAGCCCAGATGCAACCATAACTGCCGTTTACATTACATAAATGTGTCGGAACCTCAGTCATCAAACATGCCTGTACTGTATTTTGAGCTGTTATTATGCATAATATGAAAACTTAATGTGTAGTGTGCAAACATTAATAACATTCACCAACACATTCAGTTAGCCGGGATATTTCTTGATTACCTAAGCTGATGATGTCCTGCAGGCAGCAGCAGCATTTGGCTGTCCTTATTATATAGCCTCAAGCTTGTTTTCCTTGCATCCATTTTCATTAATCACATGACAGTTTCACTAAATATATTTTCCTAACAGTCCCTTTTCCTGTATTTAATCAGATGTAAGTGCTAAGAAAACAAATGATTTGGTGGAAATGCTGTAAATGAAGTGGGTCAAATTGGCAGTGTAAAATCATTTGCAGTTTTGCACACATATATACAAGCGCTCTCAGTTGCCAGTGCATTAGGTATGTCTAGCTAAAACTAATACAGCAGTCCTGCAATAAATCCTGCCTTAATGTAGGTTTAATGTTCCATTGGTTTTTAGCATTTAGTTCCTAGTAGAAATAAAGGAACAATGTGTTCACTTTACTATATTGCTCCAACCACCTCACTGCATCTACTGGTGACATTTCTAAATGTCCCTCTATGAACTAACACATGAACATAGTAGATATTTATTATACCCAGGATGTCATCATTAATAGCATATGCAGCACTGCCGTAGACTGCAACCATAAATGTTTGAAAGCTGGTAAACTGGGTTGAAAACAGCACAGTTTACAGCCAAACTAACTCTCACGTACTACATCTGTTGCTGTGCTAAAAACAAAAGAGGCGACTAATCCATTTCAACTGTGGAAGAATAAAAAACATGGTATTTAAGCCAGTGATTTAAAAATGAAATGCATATACCAAGTCAATACTTTTCTGTGATTGTAACTACCTGAATAACAAGACACCAGAGCAGACAGGCTTTTCAGTACATTTTACTCATTTTGTAACATGAATCCATGGCCTTATCTGAAGAGCCTTTTGGGATGCTTTGTCAGTGGAACCTGAGATCAAAATAACTCCATTTAGGAAGTATTTAAGTAGTATACTTTAGGTTTGTGACGTGTAAGTTCCCATACTCTAGGCAAGACAAAAAAAAAAAATACAAAAACAATTTCTAAAAGACAAACAAAGATCCATAAACAGAAAATGAACAGTGTTGAGGTTCAGCCTTTGTCTCTCTACAGGAATGAGGTGAGGTGGACAAAACAGAACACCGCTCCCTGTTGGACAAAGGAGATAACAGTTGGTGCCATTTCAGACCAACAGATGGGGAGGGGGGAGTCACACAATCCTGGAGTGCTGGGTGAGCTGGAGACATTATGGGGCATGATTCAAGAGGGAGGGTATGTGTGGAAAAACAAAAAGCTGAAAGAATACGTTCCAAAGTAAGACTAAAAGTGAAAATATGCTTTAAATGTATATGTGCAACAGTGATAAAAGGCACAATAGCACAGTGCATCATGCTTTACTAGCTTCCCTTAAATTATCTTCAGTCTGTGCCCGCTTGGTTCGACCAGACATTGTAGCTTAATGCTAAGTGCGACGCTTCTTAGGGTGCCAACAGGGATGTTAGGGGACGGATTTTAACTGGGAATACAAGACTTCAGTGATTTTCAAACAAGGGGACAACAGACATTGCGTGCTGCCCATATTTTATGTCACTGATAGCCTGTACTGCCATTGTGAATCATTAGCTTTTCTATGCAGTTTGTTCCTCTATGAAAGCATCAGGACTATTTTAGGCAGCAGGACTAAATTACACTACAAACTATCTTTTGTTAATTGCAATCCTCATGCTTGACAATTCATAATACAAATACGTATGTTTTTTTTTTAACAGAGTCAGATCAAATAAAATACAGCATAGAGCAACATCTGCCACTTCTATAGATTTGCAATCATTTTAGCAAAGCATCATGACTTTGTGCTGATCTTTAAACTCAGGCTATCTATGACTTCTTCTCCTTCACCGGGAAGCAACAAAACTGGAACTTTTGGCATTCTTGAAACAAAAATGTAAATTACTACCAAGTGAACAGATATGGTAACAGTTCCTACAGTTTAACAGGCCCACTTGAACACTTTGTTTGAACCCTCTGTTCAGGCCAAAACAAAAGCTCCACTGCTCTTATGGAACTGAAAGACATTTTCTACAAGTCCAGCAAAAAAAGAAACTTTGTTCAGGTCTGCTATACCGACATTTCAATATCTACAGATTCAAGGTGGCAGTGTAAACAAAGACTAGAGGTGTCAGTGTCAGTGAGGAGTAATTTACACAATATCCAGCTTTGATTACATTGCTGTAGCAGCAGTCTGGCTCTTGCAAAACACATCCATAATGCTACAAGAACATGACAGGAATCTGGGAACAGTGCTGCACACACTAATTTATTGGGCGAACCATGTTGATGGCTTTATAGCTTGGCTGCCAACACTGCTTTTGTTCAAATCTACACACTACTTGAGTAAATACCATCACATCTAGTGAAACTACAAAAAAAAAGAAATAAAAGGAATTAAATGTGACTAAATGATAATATTTAATAAACTTAAGATTAATAAAGTTTTTGGTTTTGTACAGAAGGGGGTTAGTGAACTTTGTTGGGTGCAGCCCTTTGTTAGCAACTACAACATATGTTGAGCAGTGGTAATAATTACCTATGACGATGTTTTCAAAGTGGAAGTCGCATGTAGCTTGAAGCAGTCAAACCACTCCTTACATTTTCATGTGGCAACATTTCAGCATTCTCCATTAAGATCTGCAGTTTTATTTTCATTACTTTTCTGAGGCAAATTACATGAGCACAGATCACCAAGAGTCCAGATGTAAAAATTGCATTATGACAAATCAAATTCATCGTTTTGTCAGGAGAACAAAAGGAACTAAGAGGACCACTACAGTCCCTGCAAAAACCCAAATAAGATTACTCAAAGCCAAACTAATACGCACTCTTCTCACCTATCTCCTCTAACGGTTTTCTCCCATATAATCTCAGAACTGCACTTCAAAACAAAATGTTTCAACCAAAAAGCTCTGAGACACACTTCAAACTGAGAGCAGGGTAGAGAAAGGCGAAGGAGAGCTGAGAGACAGAGAAACAGAGAAAGAAGACTGTATTGGCTTCGAGTGTCTAGGTCCATCCTGCAAATCGTGGGCGTTACTGGGCGTGGGGTGAGAGAGAGGGTGTCTGGGATCAGGTTATGGCGATACATAGTAAGGGCAGGGTGACGGCGCTGCGGTGGCCCCTGCGAAAGTCGACCTCAATGAACGATGAGTGCACCGGCAGCGTAACTCACGGAGCTGTCGTGCCAGTTCCTGCACTCACTTGACTGGGCGTAGTTCAGGAAAGAGAAGTTCATTTCTAAACCAGACTTCCTCAGCTCAGCCACAGCCTGTAAAACAGCAACATCAGTAACATCCACTTAGTCACAGATTCACACACTGCAGCACGACAAGAGTGTCTGCACACACAAAGTGTGTCTCACTCTCATGACATGAGGTGTATTATACAAGTAATAGATTTGCCAACTTCACTGTTCACTAATCCCCTCCCCAAACAATGACCGTCCAGTTGTAACTAATCACGGCAGGCCTGTCAGGCTTTGGATTTCTCCACATGTGGAAACAATGTGTGTGTGTGTGTGTGAGGCTGCAGTCATAGAGCGAGAGTTTGGAGGATGATATTTCAATTTAGCCTTCAGAAAACTGAAAAGACAAGCACAGAAGCATAATAAATGCACAAAACAGTGTGTTGTCTGCTTTATT